>NC_090439.1:34601890-35827216 GCF_031143425.1 Pleurodeles waltl
GACATTCTGATACACGCACCTACTATTGCCGAACATCATGCCCACCTCAGAAGTGTTTTGGAGAGGATCCAAGCGTCTGGTCTGACGCTGCATCAACAGAAATGTGAATTTTTGAAAAACAAATTAAAAAAATTCAGATACATATTTTCAGCAGACGGCATTGCGCCTGACCCAGCAAAGGTGTTTAATGTCAAAGGTGCACCTCCGCCTACCTGCATAACTGAGGTTAAAAGTTTTTGGGGAATGGTGAATTATTGTGGCAGATTCATCAAGGACTTAACAGCTCTCACTCAGCCGCTCGGGAATCTGACCAAATTATCTGAACCATGGATGTGGGACTCGACTGAGCAGACAGCGTTCTAAGCCATCAAAGATGCTTTGTCCAGTGACACCACCCTCAGATATTTTGACCCCAGTAAAGAGACCAAGGTCGCTGCTGATGCGGGTCCAAAAGGCCTGGGGGCTGTGCTATTTCAGGAACAAGGTAGCGGGAAACTGGTCTCCAGTAGCATATGCCAGCAGATCATTAACTGAGACTGAACAAAGGTATTCTCAAATAGAAAAAGAAGCAATTGCTGTGCATTGGGGTTGCAGACATTTCCACATTTACGTCTATGGGCGCCCCTTCGTAGTAACGACTGACCACAAACCTTTGTTGCCATTGTTAAACAGCACTGCATCAAAACCTCCTCCCAGGATAGAAAAGTGGATGCTCCAGTTACAGGACTACCAGTGTCGGTTGGAGTATTGCCCTGGGTCCGAAAATCCAGCAGATTATCTATCCAGACATCCACGGGCCGCTTCAGAAAAAGAAGCATATGATGCTCAGGAAACAGAGGAATATGTTAAGTACGTCTCAGAACGATCAAGACCGTTGCCTATCTCAGTCAGTGAGATAGTTGAGGCTACAGCCACTGATGAATGTTTCCAAAAGGCGCTTGCTGCAATCCGAACTAACCAATGGTATGTGATCAAGAGAGAACTGCCAAGTCTAAATCATGCTTCTCAGCGCATTCTTGGAAGTTTGTATAATGTTCGGAAACAACTTTCCGTAGATGCGGATGGGTGTCTGCTCCAAGGATGCAGGTTGGTTGTACCGTCATCTCTCACGGCCATAGTGGTGCAGTTGGCTCACCATGGACATCCGGGCATGGTTAAGACAAAGAGCCATTTGAAATCTAAAGTATGGTTCCCTCTCATTGACGAGCAAGTGGAGGAAGTAGTGAGGTCCTGCGTGTGGTGCCAAGACTCTGGAGAGCCTAGTCGCCCCATCCCAGTTGAGGCTGAACCCAGCCCTGATGCACCATGGAAATCAGCCTGTCTCCATTTTGGGAGCCTCCCAATGGTTCCACACTATGGTTGTTATTGATGATTTCTCCAAGTATCCTGCAGTGGAGATCATACCTGCTCTCACAGCTGAGATGGTGATATCTTGTATAGAATTTTTTTTTGCCACCCATGGTCTCATCACTGAATTTAAAACTGACAATGGCCCGCCTTTTCAGAGACGGGAAATGGCAGAGCACTTTAAAAACACTGGCATTCGACATCGGCGGATATCGCCCCGTTGCCTCAAGCCAATGGGGAAGTAGAACGTTTCATGAGAACCCTAAACAAAGTGATCCGCATCACTCATGCAGGTGGCCAGGCGAGTGACTAAGCCATTTATTCCTTTTTACGCAACTATCGCCAGACCCCTCACTCCACTACCAACCGAGCTCCTGGACATGTAGTTTTTGGGCGAGCCATAGTTGATTCCATCCCACATCACCAGTCTTGGGTCCCTCCAGATATACACAAGGACCAAGTATTTAAACGACGGTCGCCAGCCAATCACTATGCCAGTTGCAGGAGATGTGCTGAAAGCTCAAACCTCAAAGTTGGTGACAAAGTGCTGCTGAAGGAAATCTCCTCTGGCAGTAAGTTCCGAATGCCTTTTGGTATGGTTCCTTGGACATTTATCCGTCGGAACGGATCATTGGTTGTGGCACGGATGGGAGCGGTCGTGGTCACCCGTAATATATCCCTATTTAAAAGATTCTATCCCCCAACCAATGACACTACATACCTAGGCTCCCCAATTCTGAATGACGACGTGGAGTCCCTACCTGGAGGAGATGTTGGTGGTGATCCATGTTTGCCGGTCTCAGATGTTACAGGGCAGGCCCCTGTCCAGGTGGACGCTTCCTGTAGAGACTCTAGCCAAAGCCCCGTCCTTGGAAGGTCAGGTGCTACAAAATACAATTTGCGCAGCAATCTGACTCCTTCTACAAGGCTGCGTGATCATCACGTTGATGAGTGACTGATGTACAATGGTGTGTAGTGTGTTTTCTTAGTTTGATTTTTGCAGGAATGTAGTGTCGCATACCAGTGACGTAACTGGTATTGGGACACTGCAATCAGTGGGTGTGGACAGGGTTATGATACTTTGTGGCCCCACATTTTCCCCCCCACATTCTACACACTTCTGTGTGGTTTGCCCTGATGTCATCAGGGCGGGTATAAAATAAAGAGCATGCCCGCGGGATGGCAGGCAAGCGATACGGAGTGGCACACGAGGTTGCGGCTGGCCATTACTCGCTGCTTCACCATCCCTGGCCACAGAAACAAAAAAAGAACGGTGTCCAGCCTCTTCATTTAATTAAAGCAGTGGCGGAGTGCGCCGACAACACTAGTGATAACTAGTACTGTTTTTATTATGCTTTGAGCCTGGCTGTAGCCATGGGGATGGGGGCGGGTTGGGGCTTGGGCTGAGTGGGGTCCTGCCAGCCTATATTTATATCTGGCCCTCCTAAAATACTGGGCTCAGGTTTGCTGAACTTTGCTTTCTCTTCAATAATGGTAATCTTTTTTCTGCCAGCGTTAACCCAGAGCCTAGTTCTGTGTTCTTAGAGGCTGCAGCACTGCTCCTTTATGAACTGGTAAGTTAAGTGGAAGTGAGTGAGCAGGGAGGGGGCTATCGTTGGATGACTGCCGGGTGGGGTCACGCATAGACAAGGGAAATAAATAAACTAGCTTAGAAATTTAGCAGGTGCAGAATGAGGCCAAACAAGGCGCCACAGGGTTGCATCACTGCTACATTCGGAGAAAAGATGAATCAATCTAGCAATTTTAGCCAGCTGGATGAGGAAGAAAACAAATGACAGGCATACCTGAAGTGCCAGTTTGTAAGCAGCACAACTACGAAAGCCTTCAATGTATGAATCAACACCAAGCAGAGTGCGCTTTGTTGCATGGTATGCCTGGCTCTTCCCTACAGCATGGCAGATGCTGCTTGTACTTTGAATGGGCACTCTACAGCTAGTGAACTGCAGTTGAGCCTGGTAACCATGGATTAGTAGCTGGCAAGTGTTCTGTATGAAGTTTTCTGACATTCCTACTTTTTAGTAGGTCCCTGACATTTTGACCATTCAGGGGCATATAGCTTTGTGCTGAATATATTGAAACTATACAAGTACCAGAATTCAATATTGTTTGCTCACATGTGGCTACAGCAACTGACATGTTGAGGCTGCTAAATTGCCCTACAACAGTTTGAAGTTTTTTTTTTCTTTGAGACTGACACTCATTTATGTGGAACAACAAAAAGTTAGTTTGAAGCAAATGCACATCAAGATTTATATTAAAACGTATCTATCTAAAGAGAGATATCGCTACTTCTTTTGTGTCAGGTTTGAGAAGTGTATCAAGTCCTGTCTGTTTATAAAGGGAGGCTAAAAGGAAAAGTGAAATTGTAGAGCACAGATAGGCTTTCAATCAAAAACCTGTGGCCTGGCCCCTATCACCAGAGACTTGATATAGCATGCATCCTTTCATCCAGGCCCAGGTTTCTCTCTTAAGGGGTTTGCTAGCATTGCTGCATCCAGCATGCACTCTCAGCTTCAAAGCTAGTACAGCCTAAGCCCACTTTAGCCTAAGGTCTTCCAACATCGCCCTCTCTCCCAGTGAAATGGTGTATGGAATCGGGACAGACTCAGTGGGTGAGGTGGGACACAGCAAGCGGAAGACTGTCTGTGTACATGGTCATGGAAGTCTTGTGTGTGTTTACAAGTATGCATGTGTGGGTTTGACTTTCTGCTTTGGCTAACTGGGGAGTTTATGCACTGATAGCTTGCAGTACTTATATTCTACTGTCATTGAACACTCACAGTAATCCACAGCTCACAAATTGACATGACGGTAGGGCAGACTCAGCCTTTCATCTTTCCAAGGTTGATACATTTGTTAATAGTAACATCTGTTATTTACAGTGCTTTGAAATTGTAGAGGAGTGGCATTGAGTGCTACAAAAAGGTATGTTTTTATATAGTTCTTGTGTTAAATAGTCTTGTACGTGCATGTTTTTTGCCCCTGAAGTTGGGGAGTTGTTCGAAGAGAGGCCCTGTTAGTGAGAGATTTTACTCAACAAACTTCTTTTCGCTGTTTGGTGCTGGCACTGAACATGTACCCTTCGGTGAGAAGCCGCCACTCAAATCTTCCAGTTACAAACATATGCAAACCACCAACAAGCTCAAAAACATTGCCTGTGACCGAATTAGAATGAGCCCCCAAATTAAACTCAAGCCACACAAAAGCTTCTGATAGGCCTCCATGAGGAATACCAAGCACTCATATTCAGGATGCTCTACCTGTGTTTTCAAAAAATTCCACCACTTTCCACCATGCTCCTGTGGTGCATGATTGATGCAATCACACAGTTCCCAAAAGTTCCATGTTGCTGGATTTCTTCAACTTACTTTTTTTGTGTAGGCCTCCAGACTAGCACCCCCTCTGATTGAGCTGTTGAACTGGTTTCTGGTACTGTAATGCCCAAGACTAGTTGTGATTGCATATAGGTCTTTCAGCATGTCCAACACGAGAGATTTGCCATGGGTTTGCAGTCCATGATCATTCACAAGCGGTTTCATTACGTCGGTGACACATGGGGTCATTCTGACCTCGGCGGTAAAAGGCGCTTACCGCCGGTCAGAAGACCGCCATAACACCGCCGCGGCAAACCGCAAATACACACACACACATAGAAAACTCAGCCACATTGGTCAGTTTGAAACACGCACACCTGATACACATACTAACACCACTCCCACACACCCAACACAATATAAAACACACACCCACAAACCCCTACGACCCGAAATTATTGACGAAGGCTAGAGAGAGAGCACAGAATAGACAATCCCACAACACAGAGGCACACAACACCATCACCCACACAGAATCCACGCACCAAACACCACACACCACACACCACCACACGCACCACACTCATCACCACAAACGCCACCCCACACCTCATCCACGGCACCCCATGGCACCCCAAAGACACCCCAGGTTCACTGACGCAGAACTCAGGTTCATGGTGGAGGAAATAGTCCGTGTAGAGCCCCAGCTCTTCGGGGCACAGGTGAAGCACACCACAATTGCCAGGAAGATGGAGCTATGGCAAAGGATAGTGGACAGGGTCAACGCGGTGGGACAGCATCCACGCAATCGGGATGACCTAAGGAAGCGCTGGAACGACCTACGGGGGAAGGTGCGTTCCATGGTATCAAGGCACAACATTGCGGTGCAGAAGACTGGCGGCGGACCCCCACCTACTCCCCCAGAATTTACAGCATGGGAGGAGGAAGTCTTGCACATTCTGCATCCTGGGGGCCTCGCAGGAGTAGGCGGAGGAATGGACTCTGGTAAGTCGAATCTTCACTACTGCTTCCCACCCCCACCCCACCTGCATGCCAAATCATACCCCCACCCCCATCACACCAACTCCTAGCAAAAGGCTCACCATCACAACCCACCCATCCCAACACCAAGCCCTGCATGCGACCACAAAGCATGGACACCCATCACCAAAGCATGCCCACTGCACACACACATCACCCCCACAAGCCACCCTCACAAAAGCCCCCACAAGGGAATGCCTGCACTTGGGTACACGGACACCCACCCATCACACGAAATGCCACACACAGAAGCAATAACCATACCTTTAAACCCCTGAAGGACCCGAACGCCACCACACCGCCACAGAGGGTCCAGAGATGTCCATCCCACCCCCAGAAGAGGCCCCCAGCGATGACAGCAGCTCTGTCTCCCTGGACCCAGATGACCAGCCCGGCCCATCGGGGACCTCTGGACAGTCGGTTCCCCACAGACAGACACCGGCTACACCAGACCCAACCCCCTCTGGGAACACCAGCACAGCTCCCACCCAGCGGGCCCATGCCTCTGTCTCCAGGACACGTCAATCAGCGGTGTGTCCACCACTACAGGGCACCCAGGTTGACCCACCACCCCAACAACAACAGGGACCTGGGGGCAGTGGTAGTGGGCACACCGTCCAGGGGACAGAGGCCCAGGAACACAGGGGAACTGGGAGGGCTGCTGTGCGACAGGGGGGGGACAGGCCCAGGGAACCGACTCTCCAAGAGGCTCTCTCCTCCATCATGGGAGCTTACCACCACTCCCAGGAGACGATGGCGACGGTACTGGCCCGGTTCCAGGAGATCCAGGCACTGCAGGAGGAACGGTACATGGGGTTCAGAGAGGAACTGAGGAAAATCGGTTCCGCAATGGGGACCATCGTCGTGGCCCTTACCCAGATAGTCACCACATTGCGGGACCATGTGGCACCCCAAAGGGCCCCTGTCACTAGCCCAGGCCAGGAACAGCCTACCACCTCCGCCGGCGCTAGTGGACAGGAGGCCCCCACACAACAACAGGCCACCAGAACCCCACCTCCTGCAGAAGAAGAACCACCCCGCAAGCGGAACCTGAGATCTCACAAGAAGACAGAGTAGGATTGCAAGACCCCCGCCAGCCTAAGATACCCCCTGATATCATCCCACTGTCCCACATTGTCACCCTGTCCAACCTTTAACTGCCCCTGCTCCATCCTTCCACAGGCATATGGACAATGCACCTGTGCGACTGAGAACTGGACTCTGCCATGGACATTACTCCACCCCCACCCATCACCGTTTTACAATCATGTACCTATATCTAGCACTTAAAATAAATCACTTATTGCACTTAAAATAACAGGAGTCTGCTTGTATTCTTAACAAATGTATTACACATAACGGTGCAATAATGTCCAGTTACTTTGTGATGACAACATACCAATTTCAATAAGCTTTAGTCCATGGGCAAACAAAGCAGAAGTCACGCAGTGGGTCATACAGCTCTGAAAAGTGAAGGGAAAGTCACAAATCAGTTAACAAGAACTGGGGGGAAACACAGACAGTGGAGACGCATGAGGCCTTAAGTAAATGTAAAATGGCGTGGGTGATTCTTACCTGTGTGCTACTGAAAATATTGTTGTATGACTGTATCCCTGTTGTCCGTGTCGTCCCCGTTGTCTTCCTCCTCTTCACTCTCCACAGCTGCTACAACACCACCATCTGGACCATCCTCCTGCAGAAAAGGCACCTAGCGTCGCAAAGCAAGATTGTGAAGCATACAGCAGGCCACGATGATATGGCACACCTTCTTTGGTGAGTACATTAGGGATCCCCCTGTCATATGCAGGCACCTAAACCTGGCCTTCAGGACCCCGAAGGTCCTTTCTATGATCCTCCTAGTTCGCCCATGGGCCTCATTATACCGTTCCTCTGCCCTGGTCTGGGGATTCCTCACTGGGGTCAGTAGCCACGACAGGTTGGGGTAACCAGTCACCAATTAGCCACACACGGTGTCTCTGTAGCTGTTCCATCACATAAGGCATGCTGCTATTTCGCATGACATACGCGTCATGCACTGACCCAGGGAACTTGGCATTTACATGGGAGATGTACTAGTCAGCCAAACAGACCACCTGGACATTCATCGAATGATAACTTTTTCTGTTTCGGTACACCTGCTCACTTTCTTTGGGGGGAACCAAAGCCACATGGGTCCCATCAATGGCACCAATGATGCTGGGGATATGTCCAAGGGCATAGAAATCACCCTTCACTGAAGCCAATTCGCCCACCTCAGGGAAAATAATGTAGCTCTGCATGTATTTCATCAGGACAGACAACACTCTGGACAAAACCTTAGAAAACATATGCTGAGACATCCCAGAGGATATGGCCACTGTTGTCTGAAAAGACCCACTTGCCAAAAAAGGAGTACTGACAGAACCTGCACCAGAGGGGGAATCCCTGTGGGTTGGCAGATGGGGGACATCAGGTCTGGCTCCAGCTGGGCACATAGTTCTTGTATAGTTGCTCTGTCAAGCCTGTATGTAAGTATGATATGTCGTTCTTCCATTGTCGACAGGTCCACCAGCGGTCGGTACACGGGAGGATTCATCCTTCTCCTCGCAAGTCCCAGCGGACGGTGCCTAGGAAGGACAACATGGAGCACAGAGTCAAGCAACCCACAGGTTCGTTCACACAGCTTGCACAGTACACGAATCGCTATGCATTGAAAGGCTTGTATGAGTGGCAATGCAAGGCCTAGGCCTGTGTGACGCAGTAGAAATTATGCCATGTGGGCCCTTGAAATGGCGGCTGCCTGACCTGTGAAGTGTGACAGTGGGATGTGAGGTCACTGCGCTGGCGTGGCACACCGTGGCGGTAGGCGGTCGAAGACCGCGGTGCTAAGCCGCATTGGTTAACATTGCACCCTATGGGTTTCAGTAGCCAATGAGGATGGGCGCCTGCGGTCGCGGTACGCACCGCCGCGGGCGTGACTGCCATTTTCTATCTGATTAATCACTCGAGACCTGATCATCCACAGGAGAGGACCAATACTGCAAATGCTGCTGTGACCTCGGTCTGGGAGATACAATGGCTGCTGCGACTGGGGAAAGGGCCCCTGCCTTCACTTCCGAAGAATTGGAGAAACTTGTTGATGGGGTCCTCCCCCAGTATGCGCTACTCTACGGTCCTCCAGACCAACAGGTTAGTACACAAGGTGCACGTTGAATGGGCTACGCCTGTGTTGAGTGGGGTGTATGTAAGATGGTGGGGAGGGGAGCGAATGAGGAGTGCAACGCACGAAAGATGAGCATGTGCCACATGGCAAGGTTGGGGAGGGGGGGGCCACTCACATTGACCAGGCAGAAAACTGATGAGATTTCCTTTACCACCCTGTACATGGCACATAGGTCAGCGCCCATCAGAAGATCGACATTTGGCGTGCCATCGCCAAGGACGTCCGGGCCCTGGGGGTCCACAACAGACGGGGCACCCACTGCCAAAAGAGGTGGGAGGACATCCGCCTTGGGACCAGAAAGACCGCCGAGTCTCTGCTGGGGATGGCCTCCCAACGTAGGAGGGGTGCAAGCCGCCAATTGACCCCCCTGATGTCCCGGATCCTGGCGGTGGCCTTCCCCGATTTGGATGGGCGCGTGAGGACATCACAGCAGACACAAGGGGGTGAGTATCAGCACATTCTGCTATCTTTGCGCGCAGTGAAGGTGTCTGGGTGGGGGAGGAGGGCTGTGGCTATCTCTAGGCCAGGGCGCATTCTGTAGGCTAGGCCCCTCCGTTAGACACAGCCCTGTGCCCCCGCCCCCAGCCCCCCACCTCCCACCTCCCACCTCCCACCTCCCACCTCCCACCTCCCACCTCCCACCTCCCACCTCCCACCTCTGTAGGTTGCCAAGTACAGCTATCCATGGTCCGGCCTCACCCATGTGTGCATTTGTCGTCCATAGACCTGTAGGCCTAGTCACAATAACTGAGCAGTGTACCCTGATTGCGCGGCCTAGTGCAGGGGGCTTCTGTGTCTGTCCTCTCCGACAACGGTGTTGCCAATGCATGCACTCAACCTGTCTTCATTTCTCCCCCCCCCCATTTTCTTTGTCTTCCTGTTCATGTGTGCATTAGCATCATCAGGCGGAGGAGAAGTGGCATCGGCGTACGAGGGAGCTGCATCTCACATGGCCCCGGAGGGCCATGCAACAGACTCCGAGTACACCAGTGAGATGGAGGGCGAGTGGAGCTCCACAACGGGGACCAGTGGAGACGTCAGCGACACCGACACGTCCTCGGAAGGGAGCTCCCTTGCGGTGGCGGCAACATCCGTGCCCACCGCCACAACAGGTACAGCCGCCACCCAGCGCACCAGCCCCGCCCTCCCAGCAGCCCCTCAGCCTTCGCTCCGTGCCCGCTCGCCCAGGAAGGCGGGCATCTCCTTCGCCCCAGGCACCTCAGGCCCTGCCCCAGTTACCCCTGCTGCCCTCAGTGAGGAGGTCATTGACCTCCTTAGGACACTCATTGTTGGGCAGTCTACCCTTTTGAATGCCATCCAGGGTGTAGAAAGGGAGGTGCATCGGAGCAATGCATACCTGGAGGGCATTCATTCGGGTCAGGCTGCCCATCAGCACTGACGGCAGCCATTGTCCCTGTCTCCAGCCTCCTTCTTCTGACACCCTCCACCCAGTCCCAGTCTACTGTTCCTCTGCCTATCCCATCCACACCATCAGACCAGCCTGCACACACATCTACACCCAAGGGCAGCTCATCCAGACATAAGCACCACAGATCCCACAAGCATTCACCCAAGCAACATCCAGATGCAGACATGCCAACAGTCACTACCAACTCTGTGTCCCCCACCTCCTCATCTCCCTCCTCCCTCCTCCCTCCTCCCTCCTCCCTCCTCCCTCCTCCCTCCTCCCCTCACACCTGCATGCACACCACCATCATCCAGTACTTCCATCACCAGCACACCCTCCATTACAGTCCGCACACGTGCAGTCACCACCCCCACTGCCATTTACACGTCCCCTGTGTCCTCTCCCAGTGTGTCTGTCACCCCCTCTTCCAAACCACACAAACGCAGGCAGCTACCCACCCAACAGCCATCCACCTCACGACAGCCTCCGTCACAAGCACCTGCACCCAAAGACAGCACACTTGACTCTCCTACAACCACATCCTCTTCCTCGACTCACCATACCCACTACACCTACCCGTCCCTGTCCTTCCAAAGTGCTTTTCCTTTCCAACCTTGACCTCGTTCCAACCACTGACCCACCCCCTCCATCTGGTAAGAGTAAAAAAAGCACCTCAGCCACCACCAGCCCTGCATCTACTGTGAGCATAGTGCAGGGCTATTGGAGTTCACCAGCTCCTAGGGCAGGAACATCAGCCAGCAGCAAGGGGACAGCCAGCCCACCCCCTGGGAAGAGGACAAAAAAAAATAAGGGCCGGCGCAACAAGCCTGAGACGGCTGCCACCAAGGACAGTAGCCTTGCCCCGTCACCTGCCACATCATCAAAGGGAGGCAAGGGCCACAGAGCTTCAGCGAAGGAGGGCAAGGGCAGCAGGGCGGAGAAGTCAGGCAGCAGGCGAGCTGCCCAGGAGGGCCCCACCAGCCCCATTCCGGTTGTGACGGACAACACCCACGGGCCCAGGACTCCATCACAGGAGGGCCCCGCGACCGCAAGGTCGGATGGCGACTGAGCGGGAAGTCTTGGCCAGGTCTGGCTCCCTAGAAACGCCGGCAGAAGCACCGCTGAACAGGGCCCCGCCGTGACAAGAAGCGCTGAACAGGGCCCTTCCTCTCGAGCACCGCTCCGCTGGGCCCTTCCTCTCGAGCACCGCTCCGCTGGGCCCTTCCTCTCGAGCACCGCTCCGCTGGGCAACGCCGTCTCAAGCACCGCTCCGCTGGGCAACGCCGTCTCAAGCACCGCTCCGCTGGGCAACGCCGTCTCAAGCACCGCTCCGCTGGGCAACGCCGTCTCAAGCACCGCTCCGCTGGGCAACGCCGTCTCAAGCACCGCTCCGCTGGGCAACGCCGTCTCAAGCACCGCTCCGCTGGGCAACGCCGTCTCAAGCACCGCTCCGCTGGGCAACGCCGTCTCAAGCACCGCTCCGCTGGGCAACGCCGTCTCAAGCACCGCTCCGCTGGGCAACGCCGTCTCAAGCACCGCTGGCCCATTGACAGTGCCGGTTCTGTGTCGAGCAGGGCTTCACGAAGCACTCTGGGCACCATGCCTCCTCCATTAACAGTGGAGTCGGTAATCCATCTGATGGACTGTGGCTTGGCACTTCCCAGGATGGAACAGTGGGCAAGCCACCCACTGTAGAGACTTGAGAGACTGTGGCTTTGCACTCCCCAGGATGGCACAGTGGGCAAGCCACCCACTGTAGAGACTTGTGAGACTGTGGCTTTGCACTCCCCCGGATGGGACAGTGGGCATGGAGGCCCCTCGTGGATCTGGCGTCGTGGACTCATGTGGCTGAGGTGCCCCCCCCCTTCCGTTCCCCCGGAGGTGCCTGTAGTTTTATCATCTGATGCCCCAGCAGTGTTCTCTCCAATGGTATCTGGTCTCCTGTGTGGGCTTTGCCCATGTGTTTGTGCACATTGGCCCACGGACTATGGAACTTTGACAGAATGGGCAGGACTTATTGCCTCTGTATATATTTTTGACTATGTTCATTCCTTATTTTGTATCTTTCATATTGCATATTTCCCATACCTTCAATGGAGCTATTTGTACATATATTTTATAGAGCATTTTAATTGTGTCTTTGCATTATTCCGGTGGGTTTGGGGGGTGTCACTCTGACTTGTTGCTCTGCATTGGGGTGTAGGTATTTGGGGTGGGGGGGGTGGGTGTATGGCGCATGTGTGTGCCCGTAAGCTTTCCTCCTCCCCCATCCCCTGTGTCATAGGTGCAGTACTCACCGTTGTCGTCTGTGCCGGCGTTCGTACTCCTGGTAGATGAGCAGGTAGACAATAGCTGGTAGGATGTTTAATTCGGGTTCCATGCTGTCCTACTTCCTCGTGGAATGTGTAGAGGTGAGCGTTTTCCCGTTCGTAGTCTGTTTCCGCCGTGTTTTTATCGGCGGGGCTCCCGCCCCGGAAAAGATGGCGGATTGGTGAGTTGTGATAGGGTGGGCGGTACAATGTCTGCCGCCTGCCTGTTGGCGGTGACCTCCGCGCTGTTTGTCTGTCCCGCCGTGGCGGTCGGAGTGTTAAAGTGGCGGCCTGTGTTGGCGGTTCCCGGCAGGGTTAGAATTCGATTTTTTTTGACCGCCTGCCTGTTGGCGGGTTGGCCACCGCTTTATCACCGACCGCCAGGGTTGGAATGACCCCCACAGTGTACCCAAGGATTAAAAAATAGGAGGCATGGTCTAGATGTCCATGCTAAATCAGGTTCTGTTGGTGCTGTCTTCCCTCTGGTCTCCATGCGTCTACATGTGTAAAATCTGAGCTTATTCAGGCCCTACACCTAGCAGAGATTTAGGGTGTGATTTAATGCCAAGAAGAATTTGCTGAATTCCAACCCTCAGCATTGCTAATCCTAAGGGTAGTGAGACACAGGGATGGGTATGAGCACTGACCTACGAGTCTCATGTAAAACTTGACTTGAACATCAGATGATGGGCACCTTGAATCAAAGTTTATCAAGGCAGAATTAGTCTGCTTTATCCTTATCTCACAACAGCAATAGACATATAGCTGTCTTAAATAAACAGGTTTCAAGCCATCAATGAGGACAAATTCAAAAGATATTTTATCCCGGAACCTTGAAATTATTCATGCCATATTTCAGCACACCCACCCTGATGCCACCAGTCTCATGTCTTGTCCCCTTGGTATGGAAAGGTACTTCTTGAACCATTTCAAACATGCTGTGGTTTGTTTAAGAATACACATCAACAATACATGCAAGTTTAGTTTGCTGATGCTTTCCATGGGGTTGACAGTCCTGCTGTTAGACCTCTCTTTATGAAGGGAGACTGAGGCTGAATTAATCTTTCATCCTGTGCCGGACAATTGGCGAATTTTACTACTAAAACTGCACTGTAGGGTATGGAAGCATGACAAAGAGCCAGTGTTGACTTGGCGGGTCATTGTTAGAGAGGAGTCCAGGATAATTCCCAGGTTGCACACATGGTCAGTGGGAGTGGGTGTGTTACCCAGAGCAGTGGGCCACTAGGAATTGTTCCAGGCAGAAGGGGTGCAGCCGATCACGAGGAACTCTGTCTTGTCCGAGTTGGGCTTAAGGCAGCTAGCCTCCATCCAGGCGGCGACTGCTCTTATCCCGTTGTGGAAATTCCTCTTTGCTTGAGCAGAGTCCTTGGACAGGGAGAGGATCAGTTGGGTATCGTCGGTGTAGGAGACTATGTAGCTTGTGTTTGGTGATCTTGGCAAGCGGGCCATGTAGACATTGAAAAGCATCGGGCGGAGTGAAGATTCTTGGGGCACGATGCAGCAAGTGTCCTTAGGTTCTGACGTGAACAGCAGTAGTTTGACCCTCTGTTCTTCCAGTGAGGAAGGACCAGATCCAATCCAAGAATTTTTCTCGGACATCAGCATTGTGCAGTCTGTCGCAGAGGGTGGAGTGGGAGATGGTGTCAATTGCAGTGGAGAGGTCAAGGAGGATGAGTGCAGCCGTGCCTCTGCGGTCCACTATTATGCGTATGTTGTCGGTAGCTGCTAAGAGTGTGATTTCTGTGCTGTGGTTCTTCTGAATCCAGACTGGGATGGGTTTAGGATACAGTGTGTCACAAGTAATTTGGTGAGTTGCTGGTTGATGGCTTTCTCCCTTACCTTGGCTGGGAAAGGGAGCAGAGAGATGGGTCTGTATTTCTTCTGCTCCCTTGGGTCGGCGGTGGGTTTTATGACTAGTGGGCTGATTTCAGCATGTTTCTAGTCTGACGAGAATGTGGTGTTCTCAAAGGATTGGTTGATTGTTCAGCAGAGCTCCGGTGCTATGGTGGCGCTGGCCAGGTTGAGGATGTGATGAAGACATGGATCAGAGGGTGCTCCTGAGTCGATTGAGTTCATCAGTCTTTGGGTGTCCTCTGTGATGATAGGGGTCCCGGAGTTCAGTATCTGGTGGGGTGCTAGGTCCGTGGTGGTGAGCATTGCTGGTGGCATTTGGTTCCTGAAGCCTTTGTAGATGTCCTGTATCTTACAGTGAAAGAATTTGCAAGGTTGTTGCAGGGGTCTTGGAAGAGAGGGCTGGAGGAGGTGTGTCCCGAGATTTTTGAACTCTGACAATGGTGAAGAGCTCTTTGCTGTTGTGAGCGCTGGTGTTGAGGTGTGCTTGAAAGGCAGCTTTTTTTGGTTGATCTGATGTTCTGTGGTGCGTGGTGACAGCATTTTTGTAGGCTCTGCGGTCTTCGGTTGATTTGCTGATCCTCCATTTACAATCCAGTTGTCTGCAGGAACGCTTGGATTCCTGTAGGTCTGTCGTAAACCACATGGGTGTTTTGCTCTGTAAATTCTCTGCTATTATCCTAAGGGGTGCTACGTTGTGGGTGCTGTTTGAAAGCCAGCAGTGTAGGTTGCCTGCGGCTTCATTTACACCCACTGCATCCAGTGGAAGGGAGTGGTTGAACACTTTGGTGAGCTGTGCTTCCTTGATCTGCCATGGAAAAGGAGGGTGTAGTGGCATGCAGTGTTCTTTGTGTAGGTAAAGTGGATGCACTTGTGGTTGGTCCAAATGTGTTCAGAGATGTGGAAAATGGTGATGGAAATTCTTGTATTGTATTGTATCTTGGGCATGGGAGCTGGAGAAATAATTTAACAACTATTGTTAATAGTTATTAAAATCCACTTAAATGGTGAAATTGGATTCTTAATAAATATTAAGGAAAAGTAACTTCTAGAAAGCTATCTTTTATCTGCCTACAGTTTCTGGAGACTAATTTGCATTTGCTGGCCAACTTTGCCACAGACTAGCATTTGTAAAGGTGTGAAATGCCTACCAGGCGCTTCATTGTAGGCTGCTGTGATTGACTGTTTGAACTGAATGGACAGGGATGATTTCGAGTGCAGGGGCTGTGAGTATGCTTTTTGATATCACAATGTCAACCCCTGCTTGACAGGCCTGCTGGGTTCACATGAAACACTGGCTTCAGATGCGACGCGATCCATAAACAGGAGTGACGGGAGACCGTTAACAGATGTATCATGGTCTACGGACTCCCCCTTTTAACGCATACCACACATATCTGGTCTATATTCATGACCACTGGAGTATAATATACATTACCAATACCTCTAATCTACGAAAGCCTTGAAAAAGTCCAGTGTGACGAAACACGTGTCGGCTGTTTTCTTTCACCAATTCTCTTGCTACAATCACCAAGGAATAAATGGCTTTTACTGTGACCTTGAGATGTGCCGTGGTTTTCTGTTTTACTAGAATAGAAGAGGACTGGTCCTGCTGTCTGTGACAGGAGGAGCCCCATAGAATTGGTAATGCTCCGTATGTTTGCAGGAAAAAAACCTTTTGAACAGTCGCAATGGGACCTAAACCAGATCCATCTGTTTGCCTCTGTCTGTGAGTATGAGTGCCTCCTGTTTTTTTTTGTTTTTTTAAGTGTAATACTATAAAAAAATTGGACTTAAGAGAACTAAAGTTTGAAGGTAAAATCTTTGACAAGGTCAGACCTGGTTGACATACTTGACCCACTTTCCATTACCACCATCCTCAAACTGCACCATGGTGCCAATCTTCCACCACCATTGACCATCATTGGCAATTTGTACTTCTTAGTGCTATGCCTACTTAAAATATTTTTTAAATCAAGTCTACTGATCCCCTTTTTGGATTGTTTGCATTTTGGTGTCCTTTTAGTAATTAAATTTCATTCAATTTTTTTATTTTGCTTGGGATTTTTATTGTTTTGCATTTATTACTATTTTGGTACTGCCTAAACATTTTGCGCATTGTCCTAAATTAAGCCTGTCTGCTCTGTGCCATAGCTGCTACAGGGTTGGGTTCAGGATAATTTAGAGTCATTGAAGGTTCACCCTGACACAAGTTGTGATTATTCCTTGTAGTGGGTAGTCACCCACCCCAAATAATAATTAATTTCATACTGTAAAGACTTTGAAAATGTCACTTTTTTTCTATGACCGATACAAAATTGATATTTTTCAGTAAACTATTAATGGTAACTCAACAATGTAGCTCATTAGGCTGGTGGGCCTGGAGCTGATATTGGTGTCTACCTTGCAGTCCACATTTTTAATCCCTTAATTCCTATCTCAGAATTTTTGACTTCTGAAGTCTATAGCATGGGTACCATTAGTTAGCTGATAGGACAGTGAAGTTCTACAGGGATGTGAAAAAGGCAAAGCCAAATAGGACCAAGCAACATGCAAAATGCAAGTTAATTTGTGAGAATTAGACAAATGCAAATGAGGTTTATGGGATTTTAGGTAGGTGTGTGTGAATCAATGAGAAAAATATAACCCGTCTGGGAAAACTTGTTGCAAGCGCATCTTTTTTTCTCAACTGAATTCATCATTTATATTATTTTCTAGGGAAAAAAAAAAACTTTAACAAGAATCCTGCAGTCACGCTCTAAAATTGTATTTTAGTGGTGCCCATTTTCCGCAGGTTTTACAGACTAAAGATGTTTCACAATGTAAAAATTTGTCACTATTTCTCCCATTAATTCTTTGAAGAACAGCAACCACCCCCAGTAAAAAATGTTTATCATCCCATTTTCACCTGTGATAAAAGGCTAATATTCTTTTGTATACAACATTTATCACATATTTACAAAAAGGCTCCTTGTGAGAGAGAACTCCTAGAGCCATCTTTCAGTCCTTCTGTCTTGTTGACATTGTGTTGGGTTCACTGAGCTTTAAGATGTACCATTTGACACAAATCGTTCCTGAACCTCACTAGGGTAAAACTCCCATGGAGCCCATTTAAACATGGTGCAGATACACTTTAATTTTCCCAATGATTCTTTGGGAAAAACTCAAATTCAAATGTCTCAAGATGCCTTTTCACTCAACACATTTTACATTGATTTGTCTCACTCATTTCCCCAAAAACCCTCAAGGAAGAATAGCACTGTATTGTAAAATACTAAATAAAATATATTTTTAAATCTCTAAATTTTGATTCTTCCTTGGACACTAGTCCGAGCGGGCTTGTGACCTACAGAATTTCAGTGTAGCAAAGGGGGTTGCAGCGGGGGGCATAAGCATTTAGAAGAGGCATCAAAAACACATTTGCAGAGCCATCAGGTATGGCTTTAATGTGCTCACACATGCCTTCAGGCATGAATGCTGTTTGCATGTGATACCACATTAAAGACACATTTAAAGCATGGGAAAATGGAAATTATCCGAACCACCACCTCCTAAAGTCCCCTTGGTAAAGTGATCAGGACATCCAGAAGTAATAACAGCATGCATAAAATACAGATTGTTTTGTAAAATGTAAAATACTAAAAAAAAAAAAAAAAAGATTTTGAAATCTCTAAATATTGAAACTTTAAGAAAAAAAAAGTGGAATGTTAGAGACCCCCTCCCACCCATACCACCACGGCCTGAATCTTCCCTTCATGTTATCACCTGCAGTAATTTTTTTAAATTTAACAGGTAGACATGTGCTTCACATAACCCTTTTGTGCATGCCATGTCATGCCGCTGAGTCACGCACCACCACCCCCAAGACACCCCCTTCACAGGCATCATCCTCTCCACACTCCGGCGCCATCTCAACTACATTTAACAAACAAACTAGAGTACTGCTAATTATAGATATATATCTGTACCAGATATGTGCCCAGCTCTTGGCACACAAAGATAGGGCCTGTGTTCTCAAAGCTGCAATTTAAGTGCGCCTCTCTCCATCCTACCAGGGTGGTGAGGTCACATTACTCCTTGTCACTAGGGACACCATGTTCTCAATCCAGCAGTTGGTTATAAGGCACTGGAATATGGTATTTTAGCCCAACTTCTTCAATGGAAGCTAAATATGACCACTACTACCACAATGCAATAAATTATGGCATGGAGATGCAGGAATGGAACCCACCTGCACCTTGCTGCCATTGTACCTGCTGGATTTGTTCGTGCTCAGATGCCCCACTCTTGCTCAACCTATTAGGTTGCGGGTATTTCAGTGTTGCACTTACCACGCATGAGGATCTCTGGCATCAAAAGGCATCTGAGGTCACTCAGTCCTTGTTGGGGTAGCAGTCTTCAGTTCCTGCCTTTGACTGGTACCTCACTCCCTTGTAGGACCCCCTCCCTCCATTTCATGGGACTGCCGCTCCACCTTGAACAATCCGCAACATTTGAAAATGGTGTCCTTAATGTGCTCCCTTTTAGCCCACTCATCTCCCCAACTGTTGAAAATTTGGTTTGTATATTAAAAGAAGTGTTTTCATCTCCAATATATTTTAAGGCTGTGATCCTGATATTGTTGTGGTACGGATTGAAAGAGTACAATGTGGTGTGGCTGTATGATATCGTGTGCAAGGTGGTTTCAGCATGTGTGATGTTAGCGTACTTATCCAAAGAAAAAAAAATATTTTATCGGATATTGTTTCAAAAACATGTGGCTGTGACGTCAGCCAGAGAAACCTATGATCTCCAACTAGCAAGATCAACAGCAGCGATACAGTCCTTATTGACCCCTTCCATGCCCTGGGTGTAAATTATGTCCTGAGGCACAGCGCTGCCGTGCCATCAACTTAACTGTTACGTCCAGGGACTGACCCACGATTGGTCAGGCCCCCAGCAGGGATGGCAGTAGAAGCACTTCGGCTGCTACCCTCACCTCCCTCCTGACATCTTCAGAGGTCACCGAAGCGCTGGATGCCATCTGCCAAAGAAGAAAAAAAAAAAAAAAGAGTGAAGTATTTGTCCTGCGCCCATGTTTTTTTTTTTTTTTTTTAAAGAGCCATCAGGGGAATGAAAAGGCTTTTCCTTTCCTGCAATGTCTATGAGCATTCTAGCTGCACAATCACACCACATCTAGTGGTAATGCTCCCTAGATGCCAATTTATTTATCAGGAGCAGCTCTCTAGCCAAGGGTCTCTACCCAGTGGGGGCACATAACTGTTTACCATGTCTGCCCCACATGGGGTCAGATTGGCCTATTTTTATTTGGCTTTACCCCCATGAGGGGCAAAAACCAATGAGGCACTAGAGATTATTTGTGTCCATGTTCTTTTGTTTCGGGGTGGCCACCTGGGCAAGAGTCTCTCACCTTGGGGGGGCATTCATTTTGGCCATTTGTGCCCCCCTTTGGGGTCAGATCAGCCTATTCATATTAGGCCCAACTGCCCCCAAAGAGGGCAGAAACCACTAGGGACCAGAGTTTGTGTGGCACATGTTTTTGCTTGGGGGTGGCTCCCGTTGGGCAAGGGTCACTCCACCATGGTAGGACATTACTTTTGGCCATTTCTGCCCCCATGGGGGTAGATTGGCCTATTTTTGGGAGGCCTGTCTGCTCCCAAGGGGGCAGAGACCATAGCCACCAGTGATTGTTTTGTGTGCATTTTCTTTTTGTTTGGGGGGGGTGGCACCTTGGGCAAGGGTCACTCCCCTTAGGGGGACATTAATTTTGGCCATTCCTGCCCTCCTTGGGGGCAAATTGGCCTATTGATATTAGCACCACCTGCCCCTCAGGGGGGCAGAAATCACTAGGCACCAGGGCTGGGAGAGAGTGTTTGTGTATTTTTTTTTTTTTTTTGCTTGTGGGGGCGGCCCTTGGTGAAGGGTGTGTGCCCCATAAGAACACATTACTTTTGTCCATTCCTGCCTCCCTACGGGGCAGATCAGCCTATATTTGTTAGGCCGATCCACACCCATCTGGGGCAGAAGCCTCTACGCACCAAGGATTGTGTGTGCTTGAGGGGGGGTCAGCCACTTGGGCAACGGTCACTCCCCTTTGGGGTGCATTTATTTTAGCGTTTCTGCCTCCTTTGGGGGCAGATTGGCATATTTATATTAGCATCATCTCCCCTTCAGTGGGGTAGAAATCACCATACACCAGGGAAAATTTGTAAATGTTTGGTGGCGACAGGTGAAGTATTTGTAATCATAATGTTCTATTTCTCCTTTCTGTTCTAGTTCAAAGCTTTTGATTCCTTTGCTGTGACTCCTTGCGGTTTTGACAGTGGTAGACCTGCAGTTCGTGTAGTTGCATGTGTTATGTAAGAAATGAGTATCATTGCCATGCATGAATGAATGAATGAATATTTTGTAAATGGTGTACTAAATTCATGCTATTTATCTTATGTTTCATTGTGTGTGAAATTGCCCTTAGGGCAACACAAATATCATCGTACACAGATCTATGTGTAATTTTAGTTTGTTGTTCCTTTTTAATGGGATATGATTGGTGCTAGCTGTGTCTGTGCAGGGTAGGTGCTGGTGAGTCTAGCTGTCTCAGGCAAGTGAGTGGTAACATTTTTGAGTAAATAGGTCTTTGTGATAAAGGCACACTTTATTTCTTATTTTACACAGTGTTGGTTGTTGTTGATGTATTTATCAAGTTACTTTTATTAGGAAAGATCATGGCTAACCACAGGATGACTGCTCAGCAGGTTATTGGTATGCTTTTTAAGTCTTCTTCTGACCATGATTATGAGACTGACTCTGCATCTGGCGCAGAGGAGGAAGTGCAAGATTCTGTCAGTGAATATTTTGTCCCAGAGTAATCATCTGATGATGAAGCCACTCAGTGCAGATGAAGTGCCTGTTTTAGAGGAGGACACTGATGTGTCAATAGTGCAGACGACTGGGGTTGAAAGGCTTCCCATTCTAAGACATGAACTCTGGGTTTCCCCAAACATGGAGCAGCTGGCATCGCCACCCTTTACTGCTCTCCCAGTGTGCAGAGTGAACACACAAAATGTTTTGCCTATCAATTTCTTTGAGTTATTTATGGACTATACATTTTTGGGGGAGATTGTTGAGCAGACTAATTTGAATGCTGAACAGTATTTGAAGGACAACATTGACAAACTTAGGCCACACTCAAGGGCTACTCTATGGATTCTCACACCTCTGGAAGAGTTGAAGTTTTGGGATTTAACTTTCTGGATGGAGCTGATAAGGAAGCCGTCACTGTCTTCATATTGGTCTACTAGTCCCTTGATGACAAAGGCTACATTTCCTACAACCATGAGTCATAATCGGTATTTGGTTCTTTGGATGCTGCATTTTGTTGATAATGCTTTAACATTGTCACAAGATCACCCTGATTGTGACAGTCTTTTTAAGATTTGGCCTGTCCTTGATCACTATATAGATCGTTTTTCATAGATCTATGTTCCAGGGAAATAAATAGCTGTGTACGAGTCTTTGGTCATGTTCAAGGGCCGTTTGCTTTTTAGGCAGTACAATATTAGCAAGCGGACACATTATGTAATTAAGATGTAAATGCTTTCTGAGTAGTACAGCATGTGTCAATAATTTGTGTCTACACTGACAGGGATTCCAATATTTACCCCTCTGTTTGTTCTCCACTTTTAGAGTTAGTGAGAAAATTGTGTGGGAACTAGGTAGAGACTATTTAACAAAGGTCAGTGTTAGACATGACATCCTTGGCATTGTCTCTAACTTTTTGCCTCAGTTTCCCAGGTTGTTGATGTGTGCTGGACTCTAGCATTGTTTAGCCCATAGCAAAGTGCAAGTGCACCTCTGTAAAATATATGTGTAATTGACTTATCCATGATTGGCATGTTTGATTTACTAGTAAGTCCCTAGTACAGGGTGCTAGAGGTGCCCAGAGCCTGTAAATCAAATGCTACTAGTTTGCCTGCAGCACTGGTTGTGCCACCCTCATAAGTAGCCCTGTAAACATGGCTCAGACCTGCAACTGCAGTGTCTGTGTGCAGTTTTAAACTGCCAATTCGACTTAGCAAGTGTACCCACTTGCCAGGCCCAAACCTTCCCTTTTTATACATGAAAGGCACCCCTAAGGTAGGCCATAGGTAGCACCATGGGCAGGATGCAGTGTATGTAGAAGGTGGGACATGTACTTATGGGGTTTACATGTACTAACAGTGAATACTGCCAAATTCGTTTTTCACTGTTGCAAGGCCTATCTCTCTCATAGTTAATATTGGGGCTGCCTGTAAATATTGTTAAAGCACAGATTTCCTTTGGGAGCAGATAGACATGTGGAGGTTGGGGTCTCTGAACTCAATTTAAAAATACAACCTAAAAACCAACTTCACTGAAATATGTGTTTGAAAATGCCACTTTTGGAAAGTAGTCATTTTCTTGCTTAAACCATTCTGTGACACTGCTTGTTTGTGGATTCTCTGTCTGGGTCAGTTTAACAGTTGGGCTGTTTGCACCTCTCTCTAGACAGTGACACAAAGGGAACTGGGTTATAGCCTGTGTATCCTGATGAGTCATCTGTGCTAGGAGGGGAGGGAGGAGTGGTCACTCACACCTGAAATGGCTGTGCCTGCCCTCACACAATGCAGTCTCCAACCCCCTAGTGTGTGTCTGGGGCCTGGCCTGGGCCAGGCAGGATCTTGAAAACAACAGAGACTTTTCCTTGATGTAGGCCTACTTCAAAGGCAAACAGGAGCATAAGAAGAGCCCCCAAGCCCCCTGAAAATTAGATCACTTCAGGAACCAAGAGAAACCTCTGCCAAGGAGAAGCACTCAAGAGAAGTGCTGCCCCTGCCTGTGAGTGTGCTTTGTTGGGCTATCCTGCAGGTGCTGCTTCTGCCTGTGAAAGGGGACAAAGACTGGACTCTGTTGTGCACTGCTGGTTGAGAAGAATCTCCAAGGGCTTAAACTGAGCTTACCTCCTGTTGTTGAAGTATCAGGGCCATCAAAGACTACCCTGCCAGCACCTGGACTCTCTGCTAAGACTCCTGCCCTGCCAAGTGGTGCCCTAACCAGTTCCTGGGCCTTTAAAATGTGTAGCTGATAGACAAGAACTGATAATCCACCCTCAGACCACCATGCGGGGAAATGTGATGCACCTTCCATGGCGCGGCTGATAAACGATGCGCCGCCGGCTTTGCGGCTGAAATCAACTCTCTGCCTGCATCAAGCCTGGATGAGCGATGCGGAACACCTGTAAACGGAGGCTGATAACACAAACCCCACGCAGCGTGGTTGTGATGCCATGCAAAATGATTTAACGCAACATCGCTGGGTACAAAAAATCAATGCAAAGCCTGCCCGGACACGAGGTGCCCGTCTGGATCGATACCTCACTGTCTAGCAGGAGAGAAGAAATGATGCATGCCGACCCGACCGCAGGAGGAATGATGCACGGTTTCACTTGCGAGTGAGCAATTAACACATCGCTGGCCCACTTCTGTGAAATAACAGCATTTTTACTGTTTTCTAAAGAATTCAAAACTCTTTCTTTTTAAATTCATAACTCGACTTGTTTATGTTGGATTATTGTCGTTTTGGTCTTGTTTTGTTTAGATAAATATTACCTATTTTTCTAAACCCGTGTTGTGTCATTTTGTAGTGTTTTCACTGAATTACTGTGTGTGTTGGTACAAATACTTTATACATTGCTTCTGAAATTAAGCCTGCCTACTCATGACAACTACCAAAAGGGTGAATGGGGGTTAACTGAGGGTGATTCTCCTTTACCCTGACTAGAGTGAGGGTCCTTGCTTGGACAGGGGGTAACCTGGCCACCAATCAAAGACCTAATTTCTAACATTGGTGAGGATTGGACTTGTATTTGTACTTGACATATAGTGATTAAGTGTACACTACTGTTTTCAGTGCACACCATTACATGACCACATACAGCTTGTTTTTGATTTTTTTCTTTTGGATTGTGTTTTTTCCTACTTCCATATTTTTGCTGATCTTTGATTGATTTTTCAACTTCATTGGGAACTCGTTTTTCTGCCTTTGGAACTTTGCACTTTTAACTCTTCATCATGTCTCAGTCTGAGATGCATTGGCTGGAGCTGCTTTCGATTTAGGGGAACTAAAGAGCTATACAGTAGTGCAGTTGAGGCAATTCTGTAAAAACTTTGCTTGCCCCATTAAGGGCTCAACCAGGAAGGAGGAGCTGCAGAAGGAACTGACGGCCTAGGTAACAGCCAAGGAAGCTGAGGGGCACACAGGGGAGGCAGAAGAGCAATCCATTCACAATGGTATAGTGAGTGGGCCTGTTATGTTCAGGGAGAGAATCTCCAGGGCAAGTAGCAGTGTCATCCAAGGTTCTGACCCCTGAAGAGTTATAGGACAGGCAGAGAGGGCTCACCAGCTGGAGTTGGATAAGTTTAGGATGCAAAGGGAGATGGAAGAAAGGAGGATGGCCATAGGGGAGAAGATTATACTGCTAACTCATGAGCTCAGATTAAGGGAGCTGGATCAGAGGAGCCAATCCAGTAAGGGTGGTGGGAGCAATATCAAAGTGCAGCCTGAGAGGAGGGTGCACATTTCTAAAGACCCTATGAAGGATTACAAAAGGGAGGGCATATTCTTGTGGATAAAGGGGTATGAGTCTGCTCTCCATATGAATCTGGTCCCTGGAGCTCATTGGGGGCGGGCCTATGGAAGCACTTTGTGGTAGAGGGGGGATACTCTGACATCCTTAGGGGATCTTTAGGGGCTCACCTACTGTGTAATGAGGGATGCCCTACTCACAAGGTATGGTCTCACCCCTGAGCAGTATAAGGACAAGTTTAGGTCCTATAAGAAGAAGGAATCCCGAACATGGTTGGAATGTGTTGATTCTTTTTTCAGGTCACTGGATGGTTGGGTGAAGGGCAGTAAGGTAACAACGTATGATGGGCTTTACAATTTAACTGCTTGGGAGCACTTGTACAGTTTGATTTCCAGAGCAGCGCCAGCACTTAATTGACAGCAAGCTGACTGATCCCAGGAAAAAGGGCTGCTGGGAGAGCACCAGGGTCCAGAAGAGGTATGGGATAGACCACACCATGGGTGGGCAGGGTCCCTCTCCGAAGAAAGGGGGGGGTAAGGGTAAACAGAGGGAGTTCTCTATAGGGCCCCAATCTAGTTCCCCCAATATAGTTCCCAGAGTAAGGATTCCCAGCCCCCCAGGGAAAAGAAGCCATGGTTCTCCAAAGGGAAACCTGTGGAAGGAGGTCCCCCCACGTAAGTGTCATTCATGTGACCAGCTGGGTCATGTGAGGGAGACTCCAAATGCCTCAAGAGTACACTGGCACCCACTGGTACGCAGTCCCAGGGGTTGGCTAGTATAGCGCTTGGGGAGGAATTGTTTCCAGGTGGGTGGGAGGCAGCTGAGATGACCCTTGTCTCACTAGGGGACATTGAGATGGTTCAAAGAACAATTGTGCCTGAGAACACTAAGTAGTACAGGCAGTGGGTGACCATCAGTGGACAGAGGGTGGAGGCTCCGAGAGACACAGAAGCCAGTGTGACTACAGTGAGGAGTCACCTGGTGTCTGAAGAGCAGATAGATCCCCATGTACTTCATCAAGCAGTTGCAATGGACAACTCAGAGTGCCTGTGCAGAGTGGCGCTTGGTTCTGTTTGAATGGGGGGGGGGGGGGAGGGCTAACCGGTTCCTTGAAGGTAGCTATGAGTCCAACCATGCCTGTGGATTGTTTGCTTGGCAATGACCTGGAGGATTCCCCTTGGAAGGAGGTGGAACACAGGTCACCCTTGGAAATGTTGGGTCTGCCTGGGTGGGTAAGCACATCTACGAGGTCAATGGCAGCCCGTCAGGGTGGTCAGGTGCCCCTGGAGCCTGAAACAGTGGCCCAGGGGACCTCCAAAAAGAGGAAGGGCAGGGGTTGCAGGAAACCAGCACCAGAAGTTCCCACGTCTGGGAGGAGGTGGAGCCTGAGGGCAATGCCCCGGAACCTGCAGGGGAACAGTTGGCTGAGCTTGGGAGGTCCCTGAGCAGTCAAAGTGGCAGCAGGAAGGGGGACCTACCAAGGAGGCATTCTGTGAGAAACAGAAAAAATGCCATACTCTAGTGGGTCAGGCAGCTGGTAAGGAGCCAGGATCTCACCTGATTTATTGGGAGGACAGCCTCCAGTATAGTGAGCCTAAGGTTGCTGAGCCTGGGTCAGCCCATGTGCTGGTGGTACCCAAGTGCATCAGAGCCTCCCTACTGGCTCTGATTTGTGATTACCTCTAACTCAATTCAGTTTTCTTCATTTCCCTGGTCCCTGTGATATGACTAAAGTTTTTTCTTTTCCTCTTATCAGACCCTTGAATCCATATTGACGGCAAAAGACATTCCTTGTTACTATTTTGAATACGAAATATTTTCACCTTAGGAACTATACCAGACTCCTCCAACAGGTACTATAAGAAATAAAAAACAAACAAGAATGTTCGGTCACTACCAATGCCACAGTACACTCGGTTGCATGTTAAGAGTAAGCTTGGGCCAAACAAGACCAACTGACTCACGGTGTGGTTCTATTATATAATAACTTTTCATTTCATCTATCACTTTATAATCAGTTCACTCTTTGGTATCTAATGACTATATCTATGCATCTTTCAATTAATATATCTTGGTAATGGCATGCTAGTCATCCTTCTTGAAGTAGCATTGATTTCTTAGACTGATTCTACTTATGCATGGTCTGTGCACCGGTGGCGTAGTTCATCACACCATATGTCAGTACTCAACTGTTTGAGACTGACTGTTGGTCTAAATATATAAATGTGTAAACTTAAAACTAAAAAAGCTCTAGTTAGGAAAATCCCGGTTTATATACTCTATCCTCCTCCCCCCCCCCCCCCCCCTTAGCGCCTCGAAACCCTAACGGGTACATAGCGCGCTTTATAAATTATTGATTGATTGATTGATCTATACATATCTTCTCTATTAGATAGCCCACAAATCGGTGGCATGCACCCAGAATTTGCCACACGAAAGTATTAGAATGTCCGGCTGTTGGGATTTCATCAACAATGGACTGTAACACTTGGAACTGCCCTGATGAAGGTGACCTCTATAATCGAGGAACACCGAAATGCGCGTAGGCAACAGGTTTCCATTGAATTTCACCTGAGAACATAATACTATTATCATTCTACGTGGACATTCATCCCCTTTTGTGTATTGGAGTACAAGACAGTTACACTAATACTCCTGGATTTGTATCCACACTGGATTATCATATGTAATTCTTGGATTCTATTTTGTTATTCTATAAATATGTATAGTATTAGGATCACTTTTTTGTCATTTCTGTATCTCTTTAGACATTGTATTCTTGAGGTTTTAGCCCAGTATGCATGTGGAATGATTGAGGTAGGTAAATGGTTAGGTATGTTTTCTATTTGGTTTTATATCTCTAATATTTTGTAAATGAATTCAATAAAACTATATATTATTGATAGAACATTTATTTTGTCATCCAACAATACATGTAGCCCAAACCGTGCATTCTAAAGTTGTTGTACTATATGACATACAAAACAATGTTTATGGATATTTAAAGCGAAATGGCATTTGAGGAATATCATTCCCTTGATAATTGTTTGTGGTTCGTAATTTAGTTTTACTCTCTGGCTCATGATGTGCCTTTAGCTGGACATTTGGGCAGGACAAGACCTTTGAAGAAAGCTTGTCACCCACTTTCATTGGCCCCTAACGCGCAGGCACTCGGATGCTCATTGCAGGTCTTGCCAAACTTGTGAGGTAAGTGGCAAGAGGAGGGGGGAAACTGTAAGGCTCCCCTCCAAGCTTTTCCAGTGGTCAGTACCCCTTTTGAAAGGGTTGGTATTGACATTGTGGGGCCTCTGGATCCCAAGACAGCCATGGGCAACAGGTTCATTCTGGTCTTGGTGGTTCATGCCACCCAGGCCCCAGAAGACAGTCCTCTGAGGTCAATCACTTCCCCTGTGGTGGGTCGTGCATTGATGGGGGTTTTTACCCAAATGCGGTTCCCCAAGGAAGTGGTATCTGACAGGGGTACCAACTTCATATCTACTCATATCGGTGGCAGAAGTGTGGGGTAACATAAGTTCACCACTCCTTACCATCCCTAAAGCAATGGTCTGGTTGAAAGGTTCAACCGCACCTTGCAAGGCATGATCATAGGCCTGTCAGTGCCCTTGAGGCGGAAGTGGAATGTCCTCTTGCCATGCCTTCTGTTCGCTTTCAGGGAGGTGCCTCAAAAAGGCCTTGGATTTAGTCATTTTGAGCTACTGTATAGCCACCCTGTTAGGTGGCCTTTGAGTCCGGTGATAGAAGGCTTAGAGAAAGCCCCCAGTAAACCTCCCCAGGAAGTATTTAGCTACATGCTGACTTTCAGAAACCAGACTGCCCACTTCAGAGCTCTTGCACATGAGAACCTGAAAGCAAGCCAGGCAGACATGAAACGGTTGTATGACCAGAGTGCCACTCTGGTCGAGTTTCAGCCTGGGCAAAAAGTGTGGGTGATGGCACCAGTGGAGCCCAGGGCACTTCAGGACAAGTGGACTGGGCCATTTGAGGTGGTGGAGCTCATGACGTAGTCAGTGAACTGCTATGCCTCCTCATAGCTCCACCAGCAAGCAGAGCCCTTCGTTCATCTGAAGTCTGTAAGGAGTTCGAGGTCCTCCTCCACCCGCAGGCTTCTGCCTACACCTCATCCTTGGACTCTAGTAGGAGAGCTCTGCTCTTCTATTAGGCTGCCATCTGCCTCTTCTCCTTTCCTCTTTTGCCTCTGTTTCACTTTGAAATGCAGAAAGCGAAAGACAAATGGAACACAAAATGGACAGCACACGGAAGGAAAAGCACACACTCTCTCCTCCCCGTTTTTTTTCTTGCCCTCGCTGCATCCCCACTGCTGCTGACCCGCCCCCTTTTTTCACACAGTTTTCTGCTCCCACCTCCCAGCTGTCCCCTTCTCCCCCCCTACTTAATGGCGGCCACTGAGTGGCAGGACAAGCAATGACCTAGTCGGTGAACTGCTCTGTCTCCACATAGCTCCACCAGCAAGTAGAGCCCTTCGTTCCTCTGAACTATGACCTCTGTCAGGAGTTCGAGGCCCTCCTCCACCCGTAGGCTTCTGCCTGCGTCTCATGCCTAGTGTCTAGTGGGAAGAGCCCTGCTCTTCTACTAGGCCGCCCTCTGCCTCTCTGTAGGAAAGTG
This sequence comes from Pleurodeles waltl, assembly GCF_031143425.1. Lineage (NCBI taxonomy): Eukaryota > Metazoa > Chordata > Amphibia > Caudata > Salamandridae > Pleurodeles > Pleurodeles waltl. Next base: position 34,631,649 of record NC_090439.1, read on the forward strand.
CCATCTTTCTTGGCATGTTACACCAATTTCTGCCTGTTTGTCAGGGTGTTTTGACCCCAGTGCTCAGTTTATGGCCTAATGTGTGTGTTGTCAGTATGCTTAACTGTGTCACTAAAGTTCTGATAACCTGAACTCCTGTGCTTATGCTCTCTCTACTTACCAAATGTGTCCCCATAGTTTAGTGACCTCATATTCCAATTAACACACTGGACCCCACATATAAGATCCTAGTATATGGTACCTAGATACCCAGGGCATTGGGGTTCCAAGAGATCCTTATGGGCTGCAGCATTTCTTTTGCCATCTATAAGGAGCTCAGACAAACCTTTCTTCAGGACTGCCACTGCAGCCTGAGTGAAATAGTGCACACACTATTTCACAGCCATTTTCACTGCACTTAACTAACTTATAAGTCACCTATATGTCTAACCTTCATTTACTGAAGGCTAGGTGCAAAGGTACTAAGTGTGAGGGCACCCTTGCACTAGCAAAGGAGCCCCCACACTGTCCAGAGACAATTCCCCAAACTTCGTGAGTGCGGGGATACCATTAGATGCGTGCCCTACATATATGTCAATACATATATGTAGCTTAACAATGGTAACTCTGAATATAGCCATGTGAGGTGTGTAAGATCATGGAATTGTCCCCCCACATTCTAAATCTGGTATGGGGGACCAATCCCAAGCATCCTGGGGGCTCCACCATGGACCCCCCAGTACTGCCAAATCAGCTCTCTGAGGTTTGCACTGCAGCCCCAGCTGTTGCCACCTCACAGACAGGTTTCTGCCCTCTTGGGGACTGAGCAGCTCAATCCCAGAAAGGCAGAACAATGCATTTGCTTTGGGAATAGTTGTTACAGGCTTGGGAGGGGTAGCCTTCCAGAGCCTCTGGAGATGCTTTGAAGGGCACAGATGGAGCCCTTCTTGCATAAGCCAGCCTACACTGGTTCATGAACCCCCGGTCCCTGCTCTGGTGTGAAACTGGACAAAGGAAAGGGGAGTGACCACTCCCTTGTCCATCGCCACCCCAGTGGTGGTGCCCGAAGCTCCTCCAGTGTGTCCCTGGCGTTAGCCATCTTGGAATCAAAGGTGTGGAGACACTCTGGAGACCTGAGTGGGCAGTGCCAGCAGATGACGTCCGAGTCCCCTCCTGATAGGTGCATACCTGGGTAGGTGGCCACTCCCCCTCTCAGGGCTATTTAGGGTCTCTCCTCTGGGTGTTTCCTCATATTTGGCTTGCAAGACTCCTCCAGGAATCCTCTGCTTCAGCTTCTGACCAGCAGATCAACCGCAGACCGCTCCAGGAACTGCTGTAACTGCAACAAAGTATCCAGGATGACTCCTGTGACCTGCAACTTCAGCTCCAACCAGCATTTACAACAGTTTCCAAGGAGCGCACACTCTGAGGACTCAGTCTTCACCCTGCACCAGAAGAACTGAAGGAATCTCCCGTGGAGTGACAGTCACTTCCCTGCTTCTGCAGGCACCCTTCTGGGACAACAACCAGTACTCTGGGACTCCACTCCTGATGTGTGCTCCCTGGAACACAGGTGGTGGACCAACATGACCCCGACTGTCCTAAGGTCCAGCTGTTCAAATTTGGTTGAGGTAAGAGCTTGCCTCCTCCTGCTGCGACAGTACACCTGTCCACTGCGTCATCTCCAGCTCCTTGGTATTCTGTGCACTTCTTCCAAGAATCCTTCGTGCACAGTGTAGCCCAGATCCCTAGCACTCCATCCTGCGACGCACAACTCACTGAGTTGTTTTACAGCAGCACAGGACCTTCCTTTGTTGTGCTGCAATGACTGCACTTTGCATCTTTATTGTCCCCGTGTCCTGGGACTCCCGAGGGTGCTGCCTGGTGTTCTGTGGGCTCTCTACAGTGCTGAGAGCCCCCTCTGGCTCCTCAGTCTGAGTTGAGACCCCCCCCAGGTCCCTCCTGGCTCCAGGTACCACCACTTTGACGCAAACTTGCGTGAACCAAGGCTTGTTGGCGAAATCCAGCGACACAAACAACCTGCATCCAACAACTCGACGTGGGACATCTCCTGCAGCACGCAGGAACCCATAGCCATCTTTTTTGTTGCTTTTCTATACTCTTCTTCTAACCAGAGAATCCACTTTTGCACCATCTTCTAGGTTGGCAGGGGCTCCTGTCCTTCCTGGAATCTTCTGAGACTTCTGGACTTGGCCTCCTCTCTTCACAGGTCTTCAAGTCCAGGAATCCACCAGTTGTTGATTGAGTCTTGCTTGGTTCTTGCAGTAACTCTAATCACACATTGTAGTGTGTCCTGATAAAACTTTACTCCTGCTTTCCTGGGCTCTGGTGTGAGGTACTTTACTTACCTTTGGTGTTTTCTTACACTCCCATTGCCCCTCTACACATTACACTTGCCTAGGGGGGAATTTGTGATTTGCATTCCTCTTTCTTAGAGTATGGTTTGTGTTGCCCCTAGGCCTACTACATCCTATAGTATTTTCTACTATTTGCACTATTCTATGACGGTTTACTTACCTGATGTTGGTTAGTAGTGTATATATTGTGTGTAATACTTACCTCCTGAAGGAGTATTGTCTCTAAGATATTTTTGGCCTTGTGTCACTAAAATAAAGTACCTTTATTTTTGGTAACACTGAGTATTGCCTTTTATTGTGTATAAGTATTGTGTAACTATAGTGGTATTGCAGGAGCTTTGCATGTCTCCCAGTTCAGCCTAAGCTGCTCAGCTACATCCACCTCTAGACAGCCTAAGCTGCTAGAACACTGCCTGCATTTCACTAACAAGGGATAACTGGACCTGGAATAAGGTATAAGTACCTCACATACCCACTGCAAACCAGGCAAGCCTCCTACATTGGTGGAGCAGTGGTGGGATAAGTACTTGCAATTGCTTTACCACTTTGTTACTGGTACTTTTCACAAGAAAAGTGTACTCCAATACTTAGAGCTATATACAATTGTACCTAGTAGCCATTTTTCACTTTCTAAAAAGTTATTTCAAACTTTCAAAAAGTTTTCAAAAGTTTTCAAAAGTTTTTCTTTTCTCTAAAAAGTTAGGCCAAATAGTTTTACTCTTCTCCCTAACCTCTTTCTTTCACTATGTCTGTTGTAGAGGCTACACCCAGGGTTGTAAAGACAACTTATGAAAGCTTGAATTTTAAAAGTTTGAGTGGTCGCTACTTAGAAAGAAGTTTAGGGATTGGGAAGAACCCCAACAAGGAACTTCTCTTTAATCTCCTCCTGCAAGATAACCAGGAGCATACCACTGGCCAGGTACAGTCAGAGGGGTAGGTAGAGGGAGATTCTGCCCAGGTAGATTCAGGACACCATTCTGAAGATCCAGGGGAGGGTCCTTCCACAGATATTTCCATGAACAAACCTCCTAGTGTAGCTGGTAGTGGGGAAGGGGTCACACACAGGTAGGGCCCACTTCACAGCTAGAGACCAGGTAACTAGAGTTACTCAAGTTAGGGAAAGATCTTCCTCTGCTAATTCCCATGTCACTTCTGTCTCAGAGGTGCCACACACATCCAACCCTGAGGACCAATCCCTAGATAGGGAGCTCAGAAAGCTGAGGTTGGAAGAGGCCAGACTGAGGCTACAGCAGCAGCAGTTGGCCTTAGACAGGGAATCCCTGGCTGAGGAAAGGGAAAGGCAGGGGTTTGGGTTAGTTCCCCATGGTGGCAGCAGCAGTAGTTTCAGGAACCCCAGTGTTAGAGAACATACATTTCATAAACCTGCACAAGGTTGTCCCCCTTACAAGGATGGTGATGACATTTACAAGTGGTTTGCTGCACTTGAGAGGGCCTGTGAAGTTCAGAGGGTCCTTCAAGCACACTGCTATCCTGTGGTTGTCTTTCACTGGCAAGGGGAGAGACAGACTCCTTATTGTCTGAGGAGATGACTCAGACAACTACAGTGTTCTGAAAAGTGCACTCTTGGATGGATTAGGCTTAACCACTGAACAATATAGAATCAAGTTGAGAGAAACCAGAAAAGAGTCTTCACAGGATTGGATAGACTTTGTAGACTGTTCAGTGAAGGCCCTAGAGGGTTTGTTAAATGGCAGTAAGATGACTGACAGCTTATATAATCTTATTTTGATAGAGCATATACAATTGTGTTTCTGATTTGTTGCACCAGCATCTTAGGGACTCAGATCTGACCCCTCCCTAAGAATTGGGAAAGAAGGCAGACAAATTGGTCAGAACAAAGGTGAGCAGAAAAGCTCATACAGGGGGGTGACAAGGACAGCAAGAGAAAGATGGTAAGTCTCATGACAAGGGTGGTGACAGAGATAAAAGTCTTCAGAGTCTTTATCAGGCCCACACAAATCCCCTGGGGGTGGTGGGTCCACATCCTCTTCAAATCATAAGAAAAAGCCTTTGTGTTATTTGTGTAAGAACCAAGGCCATTGGGCAGGTGACCCCACTTGTCCCAAGAGAAACACCAAGCCTCCCACCACCACAATCCCCACTGCTTCCACTAGTGCCCCTAGTGATAGCAGTGGGAAAAACTCTACCAGTAACCAAACAAAGGGTGTAGCTGGGCTCACTTTTGGTAATGCAGTGGGGGTTGGTCTAGTTAGGGAGACCACTGAGGCTGTTTTAGTCTCTGATGGTGGCATTGACCTTGCTACCTTAGTTGCTTTTCCCCTTAACATGGCTAAGCACAAGCAACTACTCCTAATAAATAGTGCTCAAGTTGAGGCCTACGGGGACACATGTGCCAGTGTCACTATGGTGATGGAGAAACTGGTTGCCCCTGAGCAACATCTACTTGGTCATCAGTACCAAGTTACTGATGCCCATAACAACACTGTTAGCACTCCATGGCCGTTGTAAATCTCAACTGAGGGGGGGTTACTGGTCCAAAGAAGGTTGTGATATCCACTGACTTACCTGTAGGGTGTCTCTTAGGCAATGATTTGGAAACTTCAGCTTGGGCTGAAGTGGAGTTGGAGGCCCATGAGCCATGCTGGGCATTCCTGGGCATATATTTGCTCTTACTAGGGCTCAGGCCAAGAAGCAAAGAGGACAGGGAAACTTGGATCCTGGAACAATGGGCCAAGTGCTCCCAAAAACTAGGGGTAGAAAGGGCAAACCCTATCCACTATCCCTCCCTCTCCCGAAGATTCCCCTTTTGATGAGGAGTTAACTCCCTGTTCAGAACTTACACCAGAGGAGCTTCAAGCTGACACAGATGAGCCCTTGGATGCAAGGGGCCTACCAGGGAGTAACTGAGTGTGGCACAGCAGACCTGTCCCACACTAGAGGGGCTAAGACAGCAAGCTGTCAAACAGCAAAATGGGGATATCAGTGGCTCCCACAGAGTTTACTGGGAGAACAATCTCCTTTATACTGAGGCAAGGGACCCTAAACCTGGTGCTACCAGAAGACTGGTCATCCCTTTACAGTATAGGGAATTCCTCCTAACTCTGGCACATGATGTTCCCTTGGCTGGACATTTGGGGCAAAGTAAAACCTGTGACAGACTTCTTCCTCACTTTCACATGCCTCATATGTCAGAAGACACAAAGGAGTTTTGTCGCTCCTGTGTGACCTGCCAAGCGAGTGGCAACACTGGTGGCACCCCAAAGGCCCCCTTAATCCCACTGCCAGTGGTTGGGGTGCCCTTTGAGACGGTAGGGGCTGACATTGTTGGCCCCCCTTGACCCTTCAGCAGCTTCTGATAATAGGTTCATTCTTGTGGTAGTGGACCATGCCACAAGATACCCAGAAGCCATCCCCTTAAGGACCCCTACAGCACCTGCAGTGGCAAAGGCCCTCCTGGGAATATTTTCCAGGGTGGGCTTTCCTAAAGAAGTTGTATCAGACAGGGGTAGTAACTTAATGTCCGCATACTTGAAAGCTAGGTGGACAAGTGCGGTGTAACCTACAAATTCAGCACCCCCTATCATCTACAAACAAATTGACTGGTTGAGAGATTTAACAAAACTCTCAAAGGCATGATCATGGAACTCTCTGAAAAAAAACTCAGAAGATGGGATGTCCTCTTGCCATGCCTCCTTTTCACCTACAGGGAGGTACCCCAGAAAGGAATGGACTATAGCCCCTTCAAACTCCTCTTTGGTCACTGTGTTAGAGGTCCCCTTGGTCTTGTGAAAGATGGGTGGGAGCAACCATTGAAGTTCCCTAAACGAGACATTGTGGACTATGTACTTGGCCTAAGATCCAGAATGGCTGAGTACATGAAAAAGGCCACTAAGAACCTTCAGGCCAGCCAAGAGCTTCAAAAATGGCATGCCCAGAGACTGTCCTGACTGAGTATCACCCAGGACAGAAGGTGTGGGTTTTGGAGCCTGTGGCCCCAAGAGCACTCCAGGACAAATGGAGTGGACCCCATCTCACTGTGGAGAAAAAAGGTGAAGTCACTTATCTGATAGATCTTGGCACTGTCTGAAGTCCCCTTTGGGTACTTCATGTCAACCGCCTTAAACATTACTATGATAGGGCAGAATTAACCCTACTCATGGCCACAGATGAAAGGCAGGAGGAAGAGAGTTACCCTGTCCCTGACCTCTTCTCCAACACTGAAGCTGATGGCTTAGTGGAAGGTGTGGTGCTTGCAGACTGCCTCAGAGCACAGGGAGGACTGCAAAAACCCACTAGGCCAATTTTCTGACCTCTTTTCCCTCATACCTGGTGCCACTACTTGGTGTGAGCTCACCATTGATACTTGACAGTTTACATGTCAAAAAGTAAGATTTATAGGCAGCCTGGTCATGCCAGAAACTGTATTAAGTCTGAGCTGCAGAGAATATTGGACCTAGGAGTTATTGAGCCCTCTGATAGCCCCCGGGCCAGCCCAGTGATGCTTGCCCCCAAACCTCATAGCAAAGAAGGAAAGAGAGAAATGGGTTTTGTGTGGACTATAGAGGACTTAATACTGTAACTAAAACAGATGCTCACCCTATACCCATGGCAAATGAGCTCATAGACACACTGGCCTCTGCCAAGTATCTAAGCACCTTTGATTTGACTGCAGGGTATTGGCATATCAAGTTATCAGAGGATGGTAAACCAAAGACTTCATTTTCAATCATAGGTGGGCATTATGAGTTCAGAGTTATGCCCTTCGGTTTGAAAAATGCACCTGACACTTTCCAAAGGCTGGTACAGTCCTCCAAGGCTTGGAAGCTTTTAGTGTACCATACTTAGATGACATTGCTGTATTTAGCACCACTTGGTCCACCTGTGAGAAGTTTGAGGCCCTGCAAAAGGCAGGCCTCACTAGCAAGGCTTCAAAATACCAGATAGGGCATGGGAAGGTGGTTTATTTGGGCCAACTGATAGGTGGAGAACAGATTGAACCTCTACAGGGGAAAATCCAGACAATTATGGACTGGGCTCCCCTTACTACTCAGACCCAGGTCAGAGCCTTTTTAGGTCTCACTGGGTATTACAGAAAGTTTATTAAGAAGTATGGCTCAATTGTTGCCCCTCTTAATGTCCTCACTTCTAAAAAGATGCCTAAAAAGGTATTGTGGACAGGAAGCAGTCAACGCTTTTGAGGAGCTTAAGCAGGCTATGTGTGCTGCACCTTCCTAAAAACCCAAATTACTCCACAAAATCATTGTCCAGACAGATGCTTCTGAACTGGGGGTTGGGGCAGTGTTATCACAACTTTACTCAGAGGGCCGGATCAACATGTTGCTTTTATCAGTAGGATGTTGACACCCCCTAGAGAAAAGCATTGGTCAGCCATAGAGGGAGGCCTTTGCTGTGGTCTGGGTCCTGAAGATGAGACTATACTTATTTGGGACTCACTTCGTTGTTCAGACGGACCACAAACCTCTCCTATGGTTAAAACAGATGAAGTGAAAACCCTAAATTGTTGAGGTGGTCCATTTCCCTACGGGGGATGGACTTTACAGTGGAACATAGACCTGGCAGTAATCATTCCAATGTAGACGGACTCTCCAGATATTTCCACTTAGACAATGAAGACTCATCTGGGGCAAGGTTAGCCTTATTGTCCCTAGTTTGAGGGGGAAAGGGGGCTGTGTAGGAAAGTACCATCTTTCCTGGCATGTTACCCCCAATTTCTGCATGTTTGTTAGTGCGCTTTGTCCCGAGTGCTCATAGTTTGTGGCCTAATGTGTGTGTTGTCAGTATGCCTAACTGTGTCACTGAAGTTCTGCTGACCAGAACTCCAGTGCTTATGCTCTCTCTACTTACCAAATTTGGCCCCATAGTTTAGTGACCTCATATTCCAATTGGCACACTGGACCCCCCCCCCTTATAAGACCCTAGTATATGATACCTCGGTACCCAGTGCATTGGGGTTCCTGGAGATCCTTATGGGCTGCAGCATTTCTTTTGCCACCCAGAAGGAGCTCAGAAAAAAACTTTCTTCAGGACTACCACTGCAGCCTGAGTGAAACAGTGTACACAACATTTCACAGCCATTTCGACTGCACTTAAGTAGCTTATAAGTAACCTATATGTCTAACCGTCATTTACTGAAGGATAGGTGCAAAGTTACTAAGTGTGAGGGCACCCTTGCACTAGCAAAGGTGCCCCCACGCTGTGTAGGGGCTATTCCCCAGACTTCGTGAGTGCGGGGATACCATTACACGCATGCACTATATATATGCCAATACATATATGTAGCTTTACAATGGTAACTCTGAATATGGCCATGTGAAGTGTCTAAGACCATGGAATTGGCACCCATTCAAAATATGATATTGGGGGCCAATCCCATGCATGGACACCCAGTACTGCCAAACCAGCTCTCTGAAGTTTGCACTGCTTCCCCAGCTGCTGCCACCTCACAGACAGGTTTCTGCCCTCCTGGGGACTGAGCAGCCCAATCCCAGGAAGGCAGAACAATGCATTTCATTTGGGAGGAGGGTGTTACACCCTCTCCCTTTGGAAATAGGTGTTACAGGCTTGAGAGGGGCAGCCTCCCAGAGCCTCTGGAAATACTTTGAAGGGCACAAATGGTGCCCTCCTTGCATAAGCCAGTCTACACCGGTTCAGGGACCCCCAGTCCCTGCTCTGGTGTGAAACTGGACAAGGGAAAGGGGACTGACCACTCCCCCGTCCATCACCTTCCCAAGGGTGGTGCCCAGAGCTCCTCCAGTGTGTCCCTGGCATCAGCCATCCTGGATTCCAAGGTGTAGGGACACTCTGGAGACCTGAATTGCCAGTGCCAGCAGGTGATGTCAGAGACCCCTCCTGATAGGTCCATACCTGGATAGGTAGCCAATCCCCCTCTCAGGGCTATTTAGAATCTCTCCTCTGGGTATTTACTCAGATTCAGCTTGCTAGACTCCTCCAGGAATCCTCTGCATCCTCTGCTTCAGCTTTTGACCGTCGGATAAGCCACAGACTCCTCCAGGAATCCTCTGCATCCTCTGCTTCAGCTTTTGACCGTCGGATAAGCCACAGACTCCTCCAGGAATCCTCTGCATCCTCTGCTTCAGCTTTTGACCGTCGGATAAGCCACAGACTCCTCCAGGAATCCTCTGCATCCTCTGCTTCAGCTTTTGACCGTCGGATAAGCCACAGACTCCTCCAGGAATCCTCTGCATCCTCTGCTTCAGCTTTTGACCGTCGGATAAGCCACAGACTCCTCCAGGAATCCTCTGCATCCTCTGCTTCAGCTTTTGACCGTCGGATAAGCCACAGACTCCTCCAGGAATCCTCTGCATCCTCTGCTTCAGCTTTTGACCGTCGGATAAGCCACAGACTCCTCCAGGAATCCTCTGCATCCTCTGCATCAGCTTTTGACCGTCGGATAAGCCACAGACTCCTCCAGGAATCCTCTGCATCCTCTGCTTCAGCTTTTGACCGTCGGATAAGCCACAGACTCCTCCAGGAATCCTCTGCATCCTCTGCTTCAGCTTTTGACCGTCGGATAAGCCACAGACTCCTCCAGGAATCCTCTGCATCCTCTGCTTCAGCTTTTGACCGTCGGATAAGCCACAGACTCCTCCAGGAATCCTCTGCATCCTCTGCTTCAGCTTTTGACCGTCGGATAAGCCACAGACTCCTCCAGGAATCCTCTGCATCCTCTGCTTCAGCTTTTGACCGTCGGATAAGCCACAGACTCCTCCAGGAATCCTCTGCATCCTCTGCTTCAGCTTTTGACCGTCGGATAAGCCACAGACTCCTCCAGGAATCCTCTGCATCCTCTGCTTCAGCTTTTGACCGTCGGATAAGCCACAGACTCCTCCAGGAATCCTCTGCATCCTCTGCTTCAGCTTTTGACCGTCGGATAAGCCACAGACTCCTCCAGGAATCCTCTGCATCCTCTGCTTCAGCTTTTGACCGTCGGATAAGCCACAGACTCCTCCAGGAATCCTCTGCATCCTCTGCTTCAGCTTTTGACCGTCGGATAAACCACAGACTCCTCCAGGAATCCTCTGCATCCTCTGCTTCAGCTTTTGACCGTCGGATAAACCACAGACTCCTCCAGGAATCCTCTGCATCCTCTGCTTCAGCTTTTGACCGTCGGATAAACCACAGACTCCTCCAGGAATCCTCTGCATCCTCTGCTTCAGCTTTTGACCGTCGGATAAACCACAGACTCCTCCAGGAATCGCTGTAACTGCAACAAAGTATCCAGGATGCCTCCTGTGACCTGCAACTTCAGCTCCAGCCAGCATTTGCAACAGTTTCCAAGGTGTGCATGCTCTGAGGACTCCCTGGCTTCACCCTGCACCAGAAGAACCAAAGGAATCTCCCGTGGAGTGACAGTCACTTTCCTGCTTCTGTAGGCACCCTTCTGCGACGATGACCGGTACTCTGGGACTCCTCTACTGATAATGAGCATTCTCCCTGGAACACAGGTGGTGGACCGAAGGCTAAGGACTAGCTGTCCTAAGGACTAGCTGTCCTAAGGACTAGCTGTCCTAAGGACTAGCTGTCCTAAGGACTAGCTGTCCTAAGGACTAGCTGTCCTAAGGACTAGCTGTCCTAAGGACTAGCTGTCCTAAGGACTAGCTGTCCTAAGGACTAGCTGTCCTAAGGACTAGCTGTCCTAAGGACTAGCTGTCCTAAGGACTAGCTGTCCTAAGGACTAGCTGTCCTAAGGACTAGCTGTCCTAATATGCTGGAGGTAAAAGCTTGCCTCCCTGTGCTGCAACAGTGCTCCTGTGCACTTCATCATCTCCAGCTCCTTGGGCTTATGTGCGCTTCTTCCAAGAATCCTTCGTGCACAGTGTAGCCCAGTTCCCCAGCACCCCATCCTGTGACACACAACACACTGAGTTTTTCTCTGGCGGCTTGAGACCTTCCTTTGTTGTGCTGCAACGACTGCACTTTTCATCTTCTTTTTCCCCATGTCCTGGGACTCCTGTGGGTGCTGCCTGGTCTTCTGTGGGCTCTCTACAGTGCTGAGAGCCCTCTCTGTCTCCTCAGTCTGAGGTGAGACCTCTAGGTCCCTTCTGCATCCAGGTAGCTCCACTTTGAGGCAAACCACAAACTTGCGTGAATCAAGGCTTGTTGGCGGAATCCAGCAACGCAAACAGCCTGCATCCAACAACTCGACGTGGGAAATCTGCACCATGGAGGAACCCGTAGCCAATATTTTTTCGTGCTCTTCTGTACTCTTCTTCTAGCCGGAGAAATCACTTTTGCACCATCTTCTATGTTGGCAGGGGCTCCTGTCCTTCCTGGAATCTTCTGCGATTTCTGGACTTGGTCTCCTCTCTTCACAGGTCTTCAGGTCCAGGAATCCACCGGTTGATGATTGCAGTTTTGCTTGGTGCTTGCAATATCTCTTATCACAACTTGTAGTGTGTCCTGAGGAAACTTGCAGTACTTCACTCCTATTTTCCTGGGCTCTGGGGTAGGGTAATTGACGTATCTCTGGTGTTTTCTAACACTCCCAGCGCCCTTCTACACACTACACTTGAGTAGGGGGGAATTTGGGATTTGCATTCCACTTTTAGTACATGGTTTGTGTTGCCCCTAGGCCTACTGCATCCTACTGTATTTTCTATTATTTGCACTATTCTATGACTGTTTGCTTGCCTGATTTTGGTCTTTAGTGTATATATTGTGTATAATATTTACCTCCAGAAGGAGTATTGCCTCTAAGATGTTTTTGGCCTTGTGTCACTAAAATAAAAGTACCCTTATTTTTGGTAACACTGAGTATTGTCTTTGTGTATAAGTACTCTGTAACTATAGTGGTATTGCAGGAGCTTTTCATGTCTCCTAGTTCAGCCTAAGCTGCTCTGCTACAACTACCTCTAGACAGCCTAAGCTGCTAGAACACTGCTTACATTTCACTAATAAGGGATAACTGGACCAGGGATAACTGGACCTGGGATAAGGTGTAAGTACCTCACATACCCACTGCAAACCAGGCCAGCCTCCTACACTCTTCTTTTTTCTCCTTTTGCCTCCGTTTCACTCTCTATGCTTTTCCTTCGTGTTCGGTCACTTTTGTGTTCCTTTTGTCTTTCGCTTCCTGTGTTTCACTGTCTACTCCGTGTTTCTTTCTCCCCTCACTCCGCTCGCTGTCTCTCACTCTTGCTCCCCCGCTCCCCTGCTGCTGTTGCCCCTATGGCCCTACCCCCTCCTCTCTCTCTCACTGCATCCCCGCTGCTGCGGCCGTTGCGGCTGTTGCATTTTTTTTGCACCGTTTTCCACGCCCGCTCCCACCTCCTAGCTCATAGCTCATAGTTGTCCTCTCTGCCCCATTGCTACTTAATGGCAGGTGCCGTGCCTAAGGCAAGGCGTGTGTGCCTATCCCTGCCTGGACCATGCCCAGCGCCGGAACCCCTGGTTCGCGCTCCGCCCACTGCCATGACGCATGATGCCGCTACAACGCCATCACCCTCCAAGCGCTCAACGCCAGCTGCTCATTCACCTGCCACCAGGCCACCCCATAGCTCACCCATGGACCTTTCTACTGCCGGAGTTGCACCTTCACCAGCGTCCATGCTAGTGTCCCGCCTGCCAGGGCAGGACGGAACCATCTCAGATGCATCCTACTCAACACCCGCTCCATCAACAAACACGCAATCGAACTCTGAAACCTACTCGACAGCCTCACCGGATGACGCCTTCCTGACCGAGACCTGGATGAACCCCTCGTCAGCACCGACATCGCCATAGCCATAGCCATCCCGGACAGCTACAAGATCACCTGTAGGGACTGCACCAACAGACCAGGAGGAGGCATCGCCATAGTCCACAAGAGTACCCTCAGAATCACGACCAGCACCAAAGACATCCTCATCGCCACCAAACACCTACACTTCCAGATCCACACCGATCCAAGCACCACTCTCAGAGGGACCCTCATCTACAGAACCCACAGACCCTGATAGTAGTTCAGCAGCTCCATCACTGACGTCATCAGCACGCACGCCCTCGCATCCAAAGACTAAATACTCCTTGGGGACCTGAACTTCCACCTCAAGAACAACAACGAAGACAACAACTCCTCCTCCACCACCCTGCTCAATAACCTTGGACTCAAGCAGCTCATCTCGACACCCACCCAGTCTGCAGGGCACACGCTCAACCCCATCTTCTACGCCAGCAAACACGTCTCCTTCAGCCACACCACCGAACTCCACTGGACCGACCACCGCTGCATTCACTTCACCTTCGAGAAACCCACAATGTACCACCATCCACAGCGGGTTCCCCACCACAGAAGGAACAAAGTCACTGAAGACCTGCTGATCACAACCCTCTTCCAAAACCCACCAATCGACACCACCGACACAGCTGCCCGCAACCTCAGGCAATGGATCGACGACTGTGCGAACACTCTTGCCCCGATCAAGAATCCTTCAAACAGACGCACCAACAGAAAGGCCTTCTGGTTCCCCACTGAGCTCCAAGAATCCAAGCAAACATGCCGAAGACTCGAGAAGAAGTGCGCCAAGAACAGACACTGGGCAACCACACAGCCTTCAAGAACGCTATCCGCAGACACCTCAAACTATTCTGAACTTCCAAAAGAACCTCCTTTAAATAACACATAGACAACAACGCACACAGCTGTAAGGAGCTCTTCAACATCGTGAAGGAACTCTCCAACCCGGTTCCATAGCCAATGACAATCCGCCATCGCAGTACCTCTGCGACTCCCTAGGCACATTCTTCTACGGCAAGATCGCAGACATTCATGACAGCTTTATTACCCAGACCCCCTGTCAACCATATACTCACCACCCCCAAGTCACACCAACCTCCTGCTCTCCTGGACCCACGTCAACGACAGCATCATTAACTCCGTCCACTCCGGCTCACCATCCAACCCATGCCCTCACCATATCTTCGACAAAGCGAGCTCTGTCATCGCACCCCAACTCTGGACGATCATCACAACTCCTTTGAGACTGCCATCTTCCTGGAGAGCTGGAAACACACCGAGATCAACGTCCTCCTCAAGAAATCCATGATGGACCCAAAGGACCTCAAGAACTTCCGCCCCATCTCCCTGCTCCCCTTCCCGGCAAAATTAATCAAGAAGATTGTCAACAAACAACAAACCACTCTGCACTCGTCCCAATTCAGATTCCGCAGCAACCATAGCATTGAAACCACCCTCATCCTCACCACCGACATCAGGACCCTACTTGACAACAGCTAAACGGCAGCCCTCATCCTCCTGGACTTCCTGCCCACCTTTGAGACCGTCTGCCACCACACCCTACGTGCACACAGCTCAACGACACAGGGATAAATGACAGAGCCCTGGACAGGATCACCTCCTTCCTTACTGGCAGAACCCAGAGAGTCCACCTCCCTCCATTCTGCTCTGAAGCCACCAAGATCTGCAGTGTACCCCAAGGGTCATCCCTCAGCCTGACCCTCTAATGTTTACATGACACCCCTCGCAAACATCGTCCGATCACACAACCTCAACATCGTCTCATACGCTGATGACACTCAGCTGACCCTCTCCCTCACCAAGGACCCTGCCACTGCCAAAACCAACCTCCACGAAGGAATGAGGCCATTGCTGAATGGATAAGTAACAGCTGCCTGAAACTGAACTTTAACAAGACTGACATCCTCATCCTCGGCTCCACCCCCTCCGTCTGAGATGACTCCTGGTGGCCTGCCACACTGGGAACTGCACCAACACCCACCGACCGACCACGCACGCACGCACGCAACCTGGGGTTCATCCTGGATTCATCGCTATCAATGACCCAGCAGGTCAATGCAGTCTCTTCCTCCTGATTCAACACCCTTCGCATGCTTCGGACGATCTACAGTTGGGTCCCCACAGGAACCAGAAGGACGGTCATCCAAGCCCTCATAAGCAGCAGACTGGACTACGGCAACACCATCTATGCAGGAACCACGACCAAGCTTCAGAAAAGACTGCAACGCATACAGAACGCCTCTGCATGCCTCATCCTGGACATCCCCCGCCACAGCCACATCACAGCCCACCTGAGACATGCACTGGCTCCCTGTCAACAAGAGAATCAAGTTCAGACCCCTCATCCAGGCTCACAAAGCACTGCACAATGCCGGACCAGAATACCTCAACAGATGATTCGCCTTCTACACCCTGACCCGCCAGCTTCGCTCCTCTGACCTTGCCCTTGTCACCATTCCACACATCCATAGAACGACCGCCGGTGGCAGATCGTTCTCCCACCTCGCAGCCAAGATGTGGCACACTCTTCCTATCCACCTGCAACAGACACAGGACATCCTAACCTTCAGGAGACACCTCAAGACCTGGATGTCTGAGCAGTAGCAGCACACACCACCCCCCCTCAGCGTCTTGAGACCCTCACGGGCGAGTAGTGCGCTTTACAAATGCTATGATTGATTGAAGAGTGAAGTCACCTACCTGGTGGACTTGTGGACTCCCAGGAACCCCATGAGAGGACTGGATTATCCATGCTCCTAGCAACAGATGACTGGGTGGAGGAAGTGTGTGAACCTCTTTCTGACCTCCTGTCTGCTGGAGAGAAAGATGGGTGTGTGGAGGGAGTGAACCTCTCCCCCTCCCTGACCTCAGGACAGCAGAGGGAGTGTCACCAGGCACTGTGTCAGTTTGCCTCCCTGTTCTCCCTTATCCCAGGGGTCACTCACTTGTGTACACATGATGTGGACACTGGGGACAGTCCACCCATTAAACAGAAGGTTTACAGGGTGACTGATAAGGTGAGGGCCTGCATCAAAAATGAGTTGTCTAAGATGTTATTCCTAGGGGTGATTGAGTTTTCTAGCAGTCCTTGGGCCAGCCCTGTGGTCTTGGTCCCAAAGGCTGCTGCTCCTGGTGCCACCCCACAACTTCGGTTCTGTGTGGACTACTGAGGCCTCAATGCGGTCACTAAAACTGATTTGCACCGCATCCCCCGAGCTGATGAGTTTGTAGATCGGTTGGGAGCTGCCAAATACCTCAGCATGTTTGATTTGATGTCTGGGTATTGGCAGATTGCCTTAACTGAGGGGGCCAAGGAGAGGTCAGCATTTTCTACCCCAGATTGACACTTCAAGATTAAAGTGATGCCATTTGGGATGAAAAATGCACCTGCCACATTCCAGAGGTTAGTCAACCAGGTGATGGCAGAGGTGCAGAGGTGCAGAGGTGCAGAGGTGCAGAGGTGCAGAGGTGCAGAGGTGCAGAGGTGCAGAGGTGCAGAGGTGCAGAGGTGCAGAGGTGCAGAGGTGCAGAGGTGCAGAGGTGCAGAGGTGCAGAGGTGCAGAGGTGCAGAGGTGCAGAGGTGCAGAGGTGCAGAGGTGCAGAGGTGCAGAGGTGCAGAGGTGCAGAGGTGCAGAGGTGCAGAGGTGCAGAGGTGCAGAGGTGCAGAGGTGCAGAGGTGCAGAGGTGCAGAGGTGCAGAGGTGCAGAGGTGCAGAGGTGCAGAGGTGCAGAGGTGCAGAGGTGCAGAGGTGCAGAGGTGCAGAGGTGCAGAGGTGCAGCACGTATTCCTCCTAAGTGGTACTGAACATTGCAGAGTGTTGGATGCACTGCAAAATGAAGGCCTCACTACTAAGGAAAGCATGTGCCAAATAGGGCAGGGTTTAGTGGTGTATTTGGGACACCAGGTAGGGAGTAGCCAGGTGGCACCCCTACAGCCAAAAATTTACATTTTGGCTTGGGAGTCTCCCAAGACCCAGACTGAGGTGAGAGCCTTTTTAGGCCCCACCAGCTATTACAGGGAGGTTTGTTAAGGGATATGGCACAATTGTTGCCCTCTTGAATACATTGACTTCCAAGAAGCAACCAAAGAAACCATCTGGACAGAAGCTTGCCAGACCGCTTTTGATGACCTGAAGGCTGCCATGTGCACAGCACCTGTGCTGAAGGCACCTGGATATTCCAATGATTTTGTTGTGCAGAAGCCTCAGTGCATGGTATAGGAGAAGAACTCACAGGTCTATGAATAGGGCCTGGATCAACCTGTAGCCTTCATTAGCAGGAGGTTACTTCCCAGGGAATGTAGGTGGAGTGCAATTGAGCGTGAAGCTTTTGCTGTGATCTGGGCACTGAAGAAGCTAAGACCCTACTTGTTTGGGACTCACTTCTGCATTCAGACCGACTACAGGCTCCTCAGATGGTTAATGCAGATGAGGGGTGAGAATCCAAAAGTAATGAGGTGGTTCAGTTCCCTACACGGGATGGACTTTACAGTGGAACACCTCCCTGGTACAGAACACGTCAATGCTAATGGTCTGTCCAGATTCCTCCGATTTAGTGATGATAACTCCCATGAAGTTGGGTAGTTGTTCCCCACTTTCAGCTAGGGGGGTACACATGTTAGACTTGGCATCCTTGGCATGTTTTCCCCAACTTTATGCCTCTGTTTCCAAGGTTGTTGATGTGTGCTGGTTTCTGTGTTTGCTGTTTTTGTTACTCTGGCCACTTTACTGCTGTCTATCCAGTGCTCAAGTGCAAGTCCTCCCATGTAAAATATATGTGTAATTGACTTTCCATGATTGTCATGTTTGATTTCTAGTAAGTCCCTGCTACAGTGCACTAGAGGTACCAAGGGCCTGTAAATCAAATGCTACTAGTGGGCCTGCAGCATGGGTTATGCCACCCACATAAGTAGCCATGTAAACATGGCTAAGACCTGCCAAGTTCATGTCAGGCCTGTTTCATAGAATGTAAAGATGATTTCTCATAAAAACATATATGCCCAAGAAGGTTAGAGATGTCATTCCAGCCTGGATATCCATTACAATCATATAGGCCCAAGTAGGTTAGAGGTAATTCCCGCTAAGATACCCATCCACCCTGTATGTCATTTTTTTGCTGACCTCACTCTCATCACCATTGTCTCTGCAACCAACCAAGGAGACGGAGAGCTAGACCACTGTTCTCAGTCCATGAGAGGAGCACCCACCCCCATTTCCTAATTGCGGGCAGATTGGACTATCACCACTATGTTGTCACTAGAAACCAGCTATTAGGTAGGATTCCTATGCACATATTACTCTAACATGCTTAGGTTGTTTATTAACTTTTCACTGATCGTATCAATCCTAATCTAGCTATGTCTCATTTAATCATAGATTGCAGTCTTTTCAATAAATGTGTTAAAAACCATCCTGCATGTTTTCTTTGGTCCACGTGTGTATGAGACTTTTGCTAGTGAGAGAAAAGGGGGAGATTTATCGACCATGACTTCCCTGAGAGGTCACTGAGTGTCATGTGTTGGGCTGCCACAAATCACCTTTATTTCCTAGGTTTGGGTGAGGTGCTGCTAGCTAAAAAGGGTTTGGTTGACAGCTGCCAACCAATGTGGAATTCACTCAGTTACCCACAAGAGGTGGTGCTGCCACCCCAAATTCAGCAGTCTTGTTCCCATAACAAGGGTCCTACGACAGTACAGGAGCTGGAAGAAGTGCTGACCAGAATAGCTGAACACACTTCCCCTGGGCACTCCCCCTGTGCCTTTTCATGGTGTCTATTGCACTGCAGTTGAAGAACCAAGTTATTCATTTGAGTTATTTTCTCTCCACGAGAAGTAAATTAGTGAAGACGAGCAGTCATTGCATGTTCTGGAGAATGGTGGGAAATTAGACACAGCGTAACATATTAAAACATACACAAAGAGACCACTGTCCAAACAGTCCTACAACTTCAAAAACAGGTAATCAACAGATACAACGGACACTGGCAAAGCTAATAGGTTTCACCCATGTGAGCTATTGGCCTTGTCAATTTCTTTTAGCTGTGTTGTACAGCAGCGCAGCTCATGTTGGTGAGCAGAAGGCTAGAAGAACAATGTAGAGGATGGAGAACCCAAGGGGTGGGATATCCCACCCTTTCTATTTAATCTTTATGTGGTATCACATAGTGATTAGTCCACTCCTTTGGTTTGAAAGTATTATCCTATGCCAATGACGCAGCTGTACCTTTTGGCTGGAGCAGGATTCTGACAAATCAGTCAGTCGTCTGAGGGTCTGTCTGACACTTATTCATGTCCTAATGACTACTAAATGCTCAAAGGTGAGGAGAGGTAAAACAGAAATTAATTTCTTTGTAGGCACACTCAAAAGAGAAGTTAGAAACCTGAAGACCACATTTGATTGTGACCTCAGATTTCATCCTCAAATTGCGGATCACTGAAATGATTTTGCATTTCTCCTACTCCTAAGAGTTTTTTTTGTCTCCTAGATTATCTATCTCAGTTTGCTGGATACAGCGTTAGCAAGACTGCAATGTATTTAGCATATGCTGGTAAAACTAGCACTGAGGTGAATACATTTCATCATGTCCTTACCCTCGCTCTCAAGCAAAGAACAGATTTGTTTTAACTTATTCACAGGCCTTTCTTAAAGTACAAAGGCAGTCCAACGTCCTTGTCGGATGTGTTGGTGTCACACACTCCCACAAGATCTCTGTAATCCAGCCCAGTCTAGTTATCACCTTCTTCCAGGTGAGTTGATGTGGGTTAAAGACCTTCGTGAGCTGAGGTATTACCTATTGAAGGTCTTGTGTTGTCCCCTTGACTCACCCTTTCACTTACTAAAGTCACAGTTGCTTAAGGAATGAACTTACTGTGTGCATATTTTGTTAACATGCTGTTCTGTTGGTTTGGGCTTAGTCTGCCTGTTTTAACTGTATCCTTCTTTTGGTGGTCCGCAGTACCAAGACAACTGCAGCAACAGGAGGATCAGATTAGAGGCAACAGAGAAAGCGTTTCTACAGTAACATCGGCTTAGAAACAACAGATAAAGCTTTTCTACAATAGGATCTGATCACAGGTGAGAAAGCTTTTCTACAGTAGGATCGGATCACAGGTGAGAAAGCTTTTCTACAGTAGGATCGGATCACAGGTGAGAAAGCTTTTCTACAGTAGGATCGGATATCAGGTGACAAAGCTTTTCTACAGTAGGATCGGATATCAGGTGACAAAGCTTTTCTATAGTAGGATCGGATCAGGTGACAAAGGCCCTCATTTCAACCTTGGCGGTCTTTTACAGAGGCTGCTGAGGTTCCGCCTAGCCGAAGACCACCAGTGTTGGCGGTCTTCCGCCAACCATATTATGACTGCTGGTGACCCTCCACCCTTTTTGGATGGGGAACCGCCAGCAGCCATACTGGCAGTCGGCGGTGTAGTGGAGGGTGCTCCACCGTCACAGCCACGTCATCAGAACACCACCCACTGAAATGCGACTCAGTATTCGGCATGGCGGTGTTCTGGTGAAGGGGTGCTGCCGGTGGAGCAGCCCCCATGGATCCCGTTCCCTCCCGGAGGATCACCGAAATGGGTAAGGTGATCGTCCGTTAGGGGAGGGGGCTGGGGGGGGGGGTGTTGTGTGGTGTGTGCGTGCATGGGGGTGTGAGTGTGTAGCGGGGTTGTGTGAGTGCGTATATGCATGCGGTGGTGTAATGTGTGTGGGGGAAATGTAACGTGTATGTGTGTGAGCGTGCATGAAGGGGGATGTGTGGGGGCATGTGGGGGGCGATGTGAAGGGGGATGTGTGGGGGGCATGTGGGGGGGATGTGGGGGGGATGTGGGGGGGATGTGGGGGGGATGTGGGGTATGTTTGGGGGTCTATGGGGTTCGGGTGGGGAGGGGGTCCTACTACCTTTGGGGGCTGGTTGGGGGTGGACTCAGGGGAGGGGGAAGGGGAGACCCCAATCAGTGCCAGGGAATGAATTCCCTGGCACTGACAGTGCATACCGCCTTGGATTTCATGGCGGTTGAAAACCCCATGAAATCCATGGCAGTATGCGAGGTCTTGATACCGCCGGCAGACTAGTGATGGCCGCCAGGCTGGAGACCGTTGTCTCCTGTCTGGTGGTAGTTACCGCCGTGGCGGACGGTGAGGGACATTGGCGGTTTGGCATATGCCAAACCGCCAATGTCATAATGGGGCGGTAATGACCGCCGGCCTTGTTGCGGTCATACTGCCCGTTTTGCACCGTCCGCCAGGGTTGTAATGAGGGCCAAAGTGTTTCTACAGCTCCATGACCCCGAATGTCGTAGTGTTTTTTGGTGACTGTGGCCAGTCGGGCTCGAGGGATCATTTGGTTCTAGGTGACTCACTTCTTTGTGGTCACCTCAAGGCAGGACTTCGGTTAGCTGTGCCTTGTGCAAAGCTTCTTTCCAGGCAGAGATTGCTTCTTTCCCCAGTGATCAGTCAAACGTCACGCAAGTCTGAACTGGTCTAGATCATCTTGTTTATCTGAACCGGTCTGGTAAAGCCACAGAGCTCCAGTGATCAGAAGAAATTGCTCTCACCAAGTAAAACAGGCAGCCAGCAGCGTACCCACTGGAGGAAAGTGCCTCTTTTGGACATGGTCACCCCCACTTTTTGCTTACTGATGTCCTTGATTGGAAGTGCACTGGGTCCCTGCTAAGCAGGCCACAGCACCAGTGCTCATTCCCTAAAAACTACACAAGTGTTAATTGTAACCCAATTGCCAAAGGCTTTAGCTCCCTTGTAACACGCCATTGTAGGAAGCGTGAAATGGTGCAAGCCATTTAAAAAACACAACACTGCCCACTCCCAGCCAGTGTGCACTGCCCCAAATACACTGCATGTACTACATGTAAGCCACCCCTACAGCAGGCCTTTAGAGCCCTTGGGCCAGGTGCAGTATGTTACATGTGAGGGCACATCTGCATGCACAGATATGCATGTAACAAATGCCTGCTCAACAGAACGTGTTCCTGTGCGGATATTTTAGCACTTTTAAACCTGGGCCTGAGACCTGTGCCCTTTCACGCCTTTTATTGTTTTAGTAAAAGATTCACTTTAGTGGTGATGTTTTCTTCTTTTTTTTTTTTTTTTAAATCAGCTGGCCTTCCCTGCATAATTTGTTGTTGGTTCCTTTGCACGACATTTCATCTTGTGCTCAGTGCAAGGTTGTACACAATAATTTACCAATTATTGCCTGCCCAAAAGTAAATCCCCTAACCCACACAGAAAGATGTATTACCACATCTGGGCAGTTCTCAGAACACCGCATTTTGTTATTGAACAAGCTGTTCTGATCCAGGTTAGAGGGGAGCATTCCTGCCTGTCATCCATCCATCCATCCATCCATCCATCCATCCATCCATCTCAGGCTGTTCTATGTTGTTGCATCAGTGCTAGACTTAGCCTCTTCGTTGCATCCACTTGGGAGGATTGCCAGCAGGCCAACAGGCACCCCTACTTATTATTCAGGTATGGAGATGAACCTTCTGTTTTTTGTGCAGACTAGGGCTAACACTGCTATCACTCTCCTGTAGATTTTTCATAGTGCAGGTAGGTATTTTAGATTCAGTAGTGTGACAATGTTTGGACTTTGTTTCTCATTTTACGTCACAATGATAATAGTATTGTGTTTAATTATCCTAATAAACGCAATTCATGCCTCATTACATAGAACACAGTCGCTTCAATAAAATATATTCAACCAAATGCTGCTTCCATTTGTCTCTTGCATGTATGAGATTTATGTACCTGAGAGAAAGGGTTAAGATTTGTTCCACCATGACTTCCCTGAGAAGTCAGTGTCATGTGTCAGGCTGCCCCAAATCACCTTTACTATGTGGTTTTTGTGAGGTGCTGCTAGCCGAAAGGGTTAGGCTGACAGCTGCCAAATGGTGTGGGATAGGACTCAGTAGTGGTACTGCAGTCTGAATCAAACAGTCTCATCCCCCATGACGAGAGTCAAATTACATTCATACCAGCTCCTGCAGGATGGCTAGCAATTTACCATATCAAGGCCAGAGCCTTAAAAGCCTCTGCCGCTTTTGCCCACCCTCCCTGGTTCCCCCTAGATCTGGGGAATGCCACATTTGGCACCAGTGAAGGTAGGAAAATAGTTATTCAGAAGGCATGTTTCACCCACAGGCTGAAGTGAATAGCCAGAGAAGAGTTTAACCATCTTGTTTTAGTGAAATAGGAACCACCGGTTCAGGAAGTGGTCATATAGGGGGTGTACATATCCTAATACCCTAGGGGTCAGAAGCCCATTGGCTACTGCCACATCCTCCCCACAAATGAGTATTTTAGGGTCCACAAGACACCAGACAGACAGATTTGACTTCCTGAGAACTGAAGGACAAAAAAAACAAACCAAAAAAAAAAAAAACAGCGAGAACCAAGGTCCTGCACAGAAACGGGTGCCAAACATTGCCCTGCAGCTTGCTTCCTTAGTAATGGAAAGATCCACCTCGTCCTGCAGCTGGACATTTTCCTTAACACTTGCAGCACTGTTCAGTACTTCAACAACTAGCTCTTAGGATGGAGGAGCCATCCCTCTCCATCTGCAGGCACCAACCACATCTGCCCAGTTCACTGTGTTGCTGGCCATTGGGCTCACACAGGGAGAAACACTTCAGGAGAAGGACTTTCTGACTCTAGGTGGTCAGTCCCATCGCTCTACCGAGGTTCAAGGCACTAGACCCTCCAGGATTTCTCTATACCAATACCCTAATGACTGGGGCACTTGCACCAGCCAAGATGTGTTGCGTGTCCAGCCCAGATCCCACCACCTTGAAAGCCTTCCTGCACGATGAGGGACATCAAGACAGCTGAGACTCATGAGTGGTTCTGCTGCTTTGTTTTACTCCCCTCTGCAGATCTACCAACTGACCATGAGAGCCTCAAACACAAGTGGCCAGCTAGTCAAGGACCTCTATACCCGAGCCTCACAGCCAGAGTCCACAACTTCTGACTCTGTCCCCTTGGCCTAGGGGCTCCTATGTCCTGAACCACCACCTTTGGGTTCTTCCAGGCTTGCCCAAGTCCCATATTGCAGCCTTTGTTTCAGGTCCCCATTGACCTTAACCGTGTAAGGCTCAAGGTTACCATTCAGAATATCACCTCTGCGCCCAGATACACCAAGGTAGGTAAAGCAAAACAGCTTGTGGTACTTTGGACCTTGGCACGCCCGGTGCTTAACATTGTAGCTTTGAGGGACATGCCTCAAAACTGTAAAATTGACAGCGCCACTTGTACTACAGATGTTCCAAAGATCTTGGTGTCTAAATTCCTATAAAACCTGTTTTATTTTTATGAATTAGTCTTGGATATATTATTCAGTGTGTGAACCATTTATTGAGTGAGTCCAGCAAATGCTGAACACTCCCTTCTGATAAGCCTAAGGTGCTCACCCACACTACCACAAATAGAGCACTTGGGACATTTAATGGAAGTCCTGCAAAGCAATGAGAATTGTGTAGACTTTTTGTGCAGTGTGCCCTTACATTGGCACCACTACATAAAAAGCCAGCTTCCACCATGCATGTAAAAACGCACATATATGTATACATTACGTTGGTGGCTGTTGCTAGTAGGTAAGATAGCTCTGCCTGTCTATAGTAACAATGGCCCCAACTATTTTGTTTTGCCAGTAGCTTTGGCACCGTTTAATGAATTTTCAAAAAAAATTCAAAACTCATAATGAAACCGAAGAGTTTCAGGGTGATCTGTCAAGCAGGGGCTGAGAAAAAAAGAGAGGTCTCAAAACACTTTTTCCCTATTCTATGTCAATGGGAGTTTTAAAGTTTTTAAAAATGACTACAGTACAAACTGCTGAACGGAATTACACCAAACTATGCAGAAAGCTAGGTCTTGGTCCAGAAAGCAGGCTTTTTGTAATTTGATTTAAGTCTGTTCTGTAGCTTTAGAGCTATTGATGGAAAAAATATATAGATATCTGGGCACAAGGATTCTCTTGGATCCAGCTGTCCCAGTTCTGATATCTGATTGGCTGCCAACACTTCAACAGCCATCTTGGGACTCTGCTTCAGCCAAGACCCAGGAAAATAAACTAGGGACATCCTAACCCTTTAGCTCTGGTGCTAGGATCCCACCATGGCTAAAAAGCATTTTTTTGTATAACTGCCAGAAAAACCCCACCCTTTTCATGAAGCCCTCGGGTGGGCAAGATCTCCAGAGCATGCCAACAATTAGGACCGGGGAGCACGGGGCCTGCCCCTCCTGGGCTTGTCAAAGCCCTGGAGACCGCCAACTTCATGAGGCTAAACAAAGAAAGCATGCAGAGGGTGGCCAGCACCCTCCTGCAGCCTTGGGGCTAAAATTAAATAATGAGGGCAATCCTTTTTGGAATCCCGGCCCCTTGAACCGCCACCTTCCTGGGGCAAATGTAATTTAATGCATCATAGCCCCAGGGACTACCATCTCACAGGGCCTTTAAACTAAAGAGATATGGGAGCGGGGCACAGCCCCAAGGACCGCCACCTCTCCAAGGCAAAATAGATTGAGAATGGAGGGGGACCACACAGACCTCTCCCTGCAGCCCTGTGACTTCAGAAAACAGGTATCGAGTCACTTGGCCTTTAGAGTTACTCTTGGTGTGTGGTCCAAGTATTATGGGTATAGTCCTTTTCATCCAGGCAAGGAGGGCAGCAGGTCAGCACAGCTAAGCAGGTGTCTAGCAGAGTAGCAGTCCAAATACGTGGAAGTCCTTGTAGCAGCACATCAGTCCTTCCTGGTACAGTATACACAGGTCCAGAATGGAACTAAAGTGCTGGTGTTTGAGATACAGTATTTACACCTTGGTGCCCTGTTTCTGGCCTATTGTGAGGTGACAGTGCACACCTATTCAGTTGCATATGGGGCTGTGCTGTGCTCCGCCTCCCCCAAGCTATTTAATGGCCATCAGGGCACATCAGCATATGGATGGCACATCAGTCACACATAAGCTAACTCAGAAGCTCCCTTTGTGTGTGCCTATCTAGAGGGAATGCACAAAGCCCAGCTGTCACCACACCTCAGCTTAACTGTGTGAGCAGGCACAAGGAGTTAAGAGCAGGAAAATGCCAACTTCCTAAAAGGTGCTATTTTCAAAATTTTAACAATAAATCCAATTTTGCCATTAAAAGGATTTATTATTACAACTAAAAAGGTACTAAAAGTGATGTATCCATCCCTTCTCAATTATGAAATTACAGCTTATTAGATGTATTAATGAATCCCCAATGTTTTCCTTTAAGAAGAGTAGGCCTAACAATAGTAGAAAATGACTTTAAAAGTTTTCCATGTCCTGGTAGTGAAAAACTCCCAACGTAAATGTCTTACTTTTTAATTACGCAGCACACTGCCCTATATGCTGCTTAGGACCTACATTAAGGGTGACAAGATTAATGAAAGGGGAGTTTAAGGCATGGCGATGGGTTTTAAATGCCAAGTCAACATGGCAGAGTAACATTGAATTCACTCTGCAATTTGTAGGTCTGGGACATGTTTTAAAATGCTACTTAAGCAGGTGGCACAAGCAGTGCCTCAAGCCTACTATAGTGTTTAATTTACAGTCCACTTTACTAGGGACTTGAGTTAATTAAATATGCCAATTAGATGTATACAATATTTGTGTATATACCAATCAAAACATGTTTTTGGGAGAGAGCACGCGCCCTTTAGCACTGGTTAGCAGTGGCAAAGTGCCCGGAGCCCTAAAGCCAACAAACACAAATTCAGTGAAAAGTGGAGGGTAAAGGCAAAACGTTTGGAGATGATCCTGCAGAAAGAGCCATTTCCAACACCGTTTATAAAAAATAATCCCCTCACCCCAAAAGAAAAGCAATCCTCGGCAGTGTAAACAATTTGCATTTTATTTATCACATGTTCGGTCAATAAAAACCATTACACGAAGAAAGGAGAGAAAAAGAAAAGAAAAGAAAAAAAAAGCCAAGAAATCATGAAGTACAGTAATAAAATTGATTTGAGTTCAAATGTTCAGCTGAATTACAGAGTACTACAATGCTGCTTGCAGGCTTATTGTTCGCACTTGTCTCGCTTGTTCAGTCTCTTGAAGAAGGCGCCCTCATTTATCCAAGAATTTTGCCAGTCTGCAGCTGAGCTGTGTGCCGTCCCCTTTAAAGCCTGCCAATATTGGCAGTCTGCACCAATGCAGCCCCCTTTGAAGCCAAACTGGTCGTAGGAGCCTATTACGATCTGTTGTAATGCTTTTGCATAGGCATATCTGATGGATTAGCATTTCCGGAGCCAGCCCACATAGTCGACAGGTGTCCGTCGTGTTGACTCTCGTCCACCTAGGAAGGTGGGCATATGTTGGAAGGCAACCCATTCAGTATTTCATAAAGGCTGCTTTAATCCATGGATTAACTGTTGCTCCCAGATATGGTTGTGGGATTAGAGAGCCGTATGATGACAGAACCAGCCAGGCATGGCTTCGTTTAGATAAAGCCTCTTTATCCTGAAGATGCTAGACACTTGACACTTACTTTTGTTGCACGTTTGACAAGCTAATGTGAGCTGAGTTGGAGTAATTGATCTAACAGTCCCATTGTTGTCAAGGAGGACTCGAGGTAGAGACGGAAGGCAGAGGTTGGATCCGAAGTCAGTGTAAATAAATGCTGATAAACATCTGCACAACCACAAACTAAAATGCTATTCAAAGAAGTGAAAGAGAAAGAATCATTTTTCATTCTCCCTGAGGGGGCTAACACAATGTAACTTTGTCATACAAGGTAGCAGAAAAAGACTGGTCGAAGATTATTCTGCTTGCTTTTTGTTATTTAAAGATATCATTAACATTGTTTCTTCTCCCTCTGGTTTCCTCCAGATTTGTGTGCTTGGATTGAAGATATAAGGTCTCAACACATGTTTTAAATACAATCTGATTATCTCATACACTGTAGTGCATCAGGGTAAAATCACATTGGTTCTTTTGGCAGTGTTACATTCTTTCACTGTTTGGTGAATGGTTGGCTTATAAGAATCTTGGCCAACATATACTATCCCATTTACCCACAAACATAGAATGGCTAAAACCCTTTGATGCATCAGCCCCCTTTTCTAACAAGTTTGAATTGGTAGCAGGCCAACTGTCCAATTCCCAAGCCTTATAAAATTATCTGTGTTTGATAGTATGCTCATCACCCTCAAGATTAGATCCTGGTGCTCTGTAGTAGGTGTGAGGCCAGCCCTGGGGAGATTATGGAAAAAGCTGTGTCTTCAGTTTCTTGTGAAATACAGGAAAAGAGAAGCCACTGATGTGTTGTGGGAGGTTGTTCCAGGGTTTAGAGACCAGGCACCAGAAAGTGCACCCCCTTCTCTGGTTTTGTGTATGTGTATGTGTAAGGTGTGTGCTAGTAAGAAACTTGCAGATCAGAGGCATCTCTAAGGCTGGTAGAAGTGAATCCATCTTTTCAGGTATGCAGGGCCAATTTTATAGAGAGCTTTGTTGTTGTGGGAGAAAAAATTTAAGTGCCTGCACTAACCTTTTGGGAGCCAGTGGAGTTCCCTTATGAATAGTATGATGTGGGCTCAGGACGGGAAGTTGAGGACTAGTCTGGCTGCCACATTTTAGATTGTCTTGTGTCTTCTTATGAGCTAATTGGTAATCCCTGAATAAAGGGTGTTTACATAGTCTAGTCAGCTGGTGATGAGGGCTTGCAAGACTGTATTCCTAGTGTGTTAAAGCCACTTAAAGATTTTCTTCAGCATCCTTCGGTTTAAGAAGCAGGATGAGACCACTGTGTTGACTCTGGTAGTCATGTCCAATTTGGTTTCTATAATGACTGAGGTGTCTATTGTGACCGGGCTGTGGGGGTGGCTTCAGAGTATGTGGAGCCAGAGGTGCAGTCCTGTGGTGGTACATTGCTCCCAAAGACTACCTCCTTTGTCTTGTTGGAGATAATTTGAGGCAATTTGATTTCATCCACATGCCCACTTCATTCATGCATGTGGTTAACTTCTTCATGGAGTTGTTTGTTTTGTTCAAGAAGAACAGTATCCACTGCATGAGGATATTTATGTTGTGAACTCATATGAGATTAGCCATTGGGGTCATGTAGATGTTGACAAGCATTGGGCTGAGTGAGGAGCCTTATGGTACTGTGCAAATAACATCTGATGCTTCAGACGCATGGGGGTAATGTTGACAATTTAGATTCTTCAATTGAGAAAGGAGCAGATCCATTCAAGGGCAAGTCCCTGGATGCCTGATTCATCGAGTTGTTAAATCAGAATGGGGTGGGAGATGGTATAGAAGACTGCTGATCGGTCTAGCAGTATGAGAGCTATTGTCCCCCCTGTTGAAGATCATATTCAGATGTCATCTGTTGCTGACTAAAGGGAGGTTAACACTGAAGAAGTGACATTCAGTGCAAGGTATAGTGACAGCAACCTGTGAAATATGAGTGCCATCACCATGCACATGGAATAGTGGTGACAAAATGACAAGACTTTCCGCATAGCAACGAAATTCATAGCTGCAACGTGCCCCATTGTTAACTGTGATGGCTCTGCCTAATCCTGATGTTTTATCCAACTGCACTTCACTGCTGGGACTTTAAGCACATAGTTACAATGTTAAAAGGAAAATGTCAAGTCCCAAAATACAATGTGATGTCTTTTAAAAGGCCAGTACTGATTAAAGTGAGACATTTGCCAAGGCAACACTTGGCAACTAAGAATCTTATTGTGGCCCGGGACGGAGTGCAGAGCAGCAGTGGTGAGCATGCTTAGCTTCAAATTCGGGTGCCTCCGAGGTTAAAGGTTTCACAAGGTACTATGCTGTTGACAGTCTTGATCACACCTACAAAGTCATAATATTCAGTAATGTTCGGCAGGTCTGCCCAGGAATTCCTTAATTAAAACACTTGAATATAGTAGGCTTATATTTTTTAATGCAATAATAGCGACGTAAACCTGTACGGATACTGACAGTGAGTGTGAGAGGCGATGAGAGGCTAAGAAGATGTGAATGAGTGCAATACACATAAATCCATTAAAACACACTGCCAGTGGGAAGACACCACATACCCTCCATTAGTTCTCCGTTAAATTAAATATGTATGTTATAAGAATCACTGCAAAAATAGAAAATATTTTGTGAACCTTAAAAACATTTGTCTATTTTCGGGGTTAGGCAGCTGAATAAACTATGATAAGCCCAGATTTCGAATGGGCAGGAAAAAAAAAAAAACACCCACTAAAATCCTCAAAACAAACCCTAAGAAGAGGACAGTGTAAGCTTAGTTTATAGCCTTGATTGAGTTAATTGTTCTATAGAATATAATTTTATTGACAAAATGGTTTTTGATTTGCTGTGCAGGTATAGTGGGTCTGCATCTACGGCCATCTGTTAACAATACATTGGTTCTAGACTCCAAGTCAATCAGAAGGCTTGGATTGGGAAGAAAAGATACTCTTCCTGTTATTGAAGATGTTGCTTCACTGTATTGGTGTGGATACACCTTGCATTCAGACAGCTCCCCCTGCATAATTAAATGGTTTAGCAGTAAAGGTGGCACACTAGGGAACAGGGCCTGGCACATTCTAGCATTCATTTTTTTCAAGACTGTTTCCAATCCAATTTAATCTTCTGGTGCCTTCTTAGTTATCTATTTGCAGTTTTCCATAAACAAAAATTGAAGATCTTACTAAAACTAGAATTTGTTTTCTCAAACAGTTTTTCTTTATCTTATTTCTTAGTTTCAGTAGATACCTTCATTTAATTGGGGGTCATCTTCAGTTAAGGTTTGGCTTCCGTTTTCAGTCATCCACTGTAGTGTTTGCTGGCGTTTCGGCAAACCCATTTGATGGATTCCCTGAGGGATCAGATTGGGCACACCCCTACTTTGTGAGGAGCTATGATCGTGCCCTTGTGACGTATGTCCAAAAGCTTGATATAGGAATGGGTGGTGGTGTGAAAGTCAGCCGGAGTGTGCTGCACGCGCTATGCCTAGTTATTAAATGTATGGACACAGTGTATCTTGGGCCTAGCGTCTTACTCCACACAGCACCCACTCTACTGGTGCCAGCCTCTGCTGGTGACGTGGACCGCGTCTGCCCTGTCTTTGCTTCCATGGCTGTTGTCACAGCAACGCCCACATGCTGCCTTGCTGCTGCCAGGTGGTAACCCCCCCTCACTGCTGGTCTTCAGTGCCTGGAGGCGCCCGCCCACCGCTCTTCGTTGCCCCTGCGGCTACGTACGGATTTCTTCTGTAGCCGTCGTCACAGCAACGCCCACCTGCTGCCTCCCACCACTGATCTCTGCTCCCCTGATTCTCGGAGCCTGGAGGCGCCGCGCCAACCAGTCTTTGTTGCTCCGGCGGCTGGGCTGTTAAGAAGCACTTCCCCCAGCAACAAAAAGCCACGCTTGCCTGGATCTTCGAGGAAGCTGCCTGCCACGCACCCCAGCGCACAGCAGCTGTTTGCCAGGTTCTGTGCCTTCCTGTTCCATGTGGCAGCCTGCGTATGACACAATCTGCACTGTTTGGAGAAGGCCTGCCGATCCCCATACCCTGCCACAGTCTGGGCACCTTTTAGACTCTTGGCTGTACACTACTCCTAGTTCCACATCAGACTGGCCCCACTTACTGTTTACCTGTGCAAGGGAGGAAGTGTCAAACCTCAATGCTGGCCACTCAACCAAGCCAAGAAGAACCCCTTCCCCTAGCCCAAGACAACCAGCAACTGCCTGTTGCTCCCCCCTACCCCCCAAGACATGGCCAGCATTCCAGCCCTAGAACCATTCACAATCACGGGAGCTCCTCCTACACAAGCAGCAAGGGGGAAAACCTGGATTGAACATCTTGAAACCTACGTCGAGGCACTGGAGGTTAAAGAACAGAAAATACCATTGCTCCTACACCTAGGTGAAGCTGACATACACAAAGTATCCAAGGCAGTGACTGAAGCGGTTTCCCAAATGTACACCACGCTGAAGGATGCCATCCTGGCACACTCTGAACCGTATGCAAACCCAGCCTACGAACGCTTTCTGTTGCGCCAGGCATGCTATAAGTTGGAAGAGTCCATGGACATCTTCTATGCATGCTTCTGCAAAGCTAGCCAGCATGTGCACACTTCCAGTTGAGGACGACAAGATCAGGGCCCAATTTATCCAAGGATGTGCTTCCTCTAAGCTCCGCAAGCGCATTCGGCAAGAACCCTATATTCGGATGAGGGATAGCCTTACGCTAGGGCGCTCTCAGGAACTGTCAAAAGTAAGGGCAGCCACATGTAACAAACAGTCCAAGTAAAAACTGAACCTATCAACGCAGTGGCCACAGGTACCTCCAAGAGCTGAGCAATGCAAGGTGGGGTGAAGACAAGACAAACCTTGTAGATGGTGCGACGGCTCCCTGCCCCCACCCAGGCAGCTGCCCTGCCAGAGGAAAAACCTGTAGTGCATGCAGCAAACTCAACCATTTTGCAAAAATGTGCCGCTCGACACCCAAGGCACCACCCACACCCAAGTAAACTGCTAAGGCTGTTGCTGCCCTCCCCAACACATCATCAGAAAGTGACATGGATGATGATCCAGAAGTTGGCCATGTGGTAAGGACAGTAGACAAAGGAGCTACCTGCAGCAGACAGCTACCCACTTGTCAAGTCACTATGAAGAGCCAATCTATACCACCTTTAATAGACACAGGGGCCTCGATCAATCTCATGGCTGCAGAGATGTT
The DNA here is from genome assembly GCF_031143425.1 of Pleurodeles waltl. Lineage (NCBI taxonomy): Eukaryota > Metazoa > Chordata > Amphibia > Caudata > Salamandridae > Pleurodeles > Pleurodeles waltl. The sequence continues at coordinate 34,664,484 of NC_090439.1, forward strand.
CCACAACCTAAAAACGCAACCCCCGCTGAAACCAACCAAAGTACTGATGTATGCTTTCAGGAACACCCGGCTGCTTAAGATAATGGGCGTCTTCACAGCAGATGTTGATCACGAAAGCACAAAGCTTGCCACAAAGGTCAATGTGTCGAAGGAGGGATTTGGTTTCCTACTCAGCTGCCAGACTACCCAAGACCTGGGTCGGGTTCACTTCGCGTTCAGCATCCACGCCAACTGTATGGGAGACCTCACCAAAGAGTTCAACACCCTTTTTAGTGGCATTGGCTGCCTCAAAGAGCCACCCCTCCAACTACACATCGATGACTCGGTGGCTCCTGTTGCCCTCCGACACCGGCGAGTAGCTTTCCACCTGCGTTCAAAAGTAGAGCGAGAACTACTGCTCCTAGAACAAGCTGGGATCATCAGAAAGGTGTCAGGGCCAACACCCTGGGTCTTACCGATTGTCATAGCACAGAAGCCAAAACCACTGGATGCAGTTCGCATCTGTGTGGACATGCGGATGCCCAATCAGGCCATCAAGTGGGAGAGGGACCTTACCCCGAAGATCGACGACATCATAGGAGAGCTCTCAGGGTCCAGATGGTTCTCCAAAATGGATCTCCGTGCTGGGTACCACCAAATGGTGCTGAACCCAGACTCGCCAGCCAATAATGACATTCTCCACTCACAAGGGCCTGTGGAGGTACACACACCTGAACTTTGGCATATCTAGCACTGCAGAGATATTCTAGCATAAAATCAGAGGGGTCTTGGAAGGGCTTGCAGGCGTTTTGAATGTAAGTGATGATATCCATGTACATGCCCCCATGCTTGTGTCACCTGGCTCGCCTGCGGGCAGTGTTCAGCAGACTGCAGGAGCATGGACTAACGCTTCATCGGGAGAAGTGCGAGTTCCTAAAAGAAGACCGTTTTTTAGGGTATCGTTTCTCAAAACAAGAGATTGGTCCCGACCCATCCAAAGTGAAGGACATCCAAGAGCTCTGGCCTCCACATCAGTTTCCGGGGTCAGGAGTTTCCGAGGTATGGTGACGTACTGTAGGCTTTTCATGAGGAACCTGTCCGACCTCAAAGGACGGTGGAGAATGGGCTCCTGAAGCATTCACTAGCAGGACTTTGACACCAACAGTGCAGCGCTATTCCCATTCGGGGTGCCGGTATTTTTACATCTATCTGTATGGAAAGGCATTCACATGGTTACCGACCACAATCCGTTATTGACCACAAGCCGTTACTCCCCCTTTTTAAAGGTTGGTCATCAAAACCGCCACAGCGGATTGAAAAATGGATACTGCAGTTGCAGGAGTTCGATTTTTGCATGGAATACCAGCCCCTTGTGAAGAACCCAGCGGATTTCCTGTCACACCATGCTCGCCCAGCCACGCCTCAAGAGGCCGACAAGGCTATTGAAACAGAGGAATATGTCAAATTTGCAGTCGACCGGGCCAGGCCACTACCCAAGATGACTGCCTGCTGTTAGCCATGGAAGCTGTGCGCTCCAATAACTGGCACCCACTACAACACCCTGCCAGCTTCCGCACAGCTGAGGCCAGAGCCATCCTCCAGGCCCTCTACAACGTCTGACATGAGCTTTCGGTGAGTGAGGATGAGTGCCTCCTAGGAGTGTCTCGTCTAGCGCTGCCTGCTCATCTGGGACATAGAGCTGTTTTGTGAGCACATGGCGCTCATCAAGGCATAGTCAAATCAAAGAATCGGCTTCAAAGCAAGGTCTGGTTACAGGGACTTGACCAACAGGTGGAGGATGTTATGAAAGGGTGTTTAGTTTGCCAGGCGAGTGGAGCGCCAGATCCCCCTGCACCCATCATCACTGAAGAAGGTCCCACAGCCCAAAGGAAGAGGGTCAGCGCCGGCTTTGGGAGCCTTCCGGACGGGACCTACCTGCTAGTGGTGATGGATGACTACTCTCGATACCCTGAGGTGGAATTGGTACCATCTACAGCTGCCCTTGTGGTCATCCCAAAGATGGAATAACTGATGACCACCCATGGCCTCTTAGGGGAGCTGCACACAGACAACGGGCCCCCATTCAATAGCCATGAGTGGACTGACTTTTTGAAGTCTAGAGGCACAGCTCACCATCTGACCCTGCCTCGCTGGCCTCAGACCAATGCCGAGGTGGAGTGATTCGTGAAGACTGTCTAAAACATTCCTCATCACTATTGCGGAGTCTCAAAATGTTGAGTGCTATCTACATTTTCCTATCTACATTTTCCTCAGAGAATACAGAGTTACCCCAAATGCTACGACGGCCGCCACCCCGAGCCAACTCTGTTTTGAAAGAGCAGTAATGGGTGCTATACCGCATCACCCCATTTGGACCACCCAGCCTAAACCTCCAAACCATTCAATGAGACGGAGGTCTTGCAACAACGCCTATGTGGCTAAGAGACGGAGAGCATGGAACATCTCTATTCGTGTAGGTGACATGGTACTGGTGAAGGACTACCATCCCGGTGGGAAGTTCCGTCTCCCTTTTTAAGCAGAACTATGGACTGTCATCGCTATCAAAGGAACTATGATTACAGCAACAAAAGACTGAAAGCGTTACGAGAAATGTATCCCAGTTCAAGAAGTTTCCCACTTCACCGCCCTCATACCAGGCCAGGGCTGGATCAATGGACAACACCCTAGTGACTGTCTTGGAGAATGCTGCTTTCCCCCGTTGCATCTCCCAGACAGGCTGAGCCCTTGATAGTGGGAGATGTTATGCCTAGGCAGGACTCCCTGCCATGCCAGTTTCTCCCAGCAGTGGAAGAGGCAAAGACTATGGCTGAGTGCATGAGAGACTCCAGCAACAGTCAAGAAGTGCCTGTTGGAAGGTCAAGAAGAGGGCGGTACCATCTCTGGTTCAATCCGGGTCCCTCCCGTCTCTACACAGACTACGTACTTGATTAAGAGTTATCATTATTTTAACTATTGCGACTATGCTGTTTATTGCACCTCATTCTATTCCTGTTATGGTTTGTTTTCTTAGTTGGGGAGGAATGTAGTGTTTGCCACTGTTTTGGCAAACCATTAGATGGATTCCCTGAGGGGTCAGATCGGGCACACCCCTCCTCAGAGGAGCTATGGTCATACCATCGTGACATATGGCCAAAGGGTTAATATAAGAGTGGGTGGTGGCGCGAAAGTCAGTATGAGAGTCATGCGCGCGCTATGACAAGTTAATAAATGTATGGACACAGTGTATCTTGGGCCTAGTGTCTTCTACAGAGCACCCACTCTACATCCACTGATCTGTGGTTGTCCTCGTTCACTTTAATTATGCTCTGGGTATTGCGTCTTCTGCTTTTAATAGTCTAATATTATATTTTAGTCTGCGTCCATTGTCTTAGGGTCTGGTTTTTACTATGAATATTAGCCTTTGTGTTAGTACCGTATCTCTATGACTATGGACCCATTGTATTGGAGCCAGTTTATTTGGTTTAAGTCAGTTGATTCTGTTATTAACCACTGGATTGCATCACTGTTTTTAGATAATTTTTTTAATGTATGGTCACCACTACTTTTGAGGTTTCTTTATGTAATTTTCAATTTTTTGTTGTACCTCAATTGAGGTGATCTGAACATCGCCGTTTATTACTATTGTTTGTTTGTTTTAAAATGTCCTACTTCTGATATGTCTTGCCTTTTACCTGTCTGGCCTTGTTTCTTGCTACATATCTTTCTTTTTCTAATGCATGGGGTTGTTGGTCAGACCTGAATGCTTTGTTCTTATTTACCTATTTAAAGAGCTTTATAGAGTGCAAACATGACCCAAAAGTAATGGACCGCTGTACGTGGCAACAAGATACAAAGACACAATAAGAGATAATACAGTAAGACAATACAGGTAACGTGAAGTTCGGAGAAAAAGGCAGATAAGTTTGTAGAGTAGAACTCAAATAGTTGTCCGATTCTGAAGTCCTGATTAAACTGTATGTTAGGATAGAGCAGAATCATTGTGCTTACATGATGGTGAAGGTTCTATGACTGTGGTAATTGGACTAAAAGCTTCTCTTGAGCTACCTGTAGGCTGTGATATGCCTAGGTGAAGCAGTGAGCTCAGAGTTTCTAACTGTCCCTTATGAGGAGAAATCATTGTGGTGAGATGCTATTTTTCAGGATCATTTTGACTTCTTTCTTGGAAATAGCAGCTGATGGATTTGTGTGAAGATGGAGTAAAGGAAGCTCAATTTTCAGAGGGCTAAGCCAGAAAGGGTGTGAGTGTTTATGCTTTTCTTGTATCTTGGTAGATCCAAACTTAGGGAGTCGGCGTTGTGTAGAGATCAGTTTCTGCCTCCGATGGTCAAACTGTATTCTAGGTATTTAGATGCACCAGCTTGTAATGCTTTGTGAGGTAGACAAGCTATATTGAGAATGCTTCTAGCTTCACTGGAGAGCCACTGAAATTCTATGAGATATGGAATTATGCAATCAAAGCATTTATCTCAACTTATCAACCTCACTGCAGCATTGAGGGTTGCCCCAAGCAGTGCAAGGTGAGAGTTTAGTATACTAGTTTGGTATACTAGTTAGGGTAGCACTTCCATAGTACAGTCTAAATACTACCAAGGCTTGAACTGCATTCTTGAAACCTTGGGGTGGTAAGAATGGTTTGATCAGCTTGTGGAGGCACTGAACTATTCTGCATATTCAGGTTTTTGTCCAGCGTAATCTTGAAAGATTTTGATTCAATAATAATAATGGTTTTGCAGCTGAGATCATCCAGGTGTTTAAGCCATTCTTGTACCTGTGGAGAACTATTTGTGTGTGAGAAAAGGAGGAATTCTGTCTTTAAAGAGTTTAGTTTTAGGTGATTTCAGTGGATCCATTTTTTGACTTTGAGTGTCACTGAGAGGATACGGTCATCAGTGTACATTACTTTTAGATATAATTTAGTGTGATCAACATACATGTTGTATACAAGATTTGTTTGATGGATGATTGTGGTTAGTGGTTACATGAATTGATTAAAAAGTGGGGGATAAAGGGTTGAGCCTTTGAGTACTTTGAGCCTGATCTACGATGGGTTGGGTCTGGAATCTGTTTAATAAACTTAGTGTGTTTATTTAGATAGGATGCATGCAAACTAGTTGAGCGCATATTCTGGGAGGCTCATCATGTGCTCTAGCCTCTTCAGCAGAATTTCATGTTTAACTGTCTTAAACCTTGAAAAAAGATCAAGGAGAATGAGGAGACAGGAGTTGTTTTGTCCCGTGATTCTGAGAGCCTCATCCATGGTGTGTAACATAGCCATTCCCATACTGCAACCTGGTAGTCAATCAAGTTAAATTTTTCAATGTGATTGCAAAATTAGTTTTGGATGCAGTTTTCAAGAATTTTTGCCAGGAGGGTATATTAGTTGCTGGGCAATTGTTTAAACTTCACAGATCAGTGTTTGTCTTTTTCAGGATCAGACTCACTTGTTCAATTTTTAAGAACTCTGGGACTGTGGCCTGGGTGAGCAACGCTTTGATGATCCTTGCCCAAAGGGTGGAGATTAGAAGACTGAAGCCTTTAACACATGATAAGGTAATGGGTTCCGTGAAGTGTACAGTGGGTTTCTGGGATGCTATGATCTCAATATACAACTTGTCAAGGATTTCAAATTCATTCCATAATGCACCATTTGGTCATAATGGTGGGGTCAGTGAGAGGGGGTCACTGCCGTGCTCCATGATTGGTTTGGGAGTGCTGTGAGATGTTTTGCTTTGACTGAGATTATTCTGTGTTACATGGGATGAAGATTTCGATTCTGCATATTTTCTCTTCAAGGAAAGATGCCAACTTTGCACACATTGGGTGGAGAAGCTCATATGCTTTATAGGAAGAGTTGTGCTTGGTGTTTAACCTTGGTTTAGTTTGCCGTCTAAGGATTTCAAAATGTTTGTCTGGATAGCTCTTTGTATTTTAGATATGAGATCTAAACAATTCTGGTTTTGTCTCCTATATATTATTTTTTGAATTGGTTTCTCATGGTACGGAGATTAAGTAGTTGGGGAAGGAAGGATTCTCTATATCTTCTTTCAGCCAATCTGAGTTTCTTTCTCTTTAAGGTATTGCTTGAACCATGACTTTAACACTTGGGTTTTCTGTCTTTTGAGTGTAGTGGGGCAACTTCATCTGTGATTACTATCATTGTGTGGTTGTAGTCTACATTTAGCTAATGTATGTTTTTCATCTCCTGGGGGGATAGGTATGACGTTGCTCTAGAGCACTTTAGTTAGCTAATTCCTATTAATATATTTGATGTTTCTTATTCAGCATTTGGGTTCATGTCTTATCCTTTGAATTTGTGTTTGATGATGTTTAGGTGGAACAGGATTTGGTGGTAGTTTGATCAATAAATTGGCAGAACAGAGTCAGGGATTAGTGCCCCTTATTTTGATCTAATGTGGTTGACCATTGCCTGCTTGATGTGGGTCAGTCTGGCAGATGATTGTCTGAGATTGGCATTAGTTAAGTAGCATGTTAGAGAGGCTACTTGTGTGTCTTCATTATTCCAGTGGAGGCAGACATCCCTTTAAAAAAATATAGCAATGGGTAGAGGAGAGTATATTGCAATGATCTCCATCATCTGTTATGTGAAGGACTTGTTATCTTCAGGTGGATTTTAGCAATCGATTTACCTTCCGTGAGGAGTTCAATCTCCATGTATTCACAAGTGGGAATGCTCTCAACCATTGAAGTTTGAAACGTTCACGATTGTGGTGAATGACCGCCATACCACCTCCATGACGGTTGTCTTGTTCCAATCATTTTATAGAGAAGTTGGAGGGGGACTAATAGATCCATCAATGAGGTAGAAAGTTGATTGTGCCAGGTTTCTGTTAGAAATAATGTCTTGTTTCTGTCAAATGATAGTTTCACGTCATTGACATGTTTGGAGGATGAGATACAATTGTGTAATGTGCATTTCAGGATAGTATCCGAGGTCATGTCATTTACATTAACTCTTCTCTTCAGACAGTTGCAGGGAACACAATACTTCATTTGTTCTCCCTCATTTTTGGGCAGGAAACTACTTTGTGTTTGATTGCTTTAGTGATTCTACATTCTAGTTAGATGGGATAATTGTATGCTTGTGACCTGCCATTTTTTTTCATTTTATGATCCAATGCATTTTATTCTCATTATTTGGAAAGGATTAATTAACTGTGCTTTCCTCTCAGGATACATAGGCCCTCATTACAACATTGGCCGTATTGACCGCCTACAGCCACAGCAACGGTCACCAACATACCACCGCCGTGGCTACCAATCCGCAACGCGTATTATGACCGCCGACGGTATTCCGCCAGAAATCTGGTGCAACACGCCGACGGTCATGGCAGCGGACGGCTGTAAGGCGGCCCTGCTGACAGCAGCACCGCCACGCCAGCAAAATACCACCGACCGTATCATGAGCAATGATACGGCCTGGCGGTGTTTTGCTGGCGAACGCTGCTGCTGACAGCAGCTCCGCAGACCATCTCCAGCCGGGTGACCCCCTGCAAGCAGGTAAGTCGGGTTCTCCGACCGGAGAGGGGGGTTGGGGCAGTATGTTTTGGGTTGCATGCATGCGGGTGTGAGTTGCGTTGGATACATGCGTGAATGAGTGATTGTGAGTGTTGTGGATTCATGTGTGTGACACGGTATGTTGGTGTGTGGGTATGTATGTGTGCATGCGTGGATGGAGGTGAGTATGCGTGTGTGCATGTATGTGTGGGTGTGTATATGTGCGGGGGCAGGAGCGGGTGGGGAGGGCTCTGGGGAAGGAGTGGAGGGCAGCGGAGACCCCTATCAGTGCCAGGGAAGGAATTCCCTGGCACTGATAGTGCCTACCACCATGGTTTTCGTGGCAGTACAAAAACCACGAAAACCAAGGCGGTTGGCCGGGTCGTAATCCTGAGGGTGGGAATGTGACGGCTGCCGGGCTGGAGACCAATGTCTCCAGCCCAGCGGCTGTTACCACCCTGGCGGTCGGTGTGCTAAACTGGCTGTGTTGGATGGCGGTAACCGGCAGTGTCCAAATCCAAATTTTTTTTGCGCCTCCCTGTTGGCAGTATTACTGCCGCTTTAACACCAACCGCCAGGGTAGTATTGAGGGCCATAATGTTCCAAATGGTTTCATGCTACAATACAGTTCATTCCTTTAGCTTTTTCTATGTATTCATGATCTTGCATTTTCTTTTTATGAACTCCTTTAACTGCAGCCTGCTTGGGGCACGCTGGATTTTGTTCTGCTCACTTAATATGTTTTTGATATTCTCAAGTAAGGCAAAGAAATAACTATGCTATCCAAATTAAAGACCTGATGAAAAACACATTACAGCATCTTAGCACCATAAATCCCAGATTTCAGATTAGGTGTGTAAGCCCATGTCATCTCCAGGACTGATTTAATTAACTCTTCACTGGACTTCCCACGATATGATCTACTCCTCTAATCACTGCTGGCTTCCGATAGGCTCATAACAGACAGGAACATTTGCTCAATACACTAGCAACCAAAACTGCTAAACATGTAAAGCTCCATGCATCATACAGATAGCTCTGAATTTGAACACACCTTTCTAATTATTTACTAATGTTCTCTGAAGGCCACAAAATCTTTTTGAGTTAAATCAACGTAAAACCTTGAAAACAGCATCTTTCAACAAAAGGACCACCCTTTCTTAGTCATTTGTGGGCCACATCCCTAGGATCTGACATTAAATCCCACAGAAACAGAGTAATGCCCTGTTCACCACTTCAAAATTAGTTAAAAACTCATTCAACACACTTAAAATTGAAGAATCTAATTAGTGAATCTTTCTCTTCATCTCCTTTACTAATCAACTCAACTTCACCCACTGCCTACTGATCTCATTTATGCTGTCAAGTAAGTTCAATTCTCACAACTTTATTCCCATTGCTATGTTCCTAACTCGACCCCCTCATAATGACCAAGAAATCTATCCAAAAATCTGTTTTCAGCCAAATCCAAACATATCAACACAGAACAGCACATAAAATATTGTTATTTCCACAGTCTGTAGGTTGATATAAAACAAAAACACATGTCCATAGTTTTGGACCCCAGCAATGTTTTGCTGCTAGCAGGTGGAGCCCATGGCTGAGCCCCAGATGAGATTAGCTGTGGCAATAGTGGTGGCGGTCTCTTATCACGGCTCCTGTCTAACCAGGGCAAGCGGTTTAAAAGGATTATCTGATATTGCAGCCGTTCTGCACCCCAGCACTTCAGCAGGTAATTAGAAGATGAAAAAGTGTCAGCAGTACAACAGGCCAGGATTATGTGATTCTACTTCTCTCCAAGGCTTTGGCTCCCTCTGCATTCCTTTTTCCCTGGAAGACTGTTACAAACATGAGAGTGTCAGTGGCTGTCAGTTTACAGTGGGAACCACAGCAGAGCCTGGGCAGTAAGCTGGTGATGGTGTCAAGCATGATTTCAGGATGCTTTGCTGCCTTAAGAGGACCTAGGGTGCATCTCCAAACTGCTGCAATTGAAAACTAATCTCTCAGGATGGCTAAACCTGTAGTCCTCCTTACTACATTCCAGGTTTTGTAGCTTCAGTCAATGGTGAGTTCAGCTTCGCTGTTACAAGTAGTGGTAGGACGGGGTAGCAGGATTCACTAAATTACTGCAGCTGCTATGCGTTAAGTGAGCCTGCAACACTGCGGGCTATTGCTCCTTGGAAGGTTGCAAGGAGTCTCGAAGGTGGTAAGCAATTTGAGGTGGCTGCCTGAAGGCTTGGTTTATAGCCTCCTTGGTAAACGCCACTATCAGCCAAATGAAGCACTACAGTTGAAGGAATTCCCAGTGGATGGCCAAGCTTGCTACAGACTCTGCATTTTCCAAACATTTTTCTGCTGCACCAGTCTGAGCCAAACTGTATTCATCAATGTCATCTACATCTTTAGAAAGAGTTACATATAAATCTTCAATGGCCAGCTAAAGAATCTAGTGACTGAGCTCACAAGTGAATAAGAAGGCAGTAATTTCACGGCAGCGGGTAGCCTCTTTGATCCCTATATCTGAGTAAACTTCTGAAAAGGTTATGGGCTATCCTATGTTTACCCAACCTAATTGCATGGAGCATTTCAGTAGTACTCCTAGATCTGTTAGAATGGCCCACAAATCTCCACAGCCAGCCCCAGCTGTGACTAGTTATTTCCCATTGTCTTCATTATTGTCAATCAGTTTTTGTAAAGCGCTGCTACTCACCTGTGATGGTCTGGGAGGAAGAGGGAGGAGGGTCAGGGGCGTCATCTGAAGATCCAGTGAGGAGTTTCTTCCTGAAGATGGTGAGCTATGGGCTTTGTCTGAGGTGCAGGGGGAAGTTGTTCCAGCTCTTTGCTGCAATGTAGGTGAAGGATCATCCTACGAGCGATGGTTTTACGAATGTGAGGGATGGGGGCCAGGGCCAGCTGGGCAGAGTGGAAGGATCTGGTGGGGGTGTGGAATAAGACGCAGTGGTTCAGGTAGACTCGTCTTGTTTTGTGAATGGCCTTGTACGTGTGGGTGATTAGCTTGAATGTGATTTGTTTTTCAGCCGGGAGACAATGGAGGATCCTCGGTGTGGGAGGTCCAGGATGAGTCTGGTGGCGTCATTCTGGATGAGTAGTATTTTTTTTATGTTTCTAGTCGAGGTGCCGGCATAGAGGGTGTTGCCGTAGTATAGGTGGCTTGTTACTAAGGTGTGAGTGCCTGCCCTGTAGCAGTCTGCTGGGATCCATCTGAAGATTTTCCAAAGTTTGCAGAGTGTGTGCCAGTAGGAGGAGGCGACTGAGTTTACCGGGCGGGTCATGTGTAGGGAGGAGTTGAGGATGATGCCTAGGTTGCGGGCGGGCTCAGTCGGTGCAGGGAGGTGCTGAGGAATGTGGGCCACCAGAAGTCGTCCCATGCTGAGGTGACGTTTCCGAAGATGATGAGCTCAGTCTTGTTGGAGTCGAGTTTGAGGCAACCTTCTCTCATCCAGGTGGCAACGGCTTCCATTTCTGAGTGGAAGTCCCTTTTGTCTATGTACGGGTCTTCGGTGAGGAAAATGAGTTGTGTCATCTGCATATGACACAATGTTCATTCCGTGGCTTCTGATGATGGCTGTGAGAGGAGCCATATATAAGTTGAACAGCGTAGGACTCAGTGAGCATCCTTGGAGGACTCTGCAGTTGACTCCTGTGGGTCTGGATGTGTAGAGCAGGAGTCTGACCCTCTGAGTTCTCTTCAGAGAAGGAGTGGATCCATTCTAGGGCTGTTCCGTGGATTCCTGTGCCATGGAGTCTGATGCTTAGAGTGCTGTGGGAGACCGTGTCGAAGGCTGCTGAGAGGCCGAGGATCATGAGCGCTGCAGTGTGGCCGAAGTCTTGGAGTGATTGGATGTCATTGGTGGCTGCCAGGAGGGCTGTTTCCATGCTGTGGTACCTTCGGTAACTGGACCGGGAGCTGGCCAGATAGTTGTTGGCTGTGGTGAAATTCCATAGTCATGCATAGATTGCTTTATCTAGTACTTTGGCGGGGTAGGGTAGCAGTGAGATGGGCTGGACATTCTTTAGTTCTGATGGGTCGGCCAAGGCTTTCTTTAGGAGAGGGCGCATTTCAGCATGTTTCCAGTCCTCAAGGAAGGTGCCAGTGTTGATGAAGCAGTTCATAGTGTTTTGGAGCTTGGGGGCGATGGGTGTGCTGGCTCTGATATAAATATATGTGGTGGGGGCAGGGGTCCGTAGGGGCTCCGGAGTGGGTGCTGTTCATGATGTTGACTGTTTCCTCCGTGGTGAGCGTGGACCAACTGTTGATGGTCTGGGGGGGTTCTGGGAGGGGTTGGTCTGGGTGGGTTCAGGGAGGGGGGGGGGTTGGTCACATGTTCTGATGCCAGGTTTTTCTGGGAGGAAGCAGGAAGGCTTTTGATTTAGCTTGTATTCTGCATGTCCAGGACCTGAGCTATTCACAGATCCCAATGGGAACCGTGGACGACCATTTATCTACTCCATTGTAAGCAGTCCACTCTCTGCATCCTTTGCTCAAAACATTATTGGAAGCTGTTTTGTCAGAACTCAGAGATGTTAAAAAATCTCTTATGGCTAAGCTATGGAATATCTAGAGAGAAAGCTAAATGGCATTGACCTGCCTGAAGTTGTCTACTATTACTAGGAGGCTTGATGAGTTGGAACAAAGGGTTTCCAATTTGAAAGTTCAGAGCAGTGTTACTCTGAGTAAGCCCATCATGCCCAATCATACCGCAGACTTTACTGTTATGAGAGCACATGTAGTCCCTGCCCAATTCAAAACCCAACGTCAAAGAATCCACAGACTGTGCAGGTGAATTTTTCAGATTTCAGCATAAAGGACCAAATCCTGGAAAAATCTATCTAACAAAAATCATTTGGCTCAGGGAAAGATTTTTCTTTTAAGAACTTCTCAGGCATGTCCTTTTCACTGACCAGAAAAAGAAAGGCTTTTGAAGTAGGTTTGACAAATTTAAGGCACTGATATGGGTCAAGTTCTGGGGATAGGGATGGGTGGGAGTGAATAAGGGGTGCAGGTGGAGGGGGGTGCAGGTGTTGGTGGCACAATGGTGGTGTAACAGAGTAATTGCCATTTGGCAGAGCCAGCAAAATACTACCAATGTTTTGCTTTGACGGTGGCACCATTTTAAGCATTAAAACAGGAGCTGTGTCCTGTTACATTAATGGAGAAACACGTGTACAATGTGTGCTAGCATTGGTTGGTTAGCCTCCTTTCCCTGGATGCCATATTCCTTCGAGAAATTCATTTTAAATCTAACAATCCTAGGCTCCCACTGCCGAATTGTGGAATCACATGCTCTGATTGCCTTTGCAAACGTAGGGGGTGGCTATCTTCTTTAGGCACGTATTTAACGTGGAGATTATTAAAATCAGTTAAGGACCCTTTAGGAATATGCTTAACATGCCATTCTTGCTTTAAACCTAGAGAGGCACTTAGACTTACACGACTATTTTCAGAACTTGGATTCTTCAAAACAAAAACTCAAGGATTTTTATGTAGTAGAAGAACTACCGAGACAACAGAACAATCAGAAACGTTATGAGGAAAGCGAACATATTGGCAGATTGCTACTATGCTTTGTGAAGGCAAAAACTAATACAAATTTTGTAAAAAAAAAAACAATTATGAACCCATTATTCAAATAGCCTATGTCTGAGGTTCACCTCAGTATTTTCTTTTTTAGATTATACAGGACTCTATATGGCAGATGGGACTGTGGATCCAAATAGGATTTCTGATTGTTCACAGAAGATTTCTATCCTTTCAGTGGAGTAAATCAAGTTGTCTAGGCAACTGTGGGAATGGGAAAGCGGAGAGTAGCGATGGACACCCTATGGGAATGTATAGAATTGCTCTCCCTCAGTTACAAGGTATTTTGGTTAACCTCTTCAATTCAGTTGGGGGTCGGGGGGGAAGGGGGGCTTGTGCTCTCTCATGAGGAGATTGTTTTAAGTATTTTGAAAAAACAAGTTAGCAGTTCATCCAGGTTAATTTAGTCCACTAAATCTTTAAACTCCGATTACAAACTTTTGTAAGAAAAGCATAGTACTCAGGGTCATGCTGGTAGCTGCTTCGCTGATCCATTCAGATCAGAGCAGGTTTTTGCTGAATAAATCAATGTTTGCACATATTCAGTATCTGATACAGGCTATCACCTTATTTGCCTTGAGTAAGCTTAATGTTGCTATCTTAATGCAGAAAAAAATACTGATCCGGTTAGTTGTGAGGACATTTTCCGTATTTTGGGAGTTCTCTAATTTCCCCTTTATTTTTTTACAATACTTAAGGATCAGTGTAGGAATGCCTCAGCTTTGATAATAAGTGTTATAGAGGTGGGCAACATTGGGATTACCAGGGAAACCAGGCAAGGGTGCCCATCATCCATATTTTGTTTGCTCTGTTCATCGTACACCTTGCAATTGCTATTCGTGGAGATCACATCTATCCTCCTAGTCCTGGTATTTCTAAAATGAACCTTTGTGCAGATTTAGCGGTTTCGCTGAAAGCAGGCATGAGTAACATTCAGAATGTACTTGATAACTTTTCAGAGTTTACCTCAATCGGGGGCTATAAAATAAATCAAGGAAAGGCAGTAACTTGTATTTAAAGCCTCCATTTCAGACATTCCACCAGAGGGACGTTTTACATGCAATCCCCTACAACCAGTTCATTATCTGGGCCTCTATGACATCTGGTTATGCGTAATTGTTTAAACTTAACTGTGTGAACACATTAATCAAGGTTGGTAAACTCTTTAAGTGGCCTTTGGTCCCTATTTCAATTATTGGTAGAGTATGTTTAATCAAAATGTTTGTTTCTCTATCTTTTGTTTTTAATATCCAATATCCTGATTAAAACTCCAAGGATTTTTTTCCGGAGATTATGTGTTACTACGCAGATTCATTTGGAAAAATCACCCTAGGCTAAGTCTTCCAAAACTTCAATTGGATAAAGAACACAGTGGCCTTGCGTTGCCTAACTTGCGATCATATAATTTGGCAGCACTTTTAGACAGCCTCTCCCATTTCAATGATATGGATTCGGCCCGATATTTGATAATTGCTTTATCCATGCCACGCTGATGCTAGTATCTCTTGCCTAGTATTCATGAAAAGGTTTTACTTACTAAAAAAAACTGGATATGAGGCAACTCAGGACGTACTGTGGCATAGAGATCTGAACATTCCAGATTGTCATGGATTTATTGCACTGAAAGATTGTACTGGTTTTGGTTTCGTTCTTTCTGCTGAGAAATTCACTTGTTGAGAAAGCCTTGGCCTTTAGCATTGAAAAGGTATTCAATGTTCTGGGGTATTGGATTTCTGTTAGGGCTACCTCCCAATCCCCTTTCAGGTCTAGCCACTTTCACTGTATCATTAGAAATTTGATTGTCAGGGAACACGTCCTTTGAGGCGTTGGATGGCACCGCAATATAAAATGGTGTTGTCTTCATCTTGGCGTCTACAACAACACCAATTGTACTCACACAATCTGCACAGAACTGGCTAGCACCCAACTGTCGAATTTCTCGGGCCACCTCACGATTTGACGAAAACCTATTGGTTGGTGTCACTACCTTTCCAGACTCTTTTCAACCCTATACACCTTGTGTGGATCATTAGGTACCTTCTGTAGCTCCTCCTTCTAAAAAAAGGTGCCCAACACTTTTTCCCAATCATAGTTCTTTAGCCTGTAAATATATACATCCTCTTTAAGCTCCACACTTTCCACTATAAATATCTTGTCACTAAAAGTCTGTTGGTAACCCTTCCTAAAAGACTCCTTTTTATTTTGAAACCCTCACATGGTAACCTTCTTTCAAAAGAGGCTTTTTTACACCAGTGGCGATCCTGTTCCCATACACAGTTCTCCACATCTTTAACAAATTATCTGTTACTTTTACAGGTGCTGTTTTGATGGTTCTGTGGTAAGTGCCATTATAAAGGTCTATAAAAGCTTGTAGAACATCCACATATCATCAAGTGTTATAAGCCGTGAAATATCCCCACATTTTAGAATTTAAGGTTCTGTTTAAACGTTCTGCAATGGCCTTGTTTACCTACGTCTTAGTTACAAAATGTTTAACATTGTGCTGTTTTAGTAATCTCTAAAAACTCTTTTCTAGCATCTGTTTGTAGTTTTTGCGGTGTTCATCCTTTTCTGAAGATGGCTTTAAAGGTGGCGGTCACACTGTTGTGTAGCCATTTTAGTTATAGCTACATTAACATTATTTTAACATACTAGGCCTGACTGTGCAATTTAACCTAGATACATTTTATTCGGCTTTGCTTTATTATTGTTACAGTAGTCACTTTTACAGTCTTGTTTTATTTTCTCTCTGACTGTTTTTGCCTAGGCCAGCACACTGTTCTCAAACAAGACATTCTTGCTCACTCTGTGCTTCTTCCAAGGCTGCAGTAAGATAGGTTGCCTGTGATGTGGTATAAGTTTAGTCTCTGACATTCATAGAAAATACACATCTTTACGTAGGGGCATTTTCTCAGAACATCGGCTGTTTTATTATGAAAACACTTCCCTGTCTCTTACATGTTAGAGGGAGATTCCGGCCAGAGAACCACAACTGTATGCTGATTGCCGAATGCTTAGCCACAGCTGTATTGCAGACTTCAGGCCTTTGCTCAGGTATGGGGGATGATGTCTTCCCAGGGGAACTTGAAGGGCATAATTAGAGCTTAACACACTGTGTTCTATCATAGCCTAGGTAGGAATTAGTCTGTTGACTCTAGTGACAATATGGTAGCATTATTATGTTTCAGTCTTCTTGTCACAATTTTAATCTTGTCATGCTGTCTCGTCCTGGTTATTGCAGTCCGTGCTTTGCTATCTAAGATGCAGTTGCTTTATTAAAGCATTATTGAAATATATACTGCCTCTGTTTGTCATTGTGTATATGAGACTAATGTAACTGAGAGAAACGGATGAGACCTGAGTGACATGGCTTCCCTGAGAAACAAGTTATGCTGTGAGCTTGGCTGCCCACTCATCCCTGCCCTGGGGTAGAGATGAGGCACTTCTAGTTAGCCTGAGCAGAACCCGAATTGGAGCGACAGGTGTCACCTGTATTGGGTCAGACTCAGTCTCCCACACCGCAAGTGATTCTGCCACTCGAAATCCAGTAGTCTCATTAGAATAATGAGAGCCTACGCTACAACACTGTTGCCACTTTTATTGAATAAGGCTTCTGCATATGCATACTTGAACAAGACATCTATGACCGCTAATATATGTTAGTCTGTTATTATGTTTTGCTAAATCTTGAAGACTGGTTATGTCCGCCTGCCATTGATAATCTACTTGAGCGTTCACAATTGTAGGTCTTCTCTTAAATCGCTTCTGGGTGGGCTTATGGAGTGAATACGCCTCTTCCCCAGAAACCACGTCTTCACCAGTGCTCTGTTTACTGGCTCATTTTCAACTAGAGCCCATCTAAACAGTATTTCGGCACCCCCGAAGCTACCGACATCACTTGCATCGTAATAAAGCTTCCTTAACCCACCGCCACCGGACATGTTATCAGCTGTTACAATCCATGAAATGAAAGACAAATGTTTTATGTGTGGCCATTAAAAATAAAGAATATTAGCACAGCATAAACATGACATACTTTACAGATTCTAGCTACTGGTGTTTTGGGCAGCATTGCTGGACAGTATGTTGACTTTTTGCTACACGTACATAGTATGACATGCTATGTACATTACTAGGGACCATGCCACTACTGTCTCAGACACCAGTTTTGCTATTTTTATAGATATACACTCGATAGCTCTTGTTGGACTTTTGTTGCTTATTCACGGTCATCCCCAATCCTTTTGCCTCCTGCCTCCTATTTTTTCTGACCTGTTCTTGTTTGCTTTTGTACTGAGCACTTTACCACTGCTAACCAGTGCTAAAGTACATATGCTATCTGTGTAAATTGTATTGTTGATTGGATTTCCATAATTGACATTAATTTACTGGTAAGTCCCTAGTGTAGTGCGCTAGAGGTGTCCAGGGCCTGTAAATCAAATTCTAGTGGGCCTGCAGCTGTGTTTGTGCCACCCACATTAGTAGCCCTGTAATCATGTCTCGGGCCTGCCACTGGAGAGTGTGTGTGTATGTGTGTATGTGTGTATGTATGTAGTTTTAAACTGCCAATTTGAATTAGCAAGTGTACCCACTTGCCAGGACTAAACCTTCACTTTTCTTACAGGTAGGACACCCTAAGGTAGGTCCTAGGTAGCCCCATGGGCAGGGTGCAGTGTATGTTTAAGGTATAACATATACTAATGTGTTTTATATGTCCTAACAGTGAAATATTGCCAAATTAGATTTTCACTATTGCAACGGCTATCCCTCTCATAGGCTACCTTTAAATATGATTAAAGTGTAGAATCCCTTTGGGAGCAGATAGACACGTGGAGTTTGGGGTCCCCGAGCTCACAATTTAAAAATACATCATTTAGTAAAGTTGGTTTTGAGATTGGGTATTTGAAAATGTCACTTTTAGTGAACATTTTCATGATAAAACCATTCTTTGACTCTGCTGTTTGTAGATTGCCTGTCTGGGTCAGTTTGACAGTTGGGCTGTTTGCACCTCTCTCTAGACAGTGACAACGGCAGCTGGGGTGTTGCTTGCATATACTGATGAGCCATCTGTGCTAGGAGAAAGGGGCGGAGTGGTCACTCTCACCAGAAAGGGCTGTGCCTGACCTCACACAACGCAGTATCCAACCCCCTGTTGTGTGTCTGGGGCCTGGAATGGCCAAGGCAGAATTTCACAAACAAGGGAGATTTTCCTTTGAAGTAAGCCTACTTCAAAGGCCAAAATGGTTATAAGAATGTCACCCGAAACCACAGATTTTAGATCACTTCTGGACATCAAGAGGAACCTCTGCCTGGAGAAGAGCTTAAGAGCTGAAGGAAGTGCTGCCCTACCTGTGACCGTACTTTGTGGAGCTATCCTGCAGTTGCTGCTTCTGCCTGGTGAAAGGGGACAAAGACTGGACTTTGTTGTGCATTCCTGCTTGTGAATAAATCTCCAAGGGCTTGTCCTGAGCTTGCCCCTTGTTGTCGAAGTAACAGGGCCATCAAAGACTTCTCCTTCCAGCACCTGGACTCTCTGCTGAAACTCCTGCCCTGCCAAGTGGTGCCCTATCCAGTTCCTGGGGCCTTAACAGGTGAAGTTGGCAGACCAAAATTGAAAATCCACACATCAACCGCCATGCGGGGAAATTTGAGGCAACCTCCGAGACGCGACTTAAACGATGCTCCATTGGCTCTGCGGCTGAAATTGATGCACCGCTTGCAGCGCGGCCGGCAGATCGACACTCGCAGCTGGAGAAACGACACACTGCATCGCTAACAGAGGCTGGTAACATTGCAACCCACACAGCACAGTTTTGCTAAGACCATGTGGCAGGATTTGACACAAACCTTCCTTGCATGGAAAAATGATGCAACACCTGTCCGGACCCGAGTGCTGCCCGGATCGACGCATCGCTCTCCTGAGGAGAGGAAAACCTGTGCACGCTGACCTGATCGGAAAAAGGAGAAGCAACACACGGTCTCACTTGCGGGTGAGAAATCAACGCACCACTTACCCTTTCTGACGCACACTCGCCCGTGCGTGTTATTTTGACGCTACCCAGGTACTTGTCAACGCTAACAGTGTTTTACCTGTTTACAAAAGGATGAAGACTCTTGCTTTTAAAATTCATAACTTGACTTGTGTATGTTGGAATTTTGTAGTTTTGGTCGTGTTTTGTTTTGCTTAGATAAATATTTTCTATTTTTCTAAACCTGTGTTGTGTCATTTTTGTAGTCTTTTCATTACAAGTTACTGTGCGTGTTGGTACAAATACTGTACACCTAGCACTCTGAAGTTAAGCCTGCCTGCTCGTGCCAAGCTGCCAAGGGGGGTCAGCAGAGTTAGCTGAAGGTGATTCTCCTTTACCTGGACTAGAGGGAGGGTCCTTGCTTGGACAGGGGGTAACTTGACTGCAAACCAAAGACCCCATTTCTAACAGCTCTAGACATGACTTCCCCCTCACACCCCTCCTATAATGTTGTACACTCAGGATACTGACAGTATTCATAAGCTCGTACAGTTCTAGGACTCACAATACAAAAACCTTATTTGTGAAATAATAAATCAGTCAGAAGCTCCAAAGCTGTGTGTAACGCTGTTGTCTGTAAAAGTCTTAACTGCTGCATACATCCTTTTGTACATACTCCAGTATTTATCTGTTGTAGGCATCCACGTGTTGATACACCATCGGGTTATACATTCAGGAATGTCGCACAGCACCGCAGCTGCCAGCTCGAAAACGTTCAGATACTTTAGAGTTACAGGGTGTATTTCAGCTATTCTTCAGCACATATACCATTCTGGCAATGCATACTTATCCAGGGTGTAACTCAGACATCTTGAAAAGTTATCAAGTATGTAACATTAAATAACACAGTTATAGCCTGCTATCCTCGACCTCTGTAGTTCTTAAAACCACCTTTTTTGGCTAAGGACACGATTCTTCTATTTTTTTAAAATAAATATCAAACATTTGTCTTTCTAAGACCCTTTCTATCAATCTTCTGTAAAAATAGGTACACTTACCTGGCATAAGTTCGATTTTTGAGCAGGGCTCACTTGAGTATTGGATCTCATTGAACGCTGCTGCCAAGTCCTTAATCATACCAGCATGGACATATTTATTTTGCTCGGACAACCCCTACACCACCCTTAAATTATAAACCTTGTGCAGGTCTAACCTGCTACATGTGGCAAATGTTTCTTGCTGTGTACAACTCTTAGACACTCGTAAGCCTCCTGTAGTGGATCGTTAATTTTATGCCCATAACAAAGGTTACAAAAGTCATGTTTAACATGTGTTAATAGTTGCCGTAAAAACAGGCCACATGGCGACCTAGGGTATGCCCGGAGTTTCCTTTTCAAAATCAGTGCTATTATAAGTGCAAACACTTTTCTTATGCAGCTTTTTGTTCTGCCTTGTTATACTTTCAGACTATTTGGAACAGCATAAGAAGTAAAAATTGACATTAACCTTTGGCGCAGGCCCCTCTAGCACATCTCTTTTTGCAGATGCATTCAATGGTTCAAATAGAAAGACAAACTAGTAGCTAAAAAGTATGATATCAGCATATACATGTGGTGTCTTTATTTTTTTTTATTTTTATTTTTACACTAACCTAGTCATTTTCGCTAGGTCCATTGGTGCATGAGTGGCGTCGGAGTTTACACTCGATGGCTGTACGACGACTGCCTCAGGATCAGGGTCCTCCTAAAAGCCCATAACTTCATAGACTGGAGAATTTGGTGGTGCTATAGCTTCATCATCTTCAGTGTCGAAGTTGAATCCAACATTTAATTCGCCTTTTGAAGCTCCGCTACTGCTGCTGTCAGCTTAATAGGGGATACCAGTTGCACAAGATCCTTGAGGCTGAGCTTTTCAAGCCAGTGCCAGAGGTCCTCTTGAAATCCTGTAACGTGGGAATTCCCCCCCCACCCCATCTTCAGGGGCAGCCAGTTGTGCAGTCTCATCCATCACCGAAGGTGTTAGGGTACTATAATATCTATTGATAGTGTTGAGGGCATCTGAGGAGGTGGCCTTTTTGGTGAGAGGGTTGTATCTCTTCATAATGCCCTGACAATCTATTTCAGCTGTGGCTCATGGCTTGGGATATGGCTTTAGCAGGCTCCTTATATGTATTCTACATTTCAAAAGGGTGTACTTCTCTACAACACATAGCAGTCACCTGCTCTCCTTGACGGCTCTGATACGTTGAGAGGTTACGCATAACGCTAATCCTGTGGCATGACCATTGGAGCATTTGACCAGCCCCCTTTTTGGATTAGCCAGCAGTATGGAGATGTGGCCTTACATTTCCACTGCTCCTCCCTGTGAGGAGACAATCAGAAGCCCCAAGGTCCTGACTGTCTGACATGTCCAGACTTGTCCTCTTAGGCACAGAAACATGGCGCACACCAGCAGGGTCCCTATTTTACACAGCCCATAGCCTAGACACTGTGGCTATGACCCTAGCACGTGATCACATGATGTCACAACCCACGTGACCCTCTTACACCTACATCATTTCCGGAGCAGGCTCTCAGGGGCACCAGAAGTCTCAGTAACGGCTGTGAAATTTCTGAAGGGCAGGACAACTGTCACTTTCCAGTTTGATGAGAAAAGGTACCCTTGTACTCTACTAGCAATTATCATAGGAGCCACATCTCAAATATTGGAAATCCTATCCGTGCATAGGTTTACCAATACATCTAGTAGAGATGTATAACTTTATACAGATGAACACAAGTAACAAGATTTCACAAATAAATGTTACAACTTTAGTAACTGCCTTGGCTCAGTGCTCTCTGTAAAAGTTTGAATGCAGAATGACAGATGTGGAAAATTCAGGCACACAGGGTTAGCATAATTTTGATTTTTTTTCTTTTTTTTTTTTATTTCAAAAGGATAACCATTTTTCATGCCAGAATTTCCTTTCTTACATACTTCTGGAAAATGTGGGTGTTCTGTGCACTTTTCCACAGTTATATGTGCCTTAAATGCCTTATTTATTTAGGAATATTTTTAGCCATGCAGCTAATGTGTGTTTGCTACATTCAGGGCTTGTTTTTAATCACCTGAACTGTGTTTTGCTAGCCAGCTAGGCCTAATGGGCATCTCGTACAAAAAGTGACTTCAGTTTTTCATACTCCACTCAGTGTCTTTAATTTTGAAATCTTCTCATTCACTGGTTGTCATTCTTAAGAGTTTACCCTCAAACTGCAAGGCCAAAATATATTCTTAAAAATCATCAATATGACAAATATGGTTACACAGCAATAACACAAAGCACAGCTTATTAACTATATAACAAAATAAATCAAATGTAGCACTTCATACCTCTGTTTTGTCATTTATAAGCACTGTAACAAGTGTTACTGTTACTTATTTTATAGTAACAAACAGAGCTGAGTAGGGTGCAGGGTTGAGTAGCCCTTCTCTGGATTTGAATTTGACCAGCAGACTCCAGCAGTGGATATCAATTCATGGCATACAATGCCACCACAATTACAGATGCTATAGTCCAAAAATGTTGAATCTATTCAAAAATAATCTACTGTGCCCCATTTCTTGCTTGGGTAGTATGGAATTGAGCAGATACGTTTAGGTACAGACTATATTATTGAATGTTTTATTGCATAATAGACTGAATATATTCTTGAAATATGGAAGAATCCTATTGCCTGTAAATCAGTTACAAGTGGCATTATCACCACCTAACCCAGTTGTGTCGTATGCTAACCCGTAATACATTGGGTAGAATGTTTATGAAACGAAACGCAGGGGCGGATCACAAAGCATTTTTAGCTGGCACTATTACATGTCCTTGGTGCACACATCTTTTACCACCTTATCAAAGCAGGGTTTGTAGAGATGATAATGCGAGGCAAGAAAGTTTGTGCATATTTGTCATGTTGCATTTTGTTTTTGGGCTATTTTTTTTTTTGCATCATGACATTGGTACTTATGTTGTATTGTGGTTGCTATGCGTTCTATTTGGACTGCTTTGTGTGGTGCACTTTTCATTTATTGTGTCATTTTGCTTTGCGTTACACTTCTGTGTTGTGGTCTGTAATTAAGGCAGCGATTACCCAAAACACATTTTAACTCTGTATTATTGAGAGGAGCCTTGCAGTCTTAACCGGTTCTGTGCAGCAGAATTAATGGTTGTGTCCTGCAGCACATTAGTCCTGTGCCGAGGATATAACCATTACGTTGTGTAACCGGAGCTCGGAGGGAGGACTAGCGCGCCCTCCATGGGCTTCCTTCCACCCCCCCCCGCAGGGCAGGGCTGAAAGGGCAATTGTTTCCCCTTCCACCCCCGCCCCCACCCCCACCCCAGCTCCACCAGTGATGTCTGATGACTTTGACACGCAATTGCGTGTAGACCTCAGAGGTCACCTCCCTTCCAGTGCGATCCGGAAAAGAAATGCCAAGCATTTCTCTTCCGCTCGGGAGGAGGGGGGCAGGTAGAGGCAGCAAAAGAAAAGAAAGGCTTTTCCTTTCTTTTAATGTCTTTCTGAGCATTTCTGCAAACCGATCGTAAAGTGATTGGGCTGAAGAAATGCCCACTAGACACCAGAGATCTTTTTTTTGTTATTGGCATGAAAGGAGAGCGACCCCTTGGGCAGGGGTCACTCCCCGGGGAGGGACATTTTTTCTAAGGCCTTTTCTGCCCCCCCCCCCGGGGGAAGATCAGCCTATATTAATTAGGCTGATCTGTCCCAAGGAGGGCAGAAGCCACTAGACACTTTTTTTTTTTGTTTTACAAGGGGAGCGACCCCTTAAGCAAGGGTCACTCCCCAGGGGGCAATAATTTTATTAGGCCCTTTCTGCCCCCCCAGGGGCCGATCGACCTATATTGATTAGGCCTATCTGCCCCCAAGGAGGGCAGAAGCCATTTGACACAAGGGATTTTTTTTTTTTGTGCTTGTTTTCTTTTATAAGGTGAGTGACCCCCTTAGGCAAGGGTCACTCCCCAGGGAGAAATCATTTTATTAGGCCTTTTCAGCCACCCCCCTGGGTGCAGATCGGCCTATATGGATTAGGCTGATCTGCCCCCGGGAGGCAGAAGCCATTACACACCAGGGATTATTTTTGTTGTTTACATTGATAAGGGGTGCCACCCCTTAGGCAAAAGGTTGTTCCCCTGGGGAGCAAATTTATTTCAGGCCATTTCCACCCACCTTGGGGTCAGATCGGCCTATTTTTCTTAGGCCACTCTGCCACAAGGGGGACAGAAACCAGTAGACACCAGGGATATTTTTTTTTTTAGGTCAGTTTCACCCAAAGGGAGTGACCCCCTAGGCAAGGGTCACTCCCCTGGGGGCAGAAACCACTAGGCATCAGGGATTTTTTTTTTTTTTACACAGATAGGGAGCGACCCCTTAGGAAAGGGTTGTTCCCCTGGGGAGCAAATTTATTTTAGGCCACTTCTGCCCACCTTGGGGTCAGATCGGCCTATTTTTCTTAGGCCAACCTGCTTTGGGGAACGCTGGGTGAAAGGAAATTTGTGGCTTCTCTAAGATGCCAGAACTTTGTCACCGAAATTTTAGGAGAAGTGTTTTTTGGCCAAATTGAAGTTTTCAAAGGATTCTGGGTAACAGAACCTGGTGAGAACCCCACAAGTCCATCCCATCTTGGATTCCCCTAGTTGTCTAGATTTTAAAAAAAATGCACAGGTTTGGTAGGTTTCACTAGGTGCCGGCTGAGCTAGAGGCCAAACTCCACAGCTGGCACTTTGCAAAAAACACGTCAGATTTCAATGTAAAAATGTGATGTGTCCATGTTGTGTTTCCTGTCGCGGGCATTAGCCTTACCCATGCAAGTGAGGTACCATTTTTATTGGGACCTTTGGGGTAACACAGAATAGAAGATAGTGTTATTGCTCCTTTGCTTTCTCTACATTATTCCCTTCCAAATGTAAGTGTGTGTAAAAAAAGATGTCTATTCGAGAAATGCACTGTAATTCACATGTCAGTATGAGGACCCCAAAATTCAGAGATGTGCAAATAATCACTGCTTCTCAACAGCCTATCTTGTGTCCATTTTGGAAATACAAAGGTTTTCTCGATACCCATTTTTCATTCTTTATATTTCCACAAATTAATTGCTGTATACCCATTGTAAAATGAAAACCCATTGCAAGGTACAGCTCATTTATTGGCTTTGGGTATCTATGGTTCTTGATGAACCCACAAGCCCTATATATACCTGCAACCAGAAGAGTCCAGCAGACGTAACGGTATATTGCTTTCAAAAAGCTGACATCACAGGAAAAAGTTACAGAGTGAAATGGCTGTTTTTTTTACCTCAATTTCCATTTTTTATTTTTTATTTTAGCTGTTATTTTCTGTAGGAAAACCTTGTAGGATCTACACAAATGACCCCTTGCTGAATTCAGAATGGTCTACTTTTCAGAAATGTTTAACTTTCCGGGATATAACATTGGTTTCATACCCATTTCTGTCACTAACTGGAAGGAGGCTAAAATCACAAAACAGTAAAAATGGGGTATGTCCCAGTAAAATGCCAAAATTGTGCTGAAAAATGTGGTTTTCTGATACAAGTCTGCCTGTTCCTGAAAGCTGAGAAGATGGAGATTTTAGCACCACAAACCCTTTGTTGATGCCATTTTCAGGGGGGGGGGGCACCTTTTTCTGCAGCCCTTTTTTCCCCAGGACGCAAATTTGGTGTGGTTAGCTTATGTGGCCAAAGAGTTGAGGGCCTAAGCTCAAGCTGCTCCAAATTGCAAAAAAAAAAAAAAAAAAGGCTCAGCACAGGAGGGTGAAAGGCCTGGCAGGGAAGGGGTTAATGGATGAGGAGAAAGTTATAAACATTTGCAGTGTTGCATTTTATTGCAGTGGTGATGTGTTCTGTTTTTTATGCTGCTGTGCTTTTGTGCTGCAAGGCTGCTAAGTTATTTGCAGTGTTGTACAGTGATTGTCGAGTTTCGTTCTCTGTTGACTGTTTTCTTATGTCTTGTTAAATTTTAATTGAGCTATGTTACTTTGTGTCTATTATTTTGTTCTCTTCAGATGATTACTTTGATATTTCAACAAATGCTCCTGCATCGGCAACCAAAAGTAGAAAATGCCTTTAAGGTTTGTGACACACCCTTTTACACCTATACAGTGTGCCAAATAGGTCTGCTCCAGTATTTCAGCTATTTAAGACACTAAACAGCATTGAACTGAAGCCGAGACCTTGTCCTATAAACGTCACTTGCAAGCTCAACATTATACAATAGATGCCTCTTTGCAAATCATTGTATGCTGTACTGTGTTTTTAAGGAATTAACTTCTGAAACAAACCGATTGATGCCCCTTTGTTAAACTACAATTTACCAATGTCAACAGAGTTTCAATTCTATTGCTCTTCAATCCCTAACCTGTGGCAGAGATCTGCATAAAATGAGCTCACCCAGTGCTCACTTTACATGATACCGCCCCATTTTTCTGTGTTGGACTTGCTTGTGTAATGCTTTATGTAAATGTGTTTTCATAAACCTTAGGAACTTAAGACTGGTCTTTCTCTCCACGATTTACAGAAAAAAAAGAGTTGAAATTCGCCTTGCGTCATCTATTTAAAGTGACGATTTAGAGAATGATGTTGCAATGCCTCTCAAAATCCCAAGACAAGAAGAAAAACAGCATTCAGGAATGCTTTATTACGGTGATTGTTAGGGATGCAGGATGATGTTCAGAGAACTGTTTTTTTCTCATTGATGAATGACCCCTTTAGGTGGCAGTGCCTAGGATCATTCTTCTCAGTCCCCTGCCTCCAGCAGACATTTTAAAGTCACAATTCAACTTTTACATAATTACAGTGGAGTCGTGATGCCATTTTCCTTTTAAATTGAGTAGTACTGACAACTTATTTTTACCAGAAATGATAGAACGTCCTAAACTGTATGTTGAGGATAGAGTGTCACTTATATTTAAGTGACCAACATCTTTGTCCAAAGCAGGGCTGGACTGATGATTTCCATTTAGCATTTCCCGGGGGATCTGAAAGCCAGTTTTTGAAGAAAGAGGGTAACAGCTCCAGCCCCCGAGGTTGAAACTGAAGGGGACTTCAGGAAAGAGCAGAGATAGGAAAATAATGTGAATTAAAAAGATATGAGAGGAAGGGTCAGGCGGGTTGGAACAATTTTGCCAGGGCTATTTTTGGCTTGCGATCCAGCCTAGCTCCAAAGTGAATTGCAATAACTTTTTACATGGAGAGTTTTGGGTAGATAATGGTTGTTCCCCCCCTTTATTCCATACTGCCATGTGCCCCCAAGCCATCGTCGATACTTCAAAATAATCACCGTTGTATGCAGGATACCTTTACGTGCTATTTATTATGTTACATTTTTGTATTAAAAGTCACAGAAAGCAATGTAGGATTAAAGAGACTAATGTATGAGGGCTTTACTCGATATGCTACCGCACCAAAACGAAGAACCAGTGACTTCAAAGCCAATAAATAAAGCAGGTGCCTTGCCCAAAACTTAAGACGGGTTTGATCCAAACTAACATCCTTTTGACTATCTACTCTGAAAAAAGTGAAGCATTTGTTGCCACCACCAAGTGCTGCAATGCGGATTCTTTTATTTTTTTTTGTACAGAACTTCTACTGGAGAGTGGAGGCACGGAAATGTAATCTCACTGTTCATAACTCAGACATGTTCCTACTTTGTTCTTTTTATACCGAGGCAGTGCTTTGACACGTCTCTGTGGAGGGGTGATGCAATCCCTTTTTGCGAGAAAGATAAAGTGCCCACACACCCTGACTGTTCAGGCTGATTGAGGGTAGTGTCATTTTGACAGTCCTCACTTGTACTAAATAATTGTTTTTCTTAAAGATAAATATATGAAAATGTCACATTTGGCAATTATCCAAGCAATTTACCACAATGTCCTGGCAAAGCATTTCTCCTAGTATGTCAATGTCACTTGCTTAAGACTCCTTTATTTTTCAGTCACATAGCCTGCCTGTGTTTATATTTTTATTGAGCTCCAAACAACCCAAAAATTGTAACTCATTGAGGGTCTTTTGTACATTAGACATTTAATTAGCATGTTTTAACTTTGAGTTACTGAGAAAGCAGAAGTGCACCTTTTGATGGGAAAGACACCAGGGTCATCCTGATCACAACAATTTGTCATTTTGAAAACCGATTCAATGAGGCCAAGTAGTGAATTTCTTTCTGGCGCACCCAAGCCTAAAACGTTTTGTATGGCTAAGAAACATCTAAAACCGGTCTATAAGCAAAACATAAAACTGCTAGTTTTGGGGGTTTTTGTGCTTTTTTTTTTTAATGTAGCCAATAATACCACAAACCATATTTGACATATATGTAACAGAAAACTTTTTTTTTTTTTTTTTACCTCAGACGTAAAAAGCTTGAGTCGTATTTGTTATTTTACGAAGTAATTAAAATGACAGTTTTAACCAAGTATGTGAGGGGCGGGGTTGTGAGGGGCGGGGTTGTGGGGGGGGGGGGGGGGGGTACCTAGAAAAACCTCGTGTTGTGCTAGAGCAAATAAAGCGCCAATGCATCATTTTCTTTCCAATATAATTATGTTATTTTAGATCACGGTGGGTCTTGCAAACATGCTCGAATGTGAAACAAGCCATCAAAATAAATTATACCATATTTCAGAGAAGGTGGAGGAGGGGGTTGGGCTCTTAGAGGACTACACAAAAATGACTAAGACCGCCTCAAAATCAGAAACAAAACAAAAACAGACATTTGGCTTCTTATTAAAGGGGATAAGAAATACACCGCGACAATTACAGCGTTTTCATAACGGTACCCATGTTATGTCATGTTTGTTTTAACTAGTAGAACTACAATCTATTGTAAATACGTTCTCATTTTGCCGGAGCTTGTGCTTCGGTTGCCGTTAAGCTTTCATAGCCCTCGATTATTCCACAGACTTAATATATAAACAAACACCGTTTTATCACCATAAAAAAAGTTAAAAACAAGCATGAAAACTACGAGGCACAACAAATACCAATATGCAAATGTGCTAAATATAAAAAAAAGAAAAGCTTTAAAAAAAAAAAAAAAAACGAAACGTTCTCTCTCCTGCACGAGTTTATGAAAGTGCAGTGAGGGTGAGGGAAAGCGTCAATTGAAGTACAAAAATAACAACCCGTTACAAAGATATTACGAAAAAATAAAATAAAAAAAGAACATTCATCTCATCAACCCAAAGCTCTACTTTCGTTCTCCTAGCACAAACTGAGTCGCATCCAACTGCGGAGTTTTATACCTGAGGGCTTAACTCGCACGCACATCTGCCGCTGCCCTATTGGCCAATTCGACGTAGGGGAAAAAAATCTGTAATTAGTATTCATCGCAGAACACCTGTGATCTGTTGCAAGGCTGAATGAGTGGGGAAGGAGAAGGAAACGGCCAGCAGCTTTTAAATAAGTTTTGTTGTTTCCGCTGAGCGAGAACGCTCTACGGAAAAGCTGCATATGGGAAATGGTGAAGCCGAGAAGAAAAAGTTGGTTTAGGTCTATGGCATATACATTAAGATGAATATGGCATGCCCGACAATAGAAACAAAAACAGTATCGCCAAATGCTGGTACGGTGATACTGCAATGGTGCATTATGGTATTTGTAATTCTCATTTGAAGCTTTAAGCCACATGCCATTTTGGTGAAAGCTATATAACCTTTCCTACGCTTAGGTGAGGTCAGGTAACGTAACAAGTTCAATACATTTTACATTGTGGGAATATAAGTTTTAATTTCAAATTGTGTCAACTGAGCTCAAAAGTTCCACAGGTCCATGCGTAAATAACTTATCAAGTCCATTTTTTTCTTTGCATTGAGGAACTGGAAGCCCTGATTATCCCATTCTAAAATAAAGATAAGTACCAGAACGCAATGGAAAGAAACAAAACAGACACTAGACTTGCTGGTCAACGTTCG
The DNA here is from genome assembly GCF_031143425.1 of Pleurodeles waltl. Lineage (NCBI taxonomy): Eukaryota > Metazoa > Chordata > Amphibia > Caudata > Salamandridae > Pleurodeles > Pleurodeles waltl. The sequence continues at coordinate 34,694,534 of NC_090439.1, forward strand.
TGTTCTCACTATAACCCTGGGAAGCGCGCTCGAGACTACAACTCTAAATTTGTAAAGGGCACCAATTTAAATATGCCGTCTGTCATGCCTGGCCTTACATTCTGGAGTTTGTAGTCCTGAACTCATAGTAAGTAAATAATTTGCATGGCAAGAAGTCATTGAGCATTTCACAAAGGATTGTTTCATTAGGTCCCAAACACTCATGAGATCGGCTTAAGGGTTTTTTATTTATATTCGGGTACTGAATGCAAAAGAGAAACCATGCGTACTTTAATTCCTGGCCCCAGATCCGTGACGCTTCTGAGCTCTAATCATGCGTGACAGGACAGTGTGCGCTCGAAGAGAGCTGATTGCTAAAAAGTGAGCACAGCCTCAAATGTTCACACATGGAATGCTTGGCACAATGAGCCAGGCAGTGGTTTATAATTAACAAACGCATGCATTTTGGGACATGTTGGCTTGACTCCCCTTATCTGGTTTATGTATCATTTTGCAATACGTTTTGGAAAAGGACCACAAAAGCAGCTTTTGGCCCCTATTATCATGGAGCCATTTAGTAACCAATGTATAGGACCACCTAATAGCTTTGCACAATACAATCAACCAACAGGATACACTTTCAAACTACTACATAATTGTGGCAACAGTTGCAGATCGTCGGAGAAGTTTTTATATTTTTGAGGACAGAAGTAAATTGTCCTGGCTTTTACATAGGGAAGAGAGGGAAACACACCGCCACCCTTCCAACCACCAGACAGGTGAAATATAGTAATCAAGCAAATTCTTATGATGAACGAGTGACACACATAGCACCCAACATCTGTAAACAGACGTGGCTATGAGTTCTGGGCATGGTGTCCATGGATGAGTATGAGTCTAGAAAAGTAGGTTAATGGGTTCGTGGATGAGTGGGTAGATAGTTGGGAGGATTACTGAGTGAGTGGGTGTATAGCTAGGTGGATCAGTAGGCAGATGGGTGGTCAAGGGATTACATCCCTTTGCCACTGCTTTGCTGCCTCTCCAAGCTATAGGTGCCCTACTCGCTGCTGCTATATGTTAGACATGACATGCCTTAGGGTGGTCATCCCTAACTTTTTGCCTGCCTCCCTCCACTTTTTGGACTCTGTTTTTGCTGGCGTTTAGACTCTTAGCACTTTACCACTGCTAACCAGTGCTAAAGTGCACATTCTCTCTCCCTTTAAACATGGTAACTTTGGATCATACCCAATTGGACTATTTATTATACTCATAAGTCCCTAGTAATGTGCACTGTATGTGCCTAGGGCCTGTAGATTAAATGCTACTAGTGGGCCTGCAGCACTGGTTGTGCCACCCACTCAAGTAGCCCCTTTACCTTGTCCCAGGCCTGACATGGCAAGGTCTGTGTGTGCAGTTTCACTGCCACTTCGACTTGGCATTTAAAAGTACTTGCCAAGCCTAAAGCTCCCCTTTTTCTACACATATGTCACCTCTAATGTGTGCTCTAGGTAACCCCTAGAGCAGGGTGCTGTGTAGGTAAAAGGCAGGACATGTACCTGCGTAGTTTACATGTCATGGTAGTGTAAAACTCCTAAATTCGTTATTACACTACCTGTAAAGGTACTGCCTGCTCCCTTCATAGGCTAACATTGGGGCTGCCCTCATACATTGTTGAAGTGGCAGATGCTGATCTGAAGGGAGTAGGAAGGTCATATTTAGTGTGGCCAGAATGGTAATACAAAATCCTGCTGACTGGTGAAGTTGGATTTAATATTACCATTTTAGAAATGCCACTTTTAGAAAGTGAGCATTTCTCTGCACTTAAATCTTTCTGTGCCTTACAAGCCACGTCTGGCTAGGTTTAGTTGACAGCTCCTTGTGCATTCACTCAGACACACCCCAAACACAGGGTACTCAGCCTCTCTTGCATACATCTGCATTTTGAATGGGTCTTCCTGGGCTGGGAGGGTGGAGGGTCTGCTCTGGCACAAAGGACTGCCACACCCCCTACTGGGACCCTGGCAGACAGGATTGAACTGAAAGGGGACCTGGTGCACTTCTAAACCACTCTTTGAAGTCTCCCCCACTTCAAAGGCACATTTGGGTATAAAGCAGGGCCTCTGCCCTACCACCTCAAACACTTGCTGGAGAAGAAACCTGAACCAGAACCTGCATCCTGCCAAGAAGAACTGCCTGGCTGCTCAAAGGACTCACCTGTCTGCTTTCTACAAAGGACTGCTGCCTTGCTGTTGGCCTGCTGCCTTGCTGAACTCTTGTCTGGCTGCCAAAGTGCTCTCCAAGGGCTTGGATAGAGCTTGCCTCCTGTTCCCTGAAGACTCAGGACCAAAAAGACTTCTCTTTTTCATTTGGACTCCTCATGCGCCGACAAATTTGCCGCACAGCTTGTTCTGTGGTGAGAAAATCGCCGCACGCCAACGCGACGCCTACGGGGCGACCGGAACTTCGATGCATGGCCTAGCATGGACAACGCCGCCCGGCTTCCAGAGAGGAAATCGACGTGACGCCTGCCGTGAGAAAGAAAATTCCACGCACAGCCTCCCAGAACGACGCGGAGCCGGATACCAAGCAGAGGAATCCACGCACAGACCCTGGGACATCTGGTAATCCCGCGAACCATAGAAGAAGTTGGCCCGCGTGCCACAAAATGACGCATGTCTTCCCCGAGTGAAAAATAATGATGCAAGTCCATGTGTGAAGGGGCGAAACCGACGCACACACCATTTTTCTTCCCGCAGAACGACGCACGTCTCCACGCGTGAAAAATAACGACACAAGTCCGTGTGAGAAGGGGCGAAACCGATGCACACACCATTTTTCCACGCATCTCCTCCCCTGCGGCCCTCTGTGGAGATTTTCCACTCCAAACCAGGTACTTTTTTGCTTGAAAGAGACTTTGTTTGCTTTTTAAAGACTTAAGACAGTTTATATCACTTTTCAGTGATGTTTCTACAAATTCTTATTGCATCTTTTATTGTGTTGAACTACAAATATCCAGATAAATATTCTATATTTTTCTAAACACTCTGTGGTGTATTTTTGTGGTGCTATATGGTGTTCTTGTATGATTTATTGCACAAATACTTTACACATTGCCTTCTAAGTTAAGCCTGACTGCTCGTGCCAAGCTACCAGAGGGTGGGCACAGGATAATTTGGATTGTGGTTGACTTACCCTGACTAGAGTGAGGGTTCTTGCTTGGACAGAGGGTAACCTGACTGCCAACCAAAAACCCAATTTCTAACACTATACATCACCATGGCAAACAACAAGATGAATTGGATGCATGGTATCATGAATGGTGTCACACACATCCCTAAAAATGTGATTTCCTTGATACTGTTCATGCGACCACTCACTACAACTCATGTCATTGGAATGCCAGCATGTGACGGCTATTAACCTAAACCTATGAATAGAGTAACAGACAGATGCCTTATTCATAGGCCTTGGGGGAGACCCTGTCTCGATAACTCTCTGACCCCCAATGAACACCCCCTTCTGAGTTACCACACATAAAGAGCCATTGGTTTCACAAAAGCTGCAACCAACTGAAAGTTAGGAGCCAAAATACACCCTTCTTGAAATCTGCATAACTATATGGCATATAACCATTCTCTTTGGCATCTATCTATCTTTCTATCTAGCTGTCTATCTATCTATCTATCCAAAGTAATCCACCTGTTGCATATCCTGGGACTCTGGACCAGGCATAGAACGTGTGGCTTCCCTACTTACAGGGACCTGAACTGAGTTCAGTACACCATCCCTTCAGCAAAAGACTGCAGGTCATTGGAGCCTCACAAAATCCAAAGAAAATACCTGCTGGTGTGGTGTCCATACTTTCTGTATTCCTAAAAGTCTCTAAAGGGTTCAGGGACGCAGGTGTAATTCAAGCCTTATTTTGTTCTTTAAAATAGCACACTCAAGCACTGCAGTAAGAAAAGACACTGTAGACATTAAAATTGTTATGTTTCAACAGTCTCATCAGATTGCTTAGTACATGGGTCATTACTGCACAGACCATCATTAAAGCAACACTTAAGCATGTTGCTAGTAGCAAGAATAACATGTTCAGGTATAACATGTTTAGCATGTTCCTTGCAGCCTACTGATATGTGGTACAGTTTCTTGGGGCACATCACACTGCATACCTGTTTACAGCAGATCAGTTGAGATTATCAGACTTCAGTCGAGAGAGAATGTTCCCATGAAAGGAAAACACACAATCAGCTGAGCTCAGCTCCTCTCATCTCTGTATTGACCTTGGCATTAGAGTGAATGCTATGGAAGTCTGGCAGAACCTCTCTTGATAACCTGGTGAGCAGAATTCTCGAGTTCAGTAGTCTAGTCATAGAGTTTACATAAGGTTGAGCACTGACTTTGAAGCATGCATTGGGAGACTTTCTGGTAATCCCAGATATAACCGGTCTAAACCAGCGTGATGAAGAAATATTAACTCGGACTACATGTTTATCTTACACTTCTACTGTCAGACCATGTTTATCCAACACCTCCACTGTCAGACCTTTAGACTTAGAAATCACATAGCTTTTAGCAGATTTGTGTCACCATATGTGAGAGCAAACTAATTATTTAGATGATTTGACACTGTCACAAGTTCTGCTCATGTTAATGCCATACTGAATGTGAATCAAAGGCAGACAGACTAATCTAATATGCTCAAAATGGAGTCTGGCTTTGGGAGTTTTACAATACATTAACTGCAGAACCTCCAACACTGGTTGAAGACATGGTCTGGTCATTTATCATTTCACTGAAGCAGTGGACCCCTCCTCAGAAAGCAGAAGAGAGAGTGGCTTTTTCACTTTATATCTTGTAATGAGGGGAAATAAAAACGTTGTGGGAAGAGCTGCAGGGTAGAACCACTGCAGGAAAGACAGTCTGAATTAACAAAAGACTGCTTCTAAGGCAGACTGTAGTGAATTAAACAACAGCTAGTGTAGACTTAATTTTAGACCAATATCATGGTGATGCAGGAGCTCTCAGACCAGAATACTGTATTGAGGGGGCCTCCTGGAGCTCTGGGCCCCACAAACCACAGGGGTTGCGGGGCCCTTGTTAAGCCACGGGGGTGATAGCCATTTGACAATGCAAGGAAAGGATGGACAAAAATCAAATCACAAAACAGACAAACTGTGGAGATGGAAGAGAGGTGAGAGGAAGATAACCTACAATTGTTCCAGACTGCCTGGCTAAGGAGTACCTGTGATTTCACAGAAAGGATGTGAGACACGTCCTACAATCTGCAGGCAAATGTGACTGTAAGGTTCCACAGATTTCATGAGTGACAAGGGTTACACATAGAGACAGACTAAAGAGGAGTGATACTACAGTATAAGTTAGGCAAACACTACAGAGAAGGGATACGTACTTAACCGTCAGAAAGCACTAACCTTGTGTTCCGGATTCTATGGGAGCAATTAACTCTTCCACTTCTCACCACTTCCACTATTATGAAAATAGTCCCATCAGTCCCACACAATATGAACATGTTGAATATGTATGCTAATAGTAAAAACATGGAAGTGAACCAGGAAATGAGAGAAAACAGATGCAGTGGATATCACCATTTTGACTGATCACTGCTGGGAAATCTGCATGTCAAAATAGATATTTATAGAGAAATAAGGCACCTTTACTAGTATGTTGTTGTAAAAACCAACATAAACACTTGTTTGTTCAAGCACTGTTTAATCGACCCACTCGAGCGGTGCCGTCTCCCTTCCTAACCGCTCCTCCTCCTTTAAAAACCAAACATTCTTTTTTACTTGCGTGAGCGTGCTTGCATTCCCATTGCCCGCTCGTGCTCGCAATATAACACATCTCCCTCTGTCATCACACATTTTTTATTTTTTTAAACATTTTTTTTTTTTTTTTTTTTACAAGGATACGACAATAACAACCGTATATTATAAAAGAAAGATAAACCGTTCAATTTAAACGAAAAGCATAAAAATTAAATCGATAACATGACATAAGCTAAGAGAAATACAATACAAGGAAAAAATATTTCCATTACCATTTTCTCACTCATCATTTAATTTTTTTTTTTAAAGGTAATTAGATTTCATTTTATTTTCTTACATCATCTCTCACATAGTCATTCAGATAAGCAGGAGGTCTTCTCACTCTACCACTCTCCTTCTTGAATTCTGTCTTATTTTCTTCATTCTCCACACCAGTTTGTCCCTCCAAAACCTCTGCGCTATTCTCAATCTCATGCAAAGTGTCAGCATCTGGTCTCTCAACACCTTCCTCCAATAGCATAAACCCGCTGCATCCTCCATCTCCATTAGTAACGGTTACGTTTCCTGCACTTCCACCGCCTTTCTCATATAAGGCCACTCTCCTTTTGTTCCATTTAGTGCCATTCGCCAAAACCACATAAAAGTTTCCTACATGTTCAACCTCAAAAGGACCGCAAAACTTTGTCCAACCTGCACCCACACGTCCATCCTTGACTTTCACCCAATCGCCAACTTGTATATCAGAGTAACCGCCTGCCTGTGGCACCTCCACTTGATCCCTTGGTTTGATTAGATCACCTTCCAACCAACCAGGCACTAACTTTGATCTGGCCTAACGCCCTCTCATGAACTCAAATGGTGTTCTACCCTTATCTCTCAGCTGCGTGGTGTGATAAGCCCATATCACCTCTTGCACAACAGAACTAACATTTTGGTTCCCCTGCACAGCCAACTGAATTGCACCCTTGACCATACGATTCATACGTTCCACAATACCATTGGCTTGGGGATTGTAAAGTGCAGTACGCCTATGGGTGATACCATGGGTTAACAGAAACTCCTTCATCTCCAGGGAGATCAACTGTGTACCATTGTCAGTAATGAGTGTATGGGGACACCCTTCTCTTTGGAACAGAACCTTTAATACCGAAATAGTACTTCTTGTCGACACTTCCCTCATAAACTCAACCTCTAACCACTTTGAAAACACGTCCACCAGGACTAAAGCAATTTTTTTATTGTGGCCCAAACCGGGCAGTGGCCCAATAAAGTCCATACAAATAGTGTGCCATGCTTCACCTGGATCCTCAATATGTCTCATCCAAGATTTTGTTTTCCAGCTTAAACATTTTTTCACTTTCCTTACACTGAACACACTCTTCCACCCATTGAGCAGTTTGCAAATCGGCCCCTGGCCACCAAAAGTTTTCCTTACTCTTCTTTGAGTCAGTGTTTGTCCCAAATGCCCTTCATGTGCCAAATGTATAATTTTTCTTCGTAACTTTTCCGGAGGTACAAATCTGTCACCACTCATTGTTACACCTCCGTCCCCCAACGACAACTCATCCAGAACCTTGATGTAGGGCCTTACTGACACTGCCACAGCACTCTCTCTCCTTCCTCCCTCAACAATCATTTTACTCACGTACTGCAGTACCGAGTCATCCCTCAAACCTTGCAACCACTCTTCTTTAGAGAAAGCCGCCACTCCATGTGATATCAAGTCCTCCACCAATGCCACAGCTCCTTCTTCTCCCTTCAACAATTGTGCCTCTCTATCAACCAACTTCCAATCCACAGCCATTCGTGAGAGCATCAGCTGGTATGTTCCCCCATCCCTGAATGTATTCCACGTTGTATACATACTCCTGCAAGCGAGCTGCCAATCTGGCCAACCTCGCAGAACCCTTACCCGCACCACTTGCTGATAAGTCCTTGACTAAAGGTTTGTGATCAGTTTCTAACTTAAAAGTTAAAGGTTAAATACCCCACAAGAATGTTCTAAAATACTCTGCAGCCCATGCAGCTGCTAAAGCCTCCTGCTCAATCACCGAGTAGTTCCTCTCACTCTCAGTGAGAGAGCGCGAAGCAAAACCTACCGTTCTCTCTTCACCACGGTGAACTTGAGGCAGAACAGCACCTACACCAGACACACTAGCATCCACAGTCAGTATAGTGGGAGAAGAAGTTTCAAAGGGTAATAAAATCTTTGCAGCACACACCTCTTGCTTTATGTTATCGAAACATTCTTGCTGCACTTTTGACCACACAAAAATACAACCTTTGCTCAACAATATTCTCAACCCCTCTGTTTTGTCAGCAAAATTCTGAACAAATTTGGAGTAGTATTCAATGAGACCCATAAAGGACCTCAACTCATCTTTGTTCTTTGGTGACGGATAGAGTTTGATTGCCTCCAACAAATCTTTTTTCGGTTTAACTCCTCCGCCCGAAATGGTGTGTCCCAAATATTCAATCTCTTTGGTCAAGAAAACACACTTCTCTTTTCTTAACGTTAGTCCCACCTCCAAAAGTTTTGTTAATACTTTCCTCAAAATTTGGTTATGTTCCTCAACGGTTGACGCAAAAACTAAAATGTCATCCTGAAAGAATAAGACATTACTGAAACCCTCAAAAACATTTGACATCATACGCTGAAAAAACACTTGCAGCCGATGATAACCCAAAGGGCATTCTAACGAAACGGAAAGTACCATCCATGGTGATAAATGCTGTAACATCGCGCGAACTGTGATGTAATCGTATCTGATGATATGCGCTTTTGAGATCTAATTTGCAAAAATATTGTCCTCCGTTAAGTAACATAATGAGTTCATTGATGTTTGGTAGAGGAAAGTTGTCTGTCACAATGTTCTGATTGACGCTGCGGAGATCCACACAAAATCTCAATTGGCCATTTGATTTCCTCATGATGACCACTGGCGAAATCCATTCCGGAGCTTCAACTGGTTCAATCACCCCCTCTTTGAACATATTCTTCAACATTCTGTTCACCTCTTCTCTAACAATAATAGGTACTTTCCTCACTTTGTGTTTAACCGCAACGGTTCCTTGCTTCATACGAATCTTATGAACATAACCCTTTAGCTCTCCCAACTCCTCTCAAAACACCTCTCCCATTTCCTCCAAGATCACATTGACATCTCCGTCATCCACCACCAAAATGTGTTCTTTGCCTCTGGGGTTCACAATTATATTTAAGTCGTAATGGTGCATCCAACCCAAAATTGGTGGCCCGGACTCGGCCACATACACTTTGCCAAGGGTTTCTCTCGATTTGAAGCATATGACCGTTGAAAAGAAACCCAGGATCTCAATCTCCTCCACTTGATAGCCCCCAGGACAGATGTCTTTAGGCTTCAACTCAAGATGAGGCCAATTTTCCTTACAAATATCTTTGGGAATTATTGTGCACTTAGATCCGGTATCCACCATCAACTCAACACTCAGTTTTCCAAAAGTGTACCATGCTTTGGGCCTACTTTCCCTATTACCGCGGTAGACTTTATCATCCTCGCCTAGGCTAATTATGCGGTCCACCACCTCTTCACACTGCCACCCCTCTTGACTTTGACCACTCGACACACATACGCACATAATGACCTTTGCACCCACACTTTCTACATTCCTTGCCTACTGCAAAACACCCCTTAAAATCACTATTGTGAAAACTGCTACCACATCTGTTACACTTCTTCCTGTTCACATTCATTTTCTGGGTTTTCATATCTAGTGTTTTCTTCTCTACCACTGCCACACTGTTGCTTTTGGTTTCCACATCTCCCACAACTTTCTGCGGGGCTTGTTGCTCCCTACTCCCATTGCCATACCTTCCCATTTCTTTCATGCACAATTCTGACTCTTCTACAACTTTCGCCATGTCAACAGCATCTCTCAGACTTGGATTCTTTGCAGACCACAGACTTTCCTGAATCTTTCTACTCCTACACTGAACCATTAATTGATCCCTAATCATCTCGTCACACATCTTCCCAAAATGACATTTAACTGACAACTCCCTCAGTCTGGATACAAACTCTTCAATAGACTCCCCCACCCTCTGCGGTTGGGTATAGAATTTGTACCTAGCTAAGACTACATTAGTTTCTTTAGCAAACCTATTGCTGAATCTTAATCTAGCTTCCCTGTACTCATCAGAAATGCGTGCCCCATTGTCTGTAGCCACTGGCATAAACTTGAACAATCTCTGTTCTTCTGAACCTAGACAGTTCAATAAAATAGCAGCAATAAACTCTTCGCTGTCCAATGCCAACAAATAATTGTCAAACATGTCTATCTAGTCTTCCCACTGGATCGTTGGGGTACCTGAATATATGAGAAAACAAGGTGGTGCAGTAATTGAAACGTGCTCCATTCTTCATAATGAGCACCACTCGGTAGGTCGATAAGTGGTTTCCCTCGTCGCCAAAATTATGTTGTAAAAACCAACATAAACACTCGTTTGTTTGTTCAAGTACTGTTTAATTGACCCACTCGAGCAGTGCCGTCTCCCTTGCTAACCGTTCCTCCTCCTTCAAAAACCAAACATTCTTTTTTACTTGCACGAGCGTGCTCGCGTTTCCATAGCCCGCTCGTGCTCACAATATAACATATGTCATTAGAGTAGAATGACTACAACTTACTTTATCAGGTGATAAAATATATCTAATGGATATCTCTTTGGAACAAACTTTCTGTGTGCTTGAAGTAAAGCTGATCGATCTGAAATGGAAGCCTAACATTATTTTGATCACACGTCCACATCTATTTACAAGGTATCTACTTTCTACTGCTTGAATGTGCGTTCTCCGAAGTCGATATGGTTGGTTTTGAACTGGAATGATTACGCAGCTGTAAATCAATTAACATTCAACAGCACTTCGCTAATCCTATATCTAGTAACATTCACATATCTCATTTGACACTCCTTGTACCTTCCACATAATCAAAAACTATATTCTTCCCTTTCCATCACAAGAAGCAACTCTGGAATTCTTGTCACCAGTCATTGTTAAAGTCCATTCTTGTTAAATCAAGTGTTCAGAAAAGCTAAAAGTTCATTTTCATCCAACGTGAATTGATTTTAGAAATACTATGAATTCCAAACTGCCCTTGAGTAATCCATCTTGAGCACAGAGTTCTTCAAACAAAATTACACAAATACAATCTCAGGGTCCCGGCAGCTGCTAAACTATTGCACAATTGCCCAGCAAGGACTCTAGACAAGACATGGACATTAACACAGAACCATTCAAGATGGGTGCTGCCATCTCAAAACAGTAGGACAGTTCAAGTGTTCCTGAGAAATAATGTTCCCTTGTCGAGAACCATTGCATCTGAGTTCTCCACAGATGCCAATCCTTTCACCAGGAATCCCCAAAATTCATTGACCAGTGCTAGCTCTTCTTTCCTTGAAATGAACTTGGCATCAGCAGATTTGGAGCGTTTTAGTCTGTTTCCCACCAAGCTCAGACCATGCATCCTTACAATGCAGACCAAAGACTGATTATGAAGTACACGCTGGAGAGTTTTGAATTTGCTTCTCTGCTTGTCCATGTTGCCTCATGTGCTTCTGTGCTTATCGGCCGGGATGCATGCCTGCTTGATTGGCTGTCCATAAGTCAGCAGCATGAAGTTCGATTAGGGAGCAATAAGTAGTAATACCACTTAATGATTTTACTAGGAAACTTTTATATTCTTTGCATTTCAAAAACGCAAATCAGTGAGTTGTGGACTTGGCTAATTATATAACGAAATGGAAAAACACAGCTGATCTCAATCATAAAGCTCTAAAGTTGACCTTTTTTTGCATGAGTAACTCATCCAGGGCAGGGTTAATCTGGACTGTCTGTGATTACTAGTCATATTATTAGAAAGTAAAGACTACACATCCTGGAACACAAAAAATAAAAAAAATTCTGGATCTAATGGGCTACTCATGCATGATTCTGGGAATCTTGAAGGTTCTAAAATCTTTAATAATAAGAAAAACATATGACTAGAAAAGGAGTGACCCGGTGACATGGAGTCACAGGATCACTTAGATGATATTATAACCATTAGCCTGAGTATGGGCACGCTCGTCATTCATAGAAATGGCTTCCAAAACGGCATGAACACACACACACTGTGAAAGCAAGAATTGAACAATCCAACATTCCGCAATTATATTTTGGTGAGTTGTTGGTATGTAGAGGGAGTTGATTTCTGTCTAAACTACTGGAAGGACATTAGCAAAAATTTAGCAAATTAATTAGAAGATTAATTAGGGGGACTTCATTCAAATGAATCACAACTAGGGAGGGACAGAGGAGAACGCCAATTGACAGCTATTTTTAGGTCTTGCCTGAGGTAACGCATGCACTTTTGCTTGCCGAGATCTTTTGTTACCTACAAAAAAAAAAAATAGCTTTGAGCCCACCCATTGTGTACCATTGTTTGGCTTCATCGTCACTCTTATTACTTTACTTTTCAGTGGTCAGTGTCAGCTAGTTTCATTTTGCCAGTCTAGCTCCAGAGAAAACAGCTGCATGTATTTTACAACTGCTCAGCAATCCCATGGCATTGTTTGCACCCACCCACCACCCCCTCCAACGTCTGTTGTGGAATTGTGTTCAATAGGGCATCGCATGGTCAGCTATAAAAGCCTACCAGTGTCCAACCCGTCTTAAAAATACACATATTTAGCGATTACTTTTTAATTCACTCCAACCTGCCAGTAACTGACCACTGTCGCTATTTGGCACTTTTCAGTAATTGTATGTGCAGAGTGTGTGCATGTATGGTATGTCTGTGTGATGGTTAATTGTGTGTGTGCACCTGCATAAATGTGTTTGTCCCGGTGTGGATCATGTATGTGAGAGTATGACTGCAAGTTTGTGTGACTAGCTGCTAGATTATCTGCATCTTTCTAATTTTTGTAAGGAAAATAATAGCAATTAAGTAACAAGTGGGTTTTTAACCCCCACAAAGTGGTGTGTGTGCAACTTTGCACACAAACCTCTACAAAAAGTGGTTACCCTTTTGAACTTTAACCCTGTTCGCCGAAGGTGGAAATGGTCTTTTGTTCAAAGTGAGGACATCCAGGGCCTAGTGTTCTCTTGTGAATATTCAGGTGATGCCAGCGAGCCAGCTTCTCAACTGAATATTCTGGTGATACCAGGGCTCTTACACAACACACCTTTTAAATGTTAGCAGGGCTCCAAAACGAATGACTTTATAACAGCAGGTTCGAATGTCTCCCATGAACACTAGTCAGTTGAGAGTCAGTGCACTGTTTATGCACTTAATACACTGGAGATGCCAGTGACCCTGGCGTTCACAAGAAAGCATAGATGGTATCAGCGCATGCCCTAGGGTGCACAGGGCTTGACTTATTGATCCTAGGGTACTTAAACCTTTGCAGTTCCATATGCAGATGGCTGTACCACATTCCATTCTGTGATGCATCGTGTGCCTACTGAATGGTATACCTAGGACAGACAACCAAGATATGGAGAATACAAGAAGCTCCCAGTCCCACGTGTGCGTGCCTTCCACCAGACACATGGTGGAGCCTGCACCTGTTACGGAGACATTGCCCCGAGTGGGGCAGGACAATGGCAGTGTTTTTGTTCCTTGCAAACTTTATTGGGTACCTTCCAAGATGCCCACATAGCAACTCAGGGATCCTTGTCTAAAGCATGTGGACTCTCAGAGACACCCTGCTGTTGCCCGGTTGTGCACCACTATGTCATGTTAGTGCACAGAGGACAATCTATGTGCAAGGGATCATCCAGAAAATAAAAATACTTCCCACTTTGAACCAAAGCTGTTATGGCACCAAGCAATCGAAGGACTACATCCCAACCCTCCCTAGAAGAGCTTGCTTGTCTCTTCCATCAAAGTATCTATCCATTCATCTTTTGGTCCCTCCATCCACCTGCTGATAAACACATTTTCACCTTTACATTATGTCATCCATTGAGTCGTTCTTCCAACTTTCAGTCAGTCACCATTCTGCCTATCTGTCCTCCCATCCATATCCAAAACTATCGACCTATCTTCAAACCTATCGACCAAACATATCCATCCTTTCATTCAGTTATCCATCCTTTCCCTTATCCCTCCTCTTTCATCCATCCATCTATCCTTTCAGTCATCCATGCATTCTTTCACTCATCCATCCACCCTTTCACTCATCATCCATCCTTTCACACCATACATCCACCCATTCTCCCTTCATTCATCCATCATTCTTTCACTCAGCCATCCATTCCTTCAGTCAGCCATCCACACTTTGACCCATCCATTCATCCATGCATGCATTTATCCTTTCATTCATCTATCCATCCTTTCACTCACTCATCAATCCACCCAACCTTGCGCTCATTTGTCCATTTGATTTTTTAGATTTTTAAAGCACGCGAGTACCAAAGGGCATCTTGGCACTAGCAGTATGCTACGTCCAAACTGATACCAAGTATGGGGCGGGGTGGGGACAAAAAACTACCGGGAAAGTGAGAACAGCTAAGATTTTAAGTGCTTGTGAAAACTGAGAAAAGTAAGCTGAGGTTTATAATATGCAAGATCAATCTGTTCCAGGGTTTACAGGTGGAATAAACAAAACTGCAGCTGCCCTATAAAGCCTTCTTGATTCTGGAAACTGAAATAGAGGCGGTGGATCGTAGCAATCTTTTAGGGGAATACCACATTCATTTAGAAACTCTCTTCCGGTTCCATGCAAAGCTTTGAATGTCAGGCATAGGGCCTCGAAAGCAATCTTTTTCCTGACTGGCAACCAGTGAAGCTCCACGAGAGCACCTGATTCTGACTTCAACTTGGGTTTTTTCCTAAATAAGTGGCAGGCTGCATTCTACAACATCTGTAGCTTATTTAACAACTTCTGTTGAATGCTCAAATAAAGGACATTACATAAGTCAAATTTAGGTAGCACTAGAGAGATAACAACTGAGTTTCGCAGATGAAAAAGAATAAAAGGCAGCACATTCTTCCACTTTCTCAGCGTATAAAACAAGACAGTCATTTTGCTGCTCTGATCCACAAATGATAAATCGGTATCAAAGACAACCCCTGTCCTCCCTTTCATCCATCGACCCTCCCTTTCACACATCAATCCATCCTTTTCGTCATTCTCTCACTCATCCATCCAACCTTTCGCTCATCCATCCACCTACTACCCATTTATCCTTTTAATTATCCATCCTTTCACTCACTCATCCATCCATTCTTTTATCATCCACCCATACACCCCTTCACGCACACATCAATCCATTCATCCATCACTCCTCCCTTTGACTGATCCATCCTTAAATCCATACTTTCACCTGTGCATCTCTTTCTCTACCCCTTCACTCACCCATCCATCCATCCATTCACTCATCTTCCAACCTTTTCGAGTTAATTATGACCCTTTTTCTGCCGACATGCAGGCAGCAGAGGCCCATTAAAAACCTACCCCCGCTGTAGCTGCTAAAGTAGAGGGTTTGTGACCATGATCGGTATAAGAACGGGTGAAGGGACTTCTGCATTACTTGAATTATGTCACTCGCACAACAAAAATAACATGTATGCCAAACAGAGATTAACTAACAATAATATCTATTATTGAAATATCTAATACCAGGGATTTGACTAGGTGGCTAGCAGACTCGTAATCCTCACAGTTGTTACTCATTTTGTGATAGACTTACCGCATGTTTTTGACATTATCTAACATGTTAAAACTGTTCGGGTAAGGAGTTTCCCTCATAAGTAGCAGTATAAGACCCAAATATTGTTATAAGCTAAAAAGGGTGAACACTTGCCTTGGTAAAGAGCTTTCCACTTTGCGACAACATGTGCCTCCAATATTTTAGTATATTTTGATCCATTTGAGCCAGCAACAACTTTTCTGGTAAAATCTGCATTTTATGCAGCAGAAAATGGGTTATGTGGCAAAAGCGACAATCCTTAACTGTGCATAAAACGCAGGGGCTACACAGTTGCTTATTTCCATTGGACATGACCATGGCATACTATAGAAAATCGCTTAAAAATTAATTGACCAATCAAATAGATCTCACATAGGCGAGACCTATTAGCTTTACCAAAGCTTGTTTTTAGATTGGAATGCACTCATAAACCCAGAAACGACAAACTGAGTTAGTCACTGATACCGACCAGTTCCTCTGTCCCGATGAGTGACACTGAATCTCTGGTACAATGCCAAATGCGACACAGGTTCATCGAAGTGTAGGGGCCTATAAGAGGCTGTTATACACCCAAATGTGTTAAACAGGCAGAGAACCGGGGCCTCAGCTGCTGAGCATCTCCTGGGCAAAATAGACCATAGACAAGATAACAGAGGACAGGGAACTGAAAGACAGTAAGCTCCGTCCTCACCTGCAGCGAGTCAGCATCCCATGTGTAAGTGTTGACCCTTGCAGCATCACTTATCAGTGAACTCAAAACAATGAAAGGGTTGAGAGGGCAAAAATAACTGCATCCATGGTGCTGGCCCAAAATAGTTGTAGCCACCATAAAAGTTATCAACTTCTTCTGCTGATATAGCAGGTTTACATAATAGATTTAGTCACTTCCTGGTGTGTTGTATATGTTGTTAAATATACTACTGCAATAGTTTTCATTGAGTGGTGCTAAAGCAGGAGTCTGCGCTTTCCTATAATGAGAGCTACTTCGGTTCAAGTAGATTCATGCTGAGCTGTTAACAAACTTCATCACTGTACAATAGTGACCACATCCATTAACTATATATCAGTGACCACTCAAACCTTTCAAGAGAGGGTATCTAGATACATGTCCGAAAAGTCTTTGTCAGTATGAAATGCCCCACATGATTACTGAATTAACATCCGAAGCACCACACTTGCTCTGGCACAGAAGACCCATCCACAGCCGTAAGTTTCCCCAAGCCAGCTTGAATTGCCATTCAACTATCATCCTGAACTCTGTTTTGGAAATATAATGATTTTGTCTTCATCGGTATTTCGGTTCCTGAAAATACATGTTTTTTTCAATCAAATACTTCTTTCATTATGGGCAAACAAACTCACTTTTTAAATTCCTTATCTGAAAGAAATATAATTTTTGCCTTCAAAAATTCCAGGCTCTTTTTTAGTAAATAAATAGGCCAAAAACATCCTCTTGTCATGTTAACCAAGTGCTCACTTGCACTAATGGACTGAATCTGCTTTTACTTTTCAGGCTTTACGATCAATTGACATGAATGCTCACCATAACACCAAGCATGCCTATAACATGCCAATATTGGTTACCATTATATCAGGGGCAATAGTGAGCCAAAGCTGGACATTTTTATGACAAGTATTTTTTAAATGCATCAGTCAGTGCCATAATGTCATGGGTGGCAAAAGATAGGTCATACTTGCTCACAATACATCAGTGATGGCTGTCAGTATGCAAAACCAGAATAAGATTGCTAAAAATATGTCATGAACGATAATTATTATGCCAGGGCTACTATTATGCCATTAACTTAGTGTCCCGAAATGAGCCAGGTATGATGGGAAACAACATATAGTTTTTTTGGTCCTTGATACTAGGAAGCAACACTTTTTATCACGGAGAAACACAATGTCAAAAGCACAGAGAAACACACACATAATAGTGCACATATGCATGCACACACAAAGATGTAATTATTTCATTTCATTTTCATTTACCTGTTTTCAGCATAAATCATAAAAATTATAATCATAAAATAGAAAAACTAACCAAGCAGGAAAAGACACCCATGCAACCAATAGATAGCTTGCTACTAACATGTAAATCAAGGAGGCATCCGTTCTGTAATAAAATGAACATGCATTTTTATATGTTGAAATTGAAAACACTTTAAAAAGGGGCACTTACTATTAATCAGTTTTGTGTCACAGCCCCAATCTCACAATCACAGAGTTCTCTAGTAGGATGGTTATTTTAAAACTTATAGGTATACAGTTTAGTTGAGAATACATCAGTCGAAATATAAGAAATAAAGGGTGTTGTGCCTCTGGTAAAATTGCATTAACATAGGACTCTAGCCTCCCATATGCTTGCTAGAAATGTAGCTGGCAGTTAAGTGTGATGTTTCTGCAGGTTCATTGTGAAATATCAATATAGAATCACAGAACGAGTCATTGACTATAGAGCTGGTGTCAGAAGTTATTGTAGCTGAATTGGACCAAAAATGACTGTACCCCAGCTTGGCCAAAGTTAATTTGACATAAAGTGCTTATGCATTGTTAAGAAGCTTGAAAAGTTCATTCATTTTAATTACATCTTTTAAACACATTCCTCCATGATGATTTCTATTAATTTGAAGCCAGGACGACATGGGAGCAAGGGCAATGACATCTGATATGTGACAAATGCCAAGCTCCGAAAACAATGGGGTAAGTAGGGTCCTGGGCCAAAGGTTTACAGAGCACTTGGAAAATAATTCTCTGCTATTTGTAACTCTTTCCAGTTGCTATGATCCAATAGTGCAGCTCCTTATATCTCAGATGCTACTGCTGTCTACTTCTATACTTGAAGAATAACACTCAAGGAATGGTTTTCAATGTTATTTTTAACAGCAGGATGGCATTTGATGTAGGTTTCAAGATAGTTATTTACTTAGTGATGTGATAATTCCAGTTCAATTTGTAATTACAGTAGACACCCAAATAGTCCTATGACAGAACAGTATCAACAGGTTTTCAACCAACTTTTGGAGACCTGTTAAGGAGTGATAATGGATACATTGCCATGATCTTTGTTTTTAAAGGATTGATTTGAAGATCCTTCTTCCTACAACATCTTTCAAAGTTGGCTAATGATTTATGTATTTTATTTTGTCTTCCTGATAAAATAACTGCATCATCAACAAGGAGTAGAATCGCTAGCTTTTTGCTATGTTTATTTCCTTGAAAGCTTTCAACATAATTTAGGAAGCGGGGAAACAATATTGTTGTGGCAACACACCCCAGTCAGACACCAGAAGGAAGAAGAAATAAGTTGTAGTGTTTTCCTGCTGCTGCTCCATATTGAACACAAGCACTGGTCTCCACATGCAGATGTTTAGTGGCTTGAAGTAGTGGATCCTCAAGAGTTCAAGATCTCACCATAAATTCAACTTGTTCACCAAATGAAAACCAGATTTGATCCCTGTGAGGGATATAGAAAGTTAAACCTTAAGTGACTTTGTATACTTTACTCAGATCAAATGCAATCTAAGTGCTTGATTGATAGTGCTGATTCCTTTATGGAAACCCATCTAGTTCCTAAGGACATAACAACTAAGGCCAATGTTTGAAAGCAGCTAAGGATTATACACATATCACTGGTAAGGTTTTGTAGCATATTAAAAAATTAACAATGTCTGCAGATTGTGAATCAGTTTAATTTGCCACACAGCTTGTTAACCTCTGTCCTGATTTTTCTCTTCTTCTATGGGTCGTGGAGCAGGCAGTGATTACTGATCAATATCCTTTGTATATACTCTAATTTGTCACCAGCTGTCAAGAACTTCAGGTAAAACAATTGTAATTCAATGAAATAACCCTGGCTATCCCTTTAACTACCTGACTTTCTAAGGATAATGTAAGTGAACCGGCAAGACTTATTCAAGGGGATTGTAGAGAACTTTGATCTAAGATGCTACATAACAGAAGCAGTTTCAAGCAATAACCTTAAAGCCTGATTCACAGAGCGTTTTATTTGAGTAGGTTTGTCTTACACCAGGTATAGATGTGAGCTACACCTAAATAACCACGCCTGATTCACAAAACATGATTGTGAGTAGGCATGTCTCACTCCAGGCTTTAGTGTGATTTACACAGAAATTTCCAGTAGTATGATATGTTTCCTAGCAATATTTGTGAGATAACATGGTTTTCTTGTATGCTTCTCACAATGAATTCTCAGTTACTCAGGCCACTGGACAGCTAGAGAAACTCATATCCGATTGTGGACTAAAATACATCGACTCATAGAAAAGGCTTTGTGCATGGGTCTTCGAAATGCACTAAAATTAATTTGGTCCAATTTGCAAAGGAAAGACTCAAAATATATTGGTATGGGCAATTGTCTATAGCCATTGATAATTACAGCTTGCAGTGGTTCCCAGAAAAGAATTTGTAATATTGCATGTACATGTGAATACTCAGCCACCCTCATTTGTGTGACACGTTAAGATCTGATTGACATTCATCTGATTTTATAAAAATAAAGAATTTGTACAAAGAAAGATAAGACTCATAGCTTTTCCCTTAGAAGTTCTGCGAGTTCACACAGCATGCCTTATAAAGAGTATTGGGAGGTGTTTAGATATGTTGTGCAATATCCTGCATGGGAGTGTAGCAAAGTCACCAAACCTTGTTACAATCAAACACAACCAAACACACCAGGCGGCAATACAATATTAATGTCAAACTTAAAATGGGGCCTGTTTCCAAAGCTCTTCCCTCTCTTCTACTACCTCATTGCAGTAGTGGGCAACACACTGAGAAAATGGAGACCATCTCACTTAAAAACAAGTTCACTGAGGATGAGGCAGACTTCGTGGTAAACTTTGTGGTAGAGCACTACGAGGATCCATAGTGTGCCTCCACCCACCCAGAGTGGTGTAAATAAACTGACCATATAGCAGGAGGTCACCAATATTGAACACTTCCTTTACCATTGTTACAACTATATTGCCAGCACTCTTCTCATCAGCCATCACTTCTGCCAAGGTTTTCCTTCCTGTGGTGCCACACAGATGTTCTTCCACCAATTCTTACCCTTGTGTCAGCCACCATTTTTGATACCAACTCTTGTTAAACGTACAACATGCTTATGTGTGAAAATATACCTGTAGCAACAGCAATGAAATTACAACCATGTATTAGCCAGATGAAACTGAGACATGAGGGCAGTCTTCTGGATGCATCCATCGTCCAAACGTCAGTGTAAAGAATTAAAATGTCTCATGAGAAGTAGTGATCAACATTAGTTTACTTGTCGTGTAGTTTCATGCCTCTGAAGCTGCCCTTCAACTATTACAGGACATTTTCAACCAATGTGACAATTAAATATGAGACATTGTGCCAAACAAGTAAAGGACATAGCATTGTGCCAAAACGATTGAGGCACAAGGCACAGCTTCATGGCAGCACTTCTATCCACATTGCTCTTCTATTTTGAATTTGCACCAGTCACACCAGATGTCCCAGTCGTGCACATTTGAGGCTACAATTACTCTGTGTCCTCCGTTAAATTAGTTAGCCTCACCCTCACAGGGGCCCACTGAAAGTAGGTGCAGAATTGTCTAGTTTTTTATTTATTTTTATAGCACACGTTTTTCACAGCATAACATCGTGCTCACCTGTAAAATAATGCGCCATGCCTTATAATTGTTAAAATAAACCTCAGTCTAAATATTCCCCAACTTTCTAAGTTTGAAAGGTTGACTTCAGTGTCCTTGCTGACTTCAGGGACGAAGTGCAATTCACTGCTTCCCCTTCCATCAGTTCTGTAACATGACTTATCAAGACTGTTACATCGGTGTGACACAAAAACCTCAACTACTATTTTATCTTTTCCCTTCTCCCCTACCCCACCATGGTGAATCTACTTCCTGGGAAGGAGGGAAGGTAGGCCCAGAGATCTCTGCATTAAGTCATAGACTAGCACTAGCTCACAAGGCTTTCACCAAGCATATAGATACCAACTTCTAGAGGTTGCTAGGAAAAGTACTAACGTGTTAACAGTGTATTACGTATCATTCTCATTGATCAATTTGCATTTTGTGTGAACACTCATAAGATGTACATATGTTTGCTTCTCTATATAGAGCACATCATTGAACACCCTCGTGCAGTGTTGTGTTGTACTACCATTCAGACACCCCTAGCCTCTCTGCCTCCGTGGTTTTGCTCATGTTTGGCTTGAGTCCGTGGAGCTGTGATGCAGAGGTCCTGTTTCTTTATCTCCAATGTCAACGAATTTATTAAAATTAGAATATACGTGTTTTTTTACTATACAGCAAGCAGGTCTGCCCGTTCAGACTACTTTGCTTTAAAGTTCAGCTGTAAGGTGCTGCAAGGTCTAGACGTAATGGTACATTTACTCCTAGTACAAAAAGCTCTATAGAACATTACAATCTTTTATGAAAAGATAAACTAACACATTATTATGTCAAAAAATGAAATAGATATACGATTTTTTGTCACAGAATTTCTAATAAAGACTATAATTCACGGACAATTAGTGTTAGAGATGGAAAAAATCACCTTAAATGCTTTGTAAGGTTTGCTCATCATCACAAATTTTGTAGAGCGTTCAGCCAGTGAGGGCCAGTTGTAAGATATCAGTAATCCAGGATTCTATTCTCCAACAGGAGGACAATTACAGTTTTTAGTACCTTTTTGTCACCATTAAGCTTCCATTAAGCTACAAGTAGCCCATCCTTTTTTAGTTTTGTCACACGTAGGCCACAATGAACCGTCATTGTAGAGACTTACTGACCTGGATAAACGAATATCAAGACAGATTGTCAAATTAAGTTTTTGAACTATTTCCATTCAACACAAGGTACATTGTCTGCTCTTCACAAACATATGTACTAGATTGGCTGCTAACCAGTTGCATCTCCAGCAGTCATTTTCCGAAGACCTAGTTTTCTGGGCATCTGAAAAGAACTAATTAAAATTTGATGCTGGTTATAACCGTTTTCAGGTTAATGCAAGCTTTCCTAACACACAGGAAGTATTTTTTTAAAAGAGTTGAAGGGCTGGCAGAGTATAAGTAACTTTCTTAATTTCGTTTTTATACCTCGTACTGGGAGACATTTGTTTGTTAGGATTTTATAAATGATAGAGGCCAAGTGCAGTATATAGGAGCACTATACCCTACTTTCCATACTGATTTCCACGGGGGTGGGTGTAATTTACATAGAATTCATACTTGGAGGATCTTGACCACACCTTTTTTCCTGAGAGGAGAATGACGACCATCTTCTTTGAGAAAAGAGGGTGCGGTTGCTATCTTCCTTCAGAAAGGAGGAGCCACACTTGTGATAACCAATGGGGAAAACAGATGTTAGTCCTTATTGATTTGGGATTGCCTACCTCTAGAGATGAATGTGTCAAGTGCTTGGGTTGCAGTAAGACGTGGTGGCAATTAATATCCAGCGTCGGAGTGTAGCACATTATACGACTGATATTCATCAGTAAGCTAGGTACCTCAAACCAGCTGCTTGATAATTCCCTGTGACGTCATTTGTAAAAGAGTATGTCCTTCAAGCATGTCTGCCATAGGTTTTCATTGAGCATGCCATTTTAACCATATGTGACAATTATCAGTCTGAATTATCAAGGGCGCCATTTAAGGTGCAAGGCCATTTTATCTTCTCCAAAAGTTCTAGCCTCAAAGTCAGCATTATGTGTCACTACTAAGGGAGAGGTTAGCACATCACAGGGTTTGCCCGCATACAGTACACCCGCTGTACTGGCAAGTATCCAATGATATGGGTGAATTTCACTGTCATCCATTAAAAAACCAAGCAACAATAAATTGTCAGTGTGAGTGAGATACTTGTGGAGTAATAACAAACGTTCTCTTACACCAGGAACACTCAATAAGTACATTGGCTTGTATATTGAAATAGAAATGTTGCAATTTTCACACAATGAGACGCCCATTGACAAACAAGTGTGCTACTTCATGCACATCAATTGAGGCAGAAGAGCCTGGTCACAACCTTTTTTTACATTGGTGGCTCCAATCCCAAGATTTATGAAGAAATTGGAAAGAACTGTAAATATGTGTGTTTGTTGCTGTATTGCTTCATGTTAACTGAGCCACCGTTTCTAACACATTTAATTGCTTTATTCTCAAATACACATCTTTATGAGCAGGCACATATGAGATCACTCTGAGGTTAAAGACGAGTGAAAGGGAAATTCATTGAAAAAGTTTTAAAATTAAAGAGTTTCTATTTACATCAATAGTAGTCGACAGGATGATTATAGAAGCTGTGGGCAAATATTTACTAACACTTTGTGTTAGGTTTGCATGACAAAAGTTATGCAAACAGAGACAAAGGGCCTGATTACGACATTGGCGAAGGGAATTACTCCATCCCAAATGTGACGGATATCCCACCTGACGTTTTTCAAGTTCCATTGAACATAATGGAACTTGTAATATGGCGGATAGTATTACCCGTCACGTTTGAGACAGAGTAATCCCCTCCGCCAGAGTTGTAATCAGGACCAAAGTGTTGTATTGGCATTTACATTTTAGCACACCATTTGTTTTGTGATGGAACGTGTTAAGCAAGTGTACCATGTGTGATACAAGTGAGTTACCAGGCAACCACCCATGGACTTTGACATAAAACCCTATTTACTACCATCAGTAGATAGGGATTTGCATAAATAATTGCACCTCCTCAAGGCAGGCGTGATCTTAGAGAAAGCTTCTCTTTTCAACAAAAAGTTCCAGATTTGCATGTGTGCTGTACTGTAGAGCACATACACACACTTGCAAAAATATTAAACTGGGATTAAGCACAGTGTTTTGTACTGGCACAGCACTATACCAGTACAAACCCTAGGATAGACATCACACACAGATCCAGGAACTCTGGCCCAAGAATGTGTACATGGCGCAAGGCAGCCAAAAGCGTACCAGTGCATTGAGATCTAGAAACAGCTCCATACCTTAGTAGATATGGCACTATTCTGCTTTCTCCTTTGAATGCAACGCAGTACATAAGATTTGGTTGCTAGGATGAGCTGTGTCACTACTTTGCAAACTGGCCTACCAGTGCATTTTGTCAGAATGGGTCAATGACTGGTGGGTAAATTGTTCAAGGGACTGATGGATGTTGTCCATGCCCCTGGAAATTATTCATATATGTGTCCGGTTATGTAATAGAGGGCTCACGTTCGGTTGAAGATTTGATTTTGGAGTGGGAGCATCATGTGAGTTTGGGTCTTGTGAGAGCTGTAGGGGGCTGTTGGTCGTGTTTTTATGAGGGGTGGTCCTTGCAGATTGGTATTGTTCCTCAGCTGACTGGGGCAAATGATGTGGTCTTGCAGCTTGACACAGATACCTGTGTGATGAGGGATGTGTAACCTTTATAGAAAGGGACGATGCATTACATCCTCCTCTCTTGACACATGGAGATATTCCCAGGACAACATCCCCATGTCTAGGATACTCCTTTCTAAAGTTTTCTGAGACAAAGGTCTGCCCTTCAATCATAATTGGGAGCTTTCCTGGTGAGTCATCATATTGCAAATCATCCTCCACCCCTATCTCAAGACTACCTCCATGCATTGTTGCACCGCTGCCTCACCTGAGGCCAATTCCCACAGCGTTCGCAGGTGGGCAGAGCGCACTGTGTGTGGAATGCAGAAGAGGTGCAGGGATTGCCTTGTATTAGCTGGCCCACTGGTATAATCCCCTGCATCCCTGTTCTTTCTTTTCCTGGGGCAGTAGTGGCTAGGAGGCTTCTCTGGCATCAATCTTCTTCCCAGAATCATTTAGTGAGGGTTCATGGGATATAGCTTCCCATACCAGATGGCGGCCACCCATAGGCTATTAGTAGGTCTTCTCAATCCATCATGGCACCATCCTTCCTGATGTAATTTCCTGGTGTTTGGGATATTAAAAATAACTCAGAATTATTTTCCATTGTGTCACAATACTTCAGCAGTGTTGTTCTTAGACTTTATGCTCCCAACTTTTCTCCAGTTATTTCCTAGTTCCTGTTCGGTGTCTCATCTACCCTTGAATTTCTGCATGTTCCTCACTCTGCTCCTTGTTGCTTGCCTGCTCCTTGTATTTCTTGCCTGTTCCTGCAATCCATTGCCCACTTATGGATTTCTCTGCATCCTTGGAGGTTTTTGCCCACTAGGATTCCTTCGACAGGAACTGTTTCTGGAAGGGACTATCTGTTTTACTGCTGTCTGGTGGCATTGTGGCTCCTACAAGGGATCAAACTCACCTTTGGCAGAACAGGACTGTCAAGACCTGGACCTACCTGGACCTCTTGATCCTCCGCCACCAAGGAGCTTCAGCTAAGCATCACTTTTCAGAGGATGAAATGCATAGGGGAAGGCTTTGGGAACTACTGATCCTCAAAGAAAGGCAACTTTAGTAATGCCACCACCCATTTGCCTGTGACAGGGGATGCCCGTTCGTAGCTTGAGCATTTAGTGGGCACATCCCCCAGACAACTCCATCAGGAGGAGGTCACACCTTCTTCCAGCTATGGCCCTTTGGATCCCTTTCCTGGGAGTCATTCACACCTCCCGCTAGGCTACCTGTTGAAAGTTGGTGATTAATTCTGAAAAGGCTTCTAGACGATTTAGACAGGACAATGTCAACATTCTAAAAGTTTATTTTAAATAGTAATTTAAAATTTGACATGTCCATCAGATTGGATTTTATATAGCTATTAATTTAAATCCTTGAATCATGGTTCTAGCTAATCCTAAATTGAAGTTATGCGTTTTAATGTACTATAATGTAATCCAAAGCTTTCCTAAGGTAGAGCTAGCCTTTCCACAGTGAAAAATGGCTTAGGAGATTTTTCACTGCCAGAACATATAAAACTTAAGCATGTTTTAAATGTCATGCATCCTGCCCTATGGGCATTTAGAGCTTATCATTGGGGTTACGTAAACGTATTAAAAGTAGTAAAAAGATAGGCTTATGTCTTGCAAAAGGTTAATTTTTTCAGGTTGAATTTTCTATTTTTAAAACTGCTTATTCAAGCTGCAGGGCTAGACCTGAAGAGTTACTTTGCATTTTCACTTTAGAGTTGGCACAATATGTGATGAAGTCCACTACTGACATTTAACTTACAAGCTCTGGGTACACAGAATTTCACATACTAGGGACTTATAGGTAAGGTAAATGTGCCAATCAGGGATTGACCAACTCTTTATCTTTTTAGGGATCAGAAAAATACAGGGGGTGCTGGATGGCGGTGCCCCAGTGTTCACAGTCCATATACCAACAATAAAATCAAACAAAAATTGTGGGATGCTGTGACCATTTATGAAGGGCATGTTCTTACATTAGCTCCCCCAGAGTATTTTCTTACACGCAATATATACTAATTACCTTACTATTTTCTTTTAGTCTTTAGCTCCTGGGAACAAAGATGTCTATGCCATCAACAAGCGGAGGACCACTTAAAATCACAGGAGAAAATCCACCTCCACTGCTAAAGAGAAGGAGAAGGTTATGGGTCCCACCCAGTAGGCCATCTATAAAACAACCACAAGGCCAGCCTATAGTTATATTCCTATACTCCTATTGATTACAGGTCTACAGGAAACAGCTATAAAACTGTGGATTCTCATACTGGCTATAAAGAACATACCTGAACCCAGCCCTCCTTCTCTAGGTGTCTCAGTTTGCTCCTCTCCTCACTCCTTCAATGTGGCTGCAATTCCGGCCTGCTCTCAGTGTTCTGAGGGAGAAAAAGCTTCTAGTAATGAGGATGTCTCCTTCATTAAACATTCTTCCTCTAATAACCTCCTAGATGTTAATCCTCTAGAGCAATCTGTTGGCATCGTTCTAATGTGGGGGTGGGTTGTGGCATTACTAAAGTTGCCTTTCTTTGAGGATTAGTAGTTCCCAAAGCCTTCCTCTATGCATATATAGTGTATATCCTCTTTTTGAGCACTAAAAGGAAGCAAGACCCTGTTAAAAACCTTACTAGGTTTCATTTTAAACCCTCCTACAGTCCAGATAGAGTGCATCTTAATGGGCTTTATACCCATGACCCAGGCATTTAAGAATCTTTATTCACAACTCCCTTGTTAAAAGGTATTACTGAGTACACCACAAAAGAAAAGTACCTCGGGTGCTCTCGAAGTATAGAAGTGACTGACAGAATGCTGATAGATCACTTCCCAGAGCTCACCACACATCTATAGGATCCCAATCTAGTTTTCCTATGATAGATAGCAAGCAGGATGTCACAGCCACAAAGATGATGTCACATAGGCTCTCATTATTCTAATGAGACTACTGGATTTGAGCGGCAGAATCGCCTGCGGTGTGGGAGACTGAGCCTAAACCACTACAGGTGACACCTGTTGCCCAATCCGGGTTTTGCTCCGGCTAACTAGCAGTACCTCATCTCTACCCAAGAGCAGGGATGATTGGGCAGCTGAGAGCATGACACTATTGATTCCTCAGGGAAATTGTGGTCACTCAGATCTCTTCTGTTTCTCTCAGTTACATTGGTCTCACATGTACAATGACGAACAGGGGCAGTGTATGTTTCAATAAGGTTTTAATGAAGCAACTGCATCTTGGATAATAAATCATGTACTGCAATAACCAGGACGATAAAGCACGACAGGATTAAAATTGTGACAAGGTGAGTAAAGCATAGAAATAACTCTACCATATTGTCACTAACGAAAATAGACTAATTCCTACCTACGCTATATAAGAGCACAGCATGTTCAGCTCCAGGTCTGCCCTTCAGGTTCCCCTGGGAAGACCCCATCCCCCATACCTGAGAAAAGGCATGAAGTCTGCATAAGTAGCTGTAGCAAAGTGTTCAGCAATCAGCATACAGTCGTGGTCATCTGGCAGGAATCTCCCTCTAACGTGTATGGGACAGGGAAGTGTTTTTATAATAAAACAGCTGATGTTCCGAGAAAATGTCCCTATGTAAGGATGTGTATATTTCTATGAATACCGGCTACCTATCTCACTGCAGCCTTGAGAGAAGCACAGAGTGAACAAGAAGGTCTTGTTTAAGAACGTAGTGCTGGCCTAAGCAAAGAATAAGTAGATAGAGAGAAATAAAACAAGACCACAAATGTGGCTATTGTTAAAATAATAAACAAAGCTGAATAAAATATGTCTATGTGAAAGTGCACAGCGGGAGGCCCAGTGTGCTAAGATAACATGCATGAAGCTATAACTAAAATGGCTATACAACAGTGAGAACAAGAGCCAGAAGGAGAAACTTGCTTTTTGTGCAGGCATTGGCTATGTCCGCTGTAGGACACCACAAGTTATATACAGGCAGAAATAAACATGTATAACATTTTACACACACAGCATAGAATGTACTTACACTAGTGAGAATTAATAGCTCAATTAGGGAAATCAGAAAGGATTTCCAAGAGAGGAGTGCAGAAGAAATATTTGTGTAGTTGGTGCATACTGGATTTATGTATGTATCTATTTATGTGTTTGGAATTTATATGGCCGAAACCTAGCCGAAAGGCAGCAGGTGGTTGTACAGGATAAAAGCCACATCATGCGAATCGAGGAGTAGTTGGTATTCAATCCAAACGTGAATTTACACTACAACATAATGGAGTGTTCTTTGCAGAATTGTATCTTCAGCCCTTCTCCAAACTGAAGCAGGGTTGTGGCAATCCTGAAAGATACAGGGATATTGTTTCAGATAAAGGTTGCATAGATGGAAAAAAGCCTATTGCCTTGTTTTTTATCACACTTGTTTGTGTCCAGTCTGCTGGTGTTCAGTCTGTGAGAGTGCCTAGGGGTGACTGGAGATGGCAAGCTTCTCAGCTAAATGTGCATGGGTGACAATCATGATGGTTTTGTAGATTATACCATTGGCATTTAAAGGTGGTGTTTGCTGGGAAGAGCAGCCAGTGACGTTCCAAACATATTTCACTAACCAACCAGACTCCTCATACCTGATGAAAGAGAACAATATTCCCCTCTCAAGCATTGACAGAATAGCCCTTAAGCTGACTCACTACTCTGGCAAGCAAAGCCATGTCCTCTGCTTAAATACACCTAAAAGCATGGATAACATTGAGCTGACTGACTGACAGGTTCCCTTGTGGAAAAAATGGGGCGTGCCAGAAAAAGGCAAGCAGGTACAAGATTGCCTAGCTCTACTAGCCATGCAAGAAAGTCCACATCTAAAGGTTACCCTTAATTCTCTTGCTTGCACTTCCCCACATTATTGTCCCTTTCTTTTTTCTACACTTTCACTGTGGAAGGAAAAGTCTCTCTTCATATCCTCCCCCATTTGTATTGCTACAAAATATACCATGCACACCATAAACCTTATGAAACCAATGTAAAGGAAGAAGAAAATGCATTCACTCCATTATTGTATTGCACAAAATGCATTAAAAAATTAAAACATACTAAATGCATCAAATATGGAATGAAATCATTGGAGACATACATCAAGAACAAAGGGATTCAGTTTACATTTATTACATATGGAAACTGATCAAGATTTTATTACAATCCATCCTACAAATTCTTCTTAAACATCATAGTAAAATAATTTGTGAGAAGGCAATTGATATTGATTTTCTCACCATGCCCAGCTCAAACATTAATTTAATTGGCAAGCCACAGAGATCATCACACAATAATTAAACATGTTCCTTCTGCACACATTGTAAATGAAATCTTAATCATCACTTAGTCAACGCGCTGCACCAAAATATACAATCCAGTTTACAATACATCTAAAAAATCTAAGACACCAAACATGACTATTGTAGATTATCCTCCTGTCATTCAGTACAGAACAAAACCTACACTTACTCCCACAACATCCAGAAATCCCTCACCTTTTTCCTCTGTCTTATATTCCTATACCTTTACCTCTCCACCCCATTTCTCTATAAAAATGTGTTTACATTTTCAATTTATAACCTTTTTCACAGTGATTTGTAAATAGATTTATGTTCTTCTGTACCATACAAGTGCCAATGTCTAATTTTGTCCCATGTAAATTGCTCTGTTTCTCCACTGGACAGGGTTTGCACTATCCCCCCTCCCAGAAGTAGAATAGCTGTCTAATGGAAGTCTTTAAAAAGTGTTGGGCTAAGGAAACAAGCTAGTGCCTCTCAGTGGCAGCTGGTAATGTTACGAGGGAGGGGGCGGGGAGGTTATACATGCAGACATACACCTCAATCACACCCATTCATTCACACATGCACTATCACACCCATTCATAACACTCACTAACAAAGACACATTCATACATGCACACAAGCATGCACCAAACATACAAAAAAACGCCATCAAGAGCAGCAGCTCCAACAGAGAAGGCTTGGAGATTCCTGGAGGGTTGGGACCTAAGGTCAATCAATGTAGGAAGGTAGCATACCCAAGCCTCGGAGGTAACAGGAGGGCTGGGGCTGCTGTCTTCTCTAATGAGGAAACACAACAGTCCCAATCTCATTACAGAGTGGGATGGGATCAGTGAGACAAAGTGTCACTGATTGACATTCAGGCCTGGGCACTTGAGGGTTTAAAGTGCCCAGGTTTGAGGCAATCAGTGACACTCCAACTCATCATGGGGGGAGGGACTAGAGGCACCTTTGCCAGGCTGAAGAGGCTACACCCATAGGGCTGCGACTTCTTCAGCTCAGCAAAGTTTAGCTCAGACAGCCTGACAGGACAGGAGTCTGCGCATTTAGCACATGTCTAGCTCCTGGCTGCCTGACTTGAACCAGAAGAGTATCTGTCAGTCTGACTATTGTTCAGCCTGACAGATACTCTTCACATCAGGAAAAAGGTAGGGGGCCGTGGCCCCTCAGCCTGTACTGATGGACCACTGCTGGTGCTGCTCCTCTGATTAGATATGTTTCTAGTCCTCACTTCAAGACAATGCGGCTAAGATACTTGACACTAAGCATCAGAGTTACCATTTGTGAAGAGCAACTTGGTCCTATATTGGTTCAGTAGCTGTTGACCATCCTCTCCCTACTATCTGTTTAAAAGGAATATCTTAAAGGTACAATAGATCCTTCAAAATGCTACTGTCTCTCACTGTCCTCTCTATGAATATTTGGAGTATTTTAGGGATCCAGCGAGTCCTTGTGTCATCTGCTTGAATGCACAGAATGCACTTGAACACTAGATCTTTTTCTACTTACTTTTCATGGCAGATTGAGAGTTGTCAGATATCAGAAAGAGTATATATACAAATGGCATCTTTCAGTAAGACTGTTTTCATCTACTTGATGCATTCTGTATTAGGCATTCCTGTTGTTCAAAGTGTAGTAATATATGCACTATTTGTCATTGGGCTCTGACTGCATGATTGGTGGAGGAACTGTAAGATTTTTAAATAATCCACACAGCTTTAAGATCCTCAAAATGTCTCCACACGTTGTGTGCATCTGTGGTTGCAAATCATTCTGACCTTATATTGAAAGAGAAGTTACACTTACTACAAATACAGTGCTTGATGCTCGGGCCCTGTAGGAACGTAGAGTATTATGTGATGTGGGGGTTAGTCCTCACCATGTAATACTCTCATAATACCCTAGAGATAGTCCTTACGTTCACACTAGTAAATCCTTAGCTTAATCCTCGTAGTGTGGTAAAGAGCAGTCAGGCTTTCCTTAGAGGAACATGTGTTAAGCATTTCACAGCACAAACATGGACAGTAAGTAATGGAAACAACTTGAAAGAAATCCGACACCAACTTGTAAAAATAGAGCTTATTTATTACAAATTTAGGCACAAAAACAAACAGGATACGTTCGGGAGAAACTAAGATATCGATTTTTAGAAGCAATATAAAATCACTACAGAAATAGCATTTCAACATTGCATTGAAGTAAATGTTACAAAATGCACTTAAGGGATGAGTTGCATGGAACCCTTGGGAGGTTAAGCTAGTGCAGTACCTGGGACTACATCAGTACAGTCAGAGCAATTTTACTTGGCCCATTTCATCCATATGCAGAGTTGTCCTATGCCACTGGTGACAAATGACCAGTTAGAAGTCAAGCTGCGGGGAACCCTTACAGGGTTAAAGCACTGCGGACCCTGTGACGAGGCCACAATAGTCAGTTCACTTCCACCGGGTCCCTGAGGTCAGAGTGCGAAGTTGTCCTGGCTGACCATGCAGATGGTGCTGTGACAAAGGGGATGCAAAAACTCTGCTGATGTCAGTCACAGGTGCTGGGTAGTGCTGTCCTCTTGCAGCATTGAGTTAAGGGGTTAGTGACTGGCTGGTGACCAAAAAGCTTTGGTAGCAGTAAACACAACAAGATGCTTTGGAGACATCTGGAGGTCCAGGGGAGTGTAATTGCGGCCTGTAACTTTGTGGAAGACCGGATTATGACTCCTGCAATGCACTTAACTAGAACCCATAGATCCCTTGGCAGGCCCGATGGCTGGTGAATCTTTGGTTCCACAGCATATTTTTACCTGCAGTTTGAGGGGACTGGTGCCACCACTCCAAGGGAGAGGGTACTGGTGGCTTCCACTGGGGTACTGCTAGTTAGGAGTGAAGAGTTTCAGCCAAGAATGAAGGTAGCTCATGCAGTTCCCAGTCTGTTGCCTAAGGGACAGAGTTTCCCTCCTTTGCTTTGGAGCAGTGGTCACTGTCCAGTTGTCGGGAATGCAGAGCTTCTCTGTGTCCTTCTTTGATGTCAGTCAATCAAATCTGAGGTTCTGGTGTCAGGGGCACCCCTTAAATGCTGGATTCAGGGAAGTTAGGGGTGTGGAGGCTGGTGGCCAATGGGCAGGTAGTTCCTACAGCTAATCCGTCCCTGAGGTGACGACTTTCTGTGGGACAGGTCACCTTTAGCTACCCAGAACCCTCCGTTCTGCCACTCATCAGATGACAGGGGCTGCTCACCATAGAGGTTGGTTAGCCTTCTAGGGGGTGTACACAGTCCTGCATACCTAATTTTCCACCTTTCCACAAGCAAATATGCATTTGGACAGGAGGAGGGTTGTTTCCTTCCTGGAGGACAGCACAAATAGCTATCAGGGATTGTGCAGCCTGTGAAGCTCACACCCATGATGGTTCTATTCACTAGCCCGGATGGGGGGGTGGCAGGTGTGAACTCCTGCCTGCCTCAGCCCTTTTTTTTTTACCTCTGGGAGCACCCAGGCTGCCTGGCAGGAGGTCAGAACTCTATCTTGGCTGCAGCAAGCACGGGAAAAAGAGCAGGCAGCTCGGCCAGAGCACAAAGGAAGGGGGCAAACAGGTGGTCAACCTCTAGAGCACCATCTGGGTGCATGCCAGCTATTCCCTGACACAAGATTCATGTTGGGGGAGAGAAAGCATGTTGTTTGACGCCAAACTCAACATATCTAGGTTGCAACTAGAAGCCTTGTCCAGCCAGGTATAAAAAGACCCATGTTATCCTATGGAAAGGCCTGCACTTATAGTGTACCTTAATGGAAAGGATGCTACAGAGGCATATAAACTTGGGCTTATATTTCTGCACCTCAAAAATACTGCCCCCTGCTTCCTGGGCTGCAGAGGCCTTCCAGGCATTCTTTAGGGTGTATGACATATATGTAAGATAATGCATATGACTGTGCCACTCAATCACTTTGCACTGCTCTGGCAGTCTGCAATGGCAGGCCTGCCATCAGTAGTTTGCCTGGGTCCTCCAGGGTGACACAACCTTGTGCTGGAGCCCTGGTGACCCCTCTACCGCTGATGCCCTGGGTACCATTTACTAGGGGCTTACAAAGGGGTAAAGTGTTGCCAGTCAGGAATTTACCATGTTGACATGACAATTTAGAGAGAGAACACATACACTGGAGCCTGGTTAGCAGATCTCATTGTACTATCAGAGTTGAAATACCAGCATGTAGGGATTCAAATACAGGCAAAAAGTGGGGAGGGGCATCTGGAAGGAGCCCGGTTTTCTTACAGACCCCTTCCACGTCTCACTAACAAGTAGAAAAGATATCAACCCAATGAGTCCACTTTTGACCTAGGCTAACCCTGGTCAGCTTAGGTCTTGGAGAGGCTCCACACTTCAGGTCTTTAGGTCTAATTTTGGCATTTCCAGTGCGGTAATCTGTCTAACGAGACTAACAAGTATATTTGTCAAGTATTATTTTGGGCAACTGGGCCCCCTCTGGTGCCTTCTTCTGCACCTTTCCAGGGAAATGCTCACTAGAAGTAAGAAATGCTTCTCGAAATGGCAGATGTGGTGTGGTCAAACAAGCCATGTCCAGTCACAGGTTGCCACGTGCACTGAACATTGCTTTGTTAGCTACAATCCTAGAGAATCCTAGACAATCCTAGAGATACAAAATAAGGTTACAAGGAAACAAGTTGGATTTCTCTATTGTGTGCAAAATATAAATTAGAGATTGTGTTCTTTCACTACTTTGCTAATTGAATAAAGACACGTAGGAAAATCAAGGTACAAAATAGCAATAAAAAAAGTTTTCTTGAGTTGTAATCAATATCCTTATGGAGTTTGTCTTCAAAATATTACAATAACTTGAACAGATTGTTTCAGCTGATCAAACAGTGCTGGCTTTTC
Organism: Pleurodeles waltl; assembly: GCF_031143425.1. Classification (NCBI taxonomy): domain Eukaryota; kingdom Metazoa; phylum Chordata; class Amphibia; order Caudata; family Salamandridae; genus Pleurodeles; species Pleurodeles waltl. The sequence continues at coordinate 34,729,590 of NC_090439.1, forward strand.
AGATATAAAGAAATGGTAGTTCAGAATCCCAATCGAATTTTCTGAAATATTCTAATAAATTTAGAATTTAAAGGAGAGAGAAATTCAAGATATGGATTTTTTTCCTTATTACAATGCTTCATTTAAAAAATCTAATGGGAATTGATTTCTTTATTTCCTTTTCTTCTTCTTTCCTCCATGCTTAACCTGAAGATCAAAGATATGAGTTCTTCAGGGTCACTGCCAGCAAAAGACATCAAATGAATGTATTACATTCAGAGTGAAAGGGGTATGAGAGAGTTTGCAAAAAGATCTATAGGGAGGAGGCCCAGTAAAAGGGTCAGGCTTAAGGAGGGGTGGGTTAGGTGCGAGAGTAAAAATGACTGCAAAAACTTGAAGTGAGAATCTCTGAAAAATATGTCTCTCTTACAATTTTGTTTACATGCCCAGGTAAAATTAGAGAGATTAGTAGGAAATCATAGTTTTGACAAGTTAAAATTGAAAATCAGCTTGATTATTGTCAGTGGTTTAAGGAAAGTTCATGCATATAATAAATTATTACCATATGTCAAAAATATAAAGGGAGGTGTCATTTTTGAAGACTCAACCAACAAGGAAAGACAGTAATGATATTGAAGAAATTAAAGGACTTTGATGATGCACCCATTCTCCCTATTTGACTGGCCTACACAGGCACGCACCAAATACAGCTGACAAGGCATCTGTCGATTTTTGGTGGTTACCCTTCATCCATAAATCTCTAAATAAACCCAGTAGTGTTGTAGTACCTGTTGACAGCTGTTCTGCTGGTGGCTCTCAGAAGGTGAGAGTTTTCCATGTGGCAGTTCCAGTAGATACTCAGCTGTCAGGAAAACCAACATCTTGAATCCTCTCAACAATCAAATGTATGCTAGCCATCTGTGTCTTTTTTGCCCACCTAAATCAGGCACTCGGTTTAGCCACTGATATTATAATGTTTTTATTGTTTGACTTGCATGACATGCAGCCATCAAAAACCCAATATCAACCCATCTCAAATAGGTAAGAGAAATATTGCAAAACTGGTACTTCCAAGCTGAAGCAATCATTCTTTTTGAGTATAGTAATTTGTAGTCTTACTTATATATCATCATGTTGAAACAACAAGACAAAGGCAATGAGTGTGGACATGGCAAAACATCTGCCCTCAAACACACAAACCAGCATAGTGAGAAATTCAGTTGTTGGTTGAGTGGGGTGTTAACTGTGTTCAAGCAGCAGCCACAATCACTATCAGGGTGAACCATAAAAGTCTCTATATTAACCTGTGCTTAACCCTCTGGTAGCTTGGTGCAAAAGCAGTCAAAACTTAATTTAGAGGTAATGTGTTAATTATTTATGTAGCACACACACACAGTAATAACGTGAAAGCACAACATAAGAGAAGTCCCACACCAGTTTAGAAATTAGTAAATTTTAAGATAATTTGACACAAAAATGACAAAAATACAATTATAAGAACTGAAGTTATGATTTTTTAAAGTATAAGGGAATAAATAGTGCAAATTTTGAAGAAAAGCATAATTAGAAGGCAAAGTTCAGCGGGACAAGGCTGCAGGCAGTGTCTGAGGATGGAGCGCCATCATCGGGGATCAGTTGGATGAAGAGTCAGTGAAGTTTTCAACGTTTGGACTTAGGTGCTCATTACAAGTTTGGCGGTCTTTTCAGAAAACCGCTGTGGCAGCAGGCGCCAAAAGGCCGCTAGTGTTGGCGGTATCACAACCGCCCTGTTATGAGTGAGAAACTGAAGACCGCGCAAAAGTGGCAGCAAATCCGAGACCGCCGGCCTGATTGAGGGCGGGAGAGAGGTGGTTCCACCACGAGGACCGTCACATCGACAAGATGCAGCCCTCCATATTATGACCCACAAATAAGCACATCGGTCTTTGCATGATGGTAATTCATTGGCTGTCTGAACTGCCACAGTCAAAAACACAACCTCATTGGACAGTACCAATAACCCAAACCTGACACTCATACACACACCCCACCCAACGGATCACTGCACTATAAAATACATCCCCACAGCCCCCCACAATCCTTTGCAACTAGAAAAATTGACATGGAGGTGAAGTGGGCACAAACAGAGGGCACAGCTCTCGGATAGCAAAGGCACCATCATACTGTACACACATCACACACCACATAACTGCACCTGCTACATAATACACACATCACCACTACACTCAAACACCACATACAACCAGCACACATAACTAAACACCCCCATCTCACCAACCGCCACACACCACACCCTTGCACACACCACACACTACCACCTACAGCACAAACACCATGGCATGTCAAAAGCACCCACACTTCACAGACGATGAGCTGAGGGTCATGGTTGATGAAATCATCAGGGTCGAGCCACAGATGTTGGGAGCATAGGTCCAGCAAACATCCATTGCCAAGAACATGGAGTTCTAGTTGAGGTCATCGACTGGTTAAACTCAGTGGGCAACCACCCATGCACAAGGGAGGACATCAGGAAGAGGTGGAATGACCTATAGGGGAAGGTGCGTTCCATGGCATCACAACACCGCATTGCCATCAACAAGACTGGTGGTGGGCCCCCACCACCTCCCCCAGAGATTACATAGTGAGAGGAGAAGGTCTTGGCGATCCTGCACCCAGAGTGCTTGACTGGAATATCCTGAGGACTGGACTTTGGTAAGACACCGACACTCACCTGGCATCAACGACTCCTGTACAGCATCCATCCCCACTACCCTATCATCCACCAATGCACCCCAGCGTGCACCTGTCCACCCCCCTTAACCCAAGGCCCTCTCTTGCATGCCACCCCACCCCACGTACACCATCACCACACAGCCCATCCCAATTCATGGATATCTCCCACTGTGGCAAGTACTACGACTCCAACAATACATCACTCCCTACCTTTGTATATCTGCCATTCCCACTCCATATTTGAACACCTACATGTAAAACTATGCAACCTCCCAGACCAACTGGATTTTGAGACTGCTCACTAATACATGGCAATGACAGCAATGCTATCCACTACCTTCTATGCCACAAGGAACTAAGAACACAATCCATCAGCCAGAAATATTGCCAGCAGTGCAGCAACTGTCATTGCCATCACTGGAAAGCAAGTCAAGGACATGTTTGCATAAGACTATGATAACAACAAGTTCACCTCCACAATGTAACAGACTACCTCTCCATCCACAGGTACCCCTACCACTGCCACCCTTCAGGGGATGCCAGAGACAGGCAGCCATCCCCTTAAAAAAGGCACAAGTGAGGACTACAAGGCTGGATGTTTGGAAAGTGATGACTTACCTGGCCCATCTGGAACAACTGGTCAGTCCACCACCACCAACCTCACCCTGCCCACATCTGGGACCCCCACCCCAGTGGTAACAACAGCACATGCAACCCCTCTTCCCCAAACCTGTGTCCCAAGGACTGTTCAATCTATAGCATGCCCGACAGTACAGGGAACTGAGTTGACCCCTCACATCCAAGACTATGACGGTCCTGGTGAAGTGGGAGTGAGAACACTGTGCCAGGGGCACAGGTGGCAAGAGGCAGTGGGAGGGCACCAATGGGCAAGGGATGAGGCACCAAAGGGAAACAAATGGCCAGGAGGCCATCTCCAAAGTCCTGGGAGCATACCAGAAATCCCAGGACACAATGGGCCTGATCCTCTCAACCTTGCAGGAGAACCAGAGGCTGCATAGGGAATACCACCAGGAGGCCATGCAGTAGTGGCAGGCACACAATGCCACCATACCCTCTATTGCAGGAGTGCTCACTGACCTTACCAGCATCCTGCATGAGTCCTCCACCCACCTGAAGGCCCCTTCCACTAGCCAGTTACCACCTGTGCCATTCACATCTGCCTCAGCTAGTGGAATGGAGGCCCTGGCAGAGGACTCACAGGCTACTAGCACCCCTGCCCCTGCAGCTGAGGGACCCCCACGTAAACAAGGTCATCCATCCAGGCATCCTGTAGGACCTGAGGCCAAGACCAAACACACCGCCAGGAAGTTATTTCTCTCCTGAACATTCTCCCTTGTGTGCCACTGAGATACCCTGTTGACTGTCCATTGCCAGTTCTCCATTTTCCCATTGCCCTTGGATACTGGACCTGTACTAGCAACAACTGGGCCAACTACTCTTATGATTCAATACTCCATGACCCCACTCAACAGCTATTGCACAAAAGATTCACAATTAACACCATTGAGCACAAGAACTGCTTAAGTACCTTCATTTTTACAATTTTTATATAACGTTGTGCAAAGTGTCTTTTCAGCACACACATAGATCACAAAAGGTCTGTCAGATGGATAGATGACCCAGCAATGTCCAGCAAGTGTGTCAGTACAACTGACATGTAATTCAATCCTGTGCCAAGCGTGCCTCCAGTTATGTCAGGAATCAGAATAGAACCACACATTTGACCTGCAATTCGAGCAAGGCAGGGGAAACCTTTCCATAATGTTTTTAATGTTGTTCAACAAATACACATACAGTACATTAATGTTTCCACTGGTGCCATTTTGCAGGTGGAACGTAACCACATATCACCATGGTAGGTTGACATTTCCAATGCATACAACCCCAATGATCTATCCCTCACAGCTGACATCACCCACAGAAAAGGCATCTTGTACTGTCTAAAATAGTTAGGTGCCATATATGTCACTTAGGTATAGTGAGGATGGGTAGCAAAAGTGTCATATAACTGAGGTTGACAAGACCTTAGCGATTTACATTGCAGTCCTGGGACCATACAACATGGCTAAACCTGTGTAGATGTGATGCTAGCCAACAGCATGTATCCACATAGCTCTACCATTTCAACAGTCACACCTCCCCTGATGGACAGTATGTTTTCCACCAAACCCACACAGAGGGATGGCTCCACTGCACATATCTCCACTGATATGGTGCAGTGGAGCCATCCCTCTCATGTGGGGCAATGTCACAAGGCAGACAAGGGTACCGGTTACATAGAATAACACTCATACATACCTGAGACTCATTTGAAGAATTGTTGAATCAACTCTGTCCTAGAGTCAGCTGCATCCTCCTCATCTACCTACTCATCACTTCCAATGTCACCAGCATCAGCCACTGGTCCAGCTGCCACCTCCTCCATATCCATCAATGGTATGTGTTGCCTCAGGGCAGGACTGTGTAGCATGCTAAATGCAGCAGTGATTTCGTAGACTTTCTGTGGTCTGTAGAGCAGGGCACCTCCTGAGACATGTAGACACCAAAATCTGGCTTTCAGTACTCCAAAGGTGCTCTCGATGACACACCTCGTTCGGCTGTGATCCTCATTGTAATGGATTTCCCCATCAGTTGTAGGGTACCTCACCGGTGTCAGCAGCCAGGGAAGGTTGGGGTAGCTGGAGTCACCTGTGTGCACAAAGCTTCGACTTATCACGAAACTGTGAGAGACACAGAGCTGACTGTGAAGAGAGGTTACATTTCATTTGATGACATACTATAGTATACATACCAATGAGCCATACCCTCTTCCTCTGTAGTTGAAACATGATGTGTGGGACATTGCTATTTTTTACGATGTAGGAATCATGCACAGATCCAGGATATTTGGCAGTCATTTGTGAAATATACTGGTCGGAAAGACACACCACCTGCACCTTTACTGAGTGGAAGTTTTTCCTGTTCCTGTATACCTGTTCATTGGCCCTGGGAGGAACCAAAGCGATGTGGGTGTCTTCAGTGGCCCCTATCACACATGGGATGTGAGCCATGTCATAAAAGTCCGATTTTACAGTGGGCAGATCGGCACGTTGTGGGAACCTGATATAGCTGGCCATGTGTTTGAGTAAGGCACACAGTACATCCTGCAACACTACACTGAACATCGGCTGTGACATTCTGGCAGCCAAGCCCACTGCAACGTGAAATGATGCTGAGGTGAAGAAAAGCAGCACTGATAAGACCTGTACTGTGGGAGGGATGTCATAGGGGTTGCGGATAGCAAGTAACAGATCTGGCTCCAACAGGGTACCATCCTGGATGGTCTGATGGTTCAGACGATAGGTCATGATAGGTCATGATTATGTGGCGCTCCTCCATTGTAGCATGCTCGAATAGGGGCCGGTACACAGGTCAACGTCTCATTTGCAACTTTGTACGGTATTTAGGAATGGGAGCAAGGAAAGGCAAAAGTTAATATTGACAGTTCAAATGCTAACTGACTCAATACTTGATGCAATGCACAGTATAGTGCCATGGATAGAATGTTAATATGTACATATGCCAAATGGGTAATGTGACTGAACGGTAATGCCATCCCAGATGTGTAGGAAAGTACCATCTTGCCTGGCATGCTACCCCCATATTTCACTGTATATATGTTGTTTTAGTTGTATGTGTCACTGGGACCCTACCAGCCAGGGCCCCAGTGCTCATAAGTGTGCCCTGTATGTGTTACCTGTGTTATGACTAACTGTCTCACTGAGGCACTGCTATCCAGAACCTCAGTGGTTATGCTCTCTCATCTGTTTCCAAATTGTCACTAACAGGCTAGTGACCAATTTCACCAATTTACATTGGCATACTGGAACACCCTTATAATTCCCTAGTATATGGTACTGACGTACCCAGGGTATTGGGGTTCCAGGAGATCCCTATGGGCTAGAAATTTCTTTTGCCACCCATAGGGAGCTATGACAATTCTTACACAGGCCTGCCATTGCAGCCTGAGTGAAATAACGTCCACGTTATTTCACAGCCATTTACCACTGCACTTAAGTAACTTATAAGTCACCTATATGTCTAACCTTTACCTGGTAAAGGTTGGGTGCTAAGTTACTTAGTGTGTGGGCACCTTGGCACTAGCCAAGGTGCTCCCACATTGTTCAGGGCAAATTCCCCAGACTTTGTGAGTGCGGGGACACCATCACACGCGTGCACTATACATATGTCACGACATATGTATAGCGTCACAATGGTAACTCCGAACATGGCCATGTAACATGTCCAAGATCATGGAATTGTCACCCCAATGCCATTCTGGCATTGGGGAGACAATTCCATGATCCCCGAGTCTCTAGCACAGTCCCGGGTACTGCCAAACTACCTTTCCCGGGGTTTCACTGCAGCTGCTGCTGCTGCCAACCCCTCAGACAGGTTTCTGCCCTCCTGGGGTCCAGCCAGGCTTGGCCCAGGAAAGCAGAACAAAGGACTTCCTCAGAGAGAGGGTGTTACACCCTCTCCCTTTGGAAAAAGGTGTCAGGGCTGGGGAGGAGTAGCCTCCCCCAGCCTCTGGAAATGCTTTCATGGGTACAGATGGTGCCCATTTCTGCATAAGCCAGTCTACACCGGTTCAGGGATCCCCCAGCCCTGCTGTGGCGCGAAACTGGACAAAGGAAAGGGGAGTGACCACTCCCCTGACCTGCACCTCCCCTGGGAGGTGCCCAGAGCTCCTCCAGTGTTCTCCAGACCTCTGCCATCTTGGAAACAGAGGTATTGCTGGCACACTGGACTGCTCTGAGTGGCCAGTGCCAGCAGGTGACATCAGAGACTCCTTCTGATAGGCTCCTCCAGGTGTTGCTAGCCTATCCTCTCTCCTAAGTAGCCAAACCTCCTTTTCTGGCTATATAGGGTCTCTGCTTTGGGGAATTCTTTAGATAACGAATGCAAGAGTTCAACAGAGTTCCTCTGCATCTCTCTCTTCACCTTCTGCCAAGGAATCGACCGCTGACTGCTCTGGAAGCCTGCAAAACTGCTACAAAGCAGCAAAGACGACTACTGCGACTTTGTAACGCTGATCCGTCCGCCTTCTTGACTGTTTTCCTGGTGGTGCATGCTGTGGGGGTAGTCTGCCTGCTCTCTGCACTAGAAGCTCCGAAGAAATCTCCCGTGGGTCGACGGAATCTTCCCCCTGCAACCGCAGGCACCAAAAGACTGCATCACTGGTCCTCTGGGTCTCCTCTCAGCATGACGAGCGAGATCCCTTGAACTCAGCAACTCTGTCCAAGTGACTCCCACAGTCCAGTGACTCTTCAGTCCAAGTTTGGTGGAGGTAAGTCCTTGCCTCCCCACGCTAGACTGCATTGCTGGGTACCGCGTGATTTGCAGCTGCTCCGGCTCCTGTGCACTCTTCCAGGATTTCCTTTGTGCACAGCTAAGCCTGGGTCCCCGACACTCTAACCTGCAGTGCACGACCTCCTGAGTTGTCCTCCGGCATCGTGGGACCTTCTTTTGTGACTTCGGGTGAGCTCCGGTTCACTCCACTTCATAGTGCCTGTTCTGGCACTTCTGCAGGTGCTGCTTGCTTCTGAGTGGGCTCTTTGTCTTGCTGTACGCCCCCTCTGTCTCCTCACGCAATTGGCGACATCCTGGTCCCCACGGGCCACAGCAGCATCCAAAAACCCTAACCGCGACCCTTGCAGCTAGCAAGGCTTGTTTGCGGACTTTCTGCACGGAAACACCTCTGCAAGCTTCTTCACAATGTGGGACATCCAACCTCCAAAGGGGAAGTTCCTAGTCCTCTTCGTTCTTGCAGAATCCACAGCTTCTACCATCCGGTTTCAGCTTCTTTGCACCCACAGCTGGCATTTCCTGGGCATCTGCCCAGTCCGGACTTGATTGTGACTCTTGGACTTGGTCCCCTTGTGCCACAGGTACTCTCGTCCGGAAATCCATTGTTGTTGCATTGCTGATATTGGTCTTCCTTGCAGAATTCCCCTATCATGACTTCTGTGCTCTCTGGGGAACTTAGGTGCACTTTGCACCGACCTTTTAGGTTCTTGGGGTGGGCTATTTTTCTAACTCACACTGTTTTCTTACAGTCCCAGTGACCCCCTACAAGGTCACATAGGTTTGGGGTCCATTCGTGGTTCACATTCAACTTCTAGAGTATATGGATGTGTTGACCCTGTACCTATGTGCTCTCATTGCAATCTATTGTGACTATACATTGCTTGCACTGTTTTCTATTGCTATTACTGCATATTTTTGGTATTGTGTACATATATCTTGTGTATATTTGCTATCCTCATACTGAGGGTACTCACTGAGATACTTTTGGCATATTGTCATAAAAATAAAGTACCTTTATTTTTAGTATATCTGTGTATTGTGTTTTCTTATGATATTGTGCATATGACACCAGTGGTACAGTAGGAGCTTTACACGCCTCCTAGTTCAGCCTAAGCTGCTCTGCTAAGCTACCTTTTCTATCAGCCTAAGCTGCTAGACACCCCTCTACGCTAACAAGGGATACCTGGACCTGGTGCAAGGTGTAAGTACCCCTTGGTACCCACTACAAGCCAGGCCAGCCTCCTACAAGATGTCAGGGCAAGGGCCCAGCAAACTGGTTGCGACACATGACATATGTGTAACTTCCACATAACAACTGCCTTGTCTCCCAGGTTATTACCTTCATTTTAACTTCACACATACAGATATGATAAACGTGTCTAGGAGGCAGCATTGGACTGCACATGATCTGTCATAGTCATAAGTACATTTACCTACACTGTCCATATATGTCACAAGTGTGCACCCATGTTTGATGCGCAAACATTCTTATTGAACACACTTATCTTCATTAATCATCCAAAATTCACATTCAACACACTAACTACATGTAAAATGGCAGCCACCTGTCCTGCATGCACAGGACAGATGGAAGTGATCTAATTCCGCCTGCGTTAGATATCATGGCGGGAGGCGGTCGCAACCACCATGCCACTCCACATTGGTTAACATTGTTGTCTATGGGAGACTGGGGCCGATGATGATCACCGCCGGCGGTGACGGTCTTTCATGCGGTGGCCATGACCACCACTTTCTGCTGCCTATCTCACTTGACTCCTGACACTTGTGCAAGCAAGACCTCCACTGCGTGAGCTGCTGTGTTCTGCTTCTGGGAGCTGTAATGCCACATCCTGCAGGAGATAAGGCCCCTGCTTTCACACCTGAAGAACTGGACAAGCTGGTGGATGAGGCCATATCCCTGTATGGACGGTTGTATGGGGCATCATAGAAGCAGGTATATCCAATGTAACTGTCTTGTCAGATTGTTTTACATATGAGGCTGGAAGGCAATGTGATGGTGCACACAAATTCTATGCATGCTTGTAGCACAGGAGTGAGTGTGTTTGTGCCATTGACAAACGTACACGTGTGCATGAGAAATGTTGGTTGTGTAGGTCAATGCTGTTGCTGTGATGCCACTCTACATGACTCTCTCCTTCTGTCTATGTTTCCCCTGCAGGTCAGTGCCTATCAAACGAAAGGGATCTGGCGATCCATCGCCAAGCAAGTGCCAGACCCTGTGGGTCCATAACCGGTGGAGCATTACTGCAGGAAACGGTGGGAGTACCTGAGACAATGGGCCTGGAAGACTGCAGAGGCCCAGTGGGGGTCGGCTTCCCATTGAGGGAGGGGTGCTCGTCGGACCCTGACACCCCTAATGGCCTGCATTTTGGCAGTGGCCTACCCTGAGGTCGATAGGCATTTGAGGGCAGCACAGTAGCCAGAAGGGAGTGAGTACAGATGTAAACCTCTTTATTCTTTCGTCTTTTATGGGTTATGCATGAATAGCAGTTGATAGATGAGGTGTATCCCATTAGTAGCTGCACATCGACTATAGGTATTAGTAGCCGTGTCTGGTTCGATATGTTTTTTTGTGCCAATAACATGATGACAGTGACATTTGATGTTACTGTCTCCATGTAGTTGACACTCAACATGCTCCATATGTGTATATAGTGCTGTCCCCTCCATCAGCCTCAATAAAACTGAAAGGTTAAGGCCACTTCCATCGGTATTGGTCAGCCACTTTGACAGTGGTGCTATGTGTGTTTCCAAACAGGTGCCCCATGCACATCATGTAGATGGCTACAGGTTGTCTAAGGACAGAATGTGCCCATGAAAGCCATCCAAAATCAACATGCTGAGGTCATCTGGATTGGTAGTGAAGTACATGTCTGGGCCAAATGGAATGGGATTGGGGCAGGTTATGGGCAACTATACATTGGTACATCTTTCATCTAGTAATTTGGTGACACACTGCCCATTATAGTGGGTCGAATCAGCATAGATTCAGTTTGCCATGTCAGTCCCTCAGGTGTAGCTGTATACATGCCTTGAAATCAGAGTGGAAATGAGGTTTGTTTTTTTTCCTTTTAAGTGATGGTTTGCTACTTACCCATTCTACCATTTTTGTCTCTCCCACCATCCATCTCTCTGCTCCCCTGTCTTTGTTTGCATCATCATCATCAGGCACAGGAGAAGAGGTGCCGGCTAGTGGGGAAGCTGCAGCCCATGGTGGGACCCAGGAGGCTGAGACCAGCTGAGCCGAGGGGACCAGTGGAATGGAGGGCAAGGGGAGTGCCACAGGGGAGACCGGTTCAACTATGACCTCTTTGGATTCCTCCTCCAATAGATGCTCCCTGGTGGTGGTGGACCAGTCTGCAACCAGCCCGGATTCTTCCTTGGCTGCCACCCCCTTACCAGCACTGCCTTCCTGGTAGCTCCCCACCCACTTGCCCGTGCCCGCTGTCCCAAGAGGGTGGGCATCTCCTGCGTCCCAGGCACATCTGCCCCTGCCCCAGTCAGCCCTACTGCCCTCAATGAAGTGGCTATTGACCTCCTGAGGGCACTCTCTGTGGGACAGTCAACCACTGTGAATGTCACCAAGGGTATGGCTTCACAAATGCAACTAACTAATACCTATGTGGCAGGCATTCACGGTGCCCTGACTGGCCTGCATAGATCAATTCAGGCTCTGGCCCCTCATTGACGACAACCAGCATCCCTTCATTCTCTGTCCCCCCTCCAGCTACCTGTGCCCAATCCCACACCCATCCAAAGCACACAGTCAGACAACCATTCACCCACGACAACAGGCACGGTTCGCAAGGACAAACACAGGCACCACAAGACCCACCACCGGCATGCATAGAGTCAACACACACGTGCAGACACAACAACAGCCACACCCCACACTGACTCCCTGCCATCCACTCCATCACTGACACTTCACCACTCACACCTGCAATCAGCACATCAACATACTAGCTCCAGCCACAAGTCACCTTTCACCCACTGTCACTACAACAGCAGACCGCATATATCCACACTATTCATCACATGCACTCTCACCATGACTACCAACACCCCCACATGCATCACATACACCTTACTTGCAGGAACCACCCCAACAGAAACTAACACATCCACCCTGGCTACTCCCTGCATCTCCCCTCTCCTCCAAAGACACCTAAACGCCTACACTCACCCACCTAACACACACCCAGCACACACATGACTTCCACCCAGGCACCTGCACCCAAGGCACATCCAATGACACACCTCACAACCATTCCCTCTACCTGTATCTCCACTTCCAAACCCTTTTCCCACGACCTACCTTGTGTCCCTAAAAACAGTTTCTCCGAGAGTTTGCCCTGTGCCCTCCCACTGACCCAACCCATGCTTCCCCCAAGTGCCCTGTTCCTCTCCCTAAGCCCAGTCCTTCTACCTTCCAATCCTCGCTTGCACCTCATTGTACTGCCCCTCACCCTGCAACATCTGAGTCCCCCCAAACCCAAGGTCACCCTTCCCAAGTCAAAGTCCAGAGCCCCTCCCCAGAAACAGAAAACCAACCCCCTGCATACGCCCAAACCCAAACCTATGGACTCCCTAACAAACGTAAGCCCCTACTCCCACCACCCCCCTCACCCGTGAGGTACCTGTCTTGCCCCATTGATGCCGCTCCCATGTGGAGGCCACTTTGCAGTCAGGAGTCAAGGTGAGGCCTTTACCCCTGCCCAGTGTGCCTGGGGCACTTCCAGGATTTGGACTGGCCAGTAGGCCTGTGTAGTAAATAGTTGATTAATTTATAAATATTTTTATGATGTTGAATACATCTGCACAGCACTGTTGGTATAGACGTTAACAAACTTGTCCTGCCTTTCCTTCCACATGTCTGTGTTGATGCTGTGTGACTCTGTGGTGTAGTGTATATTTGTTTTGTGGGTGATGTTGGTATCTGTGTATGTGGGGTAGTGTGTGTACGGCACGTGTATGTTGGCCTTGGTTTGTAATGTTTGTGCGTGTGTATGCAGGTGTTTGTGTGTGTGTTGGTACGAGTGTTTGTTTGCATTTGTGTGTGGCTGTCGGTATTCGTGCATGGTGTGTGTGTTGTGTGTGGCTGTTTACTAATGACGTTCCCTCCAGTGTGTGCTAGGTGGGTGTACTTACAGATGTCTTCATCGCTGTCACTGGTTCTGGAGTTGTATGGACAGCAGGAGCATTGGGAAGACTTCAAGTTCAAGTTCAATGGTGGCTGCAGATGTGTATGTGCTCCTGAAGGTGAGTGTTCCCTTTTATACTCTTAGGATTTTGGTGGTGGTGCGACTGCGCCGGAAATCCTGGTGGTATGCAACCTCGTAATACGACCTGCGGATATATGCTCCCCACCAGCCTGGAGATGCCTATTACCATCCACGGTGGTCAGTCCGCACTGGTGGTACTGGTGATGTATTGACTGTGTTCCGAGAGGTACACCTCCATGGTCCTAATATGGTGGTTCTCCCCGCTGGGGTGCAGCTGCCGCCACTGGCTTGGCAGTCCAGGGAGTGCCAAACTCGTAATGAGGGCCTTAGTGTCTTATTTGGAAGCAGAAAATCTCCAGGGAGACAAGGCTGCAGGCTTTAGCTGATAGGAGATCCACAAGGCCAAACACATATTTTTGAAGGAAAGCTGAAAAGGATTTGCTGTTGCGGAGAAGAACATAGCAGCAGTTGCCGAAATGTAAGACTGACCAGCGATGTAATTTGGATGGAGAGATGAGCAGGTTGGTCCTGTTCTTCTCTCGGTTCTCATAACAGTTAGTCAAAAATGTCCTTAGTCCTAAATTTTCGATTTTGGCTCTCTGGGCACGTTTAGCACCACCAGTAAGTGTCCAGGGCTGGAGGTGTACCATTTGGGGGGCATGGTTAGGACTCACTCGACTAGGTCCAGGTTCAGGTTCAAGTTGGTTGGAATATTTCTGTCTCTGACAATCTGATCAGGAGGTCAGATAAGTATCCCTTGGAGTCCCCCTGGTAGTCCTGGGCTCAATGATTGAAACAGGGCTCAAGCAGCAGACAAGCCTTTGAGGTTCAAGGAAGGCTCCAGGCAAAGCAGTCCTTCCTGGTGCAGCAGGAGTCCTTGTGGAGTACACAGCAGGTTACAGTAGCAGGCAGTCCTCTGAGGGTCCGTCCACAGGTCTAGAAAGTGTACTGAAGAGTGGGTCTGAGGGTCTTACTTTTATACCTGGTTCCTTCATTGAAGTAGGAGATGTTTATAGAAAGTTCCCTTTAAAGTGCTTGACGTTTCCTGAGTCCCTTGCCCTGGCTCCAAGCTGGCTAAATAAGCAATGCAAGGGTGACAAGACCGTTGTGTGGCAGCGGAGATTAGCCAATTCAGTTACAAGTGGGGCTGTGCCCAGCTTCCCCCATCCTGCCAGTTGATGGTCCATCCAGGCACATCTAATCCCTTTATTGTGTGGCTGTCAGAGGAATGAGCAAAGTCCAACTGCCAACTATACCCAGTCATGTGACACAGTAGCAGGTTGCAGGCACCAAATGATTAGGGCATGGAAATGCCAATTTCTAAAAGTGGTATTTTCTAAATTGTACCCTAAAATCCAACTCTACAGTGAAAAAGGATTTTTAGTTACAATTTCTCAGACACCAAACATCAAATGCTTACCTGTTCCCAATCAAATTTGAGCACTTATTAAGTGTAATAAGGCAACACAATGTTAACCCATGGGAGAGGCGGGTCTCACAGTAGTGAAAAACACATTTAGGAGTTTTTCACTACCAGGAAATGTAAAATTTAAACGTAGATGTCACACCTTTCAATTATAATGTACCCTACTCTATGTTATCTAGGGCCTAAATTATATAATAAAAGGGGAGTTTAAGGCTTTGCAAGGGAGTTAAATTTCCAAGTCGAACTGGAAGTTTAAAACAGCATTCCGTCTGCAATGGCAGACCTGATACATCCTGAGGTTACTTAAGTGAGTGGCATAAGTACTGCATGCCCACTTGTTGCTTTTAACATGCAGGCCCTAGGTATATGTTATTCCACTCTACTAAGGACATAAAAGTAAATTAAAGATGTGGCAATCAGGTATAAGCCAATTTTACCATGTTTCAAGGAGTAAGCACGAGAACTTTAGCACAGGTAAGCAGTAGTAAAGTGCACAGAGTCCTAAGGCCAGCATAAAACTAACTCGGTAAATTCAGCACTAGTAGAAGGAGTAAAGGCAAAACGTTTGAGGGTGAAACTGCAGCGAGGGTGAAGTCCAACAAGCATCAAATGGCCACCAGTAGGGTTGGCAGGAACCCTGGAATGTGCCTGGCTACCTAGCATGACCGTCTGGCCATGGACGGAATTATGGGACTTGTGTTAAAAATCAGAGGGATGGCTTGAGAAAACAAGGAGGCGGGAAACAGCTAATTTATAAGTCAAAATCAGTAGTTTACATTTGTCAACAAATTCTTCTTACATGTGCTTTGGTACAGCGTGGATATTAATAGCAATGATGGTTTAACATCTGGGAATGCATGACTACATAATATGTGATGGAATAGCCACCTGTGTATTGAAAGCAGATACGATATGTAAATCACATCCGTGTGGTGCACTCTAGTGCAATCTTCAGCAAGTAATTATAGCAGCCTTGAAATAACACTGTTACTCCCAGAGTGTAATGTTCATGATGTTAGCTCAAGATGAATACAAATGCTGCAACACTAGATATAGTCATTTGTGTCCACCTAAAACTCATTAAGAATCTTTCCAAATTGTTTGGATTTTTAAACTAAGATTCCACCTATTGAACTCTGAGTGATTAGCTAATGAATCATGTGTGTTTTGAGATCCGAATGCTGTTAGATGACGTGCTACCTGCATTTAAAGAAGGGTGAAAGTATGTGTTATTTTGTTAGTCAATTAACTGAGCTATTATTTCTAAAGTTTAGATGAAAAGTGGTAGAAACACTAAATACTCAAATGTCCTCCTACGAAGACACCGAATTCAAAACAGCTTAGCTTTCATGGTTTTTTTTTCTCAACACATTTGATAATTAGATTGAACATGTTCTGAATGTTGTTTCTTTTCGTTCCTCTCCTATCATGTGGTGCTATGTATACTGTACATGTATTTTCTGGGAATGCACATTTCCCTAGTGCATATGCGACCCTTTCTTCATAACATGAAAGGTTGTTTGTCTCACATTATAAATTATACATATCAATCAAAATCCCCAGTGGAAAGGGGATCTCACAGGGGGAGCATTAGAGAGGATAGTAAAATGACAACCACCCTATTCAGAAAGGAGGCAGCTGAGAGCTGTCTGCTATTTCCCAACAGCCACCAGGGTCGGAAAGGGGTAGAAAAAAGGCAGACGCGCCAAAAAATAAAAGTGTGCTCCTTTATTGAATTATATACCTAAAGGTGGCCTATGTTTGCAAATTGAGGCAGTTTCGAAATTTGGAAAGGCGTGCTATATCAGTATTCAGCGAGGTATGGAACACTGCATGATTTTTAGCTTGCTCCAGGAAATGTATGTTTTAAAATCAGGGACATTAGCTGTCAAAACCGGGCAAGAAGACCACAAACCAACCCACACAATGAGCTATCAGATCAGCTGCTCCGGTACTGTATAATTGCCCTATAGGCCAGGACGGCCCTGATGAGCACTGTTAGAAATGGGGTCTTTGGTTGACAGTCAGGTTACCCCCTGTTCAAGCAAGGACCCGCACTCTGGTCAGGGTAAAAGAGAATCACCCTCAGCTAAACCCTGCTTACCCCCTTGGTAGCTTGGTAGAGCAGTCAGCTTAACTTCAGAGAGCTAGGTGTAAAGTATTTGTACCAACACCCACAGTAACTTAATGAAAACACTACAAAATGGCACAACACAGGTTTAGAAAAATAGAAAATAATTAAACAAAACAAGACCAAAACGACACAAATCCACAATACACAAGTCAATTTATCAATTAGAAATCAAAAAGTCTTTAAGTAGTTTCAAACACCCACTAACACTGTTAGCATGAAAATGTACCTTGGGTGCATCAAAAATAACCCAGCACAGGCGAGTGTGCGTCAAAAAGGGCTTGCAATGTGTCAATTTTACTCACGAGCGAGACCTTACGCTGTTTCTCCTTTTGTCGGGTCTGGCGTGTCGTTTCTTCTCTCTGCAGGAGAGTGATGCGTCGATCCGTTCAGCACTCTCAGGTCCGGGCAGGCCTTGCGTTGTTTTTACATGGCCAGTGGTGTTTGCGTAGGGAATCCAGCTGCACGATGATCTGAAAACCACGCAGAGCGGGTTGCAATCTCCCAGCCTCCATCAGCGATGCTGCGCATCGTTTCTCCTGCTCTATGCGTCGATTCTTCTGTCACATTTCCGGCAAGCATCAATTTTCAGCCGCGGAGCCGGCAGTGCGTTGTTTCTTCAGCCGCAGATGGGAGTTGTGTCGATCTTTTCCCCACACGCGCTCTGTGCATGGATTTCCTTCTCTTAGGCTGCCAGCTTCTCCTTTCGGGGTCCCAGGAACTGGATGGGCACCACAGGGCAGAGTAGGAGTCTCCGCAGAGACTCCAGGTGCTGGCAGAGAGATGTCTTTGCTGCCCTGAGACTACAAACAACAGGAGGCAAGCTCTAAATCAAGCCCTTGGAGAGTTCTTCTAAAGATTGAAGGCACACAAAGTCCAGTCTTTGCCCTCTTACTCTGGCAGAAGCAGCTCCACAAAGCACAGTCACAGGCAGGGCAGCTCTTCTTCCTCAGCTTTTCAGCTCTTCTCCAGGCAGAGGTTCCTCTTGTTTCCAGAAGTGCTTCTAAAGTCTGTGGTTTTGGATGCCCTTCTTATATCCAATTTCTCCTTTGAAGTGGCCTACTACAAAGTAAAGTCTCTTTTGAATGTGAAATCCTGCCTTCCCCAGGCCAGGTCCCAGACACTCACCAGCGGGTTGGAGACTGCATTGTGTGAGGGCAGGCACATCCCTTTACAGGTGTGAGTGACCACTCTTCCCCTCCCTCCTAGCACAGATGGCTCATCAGGAAATGCAGGCTACACCATAGCTCCCTTTGTGTCACTGTCTAGTGTGAGGTGCAACCAGCCCAACTGTCAAACTGACCCAGACAGGGAATCCACAAACAGGCGGTGTCACAGAAATGGTACAAGCAAGAAAATGCTCACTTTCTAAAAGTGGCATTTTCAAACACACAATCTTAAAGTCAACTTTACTAAAATATGTATTTTTAAATTGGGAGCTCAGAGACCCCAAACTCCACATGTCCATCCGCTCCCAAAGGGAATCTACACTTTAATCAGATATAAAGGCAGCCCCCATGTTAAACTATGAGAGAAATAGGCCTTGCAACAGTGAAAAACGAATTTAGCAATATTTCACTGTCAGGACATATAAAACACATTACTATATGTCCTTCCTCAACCATACACTGCACCCTGCCCTTGGGGCTCCTAGGGCCTACCTTAGGGGTGTCTGACATGTAAGAAAAGGGAAGATTTAGGCCTGGCAAGTAGGTACACTTGCCAAGTCGAAATTACAGTTAAAACTGCACACACAGACACTCCAGTGGCAGGTCTGAGACATGATTACAGAGCTACTTATGTGGGTGGCACAACCAGTGCTGTAGGCCCACTAGTAGCATTTGACTTCCTAGTAAATCAAATATCCCAATCAATGATAAGCCAAATACATACACATTTTGTAAAGGAGTGTTGGAAAATGGGTTATTGGTAAGGGCAGGTAATTACCTACACTTAACAATAGGCCACTAACCTCCACTTAGGACCAGTTAGGTCTCAGTAAATTAAACCCAGCTCAACCCTTGGTAGTTTGGCAATGAGCGACAAGGCTTAACTTAGGAGACAGACTGTAAAGCATTGATATATATATATATATATATATTAATGTCTAAACGATACCACACTTATAACTACTGAAGAGATTTGTACATTTTTTGATATAATGATGAGGTGTTTTCTAACTTTATTCAATTTGTGCTAACTACCAACCTTGTCTTTATGGCACCATAAGACTAGATATTTAATCAATTGCTCTTCTGTACAAATTCCTTTAAACATTCTACTTTGAGGATAAATTATTAGATGCCCACGTCTTTAACTTTCATTGCACAGTATTGACCTTGTCCTACTATCATTTACAACTAGTGTCATCCTGAGTCCTAGAGACGCTTTACCCATGGAACCTGCTCTCGATTAGGGGGTGGTAAGCATTGTCTTTTGTGTGATGTCCCGTTCACTGTTTTTATACCTTAATTTGGTTGTGTTGAATACTATTTACTTTTGAGATATATCACAATTATGAGATTTGGTTTTGCCTCTCCTTGTTCCTTTTCTCTTGTGTTGCAGGGTGCCTGTATTACCAGTCATCTTAAGTAAGTGACCGGTCTCATTGTATCTTCATTGATGATACTTACTTAAAAGAGGTTAGTTATTTAGTTACTTAGGTCCTGATGAAGCGTCAATGGATCCGGATGGACCAACAGATGCAAAACATGTCAACCGTATTATAGATGTTCTTTTTAATATTAGGAACACTCTACCATATTCTATTACTTTTTGAAAGGTGTTTTGAGCATAATCCTCTCCTGCACCTTCAAACCACTT
Source organism: Pleurodeles waltl (assembly GCF_031143425.1). Lineage (NCBI taxonomy): Eukaryota > Metazoa > Chordata > Amphibia > Caudata > Salamandridae > Pleurodeles > Pleurodeles waltl. The sequence goes on from NC_090439.1 coordinate 34,749,298, forward strand.
TTTTAACCTTGGTCTTCATCCTTGTAGCAGTAGACTGATTAAATAATGGAGTTTAATGGATGAATAACCAATTTTAAACCTCCTCTTTTCATTTTTTGATGGTGACTTATAGCACCCTTACTATAGTTGAACTTTTTTGAGTCACTGTTTAAAAAAATTGGCTGAGAGCCCCCGCCCTGGGGTGCCCACTAGGCATTGCAGTGCCAGCCTAGTGAGGAGCAAATCCCGATGATGATGCTGGTAAATCTTTTTGCCAGATACACTTATTGGGAAAGGCCACCTTAAAATGAATCAAATTCAGTCTAAAAAAAGTTAAAAGAGAATATATTTTTGGACATGAAAACCAAGTCAAATAAGGTTCTATATGTGAAGCCGTAACAATCTGAGTATAAGAATCTAGAGATTTCAGTTTCAAACAACTATGGAGTCTTATGTCTAAAGTATGCTCAGATTGACATGATTTCAGCAGAGACCTTGAAGATGTGGTTAGCAATTGTGGTTCTTCAAACATATATCTAAGCCCCAGCTTGTCAAAAGGTGATCTCAAATACGAGAGCCAGGGAATCCTGTTCGAATTGGCCAACTGTATGCACTCAGTAATACATTCATGCACAAGACTTGCCGCTGGATTCATCCAGCATCTAATCCACAACATAAGGGGGGCAATAGAGACCGTGTCCTCTAAAAAGCATTGGCCCACCTCCTCGTGGATAATGATGTTTGCTATACACTTGGGTACCATCAATAATCTGCGCATAAATTTATTCTCAATACATTGGAGAGTGGGTACTTTGATGTGACCCCAGACACCAGCCCCGTATAGGGCTGCTGAGGCACACTTGGAATTATATAGCATCATGATCTGAGAAGATGGTCTACGACCAAGTTTACGAGTAAAACGAAAAATCGCTTCAGTATTCCTTGCCATTTGTTGGGTTTTAAATTTAAGGTGAGTATTCCAAAGCATGGAAGAACTTATGGGCATACCTACGTAACAAAAATCCCTCACCTTATTAATGATGTTGCCCCCCATAGTAAATTGTTTAGATTTTGTATTTCAGGGGCCACATGTCATAACAAATGTCTTAGAATAATTAACCTTCAAATCAAGGTCCAGCATAAAATTCAAAAAGGGATCCAACAGGCCTTGTAAACCATTTGCAGTGCGTGCAATAAGTACAGCATCATCAGCATATAATAAAACTGGAAGAAATCTCTGACCCATCTTTGGTGCATCTTTCCCATTTTTTATCAAAAAGTCATAAAGCCCATTTATATATTTCAGAAAAAGAAAGTGGGCTAAAATACATCCCTGTCTTACTCCCCTAAATGAGGAAATGGGGGCGGTTCTCTGTGCTGATGGGCCAAACTGAACTGAAACCTTTAAATCTCTATGAAGACGCTTTATAAGTTCCAATAGGGTTGCGTCGCACCCCAGGGTTTCCATGGTTTGCCATAGCTTCTCCCTATTTACCATGTCAAATGCGCTGGATAAAACAATAAAGGCCATATGAATTGACTCCCTTTTGGCAGTTAAGTATTTGCTAAGAATAAGATGCAGGTTTAATACTTGCTCAACTGTACCCAAAATGTGTCTCAAACCAAATTGAATTGGAGATAAAATCTGTGCCTTTAGCATTCAATCCTCCAGGCGAGATAAAATCACACTGCCCAGAATCTTGGCCGTAGAATCAATCAAAGATAATGGTCTGTAACAAGAAGGGTCTTGTCTATTGCCCTTTTTGAATATAGGAATAATAATTGCCAGTTTCCAAGAAGGGTGTATATTACTTTTAACAACACTTCTTAGGACATTTGTAACTAGGGGACCCCAAAGATTAGGCATAGATTCCAAAATATCAATGGGAACACCATCAGGGCCAGGAGCCTTCCCTTGTTTTGAACGATTAATGGCTCCAAGGATCTCATGTGGATCCAATTAAATATCTAGGGCGTTTGTATTAGGATCTGTGTTGATCCAGTTGGTAATATTATCCTCCTTAGTCAAAAAGTCATTATCTGAGGGGTCTGTATGCACCTACAACCAAAAGTGGCTGATGGATATAACTTTGTAATATTTTGTAAACCCACCATTGGGTTGAAAAATTACAGATGAAAATGCCACTTATCGCTAGTGTTTCTGAATTATTTTCATTATTTTTTTACTTCAACATTCAGTTTCTTTGGGAAAACTAAGGGCAATCTAGATGACTTCTTGCTGAGTTTGTTTTGTTGCCTCCTTTGCAGAAATGTATAGCTTTCTGGGTTATCCCACTGGTTTCACATCTCTTTACTCCCCAAACTGCTAGTAGGTAAAAACAACAAAGCAATGGAAAAATCCACTACCACTTACAAAATTGCAAAAACATTGGAGAAAATATTTTTCAAGCTCTGCTTGTTCCTAAAATATGAAAATGTGGTGATCTTAGCACAGAAAACATCTTGTTGATGCCATTTTAAGAAAAAAATACCCTTTCTTGTACAGCCTTTTTTTCCCAATTTTCCCAAACACCCCTCCCCCCAAACAATTCTGGAATACTTTGACTACTTTCTTGGTTTCCTCCAGGGGAATTCACAAACTCGGGGTACCTTTAGAAATGCATACATGTGTTAAATAAAGGAAGCCAATGTGCCCTAAATAATGCTTATGGAAAAAAATGATAAAAAATATGAAAGCCTATGCACAGGGTGCCACAAACATCAAAGGAAAGACTCAATGCTGGGATGGGAAAGCCTCAGCAGTTAAGGGGTAAATTATTAAACTCAGTTAGTCCCCAAAGAAGCCCAAACTAAAAAGAGAAACCCTCACACCACCATACGCTCAAGATGGATGGCACCATTATAAAATTGTGTTATGTATGAGCGCAGGCCCAGTTCATACACGATTAGTACCACTCAACACCATATTAGCCATGTGTGGCAGTCAAGACTGATAATGCACACCTTACACCTCCAACAGTCATACACTACCAGAAAAACCCTAATACCCATCACAGGCTGTCACTAACACACTCCAGACAGTACTCCGATACGCCTCACGCACTAACGGTCACACAATACTAACAGCACTCTCACACCTTCCACAGAGTTGAGGTCTCACATTGCTGATAGCACTCTCCTGCGCCTCACACTCTGGAAGCCTGTCACTACCAACAGCATTCTCACTCTCCTCATAGACTAGCAGACACTTTCTCACACCCATCACAAACCAGCAGTTACACACTATTGGCAGCACACTATTGGCAGCAGTATCCCACCCCTCACAGACTAAGAGACTGACAGTACCAATTTCACTCTTAAACGATTCATAGTAACAGAAACACACTACCTGAAGTGCCCTTATACACCTCACAGACTATCAAAGTTGCACTACCAACAACACTCCCAGAACCATCAAAGTATCAGTCATACACCAAAGCACTCTGTACCTTCTCATAACCCAGAATTCTTACACTAACAGAACACTTATACACCTCACTGACCAGTAATGTCACACCACAGGAGGCACTCTCACACCCCTCAGAAGCTAGTAGCCACACTCTTGTAACAGCACTCTCACATTCATCACAGAGTAGCAGCCTCACACTACAGATAGAACTCTCAAACATTTTACAAACTAATAGTCATACAGATGGAGGCTCTTGCATCACGGATTAGTGGCAAATCAAATAGAACTCACAAAATAGCCTCTTATTAGTGCATTTGACATTGCACATGGACGAGTGGGTGAATGCAAGAAGGAGTCAGTAGTAGTGGATGAGTAGATGCATGATTGCTAGGATGATCACATGGATGATGAGTGACTGAGCACACGGACAGATGTGTGACTGACTGCATGCATAGAAGCATCTAGGCGCTTTTATTTATAAGCCACAACTGTTAGGCTTCTCATTTTGTTTTTGTATATAAGCAGCTATCGGTGTAAACTCTAGTATTGGGCAGGATGAGACTACATGTATCACATATTTTTTCTCTTCACAATGCAGTCCATTGCTATTCATTAAGTACTACTGAATTTTGGTATACATTCATCATATTGATCTTATTTTATAAAAAATAGGAAGTTGAATCGTTTCTCAGTGATGTAAATGATGTTTCAGTTAAAGGATCATCCCCAAGATTCTCCACAAAAGATTTTCTTTTGCAAGAAATTGATGTTTGTGAAAGTAAAATTGCAAAACAGACACATGAGTGAAGGAACAGAGAAGCTCCCCCAATCCTACAAAAGGGCTGTGCTCATCTCCTTCCATCCACAACAATGCTAACCATCATTATGAGAGTGGAAAATGTCCCTGCTGATGTGAGGAGCCAGCTACTGTGCAGAGTGTTCACACAAATGTGTGTGTCAGGCTCTGTGAGGGGTTGCTTGCTTGCTGCACATTTGTAGTCTTACACTGCCCGGCGGTCTTCCCTCTTGCCCTAGCAGCAGGAGGGCAAGGTTGTAACTTGTCTGCTATGTGAATGTTGTCCTTGACAGCCAGAAATCACAACGTAACTCTCTGTGCTTTGGAGCTCGGATGGCCTTTTCTGGTTATTGTTACAACCACAAACAATCCTTAAAGGTTTACAAGTTGCGAACATTTCCAGCAGCTTTCAGTTGTTTGAAACTAAACTTAGCTTTGTTAAATAATTCACATCTAAATCAGATTTTATGTTTATGTTACTATAAAAACGTTAAAGGCCACATTTAACCCCTTCGCTGCCAGGCCTTTACCTCCTCAGGTGGCAGGTCTTTTTTGGCTATTTGGGGCAGTTCACACATAGGCCCTCATAACTTGTTGTCCACATAAGCTACCCACGCCAAATTTGCATCCTTTTTTTTCCAACATCCTAGGGATTTTAGAAATCCAGAGTTTGTGGGTTCCCCTGAAGGAGACCAAGAAATTTGCCAAATTACAGCGAAAAGTTTGTTTTTTAAAACAAAATGGGAAAAAGGGGCTGCAGGAGAAGGCTTGTATTTTTTTCCCCTGAAAATGGCACCAACAAAGTGTTTGCAGTGCTAAAATCACCATCTCCCCAGCTTTTAGGAACATGCAGACCTGAATCAGAAAACCACATTTTTCAACACAATTTTGGCATTTTACTGGGACATACTCCATTTTTACTATTTTATGTGCTTTTAGCCTCCTACCAGTTAGTGACAGAAATGGGTGTGAAATCAATGCTGGATCCTGGAAAGCTAAACATTTCTGAAAAGTAGAAACAATTCTGAATTCACCAAGGGGTCATTTGTGTAGATCCTACAAGGTTTTGTTACAGAAAATAACAGCTGAAAAAATGGAATATTGAAATTGAGGTGAAAAAAATGTGATTTTTCTCCACATTTTATTATCTAACTTTTTCTTGCAATGTCAGATTTTTTAAAGCAATATACTGTTACATCTGATGGACTCTTCTGGTTGTGGGGATATGAAGGGCTTGTAGGTTCATCAAGAACCCTAGGTACCCAGAGCCAATAAATGAGCTGCACCTTGCAGTGGGTATTCATTCTTTACTGGGTATACAGAAATTCATTTGCTGAAATATATAGAAATAGGTATCAAGAAAACCTTTGTATTTCCAAAATGTGCACAAGATAAGATATTGAGAAGCAGTAGTTATTTGCACATCTCTGATTCCGGGTTCTCCATATTAGCATATGAATCACAGTGCATTTCTCAAACACACGTATTTTTAACACACTGTCTTACATTTGGAAGGAAATTTTTTGAGAAAGACAAGGGGCAATAACATTTGTTCTTCTATTCTATGTTTCCCCAAGTCTTCTGATAAAAATTATACCTCACTTGTGTGTGTAGGCCTAGTGGCCTAGTGCCTGAGACAGGAAACACAACATGGCACATCACATTTTTACATTGAAATCTAATGTATTTTTTGCAAGGTGCCTAGCTGTGGATTTTGGCCTCTAGCTCAGCCGGCACGTAGGGAAACCTACCAAAACCTGTGCATTTTTTAAAACTAGACACCTAGGAGAATCCAGGATGGGGTGACTTGTGGGGCTTTCACCAGGTTCTGTTACCAAGAATCCTTTGCAAACCTCAAAATTTGGCCAAAAAAACACTTGTTCCTCACATTTCGGTGACATAAAGTTCTGGAACCTGAGAGGAGCCAGAAATGTCCTTCCACCCAGCGTTCCCCCAAGTCTCCCAATAAAAATGGAACCTCACTTGTGTGGGTAGGCCTAGTGCCCGCGAAAGGAAATGCCTCAAAACTCTATGTGGACACATCAAAATTATCAAATACCAAAATTACTTGTTTTAGTGGGGGGAGCACCTGCGTTTCAGTTCCGGGACTCAGCAGCCATATACGGAAACAAAACAAACCCAAACATTTCTGAAAACTAGACACCTGAGGTAGTTCAGGGAGGTGTGACTTGCGTGGATCCCCTGGTGTTTTCTTGCCCAAAATTCTCAGCAAACCTCAAATTTAGCTAAAAAATCATATTTTCCCAAATTTCTGTGTGGGATCTCCGCACTGGGACAAATTTCCTACCACCCAACGTTCCCCTCAGTCTCCTGATAAAAATTATACCTCACTTGTGTAGGTGGGTCAAGTGCCTGTGACAGGGAAGAGCCAAATACATGTTGAAATTAGGGAGGAACCAAAGCAGGTCCAAGAGGGCAGTTTGAAAAAAAAAAAAATTTAGGCTGACAAGTGGGGGACAATTTTTATCGGTATAGATGTGACAATGCTGGGTGGTAGGAATTTAGTGGATTCTTTAAGATTCTGCAAGGTTCCATCACAAAAATGTGGAAGAATTTGTGATTTCCAGCAAAGTTGGAGGTGTGCAGGGCATTGTGGGTAAGAAAATGGTGAAGGGTATATGTGAAGCACACCACCCTGGACTCACCCAGATGTTTAGTTTCAGGTGTGTCTAGGTTTTGTAGATTTTTTACATGGCAGTGTCCCAAAGTCCAAAAAGTGCAGCCCTCACCATTACCAGTCGGCAGATTCTGAGAGTTAGACAAGCTCTCATGGCCCAAATGTAAAACCAAAACCCAAAATAATCAAATGTCCTCTTGCTTGCCATTGGATAAGATGTTTTAGAGTGCAGGGGAGAGCTGAAAGACTGTTTCCCCTTCAGTTGGGGTGGGGGCATAACCATGCCCATACTGGTTGGCAGCCACCACCCCATATTTTTTATTAATTCCCTGGCATCCAGTAAGCTTTCTGCCCCACCGGGGAGTAGGTCTGGGGTAATTGCCCCATCTGCCCTGGTGTCTAGTGCTTTCTGTCCCCCTTGGGGCAGATTGCCCTAGTAAAAATAGGCCGATCTGCCCAAGAGAGGGGCAGAAATGGCCTTAAAAATATTTTGTCCCCCAGGGGAGCGACCCTTGCCTAAGGGGTCACTCCCACACATCACATCTAAAAAAATAAAACAAAAAAAAATGATTGCTGGTGCTTAGAGGTTTCTGCTCTCTGGGGGCAGGTTGGCCTAATAACAATAGGCAGATCTACCCCCAAGTGGTGCACAAAAGGCCTAAAACAAATTCCGCCCCCTCCCACCAGGGGAGCAACACTTTCCTAAGGGGTCGCTCCCCTTGCATGAAATTGACAAAAATAAAAAATACCGGTGTCTAGTGGTTTCTGCCCCCCTTGGGAGCAGATTGGCCTAGTAAATGTAGGCCGATCTGCCCCCAAGGGGGGCAGAAATTGCCTAAAGATAATTTTCACCCCTGGCCAGCGACCCTTACCTAAGGGGTCGCTCCCCATGTGTAAATATTTTTTTTTTAAACAAAAAAAATAATCCATATTGTCTACAGACTTCTGTCCCCCGGGGAGGACAGAATTAGCCTAATTAGAAAAGGCCGATCTGCCCCCAGAGGGGGCAGAAATGGCCTTGAAATAATTTTCCCCTCTGAAGAGCATCCCTTGCCCTTGGGGTCGCTCCCCTTATGTGTAAATGATAAAAAAATACTCCCTGGTGTCTAGAGGGCATTTTTACAACCTGATGGTTTCACCGCAGCCAAGGATGTACCCGTTACGTCCTTGGCTGTGAAGGGGTTAAAGAAATCAAGTTGAAATTCAAAAGAAATCAAGTGATGCATGTTCAGCGAATCCATTCTCATTTTCCTCATCTTTTCATATTTCCCTCATTCTGATTTCCTTTCCTTTCATGGCTTTCAACTTTGTACTCTCTCCCTCACAATCTTAGTTATTTTTCGCCTTTCACACATTTTACATTGATTTCTTCTCTAATCTGGTCTCTCCTCTACCCCCTTTCCTTCTACTACCACCTCTTTTCTCTTCCTCCTTTCTCTAACCTTTCTGTCTATGTTGTAAAGCTTCATCAAGTTTTTCTCCGCCCCGTTTCTGTTAATTTAAAGTCTATGTTTTTCTGTTTATCTCTCTATTTATCTCTCTCTCTCTCTCTCTCTATCTTTCTCTCTCTCTCTCTCTTTCTCTCTTTGCCCTTCCTCTCTCCCTTTCCGAGATGACATTCAGTGCTATCTTTAGCTTGATAATTTGTAAAGATTTCCAGTGCTGGTCCCATAGAGTGGGATGTCTCGACTAACCAGAGTTGTAATACATATCAGCAAAATCAAGTCAACGATGATGACTTAGACCCACATAAAATGTACACTACGCTGGCATAACTGGAGCAAATTACGTTACCTAAAATTTGACACATTTCATGTATTTTAAATTTCTCTGGTTTTGTTCGCAGCGACTAATTTGAGCAGAAAATATTTTGCTGAAAGATTTATTGCTAGAAAAAGTCTCCTGCCATTATTGTGCTTAGCTGTTTTATGAGAGGCATGCCTTCCTGTGAAAATGCCATGTAAAATAATATAACGGCAAACCAAATGTCAAAAAATGTTCATAATTTTGCGTGGTTTTGTGAAATTTTGTCAAAAATTATTATGAGATTTTGCACACCCCTCAGTGTTATGGGTAGCACTTTTCAAATAAAGGTTTAAATCCTTCCATATTTGTGTTCTAAAAATATTTGAATTAAATCTTTTATTTCGTTGGTCAGATATATATTATGCCACCTGTTAGGCACCTTTTGTATGATTTTGCATTTTTTGTTTTTGCAGTAGTTATGCTGCTTTCATCTTGCAGCAACATTTTAATGAATGTTCTTAAGTTATTTCTAAGAAAGTAGATTGTTATTTGTGGTGGGTAGTGGACCACCACAAGGAATAATAACATTAACTTGTCAGAGCGAACTCCAAAAGTCATTACATTAACCTGAGATCAACCCCTGATGGCTACGATACACAGCAGGCAGGCTTAACTTATGACAATGTGTAATGTACTTATGCAGTATCAAAACAGTAATAAGGTCAAACCACCAAACACCAAGTCCCACTCCGATTTAGAGATTAGAGTCACATTTAACACACTAAAGGACTTCATTTTCACACTTGGTTGGTCTGCAAAATGTGGTCTGCAAAATGGCGGAAAAATTCTTCCTGGGTAGCAAGGCAAAAGGATATATATGGCAAAGTCCATACAAAGTTAGATAGATGTTGGGCAAGGTCCCTATAAAGCTGTTGATTTGGGCAGAAAAATCTCTGTCCCAAACATTTGCAGGGTAAATCCCATTTTCCTTAGTTCACCTAAGGTCTCCAGACTTCTGGGGAGGACTCTTAAGACATCAGGACTTGATCCAGCAAATGATTTGAGTAGGGTCCAGTACAGACCCAGGCAATAGGCAAGTGATTTTTTTCAACTTCCTGTGTCTCTGTAGCCTCATGGAAGGTCAGCCCACTGCATCTTGGAGGCCACTCCTTTGTCTTTGTCCTGGGTACAATAGAGAGAAGATCCAGTCCTTCAGGTCTCCTCCCAGGTTACAGCAAATAGGATCAAGTCCTATTCTGATGTTGCTCATGTCCATGAAGTGTTATGAAGAGGGTTCTTCAAGGTGCCATCTTCATTGGTTGCACTAGTCAATGGGTACGGGTGCCTGTTGGCTTCTTCCAAACCAATGGGGGAAGGATTCCCAGAGGTTACTATACTCATATTTCAAACAGATCCTTTTCACACTATTGGAAGGAATCCTGCAGTGTACCTCACTCCTAAAAGTCAACAGACTTGGGAGATTCCTCGTTTGTGCAGAGCCTTGGTGTCCACCCAGATATGTGACAAGGGAAGTAAACGCCCCCCTCCTTGTGTATACTTAAAACTGGTTTTGAGGGCAACTTCACTCTCAGTGGACATATAGCTAGCCTTGTTTGTGTGGGCCTGGGGAACAAAGGCTTGCATTGCTTCAGATCTCATTTTAAATCTGATTGTGAAAGGATAGCCCCCACCTTGGTCTCTTTCAAATACATTAAGTTCCTGGACCTACCCCATCTGTCCTTCATGTCAGAGGAAAAAAACACCACCCACCCCAAGCCTATTGTCGCTACTGTGGGAGCTGTTTTAACACCTCATTGTCAGAGAGGCACTGGCAGGTCATCTGTCCCATTCTAATGCTAATTAGCTTAACTGGTGGCTGAAGCAGGAAAAGTAGAACTTCCTAAACGTTAGAATTCCCACAAATGTAATAGAAATCTGACCACTATAGAATCAAAACTGTAATAAATATGAAAAACAGACCTTGAATGATATTCTATCCATTTACTGTCAAATGCTATAAATTAAAAGTTGTAATCTGTACTTTGACATTTTCCAGAATACAGCCACAGCCCAGCCACTGAAAATAGCTCTTGGGTGTTAGTCACTGGAGGAACTTGCCAATTTATTCTTGCATATGCCCACCTTTAAATAGCAAGCATCGGTCCTCGGAAGCAACACGGTGTACTTAGCAGTGACTTAACAATATTTAAAAGCAGGGATTCACATCTGTCAGAAAGGATTATTGTGAGAGGTGTAACAGCAGGTTTTTAAAATGCTGTGATCGGGCTATACATGGTAGGCCTGAAGCCATGTTTCCTGGCCAACTCAGTGAATGGCACAATAAGTGTTACAGTCCACAGGTGGCATTTTTCTTCCGAGCCCTAGGTGGAATTTATACATTACATACTAGGGGCCTGATGGCAAGTTAAATATATCAATCCGAGGTAAGCCAAATTAACCATGTTTAATGGAATTACAGGTACTTTACTCCTGTTTATCAGGGTTAGGGTGAGTTGAGTTCTAGGTCCAGTAAAACAGATAGGGCAAAAATTGGTGGGAGACCACACCTAAGATAGTATTTTCCTCCATGGGTCCCCCCAACAGAAGGCAGGGATACTATTCACCCCACCTGAGATGGACATTCATTTCACCCCACCATAGGGTTGAAAAACCTGGAAAGACCATCAGCATTGTCATGGTCAGACCTAGGTCTTGTCTCAACAGTAAATTACATACCCTGTAATGAGATGTATCACCTCAACAGTTTGGCATTCTCTCACCACATTCTCATCAGCCACTTAAGATGCCTTTCCAAAATTAATACCAAACAGGTATGGTCTTAATTTCTTCAGAGACAAGACCACTGCAAATGCTTTTCTCTCTATGGCACTCCACTGTTGTCCCTTGGTAGTAACCGCCTACTGATGAATGATACAGGTTGGTCCTGGCCCGCTTCTTTCAGCTGGGATAGAACTGCCCCAATGCCATTCTTTGCTGAAGTCTGGCACACTGTACAGTGCTTCTGCAAACGTGTCCTTCTATGTTAATTTACACACATCGGGACTCGTTTTAGGCCGATGAATCTTTGGACCCAGTGGTGAGACACCGTAAGACGAGATAACTGATCAATATATCAATCAATATATTAATAATATTGTCAACATATATCACCACAATATATTTCACTTTAGACATTAGTAAACCTTCAGCGCAACCATGACCTTTCAGTCATGAATAACCACACCATACTGAAGTTTTGTGAATTTTATTCCCTATTGATCAAAATCTAATAGCAAATGTATTAATCTCAAAACCAAGAAGGAAAAAGAGCATAGTCACAATATGGTAATAATGCAAAGATCACAGTCACAAGATAGTAATATGAAGATGAACAAATCTAGACGCCTAAAACCTCATATATGTTTAGTTCAGCATAGCACCACGTCAGTCACGTCAGTCAAAATGAAATGCCTCATCTAACCACAATTAGCATCAGCATGTTGGACTTCATGCAAAACAATTTAGAACATCAATTTGGAAAACATCTAACTAAGGTCTCTAATCAAAAATACACAGCAGTTGGTACCTAGAAAGAAAAGACAAATAAAATAATTTCAATAGCAACAACATAATTTACCCTCCTCGGAATAGGTCAGCATACAGGATCAGTCTTCGTCTTCAGGGCATCAGTTAGATCGCCGTCAATCTATCTAATCGAATGGCAGGGGACACTTCCCTCATAAGGAAGAAAGTGTAATGGGGCAGTCTATGGGTGAGGATGGTTTTGTCTAAGTCTCAAATCACCAAATAGAGTGACAGAGTTTCTGGATGCAATCAATATCATTCCCTACCTAATGCTCTTAGTCTCTTGTGTCATGAGTTTTAATCCCTTTTTCGTAATACATTCCCCCAAAATTCTATTGGATAATCACTACACCCCACTATCTGTAACCTATCAAATTATACATTAAGTAATGCATTTGTCATTTTACGATAAATTATATTCTTCTGATTGGTCTTCATAATTGACGTCTTTCGTAGGTGGCATATCCGGGGTTACTTCATTTTCTGGCATGTTCTTCGGGTCAAGAGTCCTCTTTCCCGTGGTTCAGTATCCTTGAAAGTGTCCATGTTTGTTGCAAAGCGTGCAATTTTATCCTAAAGCAACTAGCATGCGGATGAGAGAATAACAGTCAATGATACAATAAGCGAGGAAAAGAACAAATGATGGGTCATGGCCTTTTGCAAGTCAGCACACTGGAGAAACAGAAAAATATGCTTTAATATGAGAGCTACACAGCTAGTTTTCGACTCACGCTAATTTAAGGCTTATTGATTCTAATAAAATGCAATTATCGTACGTATTAATATATTCAATTAACCATAATTCAAGCAATTATTCTTTACAGTTGACATTAGTTTATGCATTTGAAAAAAACTCTCCACGTTTAAAATACGTTTCAATGAATAATATTAGCGTTGTTAATATAAGCATTTCACATCTAAAATAGGTAATGTTTAAACTACGCTCTCTCACTTCCTTCAGGGTTTCAAACGCTTTTTGACATGAATCTGACCAGATCATCTTTTTATTTACTTGGCCACAGTGAGGGTTGCAACAATTCTCCCATAACCCTTCACAAATCTGTGGTAGTTGCCCATATGGGCCAAAATGTCCTCCACCTGAGTCTGGGGTTTGGAAGGAGCCCAGGCCATAATGGTCTTGATCTTTGGCTTGAGAAGCTACAAATGTCCACTGCCCACATTGTTACCAAGATACACCATAGAACCCTGCCCTATCTAACACATGCTGATTTTGATAGTCAGGCCTTCCTGCTGCAAACACTGAAGCACTTCATGCATGTGGATCAGTTGGTCTTCCCAGCTAGAGCTAAAGACAGCACAGTTGTCTAGATCAGCAGCACTGAACTCCTCCAACCAATAAAGGACCTGGTTGCCCGGCTTCTGGAAGGTGGCAGGGGCATTCCTCATTCCAAAGGACATTATCCTGAACTGGAAATGCTCCTCAGGATTGGACAATGCTGAATTCTCCTTTGTGTACTTTGTCAGAGCAATTAACCAGTGTCCTGACATAAGGTCAAAGGTTCTTAAGTATTTAGCAGCCCCTAACTTGTCAATGAGCTTATCAGCTTGAGGTATGAATTGGGCATAAGGCTTGGTGAATGAGTTGAGTCCCATGAAGTACACAAGGTCTGAGATGCCACATATAGGTGGTGTTTAGAATTCACTACCAAGACCACTGGTTGGACGAGGACTACTGGATGGTTCAATCACCCCTTGCTCAACATCTTGAAAACATCATCCTTGATGTTGGCTGATAGACATGGGATCCTTGGCATGGTTTTCCCCCTAACGTTATGCCTCAAACCGTCTAGCTTTGCTGACTTTGATTTTGCTAGCTTTAGGACTCTGCACATTTTCCCACTGCTAACCAGTAGTAAAGTGCTTGAGCTCTCTTCTTAAAACATGGTAAGATTGGCTTATACCCAATCTACATATTTAATTTATCTGTAAGTCCTTAGTAAAATGGCACTACCTGTCCCCTTGGCTTGTACATAAAATGGTACTAATGGGCCTGCAGCATTAATTGTGCCATTACCTTAAGTAGCACTTTAAACAATTCTCATGCCTGCCATTGACCCTTATGTGTGCAGTTTTAAACTGCCATGTTGACCTACCACAACAGACTTTATGCAATGCCCAAACCTTCCTTCTTAATAGATAAAGTCATCCATAGGGTAGGCCCCGGCTTCACAAGAGGGCAGGGTGAAATGTGTTTAAAAAGTCCTGGTAGTTAAAAAATATTGTGTTCGACTTTCACTACTGAATGGACTACCTCTCCCAAAGGATAACACTGAAGTTACCTCATTACGTTCAATAAGCTGTAATTTACAAATGTGAGAAGTAACCTGTTCATGCTGGATGTGTTTGAAATTGTAATGAAAACTGTTCTTTTATGCTAAAGTCCGATTTAAAATTGCAGTTTCAAAAATGCCACTTTTAGAAAGTTGGACATTTCCTGCCTTAGCCATTTAGGTGGTCATTCCAACCTCGGCGGTAAAAGGTGCTTACCACCATGCAGAAGACCGCCATAACACCGCCACGGCCGCGGTAAACTGCCACGGTCATTCTGACCCACAACAGGCAAACCGCCAAAATACAGACATCCACAAAAGTCCACCACACCAAAAGCCAGCGAGAAACTGGCGATGACCAGACCTCCACCGTCACACCAACAGAAATACGCCCATACTATCACGACACACGAATCCACGCGGCGGTCTTTCAACCGCGGTATTCTATTGGCGGTTCACACCGCTGCGCTCAAAATACACATACATCTCCAAAACAGAGCCACATTGGATAATTCGAAATACACACACCTGATACACATACAAACAACACTCCCACACACCCAACACAATATAAAACACACACCCACATCACCCACAAACCCCCATTCCTAGAGATTCGTGAACACGCACAGAGATAAGAGACCCGAGCACCCAGATGCGCAATTCACTGTCACCCAGCAATATTACCACGCACTTCAAACTACACACCAATACACATCACCACACTTAGCACCACACAATCCACCCCACACATCACCCAAACCACCCCATGGCACCGCAAAGACACCCCAGGTTTTCTGAGGCTGAACTCAGGGTCATGGTGGAGGAAATTGTACGGGTAGAGCCACAGCTCTTCGGGACACAGGTGCAGCACACCACCATTGCCAGGAAGATGGAGCTATGGAGCTATGGAGCAGAATAGTGGACAGGGTCAACGCTGTGGGACAGCACCCAAGAAATCGGGACGACATCAGGAAGCGGTGGAACGACCTACGGGGGAAGGTGTGTTCCATGGTATCCAGGCACAACATCGCGGTGCAGCGGACTGGCGGCGGACCCCCACCTCCTCCCCCAGAATTTACAACATGGGAGGAGCAGGTCTTGGCAATCCTGCATCCTGAGGGCCTCACAGGAGTAGGCGGAGGAATGGACTCTGGTAAGTCAAATCTTAACTACTTCATCCCCCCACCCCACCAGCACGCCAACTCATACCCCCACCCTCACCCCCACTCCCATCACACCTACTCCTTGCAAATGTCTCACCCTCACAACCCACCCATCCCAACACAAAGCCCTGCATGCAACCACAAAGCATGGATACCCATCACCTAAGTATGCCCACTGCATATACCCATCCCCTCCGCCAAGCCACCGTCACAAATGCCCCCACACAGGAATGCAAGCACAGGGGTACACGGGCACCCACCCATTGCACGCTATGGCACACACAGAAGCAATAATCATACTTTTATACCCCTGCAGGACCCGAACGCCACGTCACCATGCAGGAGGGTCCACAAATGTCCACTTCACCACCAGAAGAGGCCCACAGTGATGACAGCAGCTCTGTCTCCCTGGATCTAGATGACCAGCCCGGCCCATCGGGGACCTCTGGACAGTCGGTTCCCCTCAGACAGCGACAGGCCACAGCAGACCTTCCCCCCTCTGGGAACACCAGCACAGCACCCACACAGCGAGCCCATATCTCTGTCCCCAGGACACGTCAATCAGCGGTGTGTCCACCACTACAGGGCACCCAGGTTAACCCACCACCCCAACAACAACAGGGACCTGGGGGCAGTGGAAGTGGGCACATGGTCCAGGGGACAGAGGCCCAGGGAAACAGGGGAACAGGGAGGGCTGCTATGCGACAGGGGGGGGACAGGCCCAGGGAACCCATTCTCCACGAGGCCCTCTCCTCCATCATGGGAGCATACCACCACTCCCAGGAGACGATGGCCACGGTCCTGACCAGGTTTCAGGAGATCCATCTTCTGCAGGAGCAACAGTATATGGGGTTCAGGGAAGAACTAAGAAACATCAGTTCCGCCATGGGCACCATCGTAGTGGCTCTGAATCAGGTAGTCACCACATTGCGGGACACTGTTGCACCACAAAGGGCCCCTGACACTAGCATGGACCAAGAACTGCCTACCACCTCAGCCGGCGCTAGTGGACAGGAGGCCCGACACAAGACCAACAGGCCACCAGAACCCCACCCCCTGCAGAAGAAGAACTACCCGGCAAGCGGGCCCTGAGATCCAGGAAGAAGACAGAGTAAGATGCAAAGACCCCAGTCAGGAAAGGATACCTCCCTGATTGTCATCCCACTGTCCCACATTGACACCCTGTCCAACCTTACACTGCCCCTGCTCCACTTTCCACAGGCATCTGGACAATGCACCTGTGATAGTCTGGACTCTGCCATGGACAATCCTCCACCATCACACCTCAACGATTTGAACCCACCCACCAATTTAGAGCACTGTAATAAACACACTTATTGCATAAAACAATCTGGAGTCTGGCTGTGATTTTGTACAAATGTATTAGACATTACCGTGCCAAATGGCATATTCACATTGTGATGCCAACATACCAATGTCACACAGCTGTAGTCCATGGGGAAATAAAGCAGATGTCACGCAGTGGGGCCCACATCTCTGAAATCGGAAGGGAAAGTCACAACTCAGTTACCATACACTGGGGGAAAAGGTCAGACAGTAGAGAGGCAGTAGGGGTTAAGTATATGTAATATGCCGGTGTGGAATCCTACCTGTGTGTCATTGAAAATACTGCTGTATTACTGTGTTCCTGTTCTCTATGTCGTCCTCTTCGCCTTCCTCCTCTTCACTCTCCACAGGCTCCACAGCTGCTACAACACCACCATCTTGACAATCCTCCTGCAGAAAAGGCACCTGGCGTCGCAAAGCAAGGTTGTGAAGCATACAGCAGGCCACGATGATCTGCCACACCTTCTTTGGTGAGTACATTAGGGATCCACTAGTCATATGGAGGCACCTAAACCTAGCCTTCAGGAGGCCGAAGGTCCGCTCGATCACCCTCCTAGTTCTCCCATGGGCCTCATTGTACCGTTCCTCTGCCCTTGTCCTGGGATTCCTCACAGGGGTCAGTAGCCATGACAGGTTGGGGTAACCAGAGTCTCCTAATAGCCACACACGGTGCCTCTGGAGTTGACCCGTCACGTAAGGGATGCTGCTATTTCGCATGATGTACGCGTCATGCACTGACCCAGGGAACTTGGCATTAACATGGGAGATGTACTGGTCAGCCAAACACACCATCTGGACATTCATGGAATGATAACTCTTCCTGTTCCTGTAAACCTGTTCACTCCTGCTGGGGGGGACCAAAGCAACATGTGTCCTATCAATGGCACCAATGATGTTGGGTATATGTCCAAGGGCATAGAAATCAGCCTTCACTGTAGCCAAATCCCCCACCTCAGGGAAGACGATGTAGCTCTGCATGTGTTTGAGCAGGGCAGACAACACTCTGGACAACACCTTGGAAAACATGGGCTGGGACATCCCTGATGATATGGCCACTGTTGTTTGAAATGACCCACTTGCTAGGAAATGGAGTACTGACAGCACCTGCACTAGAGGGGGGATCCCTGTGGGTTGGCAGATTGGTGACATCAGGTCTGGCTCCAGCTGGGCACACAGTTCCTGTATAGTGGCTCGGTCAAGCTTGTATGTCAGTATGACATGTCTTTCCTCCATTGTCGACAGGTCCACCAGCGGTCTGTACACAGGAAGATTTCTCCATCTCCTCGCATGTCCCAGCGGACGGTGCCTATGAAGGACAACAGCGAGCACAGAGTCAATCAACCCACAGGTACGTAACCACAGCTTGCACATAACACGATTCCCAATGCATTGAATGGCTTGTATGAGTGTCGATGCAAGGCCTAGGTATGTGTGACACAGTAGAAAATAAGGCATGTGGGCCCTTGAAATGGTGGCTGCCTGACCTGTGAAGTGCGACAATGGGATGTGAGGTCAATGCGCTGGCGTGGCACACCGTGGCGGTAGGCGGTCGAAGACCGTGGCGCAAAGCTGCATTGGTTAACATTGAACCCTATGGGTCTCAGGAGCCAATGACGTTGTGCGCCGGCGGTCGCAGTACGCACCGCTGCGGTACTCACCGCCGCGGGCGTGACCGCCATTTTCTATCTGCTTAATCACTCGATACCTGATCTTCGACAGGAGAGGACCTACACTGCAAGTGCTGCTGTGACCACGGTCTGGAAGAGACAATGGCTCATGCGACTGGGGAAAGGACCCCTGCCTTCACTGCTCAGGAGTTGGAGAAACTCGTGGATGGGGTCCTCCCCCAGTATGCGCTACTCTACGGTCATCCAGACCAACAGGTAAGTACACTGGGACCATGCTTTGTGGCCAATGCCTGTGTTGAGTGGGGTGGATGAAAGATGGTGGTAAGGGGAGCGATTGAGGCATGCATCAAACAACAGATGAGAGCATGTGCCACATGGCAAGGGTGGGGATGGGGGGCCACTCACATCGAGCATGCAGAAGGTGATGATTATTCTTCTCTCCCTGTACATGTCACATAGGTCAGCGCCCACCAGAAAATCGATATTTGGCGTGCCATCGCCAAGGACGTCCGGACCCTCGGGGTCCACCACAGACGGGGCACCCACTGCCGGAAGAGATGGGAGGACATCCGACGCTGGAGCAGGAAGACGGCGGAGGCTCAGCTGGGGATGGCCTCCCAACGTGGGAGGGGTGCCAGTCGTACTTTGACCCCCCTGATGTCCCGGATCCTGGCGGTGGCCTACCCCGATTTGGATGGGCGCGTGAGGACATCACAGCAGACACAAGGGGGTGAGTACACTCAAATCCTGGTGACTTTGCGCGCAGTGGAGGTGTCTGGGTGGGGGAGGAGGGCTGTGGGTATCCCTAGGCCAGGGCGATATCTGTAGGCTAGGCCCCTCCGTAAGGCATGGCCCTGTGCCCCCGCCCCCCACCTCTGTAGGGTGCCAAGTACAGTTATTCATTGTCCTGTGTCATGTATGTGAGCAGAGGTCGCCCATAGGTTTGTAGGCCATGTCCCACGGATTGCGTAGTCGACCCCAAGTGCGCAGCGTAGTGCAGGGGGCTTCTGTGTCTGTCCTGTCCGCCAACGGTGTCGCCAATGCATGCACTCAACATTTCTTTATTTTTCCCCACCCCCGTTTTTTGTTGTCTTCCTGTTCATTTGTGCATTAGCATCATCAGGCGGAGGAGAAGTGGCATTGGAGCACGAGGGAGCTGCATCTCACATGGCCATGGCGGGCCATGCAACTGAATTGGAATTCACCAGTGAGACGGAGGGCGAGGGGAGCTCCACAGCGGGGACTCGTGCGGATGTCAGTGACAGCGACTCGTCCTCTGAAGGGAGCTCCCTTGTGGTGGCGGCAACATCCGTGCCCCCCGCAACAACAGGTACAGCCGCCACCCAGCGCACCAGCACCGCCCTCCCAGCAGCCCCTCAGCGTTTGCCCCGTGCCCGCTCACCCAGGAAGGTGGGCATCTCCTTCGCCCCAGGCACCTCAGGCCCTGCCCCAGTCACCCCTGCTGCCCTCAGTGAGGAGGTCATTGACCTCCCGAGGACGCTCATTGTTGGGCAGTTTACCCTTTTGAATGCCATCCAGGGTATAGAAAGTGAGGTGCACCAGAGTAATGCATACCTGGAGGGCATTCATTCTGGTCAGGCTGCCCATCAGCGATCGTTCGACACTCTGGCCTCAGCACTGATGGCAGCAATTGTCCCTGTCTCTAGCCCCCCCCTCCAACTTCCTCCACCCATACCCTATACCCTGTACCTCTGCCTATCCCAGACACACCATCAGACCAGCCTGCACACACCTCAACACCCAAGGGAAGCTCAGACAGACATAAGCACCACACATCACACAAGCATTCACACAAGCAACATCCACATGCAGACATACTAACACCCACTGCCTCCACTGTGTCCCCCTCCTCCTCGTCTCCCTCCTCCCTCCCTGTCACGTCTCCACTCACACCTGCATGCACAACATCTTCAGGTACTACATCCATCACCAGCACACACACCAGAACCCCCCGCACACGTGCAGTCACCACCCCCACTACCATTCACACGTCCCCTGTGTCCTCTCCCAGTGTGTCTGTCACCCCCTCTTCCAAGCTACACAAACGCAGGCAGCCACCCACCCAACAGCCATCCACCTCACGACAGCCTCCAGCCCAAGCACCTGCACCCAAAGACAGCAGACTTCAAACTCCTACAACCACAACCTCTTCCTCCACTCCCATACCTACCACACCTACCCGTCCCTTTCTTCCTAAACTTATTTTCCTATCAAAACTTGACCTCTTTCAAACAACTCCCCCACCCCGTCCATCTAATAGGACTCCAGTCAGCACCTCAGCCACCACAAAAGCGGGCCCTGTGAAGACAGTCTGCCATGGACTAAGGAGTCCCCCACCCTCAAGGGCAGCCAGTTCAGTAGGGAGCCAAGGCACGGCCAGCCCACCCCCGCAAAAACATGCGAAGATTGTCAGTGGCCGGCGCGAGAGGCCTAAAACACCTGGGACCAAAATCCCTACCATGGCTCCGGCAGGGAGTGTGGTGCCAGCTGGCACACCGCCAAAGGTGGGCAAGGGCCACAGGCGAACAGGGAATGCTGGGAAGGGCAGCACGCCCGACAAGACCGCCAGCAGCCCAGCTGTGCAGGAGGGCCCCGCATGCCCCATCCCAGGTGGGCAGGAGGACACCAACAGGCCCGGTACTGCAGCCCAGGAGGGCCCTACCAGGCCCATCCCAGGTGGGCAGGAACACGCAGCCAGCCACAGGTCAGGTGGCGAATGACCTCCACGCCGTGGGCGGATCCGATGAACTGAGCAGTCATCCGAAGCACTGCTGAACTGGGCACCTCCGTCTCAAGCACCGCTGAACTGGGCCCCGCCGTCTCAAGCACCCCTGCACTGGGCCCTTCATCTCAAGCACCGCTGCGCTGGGCACCGCCGTCTCAAGCACCGCTGAACTGGGTACCGCCGTCTCAAGCACCGCTGACCTGGGCACCACCGTCTCAAGCACCGCTGCGCTGGGCACTTCATCTCAAGCACCGCTGAACTGGGCCCCACTGTCTCAAGCACGGCTGCGCTGGGCTCTTCATCTCAAGCACCGCTGAACTGGGCCCTTCATCTCAAGCACCGCTGCGCTGGGCACCGCTGTCTCAAGCACCGCTGAACTGGGCCTTCATCTCAAGCACCGCTGCGCTGGGCCCTTCATCTCAAGCACCGCTGAACTGGGCCCTTCATCTCAAGCACCGCTGCGATGGGCACCGCCGTCTCAAGCACCACTGAACTGGGCCCCGCCGTCTCAAGCACCGCTGAACTGGGCCCTTCATATCAAGCACCGCTGCGCTGGGCCCTTCATCTCAAGCACCGCTGAACTGGCCCCTTTATCTCAAGCACCGCTGCGCTGGGCACCGCCGTCTCAAGCACCACTGAACTGGGTACCGCCGTCTCAAGCACCGCTGACCTAAGCACCGCCGTCTCAAGCACCGCTGACCTGGGCACCGCCGTCTCAAGCACCGCTGTGCTGGGCACTTCATCTCAAGCACCGCTGAACTGGACCCCGCTGTCTCAAGCACCGCTGCGCTGGGCTCTTCATCTCAAGCACCGCTGAACTGGGCCCTTCATCTCAAGCACCGCTGAACTGGGCACCGCAGTCTCAAGCACCGCTGAACTGGGCCCTTCATCTCAAGCACCGCTGCGCTGGGCACCGCTGTCTCAAGCACCGCTGAACTGGGCCTTCATCTCAAGCACCGCTGCGCTGGGCCCTTCATCTCAAGCACCGCTGAACTGGGCCCTTCATCTCAAGCACCGCTGCGATGGGCACCGCCGTCTCAAGCACCGCTGAACTGGGCACCGCCGTCTCAAGCACCGCTGAACTGGGCCCCGCCGCCTCAAGCACCGCTGAACTGGTCCCCGCCGCCTCAAGCACCGCTGAACTGGGCCCTTCATCTCAAGCACCGCTGCGCTGGGCCCTTCATCTCAAGCACTGCTGAACTGTCCCCTTCATCTCAAGCACCGCTGCGCTGGGCACCGCCATCTCAAGCACCGCTGAACTGGGCACCGCCGTCTCAAGCACTGCTGAACTGGGCACCACCGTCTCAAGCACCGCTGCGCTGGGCCCTTCATCTCAAGCACCGCTGTGCTGGGCACCGCCGTCTCAAGCACCGCTGAACTGGGCCCTTCATCTCAAGCACCGCTGCGCTGGGGACCGCCGTCTCAAGCACCGCTGAACTGGGCCCCGCCGTCTCAAGCACCGCTGAACTGGGCCCTTCATCTCAAGCACCGCTGCGCTGGGCCCTTCATCTCAAGCGCTGCTGAACTGGCCCTTTCATCTCAAGCACCGCTGCGCTGGGCACCGCCGTCTCAAGCACCGCTGACCTGGGCACCACCATCTCAAGCACCACTGAACTGGGCACCGCCATCTCAAGCACCGCTGAACTGGGCACCGCCGTCTCAAGCACCGCTGCGCTGGGCCCTTCATCTCAAGCACCTCTGCGCTGGGCCCTTCATCTCAAGCACTGCTGCGCTGGGCACCGCCATCTCAAGCACCGCTGAACTGGGCCCTTCATCTCAAGCACCGCTGCGCTGGGCCCTTCATCTCAAGCACTGCTGCGCTGGGCACCGCCGTCTCAAGCACCGCTGCGCTGGGCACCGCCGTCTCAAGCACCGCTGAACTGGGCCCTTCATCTCAAGCACCGCTGCGCTGGGCCCTTCATCTCAAGCACCGCTGCGCTGGGCACCGCCGTCTCAAGCACGGCTGAACCGGGCACCGCCGTCTCAAGCACCGCTGGCCCATTGGCGGAAGGGGCAGGCCCGCATCTGTGTCGGGCAGGGCTGCACGAAGCACTCTGGGCACTAGTCCCCCTCCAGTACCAGTGGAGACTGATATTGACTTGAGAGACTGTGGCTTTGCACTCCCCAGGATGTAACAGTGGGCAAGCCACCCACTGTAGAGACTTGAGAGACTGTGGCTTTGCACTCTCCAGGATGGAACAGTGGGCAACCCACCCACTGTAGAGACGTGAGAGACTGTGGCTTTGAACTCCCCAGGATGGAACAGTGGGCAACCCACCCACTGTAGAGACTTGAGAGACTGTGGCTTTGCACTCCCCAGGATGGAACAGTGGGCAACCCACCCACTGTAGAGACTTGAGAGACTGTGGCTTTGCACTTCCCAGGATGTAACAGTGGGCAAGCCACCCACTGTAGAGACTTGAGAGACTGTGGCTTTGCACTCCCCAGGATGGAACAGTGGGCAACCCACCCACTGTAGAGACTTGAGAGACTGTAGCTTTGCACTCCCCAGGATGTAACAGTGGGCAAGCCACCCACTGTAGAGATGTGAGAGACTGTGGCTTTGCACTCCCCAGGATGGATCAGTGGGCAACCCACCCACTGTAGAGACTTGAGAGACTGTGGCTTTGCACTCCCCAGGATGGAACAGTGGGCAAACCACCCACTGTAGAGACTTGAGAGACTGTGGCTTTGCACTCCCCAGGATGGAACAGTGGCCATGGAGGCCCCTCGTGGATCTGGCGTCGTGGACTCATCTGGCTGAGGTGCCCCCCCTTCCCTTCCCCCTGAGGTGCCTGTAGTTTTGGTATCTGATGCCCCTGCAGTGTTCTCTCCGTTGGAGTCAGGTATCCAGTGTGGGCTTTGCCCATGTGATTTGGGCCCAGTGGTCCACGAACAATGCCTGATACAAATATCGGACTGGACAATTTATGTATATAAAAGTGTTAGATGTGTGATATATTTTAAAGCCAGTCATACAATATATTCCAATGTTTATAATCATTTCCTTTTGTCTTGCATTCTTCCGGGGGTGGGTTAGGGGGGTAACTGTGATGTCTTGCTATGCATTGATGTGTGTGTTGTAGTGGGTGAGGGTGAGGGTGGGTGTGTCGTATATGTGTGTTCCCGTAATTTTTTGCCTCCCCTGTGTCGTAGGTGCAGTACCCACCGTTGTCTTCTGCGCCGGTGTTCGTGCTCCTGGTAGAGGAGCAGGAAGACAATCGCTGGGATGATGTGGAGTTCGGGTTCCATGCTGTCCAGATTCCTCGTGGGGTGTATGGAGGTGAGCGTTTTCCGTTTAAAATGGCTGTTTCCGCCGTGTTTTTATCGGCGGGGCTACCGCCCCGGAAAAGGTGGCGGATTGGTGGGTTGTGATAGGGTGGGCGGTACATTGTCTCCCGCCTGTCTGTTGGCGGTGACCGCCGCACTGTTTGTTTGTCCCGCCGTGGCGGGGGTGTGTTGAAGTGGCGGTCTCTGTTGGCGGTTTCTGCCAGGGTCGGAACTGCATTTTTTTTACCGCCAGCCTGTTAGCAGTTTTGCCGCCGCTTTAACACCGACCGCCAGGGTTGGAATGAACCCCATAGTGACTGTAGCTCCTCCCTGGGACATATGACTGGGCATAGCTGACAGTTGTGTTGTGTTTATTCCTCCTAGACAGCCACTCAATATGGAGCTTAGGTATGTCTGGATGGACCATCACTGGCAGGATGGGAGTGAGGACCTAGGTCCCACCCTACCTACACTTGAAAAGGCTGTGTTTCTGCCTCCACCAAAGGGCTACATACCCACTGTAGTTAGTCTGGAGCCAGGACATTGAAAGTAGGATGCCTGGCAACCTCAAAGAGAAATATCTTGAAGATTCTCCCATCTTCCAGGGGAAGGTTACATGTATAAATATTGGTCTTCAGACACCAACTATTCAGTAAACCTCTAGACCTGTGTATACTCTGCCAGGAAGGAGGACTGCTGTGCTTCTGAAATCACTGCCACTCTGTTGGACTGCTGCTCTGAAGGGACTGCTGCCCTGTTATGTTGACCTGCTGTCTTTTTGTCTAGGTGAGGATTGGACCTGAATCTGATGATCACAGAACCACCAGAGTGACTCCAAGAGCTAGTTGACTGACCACCTGACTTGAGCCTCAGGGAAAGAAGTCGCCAACAACCGTGGTCACAGCACCTGGACCCTATCATCTGTGACTCTACCCTGCCAAGTGGCAGCAACCCAGGCCTGGACCCTTGGGAGGGTGCCTAAGGCATTCTGCCAGCCTTAATAGTCTTGATGGAACCAACACATCGCCACTGCTGTGCGGCGCAAGCCTAAGCAGAAGCAAAGCTTCACCACTGCTGCATGGATTGGACTCATCACAAAGATCTGAGTGACCTGTGCAGCTTGCAGCAGTTTTAGAACTGCTACTGCACGATGCATCCTTGGCACAGGCCCTTGCACCCCTCATTGATGGCAGTCTTGATGTCATCCGTAGAGTCTACATACTGCTGCCTCACTGCTTCTTTGAACTGATTCAATGTCCATACTCTGCGATGCATCCTCAAAGCCAGACTTCGCATCTCAAGCCCTTGTCAATGGGATCCTCGATGAATGCTGCAGGACTTCACATCACAAACCCTCGTCGATGGGATCCTTTATGATGATGCAGGCCCTTGCATTGCAGCCTTGCTTCACTTCGGAACCAACACATCACCTTGGGCTCACTATGCATCTTCAACATAGATCCTTGCAAAGCTCTGCAAGCCAGGATTTAAGGTACTTTGTTCAGTGGGTCTAAGTGGTTCCATGTTGCCGGCCTGTGCTCTTTCGCTGTCAGCCTGAACTTGTGACTTTGTCCTAGCTCGGCGAGACCAGAAATTCACTGTTGCCGATTTGTGCTTTTTGGTGCACTTTTTACTGAAATATTTATACTTCCATATCTCCTGATCTACTGATTGGATTTTTCTCATTTTTGTCGTGTTTTATTTATTAAAAATACCTAACTTTTTCCAACTTGATGTAGGATCCTTTGTGTGTGTGTTTTTCACTTCACTGATGTATGAAGTACTGCATAGTTTACATATTGCCTTTAAGTTAAGCCTACTTCTCTGTGCTAAGCTATCAAAGGGTTCAGCACAGGTTACTTTAGGGTTGTCACATGCCTCACCCTGACAAAAATTGTGGTTGCTGCTTGGCCAGGGCTCACACTCCCGACAACCAAGAGCTCAATTTCTTACACTGGCTATTACCTCATGTGACAGCCTGTAAATTTTGCATTTGACAGCCATACTGTTGTCTGTGTCTCTATCATGGGTTTTGGTGAACCGGGGATTAGTGAAACAGCGAGGCGAACTGTCCCAGCAACCGGCAGCAGTCCCAGTGTTGGTTCTCTCTCAAAGTGGGACAGAGTACTAGTCCCTGACTTAGCCAATTTGCGCTTTGTGTGACAGGAGATCTTGGAGTGGCCCGCTTTCCCCCTCCTCTACTACATCAGTCACCATGTGCAGGGTTATCTCGGACCTCTCAAAGTGGAGCTTTATGACGTTAACATGTAGAACCGTCAAAGGATTCCTAGGAGTCTGCAGGTCCACTATACAGGTGACCTCTCTATTTTTTTTTCCTTCACCACCGATGGCCCATTCTACTGGTTCTGCAGGGCTTGGGGATCTACAGGCTCCATGATTCACCCTTTCTGGCCAGACTATTTAAAACTTGATATTTTGATAAAATACAGGCAACCCCAACAAGTAAGATAGGGCTACCAACATCAATGTTGCTAAAAGCTTTATCAATTTAAAATACCTCCACTTGATTAATGGAATAACAGCACAGCAACAAGTGTCCACAACAAAGGAAATACTAGCAGCTATAAATCGCCCAAACGCACCATGAGCAGTGAGCAGCTTTAAATAGATTTAAAAAAATTTAACATCAACATATCATCTTCTCAAATACAAATTGTTCTAACAGTATGACTTTTTCACTTTGAGTAATAACACTTCAAGAACATCTTGTCTGTTAAGAGTGGGTCTCGATAAGTGGCAAACAAGCATGTGACTTCGCTAAATTGAGAGCAGAGAAAAATGGTCATGTTGCAAGTCCCTCAAACTGTCAGTGTTTAATTTCTGTGTAAGCATGTGACCCTGGCATTGATGTGGCTGGCACTCTAATGGTCCAAAAGTGTGTAGGTCTGCCTTCTTCAATGTGGCTAAATCGTATACTGTTCTGGACTTCACTCGAAGGACTTACTTTCAGGGTACTGGCAAGCTACCAGTAGCTTCCGAGCAACTGCTGGAGCCCCCTGGTTTAGATATTCATAGTCATGCAGACTTTTCTGCACATAAATCGAGTAATTAAATGATGCAGTGGTTTAGATACCACTGTATTACGCCTCAATGACCTTACATACTCTGTAGTGATTAAAGGTTTGTTTTTTAATCACTGAAAAGTCTGTAACTAGCAATGTTGCTTTCAATGCCATTCAACTCTCACTCTTTGCCATGAATTATAGACACACATGGTTTAATATGCTTTGTAAAAATATGTATTCCTTTGGTATGTTTACATCATATACAGAGGGCCCTTTTTTTTGTTACGTGTTGTGCAACCTCACACCACAAACACACCAAACACTTCTATTGTTTTCTTCACAAGTAATGCTAAAAATTGTACGTACATGTTTTGAAAAATCATGCACGCAAAAACAACAAAACATCGACTTGAAAGAATGTATAACCTTCCAGGAGCTTCCCTTACACACACAGACACGCATCACCCACACACAGACGCGCGCGAGCACACATATTGACATTCACACAGAGATCCGAAGTATAAAACTGCAGAGTAGCCAATCGACATATTTAAACATATAAATCAGTAAGTACTTCTAAAAAACAACACGTTCAACTTTCATATATTTAATCTGTCATCAAACAGCCACTGTATGTTCCTGCATTTTTTCGCCTTGCATGTTCGCTCCCAGAACTAACCGTTCAAAATAAATTGCTTTAGACCATTTGGAGTTTTATTATAATCAACGGGTATTTCTGAATCGACCATACACTTAATTTTCAGATGCAGCTGAAAATAGGGTCCTTCGGATTTGCCAGCATTCTGCACATTTATGATGGTTCAAAAAATGTTTCACCGAGCAGATAATCAGTGAAAAACCGCCCTCCTTGATGAGGTGCTTTGACGGCTCTAACTACAGTTTAAGCCTGGCATTCTGCCATAATACTTTTTGTTCAGTAGGCGAGTTGTGATTCAACGCGGGTTGCCATCACTTCAGATATTAGCAGATCGTAAAGAGGAGGCAGTCTGGAAGGGGGCCTGGAATAATCTTTACCGTAATGAACAAATCTATCACAGCACTTTACTGTAACCGATACCGCTGTGGAAATCTGGATATTTCATAATAAAAACCTTAATCTCTTTTGTTACATTTTAATGTGCTGTAAATTATACGGATTGGAGCGATGTAGTTGAACTTGCATTGTTAAATCGTTTTCAAGTATGCTATGCAGCCTTAATGCATAACTTTACACGTTTTCTCAAATTACCTGATATTTTCTTTTATCTGGTTAAAGTGTTTGTTAAGCTTTAATTCGTGTGTTTCTGTTCCCACCAAAACGCACCCATTTAAATATATATATGTATATATATATATATATATATATATATATATATATATTGCTCGCAGCATTTTAACCTAACACCAAAGCACAGTCTGTTAAATTTGTTTTTTGAGCCGTAAAATGCACTTCAATAAATAAAAAAATCGCAGTAAATTGAAATCATGATAAAATATTTTACCGCAAAGGCGCAACAGCAGAAAACTATGTGATCTTCGCTGATAAAAATCAAATACCACTGGCACAAAGCTGCTTCCATCGCCATGGCCATTCCCCACCGTTGTGAATACTGGGAGATAAGGGTATTTTCCTCTAGAACATGTTGACCCAAGGGTAGGTCGCTCCCCCTGCCGCTGCAGCTCCACCAGCCCAGGCTCCTGAGACCTCCTAGCAAGCCCAGCGAAATCACAATAAGTACCACCCCCCCACCGCCCAGCCCCTCGCCCTGCCCCGCGCTACTCACCTCCTCTCCTGCTTCTTTTCTTCATCTTTGATCTTCCTCTGTGCTCTTCATCTGTACTCTTCATCTGTGTTCTTCTTTCTTCCCTGCACCCCGTCCTGCGTGTGCTTTCATTTGTCTTCATCTGTGTTCTTCTTCTGTGTACTTCATCTGTGCTTGTTTCTCTCTCTTCTGCACCGCGACCTGCATGTGCTTTCTTCTTCTGTGTCCTTCTAGGCTCTTCTCTCCTCTGCTCCTCTTCTTCTTCACCGTCTTCTTGGCTCTTCTCTCTGCTGCTCGTCGCTCCTCTTCTTTTTCCTTCTCCTTGGCTCTTCTCTCTTCTGCTCTTTGCTCCTCTTCTTCTCCACCGTCTTCTTGGCTCTTCTCTCGTCTGCTCTTCTGCTCCTCTTCTTCTTTACCTTCTTCTTGGATCTTCTCTCTTTTGCTCTTCTGCTCCTTTTCTTCTTTACCTTCTTCTTGGATCTTCTCCCTTCTGCTCTTCTGCTCCTCTTCTTCTTTACCTTCTTCTTGGATCTTCTCTCGTCTGGCCTCCCACTCCTGACTCTTCTCTCTGACCTCCCTCACTCACCACCCCCTCTGTAACCCCCCTATCTTCCTATATTTCTATCTTTCGACCTCACTCGCCACCTCCTCTGTAACCCCCCTATCTTCCTATCTTTCAATCCTTCTATCTCTCTCCCTCACTCGCCTCCACCTCTGTAACTCCCCTCCCCTATCTTCCTATCTTTCTTCCTAACTCCCGCCACCCTTAACCCCCCCTCCCCTATCTTTTCTCCCCTCTACCTGACCCCCCTCCCTCTGCTTTCCCGCCGCCACCTCCTGCACGCCCCCGCAGCTCCCATTCGTCGCCCCACTCCCGTCCCCCACCCCAGCTGACCCCTCCTCCCTCTTATGGCGGCCGCTGCGCGACAGAGTTAGCGACCCTTGACCCAAGGGTAGGTCGCTCCCCTTGCCGCTGCAGCTCCACCAGCCCAGGCTCCTGAGACCTCCTAGCAAGCCCAGCGAAATCACAGTAAGTAACCCCCCAACCGCCCAGCCCCTCGCCCTGCCCGCGCTACTCACCTCCTCTCCTGCTTCTTTTCTTCATCTTTGATCTTCCTCTGTGCTCTTCATCTGTACTCTTCATCTGTGTTCTTCTTTCTTCCCTGCACCCCGTCCTGCGTGTTCTTTCGTCTGTCTTCATCTGTGTTCTTCTTCTGTGTACTTCATCTGTGCTTCTTTCTCTCTCTTCTGCACCGCAACCTGTGTGTGCTTTCTTCTTTTGTGTCCTTCTTCTAGGCTCTTCTCTCCTCTGCTCCTCTTCTTCTTCACCGTCTTCTTGGCTCTTCTCTCTGCTGCTCGTCGCTCCTCTTCTTCTTTTTCCTTCTCCTTGGCTCTTCTCTCTTCTGCTCTTCGCTCCTCTTCTTCTCCACCGTCTTCTTGGCTCTTCTCTCGTCTGCTCTTCTGCTCCTCTTCTTCTTTACCTTCTTCTTGGATCTTCTCTCTTCTGCTCTTCTGCTCCTCTTCTTCTTTACCTTCTTCTTGGATCTTCTCCCGTCTGCTCTTCTGCTCCTCTTCTTCTTTACCTTCTTCTTGGATCTTCTCTCGTCTGCCCTCCCGCTCCTGACTCTTCTCTCTGACTTCCCTCACTCGCCACCCCCTCTGTAACCCCCCTATCTATCTTTCTCCCTCACTCGCCACCTCCTCTGTAACCCCCTATCTTCCTATCTTTCTATCCTTCTATCTCTCTCCCTCACTCGCCTCCACCTCTGTAATCCCCCCTATCTTCCTATCTTTCTTCCTAACTCCCCGCCACCCTTAACCCCCTCCCCTATCTTTTCTCCCCTCTACCTGACCCCCCTCCCTCTGCTTTCCCGCCGCCACCTCGTGCATGCCCCCACCCCCATAGCTCCCATTCGTCGCCCCACTCCTGTCCCCCGCCCCCAGCTGACCCCTCCCCCACCCCTCCCTCTTATGGCAGCCGCTGCACGACAGAGTTATCGACCCTTGACCCAAGGGTAGGTCGCTCCCCCTGCCGCTGCAGCTCCACCAGCCCAGGCTCCTGAGACCTCCTAGCAAGCCCAGCGAAATCACAGTAAGTACCCCCCCCCACCGCCCACCCCCTCGCCCTGCCCCGCGCTACTCACCTCCTCTCCTGCTTCTTTTCTTCATCTTTGATCTTCCTCTGTGCTCTTCATCTGTACTCTTCATCTGTGTTCTTCTTTCTTCCCTGCACCCCGTCCTGCGTGTTCTTTCGTCTGTCTTCATCTGTGTTCTTCTTCTGTGTACTTCATCTGTGCTTCTTTCTCTCTCTTCTGCACCGTGACCTGCGTGTGCTTTCTTCTTCTGGGTCCTTCTTCTAGGCTCTTCTCTCCTCTGCTCCTCTTCTTCTTCACCGTCTTCTTGGCTCTTCTCTCTGCTGCTCGTCGCTCCTCTTCTTCTTTTTCCTTCTCCTTGGCTCTTCTCTCTTCTGCTCTTCGCTCCTCTTCTTCTCCACCGTCTTCTTGGCTCTTCTCTCGTCTGCTCTTCTGCTCCTCTTCTTCTTTACCTCTTCTTGGATCTTCTCTCTTCTGCTCCTCTTCTTCTTTACCTTCTTGGATCTTCTCTCTTCTGCTCTTCTGCTCCGCTTCTTCTTTACCTTCTTCTTGGATCATCTCTCGTCTGCCCTCCCGCTCCTGACTCTTCTCTCTGACCTCCCTCACTCGCCACCCCCTCTGTAACCCCCCTATCTTCCTATCTTTCTATCTTTCTCCCTCACTCGCCACCTCCTCTGTAACCCCCTATCTTCCTATCTTTCTTCCTAACTCCCCGCCACCCTTAACCCCCCCATCTTTTCTCCCCTCTACCTGACCCCCCTCCCTCCGCTTTCCCGCCGCTACCTCCTGCACGCCCCCACCCCACCAGCTCCCATTCGTCGCCCCACTCCTGTCCCCCACCCCCAGCTGACCCCCCCCTCCTCCCTCTTCCGAAGGCGTGCCAAAGGCAAGCCCGTCTGCGCCCATCCGCGCCTGGCCCGCGCCCAGTGCCACGACCCCTGGCCCCCAGCACTCCCAAACCCCGCTGCACCGCTACGACCCCTTCACCCTCCACGCCCTCAACCCGGGGTGCTCCAGCACCTGCTTTCAAGCCAACCCGAAATGTACCCACGGACCCTTTGTATGTCACACCTGCAAACTTACCTTCCACCACGAAACCACCATGTCCGCCAACCCACGCGCCATCAACCACCTCAAATGCATCCTGATCAACGCACGCTCCGTCCACAAGCACGCCGTTGAACTCTGGGACCTCCTGGACTCCACCGCACCAGACGTCGCCTTCATCACGGAGACCTGGATGAACGCCTCCTCGGCCCCCGACATCGCCTTAGCCATCCCCGAAGGCTACAAGATTTCCAGGAAAGACAGCACCAACCAAGTAGGAGGAAGAATCGCCATCGTCTTCAAGGACTCAATCAATGTCACCACCTCCACCGAAGACACCCCCTCGCCACCGAACACCTGCACTTCCAGATCCGCACAGACCCCAGGACCACCCTCAGAGGATCTCTCATCTACCGTCCCCCCGGACTGCGCCCCCTCTTCAGCGACTCCACACCGACTTCATCTCCCCACACGCCCTTGCCTCGCCGGACTACATCCTCCTCGGCGACCTCAACTTCCATCTGGAACAGAACAATGACCCCAACACACCGCCCTGCTCACCAACCTCGCCAACCTCGGTCTCAAGCAACTGGTGAACACCCCCACCCACATCGCCGGACACACGCTCGACCCCATCTTCTCCGCCAGCAACCACGTATCCTTCAGCCACTCCTCTGCTCTACACTGGACCGACCACAGATGTGTCCACTTCACCTTCCGACACGAGACTCGCCACCTCCGCACACAGCCCATCCCACCTCGACAGTGGAACAAAATCCCCGAAGAACAGCTTCTCTCCACTCTCATCGACAACCAACCCACCTTCTCCTCCGACCCCAACGACGCAGCCCTCAGCCTCACGAACTGGATCACCAACTGCGCAGACAACCTCGCTCCCCTCAGACGCCTCCCAAGACAGACCAACACCAAAAAACCTCTCTGGTTCACTGACACCCTTAAGGAATCAAAGAAAACCTGCCGCACTCTCGCGAAAGCCTGGCGTAAGGACCACACCGCAGATAACATGACTGCCCTCAAGAACGCTACCTGCGAACACCACCACCTGATCCGCGCCGCCAAAAGGAATTTCTTCACAGACAGACTGGACAAAAACAGCCACAACAGCAGAGAACTCTTCAACATCGTAAAAGAGCTCACCAACCCCAACGCCAACGCCATCACACCCTCACAAGACCTTTGCAACTCCCTCGCCACCTTCTTCCATCGTAAGTTCACCGACCTACATGACAGCTTCGGAAACCAGACCCAGTCGACCACCACAGAACCCACAACCCCAGCCATCACCCTCAACGCCTGGACCCACATCAACACAGAAGAGACCAAAGCCACCATGATCTCCATCCACTCTGGTGCCTCCTCGGACCCCTGCCCACACTTTATCTTCAACAAAGCCGACGACATCATCGCCCGCACCTCCAGTCCATCATCAACAGCTCCTTTTCATCTGCTACCTTCCCCGAGAGCTGGAAAGACGCTGAAGTCAACGCCCTACTAAAGAAACCTACGGCTGACCCAAGCGAACTGAAGAACTTCCGCCCCATCTCGCTCCTCCCCTTCCCTGCCAAAGTCATAGAGAAGACCGTCAACAAGCAGCTTACCAACTTCCTTGAAGACAACAACCTTCTCGACCCCTCTCAGTCCGGATTCCGAGCCAACCACAGCACAGAAACCGCCCTCATCTCAGTCACAGACGACATAAGAACCCTGATGGACAACGGAGAAACAGTCGCCCTCATCCTCCTCGACCTCTCGGCTGCCTTCGACACCGTCTGCCACCGCACCCTAATAGCCCGCCTCCGCTCCACCGGGATCCAAGGACAGGCCCTAGACTGGATCACCTCCTTCCTTTCCAACCGCTCCCAAAGAGTCTACCTCCCACCTTTCTGCTCAAACCCCACCGAGATCATCTGCAGCGTCCCACAAGGCTCCTCGCTCAGCCCGACTCTCTTCAATGTCTACATGAGCCCCCTCGCCGACATCGTACGCAAACACAGCATCATCATCACCTCCTACGTCGACGACACCCAGCTGATACTTTCCCTCACCAAGGACCCCACCAGCGCCAAGACCAACCTGCAAGACGGAATGAAAGACGTCGCAGACTGGATGAAACTAAGCCGTCTGAAACTGAACTCAGACAAAACGGAAGTCCTCATCCTCGGAAACACCCCGACCTCCTGGGACAACTCCTGGTGGCCCACGGCCCTTGGCACCGCACCGACCCCCTCAGACCACGCACGCAACCTCGGTTTCATCCTGGACCCACTTCTCACCATGACCAAACAAGTCAACGCCGTATCATCCTCCTGCTTCCTCACCCTCCGCATGCTCCGGAAGATCTTCCGTTGGATCCCCGCCGACACCAGAAAGACCGTGACCCACGCCCTCGTCACGAGCCGCCTGGACTACGGCAACACCCTATACGCTGGAACCACTGCTAAACTCCAGAAACGTCTGCAACGAATTCAAAACGCCTCCGCCCACCTCATCCTCAACACACCCCGCAACAGCCACATCTCTGCACACCTGAGACACCTGCACTGGCTTCCCGTCAGCAAAAGGATCACCTTCCGACTCCTCACCCACGCACACAAAGCCCTCCATAACAAGGGACCAGAATACCTCAACCGCCGCCTCAGCTTCTACGCTCCCACCCGTCTTCTCCGCTCCCCCAGCCTCGCTCTCGCCGCCGTCCCTCGAATCCGCCGCTCCACGGCAGGTGGGAGGTCCTTCTCCTACCTGGGGCCAAGACTTGGAACACCCTCCCCACCATCCTCAGGACCACCCAGGACCACTCCGCATTCCGGAGACTACTCAAGACCTGGCTTTTTGAGCAGCAGTAACCCCTTCCCCCTAGCGCCTTGAGACCCGCACGTGTGAGTAGCGCGCTTTATAAATGTTTATGATTTGATTTGATTTGATTTGGTACTTTTTAGCAGCAAAATGTAGCAATGTTTACATTTTGTCAAGTACTTCATTCGTTCCGTGTTGCAGGTGATGATAAGCACTGGTATTAATTTGTTTTGGGACGGACATTTATTGTTCATCAACTGACTTTGACTCAGAGCAAGAAGAAGGAAGAGAAAGGAGGTAAAGAATGACAAAGGGAAAAGCAGGGTAAAAAAACATAACCCGAAAGAATGAGATCCAGAGATATTGTAGCATTGTGAAAGAAAGCGACAAGGGGTGAAATAAATACCAAGAAGCCTTTGTATTCGTGAACCCTGGCACTTAGTAGCACCACCTGATTGACTGCCAAGCAAACTCTGGACCCCTGCACTTTTTTATTTACAAACTAATCACAGATTATTTTTTGTGTAGAAAAAATATGGACACTTACTTTGCTACCCACAACTACACTAAATGCCACTTAAAGAAATGGAACAAAATAGCACACACTGGTGATTATTTAGATGTGGCCCTATTTATAGCATAACAAGAGGTTCATTGCATATATATGTTTGTGCAGTCTATGTTGCACATGCCATAATCAAAGGCTCATTACAGAATTGGGAAGGACGAATTAATATGAGTATCCATATTGTCACGTTTATGCTATGTTTGCAAAGTAAATGCTCATTTATCTAATGGGTAAAGAAAAACAGTTGCAAGGTGTGTCACAAAGGGGCAAAAGAAAGGGACATATGGCACAAAGTGAAGAAGGAACTTTTGCCTCACACCTGTCTCTGTAAAGGAATTTCAAGCATCCTTTAGAACCAGTCAGGAAATGATAGGCATGGTGAGACATTTTCCCTTTATTATTTCATTTAGAATATGTGAATGAGTGGGATTATTAGTGGGGCCCGATTTTGCAGTTCTTAGAATCTAAGACCAAAAATTACATTTTGCTCGGCCATCAGTTCTATTCACCAATATGGAAACTGCCAAAAATGTTTTAAAAGCAATTGGTAAGGCCATCACTAAGATACAAGCTTATTTCGATCCTGCCTGACAAGATAGGCCATTTTATATTGCAAGAAACAACCAAGTAACCCATACTGATGTTCAAAAGGAAGACAGCTCATTAAGCACAAATGAAGCAAGCTCTTCTTTGAATACCCTGACGGGGGAAGGAGTTCTCACTTTAATGTAGCCTCAGTGGTAGGACACTTCTCAGTGTCAAGAGTAACAGTTTGTCTACTGATGTAACATCACTTGACAAGTTCATAGTGTGAAAAAATGCCCCTTTTGCATGGTCACCCACAATGTTTTCTGTGTTCTATCACTGGTTTTTAGACTCTTTACACTGGGACACTGTAGTCCAGGAGCAGGTTTATGTGCTCTAATCACGAAAACATGTTGAAATTGGATCATCTTTGATTGGCGCATGCAACTCTTATATAAGTCCATAGTACATGGTGTGACTACACCTATGACATGGGAAGGGAAACTTCACCTGTCAACTGCAGCACATATGCCATTCGCTGGTGTGGCAGGGAAAACATGGCTTGAGGTGTATCAGTGCACCTAATTCAATGTTAAAGTTAAGTTTTAATACAAATGTAGGAAAAGTAACTTTTAGAAAGCAACCTTTAACCTGCCTGAAGCTCATTGAAGGTAATTTTTGATTACTTCTCCAACTAGGACTTGACCTTAATTGGTTGTGAAAAGAGCTCTCAGAAGAGGAAGAATTGCCTGGGTGTGGGGAGATGCTTTCATTCCCCTTACAGGGATACAAGTAAATGTGGGCTCAAGAACTTCAATAATCTGAGAAGAGGCCTGCCCTTTCACAAGTAAATGGAAGGTAAGACCTGGTGAAGGTAGCTGTTTGTTCACGCACCCATGCTGGTACTGAACCCAGTGGTAGGGGAGTTACCCTAAGAATGGGTTTTGAGCGACCACAGAGGAGAGGACTACTCATTTCCTTGGTCACATCCCTAAGTGACTCACACAGGCTCTGCACAAGGATAGAAGGCTTTGTCAATCTTGAATTTGGGGAGAAAGGTGCACTATGGGGTTGTTTACAGAGGGTCAGATAGGATCTGTTGCAAAATTAGGCAGAGTTGCCCCTGAGAAGATTTCATCCCATTGGTTAGGGAAGGGCCAGAAGTAACCACTACCCAGTAGCGACAGCAAGCCATAAGTGTACCACAACAAAGCACCCTCCTCAGAAAAATGATGGACCAGTAGGAGAACAGAAGAAAAACTATACTTGTTTGAGACCTGTGAGAAGACCAGAAAGGCTGGACCTGTGCCTACTTGTACCCAAGACAAATATGTGGACCAGAGAGTTAGTTGACTGACCTCCTGTATAGGTACAGGGACACAACAAGCTGCAAGAGGTCCTTTCTGTTAAGTGCCCCCCTAGCAACTGGACCTGGACTGGACCCTGCTGGTTGCCTTTGCGGGATTAGGTTCTAATCCCTAAGTGTAGTCGCTGAGGCCCTGAGACCCTTGACTGTGACTAAATGGGCTTCTCCTACAATCTCTGAAAAGCTGTTGGACTTTCAGTGGCCAGAGAATCTGGACCAAACACCTGATTTAATCTGGCAAAGGCATGACTCCGAGGGACTAAAGAAACAGGTTTCTCCTGCTTATAGCTTCTCTGGAGCAGCAAACTCATTTCACTAAGCACTCACCAAGAGGTATCTGACCCTATGAAACTCATCATCAGATACAGCCCACAGCCTTGCCACACTCACGGATTCTGAGCTCCCAAAAAAATTACTAATGGCCTGATTTAGAGTCACAAACATTATGGAAGGAGCAAGGGCAGGGGCAGCAAGATGACCACAGAGGGCAGCTGTGGTGGATTTCCCACCAGCAGGAACTGGGCCATTGCCATCCTCCTGCTGTGGATGGCCAAAGGCTGTAAGCAGAGGAGGTGTTCGCTGAATTTGTTTAAAAAATAAACACTGGGAAATTCACTGAAAAACACAAAGGTAAAATAGATGTTATGTTCTTCCCTAACAGTAGAGAACCCCAGCAATTCACTTGAAAAACAATGGTTGAAGTGACTTTATAGTTCGCTATGATAATAAGATCTTAGCTTCTATTAAAAGAAACCTATAAATTCACTGGAAATACCAAAGGTTAAAGCAACATCATGGTTAGATGTTGAAATGAGTGAAAAACTAATGCTTAAAAAACAAAAAAAAATGAAATTCACCAGTTATCATTCAGTGAGCTAACCAATACCTGCACCAGTGCCATGCACTTCTTATAAACTCACATATCACTCATGAAATGTTTAATGCCATCATTGATTTTGTGGTAAAGGTTCCAAACTGTCTAGGGGGCACAAGGCAGTGAAGGCCTGATGGCAGGTGCCTTTGTGTATGTTACGGGCAAAGTGTAAGGAAGACTATGTACAGATCCTCCCAGCCACCTTGTCAGGGTGGCCCATCCTTTGTGTCACTGTCAGAGTCATGTGACCCAGAACACTAACAGAAATGCGCAGTTGGTTGGGACAAGAAAATGCAAGCTTTCTAAAAGTAGCCTTTTCAGAATTCTAACTTAAAATCCAACTTTATCATTAAATAGGATTTTAAATTACATGTAATTTGAGTGTAAACAGCAGATCTCTATCTCCTCCCAATCTAGATTTAGCACTTATGAAATTTAATAGGGTAACCCAGAGTTAGTCAATGGGAGAGATGAGGCCTTGCAACAGTGAAAAACAACTTTCAGAGCATTTTAACCTACATTTTAAATGCAGTGAAACTTGCTCTATGAGCCTGTAGATAGATACTTTATTTGCACAGTTACTTAAAACCATTGCATAAAATCTCTTTTTGCAGTTTTGCACAATGTTTAAAAAAGTCTTATCAGATTCCAAACTATCATAAAATACAGTATCTTTTGCTGCTAGATTAATCTAGGAAATTTATTCGGCTAATATACCTGTTTGACGTAACAACTAGCAACTGGTAATGTAAGAGCTCTAAAGCGGTTTGTGTAAAGACTTGAAGGAAGTTCCTAGGGCAGGTTGCACTGCAATTTTGTCATGTTGGCCCCGGCTGCTTTTTTGTTATGAGGGTTAATCATTTAACCAGTTGACAGTTCAACTGTAGGTCTCCTGGAGCAAAACATGCCAGCACAACCTGGCTCTTTGTTTGTAAGCTCCTTTCATTAAATAGATGTTTTAATAGAGTTTTCCTTTCAAGTGCAAGTTTTTCGCAGGTGCAAAGCAGATGTTGAAGATCTTCTATGCCAACACCAAACAAACAACAGGTAGTATTTGCTGAATCCCTTAGCCAGGAGGCTGTGTTTAATACACCTTGTAACAGCCCCAGTCGGTACATTAAAAACAGCTTTTTGGTGTGCCTTAAAAAGCTGAGGCTAAGGTATGCTTGGCCCTCATTACAACCTCGGTGGTCTTCCCAGAAGACCGCTGAGGCTGCGGGTGACAGAATACCGAGAGTGCTGGCGGTATGTCTGGCTCCCTATTACGAATTTTCCGTCGGGCCAGCGGACGGTAACAGTGTTACCGTCCACTGGCCCAGTGGAAAGGTCACATCAACATTGCTGCCGGCTTGTAATAGAGCCGGCGGCAATACTGACGTGCAGCGGGTGCAGTAGCACCCGTCGCGCATTTCACTGCCCGAAATTCGGGCAGTGAAATGCGCGATGGGGCTATGCCTGGGGGCCCCTCCGCTGCCAATGCCAAGTGCATGGGCAGTG
This sequence comes from Pleurodeles waltl, assembly GCF_031143425.1. Taxonomy (NCBI): domain Eukaryota; kingdom Metazoa; phylum Chordata; class Amphibia; order Caudata; family Salamandridae; genus Pleurodeles; species Pleurodeles waltl. The sequence goes on from NC_090439.1 coordinate 34,789,472, forward strand.
TAGGGGCCCCCAGGGGCACCCCAAGTCCCCTTACTGCCAGTGTTTCCATGGCAGTGTCTACTGCCATAGTCAGGCTGGCGGTAAGGGGAGTCGAAATCCCCAGTGCAGTGCTGCCCTGGCAGATTACGACCGCCGGGACCGCCATGGCGGTATAATGCCGGTCCCGGTGGTGTTACGGTGGTGGTACCGCCACGATCAAAATGTGGTGTCCTGTACCCCCAGCCTGTTGGCAGTATGAATGCCACTATAGCCCTTGTGGTCACCGACCGCCAGGGTTATAATGAAGGCCACAGTGTCATCCTAACATGGGGCCTCCTTCAGAAGGCTGCTTTGCCCTCCATCGAGGATTGGAGTCTAAAGGATCTCCAGACTGCTTTTTTTAAGACGCTGTGCGAAGTTGGAGTCCCTGATAGATCAGTGAGCCCTGCCTTCCTCAATGAATCTTGTAGGTATACTCTGTCAGGTGAGTCATTCTTGCTCTGAAGCTCCTGCCATATGTGGTGGTTAAGGGAGTCTGAAGTTGCTCCTCGGACCTAACTCCAAAAGTGTATGTATGCACCTCATTTTGCAAGGACTGATTCAGTAGACCGAACTCCAGTCTAATTTACTGTATTTTGGGAAGTTGAAGATAATCCGATAAACTTTGCATACTGTCTGGTGTAGATTTTTCAAAGCGCTTTGGCATTGTATTTCACTCCCATATGTTATTGTAGGTCGGAACTCAGCTTTCATTACCTGTAAGAGGGGGGATGAATGATGGGCCATTCAATTCTGTTTTTGGTCTTTTTAAAGATACTGCTAGGGCCAGGCCTTTCCCCATAATTCTACCTCTTTAGTGCACAGAGTTGCCAGACTTATCAATGATGTCCCCCGAGGTATTTGCATTTATGCACTTGTAGGAGCTGTGTCTTGCCCAAGTACCACACCTGAGGGGACTTCCGCTTGCTACTAATTGACATTGTTTAGGTTTTTTGCAAAGTTTGCAGATGAGATTTTGGTGTCCGAATATAGCTGGGTTGCATTTATCAGACGCTGGAGCCCTATCTTGGTGTGGTTTATCAACACAAGGTCATCCACATAAATGAGGCCCCGTAGCATCTGATCCCCAATTTTCAGAGCTGCAAGTTTGTGAGGGCAAGAACCCCGTCTGATCTGCCAAGTACAGATTAAAAGGTGTGGGGACCAGTACGCAGCCCTGTTTCAGACCTTTGGTGGTGGATATCCTCTTCAAGAGATGCATGCCTCTATCCAATTAAATCTGTACCCAGGTGTCCGTGTGGTGGGCAATTATCAGATCTAAAAATGGTCGGGGAATGCCCCAGCTTGTTAATTTCCTCCAAAAACAGATTCCTCTCCATGTGGTCAAAGGCAGCCCTAAAATCAACGAAGCATAGGTGGAGTAAGAGATGTGCCTATGCTTTGTCAACACGAAGTGTGATAGCCATGATGTTTGTCATAGTCCCAGTTTCTTTTGATAATCCAGTTTTAGTGTTAGGTATTATTCTCTTTTTGGAAATCCATGCAGACAGTACTTTGCTATATTATCTATTAGGGCGATAAGCAATCATTTTTTGATAGTGGTCCGTACCCATTTTTGAAAGAGGGTGAGGTTTTTGATCCTTTCCAGGACAGTGGGATAGTGCCAGTAAAGCCAATCTCTGAGTAAGAGAGTTTCTAAAGTTGACCCCCAAAAAGTCATGTTGTGCTTAAAGGCTGCTTGGGAGGCCATTGAATACAAGGGCTCCTTCCCTTCTGCCCTTGACTATCTGTGATCAATTATCGAGGCTGTTGCTGCAGTTGTAATAAGTGATGGCTCCTGTAGGCACATATGCAGGCAGGGAGTTCCTGTGCTTGTTGGTCTTTTTTTAGGCATTTGAAGTGATACAGAGCTTGTGTGATAACAGTTTAAGTGATCACCAAGATAATGTGCCAAACATCTTCCTGCATGTGCAATGTAATGCCTGCTTGTGTAGGGCCTGAAAGTTTGCATATTGTGTGCCAGAAGTGCACGCTGTTGTTACTCTTTGCGTCCATATATAGCTTGGCCCATAGATCTTTTTCATGTAGCCTGTAGGGCTCACCTGAGGGGTGACACATAAGTACTAGAAAGGAAGGTTTGAACCTGGGAAAGATTTATTTTGCCAAGTTAAAATGGCACTTTAAAACTGTACAGACAGGCTGCAGTGGCTGACATGAACCATGTTTTACAGGACTACATGAATGGATGGGTACAGTGAGTGTTGCTGACCACTAGTAGCATGTAATTTACAGCCCCTGGGTACAGGTACATTTGCTAGGTATGTACAACTAAATTAAAAGTGTCAATTAGTTTGGTCCACTTTTACCATGTTTGAAGGACAGAACACAGGCACTTTAGCACTGGTTAGCAGTTGTACAGTGCACAGAGCCCTAAAGACAAAAAAAAACAAATTCACCAAATGGGAGGAGTGAAGGCAAAGTGCTTGAGGTAACACCACACCAAATAATGTGAGGTTTAATGGTATAAATTGTCTATATATCCATGTGTTACTTGCATAATTCAATGATGTGCAATTTTGCAAATCACCTAGTCCATACTTGGTTTAATAAAGCTACCATCAAATACAAGTCAACAACTAAAAGGAACATGTTTTAAAAGATTAAATACATTTTGCAGATAAAGAAGGCAGATACTATGTATAAGTATCCTTCTTACGAAGTCACAAGCAAAGTGATGGCAATATCAAAAGGAAATGTATTCTGAATGCTGACCCACTCCAATTTCTAGAAGAGAGTCTCTCCAGCAAAGAACAACTAAATATATTTTAGTGCTGCTGAAAAACCTTCAAGGACATTAAGGCTTGGAAACTATATGTCAAACCATATAAAAACAGATGAATATAAGACCTTTATCTCTAAGAGATCATTATCATGCAACCTGTCCTGTCCTTTTAGACAATTATTTGACTTCAGAGAAATTCCTTATTCCAGGGTGCCATCAAGTCGGATAAGCAAAACACATAAAGTCACTGTTGTATGCTTGTCATTGAACATCAATAAAACAGAAAAGCTCAAAATAATGAGGCCCCTTTGTTAACACTGTTACTAAAATGTCAGCAACGAAAAAGGTTATATAGAAACTCATAAACTCAAACGCAGCAAAGGAAGGAGGTATGCATTTGAAGAAAATCAATACCATTTCACATGAATAATTTGGTGTTGCAGTTTCCATGGGTCAGTGGTATATTTCATACTCCTTAATATTAACACGTATTGCAACATATGACACGTTTTCATTGCTGCAAGTGGTATATTAATATCTAACATTTTGCACAACAAATTAAAATTCTGCCACTAGCTTTTAACACCAGCACATTGAGCTGTAGTTGACACAGTGCTGTTGATTTGATCCAGATAACAAAATATTGCTGACAAATTCAAATTGTCTGAGGATCGACCAAACCTAAGTAACTGATTAGAACTGTCAATTCAAGCAACTCTTTTGACTTATATGTACAGCTTATAAAGCAGCCATGTCAGTCAGAATAAAAGATGAAATTGCGGAATTAGGTTTTATGAAGTACCATGTGTCCAATTCCAATCCCCACGAAACCATCTCCACCACTAAACCTCTAATTAATAATTTGATCTTTTTTTTAGCCTCCACTCTTAGTAGATCACACAGTAGATATGTACGTCCTCTCCTCTCACAGTGGCTCAGCATCACAAACTCATGACTAACATGGAGAGCTGAACTAGCAGCACGAAAACAAGAAATCGTGAGACCAGTAACAAAAACATTCAAAAGATAATCCTAAGAAGAACAGAAATTACTGCCAAATATCTGACTCTTAAAATCAAAATACTAAAGGTACCAAAAAGGAAATAGCTACGTCAACTGGTCTTCCATAAGTGACATAGCACTTAGAAGCCCATTCCAAAGATTGTGGAGGAGGGGGCATACTTATCATAGCGTTGCTTGCATAACACAAGGACGAGGCAAACCATAAGTGAGATTTATCAAGCCATGCAAGGCCACCTTCCATGGCCCGGCATGGCTTGATAAATCTGGAGTAACGCAGGACATCGCAAAGTGCTGACTTGTGCTACTCTGCCCCAGGGAGGCATTCGATGAGTTGGGAGTGGGTGTCTCCAACCATCCACCCATGGATTTTAATGCATTCCCAGATTTACCAATAATGATAGACCAGGGAATGCTATGTCTCACCAGGGAAGGTGTAAGGAGGAGAAATATCTTCATTTCTCCTCTTTGTCACCTCTTCTACATGTGCTGCAATCTGCAGCACAGATAGAAAGAGGAAAACGCCTCTGAGGATTGTTTGTATGCAGGAAGGTGTCTCTTCCTACACAAAATAAAGATTTCTGCAACCAGGCACCCTTGCACCATGACACTAGGCAGCCAGAAGTCTGCCAGTGCAGGGAAAGGATGGGAGTAGATGGTATAATGTTAAATCCGCCACATTCCTGCTCTTTTACTTTCATGCAGCACAGCAAGGTAGTTTGCTGCATCAAAGATTGATAAATATGCCTGAGGCTTTTTAGATGATGGACATTGCAAAAGCATGCCCCTTTGTTCTGGTTGACATATTGATATTGTATATCGTCTCTTTCTACTTGGTAATTTATCATCAAGTAGAGACTTAGGTTAAATACTACAATTATTTGAAACACATTTGACTGTGCATTGTCAGATAGTTGAAGTCACTGACTCCCCTCTCTACAACTTTTACTTTTGTTGGTGTTCCTTAGGGTTGAGCCTGACAAATCCCCTGAACACAGTGGGCATTTTATACAGTCCATGTACAGGTGACACCCAGTTATACATATGAATCAATCACAGTATAGCAATAAACCTCCTCAAACAATGCTTAATTGGATGTCTTGCATAATTAAACTGATTATTAAAGAAATAAAATCTTTATCATCTGCTCTGATCCCAGAATTAACCCAGTCAATTTTAGTGGGATAATATTTGTAAATTGTAAATCTGCCATATTTCCAGAAATAATTTCCAGTGCAAAATCATTGGCATCTACTGTTGACCACATAGTCATTTTGGGCAGTACCTAAATTGTGCTGGTGTTTTCCAATTTTGGGCTCCAGCACTCATTCCTAGGAACCAGGGCCTACTTACAACAGCTTACAGGTGCATTAATGCGTTTTCACTTGCAATGGGCCAACACCTGTTAGCACTGTCTGCGTTTTTCACTCTGCAGTACTTTCAATGCTTGCTCTCGGTGGTAAACTCTTAGGGCCAGATGTAGCAAAATTCGTAATTGCGACACGCAAATTGTGAGTCAGAGCGACTTGCAATTTGCGTGTCGCAATTCTGAATGTTAGATGGTGTCCCTGACACCATCTGTGACTCGCAAGGGGGTCGCAGAGGCCCACCTCATGAATATTCATGAGGTGGGTCGCAATTTGCGACCCCCTTGCGAGTGGTGGCATTCACAGGAATGGTGGCCTGCTGGACAGCAGACCACCATGTCTGTGACTGTTTTTTAATTAAGCAGTTTTTTTTTTTGTAATGCATCCCGTTTTCCTCAAAGGAAAACGAGATGCATTACAAAAACGAAAAATGAAACATTTTTGTTTCATTTTTTCAGAGCAGGCAGTGGTCCACAGGACCACTGCCTGCTCTGAAAAAATGTTTGCAGTGCCATTCACAACGGGGAAGGGGTCCCATAGGGACCCCTTCCCTTTTGCGAATGGGTTACTACCCATTTCAAAAGGGTAGAAACTGCGATTGGTTTGCGACCGCGTTCGCAGTCACAAAGCAATCCTGCATTGCACTGCGAATCGCAATTAGGAAGGGGCAAACCTTGTGAAATTCGCTGTTTGGGACGTGCAAACTGCTTCCTACATCTGGCCCTTAGTCTCCAAACTATTCTGAAAGCGTCAGAAGTAATACTGCAAGGAAGACTCAGCCCACATCAATCATGTAAACCTTGGGTTTCACCTGGAGTTTGTAAATGGTTTAGAGGGCCAACATGGTGGCAGCACATTAGTAGAGTTGGCTTGGCTAACTGCTCCTTTTCTTTTACTTCTGCTTCTGGTTGCAAGCTTGCTAGCATGATGAATGCTTGAAGGCAACAATCTTAGATGAGTGTGTTCTTGTGGGTTGCAGAGGCTGGGTGTACACCTGGTGGTATATTTCCTTGGCACACTTGATTACTCTCAGTTTCAGCAATTATGATGCAGTGACACTATTGGAGGCCCTTTTTATTGTTTATATGATCAATTTGAGATCATATGAAAGTACCTGAAATTTAATGACAGTGCTCCAAGAAACACTGTTACAGTGACAGGTAATACTATGATGCAGGAAACTGTGGGAAGTAAGTGGGCATGAGCTGCACCTGGACATACCACAGATGTAATGAATCACCACCAGTCTTCCAACTCATTCTTTGGTCTCCCTATGCTAGTAAAGTGCCTTACTGTTGGTCAATAGTGTGTGTGACAGCAACCTGTCTGTCAGTGAGTTGTGTCTGTTACCATGCTCGGACTGGCCTTTAGAGCAATCATTCACTGCCTGACGGGCTGCTCAGACAAGTCAGTGTATGGACCGTTTGGTTATCTGGTTGTGGTTTTGTTTTATTGTCTGCTTGGACAATTTTTGCTGTTGATTTCCCTGATATTAAAACAAACTTTGCCTGCTGCATGCTCAAAGCTTTTGAGTAGGTTTTCTGATCGTATGTCTTTGAAATAACATGAGAAATAACTGGTTACATTCTTGTAAATAGTGGGAAAGCATGCCCCAAGATTAGTTTCAAAATCAATATTTTGCTGTTGAGAGGTGTAAATCTACAGAAACAGAGTACACTAGGTTTTCCATTATCCCCTAACATGTCAATGTAGTGTTAGAACCCTTACCAATTTCCATTACATCCAACAATGGCATATTAGGTAGTAAATTTGTTTTTCAATTGAGCTCATAAGTATACTGAACACAAAGTTCATTCATTTCAAAATCACCTGAAGACATCCTGGATACAAAAATGATGAAAAACTATATACTGGCAATAATATAATTAAAGTGAAAACCATCCCAACAGTTATAAATATCGCTGTTGTATCCAATTCTTATTAAAGTGGCGCAGATAAAGTTGCATGTGCAAAATAAGCAACCTATAAAAAAACCGGATAAAGTGCTATGTACATTCAACCGAAAGAGAAGCTAAATATCCAGTCTGACATTGCATGTGCAAAAGGAGCAACCTATGACAAGCAGAGTACCGTACTCTGGGCCAGATGTAGCAAAAAGCAAAATTGCGACTTGCAATTTGCGAGTCCATCCGACTCGCAAATTGCAAGTCGCAATTTGCTATGCAGTACGGTGTCTCAGACACCGACTGCGACTCGCAATGGGGTCGCAATGACCCACCTCATGAATATTCATGAGGTGGGTCGCAAATTGCGGCCCCATTGCGAGTATAGGCACTCGCTAACATGGAGGCCTGCTGACGTCAGCAGACCTCCATGTTCGCGACCTGCTTTTAAATAAAGCAGTTTTTTTTTTTTGAAGTGTAGCCCGTTTTCCTGACAGGAAAACGAGCTGCACTGCAAAAAAAACCGAAACCTTTTGTTTCGGTATTTTTTCAGGGCAGGGAGTGGTCCCTTGGACCACTCCCTGCCCTGAAAAAATATTTTGGGGTCCAGTCCCATGGGGACCCCTTCCAATTTGCGAGTGGGTTACCATCCACTTGAAGTGGATGGTAACTTGCATCCCACAGCGACTAGCAAATAGGAAGGGAACACCCCTTCCTATTTGCGAGTCGGAAATGCATATTGCGAGTCGGTAACGACTCGCAATATGCATTTCTGCATGCCAAACCCACGTTTGCGACTTGCAAACGGCGAATTTCGCCGTTTGCGACTCGCAAACGGGTTGCTACATCTGGCCCTATATACATTCGAAAAAACTGGCTACAAAAGTGAAACGAACAAACATATAATTGCAATAACCTCAATACAGTGCAGACAGTCACATTAATTAAGGATGCCGCCGTCATACCGAATCCTCATTAAAGTGCTTCCAATAAGGTGTCATGTGCCGAGTATAAAAAGAGCAACCTATGAAGAAACAAAATTTGCAGTTGTCAATGATTTATCCCCCATTTCCAAATTAATCTGCCTGTCATCCTCCATAAATCAACATTGAGTTCTCTCATAAATTCTTTCAAGAAACCTGGGAATAATGTCCTGCTTTGAAATGTTTTGTAATAACCTATACCCGTTGTCAACCCCTGTAAGGCTGGTCTTAATCAGTGAGCACCCCAATCAGGTGTGGTTCCCAGCTGAAATTATAGGGACTCGAAAAAAGTGGGTTAACTAAAGAAAACTCCACCTTAGATGACCCCCTTGTTACCCAGACCTCCGCTTTAGCTCATCTCAGGTTCTCTTTTGGCAAAATCCCCTAGCTCCCTTGAACCAAAACAAACCCAGAACGAGACCACTGCCTTCGACAGAGATAAGCCAAAATATTGATACCTGAAACAACTTGTATAGAGCAATCACCCTACTGCCTCACTCTGGCAGTGTCTTATACCTAGTTTTGTTCAGCAAGTTTGCAATTTTAATAAAGGTAGGGAGATGCATTACGGACTCCTGCATCATTTTTTCTGTAAAAAAATCATCCATTGCTCCCCTTGTCTCCAAGTAATCTACCTATTACATCCAAAAATGCTGCAGAAGAGCAAGTTCTCCCTGATCCTTCTAAAGCTCTACAATAGCAAGTTCAGCCCTAGGTGCCTTCATGTTCCAGATGAAGCTTCTCAAATGGAAGTTGAGATCCTGAAAATAGCTGGTTTTAATTTTGATAGGGAACTTAGAGAACAGAAACAGGAATAGGGGCAATATAGACATCCTAACTAATGCCAACCATCTGATGAGAGTCAGAGGTAGGAGAGGCCACCTATCCGGAAGATCTTATGCCCTCCTCCGCATAGCAACATAGTTTAGCTGAATTAGCTGGGAAAAATCTCTAGTAACATATATACCCCATACCTGACTGGGCTTTGGGCCCCGGCCTGGCATTGTAAAAACACCAATAAGTCATCAGCTAAAGCATTAAAAAGCAAAACGTCCGTCTTGCTCGGATTCACCTAATAGTTTGCAATGCCTGTGCACTCCTCCAAATGATCAAAAGCTTGCTGCATATTTGCTGAATCGGGCTTGAGTACAAGGCCATATTGTCAGCAAACAACTTTAGTTTGGACATCCCTTCCAGTGGTGCTTTGATCTCAAATGTGCTGCATAACATACGTGGTAACAGCTCAATAAAAAAGGCAAATAGTATAGGAAATAGGGTACATCCCTGACGGGTGCCCCTATTAATGGACACCTCCCCCACCACAGTAGAATTCACTACCACCTTGTCCTGTGCTCCCTGGTATAAATTCTTGAGCATTGTTACAAATTGTGGGGGGAAGCTTAATTGCACCAAGTAAATAAATAGAGCGTCCCAATTGATCAGGTCAAACACCTTCTCTGGGTCGACCATAATTGCTGCTGCAGGTGTTTAATTACATGAAAAAAATCTATAGCATGAATAATTTTTTTTTTATTTGCAGCCATGAGATGACTGGGGACAAAGCCACTCTGAACCTCATGGATCAATGATTGGCCTGCAGGAGTAACACATGTTGCCCAAATTTTAGTCAAAAGTTCATAATCTGCATTAATCAGACTAATGGGTCTATAAGAATTGACATTAGATGGAGATTTGCCCTTTTTCATTAAACAAATTATAATAGATTCCTTAAAGAAGAGGGGAACTAGCCCACCCTCACTGATGTAGTTGAGTAGCTCATTTAAGAAGTCGCTAGTTGCTGTGCGAATATTTTGTAAAATTCAGAGGGAAACCTGTCAGTGCCACAAGCTTACGCATTATACATTTTAGCTAGGCTTCAAAAACTTCAGACTCCATTATTTTCCCCATCACTTCCTTGGCCAATGAACGAGAATGCCATGGCAATGCTAGCAAGGTAAAATACTGTGCTATGCAAGAGGAGGGCACTTGAAATATAGCTTCATATAATTGTCTATAATGTTGTAGAAAGACCCTGGCAACATCATCTTTCTCTGATACTCTGCTAAGTGTGACCAGTTCCTCAATTGTCCTGACAATTGCTTTTTCCTGCTTAACCTGGGTCGACCAAGCAAGAAATTTTCCAATCTGCTGACCTTCTTCATAAAATTATTGCTGATAGGTTTTAGAGCTGTTGATTTCCTCTAGTATATAAAAATCCCTTAAGCTTTGTTTGACGTTCTCGAAGTCCTTTACTGAAGACTCTCATATTAACGAATTCACAACAGCCCTCATTGCCACTTCAAACTTTAATTGTAGCTCCTGCACTTGTCTGATGTGCTCTTTATTCTGAATCTGAGATAGTCTCAATGCTGGTAGTCTAGTACAAAGAAAATAAGATCATCTCATTCACTGAACTGAAAATCACATACAATTGCACCACTGAGCAACTTCAAAATGATCTGAAGCTTAGTATTTGTCTGAAAGAATCGGCTGCTGAATAAGTTAGTCTTGATGCTACAGCTAAAGTGTTAATTCAAGCTTTTGTGTTAGTTTCATAAAAAATGTTAAACATATCAAGCAGCAGAAATATTGTTAAATGATAATGTGCTCTGATTTTCTAAATATTAAAATGAATGAGAAATTGAGTATTATTAAAGAAAATGTCTGAGTCAGATGTCTAGAAAGTATATCTAGACAAGTGCTATCCTACAGTAGGTTTAACACAACAAAGTATCCTGCAAAGCATCTACTAGACAACACTCAAAATGGAAATACCTGGTTTAATAGAACCTACAAAATGCTGCCAATGTCAGTGTATGCAGGCCAACTATATTAATAGGTTCCTAAATGTTACGATTCTAACTCAATACATTTTAAGAACCTTTTTTAGAGCAGGCCTTCGGAGGTTCATTTATTCTGCTCCGAAATATGTCTGAATGTCCAGAATAGGAAACAATAAATATGACTCACCTACACTAGAAGAAAACTCCTATTATGTCAAGGCCAATTGTTTTTATTTCTATTTTTCAGCAACAAGCCTCCACTTTTGGGTATAGTTGCTGAAAAAAAAATAAGTGGAGGTGGGGCGAAAAAACATAACACCTGTGCCTCCTGGTCAACTTCTACATCAGTGCATGCACAGAAGACAATAGGAACTTCTCCAGGCAGGTGGACAGCTACTACTATGGTGGGCGGTCAATTTACAGCGGACTGCGGACAGTCCGTAGACTTAGCTGAACTTGTGGGTTGGCAGGTCCCCTGCTGAATTCTCAATGACAAACTAAGGGGGTCGTTATGACCCTGGTGGTCCTGTCCTGCCACGCCGATGGTGGCGGCCAGACCGCCACAGCGTGGCACTGCAGGACTGGCGAATTATGACCATTGTAGTGAACTGGCTGCATCACAACCAGTTCACTGCCTGTGTTTGGCGGTCAACTGTTTTGACCGCCAAAATCATTACGAGGAACTAAGGGCCAGATGTAGCAAAAAGATTGCGCCTCGCAAATAGCCAAAATCGCCGTTTGCGAGGCGCAAATGCCTCTTTGCTATGCAGAAATGCATTTTGCGAGTCGGATCCGACTCGCAAAATGCATTTCTGACTCGCAAATAGGAAGGGGTGTTCCCTTCCTATTTGCAACTCGCAATGCAATTCAATTCCATTTGTGACCGCGAAAGCGGTCGCAAATGGAATCTCAGTTACCATCCACTTGAAGTGGATGGTAACCTAGTCGCAAACGGGAAGGGGGGCCCATGGGACCCCTTCCTATTTGTGACTGGAATAGAAAATATTTTTTCAGAGCAGGCAGTGGTCCAATGGACCACTACCTGCCCTGAAAAAATCCGAAACTAAAGGTTACGTTTTTTTTTTCAAAGTGCAGCTCGTTTTCCTTTAAGAAAAACGGGCTGCACTTTGAAAAAAAAAAACTGCTTTATTAAAAAGCAGTCACGGACATGGTGGTCTGCTGTCTCCAGCAGGCCACCATCCCCGTGAGTGCCCCTACTCGCAATGGGGTCGCAAACTGCGACCCACCTCATTAATATTAATGAGGTGGGTCTTTGCGACCCCATTGCGAGTTGCAGAAGGTGTCTGAGACACCTTTCTGCATTCCAAATTGCGACTTGCAGTTTGCGAGTCGCAGGGACTCGCAAATTGCAATTCGCAATTTGGATTTTTGGTACATCTGGCCCTAGATGTCTAAAATGACCAGTGCTTTTATATAGGTTTAACTCAAAACCCAGGGCCTTATTCACAAAGATAAATTTATATGCACTTAGGTAGTGATCTACTCAGTAATTGAATTTACCATTTCCATGTGGGAATCTCCACATAGATTTAGGTTCACAAGTCTCCACCCCCTCAAGTGAAGGGTGGAGACTCCAATGACAGTAAAGTAGCTATTATTTAGATTATAGCTGTTTGTGGCATGTCTGCCACAGAGGAGGCTATCCCTGCTGAGGAAGCAATATAAACAATATTAACATTTATTATACATTTAAAAGTATATGCATTGATTTAATAAATAAATATTAGAACACCCTTTACTAAATCTTCTTCACCATGACAACACCACTAGCAAGGCATAATACACAAATATGCTCAGGTATAGGAATGTTTTACAATTGTAGTTGCAAGATATGTTTTATATATATATATATTGTTTAAATTGATTATAATTTGTGACATTTACATTAAATTACAATACTGATTATTTAATCATTAGATCATGAAGGGAAACACATATTTTAAATTAGTGTATTTTAAATTGATAGTCTAACTGAAATCTTTTCTAATTGAAATAAATGTAAATTAAAATATGTATTTTTTTATATGTTGTTAGTGTTGCCTACTCATTGAAATCTTTAATATTGTTTTCAGGTACTGGTGGTTTAACCTGGGCGGTGCTTCACATATGCCAAGGCTTGATTAAAGTACATTAAAGCCTATTTCACCAGTAGCATTAATACAGCATATGTAAAGGTGTAGGTGTGTATTCTGTGAGTAGAAATTGCCCTACTCATTTGAAGGTTTTGTGTTATAATGGCATTGGCTCTCCCCACACACCCCCTTCCATTTTCCCGAAGCCTACTTATTTAATATTAACTTGTTTTCCCACCACTTTCTGCTGTCCTCCCCATGTTCTCTATTGCAAAATTGGAAATTTAACAATGATAGTAGATAATCTGGCTACTAGAACATCTGGTGCTTTGCTGGCTGTTAAAACAGAATTGGTGGCCATTAAATCAATGGTTTTGCAATATTGATTAGCCTTATTTTGTTAGCAGAGAAAGGTGGAGTCTGAAAAATGTTAAAGGCTCAAAATTGCTGTGCACATGTTCCTGATGATAGTCGAAAGGTAGAAGAATTTGCAAATAACATTTCTGACTTGAAACCTGAATTAGAAACTTTAGAAACCGTCTCAGGGACTGTGGGCAAATGAGCTTCTGTTATTAGCAATTGATTTGCAACAGTAGGAGCAGGACTTTTTAGAGTTATATTGACACCTATATTAATCATTGGGATTTGTTTATTGTGCTTAAATGCCTTGTACAAAGGATTTCAATGCTATATAACAAGGAAAAAGAATATGGAAAGAGAAGGGCCAATCAGAGAAGAAATAGAAATGGAAGAAAAAAAGAATAGAGAATATAAAAAGTTGAGAGTGGTTGAAAACCTGAAAAAAAAACTTTGATCACAAAAGAGAAGGGAAAAGTGCACTTTAGCAGATTAATTTGTAAAATAAGAATTGTGATGGTTTTTCAACCATCAGAGGGTGCGAAACTGCAAGAGCCAATTTTATTTGCAAACCAAAATGCTTTTTTAATAACAATGTCCAAAAGCTTATGTTTATATAGCACATATACTAAACACTAGAAATTGTAGAAGGTAATCATATTTAAATGTTAGAGGTCCACAACTGAAGAAATAAGTGCTGATTTAAGTTAGTCCAACTGTCGGTGACATGTTAACTGAAAATCATGCATTAATATCATATTGCATTGTTACTTTTCCATTAGATGTTTTTCTCTTTTGCTGCAGATGGTGTACTTTCCTTGAAGCCGCCTGTTAGTTCTCAAATATGCACTTGTTTTGTATGAGACAATTGATAGTCAGCTTCTCACGTGGAGGAGAGGAGGCATCAGGAAGAATGATTCATGAGAAGAACAGTCAGGACCGCAGAATGTGAAAAAGGTAACTTTTCAAGGAATAATGTCTAAAGAATATTGTACAAGTGGGAGAATATGGAGAGTTTACCTATACCCAGGCATTTACCACAATCCTTTTGGATAATTAAGGAGACAAAAAATTAGAATATTGTGTGTTTATATTAGTGAGTGTTCCTAGAGTAGCAGCTGGACTCCTTCCCTGACTCTCTGAAAGGACTCATCTTTGACTTTCTAATACTTTTCTACTTTTGAGGTTGCTTGGTCTATTTTCGTTGGATGTCTGCTGATTTAAAGCTGAGAATACTTTCCAGCTTCACATGCAGAGGCTTTATGCGTTTGCATTAATTCTCTCATCTAAACACTTAATTGAGTATCTGAACTGACACTTTATTTTCAACTTATTCAAATATATTTAAATAAAGGAACTTCCTTAATGGACCACGCTTGTGGCATTTTAACAATATTTACTGTTCTTTTGACAAACCTTTTATTTTACCTTATGTTGGAATATCAATTAGTGGATTATGTTCATTTCTAAAGACAATGCTTAAAAGACCAATTCTTATTAAATAAAATTTATTAAAGCCCGAGCCATTGAAAATAAAACTCTTCAACTCATACAAATCTCTCTTTATTGACCTTATTTTGAAATATCAATTATTGGATTATATTCATTTCTAAAGAGGATGCTTAAAATATCAATTATTATAAAATTAAATAGATTAAAACTTGAGCCATTGAAAAATAAAACTCTTTAACTCATACAAATCTCTCTTTATTGACTGTTCCAAAGTCATTACCAATTAATGAATTGTTGGATTGATGTATATGATCCCTCCTTTACACTTCTTTTTGTTGATGAACAAAGTTCAATATGACCAGTGGTGGGGATTGTTTACTGATTACACCAGCATATTGAGGTGTAGAAAACTGCTCTGTCATATGTCTATGTGTGCACAGATCTCAGATCCTCTAGGGGACAGCTCCATGCAATAAAAATAGGAGAGGCACAGACTTCCAGCAGTAGGTTTGTAAATTGCATTTTGAAATAGGTAAATTAACACTACTTTCCCTACTCCAAAGTGGCTTTTGTAAATAGGGCCCACAGACCTCTATCAAACATAGATTTCCTTAAATGAATGTCAAGCTGCTTGACCTACTTGTCATGTTAGAAATTTTCAATTTTAAAAACTATAGCCTCATATCATTCGATTTTATCTTTATTTCATAGTTTTTTCAATTTTCTGCATTTTAATTTCAAAATTAACATTTTTATAGTGGAAACAAATGCTAGTCTGAAAGTTCAGTTTGGAAGCAGATTGCAAATGGTACAGCAAATGAAAAATCCTGAACATAGCGAAAGCCAAGAAGGGTGTGTTTAAGGTTAAGCAAACTAACATTTTGGCTGAGAGCTGCCACCTTTTAGATTAGAAAGGTACAATTCACCGACTGATATAAAAGAATAGTAGAGAAACACAGTAACAGTCGACCATTAAGCTTGAGGGGAAGCAAGATGGCGGCCGGCTGACCCGGCCATAATGAAGCTCTCCATCCTTTCTCCCAGAAGATGGAACACACAGGCTGAAATGCAATAGAGTGGCCACCTAGCATGCTATGCTCCCTGATTTGACGATCGGGCTCATACAAGCATTACAGGAGAGGCGCCCTGCAATGGTTTGTTCTGTCTCCACCTACTATCACTGAAAGGAACTCCTTTGTGGCTTATGGTGGGGACTAGTATTTTTTAGACCAAGGGGATTTAGCCTCAGTCTCATTGGAGACTGCCAGTCTGCATGGATGAGTCTTAAAGCAGCCAGTGATGGACTTTATAAGAGGGCGCAGACACAGACATCCTTTCCAGCCAGAGACACCCAACTTGTGGGAGCAGAGCAGGAACAGGATGCCAGAGTGGATGGTGCCCCAGGTTTAGGAACAAAGTTGAAGGCATGGAGGAGAAGGGGAGGGGAGAGCTTCCCCCGCACCAGCATCTAGAGTTACTGTTATGGATCTATTCCATGGCCCAAACCCCCGTGGGGCTGGCAAGAAATAAAGGTTAATATCTGGCAGTGCACTAGGGGAGAACTCTAATCCTACCATCCACAGAAGGTGAAAAAATATGGAGAATGTGCCCACTATCAGTAATGAAATATGTTCTGGCCTGCAGCTGTGGGACTTGGAGGTAAGCCATTTTCATTCTATGTTGGAAGGGCAAGAGGCTATGTCTGTAAAGGGTCCTAACACAGTGAAGCCTTTACAAACAGATCTTGAGGGCAAGGTTGTAGTAGAAAATCTGGTGCAAGCTCTGGGAGAGAAAGTATGTATATCATTGGTAGTTGTAATGAATCCTACCCTCCCATTGACTCCCACAAGCACACTTGTATCGATAAAAGACTCCACATCAGCAAGGGAAGAAAACCTGATCTGGATTGTAATGAGCATTTCTTTTCCCTATCAGATGATACCAATTGGTCCGAGGGGGATTCCGTGGTGGCCTCTGTTTCTAGGAGCCAGGCCTTAATGGATGAGGACCAGAGTAAAGGGTTGTTCCCCCATAGGATGAGCAAAGATAAAAATGGATGGCAGCCAATGGAAAGATTTAAAATGGGATTATTCTGCAACAGACCACTTTGTAGGAGATCTATCTGGAGCCTCCTGTGAGTTGCATACCCCAATTTAGGGCAAATTAATCAACGTATCATGTTTCACAGATACGAAACAAGGCTTGACAGCTATAGGGCCCAGGTGGCGACCCGAAAGTTGCAAGGGGCAGTACGTAAAATTGCAAAGCCCTGTGCCACCATAGGTGAACGAACGGCTGTTGGATTTGTAAAATCAGTTGACTGCATTAGAGGCAGGATTGGCAGGGGCTCAGGGTCAGGTGGATGCACATGAGGTCTAGCTTATAGATATTCAATAGAAACTTGAGGTTGAGGAAAATCAACAGTGCTGCAATACTCTTCGAGTTCTAGGTATAGCAGAAGTTAAAGAAGGTTCTGATACCAGACTCTTTATTGTGAAACTGTTTCAAAAGGCCTTCCCTGAGCTGGTTGATTGGAATTGGTCCAGAGAGATCCAACAGGCCTGTAGTATTCAAGCAGTCTAAGTCAAAAACAGAAAAACCTAGGGCAATACTGGTCTATCTTGGGAACTTCTTGTTAAGACAAGCAGTCTATGAGAAAGAAGGACCAGATGCCAAGAGAACGGTCAGGGATGTTTGTTTTTTGTTAAACCAGATTTCTATCTCTTTCCAGTTGAGCGACGGTGACGTCTCTTACAACCAATGAAACCATTTCAGGACAAAGGGGTGCAGGCCTTTCTCCTGAATCCAGCACGCTTGAAGGTGGGTTGAAATAATAGTACGTGGATGTTTGTCTCTGAAGTTAAAGCAAAGGAAATTTTGGACATGTGATGACCTGTGACACACTTGATTTATTTGTATTTGCATTTTTTTCTTGGAGGGCAGTGCTCACACTAGGGTTGGTTTCAGTGTTCACTCTGGGCCTGGGCAGGGAGTCTGTATACATCTCACCAGACCTATGGTTGGTCTGTTAGCTTCTCATGGGGGAGTTGGGGGTCAGTGTAGGATGGTGGGGGATACATGATGATTTTGGGAAGAAGGGAAGTACAAGTAAGGAGAAGTTTGAGTGGCAAACTTGAGAGGGTGAGCGTATAGGTAGAGGGAGGTGTAATATATGGGTAAGAGGTAGGAGGGTTGAGGGTATTGGGAGGCTGAGAAAAAGCATATCTCAAATTAAAATGTTGATGTCTAACATAGCAAAGCCACGTATTATATATGAAATTGTCAAGGAAGGCACCTGGAATGGTCATGTGGAATGGGTGGTTGGTTGATTTTATAGATATGAGGTCTAGCAAGACCCTGGTACTACTATGTGTTGTTGGGCATATTTCTATTTGTGTGAGAAAATTGTCTTTCAGTTCAGCAAATATTGCTCGCCTAAATGATATATTGAAACAACAGAAAGTGCTAGAGATACTTAGATCTGTAGCCTCGGATTTCATCTGTTTGCAGGAAACACTTATCCACTGGGGCAAGCGGGACCGGATTTCCGTTGCGGGTTATTCCCTGCTGGCAAGTACTATGCAGACTTCTACGAAAGGGGGTGTTGGCAGCTATATTGGCCAAAATTTATATTGGGCTTACAAAACATAAACAATTTGAGAAATAGGGTATATGGGCCAGCTCTGTTGTTGGAGCTAATTTTACTATCTATTCAATTTATGGTTCTAATCAGGACAACCGTGGGCTCTTTGCAGAGTTGGAGGTTGAACTAGCCTCCTGGCCCATTCCATTGATTATTTGTGGGAATTTGACTGTGGACTTACATGTGGGCTGGAAAATGACAACCAAGCATTGGTGGAAAAAACCCGGGCATTATGGCCGATGAATGTATGGGGAGTTGGGAAACCTATGGATCCAGCATCCATGTCTGCATATAAAATATGTTCGGTTAGAGTACTTCTTAGTTTTAACTAACCTTCTGGGTGTAAGTGATATTCGCAAACTTCCAATGCTCTTCTCCGACTACCACCCCTAGTCCCAGCAGTATCAGGATTAGGCGGCCTAAAACTGAAGGCTAAATGGACATTTGATAGAAAGCAGTTGGTTAACTTCCAATACATTGACTTTATGAGGAAATGGTTAGAGGGATTTTTCAAATTAAATAGATATAGTTCCTCCCAGGAGATGGTCTAGGACACTTTTAGAGCCAGAGTAAGGTATGAGGCTATCAGCTTTGAGGCGCAGGCAAGGAAAAATCAGGAGGCAAGAACTAGAGAACTTCATGAACACTGGCCATATTGGAAAGTAGGCACTCTGAGGGAACTATGCGAGGGGAAGGCTCAGCTCAAATACAATGGGAACTAGTGACAGTTAAAGCCAAGATTAACATCCTCTATACTAAGTGGGCAGTTTATTAGTGCTGCGCACTAGGCAAAAACAAGTTCAGAGAAATAGTGACACCATAAAAAGATATGATGGATCATTTGCTATAGAATTAGTGGATATCATAAAAGTTTTCGAGGAGTACTATCAAAAGCTATACCCTGAGGATTCAAAATGGTTCTCAGAATTGATCTAATCACAAGAGGGAGGGCAACATCTTAGTGCTGAGACTTGTAGAGACATGTGAGCCAATAGTACCCCTGAAGAAATGGCCAGTGCATTAAAATCTTTGACTTCAGGGAAAGCGGAAGGCCCTGATAGAATTCCCCATTCATTTTATAAGGTATTTTATGCAGTGATAGCCCAGTTTGTTCTGGATTTATTGTAAGGGATCCAAAGAACTGGGGTTCCTCCTTCTTCCTGGCAGGGCACAGATATCATGATCTTTCTTAAACAAAAAAAAAAAAATAACAAGACAACCCTGGTTCCTATCAACCGATCGCCCATATCAATTCTGACTCTAAGTTCCATGTAGCCGAAGTTACCGGGAACCGGATAGCCGTGATCCTCCTTGATGCTGGAATGGCATTTCCTCTGAGTATCATGGAGGCTTTTTTTGTCAATATTGGAACAGAAGGGACTTGAGCCATGGTCGAGTAAGGCAATTAGGACAATATATTATACTCCATTCACCAAGCATCAAATCATGGGAGGGAATTGGGAGCTATTACTATTATGAGAGGTACAAGGCATAGCTGATAATGCTCTGCAATTGCTCTCTACATTGACTCATTTATATGACAAATTATTCAAAGCAAGGTCATTAAACCAGTTTTATATAAGAGAATTTGACACTCAGGTGCTATCCTACGCTGATGATATTGCGGTAATAACCTCAAATCCACAGAGTGTACTTTCTGAGGTTGAGAGGTTGGCCGTTGAATTTGGAAAAAACTTTGGCTACCTAGTTAATCTGGAAAAACCCTAGATAATATGCACATATAATATTGACCAGGCAAACTCTCATAGAGTTGATGTCGCTACATTTTTGGGTGGAACAATATCACCCAAAGTCCATACTATATATAAGATCAATCTGGACCCCTTACTAAGGAAGATCAGCCTGGATCTGCGGCTAATTCATGGGCTACATTTAACTTTGATCGGAAGGTGTAATGCACTTAAAATTACATTCACCCAAGGTGCTCTATCTGTTTCGTACTATACCTCTTGAATTAGATTAGATTTGGATCAGAAAACTCAATTCTATCTGTATAAATTTAATTTGGCAATAGAAGAAAACTAGGCAGGCTCTTAAATTCCTATATCTTCCCCCACGAACGGTGGGGATGGGCAGCTCCAAACTTTCTACTTTATTATTGGGCAGCTCTTCTCCAGAATAAGGCTATTCTGTTCTCTGCAGAACAAGATGACCAAACAGGATCAAATGAAAATTTTGCTCCCCCACCATCTAAGAGTTAGTGCTTGGCATGTGGCTCCTTCTGACATCAGATCGAGCCCAGTTACTACAGAAGTAAAATTCAAGGTTGTGACCATGGCCTAGAATGCATGATATAAGACTTGTAAGCCATTTGATGTTCATCGATACATTGTATATACACCTCTTTGGCGGTCGCTGTTATTTCCAATAATATTGTATAATTAAATTGGTGGACGATGGGAGCAATCTTGTCTTAACAGATTGGGGGATCTCTATTCAACTGATCAGTTCTACTCTTTTATTGAGTTCCAACAGGATTATGGTTTATAACATTGAACTATCTTATCTTCAAGTATCTACAACTAAGAGATTTCTTGATTAGAATCAATCAGAGCATAATCTCACTGGAGATGGTTCCTCTGTTGGATATAAACCTGCAGAGGGATGTAAAATTGGCCTAATTTATAAGATTTGAATCAACACTGCAACAAATGATCTAGAGCATTAGGAAGCAACCTAGAAACAGAATCTTGGGGAGGAAGGTATACATTTAGAAGTGGCAATTGCGATAGGAAGTAAAGTGCTTCTCTCATCTAGTTTGCAACCTCAGCACTATAAAATTCTCTTCAAATTCTATTTTTCTCTAGCTAAGCTCTCTGGGTGGGACAAGAGGGAGGATGAAAAATGTGCTAGATGTCGGGAAGGCCCAGAAGGTATGTTACATATGTGTTATAGCTGCGATTAGTTGCAGACTTTTCAGAAAAGAACAGTGCTATAATGGCAACAAATGTTTAGGAAAGAACTCCAAATCACCCATACCATAATGCTTCTTGGGTAGGACCATTCTCTTGAGAGGAAGCTAAATGGGGTGTACTTTATTTTCATTTCACTGGTCATAGTTTGCCTCTTGATCACAACAGCCTGAAAAAATGCTGAACCACTCACAGGTCACCTTTGGCTTGGGAGTTTGCTGGATATTTACAGGAAGTGAGCTTGGAGTCACAGAAAATCGGTCTGGTTTGCCCTTACTAGATGGCTCTTCAATAAACCAGGGCAGAAAGACTGGCTTGCAGTTTAAGCAGAAATCAATAGAAGGGGTACTGATATGGTGTTAATGTGCTTTGGATTATCGATTACTTGCTCCATCCATATTTCAATATTAAGTACTGAATGTACGACATTGATTTGAATTTTGCTGTCTACTGCTTCTGGATTTTGCTTGCTGTTTGATTAATTTGGGATAGATCAATACAAAATTAAAAAACACTATTATTTCAAAGTGTAGCAACTACTTTTAAATATGCCATAAAATCAAGAACAAATATGATATTATTTAAAACTTTAATTTTCCTAATGCTGCCATCATTGACAGCTACTGAGCACCGAATTAGGTTTTATGTGAAAAAGACCTGGCCAAAAAGATTCCATGAAATAGATTGTGTTAGAATTGGGCTCTTTGTTTGGCAGTCAGGTTACCCTCTGTCCAAGCAAGGACTCTAGTCAGGGTAAAGGAGAATCACCCTCAGTTAACCCACGCTCACCCCCTTGGTAGCTTGGCACAAGCAGGCAGGCTTAACTTCAGAGTTTAAGTGTAATGTATTTGTACCAACACACACAGTAACTCAGTGAAAACACTACAAAATGATTCGACACAGGTTTAGAAAAATAGGTAATATTTTTTATCTAAACAAAACAAGACAACAAAAATCCACCATACACAATTCAAGTTATGAATTAAAAAGCAAAAAGAGTCTTTAATCCTTAGAAAACAGTGCTAACACTGTTAACATGAAAAAGCACCTGGGTTGCATCAAAATAACACAGCACAGGAGAGAGTGCATTGGAAAAGGCCAGCGATGCGTCGATTTCTCACTGGCAAGTGACACCGTGCATCGTTCTTCCTCTGGTCGGGTCAGCGTGTGTAATTTTTCCTCTCTACAGGAGAGGGATGCGTCGATCCGGACAGGCCCTCGGGTGCGGGTGGGCTTTGCGTTGTTTTCTGCACCCACCGATGTTACGTAGAAAATCCAGTTGCCTGGTATCACAAAACTGCGTTGCGTGGGGTTTGTGTCATTATCAGCCTCCGTTAGCGGGTGTTGCGTGTTGTCTCCCCAGCCACATTGCGTCGATCTTCCAGCCGCGATGCAGGTGGAGCATAGATTTGAGCAGCGAAGCTGGCGGCGCAACGATTCTCTGCCGCGTCTCGGAAGGTGCGTCGAAAATGTCCCCTCACGTCGGTCTGTGCATGGATTTTCAGTCTTTGGCTGCCAGCTTCACCTTTCAATGGCCCAGGAACTGGATAGGGCACCACTTGGCGGGGCAGGAGTTTAAGCAGAGAGTCCAGATGCTGTCAGGTGAAGTCTTAAATGGGCCTGACACTTCAACAACAGGCGTCAAGCTCAGGTCAAGCCCTTGGAGATTCTTCACAAGCAGGAATGCACAATAAAATCCAGTCTTTGTCCCCTTTTCACAGGCAGAAGCAGCAACTGCAGGATAGCTCCAAAAAGCACAGGCAGGGTGGCACTTCTCAGCTCTCCAGCTCTTCTCCTTGGCAGAGGTTCATCTTGATGTCCAAAAGTGATCTAATGTTTCAGGGGTTTGGATGCTCTTCTTATACACATTTTGGCCTTTGAATTAGGCCTACTTCAAAGGAAAGTCTCTCTTGTTTGTTAGATCTTGCCTTGCCCAGGCCAGGCCCAGACACACACCAGGGGGTTGCAGACAGCATTGTGTGAGGGCTGGCACAGCCCTTTCAGGTCTACGTGACCACTCCCCCCCCCTTTCTAGCACAGATGGCTCATCAGGATATGCAGGCTACACCCCAGCTCCCTTTGTGTCACTGTCTAGAGAGAGGTGCAAACAGCTCAACTGTGAAACTAACCCACACACGGAATCCACAAACAGGCAGAGTCACAGAAAGGTTTAAGCAAGAAAAGCCCACTTTCTAAAAGTGGCATTTTGAAACACACAATCTCAAAACCAACTTCACTAAAAGTTGTATTTCTAAATTGTGAGTTCAGAGACCCCAAACTCCACATGTCCATCTGCTCCCAAAGAGAATCTACACTTAATAATATTTAAAGATAGCCCCCGTGTTAACCTATGAGAGGGATAGGCCTTGAAAAGTGAAAACTGACTTTGGCAGTATTTCACTGTCAGGACATATAAAACACATTAGTATATGTCCTACCTTAAACATACACTGCACCCTGCCAATGAGGCTCCCTACGGCCTACCTTAGGGGTGTCTTACATGTAAGATAAGGGAAGGTTTAGGCCTGGCAAGTGGGTACACTTGCGAGGTCGAATTGGCAGTTTAAAACTGCACACACGGACACAGCAGTGGCAGGTCTGAGCCATGTTACAGGGCTACTAATGTGGGTGGTACAACCAGCGCTGCAGGCCCACTAGTAGCATTTGATTTATAGGCCATGGGCACCTCTATTGCACTGTTCTAGGGACTTACCAGTAAATCAAATATGCCAATCATGGAAATCCAATTACACATATATTGTACATAGGAGCACGTGCACTTTAGCTCTGGGTAGCACTGTTATAGTGCCCAGGGTAGCAAAAACAGAGTCCAGCACATATCAACAGCCTGGGAAAAAGAGGTAAAAGTTAGGGGAGACCACGCCAAGGATGCCAAGTCTAACAGATTGTGTGAACATGCCATGTAAATCATAACATGATAAATCACAAAAATATAAAAGTGTAAAGTACAGGAGACAGACCCACAACATCTACTGAAAATCTTTGTTATCAAGGAGTGCCAGACTGGAAACCAAAATAATTACTGGTAAAGATTGTCAGGTCAGCCCAACACAGCAGCATGCTCAACACGAACGAGAGGCTGGGGGATTTTATTGTTGGATCATGGCATCCCAATTAACTCCAAAAGTAACCCCAGACTGCGGCCTACTTCCAAATACTTAATTCGAAGAATGGCCATTCTGGACTTTTATTAAAACCTTTTTTTTTTTGTAGAAAGATAATCTCATTGCCAATGTGGTATCCTGATTGCAGCATATTGGCTTGCTGGTCCTGATCTTTATGCTGAAATTAGAATTGGGATTTTTCCTGTAGCTCCAGAAAAAAGACACCAAAGGCAAGCATTATTTTTTAGTACAACGCATAGTTACTGTGCTGCATTACACGAGGCTGAGAAAGCAGTGCTGAGGCATATTTATTGAAACAGTCCAATTGCTTCTAACCAACTCTGTGCTAGCACACAAACAGGATGCATAGAACAGCACAGTGATGCGGAGGTATGCGAGTGCTGCATAACATAGGATTTATACTTGGGGCATACCCTTCCAGCAAAAACTACAATCCCCAGACAAATTATTTAACATTCCACATGCTCTTCAGTGCAGCATATTACAATGAGTGGAATGTTTGTAGAGAGTTCTATTTTTTGCTTCAGGAGACATTATTTTTAGATGCAAAGACCTGTCTGGGTAACTTAATAGATCAGGCATTGCCTCAAAACTATGGTGCTTGTGCTTACCTACCCAGGTTACGGCCATGTAATTCTTCCTTGATACAAAGTTGCTGAAAGCAACATAAAACTCTATTTGTGCTAAGGAAAGAGCACTTTTACAGCAGAAAAATATATTTTGTGCTGAAAAGTAAATACCTTGCAAGAGTTTGTGCCACTTTGATTCACTTTCCATGACTATGTCTTGGTGCAAACCTCTAGCAAATCTGAACCAGAAATTTTCACCCAATCTAGAAACCTGAGGTAATGAAAGATAAGGACCCAGAAGGAAAACTAAATTGTGAGAGGATGTGGCCTAATTGACTGCGCTGCCAACTTTGGAGCTGGGGGAATCGAGTTCAAGTCAAATTCAAGTCTCATTGTCGGCTCAACATCCTTCGATTCTGGTCAAATAACTCAGTTGGTCATTATGACATCAGCAGTAATCACCACCTACTTCCACAGTGACGGCCGCCAAAATACCACCACCGCAGCTACCACCCATCTACCATATTATGAGCACTGTCAGACTTCCGCCACAAGAAAGGCAGAAATCCGGCAGTGTTCATGGTTGCCGACAGTGGTATGGTGGCACTGCTACTACCAGCACTGCCATGGCAGTAGAACGACGCCAGCCATATTATGACAATTCATACAGCCTGGTGGCGTTCTGCTGGTGATAGCGGCACCCCTTCCCGTTCCCTGCCAGAAGACCTCCTCGCTCAAGGTAAGTTGGGCTTCCGACAGGAGAGGGGTTGGGGGTGTTGTGTGTGTGTCTGAGTGTGTGCATCAATGTGTTGATGAGTGTGCGAATGCGACTGTGTGTGTTGTGTTGTTTGCGTGGTTGTATGTGTGAAGTGAGTGCGTGTCTGCATGTCAGTGTGATCGTTGTAAGAATGTGTGTGAGCATGTCTTGATGTATGCATGTATGAATGCCTGTTGCCAGTGTGTGTATGAATACCTGTGCTGAGTAAGTGGGTCACAGACTGTCGAGAGTGTCAGAATGACTGCCTGGGCTCTGATATCAGGGGTCTTAATCATGGTGCTCCACTGTCTCACAGGCCCCCTCTGGATGTCCATGGGACAATCACTTCTCATGAGGCAAAAGAGCACCAGTACAACAAATGGTAGTGGGTATCTGTGGATCACTCTAGTTGTCCCAACCTGTACAAAACCAAGAACAGGCCTTAAAGGTTGGACATGGCACTGTGCACCCATCAGTGTGTGCTTGTGTGTGTGTATTCGTGTGCACACATACTAGCAATCTGCCAGCAGTTTGTGGCCCAAGCTCATTGTGAAAAGAGGCAATATCTGAGAAATCAAATATCAAAGCTCACAGAGTAACTTCAAAAGACCTCTGCCTGAGGGAAAAAAACACACTGAAGGTAAAGCACCATTCCGTATGTTTATTATCAAGTTGATAATATAATCAAATCTTAAATACTCTATGGTTGAAAGTTCTTAGAGCAATTTCCTTGCACCTGCCTGCTCTTTTTTCACTGTACTGATGAGACCAGCTCATTTTCCAGTGCAGAAGGCCCATGTCATGAGTTCATTGAGAGATGCTCCAAAGGTTTTTATTCGCTGTTGCTTGACCTGGTTCTAGATTTGATTGATCTGTAGCGACCCACCCAAATTGCCATTATCATTTCATCGTAAATACCTAGAATCGTTTTTACCACACAGTGGCATGGCTAATGTCTGGTTGCTTCTGATCTATTTTGTAGAGGCATAAATTGTTTTACCTCCACCCAACAGGGGGGACATTCCTTACTGCTCTCCCTATTTCATTTAATGTAGCTGTCAGTTCATCAACTGCAAGTCCACTTGAATGCAAAAAGTGTGTGTGAGGTAGGGTAGCAGAGTTAGGGTAGCAGAGTTTGCCAGTTCCCCTATATAGATGGAGCCCCAAGGCAGAGGGAGTCTGATAAGTTTAGTGTTAGCTAGATGCATTCTACCCCCAATCTCCTGCCTCTCCTTGTGTTGCCTTTGATCCCCCTTATTGCAGCTATTATTAGTGCAGCTATTATTGGCTAAGTGTATGTGCCTGATACCAGATTCATGGCCTCTTTAATAAAGCAGAAATGTTTCTTTGCGCCTGTTAGAAATGAGGTCTCTGGTTGACAGTCAGGTTACCCCCGTTCAAGCAAGGACCCTCACTCTAGTCAGGGTAAAAGAGAATCACCCTCAGCTAACCCATGTTTACCCCCATGGTAGCTTGGCAGAGCAGTAGGCTTAACTTCAGAGTGCTAGGTGTAAAGTATTTGTACCAACACACAGTAACTTAATGAAATTACTACAAAATGACACAACACCAGTTTAGAAAAATAGGAAATATTTATCTAAACAAAACAAGACCAAAACCACAAAAATCCGACATACACAAGTCACGTTATGAATTTTTAAAGATTTAACTCAAAAATAGGGCTTAGAAACACAAAATGCTTCGATGAGGTGTTAACACGGCGTCGTGACGGAGTTGTCCTCAACAAGCCAACACCAGTGGCACCGAACACGGAGTCGCGTAGACCCCCAAGTACATTACCTTTGGTGAAGAGTGAAAACAAGTCGATGTGTGAAGTTGGGGGTCATGGCGTCTGTGCGAAACGTTGAATCCGCACACTTCGAGCGGCATCGGTCACGATGTGGTGCAGCGACTTCCACGGAGTCATGGACTTCAGCGGGGCTGCAGTGGGGTCGGACCTGCGAAGGTCGTCACGTTCCAGCGAAGCTCACGGAGTCGGTCACAGGTGGTGTCACCGGATTCAGCAGCGGTGACGTTCCGAAGTCGTCCGAAGTCGATTTCCTTGGATTTCCACCAGCTTCCCTTTCAAGGGCCCAGGGACTGGATAGGGCACCACTTGTTAGAGTCGGAGTCTATCCAGAGACTCTAGGTGCTGTACCTGAGACTTCAAACAGCAGGAGGCAAGTTCTAAATCAAGCCCTTGGAGATTTCACATGATGGAAGGCGCACAAAGTCCAGTCTTTGCCCTCTTACTCTGGCAGAAGCAGCAACTGCAGGATAGCTCCACAAAGCACAGTCACAGGCAGGGCAGCACTTCTCAGCTCTTCAGCTCTGATCCAGGCAGAGGTTCCTCTTCTTTCCAGAAGTGTTCTAAAGTCTGTGGTTTTGGGTGCCCTTCTTATACCCTATTTCCCCTTTGAAGTAGGCCTACTTCAAAGTAAAGTCTCTTTTGAATGTGAAATCCTGCCTTCCCCAGGCCAGGCCCCAGACACTCACCAGGGGGTCAGAGACTGCATTGTGTGAGGACAGACACAGCCCTTTCAGGCGCAAGTGACCACTCCCCCCCCCCCTCCTAGCACAGATGGCTCATCAGGAAATGCAGACTACACCCCAGCTCCTTTTGTGTCACTGTCTAGTGTGAGGTGCAACCAGCCCAACTGTCAAACTGACCCAGACAGGGAATCCACAAACAGGCAGAGTCACAGAAATGGTATAAGCAAGAAAAGGCTCACTTTCTAAAAGTGGCATTTTCAAACACACAATCTTAAAATCAACTTTACTAAAAGATGTATATTTACATTGTGAGCTCAGAGACCCCAAACTCCATATGTCCATCCACTCCCAAAGGGAACCTACACTTTAATCAGATTTAAAGGTAGCCTCCATGAACCCCTATGAGAGGGACAGGCCATGCAACAGTGAAAAATGAATTTAGCAATATTTCACTGTCAGGACATATAAAACACATTACTATATGTCCAACCTTAACCATACACTGCACCCTGCCCTTGGGGCTACCTAGGTCCTACCTTAGGGGTGCCTTACATGTAAGAAAAGTGAAAGTTCGGGCCTGGGAAAAAGGTACACTTGCCAAGTCGAATTTACAGTTAAAACTGCACACAAAGACACTGCAGTAGCAGGTCTGAGACATGATTACAGAGCTACTCATGTGGGCCTGGCACCTCTAGTGCACGTTTCTAGGGACTTACTAGTAAACCAAATATGCCAATCATGGATAAGCCAATTACATATACATTTTGTAAAGGAGCACTTACACTTTAGCACTGGTTAGTAGCAGTAAAGTGCCCAGAGTAACAAAAACAGCAAAATCAGAGTCCAGCACACATCAGCAACCTGGGGAACAGAGGCAAAAAGTTAAGGGAGACCACACCAAGGTTGAAAAGTCTAACAGCACCCAACTTGCTATGATTACATTTGTATCAGAAGGTCCACATTTTGGCTGTTGGAGGAGATGCATAAACAGCAGTGCACTACACCTTCACAAAGCTCATGGGCTGCCTTCTTATCTCCCACCTGATGTGCCTTTTTTTTGTCTAAGACAGAAGAGCCTCACAACAGCCTCCAAATTGTTGGACTATTTTTGATAGACTCTGCAGTTACACTTATGGGGAAGCTTGCTATACAAAATGAAAAAAAGTCGGTATCTCTTTAGATAGATGGTTTCCATGGAAAAGTACAATACTTATAGGACAGATGCATGCTGTAGTCATTGGTTTCCTCTAATTGTTCAAAGCCAATTTTACATTTGAGTTCAGAATCGGCCTGGGCCCAAGTCCACCTTTTCCTAGGTACCATCAAGTCAATGACAACATCTCACAACCCTTAAGATAAACTTTCTCCAAAATGACCTATCTTCCCTTTGGGCATTCAACTTCTTAATGGTGTGTTTAATGCTGTTGTAAATCACTTCATTCTCCTTGCTCCTGCTTGTCCTTTTCCTAATTTCCTTTGACTTTTCCAAGCATCCTAGAGATTTCCAAGGAACCAGATCTTTCCATAAAGTGTCTAAAGTATGAGGACTTCTTGCTTTATTTAATCATAGGTACATCTTCCTGTTTTCCTGGCTTTCCATAACATATTCTGAGATGTCTCCTCCCACACCACAGTTCAAAGGTATGTATTCCCTTCCTGAGCTGTTCTTCCTTCTCCACCTTTCACATCCATACAGTGTCATGGGGAATACCATTGCTGGTACAATTCTGACCTTTGTTCTTCCAGAAACATCTGTGCATTTGACAATCCTTGCCAAGTCTTTCATCACACTCTGTCTAGTGCTAATTAGTGTAATCTGCTGTGACTGTTGAAATCTTTATTATTAGTTGATGATCCTTGATGCAGAAGCAGTGTAGCTCTATACCATCAACTCTAAAGTAGTTTGTGTCACCTATTGTCATCACTTTGGCAGTTTTTACATTAAGTCATAGTTCCATTCTTGTTCTATGCCCCTTCACTTGTGTAATGAGTGTTCTTAGGTCTTCTTGTTATTTGCCTATAAGTGTTATTTAATTAGCATATTGAAGTTTGTTGATGTTTATTTTGTCAATTTAGAATCTGCCAAACTGCTATTGTATTTAAAAAAAGTTGACAATATGAGCCAGATCAAAGTTCACTATACACCAGCAGAGACAAGGATTTGATGGGTCATATTCAATATACTACACTGTTTTGCCTGAAGGAGTAGGGAATATTTTCCCGGAGTGTGAACAATATCGGCTGGTTCTGTGACCTGAAAGGGGGAGGTGATAAACCTCTTGGCAACCTACCTTCTTTGAAGGGTTCACTGACAAAATATCAATAACCTATATATCGTGATACAAAAATATTGTGTCAAAATTAACGAGCACAAAAATATTGTTTTCCTATACATCTAATTGGAAGTACAAAAATAATGGACAAAAATGTCGCTTTACATTAATATAAAAAAATATGTACAAAAATATAATTTTAAGATATATATTTTTCAAAATAGTAAACATTTAATATCAACATGTAACTTTAATATAATGTAAATTAAATATATTTAAATAATATTAAAGAAATACATAAATATATGTATGTGTGTATGCTTATTAACATATGTATATAATATAAAGCTTTTTTTAATGTAATACTATATATATATATATATATATGTATATATATATATATATATATATTTATATATATATACATATATATAGATATAGCACAAAGCTCTGGCAGTTGGGGGCCACAATGCGGCAGTCCATGTCAGGCTCCAGTTACCCCAAAATACACAATAACTCTCCTCTGATACAAAGGAAGGCATGGACTCCAGAGTGCAGCGTGTACGTGGTATGTTTTATTCCTGTAGCTTCACCAACACATTTCATCCACAGCCTTGTCCATGGTTAGTGGTCAAAATTACAACAAACATTTTAAAGTGCAAAGGTAGTAAAAATAAGCAACAGACTAGTGTTTTACTTGAAATAACAGGCACCATCTTGAAATTTCACTATAATACCAGTGAAGCATGTACTCTAAATCTTGCATCTGACAAATTGGTAAATAATCAACAAATATTGCACCTATCTGAGCCAGTAATCATCAACTGTGAAAAGTTGAACATTTTGCTCTGTATGAAGTTGCATATTGTACATACATGAGTGTTGTGATGTGTTAGACCTGGCATCCTTGGCATGGTTTCCCCTGTCTTTTTGCCTCTGCTTCCTGTGTTTGTGACTGTGTGCTGGACTTTGTTTTTGCTGGTTTTGGTGCTCTGGGCACTTTACCACTGCTGACCAGTGCTAAAGCATAAGTGCTCTGTGTAAACTCTATGTGAAATTGGCTTGTCCATGATTGGTATATTTGATTTACTAGTAAGTCCCTAGTAAAGTGCACTAAGGGTGTCCATGGCCTGTAAATCAAATGTTACTAGTGGGCTTGCAGCATTAATTGTGCCACCCATTTGAGTAGCCCAAAAGGGCATGTGTGCGTTACATGTCAATTTAAAAAATGCATTTTTAATGCATTTTTTAAATTTGCAGATGGTTACCACCAAGTTTTACTTGGTGGTAATTGCAATTCCTTAGTGCCCAATTCGCATTAAGGAAAAGCTTGATACATGTGCTTAAGATTTCTTATTTAGAGAATCGCAATTTGCGATTCTCTAAACGGTCTTGCAAATTTAAGGAATCGCTATTTTAGCGATTCCTTAAAATTACATAGCGAATGCCTTTCATAGATAATGAAAGGCATTTTTGCATTCGCAAACGGCCATTCGCACCGTTTGTGAATGCAAAAACACTTGATACATCTGGCCCATGAATTTTTAAAGAATTAATGCTTTTTAGTACTCAGAAATTAATAGGGCCAATCTGGTCATCTGATCGCACCTTGACCGGGGCAAAGTCAAAGTGTCAGGTCGAACCCGATGGAGCCCTGTTCAGCTACAGCTCTCAGGAGGCCTCGGTCAAAAGTTTACATTCGGACTTAGTCGTTTTCTTGAAGATTTTATTCAGCTGGACCAAGCCTCCAGTCTAATCTGACCTCCTGGAACTCTTCCTCGGATACACGTCGCAGGAGACCTCATGGAGATTTTTACCTTCGGACTTAGTTTTTTTTCTAGGTGAAAATCCTTCGACTGGGGCAAACCTGAATCTTGAATCTTGATCCGACATCCCTGGAGCCCTCTTCGGATACACTGCCTGGGAGGTCCTGGTCAACTTTCTACGTTCAGACTTAGTAACTTTTTCTGAGATTTTCTTCACCGGGCCGAACCTGCGAGTCAGGCCGAGTCGCGGTTGAGGCAAGCCGGCTAGAGTTGCCTCGGCGGGTCGGTCCCTTTATGGAGCTTTTTTCAAAAAGTTCTCCAAAGTTCGCCAAACTTCTGGATCTTTTCGCAAATGTTCTTCTAAGGTTCTTTTGAGGTCCATAGCTCACCCCAAGGTTCCAGAAGCTCTGAGATGCTCCTTGAGGGTGTGGACTACAACTCCCAGAATGCACCTGGTGCAAACAGTCACTAGACAGTGGTCACCTGGTCAATTTCTTCAGGAGTTGGTGCAGGGGGGTCTGGTTAGCAATAT
Source organism: Pleurodeles waltl (assembly GCF_031143425.1). Lineage (NCBI taxonomy): Eukaryota > Metazoa > Chordata > Amphibia > Caudata > Salamandridae > Pleurodeles > Pleurodeles waltl. The sequence continues at coordinate 34,822,304 of NC_090439.1, forward strand.
TTCACCTGTAGCAAATAGGGAGTCCCTCCTTGGACCATTTGAAGCCATGCAAAGTACTTCTTGTGGTGAAACCCAAGTGTGCAGCTGGTGCAGTCCTCCGGAGTGCAGTGTCCAGGTGCAGGTCAGGGGTCCAGCAGGGCAGTCCTTCTTCTTCTGTAGTTCTTCCTTGTTGGAATCTGGTAGGGATCTGAGGTGTGAGTGCAGGTCTGTCAGTTTTATCCCTGCTCCTGTGTTAAAAACAGGGGGGTCCTGGTTCTCCAATCAGGCGCAGGGTCCTTCCTCCTGTGATGACCACTTTCTGGGAAGTGTGGCAAAAATCAATCCCAGGGAGCAACATTACTCAAAAATCCATCATGGCTGAAAGTTGATTTTTTGAGGTTGCATATGGCTGAGCCCACCCACTGGTGTGGCTAAAAATCTTAAAAACACCCTTCTCCTGCCCCCTCCTAATCTAATCAGGGGGGCACCTAATTGTCTGCGTTTGCAGGATGTGAGGCAGGTGCTGGGTTACTCCAAATGTCCTTCCCTGCCTTTAAAGGCCAGTTTGGCAGCCTTCCTCCCTTCCTTCCTCTCCATCTGCTGAGGGAAGTTCTCCTCCCCCCGGCACATTCCATTGTGCTAAGTCCAGGCTACTTCACACCCCGTCAAGGTAGCCTGGCCAAACTGTCAGAGGCTGGCCAATCAGAGCAAAACACTACAGGGCTAAAGTTGGCAACTTTTTAGGTAAAGTTTAAAACTCTTTACCTGCACAAGTTATATTAAATCCAACAATTGTAAGTTGTGGGATTTATTATAAAAATTATTTCATACCAAACTTAAGGTATTTGACACTTACGTGGACTTTCTAAATTAAAATAAAGTCTCCCCATTCTAACCTATGGAGGCCATTCACTACAATGAGGGCAACATGAATTTGGCTGTTTTACCTCACCAGGGTTTTATAACTATTGTAAGGTCCCTGCTTATAGTTATATGGCACCCAACCCTAGGGGCACACAGGGAACACCTAAGAGGTGACTTATATTGAAAAGTAAGGTAGTTTAAGACTTTGGAACTACTTTTAAATCGAAAGTCAAATTTGCATCTACCTTTAATTTAAAAGCAGCCTGCAAGGCAGGCCTGCCTTTAAAATGACACTGGGCACCTCAGCAGTTCACCTATTGGTGCACCACCTATGCTGGGCTCCCTACACCTACATGCCCTAACAAAAAACTAGGGACTTATAGGTAGGTTGCCATAGCCAATTATAATTAGTCAAATGTGCATATTCATTTTATACAGAGCACAGGCCCTGGGACTGGTTAGCAGTACCCAGGGCACCATCAGAGTCAGGAAAAGACCAGGAAAAAGTAAAAAATGTGGGCAAAACGTTAGGGGGCCCCCACAAAATATGCTGCTCTCTGCTGATGACGGGCGAAACCCAGAAACACGTGTCCAGAGATACACAGCACTTGCTGCACCTACTAAGATGAAAGACTTTGATTACTTTTGATAATGTGACATGAATCTGACTGCATTTACCAAGATGCATTGGGGCCAACTTTTTGCTGGAGTGTGAGGCAGTGTGCTCCCTTTTTTTTGCACGGCCTCTGCAATCAGCCCTGTTTTCTCACATCTGCATAGTCTGATAAGTCTCTTGGCTAGAGGGGGGAAGGAGAAGCTGACTCTTACACCTGAATGGGCTGTGCCTGCCCTCAAACAATGCAATGCAGTCTCCAATCTACTGGTGTGTGTCTGGGGCCAGGCCTGGGCAATGTAGGATCTTGTCAACAATGGAGACTTTCCTTTGAAGTTTGCCTATTTCAAACACATAAAGAGGTATAAGTAGTGGACCCAAAAGATGTTTAGAACATTTCTAGATCAAGAGGATCCTCTGCCAAATAGTAGAGCTGGAGGAGGAGTATTGCCCCTTGGCTTTGTGTGCTTTGCTGGGTTGTATTTGCTGCTTCTGCCTTACAGGGCACAAAGACTGGAATTTGCTGTGTATCCTGCTTCTGAAGTTTCTCCAAGGGCTTGGACTGTGCTTGCCTCCTCTTAAGAAGTCACTGGTACAGCAAAGACTGGATTCACTTGCTGTGGGCCCTAACTCACAAGGTGGTACTGTTCCAGTTTCTGGGCCCTTGAGAGTGAAAGCGGGTTACAAATCAAGAAAATCAAAGTACACCAACTCCGGACGATGCCAGGAATGATGCTGCTGCCTGGCCCCATGACGTGCCCTCAACCAGTGCCATGGTCACCTCTGGAGTGTGATGACCCCACATGCCCGACACTGCCACAGACTTGCTGAAATCCACAACTCCATCAGTCCTGAAGTGCCATGCCCTACTCTTGAGGGTCTGCGGCGGTAGGCTGCAGACCAGGCATCTGGCAGGGAGTCTGGATCAATCTGGATCTATTGGGAGAATGGCCTCTTGTATGGTGAACCTAAGGTTGCTGAGCCTGGGGCACCACATGTGCTGGTGGCTTTTCAATGCTTCGGAGCCTTCCTAGTGGGTCTGTCTGTGGCTCATGATGTGCCTTTAGCAGGACATTTGGGGCAGGACAAGATCTTTGAGAGGTGTGTCACACACTTTTACTGACCCCAAATGTGCAGGCACTCCGCATTATTTTGTAGGTCTCGCAAAACTTGTTAAGCAAGTGGCAAGAGAGGGAGGAAATATTAGGCTCCCCTCCAACCTTTTCCTCTGGTCAGCACATCCTTCAAGCGGGTGGGGATTGACATTGTGGGGCCTCTGGATCCCACGACAGCCATGGGCACCAGGCTTAGCCTGGTCCTGGTGGACCATGCCACCCGGTACCCAGAAGCCCTCCCTCTGAAGTCAATGACAGCCCCAGTAATGGGCCAGGCATCAATGGATATTTTTACCCAATGGGCTTCCCCAAGAGTGTGGTTTCTGACAGGGGTACCAACTTCATATCCACTTCTATGAAGCGTCTGTGGAAGGACTGCAGGGTTACCTACAAGTTCACCACTCCTTACCACCCCAACTAAATGAGCTGGTTGAGATGTTCAACTGGACCCTGAAGGGAATGATTATGAGTCTGTCAGTATCCATGAGGCATAAGTGGGACGTCCTCTTGCCATGCCTTATGTTTGCCTACAGGGAGGTACCACAGAAGGGACTTGGTTTTAGCCCCTTTGAACTGTTGTATGGCCACCCTGTGAGGGGACCTCTGAGTCTGGTGAAGGAGGGCTTGGAAATTACCTCAAGTAAGGCCCCAGGATGTTTTTTAGTTACATGCTGGCCTTTGGAAACCAGAAAGCCCACTTCAGGAGACTCTCTCAGGAAACCCTAGAAGCAAGCCTGGTGGACATGAAACACTGGTATGACCAGAATGCCACTACAGTCGTGTTTTAGCCTTGCCAGAAAGTGTGGGTCATGGCCCCAATGGAGCCTTTTGCTCTCCAGGATAAGTGGACTGGGCCTTTTGAGGTGGTGGAGCACAAGAGTAATGTCACCTGTCTGGTAAACTTGCAGACTTCTAGGAACCCTTTGAGGGTCCTGCATGTGAACCGCTTCAAGCCTCACCTTGAGAGGTACGAACTAGCAATGCTCTTGGCAACAGATGATGGGGTGGAGGAGGAGAATGAGCCTCTTCCTGACCTCCTGTCTGCTCAGGAGAAAGATGGGTCAGTGGAGGGTGTGAACCTCTCCCCCAATTGACCCCAGAGAAACAGAGGAACTGTCACAAGTTGTTGGGACAGTTTGGTACCTTGTTTTCTTTGACCCCAGGGGTCACTGGGAGGAACACCTGCAGCACCTTTGTGAAGTGTTGAAGGCTCCGCAGAAGGAAGGCCTCACTATTAAGGCTAGTAAATGCCAAATAGGGCAGGGATTTGTCTTTTATCTGAGACACCAGAAGGGGAGTAGCCAGGTGGCTCCCCTGCAACCTAAAAGTTACACTATTCTGGCTTGGGAACCCCCAAAGACCCAGAGAGAGGTGACAATCTTTCTAGGTCTCACTGGTTACTACAGGAGGTTTGACAAGGGGTATGGCACCATTGTTGCACCCCTTGACAGAACTGACCTCCAAAAAGCAGCCCAAGAAAGTGATCTGGACTGAGGCTTGCCAGGATTTTGATGCCCTAAAGGTAGCCATGTGCATGGCACCCGTGCTGAAGGCACCTGACTTCTCCAAGGAATTCTTTGTGCAGACTGATGCTCAAGAGTATGGTGTGGGGGTAGTTCTAGCACAGCTAAACGTAGAGGGCCTAGATCAGCCTGTAGCCTTCATTAGTAGGAGGTTACTTCCACAGGAACGGAGATAGAGTGCAATTGAGCGAGAAGCTTTTGCTGTGATCTGGGCACTGAAGAAGCTGAGGCTGTACTTGTTTGGGACTCACTTCCGGGTTCAGAGAGACTACAGGCCCCTCAGATGGTTAATGCAGATGAGGGGTGGGAAACAAAACTGTTGAGGTGGTGTCAAGCACTAACCTGTTCATCCCACACAGAGACACAATGTTGACCAAGCTGCTTGTTCCCAATTTCACCTAATTGTTGCGTGCCTCCCACTTAAAAATACACATGATCGGCACCACAACGTCCCAGGGGAAAGGAGAGAGACGAAAGAAGGAGAGAGACACTAGAGTTGCAGGGCTGGATCCTGATGCCTAGTGATGGGTCTTGAAGAGCCGGTCTTTCCTATGATAAATAACATATCAGTCGAATAACTAATCTCATAACCCATGTATACTCTCCTGCTAAGCTATGATGTGCAAGCTAGATGTAACTATTGGGGTATCCTTTCCTACTTTTGATGGCTCTCCCTCTCGCTAGGAATTTTCAAAAGTAATGTGGATTACCTGTAATTAAATGAGGGCCTTGAACCGCCTGTACTGTCTATAACTACTCCCACTGTGATTCCAGATTAGTCCCTCATCACATCAATTAAGCCTACCTAGATGTTCCTTGACGTTCAATGGATATCTTGAGTGTTTCACCTTGACGAGATTTCCCAAGATGCTGACTCACTCGACTCATAAACATTTACATCGGCAACTATAATAAGTACAAACTCTCAGTGAATTAGATTCTCCAGATATTCATGAGTTATTCATTGTACTGTGCTAGTATTGCAAGGAATACATTTCAGTGTTTAAATCACACTGAACACATAGGGTTAATATCAAGCATTACAGTTCATGTTATATTGCTATGAAAACATAGGGTTCATCAATAGCGTTCAACTTCATAAACAACCAGTTTATCACTGTTATATCACAGTGTAATTTTGAGCATGGCAAAGATAAGCTTGAACTTCGTTTAAGCGCCAAACACAAAATGTTGCACATCACCAGCAACAATTTGAAATAATGCAAATGCCACTTTGAACTCAGCAATAAAAACCGTATTCACAGTACATCGTATCGCTAACAATAGTAATGTCACATTAAACTCAACGATAATAAATGTATTCACAGTATATTGTTTTCATAGTAATTGTTCAATAGAAACTCTTTTCTGTGGTATAATGTAAACAACCACAATAAGTGTTATAGCATGACAAGTGGCGAACATCCCAATGACCTCAAAACCTAAAGATGTGCCCTTTTAGGCGCATTGCATCCTGAGACCTCTACTTATCAGGTTTCAAGTCAGCAGTTATCATGTTTTAGCAATAAAATGTCATAAATCGTGCACAGCGCTTTTTAAGGGTTAATTTCCTCTGTCCCCTCTTCCAGAAGCGGCCTCCAAGATGTTGGACAGAACAGATCTTGAAGATCAAAAGTGGAGGAGCAGAGATTCCTTCTCTGCTGCCAGTGACCTTTACAGCAAGCAACTCACTCAGGCTGGGTGTTGTTTAAATACCTGCTGCATCCAGCCACATCCAGTCTGAGTCATAGCGATGCTGGAGGCTTGTGAACCCAAACAAGCATTGGTCTTTAAAAAGCATTAGCTCCAACAAGCATTAGTCTCTGCTTAGGGATGCTGGAGGCTTGTGCACCCAAACAAGCATTGGTTTTTAACAAGCATTAGCTCCAGCTACCATTGGTCTCTGCAAACAAGCTTTGGTCTCTGTAAACAAGCATTGGTCCCTGCAAAGGGAAATTATCAACTCAGAAGTTTTTTTACTGGCCCAAATCTGAGTTTTCAGGCCAAAGAGGTGGTCCATCTCCCTACAGGGATGGTGGAACTCTCCCCTGGTACAGAACACACCAATGCTGATGGTCTGTCCCAATTCCTTAGTGATGATATCTCCCATGAGGTTGGGTAGTTTCCCACTTTCATCAGGTGAGGGGCACATGTTGCACCAGGCATCCTTGGCGTGGTTTCCCCTGTTTTTTTTCCTCTGCTTCCTGTGGTTGTGACTGTGTGCTGGACTTTGTTTTTGCTGGTTTTGGTACTCTGGTCACTTTACCACTGCTGACCAGTGCTAAAGTGCAAGTGCTCTCTGTGTAAATTGTATGTGTAATTGTTTTTTCCATCATTGGCATATTTAATTTACTAGTAAGTCCCGTAAAGTGAACTAGAGGTGCCCAGGGCCTGTAAATCAAATGCTGCTAGTGGGCCTGCAGCACTGATTGTGCCACCTACATGTAAACATGGCTCAGACCTGCCACTGCAGTGTGTGTTCAGTTTTAAACCAGTTCAACCTGGCAAGTGTACCCATTTGCTAGGCCCAAACCTTCCCTTTTTGTACATGTAAGGCATTCTGAAGGTATGCCTTAGGTAGCTCCATTGGCAGGGTGCAGTGCATGTTAAAGGTTGGACATGTACTGATGTGTTTTACATGTCCTAACAGTGAAATACTGGCAAATTTGTTTTTCACTGCTGCAAGGCCTATCTCTCTCATAGGTTAACATGTGGATTGCCTTTAAATATCTTTTAAGTGCCGTTTCCTATTGGGAGCAGATAGAGATTGGGAGGTTGGAGTCTCTGAACTCACAATATAAAAATACATCTTTTGTTAAAGTTGGGACCGACTGCCTGGCTTCAAAAGGACTCATCTGGACTGCTTTGCTGAAAAGGACTGCTGTCTTGTTTGTTGCCCTGTTACCTTCTGCCGACCCCTGCCTCTTCTTGAAGGAATCAGCCTTCCCCACAAGTGCTCTCCAAGGGCTTGGATTGAGCTTGCCTCCTGTTTTGAAGTCTCAGGGCCACAAAGACTTCACTGAAGAGAAGAAAATCCCTGTGCATGGGAAAATCGATGCATTGCCTGCCGGATTGACATAGCACCTGCTTCTTCTTACCAGCTCGTCAAGGATTTTCAACGTACTATCCCTGAGTGTCAAAATATCCCCACACTGCAGTGAGGAACCAAGGCTGCGAACCTGTAAATTTACACATCCCCTTGCAGCGTGGAAATAAATGATGCATCGTTCATAGCAAACCAGCAAATCTTATACAGCACCTTATTTTTAGGCGCATTTCCTCCTTTGCGATCCCATGCCTCGTTATTTTGGACGCATCCCATGTACTGTGTGTTACAAGGACACAACCACTGATTCTTAAGGATTGAGACTCATTTAAACCCTTAAAAGTCATATCTTGACTTGTGAATATTGGATATTTGTTGTTTTGGTCTTATTTTATTCAGATTAAATAATATCTATTTTCCTAAACTGGTGTGGAGTACTTTTTGTGGTGTTTTCACTGTGTTACTGCATGAGTTATTGCACAAATACTTTGCACTTTGGCTTCTAAGTTAAGCCTGCCTGTTCTATGCCAAGATACCAGAGGGTGAGCACAGGATAATTTGGATTGTGTTGTGACTTACCCTGATAAGGATTGTGGTCCCTTCTTGGAAAAGGGTGTATAATTCTGCCGACTAGAGACCCGATTTCTAACAATTAGATTAAAAAGTCAACCTCTAAAAACATACAATAATTTTGATGCAAGAAGAAGAACAAAAGGCAGAGGGAAAACAGCTATATGAACTGAGCTAATAGTCCACACCCTTACTTATAAATTCCAACCAAATGGACTGATAGATCCTCAGTGGAATTGAGACTTCGGGTTTAAGCGTCAAAATCAACAATATATCTGAACTCCAAAGTGCGCAATCTGTGTTCTCTATCACCTTTTCTGATATTCAGTCCTATAGCATCAATCACTGCAAATTTCTAAAGTTTTACATTGCAGTTATGGACCTCTGCAAAATGTCTGGCTACTGGGTATTGGTGGTTGTTATATTTGATAGCCTGCATATGTTCCAGGATTCTCCTTCTTGCTTTGTGGATGTGCTGCCCACATATAGGGCACTTTTCGTGACGCTCCGGTAGCGCAATGCCATGCACCATATTTACAAAGTGGCGCTAAGCCACTTTTTGTGGCTTAACGTCTCCTTATAAATACGGCCCCTTTACATGCAGCACTTTGATTGGAAGGTGCGTGGAATGGGTGTTGCTGTGGGTGTGCCAAAGCAACACCGATTGCATTTTGATGCTGCCCCAGATTTACGAGTTTTTGTAAACCTGAGGCAGTGCCAAAATCGAACACCACCCCATAGGGTGGCATTAGCATGGCGCAATGAGGAGAAATGCTTTAATTTCTCCTACTTTTTTGCTCTTTCTCTGTGCATAGTTGTGGCATTGGCACACAGTAGCAAATTTAGCACCAGCTCAGGGGGAAACAAAGGAATATGCCGTATTCTAGTAAATACAGAGCATCCCTGCATTTTGAAAATGACGGTGCACGATGCTGCCAAATTTGGTGAAGCGATGTGCACTGTCATTTTCTGTTAAGTCAGGCCCATCATTTATTACAGGGGCAAATCAAACAGTATATGCAGCATTCTGCATTGTATGTATACATTCTGTTGATGTAAATACACCTATTTCTGGTAGAAATCCACAATTTGTTACAAATATTACTCTTTGCACAAGCTTTACAATTCATAGAGTAAAAAAAGCCTGTAATAACCTCATCCTTGCTGTTGGCCTGTGAAGTAACTAGGTTAACAATGAGTAACTTTTGCGAAAAAATAATTTGTGGTGTATCATAAACAACTTTGGATATGTGATCATCTGTTTTAAGTACATCCCAGTATTTACTGAATATTTTGCGAATCTGTGATGCTTGGTGGGAGAATGCTGTGATGAACCTGACTGTTTGATCTTTCTCAAAAGACAACCCTTGTGTGTGTAGTAATTGTGCCCTGCCCATTGAGTCAATCTGGTCAATAGCCTGTTGAACAACCTTCTCACAATACGCTCTTTCTCTGAATCAGTCATGCATATCCAGTTTTTCATGCTCAAAATCACCTGGAATACTGTAAATTCTTTTTGCCCTGAATAATTTGCCATATGGAATGCTGCCTACAAGGCTTTTAGGATGGACACTGGTGGCGAACAGTAGGTTGTTCCCTGCAGATTGTTATTAATGTAATCTGGTGTTAAGTCTAATGTTTACCACAAAGACCGCACATCAAGGAATTCAATTTTGTGTGTATCAGTTGTCCTTGTGAATTGTAGGTTAACTTGATTGTAATTCAGTTCTCTAATGAAAGCCTCTGCAGAGGCAACATCCCCATTCCAAATGATGAAAATATCATCAATAAACCATGTCCATAGAATGACATGGTCTTCAAAAGCTGGGATGCTATTAGACACCAGTTTCTCCCACCAGCTCTCAAACAGATTTGGGTAGCTGGGAGTGAAACAAATCCCTATAGCAGTCCCTTGATTGTATAGTATATTACCAAAAAGAAAGTAGTTAGTGAGACAAAGGTAGATCATGTCAATCACCATTTCTGAATGTAGCAAAAGGGAAAAGGATCTAGCCCTAAAGAAATGACTGACAACTTGATACCTAGCTCATGTGTAAAGACTGGATATATCTTGTGTCATCATTAGGTAATCTTCGTCCCAAAGTATTTAATCAATTATGGTGAGAAAATGGATGGTATCCTTTAAGTATGCCTTTAGAGAGGTGGCAAATGATCTAAGGAAATGGTCAATGAATCTAGTAGCATTCTCAGTCAATGAACAAATTGCTGAGACTATTGGCCTACCCAGAGGATTAATTTGATCTTTGTAAAGGCCTATATAATTACACTATTATTATTGAAGGAATCATGTATGATGATTATATGCTAATGTTTTCATTATATTTATTGGTTAGTTACACAACATTTTGGAATTTTATTGGCCAACAATGGGTCCATGTTATAAGATATCATCCATTTGGACTATGGTTCATTGTAAGTTACCGTAACTGGTAATATGCATCATAAAATGATAACTCACATGAGTGAACCCATTACCAAAACAGAGTTGGCTTCATATGTTCACATAGAATTAGAGCCACTTATGTATTAACCTTGATTACTTTTGATTATATTTCAAGATGGTGATCGTGCTCAGATACATTCAGGTATACATCACAACAATGATATATGTACAATATGCAACTTTGTAAGGGGGAAAATGTTCAACTTGTCTCAACTGATGATTATGGGTTCAGATAGGTGCAATATTTGTTGTTTATTTGCCAATTTGTAAGAAGCAAGATTTAGAGTACATGCTTCACAGGTATCAAAGTGAAATTTCAACACAGTGCCCATTATTTTAAGTAAAACTCTAGTCCTTTGTTTATTTTCACCACTTTTGCACTTTAAAATGTTTGTTGTTGTCTCTGGTGGCCAAGATGGCGGCGTGTTAGGACACGAATGCCCTAGCTCCGCCACCCTGGCCCTCTGTGAATCTGTTTGGTCTGGTGGGGGGGTCGCGTTGAGGCCCCCCAGAAGCAGCGGATGTTGCCGCGAGTGACAACAGGCCCCTGTGGACCTTGAGGTGCGCCGAGCGGCTCTCGTTCCTCTTTTCAGGAACCGGCGAGCACGGAGCCAGGGCCTTGGCTGAGGTACGGCGTGGGCGGTGGCCTGAGCCGGCTGAAGGATTTTTCCCCGGCGCCTCACTTGTTTTGGCACCGGGGTGCTGGGCTGGACGGGCCTGCTCTCCCTTTTTGTTTTTTTTTTCCTTTATTTTTCTGCCACATTGGCCCTGGCCCTGAAGGGGCGGAGCGGAGGGCCGGGACCCTGGGGCCTCGGCTCTGAGGCCGCGGGGAGGCACCCGTGAGTGCCTGGGCTGACTGAGGCCCGGGGGCTGGTGCCCCACGCTGGTATAACCCTTGGGGGAAGGAGAGGAGACCCGGGCTCCGGGAGCAGATGGGGGGGCAATCCAGCCTCTTGATTCGCCCATAGCCCCCCAGGACAGTAAGTGAGAGCAGGCCCAACTAGAAATCTTCAAGGGGGACGCCACAGAGAAGGATAGCCGAGTGCTGGTTGAAGGTCATCGGCGACACGCGGTTGCCCCCCTCGATTGCTGGGGACAGGGGGAAGGGCACAGGTCGGCAGAGGCCCTAATATTCGCGAGTTGCAAGAGGTGATATTAGGGCACAGAGCTTGGATGGAGAACCTGTAGCACAGTTTTGATTACATTGCTGCAAGTTGAGGGGCTGTAGCGGCCGAGGAGGCTGCACTTGGCAACTGGGCCTGTAAAAGATGGCCTTTTCCAAGACTAAGCGAGAGCGGTCTGTTAAGGACATGCTGGCGGGCGCCCGTTCGACATTTGGTGGCAATGCGGTTGAACCGTCGGTGACAAGACCCCCGGAGGGTCGACTCGAGGAAGATTCTGATGGGGGTTCGCCGGTTACGAAGGGTTTCTTGACTTCCCTGTTTGACTCGCTTCGCAGTGACATACAGGATTTGAGACGGGACATATCCCAGGAAGTGAAAGAGCTGCGGGGCGAGGTGACCTCTCTGGGGGAGAGAGTTTCGCAGTTGGAGGAGGGCGAGATTCCTCGGGGCGAAGAACTGGCGGGCCTACAGCAGGAGGTTGTCCGTCTCCGAGAACAGCAGGATCACCTCCAGATAACCGTTGAGGACTTGGAAAATCGCTCAAGGAGTCAAAACATCCGCATCAGGGGGGCCCCAGTGGGGGTCGAGAAGGAGGACATTGGTGATTATGTGAAGGGCCTCTTCCGCTCTACACTGGGTCCAGATGAGACGCAGGAGATAACCCTGGATAGGGTGCATCGAGTTAGCCGCGGTGGTGCCCCCGGAGATCGCCCGCCAGATATTTTGGCCTGCCTTCACAACTTCGTCCTCAAGGAACGGATTTTACAGCGTGCCCACACCCTTTCGAAGGTTCTTTTTAAGGGACATGAACTTCAACTATTCCAGGATCTTTCTGTGCGTACTCTACAAAGGAGGAGAGAATTTAGACCGATCACGGAGCACTTGTGGGCGCACAATGTCTCCTACTTCTGGGCTCACTCATTCTGTCTGGTCTTTCGCTGGGAGGAGCAGCTTCGGCAGGTGACGTCTGTTTCTGAGGCGGCCCAAATCCTGGGCTTGGAGGATGTTCCCCGGATGCCGAGTGAGGGGTCGGCCGAGATGCCGGGGGCCCCCGCGTTGGCGCCGAAAGGAGAAGAGGCGGAGGCTGTGGCGTCCAATGGGCCTCGGAGCTACGCTTGGAGAGGGAGTCTGCTTTGAGCAGTGTGGCGGCCGGGACCTCGGCGTAGAGAGGGGGGGCCTGGGGATGTTCTGAATTATGATGGACCTTGCTGCGAACGGCATGTCGGCAGTTGGAGAGTGTTGGGGTGGCGGGGGTGAAGGACGCGGAGCACTAATCATGGCTGGTTCTACTGCCCCCTGGAGACTTTTCCTCATAAGGATGGATGTGCGAGGACTTATATATGTTTGGCACCTGTTGTGCATAATGTTTGACTTTTGTTGGTTTCCCAGTGAGGTTGGCATCTATGTGAAGACTCCCCAGGGCTTGCGGGTACTGATGTGGTAGAGCTGCGTGCGGGGTGTTTCTTTTTGCGTTCTCTCCTGCTCTTTGGCTGCAATTTATACTATAACGCATGATTATCAAGTGTACGAGTCTGAATGTCCGTGGGCTCAATAATCCCACTAAGAGGTTGGCTGTTCTGTCCGCTTTGGAGAGGTCAGGCTGTCATATATGTTTGCTTGCAGAGATGCATCTCATCTCGAAAGACACCTTTCGCATGTGCTCTAGGTGGTTCCCTAGGCAGCTTTGGTCCTCGTCCACAACTAAGCAAGCGGGGGTGGCGATATTATTAGCGTGCTCATTCACATGGTAAGTGGTGTCCAAACTCTATGAGATTCCAGGGAGGCTTCTGGTTCTGCGATTGAGTGTGGGGCTTTCTCCTTCACTATTGCCTCTTTATATGCACCTAACGCTCAGCAGGAGACTTTCTTAAAACGAGCATTGACCCTGATGTTGCAGTCCTCGGATGGTGCTATTCTGGTCGGGGGCGACTTTAATCTGGTAATGGACGGGGGCCTGGACCGCTCGGGTCAAAGGTGGGGGCAGACAGGGTCTATATCCGAAGCTGGTCGTAGTTGGCTGAGTGAGTGTGGCCTGGTGGATGTGTGGCATAGGGCTCACCCCACGGTAAGAGATTACTCTTTCTATTCGGCAGCGTCCAAGACATATGCCTGCCTAGATTTTTTCTTGGCCTCGCAGGAGTTTCTAGCCCAGATCAGGGATTCCCTGATTGAACCCCGAAGTCTTTCGGACTACGCTCCGGTTACTGTTGTGGTTCATACCAATATGGAGCGTGTGGCTACTTCCGGTTGGCGGTTTAGGGATTCAATGCTACAGAGCGATGTAACAGTACAGGAGATCCGCAAAGGTTATAACAAATTATCTCGCCTTGAATGACGATGGGTCCGTGGCTGAGACGACGCTGTGGGAGGCACTGAAGGCTGTCGTTAGGAGGGAGGTCATGTCGCTCTCGGCCAGAGACAACAAAGCAAGGAGATTCCTCAGGGAGAAGTTGGAGCAGCGCGTGAGCGAGTTGGAGCGGTCACATAAACGCACTGGGGCTCCGAGAATTTGGTGCGAGCTGGAGAAAGTAAGGAAGCAGTTGAGAGGGCTGGACTGGGATAGGGCAGAATATGCGTTGGCACGCCTCAAACCCAAGTACTATGTGGGAAGTAATAGGTGCGGGAGGATGCTAGCGCATAGGTTGCGAGCGCAACGAACTGCGTCACTGATACAAATGGTTCGCTCTTCCTCGGGAACGGAGGCCCGCACGAGTGACCAAATGGCGGAAGCCTTTGCAGAGTTTTATCAAGCATTGTATCAGGCAGAGGAGTCAGGTATTTCTTCTTCAGAGGCCTTTCTAGAGGGTGTAGCAGTTATGCCCCTGTCTGAGAGAGACTCAGCTTCTCTTGAGCAACCTATTAGGGCGGAAGAGGTAATATCAGCAATCTCGCACTTGCAGGCCGGGAAATCACCTGGGCTGGATGGCTTCTCAGCACTCTTTTATAAGACTTTTTGTGTGGAGTGGGTGCCAGTTCTGGTACGACTTTTTAATTCTTTTCGACGCACGGGGGCTCTCACGCCTAGCATGCTTGATGCCACTATTGTGGTAATTCCGAAACCGGGGAAGGATCCTGAGGATTGTGCATCATATAGGCCGATCTCGCTCCTTAATATCGATGCTAAATTGTTCACAGGCATCTTGGCGCACCGTCTGAACTACTATATGCCAGGCTTGGTCGATCCCTATCAGGCGGGATTTATTCCGCATAGACAGTGTAGCGATAACACCAAACGATTGCTCCACCTATTGGATAAAACGAAGTGTTCTAGAAGGGAGGCGTTTTTCCTCTCGGTTGGCGCTGAGAAGGCATTTGACAGGGTTCATTGGCCATACTTGTTTAAGGCATTAGAGCACTATGGTCTGGGCCCTGGATTTATGGCTTGGATCCGATGTATTTATCGGGCGCCTCGCGCGGCGGTGTGGGTTAACGGGACGCTCTCTTCACCATTTCCGGTCCAGAGAGGAACACGGCAGGGGTGCCCCCTCTCGCCCCTCTTGTTTGCTTTGTATATGGAGCCTTTAGCTCAACGGCTGCGTGATGACCATAGGATTATATGCATTAAGTTTTGGGGGGAGGAGCACCTCATCTTGCTATATGCGGATGATGTTATTCTTGCCTTGGCGGAGCCCTCGGCCTTGCTGCCTGCGCTAATGTCTGTACTTGAGGAATTTGGAGAGGTCTCAGGTTTCTGAATCAATATGCTAAAGTCTCAGGCCATGGGTAGATTTCTCAGTGCGGAACATGAGCAGGATTTGAGGGATCGCTTCCACTTCATGTGGTCTACCTCGAGGCTTCCATACTTGGGGGCCGAATTGGGCCCCTCGGCTGCCCGGACTGCGACGTTGAATTATTTGAAATTGACGCGGGAGGTACAGCGTGATCTGGAGAGCTGGGGAGGCTTAAATTGTTGTGGTTAGGTTGGTTAGCGGCTGTTAAGATGTCCATCCTGCTGCGTGTATTGTACGTGTTTCAGGCATTGCCGGTAGAACCCCCGCCACGAGCAATATCAGGCCTTCAAACGTCAGTCCTAAGATTTATATGGGAGGGAAAGGCGGCGCAGTTACCGAGGCGACTGATGCATCACCCTAAGCGGGAAGGGGGTTTGGCTGTTCCCTTCCTCCTGAGATACTTTCAAGCGGTACAATTGCGTTTTATAATGGAATGGAGCCGCCCATCCTCGGAGAAACATTGGTGTTTCATGGACCAGGCAGTGGTTGGCTCTCACATATGGAAGGAGCCCTGGCTTAAGCGACGCCATAGAGCCCGAGGGCTGTATGTATCCCCGGTCACGGAGGTGTCGATGAGGGTGTGCGACCGTGTGGCTAGTCGACTGGGCCTCACGACCTTTCCGTCTCCAATGACCCCCTTGGGGGCGAATCCCGATTTTGGTCCGGGCCTGGAGGTCGAGGCGCTCCGTCACTGGTACGAAGGGGGCTGTAAAAGGGTTGGTTGCTTTTTTGATGAACAGGGGGTGATCCCCTTTGATCGGATGAGGGAGACATATGGCTTAGCTGAAACAGATAGAATGATGTACTATCAGATACGATACTAGCCTCTGCTACCAGCCAATAGAGTTTTAATGGATAGGCCCCTAACACCGTTTGAAAAATGGATCATAACGAAAAAGGATGACATGCGATTGGTCTCTGAGCTTTATGCTCTTCTGCAGGGGGGGGTCCGACTGACCAAATCTAAGGGTTAGCTGAGATGGGAGAGGGAGCTGGAGAGAGAGCTCTCTGAGGAGGAGTGGGAGAGTATCTTCCACAGAACACATCACACAGCTTATAATGCAGTAGGAACAGAATCAGCTTATAAGGTGGCAGCTTAAAGGTACTATACTCTGCCGAGGATCATGCCTGGGATCCTGCTAAGTCTGATTTGTGTTGGAGAGGATGTGGAATGATTGGGTCGCTGGTTCATCTTCTATGGCATTGCCCTAAGCTTCATAGATACTGGGAGAGCATACTAGACACTCTTGACTCGGCATTTGATACACAAATCCCCAGATTCCCTGCGTACATTTTATTGGGCCTACCTAATGTGCTCACCTTCCCTCTGAAGTCAATGAAAGGTAGACAGATGGCCTTAGCGTTAAATGCAGCCACTCATCTGTTGTTAAGTATGTGGGGGTCGGATCAGATCCCGACCCTAACATTATGGCTCCATAAACTATGGTTTATTCTCGTATGGTGAAGATTTCAAAGAACTGTGGCAACCATTCTTACGGATTCTGTCCGCAGAGTTTACGGAACTAACATGCCCAGAGTGTTTGTGTCAGAGGAGAGTTAATATATAAATTTATGTATATATACAATAAATTAAAAACCATAGCAAATAAACTGGAAAGAATTAAGAAACATACCAATTTAACTACACATAAAAAATAACCAATACAAAAAAATACATTTTACCAACAATATATATTTCAAGCATAACTAATTAAAAATATAAAGTTGAAAAAGCACAGAAACATAATAATAATAATATAAGTTTAAACAATAACACACAACTATACTATTCTAGAAATAGTACATATACTACTCCCACTCCTTTGTTGGACTCAGGAGCGGTAAAGTGTACTATTCCCACTCCAGTCTGTGCAACAGTTGGAAACGTACTTCACTTCAAACACGTACCTTATTTTGATACAAGTATTAATTTCATAACATTATTAACATTAAATTAACTATATACATTTAAAAGCAAATCATTAAAACCATATTTTTTTAAAATAATTAATAGAGGAAAACAATATTTAATCAGTATTTCATTAGGTTCCTACACCGTAATCACACATTTAACATATATCGAAATTTAAAAATATAACAATTACATAATTTACATGATTAATTAACAATTATATAATACTAAATACAAAATGTATAATTAATCAACTATTATTGAATTAACTTTTCATCCTAAACCCCTACAAACCCAACACCTGCACCTAAAATGTATATTAAAAAAATTATAATAATTACACAATTCACATAATTAATGAACAACTAATGAATACTTTATCAATAATTATTAAATAATCAATTACTATTTCATTAACATCTCAGCGCATACCCCTAAAAATGCAACAACCTGCACCTATAAAAGAACTTAAAAAAATATTATTTACACAATTTACATTCTTAAGAATCAAATAAAAAAAATAATGTTAATTAAACCATATATTATAAGTTAAATATGCTTAATTAATTTACCACCCTGTGCCTCTGCAAACCTCACAACGTGGTACTACACTATAAATTACTATTTTACAATTAAATTAAAATGTAAATAACTTTCAATTGCAAACTATGTTTAAAAACATGAACAACAATTACGCAGATAATATAAAACCTATAGAATCAAAATAATATTTAAGCAATTAAACTTGAAAAACAATAATTCTCACCTTAACAACTCGATATATATGATTGCAAGAGCTCCTGACCCAGCTTCATCATGTTGTGCCTCGAGGAATTTTGAGTCACTGAGTATGCTGAAATCAGAGACCTTATGCTGCTTCCCAGAATGATCCTAAAAATCGAATCGGACAGCTACGTTTTTCTTGCGTTACTACATGTTCCACTGACACCCCAATCATGGCTTCATTCTCTCAGAAAAAAGAAAATTCAGAATGACTTTGGGTGGAAATATGCAGAGGATGTGAATCACTTCAGGTCTATTTCCTATTTCCTGCTGTAACAATCTTCTCCACAGTGTGGTGTGCCTGGGAATGTGGCATGAGCTTGGAGGCTCTCTGGGTGCATTGGATTGTTCTGGTCACAATTTGACAATATCTCCGTGCTGCTCTAAATTATTACCCAAAGTTGATCAGTGGATCAACTCACTGCTGTGAGCGTCAGGGGCTTCTGACCGTGGTCCTGCTCCCTCGGGCTCTGACAGAAGCTTGGCCTCAGCTCCTTCACTGCAGTACAATAGATTGCCACAGTATGAAAAGTTTCTGAGTGCCAGAGTTTAGAAATCCTGAAGACAGTTATGTGACTTCTCCTGCCCAAATCACACACAAAGATTAGGAATGCTTATCAAAGGCCAGCACCTATATACTACATGTACAATCCTAGGAAACACAAGTGCTTTTGAAAACAATTAGTTACATGCTACACTGGCTGTATTTAGTAAGAATAATGTCTTTAAATATGTTGTTCAGAAGGTGTGGCTTTAGGAAAGACTGAAACGGCATGTTTTGATGTACAGAGAACATCTTCTCTCTGTGGATGTGAGGTGGATTTGAAGCTGCTCTTTGAAAGAGTACAATTTAAAATGGACCCTGAACTTGTTTGGAATCCTAAGGTTTTGACTACCTTTCATGAATCTCATGCTGATTAGTCAAAGAGCAATGGTGAAGCTCAGAAATTTTGTATGGGGCTATCATTATCTTAAAGCAATATCATCCTTAGAAACCAATTAACTAACTAGATTTATGATTTTATCATTGTAGGCTGTGGCCTTTACAAAAGTGCTGATTACCATGCCCTACACTTAGGGGCTACAGCAGCTTTGTTGCTATGCAGTGTTCATAGGATAACATTAAAAAGCCCAAAGAGTTCACTGAAAAAAATCTAACTTGAAGTTCTGATGATGATGACAATAATAGCATTTGTAATAAGAACCAATTAAGTTTGCCTGAAAACTTAATTTGAAGAGTTGTTATTGTAACACTGCAAAACCGAAAAATACTAAAATTTGGGGATTGTGGTGAGCAACTCACCCATAACCACCTGAATGTACCACCTATGACTTCAAACTCAAAGCCACAGATTGCATCACTTAATACCATCACTAATGTCATCAGAGGTCACATCACATTTAAGATCACAATTCACATACACTTGGCTCGACATTTTATCATACCCAGTAGACTCTTGGAACAACCACTTGCATCACACAAGTTTTGAGTGGTAAGGGACCTTCTAATGCTCATTAAAAAGAATATGGCCCTCATTACAACCTTGGCGGTTGGACGAGTCCGACCCCCAAGGTTGTACCGCCAGTCGGCCGCCCATGTGGCCGGAAACACAGCAGCCGGTGACAATGTGTCAGTTCGGCGGGTGCAGCAGCACCCGTCGCGCTCTTCGCGACAGGTCTGTGTCTGGGGGGCCCTGCACTGCCTATGCTAAGTGCATGGAAAGTGCACGGGCCCCCATGGGCCCCGCGACTCCACTTCCTGCCAACCTTTCCATGGCAGTCTCTACCGCCATGGACAGGCTGGCAGAAAGGGGAGTCATAATCCCCAGGGCAATGCTGCCAGCAGCGCTGCCCTGGCGGATTATGACCGTTTGGACAACCATGGCGGAAAACCGCCGGTCCCGTCGGTGTGACCGCGGCGCTACTGCTGCGTTCAAAATATAGCGAATTGTACCGCCAGCCTGTTGGCGGTACGATTGCCACTTCAACCCTGGCGGTCTTTGACCATCACGGTTGTAATGAGGGCCTATGTCATTTATCTTCTACAAGTTTGTAGACTGTATTAGCTCATCCCAGCCTGCTTTCAGTAACTGTACGCTTGCACTTTTAACTAATTCTGTGAATGTATCCGTTATTAGTCCTCATTCTCATAGCTATCCTGCTTATCTTATCGTTTGAAGAATCTAAACATTGCCGCCTCACCAGGAAGGGGGAAACCATGCTTTTCAGGGCCTCACTCTCCAACTTATTCATACAGTTTTAATCTCATGCAAACTTGCTGTCTTCATTAATAATGAGGCAGTTTAAGTGGGCAGACCACTAGAAGGCTCTTGATGCCATTTTTCCTTTCTTTGAAGTATATTTTACATATGCCTAGTAACAGATGCTGCTTATCACACCTGACCAAAAAGGGAAAAGCATTCATAAGGGAGGGCCTAGTTTTACGTTTTGCCCATAGGCCTCCCACGAGCTGCACCTTGGTCAATGCAATTACTGCTTGCTTGTCTCAGTAGGGAATGTGATTGAGCCCAATATAATGACTCAATGAAAGCGAATTAAAAAATCTGCTTTTTCCCCAGTGTCATTCAAAGGAATGCACAAATCTTGCAATTGTTCATGAACTGTAAAAGGCAAACAATGATGCGGCTGCGTGAAACCAATTTAAAAGTCCACTGCTGTGTAACCCGTTATTATCCATTTTATTGTATCCTTTTTTGGACTACAGTGAATAAATCAATTTAAATTTTTTGTTTCGTGTGCTCAAATCATCCAAGTACATCGCAGTGATTTCACTATTGTTTATTTATTTTTCCCCACAGCAGGTATTTTTATTGCACATGCATTTTTCATGAGGTATTTGCTTTGCTTTTGCATATGCTGAGCTGCACATCATAAAATATATAAGCAATGGAAACTGTATCAATGCTTATCTTGTGATTTCAGCACGTATAGTTAGCACGTGTTGATTGCTGTTTTCCATCATATCTCCAATATATTCTTGTAAAAATATTTCAATATTACAATTGTAAAGTGCACTCTTCCTGGCGGCACAGTGTTTGCCAGCCTTATGGCTATTTTAACTGACAGAATACTCCATTCTTCAGTTAAAGCTATCAATAAATTGAAATAATTGTATCTGGCATTTTATCCCTGCTGTTTGATCATGAAAAATGTCTCAAGGCTTACATTTAAACACTTCGAACGTGTCTAACTCCAAGGTTTTGTGCATGCCAACCAGTCAGTGAGCCTCCTGATAACTATTTTGCATCTGGCAAATAGTAATTAGAAAGAGATCTTGGGCCATATGTATTAATTTATGGTGGCAAAATACTGGTAACAATTTGTAACCAGTAAGGATTTTTAGGAAGCGATCTATGTACTAATAGGTCAGTTCCTAAAAAATTGAATCACAGTGGATCGAAATCCAATCGGTCTCATGCATATTAATGAGGTAGGTTGCAAATTGTGTCTCACTAAAATTCATTGCCATTGTAGGTATGGTGTCCTTCTGGGGTCAGCAGACCACCACGTCTATCATCTTCTTCCTTTTCGTATGCCTAATTCACTCATATATCATTGGTTTATCTGCCTTTAACAAATAAGTATCCCTCCCCCTTTTTTGTTCTTTTTCATGGGTGCCTAGTGTTTAAGGGGATCAGATAATTTCTGTAACATCATTCCTTGATGAGGAACTTTTCCAGACACACAGGTTCAACACACGCATCAAGGGAGCTCCCCCCTAATAATGGGGTAATATATACAGCACAGCCTCTTACTACCCACCAATTTACAAATATTGCTCTGACAAAATGCTCAATTGTGAAAATGAACAAATAAAAACCTTTTCCAGCATGTATTACATTTTAAACTCTCCTGGAATGGAGGTCACAATCCGGTCAACTCTGCTTCTTGTCACTGAGTAAACACTACAGCCCATTGTTCATGGTAATGGGAGTGGTGGCGTCTGATGGATTCAAGGGATAATTTTGATAATTAGATTGACTGCTGTATTGAACTGTGTCATGGCTTCATGTACTCGACTATGCCCTCAATATTTTAATGCAACTGCAATGAAAAGAAGTGCAGAAGTCAATTGGTCCATTAAGTGTATTCTGCAGTTGTTGGGTTGATGGTTCTCAGAACAGATGTACAAAGCTACTTTACAATTTCACTGTCACAAACACTTGGAGTTTGGGACCACATAAAAGATTTAATATACCAATCCTATTTAAGCATTTGATAAACTTTTACTCGACTCCCAAAATGGAATTACAACTCCATGATGATTCAGTACTTGAAGGGGAGTATTATGAGCATTACCTTTAAATACTCACTTCATATGAAAGTATCAATGTTTTGCAACCGTAATTTGGTTCCAAAACATTAAAAAGATACTCTTCCTCAGTTGGGGTGGTAACCCCTTTCGTCAGCGGGAAGGAGTCCCGTTAGGACGTTTCAATATTTTGCCAGCAGATATCGCAGCAGCACTTTGCAGCCCCTTGCACCACATTATACCTGCACCAGGTAAAAAGCATACAAGGGATGGCGTTCCCCTGCAGGGAGTCACAAAATAATGGTGCCGTGAAATTTACAAGATTTCACTGCGCCATTCCAGCCATTGTCCTATGTATTGTAAATACATCGCTACAATGGTGTCATTAGAGGGGTGTAGTGTGAAGCAAGGAAACTGGCGCATCAGAGCTGATGCACCAGTTCCTTGTAAATATTCCCATAAGTCCAACTATTCATATCTTCATTAAACTTTGTTCAGTTGTTCCCCTATGGCAACACTCCCTCCTCAAACACCGCTTGAGGCCTGGTCTCACTGAACTTAACCTTCTCAGAAATGTTTCTTCAACAATTCTTCTAAGTTCGAAGAGCAGACTGGGCCCAGTCCACTCCTTGTATCTGACCCATGCTCCTTTGTAGCTGGCCATATTTTTCAACTTGACCCGGTCTCATGTGACTAGATGTCCTCAGTTGGCGCTTTGATCTTTTTAGGCACCACTTTTTCACTTTAAAATTTAAAAATCCTAACTCCAGTTCTACTGATTGGATTTGTGTTGTTTTGGTGTCAAGTAATTTATTAAAATTTACTCTATTTTCCTTAATTGGTGGGGGATTTTTTTTGTGTTGTGTATTGTTTGTGTGTTACATAAATACTTTACACATTGCCCCTAAGTTAACCTGACTGCTTTTGTGCCAAGCTAACAGAGGGTTACGCACAGGTTAATTTAGTGAATTTTGTGATTCACCCTCACAGGGATTCTGGCTGCTGCTTAAACAGGGGTCACCCCCATTCAACTACCAACTAAATTCCTCACAGTATTCAGTAGGTAGAGAGTGCTAATGCGAACCCCACACACCACAGTTTTTTAATACAGTGCTACCGGATTTTCACCGCAACATCACTGGGCGTAGAAAAAAAATACAAAGCAAGCCTGGACCTGAGGTGCCCGGCCAGATGGATGCAGCGCTCTCTTACAGGAGAGGATAAACGACGCATGCGGACCTGACCGGAGGAGGAACAACACACGGTCTGACTTGCGAGTGAGAAATCGATGCATCACTGGCCTTTTCCGACGCACACTCCCCCGTGCGGTGTTATTTTGATGCTACCCAGGTACTTTTGTACGCTAACAACGTTCTCACTGTTTTCTGAAGGATTTAAGACTCTTATTTTATGAATAGCCATAACTTGACTTGTGTATGTTGTATTTTTGTCGTTTTGGTCTTGTTTTGTTTAGATAAATATTCTCTATTTTTCCTGTAAACCCATGTTGTGTAATTTTGTAGTGTTTTCGCTGAATTACTTTACACATTGCTTTTGAAGTTAAGCCTGCCTGCTCGTGCCAAGCTACCAAGGGAGTGAGTGGGGGTTAACTGAGGGTGATTCTCCTTTACCCTGACTAGAGTGAGGGGCCTTGCTTGGACAGGGGGGAACCTGACTGCCAACCAAAGACCCCATTTCAAGCAGAGCCACAAATCTTTGTGTAAGCAGTTCTGTAATATGGATCATGTAGATGCATTCTTTGTACCTGAGTGACTCCAGGTGAATGTTTTCTTGTTTGAAAGCAGTCAGAGCCTGGCTCTATGCAAATGAGGGAAAGCATTCACCCCTGTGTGCCCATGCTGTATGGCATAGGTAGGTGAATGGGCCTAGAGATGGTAAGAGACATAGAGGGTCATTATGACCCCGGCAGTCAGTGCTATAGTGGAGGTATTACCGCCAACAGGCTGGCGGTACCTACCTCCACTATTATGACATTGGCGGTTTGGCCAAAGCCGAACCGCCAAGTCAGCACACCATCCGCCATGGGGGTAACGACCACCGGGCTGGAGAATGCAGTCTCCAGCCCGGCGGCCGTCACTAGGCCGCCAATTGCATTTTGACCCCACCCACCGCCATGGTTTCTGTGGTGTATGTACCGCCACAAAAACCATGGCAGTAGGCACTATCAGTGCCAGGGAATTCCTTCCCTGCACTGATATGGGTCTCCGCCGCCCCCCTCCCCAGAGTCATCCCCTACCTTCCCCCTCCTCCTCCTAACCCCCTCCCCACATATACACACATATACGCATATACATACACACCCATACACACACACACATACACACATTCACCCACGCATGCATACATACATACACACTCACTGCAAATCTCACAAACGTACATCCAGGCACACATGCAAGAACACAACACAACATACACGTACACACACACACTTATACACACACACATTACACATGCATGCATGCATTCAAACCCATTCACACACACCTCCACACACGAACACAACACCCCCTCTCCTGTTGGAGAACCCGACTTACCTGCTTGCAGGGTGTCCTCCGGCAGGAGACGGGTCATGGCGCTGCTGCCAGGAGCGGTGTCGGCCAGTAAAACACTGCCAGGCCGGATCATGGAACATGATACGTTAGGCGGTGTTTTGCTGGCGTGGTGCTGCTGCTGGCAGCAGCACCACCCTGCCACTCTCCTCCACCATGACCGTCGCCAGGATTCCGCCAGCCTTCTGGCAGAATTCCGGCTCCGGTCATAATGGCTTGGACAGTCGGTAGCCATGGCCACGGTATGTTGGCATCCGTCGCCGTGGTGGTAGGTGGCATTTGCACCTAATCTCATAATGAGGGCCATAGTGAATGTTTGCCTCGTATTAAGGGGTACACAGTCAGCCCACCCCTGGAGGTGCCCATTTGGTGAGAAGTATGGAGTTCCCAGTGAACCCCACACATCTCTGCAAAGACAGACACAGTGACACACTGTAACCACATGCAGCTAAATCCCTGCTACTTCTTGAAAATATTGCCTGGATAGCTTGAAGTAAAAAGACTGTGCCACAGTTCCAAACCATGTCACTGTCATGGCACTGTCTCTCTCTAATGCACTCTCCCCAGAACAGGTACTTAGTGGTGGAATTCGTACCTGCACTGTGTAGAGTGTTCTTTTTCCCCTAATCCGGTGCAGGTTGGCACACTACTCACAAAAGGTAATACAGTGCCAGAGTTCTCAGCATATGCTGTATATTTATTTATGTATTTTTTGGGTACTTGTAGGACATCAACTTTTGATAAGGATCTGGCATATAATAGTTTATCTACTGTTAAGAAATAGTTAAGGAAAATGCACAAGAAAGACATACATAGATGCAGTGACAGGTATCGTAGAGGCTGGTATGAAAGGTACCTTCCTCAAATTTCCAGACTGGGATAAGCAATCTCAATGTTTCAATTCTGGTGAGAATGTAGGTAGAACATCATTATCCTTAATGAATGGAGTTTTGCATTACATACACACCCTTGGAATCATTTCCCGAATTTCCCACCAGAACTGGCATTCATAGTTACAAGATATGTGAAAGGGAATATATGACAATGTCAGATTGAAAGTGAAGTTGGCATTCACATTTGCAATGGAAGCTTGAGCTCTCCTCCTTCAAGCATAGGGTAGTGTACTGGTTCACAAGAGAAAACAGAGGTAAAGTGTCTCCATCCAGGAGAGATATCAGTTTCAAGGAATAGTCCCAGTGTGGATTCAGGCCACACTTAAAATTAAAATCCTGGCACAGTACTGTCAGCTCAAAAACAAATTAATTGATTGAGTGCTCCGTTAATGTGTCAATATCTAGTCAATTCCATAGAGCACCATAATCAAAGCAGCAACAAACTGAGCTGGTAAAAAGATATTAATGGAAGATCTAATGGTAGCGGCTGAAGTAATACGTCTAGGGAATTCATCTATAAGAAAGTTCTGGATGAGCTTTCAGCTCACAATATAAAATCTGGAGGTGATTACCACTGTGTAGTTACAGTTAGGTCACAGCTTCCAGAGGAATAATTATTTTTGTTTCACTAAGAATTATGGTGCCATGTTACGAATGTGCACAAAACTTTCCCAAAAGCAAATTCATCCACCTTGCCTCTCAAATAAAAGATTGCAGAGGATCTGTCAAGAAGGGGCAATGAAAAAAGAGGGAAATCCAAGATCTTGATTTTTCATGTTAATTCCCTTAGGAAACTTTGACCTAAGATACAGTAAGTACAAGCTCACATTTCCCCACTGAAAATAGAAACAAACAATCCCACATGCCTAGATGGGAGAAAAGGCACTCAGGGTACTCGGCTATCAAAATAAATCCTGCAATACGACCCCTTGTAATTCCCAGACCTCATTCCTCATGGACATTTTTGATCATTTTGGTTTGTGGTGTTCGCTAAGGAAAGGGGATTCTTTCTCCCAGCACTTTTTATGATTTCACCATGAAGGCAGTGATATCTTGGTCAAGTGGAGGGGAAAAGAGAAACATAATTTTGGTGACACAAGGGTGCTTTGGTGACACTACCTACGATATTAAGAAGCACACTACTTACAGCATAGTTCATATTTAAATTTTGAGGGTGCTGGTGGTGGCAGCCATCTTTGGAGCCCTGTAAGGAAAAGAAGTGAGAATCCATCACTACCCTTGTCAATTGTTCAAGAAGACAATACAAGTAGAGACCTGGATTCTAATGTGACACTCTTTAGTTTTATTTTGTTTACTGCACAATAAACAGTCAAAATTTACAAATTCACTACACCTCCAAAGCCATATTTCCACCCTTCCCTCTCACATCAATCAATCAATCAGGAATTTGTAAAGGGCACTTCTCACCCATGAGAGTCTCAGGGCGCTGAGAAGGGGGGGTATAAAGGGGTAGGAGGTGCTGCTACTGCTGAAACAGCCAGGTCTTGAGAAGTTTCCTGAAGGTAAGGAGGTCTTTGGTCTAGCGTAAGTGGGTGGGAAGAGTGTTTCACGTTTTGGCGGCGAGGTGCGAGAATTATCTACTGCTGGTTGTAGTTCTGCAGACGCGTGGGACAGTTGCGAGGGCAAGGTCAGCAGAGTGGAGATGCTGGGTCAGGGTGTAGAAGGAGAGCCGTCTGTTGAGGTATTCTGGTCCGGTGTTGTGCAGTGCTTTGTGAGAGTGGGTGAGGAGTTCTGGTGATTCTCTTGTTGACTGGGAGCCAGTGCAGGTTTCTCATGGGGTCTGTGATGTGGCAGTGGTAGGGGATGTTCAGGATGAGGTGTGCAGAGGCGTTCTGGATGCGTTGCAGCATCTTCTGGATTTTGGCCATAGTTCCTGCGTAGCGGGCATTGCTGTAGTCCAGTTTGCTGCTCACGAGGACTTGGGTGACTGTTCTTCTGGTTTCGGTGGGTATCCATTTGTAGATCTTTCGGAGCATGAGGAGGGTGTCGAAGCAGGATGAGGAGATGGCATTGACTTGCTGGGTCATGGATAATGAGGAGTTCAAGATGAATCCTAGGTTGCATGTGTGGTCGGTGGGAGTCAGAGCGGCTCCGAGAGTGTCAGGCAACCAGGAGACATCCTTGCACAGTGGGTGGGGCTGAAGATGAGGACTTCCGTCTTGTCAGAATTGAGTTTGAGGCAGCTGCTCTTCATCCATTCGGCGATGGCCTTCATTCCTCAATGGAGGTTGGCCTTGGTGGAACCCTTGGTTGGTGTTGTTGGCGTATGAGATGATGTTGAGGTTGTGGGATTGGGCGATGTTAGCGAGCGGGGCCATGTAGATGTTGAAGAGGGTTGGGCTGAGGGCCGAACCCTGGGGTACGCCACAGATGATTTTGGTAGCCTCCGAGCAGAATGGGGGGAGGTGGACTCTCACATGCACCTTTTTCAAAGAACTGACTTGTATTAAACTGATTCTAATATCTTTTGGCAAGAAATATTAACAGGTTTTTTTTTTGTGTATTTAAT
Organism: Pleurodeles waltl; assembly: GCF_031143425.1. NCBI lineage: Eukaryota > Metazoa > Chordata > Amphibia > Caudata > Salamandridae > Pleurodeles > Pleurodeles waltl. Next base: position 34,850,297 of record NC_090439.1, read on the forward strand.
TTTGCACCAGATATTCTATTTTCATTCTTAATATTTGCAAATCTGTTCTGTCTTTCATATGAAAGAGCTATGCACCAAGAAATTAAGTGGTTTATGGGAAAAGTGATGTGTGACCATGTATTATAATGAATAAAGTACCCCCTGCTATAACTGATAGGGATAATGCGAGTCATCACTGCGTACTATAGCCTTAAAGGAACTCGGCCTTCTGCATCGTTCCTTTGTATGATGATGGAACTCCTCAGTGACCTGCACAATGCTTATAATATATGGCAGGGGGTACTTCATCTCATATATGATGGTATAATATTGAGAAGAAAAGTGTATGTAACATTGAACACAAAAAGGGTACATGACTGGTTTATGATACCATACTACTGGGATGAAAATGAATATAACAATGGACACAGATAGCATGATGTAAATAAAAAGTAAGAGTGCAGAAATGTAGCATACGTGTAAAAGCAATAGATGTAGGACACAAGCATCAGCTAATGGTGGCAGGTGTGTGGGTAATAGTCGTAGCTGTTGGGTTCTAGCTTATTATTAGGGTGGAAGTAGTATAGAAATGAGAATGCAAAAAAGATGATGTAGAATATGGATGAAATGTAAACCAAATTGTATTGAAATTTTAAAGCTCTTTGCAGTTTGAAAAGGCATGTACCTTGCTATAACAAATCTACAAATAATTACATTAAATCTAATATTCTGGTAGCTGCTTATGTGCACATATAATTGTTAATGTGGCCAACTAAGCAATTGTTAACTGTCTTTCCAAAGGAAGTGCCCAATATATAAAGCTGTGCACTTACTGGCTCTACCGTAGCAGAGCCATTTAACTTGAGCGGTTATAGAAACTCCTACATTCCCCTACAACAATTCATAGCTGAAAAGACTTTAGTTAATGGTAAACTTGTACCGAAACATTTTGCATGCAGTCTACAGCTTGTCCTGGATCGATTAGCGGGAAAATGACTGTGCTATGCTTTGAAAATTAACTATATGAACAGCTCTTTGCTGAGATGAAGACAGAAGTAAACTAGGAAACTTCTGAGAGGGTGAAAACTTTGCACCTGATTATATGAAAATAAAGAGTTAACCCCTTCAATGCAGAGGATGAGTTCTTCATGTCCTCCACTCTACCTTGCCAATGCGTAGGATGTAAAAGTCTTGTCATTCTGTGGGAGCTGGGGAAACCTTTGGTGCTTGACTGGAGGCGTCACCCACTGTGCTCTTGGAGAAACATGTGTCAACCCTACCATGCACAATCAATGATGTCAGTGTGCTGAGAGTGTGTTGATATAATCAATGCACCAAATGAGGCTGATGGATTCTTTCTTGGGGATTACGGCCACAATACTCCCTTGCAGGGCAAATTACCTTAACCATTTTCCCTTCCCTGGGGTGCCAATCGCACTCCAGCCCTTTACATTTGCCACCAAGGAAGAAGAAATGGTTGTAGCCATTGTTATTCTTTGTGTTTTTTGCCTGGAAACCTTGTGCCACCACTGGTATCTTTTATGGCAGGACGGACAGCACTGAAAATTGAAAAATCTCCTCTTTCCAATGGTTTCTCTAAGGTAAGTAAGCAGTAGCCATTTTAATGGTTTGTGGTTACCCCAGAGGCCTTGTGTCACCATGAGCAATTTTGCACCAATTAAAATGAGAGCATGAATCCTTTCTCTGGTAGGGAATCCTTCTTAGGGATTACAGCAGGGACTCATTTAGACTTAGGCAGGCTGGTCACTGGCAACTAGGAGAGAAGAGGTAATAATATCTGCAGCATTGGCAAACTATTACCTGCTATATGTAGTTATCTCTATGCCTTCAGAAGAGCCACTGTCATGGTGGCTCGATTGAAGCTATTGAAATTTTGCTTAGAGGCCACCATGCTTCATGAGGCCGTTGACCAAACTTTTTTGTTTTGCAAATACACACTTCCAAACTAACAGGTTTTTTTTTGTAAAAAAAAAAAGAATGACACTGACACCTTGGGATGTTTCTCATGTGGTGTGGGAGTCACCTTATTCTTCAGTTCAGAACACCAGGCTTTCCCTGGTGGTCCGAATAGCCACGGCCCGTCCTTTAGGGTGGAGGGGCCACGCCCCCTCACCTTTTGCCCCTCATGAAGACTGTCTGTCAGGCTGAACAAATATCAGCCTGACAGACTCTCTTCATGTTCAGGTCAGGCAGCCAGGAGCAGACATGCGCGATTTGCGCAGACTCCTGGCTGCCTGAGCTGAACTTTGCTCGGCTGAGGAGGTCACGGCACCTATGGGTGTGGTCTCCTCTGCTCAGTAAAGGTGCCTCGAGACCCTCCCCTGGGTTACGAGGAAAACATCACCCATTGACTTCGACCTGGGCACTTCAGGTTTAAGCCCTGGAGCGCCCAGGGCGAGTGTCAATCAGTGACATTTCGTCACAGAGTGGGGTGGGCTCAGCAGTCTCACTGACCCCATTTCATTCTGTGACGAGGCTGGGACTACTGCCTTCCCTCATTGGCTGGCCTAAGGTCCGCCAATGAGGGAAGGCAGCAGTCCCAACCCTCCTGGGACTTCCGAGGCCAAAGGTAAGTGTGTGTATTATGTTTTAAAATGAATGTTTTGTGCGTGTGTGCACGTTTGAATGTTATGAGTGTTGTTAATGGATGTGCGTGCATATGTGTGTGAAAGAATGAGTGCGTGTGTTGTTTTAAAAGGAATGTTTGGTGCGTGCGTGCATGTTTGAATGTTATGAGTGTTGTTGATGGATGTGCGTGCGTGGATGTGTGAAAGAATGAGTGTGTGTGTGTGTGTGTGTGTGTGTGTGTGCTTCCCGCCCGTCCCCTCCCTCCTAAAGATGCCGGCCGCCACTGGGTCTGAAACAGACACAAATGTGCATTGGATCATTCACTCTACATAGGTTAGCCAGTCTGGGTTACCTAAACCGTCAGTCCCATGTCAGTCAGTGTGTGGATCTAAGATTTCGGCAGGCAGAGCTGGCTGGGGCACAACCAGCAGAAACATGATAGCCTCTCCGGATACTAGAGCAAGTGGACTGTCATTTTGGGAGAGTTCTCCACTACATTTGTGGCAGAACATCCCGTCTGAAAAATTCTAACAGAAGGCCATTGTCTTTTTGGAACAGAGTTTGCCCTGGGATTTTTACGACAATTTTCTAATCTAGATATGTTCACACTGTCCGAGGAAAGGGTCAGCAGCACACTTCTGCCAAGCACAGTGAGGGCCTTAAAGTTGCAAGGAAAGCAAGTCCTTGTGAGCCTATGTAGACTGTGATAGTGCGTCAAAACCTTGATAAGTAACCTTACAAGGAGACACGCCTAGGCCGATAAACCTTTTGACCACATTACGAGACTTCCCAGTACGAGGTATCTTTCTGGCATCACAATCAATATCTCAATAACCCAATCAATCTCTTAGTAACTAATCAACTAGATAATCAATAACATTTTATATAAATCAATAAAGCAAACGCACCATGACCTTTCAGTCATGAATAACCACACCAATTTAGTCAAGATTTCGAAAACTTATTTCCCTATTTGTTACAATGTAATATCATCTCCATTAATTTTATTAGCAATCAGCCTCATTAGTATCTCTTCAAACTTGTAATTAAAACACAATTAATCAATTTATAGTGAATATACGGTCAGCATGAACATGTCATTAGTAAAAACAGCTTAGCAAAGTCTCCGTTGTGCGAGATTCAACAAAGGAAGAACCCAGTCATTTGTCTATTTGCGTCAGATATTAGTGAATACCTTAACTAACCTCGACTTAGCATCAGCATGTTGGGCTTCATGCAAAACAATTTAACAAACACAAATTTGGAAAAACATCTAACTATGGCCTCTATCAAAAGAGCAGTTCGTACCTAGAAAGAAAAGGCAAACAGACAATTACAATTTTCATCAGATAGTTACCCCTCCAATGAATCAGCAAACAGCGTCAGTCTTCATCCTCAGGACATCAGTCGATTCACCATCAGAAAGACCAGGACAGGGCAAGTCTCAATATTTCATAGCTAAGAATAAGGGGGTCATTACAACCCTGGCGGACCGTGTTAAAGCGGCGGTAAGACCGCCAACAGGCTGGCGGTCTTTTTTTTTGTATTATGACCATGGCGGTTATCGCCATGGTCATCCGCTGCTTCCCCGTTCCGCCCGCCAGGGCGGAGACGACCACAGGGCTGGAGACCTGGGTCTCCAGCCCGGTGGCTGTGACAATACCGCCGCCGGTATTGTGACCCGGCTTACCGCCGTGGATTTCCAGCGGTAGGAACCGCCATGAAATCCATGGCGGTAAGCACTATCAGTGCCAGGGAATTCCTTCCCTAGCACTGATAGGGGTCTCCCCCACCCCCCATCCCCACCCCGACTCCCTCCCCTACACCCCCCACCACCCCTGCCACCCCCCAAAGGTGGCAGGGCCCTCCTCCCCACCCCGACCCCCGACATTACCTTACACATACACACCTGACACGCACGCACGCAGGCACCACCAACACACATACACGCACACACACCGACATACATGCCAACATCCACACACATAGTCAGACACCCACATTCACGCACACATTTCCGAAACACGCAACACCCCCGCAAGCATACACGCACTCACACACCCCCCTACATACACAGACGCACAACCCCATACACCCACACAACACACAACACCCCCCCACCCCCTCCCCTAACGGATGATTGACTTACCTGTTCCGTCGATCCTCCGGGAGGGGACGGGAGCCATGGGGGCGGCTCCGCCAACACCACACCGCCAACAGAACACCGCCGCGCAGAATCACAGGACGTGATTAGCTCGGCGGTGTTCTGTTGGCGTGGCGGTGGAGGTGGAGCAACCTCCACTTCCCCGCCGCCCGCAAGTATGGCTGTTGGCGGTTCTCCGTCGGAGAAACAACGGAGAGCAGCCAACGGTCATAATACGCCGAGCGGCAAACCGCCACTACTGGCGGTCTTCCGCACGGCGGTCCCTCGGCAGTCTTCTTAAAAGACCGCCGAGGTTGTAATGACCACCTAAGACTTTTCCATCATAGGGAGGAGAAGTAAGTATCAGGTAAGGAATGAGCTGAGGATGGTTAAAGTATCAGAAGAATAAAATGGCAAAGTCTCAAAGAATAATGGCAAAGTATAGCTTAAGACAGAATAACGGCTAATAATGGCTCGGTGGAATGGCAAGGAATGGTGAAGAATGGCTGATTTCTCCTCGGGTCATGAGGTTATATTAAAACAGTCAAACTAGCCCTTAATTGCCTATTGGATCAATTTTGGTGCATCATTATCTCTGTCCAATAATTCTCCACGCACTTTACTGGAATTTTCCACAAAACACAGTTCTCATGTAGTTGATTGGCTCCTGTAATTGACATCTTCATCGGTTGGAATGTCAGGTAAGAAAAGTTACACTCTACGCTCCAGTCAGTAGTCCCATTGTCTTCTCCTAGTCTAGGCAGCCTTGCACCTGTTACGAATTACACTGTTGCATTCGGCAAGAATGTCTCCTTGAGCAAGTCGGGTCTCATGAGAAAGAATTTACTACAGCACACACACATCTCTAGCTTCTGGAAAAGTACAGCCTTGTGTCCTTCAGGAGAACAGCACATTGCACGCTAGAAAAACACACAGTTTAGTATGAGACCAGGCAGCTAGGCCCAGACCCTCGCTTAACTAAGGCCTAGTGATTAATTTAGCAAAACCAAATACATAACTCTTAATTATAATATGTTAATACAAATCCATACATTTGTGCATCATTACTTCATCATTAGTAAGCTTTATTAGTCATCGTATACATTGGTGGCCACTCACCGTGGGCACATTTCAACCATGTGTATTATTTTCTACGTTAACAGATTTTCTATGCAGCTTCGTGATACATTATATTGCAAGCTTTTCATGTTAATATTGATTTTTAATGGTCACACTCCAACAACTGCCATGGGAAGATTCACCTGGCCACGCACGTAATATTTGCCAGGACTCAGAAAGAGACAGAGACATTTAGAGATAGTAAAAGATGGGTCTTAACTTGTTTTCATAGGCATCTCATGTAGTTCCAATGCAGATGTTCAGGGTAGGAGTGGCGCACAGATCCCTGCTCATGTAGATCATAATTGTGTGCCTGCACGTGGCTTGCCTGCTTGCTACTGAAGTCCTCTGTCAAAACGTGCTAGTAGTTCCCGTCACTGTACTATAAGTGCAGTATAGTCCAAGGTGCTGAACATAAAGTCTGAAAGGTGCAAACAGCTATCAAAAAAGCAGTAGCATGCAGGCATTTTGAAAGAATACTAATAATCACCTTCTAACTTACCACAAACTTCCCACCAAAAGGTTTGTTTTGTCAAAACATTCAAATAAGCACTTCTTTCAATCTGCCCAGGAAGTTAATGTGAAAGTTTTTCCCTGCTTCTTCCAGTTTTGTCCCCATGAGACTAAGTCGTGTTCTGTGACCCCCAGGGAATCATTGGTCTTTCTGGAAACAAAGGAGTAATGTTCAGACACGCATTTGCAAAGAAATAGGACTCCGGGGCGACAGCAGCTATCTAATGTATTCTGCCACCGAGAGAGATTGATTTAGACCGAAATCTCCGCAGCAGAAGTATAATTGTTTTTGAGGCCGGATTCCTTGTTGCTGCAGATGAACGGGCCCACCATGGCGAACACAAGCTGTGCACACCTGAACAACTTCAGGCACACGCGTTCACCGATTGCTATGCACGCCAAAAGCTTTGAAATATGTGCATAGGAACTAATGTTTAACGATTACAAACAACTCAAACTTTTATCTTCATGTTCTGATTTTCATGTTATGTTTTTATCGTTTTCAAAGACAGTAGAGAACTGCACATTCTGCAGGTTTGCGATCAGAATGTTCGACCAACTTCAGAAAAATTATACAAGGATATGAAGCCTACAGGTATTTCAGCTTTAACGAATCGAGGAAACACTATCCATCAAGCAGTCAGTATAGAAGTGTATGTTACTGCATTTAGCAACATGGAGATGGACAGAACAATACAATGAATGAAGCCTAGGGTGTGCCAAGTTACCTGTTTTTTTTTCTCAATTAACTTTTCCATAACTTTTGTGAATACTAAAAAAACAGCACAACGTTTTCCGCATAAATATTTTCATATAAAAATAATGACTTTCGAAATCCCTTTAGGGTTCTGAGACAGAAATAAAGATCAAAATGAATCATTGAGCACCAAAGTTGTCAGGAAAAAGCTTTCAAACGGCACTGAAGAAAGGCATTGCCATCATCAGCGCTAGGTGGCGCTCGCAAGGAACACTGCCAGCGTCTGTAGAAAAATGGCATGGTCGAAGGAAAAGCGGAAAACCGCAATCTAGGGATGGGTGGGGGTTAATAAGTGGGATTTATGTGATAATTTCCTAGCGTAGTATAATCATTGCCCACCCTTCAAGCCACGGACAAGGCACAGAGCCAGAATGGGGATTTGATTAACGCAAGAAAATGGAGCAGCAATGATTTGCCGTTTTGAACGAATTTTATCCTTCAGTCCTTTATGTACACGTATCACTATGAAGTCATATCGGTTAGACCTAAAAAATTCAGAGACAGGAGCATCTTCCAGCCTATTTATGTTTTACAAAAACATTGTCCCATTGGACGTATATTTTCTATTGTTGGAGCTGGCTCGTTTTGCAGGGAAACCCTAAGGTTTTGCCTTCTGTTGCTGAACCTGTTCTTGTTGGCATTAGGACTCTGTGAACTTTTTCCTTGCTAACCAGTGGTGAAGTGTTCGTGCTCTTTCCCTAAAATATGGTACAATTGGCATTTGCCTAATTGGCATAATTATTTTACTTTTTAACTTGTACATATTGCATGTAAATTCAAATTGAATAGTGAGCTGCAGCACTACTTGTTCCACTTACTTAAGTAGCACTGTAGAACATATCTTAGGCCGACCACTGCAGCCCTGGGTGGGTAGTTTTAAAATGCCATGCTCCTATTGACTAATGCACACGTACCTTATTACACTTAATAAGCGCTAACTTTAGATTACAAGCAGATAGAGATAGATTCTTTACCCTCAAATAACTTGCAAATTAAATTCCTCTTTAAAGGTTAAGTTGGATTTTAAGTTACAATTTTGTAAATGCCACCTTTATAAAGTTAAAGCATACAAAAAAGTGATGGATGGGATGCTTGAATTAATCTCAGACATTCTTAATTACTTGGGGATGCATTACAATCCATTGTTATTTTGCACACCATGCCGCCACAGTTTGGACACAGCCACGTGCAAATCAGTCCTGAACCTGCTCCGATAGGAACAGTCCAGACTGAACTACCAGGCCAGGTACTCCCTGAATTGAAACACAAGCAACCCGAGGATCAATTTTTCCCTAATTGGGGCTCATCAGCTAGGTATAGTTTGGTTCCAGTGATACAATGTGCACGGGACCAACATCAGGTCATACCCACCCCCAGTGGTGACTTGTGTTCATGGGCAAAAGGGGTGTTGCCCTGCCACCCTCCATTGTGGAGAGGCAAGAACAGGGAAATAAACACAGGGCAGATGAAAAAAATCACTGCTCTGAGACAGTATGCTGAATCTCCTAAGTGAACACTAGTAAACTCTACTAATGTCTTACTGTGCAAGTGCCGGCTGTGCAAGGTTATTTTCGACCTGCGGGCACAAGGTACAGCAGTGACAACATTGGAGAGGAAGTTCTGATTTACAATGCAATTGACCTGGTTGCTTCTGGGGCGCAAAAATAGTGGCAATGGGAGGAGTTAGGAAAGCTCCATTCACTTCAATGGCTGGGGGTGGGAGAGGCCTATGAGAACAAGGAGGGAGTGGTTGGCAACAAATTGTTGGTTATCACAGAGGGTCATGCTGTAGGAGGGGTGCAGGGTGCTGCTGTCCTGGCAGTAACACATGTTTAGTACTGCATTTGGTTTCACTTTGAAAAAAACGTTATAAAGCTGAGCACGACAAAGTGCTCTTTATTTTGACCATAGAGGCCCAAGAGAAGGAATTAACCAGCTGGGGAAAGCAATTGCAATAGTGGACTAAGAGGTAAGTGTGCAGTTACATTTCTTCCTGCTTCAGGGGCATCATCAAGCCCGTTAAGATATAAGATACACTGTTCCAAAAAAGAAAAAGGGAAAGGATACTATAGTGGGGGTCCTAAATTTCAGGAGCAAAAACCTCACACATCCAGAAGGATGTCATGCTTCATCATCGGAGTTGCTCCTCGTCAGACCGGCACTGCAATGTCTGACAGGCACCACCCCGAGAAGGGGGGCTCTTTGCCGGAGATCTTTTTAAAAAAATATTGATGCTGTGACTCCAAAGGTGAGTAAGCAAGAAAAGAGATCAAAGAAAGTAATTAAAATTGGCTCTCAAAATCTTCACTGGGTAATTAATTTATTGGACCAGATGAAAGGTCAAGGCCAAGGTTAAAAATAGTCATGAGAGTGAAGATGAAACAATGATCAATCACTCTATATCGAAGAACAAATGAGGGTGGGGAATTTCCAAACCATCCCTGTCATGGGTCAACATGTTTCGCATCCTGGTGGTCCGTACGGATCCAGTGATGCTTCGCCAGGACCAAAAAGACTATGGGGGTCATTCTGACCTCGGCGGTAAAAGGCGCTTACCGCCGGTCAGAAGACCGCCATAACACCGCCGCGGCCACGGGAAACCGCCATGGTTATTCTGACCCGCAACAGCCAAACCGCCAAAAACCCGACCTCCACAAAAGTCCGCCACACCAACGGGCAGCGAAAAACTGGCGATGACCAAACCTCCACCGTCACGCCAACAGAAATACGCCCATTCCAATCCGACCCACGAATCAACGTGGCGGTCTTTCAACCGCGGTATTCCATTGGCAGTACACACCGCCGCGGTCAAAATACACACACAGCTCCAAAACACTGACACATTGGTCATTTTGAAACACACACACCTGATACACATACAAACACCACTCCCACACACCCAACACAATATAAAACACACACACACATCACCCACAAACCCCTACGACCACCATTTATTGACGAAGGCCAGAGAGAGACACCACCAGCTAGTACAGAGCATTCACAGGCACATTACACCATCACTCACACAAAATCCACGCACAAAACACCACACACCACCACACTCACCACACTCATCACCACAAACACCACCCCACACCTCATCCACACCACCCCATGGCACCCCAAAGACACCCCAGGTTTTCAGACGCTGAACTCAGGGTCATGGTGGAGGAAATAGTTCGGGTAGAGCCCCAGCTCTTCGGGGCACAGGTGCAGCACACCACCATTGCCAGGAAGATGGAGCTATGGCAAAGAATAGTGGACAGGGTCAACGCTGTGGGTCAGCATCCACGAAATCGGGACGACATCAGGAAGCGGTGGAACGACCTACGGGGGAAGGTGCGTTCCATGGTATCCAGACACAACATCGCGGTGCAGAAGACTGGCGGCGGACCCCCACCTCAAACCCCAGAATTTACAACATGGGGGGAACAGGTCTTGGCGATCCTGCATCCTGAGGGCCTCGCAGGAGTAGGCGGAGGAATGGACTCTGGTAAGTCGAATCTCAACTACTTCATCCCCCCCCACCCACCGGCATGCCAAATCATACCCCCACCCTGCACCCCACCCCCATCACACATCCTCCTTGCTAATGTCTCACCATCACAACCCACCCATCCCAACACCAAGCCCTGCATGTGACCACAAACCATGGACACCCATCACCTAAGCATGCCCACTGCACATACCCATCCCCCCCCCAAACCACCGTCACAACAGCCCCCACAAGGGAATGCCAGCACTGGGGTACACGGGCACCCACCCATTGCACGCTATGGCACACACAGAAGCAATAACCATACTCTTATACCCCTGCAGGACCCGAACGCCACGACACCGCCCAGGAGGGTCCAGAAATGTCCATTCCACCCCCCAGAAGAGGCCCACAGTGATGACAGCAGCTCTGTCTCCCTGGACCCAGATGACCAGCCCGGCCTATCGGGGACCTCGGGACAGTCGGTTCCCCTCAAAACAGCCACAGGCCACAGCAGACCTACCCCCCTCTGGGAACACCAGCACAGCACCCACCCAGCGGGCCCATGCCTCTGTCTCCAGGACACGTCAAGCAGCGGTGTGTCCACCACTACAGGGCACCCAGGTTAACCCACCACCCCAACAACAACAGGGACCTGGGGGCAGTGGTAGCGGGCACACGGTCCAGGGGACAGAGGCCCAGGGAAACAGGGTAACTGGGAGGGCTACTGTGCGACAGGAGGGGGACAGGCCCAGGGAACCCACTCTCCACGAGGCCCTGTCCTCCATCATGGGAGCATACCACCACTCCCAGGAGACGATGGCGACGGTCCTGGCCAGGTTCCAGGAGATCCAGGTACTGCAGGAGGAACAGTTTATGGGGTTCAGGGAAGAACTCAGAAACATCAGTTCCGCAATGGGCACCATCGTTGTGGCTCTCAATCAGATTGTCAGCACATTGCGGGACCATGTGGCACCACAAAGGGCCCCTGTCACTAGCATGGACCAAGAACAGGCTACCACCTCCGCCGGCGCTAGTGGACAGGAGGCCCGACCCAAGAACAACAGGCCACCAGAACCCCACCCCCTGCAGAAGGAGAACCACCCCGCAAGCGGGGCCTGAGATCTAGAAAGAAGACAGAGTAGGATGCCAAGACCCCCGCCAGGAAAGGATACTCTCTGATTGTCATCCCACTGTCCCACATTGTCACCCTGTCCAACCTTAAACTGCCCCTGCTCCACCTTCCACAGGCATATGGACAATGCACCTGCGAGACTGAAAATCTGGACTCTGCCATGGACATTCCCCCACCATCACCCATCACCGAATTGCAACCATTTCCCAAAATTGAACACTTTAATAAACACACTTATTGCACAAAAATAATCTGGAGTCTGCCTGTATTTTTGAACAAATGTATTACACAGAACCGTGCCTAAATGTCCAGTTACATTGTGATGACAACATACCACTGTCACACAGCTGTAGTCCATGGGGAAACAAAGCAGAGGTCACGGAGTGGGGCCCACATCTCTGAAATTGGAAGAGAAAGTCACTACTCAGTCAACATACACTGGGGGGAAACTCAGACAGTAGAGAGGCAGGAGACTTTAAGTAAATGTAAAATGCCGGTGTTGATTCTTACCTGTATGTCATTGAAAATACTGCTGTATTACTGTGTCCCTGTTGTCTGTGTCGTCCTCTTCGTCTTCCTCCTCTTCACTCTCCGCAGGCTCCACAGCTGCCACAACACCACCATCTGGACTATCCTCCTGCAGGAAAGGCACCTGGCGTCGCAAAGCCATGTTGTGAAGCATACAGCAGGCCACGATGATATGGCACACCTTCTTTGGTGAGTACATTAGGGATCCACCTGTCATATGGAGGCACCTAAACCTGGCCTTCAGGAGGCCGAAGGTCCGCTCGATCACCCTCCTAGTACGCCCATGGGCCTCATTGTACCGTTCCTCTGCCCTTGTCCTGGGATTCCTCACTGGGGTCAGTAGCCAGGACAGGTTGGGGTAACCAGAGTCACCAATTAGCCACGCACGGTGTCTCTGAAGTAGTTCCATCACGTAAGGGATGCTGCTATTTCGCATGATGTACGCGTCATGCACTGACCCAGGGAACTTGGCATTTACATGGGAGATGTACTGGTCAGCCAAACAGACCACCTGGACATTCATGGAATGATAACTTTTTCTGTTCCTGTACACCTGTTCACTCGTGCTGGGGGGGACCAAAGCAACATGTGTCCCATCAATTGCACCAATGATGTTGGGAATATGTCCAAGCGCATAGAAATCACCCTTCACTGTAGGCAAATCGCCCACCTCAGGGAAAAAAATGTAGCTCCTCATGTATTTCAGCAGGGCAGACAACACTCTGGACAACACCTTGGAAAACATAGGCTGAGACATCCCTGATGAAATGGCCACTGTTGTTTGAAATGACCCACTTGCCAAAAAATGGAGTACTGACAGCACCTGCACTAGAGGGGGGATCCCTGTGGGTTGGCGGATGGGTGACATCAGGTCTGGCTCCAGCTGGGCACACAGTTCCTGTATAGTGGCTCTGTCAAGCCTGTATGTCAGTATGACATGTCTTTCTTCCATTGTCGACAGGTCCACCAGCGGTCTGTACACGGGAAGATTCCTCCATCTCCTCGCAAGTCCCAGCGGACGGTGCCTAGGAAGGACAACATGGAGCACAGAGTCAATCAACCCACAGGTACGTTCCCACAGCTTGCACAGTACACGATTCTCAATGCATTGAATGGCTTGTATGAGTGTTGATGCAAGGCCTCGGTATGTGTGACACAGTAGAAATTAAGATATGGGGGCCCTGGTAATGGCGGCTGCCTGACCTGTGAAGTGCGACAGTGGGATGTGAGGTCAATGCGCTGGCGTGGCACACCGTGGCGGTAGCCGGTCGAAGACCGCGGCGCAAAGCTGCATTGGTTAACATTGAACCCTATGGGTTTCAGGAGCCAATGAGGATGTGCGCCGGCAGTCGCAGTACGCACCGCCGCGGTAGCGTGACCGCCATTTTCTATCTGCTTAATCACTCGATACCTGATCATCCACAGGAGAGGACCTATACTGCAAGTGCTGCTGTGACCTCGGTCTGGAAGAGACAATGGCTGCTGCGACTGGGGAAAGGGCCCCTGCCTTCACTTCTGAAGAATTGGAGAAACTCGTGGATAGGGTCCTCCCCCAGTATGCGCTACTCTACGGTCCTCCAGACCAACAGGTAAGTACACTGGGACCATGCTTTGTGGCCAATGCCTGGGTTGAGTGGGGTGAATGAAAGATGGTGGGGAGGGGAGCGAATGAGGAATGCATCAAACGAAAGATGAGAGCATGTGCCACATGGCAAGGGTGGGGATGGGGGGCCACTCACATCGAGCATGCAGAAGGTGATGTTTTGTTTTTTTTTCTCCCCCTGCACATGTCACATAGGTCAGCGCCCATCAGAAAATCGACATTTGGCGTGCTATCGCCAAGGACGTCCGGACCCTGGGGGTCCACAACAGACGGGGCACCCACTGCCGGAAGAGGTGGGAGGACATCTGCCGCGGGAGCAGGAAGACCGCGGAGGCTCTGCTGGGGATGGCCTTCCAATGTAGGAGGGGTGCCAGTCGTACTTTGACCCCCCTGATGTCCCGGATCCTGGCGGTGGCCTAGCCCGTTTTGGATGGGCGCGTGAGGACATTACAGCAGACACAGGGGGGTGAGTACAAGCACATTCTGCTGATTTTGCGCACATTGGAGGTGTCTGGGTGGGGGAGGAGGGCTGTGGGTATCCCTAGGCCAGGGCGTTTTCTGTAGGCTAGGCCCCTCCGTTAGGCATGGCCCTGTACCCCCGCCCCCCACCTCTGTAGGTTGCCTAGTACAGCTAATCATGGCCCTGTGTCACCTATGTGTGGAGTTGTCATCCATAGGCTTGTAGGCCATGTCCCACGGATTGAGTAGTGTACCCCAAGTGCGCGGCGTAGTGCAGGGGGCTTCTGTGTCTGTCCTCTCCGCCAACGGTGTCGCCAATGCATGCACTCAACATGTCTTTGTTTCTCCACCCCCCCCCCCCTTTATTTGTGGTCTTCCTGTTCATGTGTGCATTAGCATCATCAGGCGGAGGAGAAGTGGCATCGAAGCACGAGGGAGCTGCATCTCACATGGCCATAGAGGGCCATGCAACTGACTCTGATTTCACCAGTGAGACGGAGGGCGAGGGGAGCTCCACAGCGGGGACTCGTGCTGATGTCAGTGACACAGACACGTCCTCGGAAGGGAGCTCCCTTGTGGTGGCGGCAACATCCGTGCCCACCGCAACAACAGGTACAGCCGCCACCCAGCGCACCAGCTCCGCCCTCCCAGCAGCCCCTCAGCGTTCGCCCCGTGCCCACTCACCCAGGAAGGTGGGCATCTCCTTCGCCCCAGGCACCTCAGGCCCTGCCCCAGTTACCCCTGCTGCCCTCAGTGACCTTTGACCTCCTGAGGACGCTCATTGTTGGGCAGTCTACCCTTTTGAATGCCATCCAGGGTGGAGAAAGGGAGGTGCACCGGAGTAATGCATACCTGGAGGGCATTCATTCGGGTCAGGCTGCCCATCAGCGATCGTTCAACGCTCTGGCCTCAGCACTGACGGCAGCCATTGTCCCTGTCTCCTGCCTCCCTCCTCCAACTTCCTCAACCCAGTCCCACTCCCCTGTACCTCTGCCTATCCCAGACACACCATCAGACCAGCCTGCACACACCTCAACACCCAAGGGAAGCTCATCCAGACATAAGCACCACACATCACACAAGCATTCACACAAGCAACATCCACATGCAGACATGCCAACAGCCACTGCCTCCTCTGTGTCCCCCTCATCCTCGTCTCCCTCCTCCCTCCCTGTGACGTCTCCACTCACACTTGCATGCACAACATCTTCAGCCACTACGTCCATCACGAGCACACCCACCAGAACACTCCGCACACGTGCAGTCACCACCCCCACTACCATTTACACGTCCCCTGTGTCCTCTCCCAGTGTGTCTGTCACCCCCTCTTCCAAACCACACAAACGTAGGCAGCCACCCACCCAACAGCCATCCACCTCACGACAGCCTCCAGCACAAGCACCTGCACCCAAAGACACCAGACTTCACTCTCCTACAACCACATCCTCTTCCTCCACTCCCATACCCACTACAACTACCCGTCCCTGTCTTACTAAATTGCTTTTCCTTTCCAACCTTGACCTCTTTCCATCAACTGACCCACCCCCTCCATCTCATAAGGCTCCAATCAGCACCTCAGCCACCACAAAACCTGGACCTACAAAGACAATAGTCCAAGGATTTTGGAGTCCACCACCTTCAAGCCCAGCTACTTCGGCTAGGAGTAAAGAGACGGCCAGCCCACCCCCTGCAAAAAAAGCCAAGAAAGCCAGTGCCCGGCGCGAGAGGCCAAAGACAGCAGGCTCCAAAAGCACTACCCTGGCACCGTCTGGGAGTGGGGTGCCATCTGGCACACCGGCAAAGGGAGGAAAGGGCCACAGACGAGCAGGGAAGGGTGGCAAGGGCAGCACGCCCGACAAGTCTGGCAGCAGGCGAGCTGCCCAGGAGGGGACCACCAGCCACAGCCCAGCTGCCCAGGAGGGCCCCGCCAGCCACAGCCCAGCTGCCCAGGAGGGCCCCGCCAGCCACAGCCCAGCTGCCCAGGAGGGCCCGCCAGCCACAGCCCAGCTGCCCAGGAGGGCCCCGTCAGCCACAGCCCAGCTGGGCAATGAAGGAGCGCCAGCCACAGCCCAGCTGGGCAATGAAGGAGCGTCAACTCAAGCAACGCTGAACATGGCAAGGACTGCCAAGGCAAGCACCGCTGAACAGGGCCCTTCAAGTCAAGAACCGCTGAACAGGGCACCGCCATCTCAAGAACCGCTGAACAGGGCACTGCCATCTCAAGAACCGCTGAACAGGGCACCGCCATCCCAAGAACCGCTGAACAGGGCCCTTCATGTCAAGAACCGCTGAACAGGGCCCTTCAAGTCAAGAACCGCTGAACAGGGCACCGCCTTCTCAAGAACCGCTGAACAGGGCACCGCCATCTCAAGAACCGCTGAACCGGGCACCGCCATCTCAAGAACCGCTGAACAGGGCACAGCCATCTCAAGAACCGCTAAACAGGGCACCGCCATCACAAGAACCGCTGAACAGGGCACCGCCATCTCAAGAACCGCTGAACAGGGCACCGCCATCTCAAGAACCGCTGAACAGGGCCCTTCAACTCAAGTACTGCTCCGCTGGGCACCGCCGTCTCTGCACCGCTCCGCTGGGCCCTTCATCTCAAGCACCGCTCCGCTGGGCCCTTCATCTCAAGCACCGCTCCGCTGGGCCCTTCATCTCAAGCCCCGCTCCTCTGGGCCCTTCATCTCAAGCACCGCTCCGCTGGGCACTGCCATCTCTGCACCGCTCCGCTGGGCCCTTCATTTCAAGCACCGCTCCGCTGGGCCCTTCAACTCAAGCACCGCTCCACTGGGCACCGCCGTCTCTGCACCGCTCCGCTGGGCCCTTCATCTCAAGCACCGCTCCGCTGGGCCCTTCAACTCAAGCACCGCTCCGCTGGGCACCGCCGTCTCTGCACCGCTCCGCTGGGCCCTTCATCTGAAGCACCGCTCCGCTGGGCCCTTCAACTCAAGCACCGCTCCGCTGGTCACCGCCGTCTCAAGCACCGCTGGCCCATTGGCAGAAGGGGCAGGCCAGCATCTGTGTCGGGCAGGGCTGCACGAAGCACTCTGGGCAACATGCCTTCTCCAGAACCAGTGGAGTCAGTAATCCACTTGTGAGACTGTGGCTTTGCACTCCCCAGGATGGCACCGTGGGCAATCCACCCACTGTAGAGACTTGTGAGACTGTGGCTTTGCACTCCCCAGGATGACACAGTGGGCAATCCACCCACTGTAGAGACTTGTGAGACTGTGGCTTTGCACTCCCCAGGATGGCACAGTGGGCAATCCACCCACTGTAGAGACTTGTGAGACTGTGGCTTTGCACTCCCCAGGATTGAACAGTGGCCATGGAGGCCCCTCGTGGATCTGGCGTCGTGGACTCATCTGGCTGAGGTGCCCCCCCTTCCCTTCCCCCTGAGGTGCCTGTAGTTTTGCTATCTGATGCCCCTACAATGTTCTCTCCATTGGAGCCGGGTATCCTGTGTGGTCTTTGCCCATGTGTTTAGGCCCATTGGCCCACGAACAATGGCTGATACCCAATTTGGACTGGACAATTTACATATGTATATATAGTTATAGATGTTTGATATAGTTTTTTACTTAGCCGTACAATATACTTCAAATTTCATGATCATTTTTTTTTGTCTTTGCATTCTTCCGGGGGATTTGGGGGTGTCACTCTGAGTTGTTGCTCTGCATTGATGTGTATGTAGTTGTGGGTGAGGGTGAGGGTGGGTGTGTCGCGTATGTGTGTCCCCGTAATTTTTTGCCTCCCCCCTCCCCTGTGTCGTAGGTGCAGTACTCACCGTTGTCTTCTGCACCGGCGTTCGTGCTCCTGGTAGAGGAGCAGGAAGACCATAGCTGGTAGGATGTGTAGTTCGGGTTCCATGCTGTCCAGATTCCTCGTGGAGTGTGTAGAGGTGAGAGTTTTCCGTTCGTAATGTCTGTTTCCGCCGTGTTTTTATCGGCGGGGCTACCGCCCCAGAAAAGGTGGCAGATTGGTGGGTTGTAATAGGGTGGGTGGTACATTGTCTCCCGCCTGTCTGTTGGCGGTGACCGCCGCGCTGTTTGTTTGTCCCGCCGTGGCGGTCGGAGTGTTAAAGTGGCGGTCTCTGTTGGCGGTTTCCGCCAGGGTCAGAATTCCATTTTTTTTACCGCCTGCCTGTTGGCGGGTTGGCCGCCGCTTTAACACCGACCGCCAGGGTTGGAATGACCCCCTATGTGTATCTCCTAAACGCAAGGTAGTCTGAATTAATATCCGCCAAAAATTATAAAGAAAACAAAGTATCCAGTCACTTACATTAATGAGGACAAATAATTCCTAACTGTCGCCCATCCCAATTAGGGGAGCGCGCTTCCTAGGACCACGCAGACCGGTGGTCAGGCGCAAAGTCAATTTCCAAACGCTGCCGCCACCATCGGTAAACCTACCCAGTCCGTGTTCCCTGAATGGTTTCATCAAGCCCCCCACTTTAACAGCTACTATTTGGTGGGCCTCTTCTGTCTGCAGCTCAGCAGAAAAAGGCTCATGACTCACTTGGGAGGGTGAGCTAGTGTAAGGAAGGATGAGTGGATGGATGGATGAAATGGTGGATGGATAGATGCATGGATGAATGAGTGAAATGATAGGCGTAAGAATGAAAGTGTGAAAGTCAGGGAGAGTGTATGACTGAAAGGAAGGGTGGATGGAAGTATGGGTGGATGGATGGATGGGTTGATGGATGATGAGAAAAAGTAAGGATGGATGGTAGAATGAATGAAAGGATGGATGGATGAGTGGAAGGGTAAATGGATGGAAGAGTGGGTGAATGGATAGAGTGAAAGGATGAATGGCTGAGCGAAAGGATAGATGAGTGAAAATATGTATGTAAAGAGATGAGTAAAACAATGGATGGATAAGTAAAAAGCAGAGTAGATGGATGTCTGGATGAAAGGATGGATGGATAGATGGACGGATGGATGAGTGAAAGGGTAAATGGATGGATCAGTGGATAGATGGGGTGAAAAGATGGATGGATGAGTAAAACAATGGATGGATGAGTGAAATGAAGGGTAGATGGATGACTGAAAGGATGGATGAGTGAAAGGGTGAAATGATGGATGGAGCAAAGGATGGACGGATGAGTGAAAGAGTGAATTGATCGACGGATGAACAGAGGGATAGATTGAAGAGTGAGTGAAAGAAAAGATGGCTGAGTAAAAGGGTAAATGGAGGGATTTATTACTGGATGGATGGACGGGATGAAGGGTGGATGGATGGGTGTAAGGATGGATGGCTAGGTGATAGATTGGATAGATGGATGAACCAAATAGAGGATCATGGATGGAGTTATAAGGTGGATAGATGGAGCGAAAGGGTGGATGGATGAACAAAAGGATGGATCGATGATTAAATGGATGGATGAAGGGAGGATGGATAGATGAAAGGATGGATGATTTTGAGTGGATGGATTGGTTTGATGAATAGATGTTCCTGGACCAGTGGCAGGTCTCCTTTAGGGGCTTCACAGCTACACTAAACCCTCCTTGTTTAGCGGTCCATTTTTATTGTATCAAGAGTGAATAATTATTGAATTTTGCTATAATAAATATATAATGTAGACCCGCTTCAGGTCCAGCATCAAACTGATGCAGCTAGTGGTATTGCTGGCACAGGTGCATGAATGTTCCTGCACCATTACAGCATTGTGTCCTTTTTTTTTATCTACGTGTGAGCTAAAGTGAGAGAGAGTCAGTGAATGAATGAGTTAGAGTGACTGGCAATGAGTGGCAGTAAGGACCAGTGTGTGTGAGAATAAATGTGAGCTAGTGATGGAGAATGACAGTGAGTGTAACTGAGTGTTATTGTGTGTGAGACTGAGTCACAGTAACACTGAGTAATTCAGAATGAGTGAGAATGAGTGAGACAAAGTGGGCTAGAGTAAAATGAGTGACCCTGTTTGAATTAGTGAGTCCAAATGAAAAAGCTCTTTGGAATTAGAGGATTGCGCCCTATCACTCTAAAAGTTCACCAGCCACCATTGTCGGTCCCCAGTGAGGGCAATACTCTAGAGCATAGAATAAGTGATGGGTGGAATGCTTGAATTAAATTCAGCTACTGCAAATTACTTTGGGTCACATTCCAATCCCTTGTTATTTTGCACACCATGCCACCTCAGTTTGGACCTGTCCATATGCAAATCAGTCTTAACACTGCTCCAATGGAAATAGTCCAGACCAAACTGCCAGGCCAGGACCTCCCTGAACCGGAACACAAGCAACTGTGAAAAGTTGGCATTTTCTCGTCCCGACCAATAGTGCCTTCCGCCAGTGGCCTGGGTCACATGACTATGAATGGCTCTTCAGTGGTGCTTATGTATTGCTTCTAAAGAGTAACACAAAGGGGACATAGGTGAGGACAGGATGGGTCATCCTGCCAGGATGACTGAGGAGGAGCTCTGCCCAGACTAATTTACACTTCAAATTGGTTTTTCCCACAGCACACAAAAAGAAACCTGGAACCGGGCCCGACCTCCTTTTTGTCACCCTAGACAGTTTGGAGGCTTGACCAGGTGAAGAGAAGGAACTTTCCAGACCCAGTTGTGGGGAGTAGGACAGAGAGTTTCCACACAAAAAGGCTGGCACCAGGTAAAATATTGGACCTGCGGATGCCCTCATCAGAACACTCGTAGATCTGACAGAGATCCCAAAGAAGGTCTGCCCTGGTGCCAGAGTACTACCATGTTACTTGATGGATTGCCTCACTACCTGAAGATGGAAGATTGGACCTGCTTGCTTTTATTTCAGGCTACCCAGAGTGACTCTAAGGCTGCTCTTCGCGCCTCCAGTCGCCACCAGAGATGAACGGAAAAATAAGAGCTGCACTTCACAACCACCAACATGAAGCCATACCTGACAACCATCCATGATATCCTCATGCGCTCTTTGTGCTACAGTGAGGATTGTCCACAACCCTGAACCTGTTCTTCACACTACAGCTGTGGCCATCTGCAATGCTTTACCCTGCTCCTCACAAATAAATCTCTTCTCGCTAGATTTCAGAAGGAAACTTTTCAGCAGGACTAACCTGGTTCTTCTATCTGACCCACAATTATGGTGAATCTGAACTTATGACTTCCCCCTAGTTTAGCCCTACCAGATGGCCGCAAGTGGTTTCTTATGTCTTTCAGGCCTGTTGTCACTTAAAAAATATAACATCCCCTGCCCCACTAATTGGATTTTTGTCATTCTGGTATCATTTTTAATAACATTTACTCTATTTGTCTAAAGTGGGTGGGGATTTTTCTTTTGTGTTATTTTTCACCTACTACTGTTTTTATGCTGCATAAATACTTTACACATTGCCTCAAAGTTAAGCCTGACTGCGTTTGTGCTAGGCTAGCAGAGATTTAAGCACAGATGAATTTGGTGACATTTTGTGATTCACCCTGACAAGAAATGTGGTTGTTGCCTGAGTGGGGCTCCCGTCCCTCATAACTATTAAGCCAATTTATTACATCTATTGTTAACTCCAATGGGATGATATTTTGGTAAGCAATTTTTAGAATATAATATTTATCTCAGACAATATTCTGACTGTGAGATTTTCACCACTCATAACTGCTAATAAAGCTATAGTCATTCATCTCTTAGAGTCACAAAAAGGCTTGGGCCCAAGTAATAGAATATTTTGTGGTGCTGGTGCAAAAGTGTTGACTTTATGGTAAGATTTCCCAAATCCTGTTTGCAGAAGGTAGATTTTAACATTTTTTACAACTGCAGATTATACGAATGACAACTGAAAATATGTAAGTATGTGATATTTTCTCCAGGTGTGAGTTTAGGTGAGGCAAAATGAGAGGTAAGAGCGTGTCATGAAGGGACTCATACCAAATGCCTAGAATTCGCACTAGGTTCAGAATTTTTGGAGTATTTTTTAAACACTTTACATGGCCATTCCTGTCATGAAAGACAATCCCAACTCCCAAAAAAGAAGTTATGCCGGGGAGACAAACAATGTGAAATAGCCACATAAATCATGACTGTAAGGGGGCAATTTCTCAATATAGAAAAATATTCTCAGATGATAAAAATGAAAGTTAACATGCATTTGCTGCTTAAATGTTATCACAAATCTGTTGATTCTCTGCTTGTTCAAAATTCTATTCCATTCTATGCAACTGTTTCTGTATAGGGCACGGCTACCAGTTTGGGCCTTCCAGCCCCGAGAAAGGCACACCTGCTGGTTCATAGCTTTCCTGTTGGAAATGATATGTTTTGATTAGAAAAGAGGTGTCTTTAAGAGTTTCCTAAATGTAGATTGTGAAAGATCCATTCTAGGGATAGCAGGGAGATCATTCCACAGTTTGGCGGTCAAATATGCGAACAATTGTCCACCACATCTTGCCTTCCTGATCCTGGGTATCTTCAGCAACTTTAGGTTCCCAGAACGTAAAAGCCTCCTAGGTGTGTGTGTGTGTGGGCTAAAATGTTGCAGAATGAGAGGAGGACCTTTTCCGTGCATTGCCCGATGGGCCATACACAGAATTTAAAAGCAGATCCTTTTTTTGCACCAGAAGCCAGTGCAAAGGTAGCCAAGGTTGAGGTGCTGACTGATATCTTGGGAGTTTATATAGAGTGCACACATTCTGGACGACTTGTATTCGTCCTCTGACAAATGTAGAATTTCCCAAGAAGAGGGAGTTGTTATATTCGAAATGAGAGTTGATCAATCCAAGTATGACCACTCTTCTTGATGTTGGTGGGAGCCATTGAATTATCTTCCTTAACGTAGTCAGGAGACTGAAGCATGTTGCTGCCAGCTTTTGGCTTGAATTTCCATGAACAATGTTTTGTTGAGCCAGAAGCCTACAATGTTTACAGCCGGGAAGGGTTGTGGATGTTCTCCAAGGCATTCAGGTCAAACTAGTTCATTCAGTTTTGAGAGGTTGCTACCAACAACCAAGACCTCCATTTTCCCGCCATTCAGCTTGAGGCTGCTATTAGACATCCACTCCAAAATCTTCTTAAGGCATGAATTTAATTGACAAGTTGCTTGCTATGTTTCTGGAGTAAAAGCTATGATAAACTGTGTATCATCAGCACATGCCACTAGGGCAAGGCTGTGTGCCTGCACTATCTCTGCCAGGGGGAGAACATATACAATAAAAAAGAGTAGGACTAAAGGAGGAGCCCTGTGGGACACCACAGTTGATGGGGTAGATGGCATAAAAGAAGGGTTCTACATAGACCTGAAAGCTTCTATATTCTAGAAAAGCTGCAAACCAATTGTGTGCAGCACCTGTAATACCATTTCTGTTCATCATTTAGATGACAATAGATTGTGGGGCTGTGGCAAAAGCTTCACTGAGATCAAACATAATCATAGCTGCTGAACCACACCTGGTGCTTTTCTAAAAAGCTTGAAAGGTGCTTGTTGACGATTTACTCCAAAATGTTACCATTGGGAGAAAGGAGATCAGTCTATACGTTTCTGTCAGAAGGGGGTCTGCAGAAGGTTTCTTAAGTAAGGGTTTGACTATGGTGTGTTTCCAGGTAAGGGCAGCATTGCCGCTGGCCAGAGACCTGTTAAGATTGGTCGTTAAAATTGGTGGGATAGTGCTACCTGCTTTTAACAGAATATCTGGAGGGGCATGGTCCAGCTGCGATCAAGATTTTATAGACGCAAAAATCCCTTAAGAATCTTCATCTTTTAAAGAAGGAAATGAGTTTAAACAAGCTGTGGTTGTTATATCTTTGAGAATGATGGCTCTTAGTGATATAGTTTTTGGTAAAGAGTTAGAATGTGTTTAACTTTATTAGTAAGAGCATTCGCAAATGTATCACTACAGTCTTCCGAAGGAGGGGGGTATCTTTAGGATGCTATTTACAACTCTGTATAACTCCTTAGAGAAACAGTTGCCATTTTCTATTCTTGTACTGAAATGTGAGATTCTGGCCTGTCTTATGGCATGTTAGTACCTTTTTATACCTCTTCTATTGTTCATAAGAACTGCTGTATGATTTCCTCCACATTCTTTCATTTTTTGCCTCTTTCTTTAATTCCACAAACTCAGGGGTATACCATGGATCCCCGCCACTAGTCAGCTTAGATATTTGTGTTTTGCATGGGACTAAGGGATTTCTATACTCTGTTAGCCAGCTTTCAACGTTTTTGTACATTTCTGTGGTGTCTTACTCCATGGCAAGGGAACAGTCACTAAGATTGTTTACCCATCTACATGCAACAAGTTTAAACCAACTCTTTCAGGATTTCGGGGGGAGAGTCTCTTTGTGAACTCACTCAGGGGTGTCTAACCAGAAGGGAACTATATAATGATCTGACCATAAATGACCTGACAGCTTAGGGCTAGGCATAACCCATGAAAAACTATGAATTTGATATGATCAGCTGATAGGAGTTTTGTAATGACAAGTGCAAGGTCAAAAGAGCCTTGTGCAGTAACCTGGTGCAATACCTCTCTTTTTAATATCATAGTGGTGCATGACAGAATATTGATGAGAAAATATAATCTGATAAAAATATCCTGACCTAAATATCAGTTACAAAATACTGCCTCTTTGGGTATTGTTTTGCTATTTTTAAATTAAATGAGGTGCTAGCATGTGCAAGTCAAGAACATTTATCAGATGTATTTCTCTATAAAAACAGAACAACCCATTCCCAAAAAATAAAAATCAATTTAGACTCAGCAATCAAATCAAAACATATGTATGTGGTATTTGCAAACCTAGCCAAAAAACAGCAGCACACTGTTCAGGGTCAAAGATAAGCAGTAAATAAGTGATGAGAGAAGTAGCTGGTCTGTGGACTGTTAATGCATTGTAAAGTAATTTTCTTAACAAAGAGCGTCTTCAACTCTTTCTTATTGGGGGATAGTCTTGATGAAATGGGGATGCTGTTTTAGATCTTGCATGCATACATACATACATACATAGAAAAGTCCTGCTGGATTGTGTTTTCTTATTTACACTTCTTAGTTTGCCATCTTCTTGTGTCATGGCTGCGGTGTGCCAAGGACCACCAGAGATGGTGAACTTGACCGCTAGATAATTAGAGGCACTGGCAGTAATGACTTTGTGAATGATGCAGCTGGTTTTGGAGATGATGCAGGCGAGCAAGGCAAGCCAATGGAGTTCCCTCAAAAGCAGAGGGATGTGATAAAATTTCTTAAGATCCTGTATTAGATGTGCTGTGACTTGCAGGATTCCATTAAGCGTTGCCAGTGTGGAGTGTGGGAGACCATGGAGCAGTTTGTTACACACCCAGATGCAAGAGCATGGGAGTGAAGTAAAATTACATTTAAAGCAATAGGTAGCAGATTGTTAAAAAAAGGTACAGCATAATGCATTAGGAAATGTGGCCACAGCATAACCTCCTTACAGTCCTTACAAAATAGAGCTACTGTAATGAACTTCCTGTCTTAATTTAATTCAAATAACAATCTAAAAGCTGCCACAATAATTCACAGATTAATTTCAAGTTGGATTTGGACCATTTCGCTGATAGAATGTGTTAGAAATTGGGTCTTTAGTTGACAGACGTATGCACCCTGTTCTAGTAGGGTGCACAGTCCTATTCAGCCCAAATTATTGTGTGCTCACCCTTTGGTAGCTTGGCACAGAGCAGGCAGGCTTAACTTAGAAGGCAATGTATAAAGTATTTGTGCAATAACTCATACAGTAACACAGTGAAAACACCACAAACATATTCCGCACAGGTTTAGAAAAATAGATAATATTTATCTGAATAAAATAAGATAAAAACAACATAAATCCAATATGCACAAGTCAAAATATTATTTTTTAAGCTTCCAAAGAGTCTCAGTTCTTAAGAAACAGAGATTGTATCCTTGTAAAACACAGTACCTGGGATGCATAAAAAATAGCGACGCACAGGGCTGTAGAGAAGGCGATGCGTTGAATACTAAGGTGCTGCATCACATTTCCGGCACAGACAATGCGTTGTTTCTTTCCACGCTGCAAGGTGATGGCTCAATTTCCAGGGGCACAGCCTTGGTTCCTCACTGCGATGCAAGGCTTTTTTGATGCCCAGGGACAATGCATTGAAAATCCTGGATGCAGTGGTAGAAAGGATCAGGTGCTCTGTCGATCCGGTAGGTGTTGCAGTGATTTTTCAGCCGTGAGAGAGGTGCTGTGCCAGACTATCGGTTGCAAGTCTAATGCTGCGTCGTTCAGGTCGGTAGCACGGTAATTTACCAGTGGCGATGCAGGTGCTGCACCGATTTCGGAAGGCATTGTGTCAATTTTCCAATGCATGAGAATTTCCTGAAGGGATGAAGTCTTTGTTTGCCCTGGGACTTCAGAAACAGGAGGCAAGCTCAATCCAAGCCCTTTGAAAGCACATTAGGAGGAAGGCAGAGTCCTTCTAGCAGAGTAAGGAGCACCAGGCAGCAGGGCAACAAGCAGGAAAGCAGTGCTTCAGCAAAGCAGTCCAGATGAGTCCCATGGACAACTAGGTAGCCTCTCTAATAGAGTTCCGGTGTAGGTCCAGAAGTGTCTGATCAGGTGGGGTCAGAGACCCAGTTTATATACCCAAAAAAGCCTTTGAAGTGGGGGAAACTTCAAAGAGTGCTTTTGAAGCGCACAAGTTCCTCTTTCAGCCCAGTCCTGTCTAGCAGGATACCTGTGGGGGGTTATCAGTCCTTTGTGTGAGGGCAGGCCACTGGCCTTCTTAGTGTAAGAGAGGGCCTTCCCACCCTTCCTGCCCAGTGACATCCATTCAGTATACAGATGAATGCAGAAGCGACTGAGTGTCCTGTGTTTATGGTTGTCTGAGTGGAATGCACAAGGGGAGCTGTCAACCAGCACAGAGCAGACGTGGATGGGAGACAGGGCTGTAAGGCACAGATGGCAGTGCAGAGAAATGCCCACTTTCTAAAAGTTGCATTTCTAAAATAGTAACATAAGTAGCCCCCTAACCATGTCTCAGACCTGCCTCTGCAGTGCCTGTGTGTGCAGTTTCACTGCCACTTCGACTTGGCATTTAAAGTATTTGCCAAGCCTTTAAGTTACCTTTTTCTACATATAAGTCACCCCTAAGGTAGGCCCTAGAAAGCCCATAGGGCAGGGTGCTATGTAGGTAAAAGGCAGGACATGAACTTGTGTGTTCTATATGTCCTGGTAGTTTAAAACTCCTAAATTCGTTTTACACTGCTGTGAGGCCTGCTCCTTTCGTAGGATAGCATTGGGGTTACCCTCATATACTGTTTGAGTGGTAGATCCTGATATGAAAGGAAAGGGTAGCCAGGTCATATTTAGTATGGCCAGAATGGTGCTACAAAATCCTGCTAAATTGTGAAGTTGGATTTTATATTACCATTTTAGAAATGCTACTTTTAGAAAGTGAGCATTTCTCTACAGTTAAATCCTTCGCTGCCTTCCAATCCATCTCTGGCTAAGTTTAGTTGACAGCTCCCTTCTGCATTCACTCAGACAACCCCAAACACAGGATGCTCCATCACACCTGCACACATCTGCATATTGAATGGGTCTTCCTGGGTTGGGAGGGTGGAGGGCTTGACACTTACATGTCAAAGGACAGTAGCATGCCCTCACACAAAGGACTGCCACACCTCTACTGGGACCCTGGCAGGCAGGATGGAACTGAAAGGGGACCTTGTGCACTTCTAAGCCACTCTTTGAAGTCTCCCCCACTTCAAAGGCACATTTGGGTATTTAAGCAGGGTCTCTGACCCTACCAACTTAGACACTTCTTAACAAGTCACCCTTGTCACAGACACTTCCTGGAGAAGAGAACCCGAACCAGAACCTGCATCCTGCCAAGAAGAACTGCCTCTCTTAAGGATTGCTGTCTTGCAGTTGCCCTGTTGCCTTGCTGCTCTCGGGCTGTGCTGAGAAGTGCTCTCCAAGGGCTTGGATAGAGCTTGCCTCCTGTTCCCTGATGTACCAGGACCAAAAAGACTTCATCTCTGCAAGAAGGAGTCATTATGCGGCGAAACCCGACCGACAGCCTGCCAGAAACGACGCACAGCCTACATCACGGTGAAAGATTCATCGCACGCTGAACCGGAACGACACAGTCTGACTTTGCAACGAGAAGATCAACACAGTGCCAGCGTAGCGACCTGAAATTCGACGAACGGCCCACTGGGTCGATGTCCACCAGAGCCGGAACGACGCAGCCCTACTTCCAGAGAGGAATCAACGAAGCGCCTGGTGTGCAGTAGAAATGTCCATGGAACACCCACCGGATCGACGCAGCCCCTGTGACTTTGTCCTGTCAGCACCAGAAATCCACGCATCGTCCCCAGGGCGTCCAAAAACCCTGCAACCCGAAGAGGATCCAAAACTGAGCACCGGAAACTGACGCAAAGCCTTCCCTGCGTGAAAACAAAACAACGCATTACTGTGTGCGGCCTGAGAAATCTGCGCACACCTCCCTGTTTTCCACGCATCTCCTCCTCTGCGGTTCCATGCAGAGATTTTTAATGCAAACCAGGTACTTTGTGCTTGAAAGAGACATTTTTTGCTTTTAAAAGACTAAAGACACTTTATATCATTTTCACAGTGATGTTTCTAACATATACTTATTGCATCTTAATAGTTTTGACATGCATTTATCCAGATAAACATCATAATTTTTATAAACACTGTGTGGTGTATTTTTGTGGTGCTTTACTGTGTTATTGCATGATTTATTGCACAAATACTTTACACATTGCCTTCTAAGTTAAGCCTGACTGCTCAGTGCCAAGCTACCAGAGGGTGGGCACAGGATAATTTGGATTGTGTATGACTTACCCTGACTAGAGTGAGGGTCCTTGCTTGGACAGGGGGTAACCTGACTGCCAACCAAAGACCCCATTTCTAACACATTGCAAATCATTGCTTGAAAAAATATTGTATGTTTGTTTATAGGGATTGTTCTATTTTGATGTCTTCTATTGGTGCCAGTCAACTTTCCAGAAATTTTGTTAATAAAACAGATTCTTAGTGCTTATTTTTTAAACATTTCTACTCACTGGGGGCCCGATTCATATGGACCATCAGGGGTCATGGCAGACGCTCCCCACTCACGGAATCGTCACAATGAGAAACTGCAGTCTGCAGATTCCCCCATAAGTGGGGAGACTAAGCCATGGCTGCAAAGCCTCTGCCACAACTGTTGAGGCTCTTTATGAATCAAGCCAACTGTAAGTAAATAGTTTGAAAAATATACCCAAAAGAAAATTAATTGTAGTATTGTGAACGTTTTTTCTTATTTACCTTACACAAGTTATGGGATATTTAGACAGCTACAGCATGATTCCCTCTGTTTCCATATCAGTTTTTTTAAAGGTGATCCCAGGTTACTCAAATTGAACAGGGTGCAGTTCAGATCCAGACCATGGCCTCTCTTGCTGACAGCCGGTCAGACTCCTACATATGTTGTCCAGTGGAGAAGATTTTAACTTGTGTGCATTTAACAACTACCATTCAAACTTTGTAGTGAACACATAACTTCCTTCTTATGGGTGAGGTATCACTATCTTTGATTTTCAGGTTTTAATTTTTAAGCACAATCATCATTGATAAGAGCTATGCACCTGACAAGAATGCCCCAACATAGAAAGAGCTGTGCAAAAAGAATGGTTTATTTCTGGCTCCTGTATGAGGATACTTGTGGAGGAGAAGCCTTAAAGAGTTCTGGGGGAAAAAAAGAGAAACTGAAACAGCGAGAAACATAATGTGACCATCAGGCAGGCACAAAAGAGAAACAGTGGGCGTTTGAAGTGCAAAAAATGTCTCTAAAGTTAATTCTGACTGACCATAAGAGGAATGGTCTATAGTACTTAGTTAACCCAACACCCCTTAGTGTTTAGAAAGCAGGTAAGAAGATGATGCATCATTCCTGCCACCTAAAATCATTGAAGCTAGCTATGCCACTGTTGGAGACACTCTTCATTTATTTCATTTTTTAAGGTCAATTATTAAAAGCATTTGATATATGGGGAGCGCTGGTGTTTTGCACTCAGAGGAATTTTTCCTAATCAGCCCCAGTTATTCATTACAACTGAGGCACTATTTTGGGAAAGTTTCTGAACATCCACTCCTGACTCAGGAAGAGTGATTGGAAACACCTAC
This sequence comes from Pleurodeles waltl, assembly GCF_031143425.1. Lineage (NCBI taxonomy): Eukaryota > Metazoa > Chordata > Amphibia > Caudata > Salamandridae > Pleurodeles > Pleurodeles waltl. The sequence goes on from NC_090439.1 coordinate 34,880,694, forward strand.
AGAATTATATGAGTGGATGTATTATTGCAACAGTCTTAGACATGTGAAGGGAATGAGATCCAAATTTGACAGTTAGATATGTAATGTTACTGTATTGATGCCTTACAGGATGAATAAACTTTGAGTCAGTCCTACAATAACCAAGAAGGTCAGAAGGGTGCTTTCCTGTAATCTAACCAAAGTCTGTGCACAGGCAAAAAAAATGATTTCTTAGACCCACAAACCTTATATAAGATAGGTAACCCAATGGCCCCCAGGTCAAAGGACTGAATGTTCCAGGGAGTAAAGGTGCTCACTTTGCAGAAGCTCAAAGTGAGGTGTTTGGACTCCATGGTCCCTAACCATCAGAAAAGTGATGAGTAATACTGAGATCCTAGAAATCAAACATTCATAAGGATAATTGATGTGGGTAGCTATGATGTAGAGAATGCATTGGAGGAGACAGAAGAGGCGTGTAATTAATGGTTTCACAAATAGGTTAGAATATGATCAAAGAACACAGAAGGAGGCTGTGTGCTTTTTAGTTTTATGCAGTGGGTTAAAGGGCAACAATGATGAGTCTGGAGATGGGCTGATTGCTACAAAGTCACCACATATGTGTATGCCACAAAGGATAGCTGAGGGTACTGTGCTCATTACTTTCTGTAGGGTCTTTAGAGTGTGGGCATCAGAAGACCAGAGGAGGCTTTTGTGTCTTCCTAGAATTATTCATAAAGGTAGGAGAGACCCATGTGGTTCACACATGATTAAGAGTTGCCTCACTTTGCAATCAGAGTACAGTCCTTTTTTATAAGTTAATTGAAATCTGATTTGAGGCTGTAGGTTTGACAGCACAGGACTAACTGTTGGGGGCACAATGGAAAGTAAGTGGTAAAAGGAAAGTTTAACCTGAAGTGGTAAAGCATGTGGGCTTAATCAAAAGTTCTCTACACAGAGAGGACACTATGTCTGACATTGTTGTGATCATTTCTAGCTTAAAGGCACTGGGGGTGCTATATGTAGATCAAAGGATAGAATACCTACCCTAGTTAGAGTCCCTTGTGGCATTCACTGAACATGCTAAATTTCAGGACTAATACTTTGTAGCAGCCTTGGATGTCCAATCTGACTGCACAAATTAATACATAGAAGCAGATTTGTCAAAAGTGAAAAACATACTGATGGAGTTTGAATATCTATGTTAGTTTTGAGTTGTGGGTGTTAAAATATGTTATTCTTATCTCTAATTCCTTGAATTAAGAATGTCAGCTACATTTTAATGCCCACCTTCTGTCATTTTACGCTGTTCAAAGGATTACTTGACAAAGGTGATTGAGATACCTTTGGCTTGTCTCTGTCTGTCGGTAAGGTATGGGTGACCATACCTTCATGCTTTTCTTCACCTCTGCTCTACCCCCAGCTTCTCAGACATCACCTAGAGAAGAATAGGATTTGAAGAAGAGTCTTAAAGGTGACTTTCCATCCTGTTGTGTTGCAATATGTTATGTTATTTGTCACTTGTTTAGCATGCTTCTCCCTTATCCATTTGGTTGGAAGCTGGAGTGTGCTTAGATTGTGTAAATGGTTGCAGGACTGATATACGTATTTGGCCAACCAATGAGAAAGTACAGCCTCTGTGAGTGGTTGTAAGAATGTGAAATTGAAAGGTGGTCCTTATGGGAGGAGTATGATGTGAGGCCTATAGAGGTATCAAAAGTAACGGACCCCATGTTTCTAAATAATGGTTAAGAGGACAGGGGAAAAGTAAACCATATAAGACAACAACCTCAGCAACCTAATCCAATTTACTTATCGGAACACTAGAAAATAAGTAATTTATCAGGATCAGACAAATTGTACATTCTTGCCAACATAATCTTTATTGTCCATTAAACATTATATCCTGACAACATTTAAATTTGTTTTGGGAACAGAATCAGTCTTCAATTTAAAACCTATTTACCACAACATTCACTCCCATATATGCTCTCTTGCATTACGCATTTTCACTTCTCACCTTTATTTGTTCTGCACATTTCTGTATGCACTCCTACCCAACGCATGCTAAATTGACTCTTCCAATCATTTAGGTTTACATTAATATCCGATATATTTCAGATAGTTATGGTTCAATACGGGTCCCACCTTGTGACTCCAAATACAATATTTTACAATCTCTGATAAAGTGACTTCAATTTCAATCAATTATACATTTCCAAATATTTAATATCACAATCTTCAATGCTGTAGCTGCCTTTCTTTAAATCACAATCAACAAAAAGCTGTGGCTTCAATTTCCAAAAAGATGTGGCTCCAATTTCTAGACCTCTAGTGTCCAACATTTCTATAGGTACTGATAGAGCTAAGAGTGAGTAATGGGATCTTGGACTATAATTTGTGTCTATGATTATGTGCCATATGTATGCCTAGATGTTGGATAATGAATTCAAGCAATTGGTAGATGAGGGATGATGGAAGACAAAGCCCAATATCATTTGAAGTTGCATGTGACTACCAGTATGCATTTGTGGTGCCTCATGTGTTTTTAGCAAACAGGGGATCTAGTTGGCAATGTGCTAAACTCAACAAAATCTTAGGGTGGATTACATTTTTACAGATAATCTATGTGTTCACACAGCCTGAGTGTTGAAAAGAAAGCGAGCGACCATAATCCAGGAAAATCAGCTGTCCACCATTATGGGGCGACTGGCAACGGTATTTCTTAGAACAGTGGTGGGGATGCAATTGATAGCGACCTGGTGAAAGTGACTGCTACCAAAAATAGCTATCGCCTTTTTACCATCTACCAGTGGAAAGCTACTAGGACCTTCTCATCAGGGAACTCCTCTCCTAAGGGTACTCAGGCTGTTCTAATCGTAACTTTTCTCTTGAGGCATACAGCATCCCCTCTGTGGTGTCCTGCTTGCTAACAGTCAAGACACAATCTCTTCTCACTAAGAACACAATGATGTGAATGTGACGTTGTGTGAAGGCAGGATTATAGGATACTTGCCTTTGGAAGTGAGTCCCATTGTTTGTCATTTTGTGAATATGAGACAATCGTGTTGTTCTTCAATATTTCTTGTTTATGGGCCATTATGGGTAGTAAGACATTGTGTGATACACATAAGTTATTCATTGATAGATTTTCATGCATCTTATATTTTCCAAAAATGTGTTGGGTTGGTGGATTTTCCTGGGTACCAGATTAACTTGTGCTAAAAAACCCAAGATATTCATCTCAATGGCAAACTATACACCCCAAATTATCAATGTATGGATGCTCTTTTTTGAATGTTTTTCACCAATACTGTGTGATGGCTCATGAATGTGGTCTCATTTTCTCTGAGCACAATTTGGGATAGCTAGGTACATTTTCACAGTGGAGCCTGACAGTAGCCCAGATAATTAGGCCCTGTAAATTCCCAAGTCATTGGAAGTGAATTATCATTTGTTCTTGGTGAGCCTCGGCTCCATTAGAGTGCCAGATCAGAGGAAAGTGCCCTGATCTAATCCACCAGTGTAGTTCACATACAGATAATGGCTAAGAGCCAGAGGCAGGCACTTCTATCCAATACTCCATTCAGTTTTTTTGCTTCACAAAAATCCCAGATATTTTAAAGGAAAAAACCTTTCACATGCTTCCGGAGAAGAGCTGAAAACAAGACAGCGGGTAAAAACAAAGAGAAACCTGCATTGTGTTGGGAAACAAGGGCTTCTCAATCCATTTTTTCTGCTTCACATAAATTGATCCCTGGTGTCCAGGGAGTATTTGGAGACCCAGCCCCCCAGAAATGCAGAGCAAGGGATTATGGGCCAGATGTAGGTAGCCTTTTGCGCCTCGCAAACGGAGAAAAACGCAGTTTGCGAGGCGCAAAAGGCCTTCCGCGATGCAGAGTCACATTTTGCGAGTCGGTACCGACTCGCAAAATGTGATTCCGACTCGCAAGTAGGAAGGGTTGTACCCTTCCTATTTGCGACCGCATTGCGATGTAGAGTTGCTTTGTGACCGCGAAAGCGGTCGCAAACCAACTCGCAGTTACCATCCACTTGATGTGGATGGTAACTCATTCGCAAACGGGAAGGGGTCCCCATGGGACCCCTTCCCCTTTGTGAATGCAAAAAAAAATAATTTTTCAGAGCAGGCAGTGGTCCTTTGGACCACTGCCTACTCTGAAAAAAAAAAAAAACTAAATGGTTTCGGTAATTTTTCTTTTTGCAGCTCGTTTTCCTTTAAGGAAAACGGGCTTCAAAAAGAAAAAAAAACTGCTTTATTTAAAAGCAGTCACAGACATGGTGGTCTGCTGTCTCCAGCAGGCCACCATCCCTGTGAGAGCCTAGACTAGCTATGGGGTCGCAAACTGCGACCCCCCTCATTAATATTCATGAGGTGGGTCTTTGCGACCCCATAGCGAGTCGCAGAAGGTGTCTGAGACACCTTTCTGCATTTCCTTTTGTGAGTTGCAAATTGCGAGTCGCTGGGACATCTGGCCCTTAATTCCCAGTCTGCTTCCTCGGGATAGCTGAAGTGCAGGTGGTGGTCTGAGGCCAGAGGGAGGCATGTCTTGAACCAATACAACAGTCACTCTACTTCATGTCAAATTTTTCGCTTTATAAAAAGTGATCCCACTCAATGGGACATTTCAGGTACTCCACGGAGGAAGATAGTGGTATAACAACACTGATCTGCTCCCCAGAGAACTGTAATGCAGACGAAGTGTAGCGGCCAGAGACAGGAATGGCTTGTGCCAAAATATTCTCTCAATTTCTATTTCTTTGGTTTACAAAGTGTTCCCCAGTGTCAAAAGGGCATTTCAAGCAACTCAAGGGGGAGATAGAGTGCCATACTCTGCTTTCACATTGTAACTGAAAAGCAGATGACAGGTAAAGATTAAATCACTTGTTATTTATTTTAGGTTTTTTACAAAGAGATTCAAGGCACTATGGGAGCATTCCATATCCTCTGAGAGTGAAAACGCTGGGGCATAGTGGCACCACATCAAGCCTTATGGTTTCTATAGGCTGAGAGTGACCTAGGAGACGTGCTGTTTGTAGGTCGATGGACCTTTGGACCCTGTTGAAGATGATCATGACCTTAGTCTATACTTAACATCAACAATCAATAAACCACAATATGGGTTTATTAGAGTCGGTAAATCCACACACCATGACCCATATATAACAACAAATAACCACACCTTTTAGTATCAGTTAGAATATTTATTTCCCTAAACTAACAAAGATAAAATCATGTAAATTAATCTCAAAACCACATGATAGAGATACAGAAACAAAACTGGTTGACCGAACCATCTAAAGAATCTTCACCTGATTAAAACATTAATGACAAGACTCTCAATAGCTACTGCACAGATCAATAGCAAGAGCAACTACGCAAAGGACATAACATACATAGAATCAACAATTAAATAACGTCAGTTCGTGGTTAAACAGTTGAGTAGAGGGAGACTGCCCTAACTCCAGATTGGCATTAGCATGTTGGACTTCATGCAAAAGTTTTAGTAACATAAATTTGAAAACATCTAGCTATGGCTCTATCAAAAGGCAGCAGTTGGTACCTAGAAAACAAAAGACAAATCAAGAATAAACATTTCAGCATATATCTGTCCTTAAGGATCAGCAAGCAGCACTGTCCTCGTCAGGTGGACATCAGCATCGGGACAAGAGAGGAAGGGAGGAGAAATGATTCAGAATCGGGGACTCTAAGCTCTCCGAACCATCAGGAAGAAAATATCTAAGGCAGGCAGCAAAGCGCTACCGGCATCAAGCACTAAAATTAGCACAAGCATCATTGCATGGATCATAAGGAATAAACTCTGAATAGCAAAATAGCAGAATGTCAGGAGACAGGCTGGCGCTTGTCAAAGTGACAAACTGTCAGAACGACAGGGCAATGACTGACTGTCAAAACTCCAAGAGCAGTTAAAGTTGTCCCACTTTGTCATTGGTCAGAAGAATCTTGCGATAAACATTAGTCCAATAAAACTTATTTTACAAATCTAAGATATAAGTAGGCAGTCTTTCACATGTCGATGATTGGCTGTTTTCCGTCCGTGTATATTAGCTGATAGAATAAGAATCAATTTATAGATCCTTCTGTCCTTCCGTCAGTAGGCCCATTGTTCCTGTGAGCGTTGCTTTCCCATACGCTTCAAGTTAACATTTGCAACAATTTAAGAATATTCAGGTTTGCACACATTTCCTCAAAAGAAATACATTTTGTTAGTACAAGTTTCAGTCAACCTTAGAATTAGAGAAAGCATTTGTTGTTCAGCAAGCATGAGATCATTTTACGAACATTGCATTTTTTGATATTTGGCAGACATTCATTTTCAGCCTAGGCCTCGCTAACTTGAGGTCTACAATTAGCATGAGCATGTTCATAATGTTTAGCTATAAGTATGACAGATACTGCATTTTCACATTCATATAAACTCATAATACATGTTAATACACTACTAAAGAATAACTTCATATAAAGTGGTGGCCAATCAAGTAGGCACTTTTTAGAGTCATATGTTATTTCTATGTTAATACATTTTCTATGTATAGTCAAATACAGAAATACATGAAATAATTATCAGTAACAAATTTCAAATAAATGTATTTATTTTTAACATGCAAATTTTCAAAAATTTGTTTCATCCTCATTTTTATTAGTCTTCTTCACCTGTGTACTTTCCAAAAATAATTTTTCCATTTCACTTTCTTCCCTCCTCTGATTCTTTTTCAGTCTTTTCATTTTAATCACATTCCACAATTTACGTATTCCCCAAATTCCAATTAAGCACATTATGATAATTAATATTGCCTGTAATATTTTTAATATAATCCCTATTCCCAGATTGCTGAGCCAATTCCCCACAGAACTAATGCTTTTGCCAACATTTCCCCACACGCAAGGTTCAGTTAGTTCTTTTAAATCATCCTTATCTTTGGTTAGATTGTTAATAAGGCCTCAAATTGCTTTGCTATTATCTGGTATGTATGAACAGCAATGTTGCGGACTAAGCAATTTACAAACTCCGCCCTCTTTTGCTAAAAGGATGTCTAACGCAAGGCAGTTCTGAAGAGTCATAACTCTTACTGCAGCGATTTCTGTGTCTAGGAGGACAATGGCTCCTGAAAAATCTGTCAGTAGGTTATCCACAACAGTAGACAACTTTCGGATTTTAATCGAATACAGAACAAGTCTCACTGAGGGAATTATTGCTCCAAATATGTGTCCAACAATGCTAGAAGCTGATTCTCGCTTTTGTCTCTTATGATGTAATTCAGTCGGTTTAGGTAATTTACTCTAGTCTTCAAGTTGGTACATGTTAGGGAAAAATATTACCAGGTAACATGTGCCATACCATCCTCTAGGAAGATAGTAATAGGCATTCTGCCCACAGACATGAATGTCCATTTACTCTGAAACAAAAACAATTTACATTCACTCGTTCCCACAAACAATCTTTCTACAGAAGATTGAGGTCTATATATACAAGGCTTTCCTACATGTAACGCATTTAAAGCTAACTTCCCTTGCTTATGTATGTCACTAAATGTATAGTCATTTACGGGTTTTCTGAAAACTAATCCTTTATCTATTCTCACCTTTATTGCTCTCCTTCTATCATCTGTGTGAGCTAGGAAGCTCTTTTCTACTGGTGTAAGTATGCATGTCAATTTATTTCTATGCACGTAAGCTGTGATAAATGTCAACGTAGGTTCAAAGAATCCTCTCATTAATTCTATATTGCTTTTCTTGGATACTGTACTTAAGTACTTAATTATAGGGAATAAGGAAAACACGACACCATGGTTAGAATAGAAGTATTGAATGTATTCCTTGTGATATAATCTTGCTAATAACAGCAACTGAGCCATAGGTAAGGGGTAAGCTATGATATGTTACTCCCTCCTCAGCTGAGGCAGGAATCTGTGTGCAAACATAGCAATCTTTCACATCCATTGACTCAAAATACTCAATTAGCAAGCGATGGAAAACATTAGAAAAAAGCTCTCTGTAACATGGTCACAACATCCACACCATTTGAAGGTTCCCCGGGGCCTTTATGTACATACCCCGGGGGTGCCTTGGAATGGGCCCGTGGCTGGAGGGTTAATCTGGATATCCGCTTTGAAAGAACACAAAACGAAACCGGAACTGAAACTGAAACGCCGGCGTGTTCGCTTTCAGAAGGAGCAGAGAGTCGGAGTGAAGAAGAAAAGGATGAGAGATCAAGAGGAGTGGGTCACGAACGTACGGAACCAACTGCGGAAAAGAGCGACAAAGAAAACACACCAGGGCCTACCTGCCAAGACGCAGAGGATATTGCAGATTCAGCACCTGTAATGGACAATGCGGAAACTCCCAGCCACGTCCCCGGAGGGACATGGCTTCTTCAGGTGCGTACCCATACTCTGGGTACACAGGGTTATTGGTGGATGTGGGGAGGTGAGAGGAGGGACGAGGGATACTAGCGGAGTGAAGAAAGGGAGAAATGGAGAAGCGGGCAATGGAAGGCATTACAAATATCACACACCGCTCCCTGCACGTTTTCACGGACACCGTGCTTGATTTGGGTTGCTCACGTTTCCCCTCTCTCACACGGCCCTCTGACCCTCACCCATCTTTCCCCTTTAGTTTTTTTTTTTTTTTGATGATGATAATGGCAGTAAACAAAACACTTACCTGATTTTCCCTGCTCCTTCTCTTCCCATGGGACGTCTCCACGCCGCAACTGGAACGAGTAATGTAGACAAAAGGAAAGCAGTACATCAGAGAAAAGAGCCAAGGAGCTTATCATATGAATAGAAAGAAACAAGAAAGAAAGGAACTAAAAGAGAAAAAAAGAGATTCTGATCAAAGAAACAACAACAAGAGACCTAAAAGCATAAGAAGAATAGAGAAGAGTTAGAAAAGGAGAAAAAGGAAAAAAAGAAACATTTATATTGTTGTTTTTGGTTGGTTGTTCTTTGGCCTGGAAAACTACAGAAGAGAACAATAAAAGAAACCTAAAAAGTCTATCAAATAAAAAAAATGTCTTCTCACTCATATCAAACAGAAGCTCTTTTCTTACCAAGGAACCCACAACACTCTCCATGTGGGTCATTTGTGTTTAAGTATTTCTCATGTAAGCTAAACCTATTCTCCTTTGTGAGTACAGTAGTTGTTTCTATAGCTGAGGTATGGTTTGCTTCACTCTTGTCATAAACAATCACACCAACAATCAGTACCAAACATAATATCATGCAAACTATGGCCACAACAATACCCATGTATTTACAGCATCTATTCTTTCTTCCCTGCTGGCTATGGTTACTCATGATCTGTATAGAATCAGGAAGTAGAAGCAAAAGAAAAAAGAAAAACAGCTATGCAGCAAAATCAAAATAAAACAAAATCTTTAAAAACTTTGGCACTTATTTACAGCTTGCAAATTTTCTTACAGGACCCTTTGTTAAAATCAGTTAGCAGCTTGTCAAAAAATCAGGTTATCAAAGTCTTTTCCGGTTAAAGTGCAACAGTCTCTTTTCTCCTTTTTTCGCAGTGCTTAGAATCTTTCAACAGTTCAAGTTCATCAATTGTATTCAAGTGCCAAAATATTGACCTGGAATGTTTTGGTCAAAACAAAATATCTAAAATTCCTCTTGCCACATGTTGGTAGTTACATATACTCATTCAGGACCTTTGATTTGTGATTATTTTTCTTTTCAATTTTCGATCACCACTTAATTCTCCATCACTTAAATCTTTTTTTCTGGTGGTGTCGACTTTTTCTTGGATAGTTGTTACTGAGATTGCTTTCTTCGCTTTTGGCTGTGTTTCTGGCCACTTGTCTCATTTCAATAGCCTTCTTGTCAGTACTCTTTTCAGTATTGGACACAAGTTTCATTCTTTTGACGTTCCCTCAACCGGTCCAGGAGGAGTCAAATTATTTTGGCTTTGATCCGCCTCAAATCCTTTCCCGCTGGGGTCAGTCATTTGTTCTGTCAGCCTTTCAAGACCATCAGCTTCTGAGAGAGCGCTCTTCAGGTTGGCCTCTCTTGTTCTTACAGTGGAAGTGGGTTCATTTTCTTTCTCCCGTACCCCTTCCACTTCGTCACTCACAGGAGTGGTATGCTGGCTGTGGGTGCTCCAGCACCGTTTCCAGTTCGTTTTCTCTCCTCTTCAGTCTTACAGTGCATCTGGATGTTGCTGGTAATCTCAACAGCTCTTCTTCTTGGTCTTTAGGATTGGGTACTTTCCGAGTGTGACTGGTGTGGATCCAATTTGGAAGTCCAGAGCACTTCACATCCGTGGTATTAATCAGCACTACCTGGTAGAGGCCTTTCCACCGAGGCTCCAAGCATGACTTGCTTACGTGCTTTCAGAATCCAACCCAGTCACCTGCTCTCAGGTTGTGTCCCTGGTCTTGGGACGGTTGCAGCGTGGTGGCATCCACCTGATGAGAGAAAGAGTGAACCACATTAGCCAGGCCTTTGCGGTAGTCCAATACCATATCATCTGTATGTTCACAAGAGCATTCGTAGGGACAGCTGGCAATCTCATAGCTTTTCCAATGAGGCTTTTGTGTGGGGACAGTCCTGTTTTCTTGTCAGGTGTGCTTCTCATTGACATCAGAACTAACGGTAAAACATCAGGCCATTTCAGATTCATAGATGCACACATTTTTGCTATTCCTGATTTTAAGGTACAATTCATCTGTTGTACGATTCCTGAGGCTTCGGGGCGGTAACTACAGTGCAGTTTCTGCTCAATGTTTAAGGCTGAACATAGCAGTTTGATCACTTCGTTGTTGAAGTGACTTCCCCTCTCTGATTCTAAAGAGACTGGAAAACTAAAATGTGGAATCAGCTCCATAAGCAGCAATTTTACTACTGTGGGACTGTCATTTCTTCGGGTAGGATAAGCCTCAATCCAGTGACTAAAGATACACACAATCACCAACACATATCGCAATCCTCCTCAGACAGGCATTTCAACGAAATCCATCTATATTTTGCAAACGGACCGCCAGCTATTCCAATATGGCCCATGTTGACAACAGTTCCTCTTCCCACGTTCATCTGTTGGCAGATGACACAGGTGTGGCAAATTGCCTCAGCAACCTGTCTGAATTTTGGATTAAACCAGAACTTTTTGAATATTCTGACCATAGCATCCCTCCCCACATGTGCTTGACCATGATAGTATCTAGCCATATGAGTCAACAAGCTATTGGGAAAATCACTTTCCCTTCTCCTGACACCCAGACATCATCCTTCCTTTGTATGCATTTAATCTTTAACCATTCCTTCCACTCATCTTTTAACACGTTATCCTGCAATGCTTTTAGCTCTTCCATCGTGTCTATAATGCATAATTGGCATACATTTTATCATTTTCAGAGAACAATTCCCACTTCTCCTTAAATGATATACCGTTCAATGCACAAAACCTTTGCGACTTGATCAGCAGATCCATTTTCCATTGACACAAAATCCTGTGTTCTCTGATGTGCACTGCATTTCACCACAGCAATCTTTTCGTGCAACTGAATGGCTTGTAACAGTTCATGTATTCTCTCACCATTCCTCACTGATGAACCAGAAGAGGTCGGGAAACCTCTCTGTGACCACAATTGTCCAAAATCATGCACTATGCCAAATCCATACTGACGGTTTGTGTAAATGGTGACTTTTAACTGGGTGGAAATAGGTCACGCTTTGGTAAGAGCTACCAATTCTTCCACATGCGCAGAAAACATTCCTTGAAGCCATGAAGCATCTAATATGCCAGAGATGGTACATACAGCACATCCTGCTCTCAATGTGCCCATGTTATCTCTCAAGCAGGAACCATCAACAAAGACAATTTGGTAATTTTCCTCCAAACAGGTATCTCTCATATCGGGTCAGGGCTTTGTGCACAATTCAGTTACTTCTAGACAGTCATGCTCGGTATCGTCCATTTTATCAATGTCAGTATTTTTATTTGGAAGCAAAGTTGCTGGGTTAAGCACTGTAAATCTTTTTATCGATACATTGGAAGACCTCAGTATAGCGGTCTCGTACCTAGTCAGTCTTGCGCTAGTTATATAATGGGTCTTCGACCTAGTGAGAAAGACTTCAATAGAGTAGGAAACCATGATAGTGAGTGGGTGACCCATCACAATGCTCTCACTCTGAGCGAGGCTCTGTTCAACTGCTGCAACAGACTACAAATAGCCTGGTATTGCTGCTGCAACTGGGTCCAAAGTGGATGAAAAATATGCCATCCGCTTTGATTCACACCGCCATGTGTTTGAGTCAAGACAGACAAAGAACATACATCAGGTTCATGACAAAACAACAGAAAGGGTTTCATGTAATCACGCATACCCAAAGCTGGGGCTTGACACAGGCTCTCTTTCAAATCAATAAACGTTTTCATACAAGTTTGGTCTAGCATTATCCGGTCTGAAAACTACTTGTGGGTTAGTTGCTGCAAGGGCTTTGAAATAACAGATATTCGGGATCCTTTGGCGACAGTAGCTCACCATTCCCAGAAACATTATAACATCTCTCTGGGTAGTCGGGGTAAGTATCTGTAAAATGGTTGCAACCCTTTCTCTGGATATTTTCCTAATTCTCTTTTCAATCAAGTAACCCAAATACCTCACTTCTTTCTGTCTACTGCAATTTGTTTGGGGACACATTATGACCATTGTCTCCTAAATAATTCAGTAAGGCAATCGTATCATATTTGTACCCTTCTCTTGTTTTGGATGCGATCAACAAATCGTCAATGTACTGCATCAGTGTCGACTGGTGAGGCATTTCCAGTGATATAAATTATTTTTCAGGATCTGGTTGAAAATGGAAGTTGACTCTGAAAACGCTTGTGCGATCCTACACCAACAGTCGACTCTGTTTAAGAATTTGAAACAGAAGAGAAATCTGCTATCCTCATGAAGAGGTACAGAAAAGAACGCCTGTGACAGGTTCACCACAGTGAACCATACAGCTTCACATGGGATTTGAAACATGATCACAGCAGGATTTGGTACCACTGGACAACATTTAACCACAATATCATTTATCTTTCTCAAATCCTGGACAATTCGGACTTTCCCACAGGTTTTATGCAGTCCCATTATTGGTGTATTACACGGGCTGCTCAGCACCTCTTTCAGCTCTCCTTTGTCTAAAAATGCTGCAATTATCAGTGCCACACTTTCAGTTGTCTCTTTTGTCATGTGGTACTGCGGGGTCTGGGGAAAGACTAAGTTTGGCTTGATTTTAACTCTAACTGGTTCAACCCCTTTTATCAAACCAATGTCTTTTCCTGAAAAATCCCATACCTTCGTCACCACAGATCCCTGTAGATCAGGCAGAAGATCTCTCACAGTAAAAACTGGCAAGAAACTAATCAGAGGGTACTCTTCATTCAATGTGTCACAATTTAATTCAGGAAGTGGGCCATCTTCATCATCACTGTTTGTCTGAATTTCAATGCCATAATTTGAGCAAGTGATTGAACACTTTATTTTGCATAGTAAATCCCTTCCCAGTAGGGACACAGGGCTTGAGTCACAGACTATGAATTTATGTAATCCCCTGAAGTTACAGATTTTTACCGGGACTGGCTCTGTGATGGGGTTGGTCAAATACTGGTTTGTGACTCATACAACCTGGACTGTCTTCCCTGAAAGGGGCAGATTGGGAACTTCTGCTGACCTAACTGTAGAGTGTGTAGCTCCAGTGTCAATCAAAACTGAGACTTTGTGCCCTAGCACTTTTCCCTTTACAGAAGGATTCTTTTGTTCTACCTCCAGTAATGCGGCCAACACGAATTCCTCTTCATCCAAACTGTCACTTATCCAATCATTGTTTCTTTCATCCTCACTGTGTAGGGGAAATTGGTGTTCAGTATTAATATTTTGGTTCAATCTTTGATCTGAGAGATCATCACCTGCTGCTGGTCCATAGGGGCTTAAGGTATTTGAATCTGTTGTTGAGGCACCATTTGAATCTGTGGTTGCATCTGCTACATCTGGGGTATTTGTACCTTCAATGTTTGTACGGGCTGCATGGCTTGCATGGATTGAAAACTTTGCATCGGATTCACATTATTCTGAAAAATTGGATTTTGGTGTCTCATTTTTTGCCCTCTCGCATTTTGGAGCAATTTGACATAATTCATTTGTTGAATAACACCTCCCTGATTTGCCGTCGGGCACTCCTGCTTCCAATACCTGAGGCCCCCACAAGCGTGACATGGCAACAATCTTTTCATTCCCTTCACATCAATTTGCATCATCACGGTGCTCAAATCAGGCCCACAATTCCCATTTCCCATTCCTCCATTACCTCTTCCTCTGCCTTAGTTTTGCAATTTAATGCTTCACTGCTGCTGCTGCTAAGGCGGAAAACTTCCCTGAATCCCTGTCTGTGCAGCCTTAATCTGCATTACCATTGCCTTTTCCTTCAACTTTCCCTGCTTCAATTCATGATTCAATCTCGTCACTACAGTATTTCGCACATTGCAGCACTTCATCAATCGGCTTTGCCTGAAAGCAAATCAAATGACTCTTAATCACCTGACTAATTTCAGGGCTCAATCCTTCAACAAATCGGAACACAAAATGAATCATGTCTTTTGGCTCAATTGTCTTTGTATCACTATAATGTTTAAACACCTGCAATAGTCTCTCATAATACACATGTGTGGACTACTTGGCTTCCTGTGATGTTCTGTCTATGCACTGCTAATCAATATTTTTGGGCAAAATTCTGGTTTTCAAAAACTTGAGCACTTTATAGTAATATTTCATTACTTAGGGAGGTGATGCACCTGTAATTGGGTCTCTCTCTGGTTCCTATGTTGACCAATCTACACTTCTCTTGCACTCTACCGTAAGTCTGCTGAGACTACTACCTCTAACAGAGTGTTTAAGTCTTCCCATTGACACTTCACAAGTTTTACGAACCTGTCTATCTGCTGGTACCACTCTACAGGTTTCTCTCTTAATATGAGGTAATCATTGGTAGATGACAAAATGTTGTCTCTGCTCCAAGGGACATGTACAAAATTTATTCCTGGAATCTCTCTCATCTGTAGTATTTTTTCCGCCTCCCCATCCTGCGGTGCCTCTGTGGGAGGGGCATCAGGACCACCCTTTTTTGGTTTGTCTCTTTTCTTCACCCATCTGCCTTCCCATTTTTCTAGCGCCCTCCATACTTGGACGCTTTGGAGTAACTCTCTAAGGTGTGCTTTTATTCCTCCAGATCTCATATGTTCAAAGTCCTTTTCCTCAAAGTCTAACTTGTAACTCCTCTTTAAGCATTTTGTTTTCCAAAGGTCTATTTCGTATTTGTCCAATATTTCTGCCAGCTTTTGATGTACCCCATCCGCTTCATTTGTAATTTTTTTGCACAAGTATCGCAATTCTGCTTCTGTGTAGGACTCTAATCAGTTAACAAACATAGGCCCTTTATCACCAACCCTGGTGGTTGGTGATAAAGTGGCGGTAATACCGCCAACAGGATGGCAATAAATTACACCAAATTATGACCATGGCGGAAAGATCTCCGAAAGACAGCCAATGTACCATATCCACTGCCAGGGCGGAAACAACAGGCACCACAGTGGTAGCCACCTACAGCCAGGCAGAAGTCAAAGTTCCGCCCACCATATTACAACAACACAATCAGCGGTACCAACGACATCAAAAGCCTGGTGGAAACAGAGCTCAGAAGTGAAAGCACTCATCTTTGGACACACTGGGAAGAACCATGCCACCATCAAACCCAAACTGCATGTATTTCCGATGATATTCTAGGTTCTGCTCCTCCATGAATACCAACGCCGGCAAAGCCGATGATGGTGAGTACAGCTGCCTAGCACACAGGCGATTAGGGTAGGAAAAAGAGAGTGACACGCACACACGCACAATACACACCCCATACAAACACCCCATACACTCAACCAGATGCACATGAAAACAAGTTAATCCCCCTAAATTGGCTGAATAATGCAAGGACAAAACTATTTTACTTAAGTGAACTTAATAATATCAACACAGTATAAATTATAATTTAGCCAATGTAACATATTTACAAATGTACAGAACAAGGGACACTGCCCAGTCCTCAGTTTGCATGGCCCACATGGCCACAGACCAAATTCCAAGGCCCCACTTTTCACCTGCATAAACACAGAGAAAACACTGCAGAGGCATCAGTTGGCAAATAGGCAGGCACCTCAGGGGGAGGGGGAGCACCTCAGCCGGGAGATGAAACAAGACCACTGGTTCAGGAGGGGGCAACATGCCCTGTGTTTGGTCCTGGGGAGTGATAGGCCACAGTCTCTGGAGTGGATGTCTTCCCTACTGGTTTAGGAGGGGGCAACATGCCCTGTGCTTGGTCCTGGGGAGTGATAGGCCACAGTCTGTGGAGTGGGTGTCTTCCCCACTGGTTCTGGAGGGGGAACATGCCCTGTGCTTGGTCCTGGGGAGTGATGGGCCACAGTCTCTGGAGTGGTTGTCTTCCCAACTGGTTTTGGAGGGGGCAACATGTTCTGTGCTTGGTCGTGAGGAGTGATAGGCCACAGTCTCTCAAGTACGTGTCTTACCCACTGGTTCTGGAGTGGACAGGCTGCACAGCAGCCCATGGAGGCAGCCCATGGAGGCAGTATGACATTGCGTCCACCGGTGACGGCTGCACTGTGTTGGTGCTGGTGGTGGTGGGAGGCTCCTGCACATCACTTGCACCCTCGGATGGATGCACTGTGGTGGTGCTGCTGGTGGTGGGAGGCTCTTGCACATCCCCTGCACTCTCGGATGGATGCACAACGATGGTTGGTAGTGGAGGCTCCGTCACAGCTGCTGGTGCAGGCTCCTTGCCCTCCCTGCCTGCTGGTGCAAGCTCCTTGCCCTTCTTGCCTGCTGGTGCAGGCTCCTTGCCTTCCTGCCTGCTGGTGCAGGCGCCTTGCCCTTTCGAGTGGCAGGTGCAGACTCTTTGCTCTTCTTGCCTGCTGGCGGAGGCTCCTTCCTCTTCAGTAAATGTAACCTGGATTCCTTTCCACCACAAGTAAGTGCAGATGGAACTGGGCCCGTGGACTATGTGGCTGAGGTGCTTGGCTGGGTTTGTGATATCCTGGCCTTACATGCAGGACAGGGGGAGGGGTAGGGAAGAGGTCAATGGTGGATAGGAAAAGTTTTTTAGGGACATTGGGTTGGGAAGAGGGAGACGGAATGGGAGTGGAGGATGAGGGAGTGGTTGTTGGAGGTGTCTGTCTACTGGATTTTGGTGCAGGTGCATGGGCTTTATGCTGTTGTGAGGTAGATGGCTGTTTGGTGTCTGAGTGCTTGCATCTGTGTACTTTAGGAGCGGGGGACAGACACAGTGGGAGAAGTCACAGGGGACATGGATGTTATGGAGGTGTTTGCCAGTAAGGTGAGTGTTCTGCTTGGTGTGGTGATGATGCAGGTAGTGGATGATGATGTAGTGCATGCAGGTGTGAGTGTGGACATGGCTGGGAGGGATGGGGTGGAGGGGGAGGAGGGGAAGACAGTGGGAATTGTGGATGTTGTGTCTGGAACTGGATGGTGTTTGTGTGAGTGCCTGTGGGATGAAGTGTGGTGCTTGTGTTTGTATGTGACACTCTTGGGTGTTGTCTTATGTGCATGCTCATCTGTAGGAGTGCCTGGAATGGGTTGGGGTTGAGGAGAATGGGACTGGGAAGTGGAAGTTGGAGGGGTGACGGTAGAAACAGGGACAATGGCTGCCATCAGAGAGGGGGCCAGAGCCTGAATCGATCTCTGTTTGGCCGCCAATCCAGTGTGAATGCCCTCCAGGAATTTGTTAGATTGTTGCATCTGGGCTGCCAGCCCATGGATGGCATTCACAATGGTTGACTGCCCTACAGAGATGGATCTCAGGAGGTCAATAGCCTCCTCACTCAGAGCAGCAGGCCTTACTAGGGCAGGGCCTGAGGAGACTGAGGCAAAGGAGTTGCCCACCCTCCTGGGTCAGCGGGCATGGGCAACTCGCTGAGGGACTGCTGTGAGGGCGGTGCTGGTACGGGGGTGGCTGCTATACCTGTAGCTGGGGTGGTCACAGAAGTGACCACCACCACCAGGGAGCTTCCATCAGAGGAGGAATCAGAGTCTTAAGTGTCCCCTCCAGTCTCCGCCGTGGTACTCTCTTGGCCTCCATCCCACTGCTGCCCTCTGCGTCGGTGGACTCTGCCTCCTGGGTCCTGCGGGATGCAGCTCCCTCCATCGCTGGTGCTTCTGCTCCTCCACCAGATAATGCTAATGCTCAGAAGGACAGGATGACAAAACAAAAAAGGGAGGAGGGAGACAAAGGATACACTGGGTCAATGACTGCACCTATACCACTGTTGGAGTACACAGCACCCTCACACACAGGGAACAGGCCTACGCACTGTGCATTGCACCACCACTGATCTCGCTACCCACCAAGGCATGAGGAGGGGCACATACCGCCAACTGCAGCACACCTGCAGCACACTGGGAACCAAGCAGGCCTGACCAGTAGTGGATGCCTAAAAGCTAGGGAGCAGGATTATCCCTTCAGAACCATAGACACCAGGGGACCTATGCTGCTATGTCAGGCCTGGCCTAGGGGCACTCACTGACACACATCCACTACCCGGACACCACCCTACGATGCATAAGTTGTAATGATGGGCACTGTACTCACTTCCTTGTGGATGCTGTGATCCCCTCAAGTGCCCATCCAGCTCTGGATAGGCCACCGCCAGTATGCGGGCCATCAGGATGTTCAGGGTTCGACAGGCACCCCTTCCTCGTTAGGAGGCCATCCCCAGCTGGGCTTCCGCCGTCTTCCGTGCCCAGCATCTCAGGTCCTGCCACCGTTTGCCACAGTGGGTGCTCCGCCTGCCATAGACCCCCAGGGTCCACACGTCCTTTGCGATCGCACGCCATATACCCTACTTTTGATGGGCGCTGACCTGTAGAGGCAATACACACAGGAAAATACCATTAGACAAACAGTCCTGCCTGTTACACATATGGCCCACTATACCTGTTCCCATCACCATTGGCACACACATAGCCCAGCACACAAGCTGTATGCTGCAAAGAGGACATCCACCCACCCCCCTTGCACAAGGCCTTCACATACACCACTCCATGCAGTCATGCCACATGCATTGTGCCCACAGTGTACTCGCCTGTTGGTCTGTATCCCATACAGCAATTCGTCCTGGGGTAGGACCCCATTCACCAGTCGCTCCAACTCCTCAGAAGTGAAGGCTAGTGCCCTTTACCCGGTCACATGGGCCATGGTAGGTTCCAGACACAGGTCGCAGCAGCACATGCAGTGTAGGTCCTCTCCTATGGAAGGTCAGGTAGCAAGTGAGGAATATGATAGAAAATGGCGGTCACGTCCGTGGCGGTGCATACCGTCACCGCCGGCGTAGATCACCATTGGCCCCTGTAACCCACAGAGTCCAATGTTAACCAATGAGGAGTTGCATGGCGGTTCCCGACCGCCCTCCCGCCATAGTGCACAACGTCAGCGGAATTACCTCACGTCTACCTGTCCCTCCACACAGGACAGGCTGATGCCATTTCAAGGGGGGGCAGGCCTCTGGAATAATGCTGCATCACAAGAGATATTAGCACATACTGGACAAATCACACTGACCCATTACATGCTTACAGAATGCAAACTACTGTTGTAGCTCCATTGTTCAGTTTGTGACAGGCTCCTCACACTTTCGACCCTTAAATTCCTACTGCCGTGGATGAATAGGAGATGGAGAAATACCCCCATGTACAGACCCAGGTGGACTTGGCAACACTGGAGGACAGGCACATTATCCTCACCTTTAGACTTGACAGGGCCACAATCACAGAGCTGTGTGCCCAATTGGAGCCTGACCTGATATCTGCTATCCGTCACCCCACTGGGATGGGGGATCCCAGTGGGGTGATGGATAGCAGATATCAGGTCAGGCTCCAATTGGGCACACAGCTCTGTGATTGTGCAAATGCTATCAGTACTCCATTTCCTGGCAACTGGCTCTTTACACGTGACAGTGGGCTTGGCAGCAGGAATGTCACAGCCAATGTTCTCAAACGTGCTGACAAGAGTGTTGTCTGCCCTGATAAAACACATGTGCAGCTACATTGTTTTCCCCCGGGTTAAGGATTTGGCCATAGTGAAGGAAGAGTTTTATGCAATGGGACATATCCCCAACATAATTGGTGCGATTGATGGAACACATATTGCATTTGTCCCACCTCGGCAGAATGAACAGGAATTGTAAGAATTTCCACTCCATGAATCTTCAGATGGTATGCTTGGCGGACCAGTACATCTCCCATGTCAATGCTAAGTATCCAGGGTCCGTGCATGATGCCTTTGTCCTGAGGAATATCAGCATCCCAAATGTGATGGGCCAACTACAGAGGCACAGGGTGTGGCTAATACGTGAGCCCTGGTTCCCACTCAATAGATGTTGGTGTATGGGTATGGTGTGGGCCATATAGGATAGTGTGTGGCTAAATGTTGTCCCTCAATATTTGCAGGTGACCCTGTTTACCCAAACCGATCATGGCTGATGACCCCTGTGAGGAATGCCAGGACAAGGGCAGAAGAACATTATAATGAGGCACATGGGTGAACCAGAAGGATAATTGAAAGGACCTTTGGCCTCCTGAAGGCCAGGTTCCAGTGCCTCCATCTTATAGGTGGATCCCTGTGTTACTCACCCAAGAAGGTCTGGCAGATAGTAGTGGCATGATCCATGTTGCACAACATGGCCCTCAGACGCCATGTCCCTTTTCTGCAGGAGGAGACTGGAGATGCCTGTGTGGCAGCAGTAGACCCTGTGGACAGTGAAGATGAGGAGGCAGAGGATGAGGATGAGGACAACAGAACATCAGTTATTCGACAATACTTCCAATACCCCACAGGTAGGACAGTGTAACTTTACATTTCAAAGACTTTGGTTGTGATCTGTGTGGCAATGGCATGCTGATGTTTCCCACTTCTATGCCCACTTACTGTTCCCTCTGGCAATTCATTTTGCAGATGTTGCTGACCTGACATTTACTCCTGGTGTGATCACTACAGCCAGCTACAGGTCATTGATCTATGCCCATTCTATGTACAGTTAATTTGCAATGTTTGTACCTGTTTCAATGAATACATATTTGATATACATGACATACTCCAAATGGATTTGTTTCAAAGGGTGTTTATGAAGTGCTAACATATAGGAGGAAAGTGTAATGGGATGGGGTAATGATGGAGAAAAGTCCAGGGTATTGTCCCAGTCTGTTTGTAGCACAGGTGCATTGTCCAAGGGGACAAAGGAAGGGGAGCAATGGCAGTTCAAGGTGGACAGGATGACTGAGTGGGACACAAGGGTAATAATCAGGAGAGTCTCATTTCCTCGTGGGGTCTTGGCAAGTGTCTCTGGCTTCTGTCTGGATCGCAGGGAAAGATTGCAGGGTGGTTCACCATCTGCAGGGGGAGGGGTGGTGGTGGCCTGTGAGTCCTGTGGTGGAGCCTCCTGGCCTTTAGCGGCAGTGGAGGTGGAAGGCTGTTCAGTTGTCTGGCTAGTGGCACGGGCCTGCTGGTGTGAGACTGCCTCCCTAATAATGTTGGCCATGTCTGCCAGTAAATGATGTATTATGGTTTATCTGTCTGACATATTGTACATCCGTGGATTCCCCCCTATGGGTGGATTTGCCCTGCCAGCTTTCACTTGTATGTTAGTGTATGGTGGGATTGTTAGTTCTCTACGGTGTGCATGCTTTAGTGATGAGTGTCCATGGAGGGCTGTGAGGGGTGTCCATGCATTGGTACAGCATGCAGGGCTTGGCATTGGGATTAGTGAGATGTGATGGTGGGGTGTGTGGGTTGTAGTGGAGTAATGAGAGTAGGGTTGAGGGTGAGGGTATGTGATGGCATGCAGGTAGGGAGGTGATAATAGTAGAGAGTTGACTTACCAGAGTCCAGTCCTCCTCTGACTCAGGCCAGGCCCTCAGGATGCAGTATTGCCAAGAGTTGCTCCTCCCATGCTGTGAGTTGTGAGAGAGGAGGTGGAGGTCCACGGCCAGTCCTCTGAATAGCGAGCTGGTGTCTTGCTGCTATGGAACATACCTTCCCCCGTAGGTCATTCCACCTCTTCCTGATGTCATCCCTCGTTCTGGGGCGTTGTCCCACGGAGTTGACCCTGTCCACGATTCTCCGCCATAGCTCCATCTTCCTGGCTATTGATATCTGGGGTGTGTGGGATGTAGTGGAGTGATGGGAGTAGGGGTGAGGGTGAGGGTATGTGATGGCATGCAGGTAGGGGGGTGGAAAAGTAGAGAGTTGACTCACCAGAGTCCAGTCCTCCTCCGACTCAGGCCAGGCCCTCAGTATGCAGTATTGCCAAGACTTGCTTCTCCCATGCTGTGACTTGTGGGTGAGGAGGTGCCAGTCCTGCCAGTCTTCTGTATAGCGAGCTGGTGTCTTGCTGCTATGGAACATACCTTCCCCCGAAGGTTGTTCCACCTCTTCCTGATGTCATCCCTAGTTCTGGGGTGTTGTCCCACAGAGTTGACCCTGTCCACGATTCTCCGCCATAGCTCCATCTTCCTGGCAATTGATATCTGCTGCATCTGTGACACAAATAACTGTAGCTTAACCCTAATGATTTCCTCCACTATGACCCTTAGCGCCTCCTCTGTGAAACGGGGGTGTCTTTGCGGTGCCATGGGTGTTATGTGATGTGTGTTGGTGAGGGGGTGTTGGGTAATGTGTTGGGGTGTGTGATGTGGAGTGTGTGAGTGGTTTGTAGGTGTGAGTAGTGTGTGGCTCTAGTTGTGTCAGTGGTATTGGTGTCTCTCTGGTGGCAATGGTTTGTATTCGTAAAGGGTTGTGGGTAATGTGGGTGTGTGTTTATAGTGGTGTGGGTGTGTGGGTGTGGATTGCGTATGGGTGTCAGGTGTGTGTTGTTTGAATTGTCCAATGGGGAGTTGCTTTGTTTGTGAGTGTCCATTGTGAGTGCAGCAGTATGTAATGCCAATGGTTTATCGCCGATGAATGTCCGCCGTGGTGATTCGTGGGTCATGATGTGGTGGGCATTGTTCTGTTGGCGTAACAATGTGGGTTTTCATACTGCCAGTTTATCACTGACCTTTGGACTGGCGGATTTGTGTGTGTGATTGTATTCTGTCAGATTGGTGTGTGTGTGTCATAATATGGTGAGTGGATTTCCACCGCAGCGGCGGTAAATTGGCGGCCTTCAGCGTGGCAGTTAGTGGGATTTACCACCAATGTTATAATGAGCGCCATAGTTCCTTCAGTAAGTTCACCAGCTTCCATCCCAAGTCTAGTATAGTTCAAGTACTCTTCTCCTCTAAAAGCACTTTGAGGCTATTCAGCTTATCTAACCATTCAGTCAATTGTTGGGCTGTCAAATCTTTCAGTGAAATGTTGTTGGGCTGAGTACTTGGCGACGGTTGTACAGTTAGTTTTGGAGGTTGCGGCGTCAGTAATTTCAGACTAGGACTGATGTTTGACCCTGTCCCAGAATTAGGAAGAGCTCTGAAAAGACTTACGTCTAACAATGATCCTTTTCCATCACCGGTCTGTCCCACAGGAGAGACTACTCTGGCACTCTCATTGATTCCTCCTCTCATTATCTTCTGATTCAAGACTCCCTGGCCATTTGTGTTATGACTGGACCAATTGTGATGCGTACCGACATTGCATTTGGGCTTGGTCTAACATTCGGGTTGTGTGGGTGCATGATTCCCATATTCTGACTCATCAGTACGGACATATCTATCTCTGTTCCTGTTGTAGGAGTGTACTTTGACATTGTTTCTGGTTGCACCTGAGGCAGTAAGAGTGGAGTTGGCTCTGTCTGAACCAATATTGGTTACCTGTCCTGTTGGCTCTATTAAATTTGTTGCATTTTCTACAATAGGTACATCGGGGTAAACTCTAGGAATACTCAGCTATAGCATTGGATTTTGGGCTGCCGATGTAATAGGCAGATTAAGACTGCTCTGCATTGGGCTCGGTGGTAGGTGAGGACTAACCTGTACTGGCCTCTGTGTCATGTTAGGATTAATTTATACTGGACTCGTCATCATGTTCGGATTACTCTGTATTGGACTCTGTGTCAGGCTAGGACTACTCTGTATTGGACTGTGTGTCATGTGAACCGGTGTCGGTGCAGAGAGGTTTACACTAGTGCTTGGACCGCTCTCTTGTGCTGCATATGATGAGAGACGATTTCTCAGTAACTGTAAAATTAACTCATCATTATCTGATTCTTCATTGAGTGTTAAAGATCTCCTAGTCTCCCTTGATTTCCGCTCTCTACTCTCGGACAGACTTCTTGTCTTTCTGGTAGCTTTCCTTCCTTCTATCTCACGGTCCTGTGTAATTGCAGGAAATAGTTTAATTCCCTGTAAAGTCTCTGATCTCCAAAACTTCTGGTCACTATCCCATCTAGCCTCCGCTAGTGTCTTCTCTGACTTTTTCATTCTCCTTTCAAACTTCAGTTGCTGCTGCTGTCTAGCCACTAGTTCCCAGACTGCTAATACTAAGAACTGAGCTGGTCTTGGGAGGGTTTTTAATTCATACATCACCTTTCTCAGGTTCCCTAGAATTCTCAAATTAAAGGTACAGTGAGTAGGAATCACTAAACTCCCATCCTTTGCTTTCACTTTGCACCACTGTTTTAAACAAAGGCATGGCACAGCACCCGCTCTTCAAATACTGCATAGGCGAGAGTACCTTCTGGTGGAGTAGCTTCCCCTACTGTGGCTAGAATATACACTTCTCCTCTCAGGGTACTTTTTAAATCTTTGAAAAATTTCCTTTTTGCTAATTTGTGTTACATTTTGATAATCAGGAAGTGACTTTTAATCCCAAGATCCTCTTCGTCTATCTTCTCAACCAATTGCTCTTCACCGTTGTCAGCCAATCTATGTGTGACACCTCTTACTAACCAACCTATCCCAGCGCGGCTCCAAAGATGTCACACTCACACATACAGCAGCTGACAAAGTCTTGCAGCTTGTCCTCCTAAACTCAAACTCATTCAAAATGAATGCAAAATTTTATCACAAGCACTTCAACAAAACAAAAAAACAATTTGTCCATGTGCTACAGGTAGAGTAACACAGTCTCTTCAGGAACCTTACGGATTTTTCACTGATGGCTTTCCTCTAGCAGCTATCCTTTCTTTCTCAGTTCCCCTGATTCACAAGCAAAATTCGACCCACAAATTTGACTCTCAAATGGTCAATGGGTCTGTCCTTTTGCACATAGGACTTGACAAATCTCAATCGAAAAACCTTTCATTCAATTCAGCACACTACCTCGATTTCCCAACACGCCCAATTGGCCTACTAAACAGACAATTTACAACAGAAGCTACACACTTTTAATATACTCCAGAGTCTTAGACCTCGCAGGGTTCGTATACCAACAACCACGTGGACAATTTGTGAGCACAAAGCGCCACACACATGTGAAGTTCGGCGACTTCCCTACCCTCAAACTGAGGAGTACACAAACGACTTCTACAACTTCATTGGGAGTGTGCAAACTCCCTAAACCCTCACAAACATCACAATTCACCTGCGGTATGCTTAAGCTGTGCAAGTGCGAAACCCAATCTTTTCACACAATCACTGGAACGGCGAGACCATTTTCAAACAAGCATAGGCAAACTCTGAGGACCTGGGGAAAGTCACTTTGGGCGTTAAGGGGTACATTTTCTCTCTATTTTGTGTCATGAAATCTGAAAACATCAACCAAATAAAACTTTTGACCTCCTATCTTCTCCATGTGACTATATGACAATCCCTTGAATGGACCACCCTAGACTAGATCCGAGGACGTGCGCTTAAGGAGCCGAAACCATGGAGTATATTCAAGGATGTGCTCTTAAGGAGAGGAAACCATATTCTGCTACCGTTTTCTTGCGACAGCACGTTGAGCCTTATGGTTTCTATAGGCTGAGAGTGACCTGGGAGATGTGCTGTTTGTGGGTCGATGGACCTTTGGACCCTGTTGAAGATGATCACGCCCTTAGCCAATACATAACATCATCAATCAATAAACCACAATATGAGTTCATTAGAGTCAGTAAATCCACACGCTGTGACCCATTTGGCTACGAATAACCACACCTTTTAGTATCAGTTAGAATACTTATTTCCCTAAATTAACAACACTAAGATCATGTAAATTAGTCTCAAATCCACATGATAGAGATACAGAAACAGAACTGGTTGACCAAACCGTCTAAAGAATCTTAACTTGATTAAAGCATTAATGACAAGACTCTCAATAGCTACAGTACAGATCAATAGCAAGAGCAATTGCGCAATGGACATAACATACATTGAATCAACAATTGAATGACGTCAGTTTGTGGTTAAACAGATGAGTGGAGGGAGAACTCCCTATCTCCAGATTGGCATTAGCATGTTGCACTTCACGCAAAAGTTTTAGTAGCATAAGTATGGAAAACATCTAACTATGGCTCTTTCGAAAGGCAGCATTTGGTACTTAGAAAACAAAAGACAAATCAACAATAATCATTTCAGCATATACCTGTCCTTAAGGATCAGAAAGTGGCACTGTCCTCGTCAAGTGGACATCAGCATCAGGACAAAAGAGGAAGGGAGGAGAAACGGTTCAGAATCGGGGACTCTAAGCTCTCCGAACCATCAGGAAGAAAATGTCTAAGGTAGGCATCAAAGCATTAAAGGCTTCTAAGCATTGAGCGCTAAAATAAGCACCAGCATCACTGCATGGAGCATAAGAAATAAACTCTGAATAGCAAAATACCAGAATGTCAGTTGACAGGCTGGTGATTGTAAAAGTGAAGTGTCTGAATGACAGGGCAGTGACTGACTGGCAAAACTCCAAGAGCAGTACGGTTAAGTTAAAGTTGTCCCACTTTGTCATTGGTCAGAAGCATCTTGCGATAAACATTAGTCCAATAAAATTTATTTAACAAATCTAAGATATAACTGGGCAGTCTTTCACATGTCGATGACTGGCTGTTCTCCGTCTGTGTATATTCGTTGATACAATAGGAATCAATTTGTAGATCATTCTGTCATTCTGTCAGTAGGCCCATTGTTAGTTTCTGGGAGCGTTGCTTTCCCATACGCTTCGAGTTAACATTTGCAACAATTTAAGAACATTCAGGTTTACACACATTTCCTCGAGAGATATACATTTTGTTATTACAAGTTTCCGTCAACCTTAGAATTAGACAAAGCATTTGTTATTCAGCAAGCATGAGATCATTTTACCAACATTGCATTTTTCAATATTTGGCAGACATTCATTTTCAGCCCAGACATGGCTAACTTAAGGCCTACAGTTAGCATGAGCATGTTCATAATGTTTAGCTATAAGTATGACACATTACTGCATTTTAACATTCATATAAACTCATAATACATGTTTATACACTACAAATGAATAACTTTGTATAAGGTGGTGGCCAATCAAGTAGGCAATTTTTCGAGCCACACTTTATTTTCTATATTAATACATTTTCTATGTAATGTGAAATACAGAAATACATGAAATATTTATCAGTAACAAATTCAGAGCTCACAGCATCACCACCATCTGCATCCCCAGTTAGGTGAAATGTATGTGGTGGGTAGAGGCCTTAAAGAAACACATTGTGCACCAGCATACATGGTCCCCACTCTGTTTCTTTTGTGATTCACAATTCTGGTACCTTGGACGACATACTGGGACTAATCACCCTAATCTTCTATTTAGTATTGCTGAAATGTACATGGTTCACAAAGACCAAAAAGACACGTCTTGAGTCAAGATTCCTGACTTCTTACTCAATTTCCTCTGTTACACAAAAATAGTCCTTTTTGTCCAAAGAGCATTCCAGTTAGCAGCAGGAGAGAGGGTAGGGTATTAACACCCCCAACTTACTTCCCCCGAAGAACTAAAACACAGATGGTGCGTAAACACTAGAGAGAGTCATGTCATATGCCATGAGAATCATCTCCCACTACATTTTGTTTTTTCTTTCACTAAAATGATCCCTCGTGCTGAGGGGGCTTTCAGATCTACTGAAGGAGGCAGATGAATGCTTTTAACCCCTCTGTTCACCACCTCCATTATGGCACCTTATTGTCTTTCTTAAAAAAATTTACACAGTGAACTTTGTAATAGATGTTTCCAAATTGAGTGTCTAAAAATCAATAGCATTTGCATGGGGTCCACCAGTCATGAAATACCTGACATTGCAGCAAGATCTACCTGACATCAGGGTTATATTATTAGCAATATATTCCAACTCAAACTGTGTTAGTACTTAAAAGATTTACCATTTAATCGTCATTACATCTCATGAGAAAGCAATTTGTTGTCCTAACACATCAGTTTTAGACTTTCAGAGAATACACACATTTTGTTCCAAAATAACAGCACTTAAAACAAAAAACTCAATTAACTGATACTCCCTTTACCATAAGTTTTCCCATCTAAAAAAAAATAAACCCTCTTCTTAAAAAATAACAGTTTTTCAGTTCGATAATTCATGACAATAGACCGCAAATAGGATCCAATTCACATGCCCATGTCTTAATCATATCACAGAAATGCATCCCATATGTATTGGGTAGCCAACAAATGTAAGGGATGCACACTTTGTACCAGTATACCATGGAGAAGCTTTAAATTTGCACAATATGCTAGATTTAGCATCAAGTTTTGGACTAAAACACCCACAGAAAGTAAAAAACGAACCAGGGCAGACTAATGGGACTATTCATGGATGCCAATTCCACCAGCAGACACAAGGAGAAACCATCACACACTCACACACACCTGTGCAGACACATACATACTGACTTACACTCTTGACTTTTAGGGCCCCATAGCTAATTCTAGATAGGAAAAATGTTACTGGATCAGTCACATTGTTCTTTGATACAATTGCTGCCTCCACTTCATCCACTCTACCGGTACCTCAAGCCAATGTTTACCAGGGATACATCAGTTTCCCTTCAGCTGCATCAAACTTCTCACAACTCCACTATAGAGCAGGGAAGAGAACAGGGGCAAGTGCTTACATGAGTTCCACCCACTCCATATATATTTCAGTAGGAAACAAATTGTCTCTGCGGAACTTTCAGGCCTGTATGTGTTAGATTTCCAGTCATTTCCCATGGTAGCTGGAGAACCAACTAAGCACCAGGCATGTGTTTTCCTTTGTAAAATAAAATT
Organism: Pleurodeles waltl; assembly: GCF_031143425.1. Taxonomy (NCBI): domain Eukaryota; kingdom Metazoa; phylum Chordata; class Amphibia; order Caudata; family Salamandridae; genus Pleurodeles; species Pleurodeles waltl. The sequence goes on from NC_090439.1 coordinate 34,909,938, forward strand.
TATTGCAGAGGGCTTGGCCCCTATTGGCATGGCCTCACACCCACCAACTCCCTGGGATAGCAACTCTTTCAGCCCCAGGGGCAGGGGGAGATTTTCAGGTTTATGTCAATCTGAATCACAGAGGCTTAAAGGACCACTGACACCAGGGATGTTTTTTTTCTAAAAACTAAAATATACAAAGTGGAAGACTGTTCCATGTTGCGTTGGGGCATATGAAAAAAGTGGCATTGGCCCTCATGCTAGAAGATGCAACTCCTCTCTTCATCTTTTCTCCATATATTTTGAAATGCTGTTATGTAATGTTCTGTCACCCCAACCCGTTAACAGATAAAAAAATAAAATAATAATAGTAATAATCTTTGGGGTGCCCCTTTATAAAGAGAGATGGGGCAATATACATGCAAAAAAGACAATTAATTGTCAGAAAAATAATTGTCTGTAAGGGGCCAGAAATGGAAACCCTCTAGCTCTCGTTCTCTCCCACAGTTGTCTACTATCTCAATTTGCTGTTCCTCACTTCTCTCAAATACACCGCTTTTCTATTCTACCTCTCTCATCTCTTATAATTTCAGCTCTCTCTCGCTTCTACTCTTGGTGCCTGTAGTAAATTGGGTTACTAGTTGACAGGGGTGGTACCCTACTCAAGCAGGATTGCTATGTGCAGTTCTGCATCGTCGTCCAGAATGGCATCGATGGGCAGCTTGTGATGTGAAGTCCATCGTCGATGTTGAGTTGCTAAACTGCAGTTCTGAAGAAGCTGCGGGGCGGCAATGCAAAGTACTGCACCATCATCGAGGATGTCATCGATGAGATTGTGATGCAATAGCCTACAACAAGCATGCATCCCACAGAGGCGGATCCGAGGAGGCTGCAATGTGAGATCCTGCATTGGGGATGTGTTGCACAGTTGAGGTTCTGAAGCATAGATGCATGGAGATGCATCACACTGCATTGATTCTTCCCAAAGGACCAAAGCTGCGCTTTCGGAGCACCTGCAGGACCACTTCCAAATATCCAGAACCTGGGGTGGCATCACTAGAGATAGCAGATAGAGTCCAGGTGCTGGGTTCAAGGTGGTTAGAGCTTTTCTGTCCCTGGTGCTCTGATCAGGAGAAAAGGCAACTAGCCATTGGAGTCATGCTGGTAGTCCTAGGTTCAAGATGCAGTTCCATTCCTTTTCACTCAGGCAACAGAGCAGCAGGGCAGCAGTCCTTCATGCAGAGCAGCACAGCAGTCTTACACAGGTCCAGAGGTGTAACAAAGAGTTGGGTATAAGGATCCATTATTTATATTTGGTGCCCACTTTAAAGAAGAAGAAGGTTCCGGACGTTTCCATCCGCAGAGGTGTTTGGAATCTCCTTTCTTTGTGTAGGCACCAAATGTTTGGGACAAGAAAATGCCAAATTTCTACAAGTGGTATTTTCAGAAGTGTGACTTAAAATCTGACTTTAACATTAAAGAGGGTAAAAAATAAAAAATTTCAGACACAAAACAAGGCATTCCTATCTGCTCCCAATTGAAAGTTATCACTTATTAAATGTTATAAGTTAAACCAATGTTATCCTATGGGAAAGGTAGGCCTTGCAGTAGTGAACAACTAATTTAAGAGTTTTTCACTACCAAAACTCAAACAAGTTTAAAGTACGTGTTCTGCTTTTAAATAAACTGTGCCCTGTTTACGGCCTACACTAGGGTGACTCATATGTATTAAAAAGGAAGGTTTAGGCCTGGCAAAAGGTTTATTTTGCCAAGTAAAAATGGTAGTTTAAAACTGTACACACAGATTGCAATAGCAGGTCCGGAACATGTTGAAAAGGCTACTTAAGTGTGTGGCACAATGAGTGCTGCAGGCCCACTCGTAGCATTTCATTTACAGGCCCAGGGCACAGGTAGTATGACTTTACTAGGGGTTTAGAAGTAAATTAATTATGTATATTGGGTGTAAGCCAATTCTACCATGTTTAAAAGAGAGAGCACAAGCAATTTAGTACTGGTTAGCAATGGTAAGTGGAGTGTTCCGACTCCTAAGACCAACAAAAACAAGATCATCGAAAATGAAAGAGCAAGGCAAGAGGTTTGGGGGAAGGCTATCCTAAGTCTGGCAGGTCTAACACATGTCCCCCTAGCTGAAAGTCAGGTGAACTACCCAGCCTCCTGGGAGTTCTCATCACTAAGGCGGAAGAACCTGGAGATACCATAACAGTTGGTGTGGTCTGACCCTAGATAGAGTTCCACCATAAAGGCCATTACCTGTATGAAAATGGACCATCTCAACAGCTGGGGACTCTCACTTCTCAATTGCATGAGCCATCTGAGGGACCTGAGTGGTCTGTTTGGACCCAGAAGAGAGTCTCGAACAGGGAAGTAACCTTGTACTAATTAAGATCACAGGTTGGTCTAGCCCCTCTTCATTTGACCATGCTAAGACAGCGCCTATACCATTATATGAAGCATTTTTCTCCTGCCTCTCTTTGCAATTCCTCTATCATCCTCACAGCTTATGATTTTTATTAACTTTCTCTATCCCATCTCTGTCTCTCTTAGTCAAACCTCTTATTGTTCTTCCTCATTCATTGACTACCTCAACTCTCTTACCTTTCACAATGGTTTTTTTCTCTTTCTCTACATTTACATCTATTTTTCTATCATTAACTATTTGTTTCTCTCATTTCTCTCTGTACTTCCTTCTCTGTTTCATCTTATGCTCTAGCTCATTTCTGTTTGTGCCTCACTTTTTATATATATTGCTGAAGCAGATGTCTTAATTAGAAATTATTAATGAGTGTTTATGTGTTTTCGAATAATGGATTATGTAGAAAATGAATAACGTAGAGAAAAATAATGCACACGTTTGAAATTGTGACCTCGAAGAATGGCCATCAGTGTTCACGAAAAGTACTAATTGATGATTAATACTTACGAAATATTGAAAATGTACTAGATTAATGTAGTAAAATTTCATATTTAGCGTAATGAAGTATGCTCTAGCTTATTAATTATAGACCGTAACTAAGCGAAGGTCTTGGCCTAGGTTTGCCAGGCCTCATGCAAAAGCTGTATTTCTTAGCGTTTAATAAAAAAAAAGGCTGACAGAGTGAACTAACTGTGAAATGTTCATTGTTTTAGTAAAATGCTTAGCAGAATCTTTCCATAAGAACCAACTAACAGGAGACAGTGTCCTAAAAAGTGTAACAATAGTGTGTCATGTGTGTGAGAAGTACTTTCCCAGGATGTGAACAATGAAGACACTGACTGGAGAAGAAGATGAAACAAATTTGATACCTGACGAGCTGGATGATGAGAACATCGTAAAGCAGACCAATCAATGATGTGTGAAGGATGAAATATTAGAATTCATAGATTTGGTATAAAATTATTATTGGGTAGAGCAGTGGTTCCCAACCTTTTGACTTCTGTGGACCCCCACTTTATCATTACTGGAACCCGGGGACCCCCACTGAATCATTATTGGAATCTGGGGACCTCTCCTACTGAGTCATTACTGAAAGCTAGGAACATAGGGGGTCATTCCGACCCTGGCGGTCCATGACCGCCAGGGCGGGGGACCACGGAAGCACCGCCAACAGGCTGGCGGTGCTTCCAGGGCCATTCTGACCGTGGCGGTAAAGCCGCGGTCAGAAAAGGGAATCCGGCGGTTTCCCGCCGGTTTTCCCCTGGCCCAGGGAATCCTCCATGGCGGCGCTGCTTGCAGCACCGCCATGGGGATTCCGACCCCCTTCCCGCCATCCTGTTTCTGGCGGCTTTTACCACCAGGAACAGGATGGCGGGAACGGGTGTCTTGGGGCCCCTGTTGGCCCTTAGCAGACAGTGAAAATCGCGACAGATGCTACTGCACCCGTCGCAACCCTGCAAAACCGCCGGCTCCATTCGGAGCCGGCTTCTATGTTGCAGGAGCTTTCCCGCTGGGCCGGCGGGCGCCCTCTTGGCGGTCGCCCGCCGGCCCAGCGGGAAAGCCAGAATGGCATCCGCGGTCTTCTGACCGCGGAGCGGCCATTTGGCGGTGACCGCATGGCGGGCGGCGACCGCCTCCCGCCGCGGTCAGAATGACCGCCATAATCTGTTAATATTATTTAATTTTCTGAGCAGTGGGGGACCCCCTGAGGAGGCTTCGCGGACCCCCAGGGGTCCCCGGACCACAGGTTGGGAACCACTGGGGTTGAGTAATAAAGTACGATTAAGTGACCAATAGGGAATTAGGGTATAGTTTATGTGACTTTGATATAACAACGCAACAGAGGGAACTTAGACAGATTGTGAGTCTAGATCTCTAGAGTGATGGAGCGAGAAGAAGAAACTCGAGATTATATCATTGGACTCATTACTCTTTGACTGAGAGCCTGATGTGTTGCTGATCGATTGATGACCTGAGGATGAAGACTGATTCTGTTTGCTGACCCATTCCGTGGATAGGTAGATATGACAATATGACTGAAATGCATTTTTGTGCCTTTTCTTTCTAGGTACCAACTGCGCTGACTTAATAGTTTTCTTTAGCTAAATATTTTCTAAATTTGTGCTCTAAATTGTTTTGCATGAAGTCCAACATGCTGATGCTAACCTGGGTTAGATAAAGGTATTCACATGACGTCGGACAAATCACAGGGACTAAAGTTTTGACGAGCTATCTTGCTGAATCCTATGTATTAATATAACCTTATCTCAGCTAACTTTACTATTGATCTGTACTGTTGCTTTGGAATGTATTGTGATACAAGCTTTGGTTAGATTGCGTTTCTTCCATCACTTTGGTCAATCAGTATTGTTCTTATATGTGTTTCATTTGATTTTGAGATTAATCTACATGATTTTAGCATTGTTAATATAAGGGAAATAAATGTACTAAACTTTTACTAAAGGTGTGGGTATTCATGGCTGAAAGGTCATGGTGTGTGATGATTACTGACTCCATTGATTATTGACCTGACTACTGATTATTGATCATTGCGTATTGATTATTTCTTCCTATTCTGAAGCTATGGTAAGAACATCTTAAACGAGTCAAAAGGTTCATTGACCTATACGCGTCCCCTTGTAAGTTTACTTATTAATGCCAGGCGCGCTAACAATATCAATCTACCTGACACTTCTGTCTCTGTCTTTTGCCACTCTATCTAATTTACCATCTAACTACCTTTGGAGCAACTCTCCCTTCTGTCCTTCCTTATCTCTCCTTACCTGCCGTTCCATACTCTACTTCTTATTTTTCCCCTTTCTCATCTTCCACACTCTCTTTCTATCTCGCATTCCTCCACACATATCTTTACTTTTTTCACTACTATGCCTCTGAATATGGAAACATCTCTCTAGCTCTAAACATGTCTGTAGTACCTCTTTACTATTCTACTGTCTCTATCTCATCCCTCTTTTCACACACTCCTCTGCCTCCCTCGTCCTACATTTCCTTCCCACTATTTCTGGCTGTCTCAAGCTCTCTCTAAAACCTCACCTATACAGCTACCTCCGTTTCCCTTTGTAAGTCTTCCTTTTTTCACCTCTTTGCAGTTCCTTTCTGGGTAAGACATCTTTATCTCTTCTACTTACATCTCACCCTACCTCGCCTATCTCTTCACTTCCTCTCTCTCTACCTTCCTTCTCCCTCTATTTCGCCTCCCTCGAGAGAGAGAGAGAGATATATATATATATATATATATATATATATATATATATATATATATATATATATATATATATAAAATGTGCGGTCTGTCCTTCTCCTGTCTCCCATTCCATTGCTCTTATTCGGCCGCAATCTAGCCAGAAATTAATATACTCGGAAAATGAGTGAAAGGACAATGCAGAAGAAAAGAATAAAGGAGAAAATGATTAGATTTCGGTTACGGGATGGCGAAAATCCGCACACCAGCGCTTTGACTTTCACGATGCGGCGAAAATGTCAGTTATGAAGGGGTATTTATTTGTGATTGTTAATATTCTGCAAATAAAACTATAGCTTCAAGCATTATATGCATATGTCTTATTCTAATATTAGCAGTGGTGGTCTAAATACCCAGGAAGCCACCCTTATTGTGTTCTTCCTACAGTGAGAGTGCTCCTCTGTGTAACTCAGGGTGCTCGGCAGGGTATATTCTGAATTCTACATACAGTGTTTTACCACAAAAAAAAAAAAAAAACTAGATATAAGGCAAAATGAAATGTCTTAATCAATGATTTTTCCAGCATTCTTTCACTTACTTGTAGTTTGGATAGTTCACACCAGGCAGCTTTAGCTTCAGGCTGCTTTTGTGTGCCTTGTGTCTGAATGTTTATTTATAATGGAATATTGTTTGGCACCATGCCAGTTTGAATTAGCTGAAAATGGGTAAAACGACATGTACTGAACAGGGGTTCCCAAACTATTGCACCCACCACTAGTATTGTGCAAGTATTTACAATGTGATAGAATTAAACAAAGGTTTCCATTCAAGTTGTTTTGTGTATTTCTTCTCTCATTCCACAAGACTTAGTGTCGGCACATTATTTTCACCCTCCCTTGTCTGGCTGTTCAACTGATTGGGTTAACTATTTTAATATGATACTTATTGAATCATAAAATGTGTTCCTTGCTATGATGAATCAGGCTACAGCAGTAAAGAATAAATCAAGTGAAGAAACAAGGAGTTATGTTCTTGGCTCCATTGTGTTTTTAGCAGGGAAGCACATAATTCCTAATCAGCTGCAGGCGACGGGTACATTTGATTTTAAAACACGATCTGCAGCTGGTAGCTGTAGTTCGTGTAAAAATATATTCAAAGCAATTTCATAAAAGTTGCATAAAGTAGCCAGCTGCTGTCCAATTTACTCTCAGAATGAGTGTTGTGATTGGAGCCTGAATAGTATTATATAGTTTTACAGCCAGTGTGGACGTGCTTGCTACGGCTCAGATAGTTTAGGGACTCAAAGGAGTTATTTGTGCAATGCTGTTTGCTGTTTGGTAGCTGAGCCTGACAAAGCTGGCCAGAGTGGATATTCAGCCTCAACAAATAGAAGCTTAAATGTGTCCCACAGCAGGAAAGGCATTCCTTCCTTACTGCAGATTCGGAGGTGGTGTCCGCATAAACAGATGAATTTGATATTACCCATAAGTTTACAGCAGTGCTCACCGACAGTAATTTCAAATAAGGACATTGTGGCTCACACATATTTAAAAAATACAGCAAACATAGCGGCTAAATGATACCCTTGTGGGTGGTAAGGTGCTTTACAAATACACATATAATACTGTACAAATGAAGAAAAGGAAGATGAAAATGAAAAAAGAAGAGGAAAAGGAAGAGGGAAAAAGACAAAGTAGACAAAAAAGATGGAGAAACAGAGAAATACAAGGACTGCAAAATAGATAGTCCTCGCTTCTTTAAACACTCATTGCCAAAATGAATAGGCCTGGCTTGTAACTGGAAAGCAAACCTGAACTACAAGTTTTGTCAATGCTTGTTTACATTCTCATTTCCGCTAAGTCCCATGGGCCTGATTCACAAAGGCAAATTTACACTTGTGTGCAAGTATCTTCATGATTGCGGAGTCTATGCTCTCGGGGGTGGAGTCTCCGCACTCATGGCAGAACACTCTGTACATAAAAAGATAGGACTTACAGAGGGGTAAATTTCTGCACATAGGCCCTGACACTACATTATGTAGTACATTTCATAGTACTACAAACATTAGTGCAAAATGCTAATCACAAATAATTTGCAGTTATAAGCCTCCTCGTGTCCTATATGTATATCTGTCCAATTCATTTAGGAAACTGCAGAGTGTGACCATATGTAACTTTACATTGGGGTACTCAATGAGTGAGGGGCATACAGAACTCGGGTGACAAAAGCCAGTTACTGTGGAATAGATTTGAGAGGCACAGGGAGGAGAAAGGAGTTATGTTAGGAGCGGCTTGGAGGGGTTTTTGAGACGCTTCTCACCCACCCCCAAAACAGTCTAGAAAGATTTAGAAAAAAACTTTTTAAGTAATATTATCACGTTATTTAACATGCATGTACAATAATGTTAATTGAATTGAATTGTATTTGTATTTTATTTGATCACATGTTCGGTCAATAAAAACCATTACATGAAGAAAGAGAGAAAAAGGAAAGAAGAAAAGAAGAAAAAGAAAGAAAAAACAACAAAAAGCCAAGGAGTCGTGAATACAGTAATAAAATCGATTTGAGTTCAGGAGTGCTACGACGTTGCTTGCAGGCTGATTGTGCGCATTTTTCTCGCTTGTTCAATCTCTTGAAGAAGGCGCCCTAATTTATCCAAGAATTTAGCCAGTCTGCAGCTGTGCTGTATGTCGTCCCCTTTAAAGCCTGCCAATATCGCTGGTCTGCATCTGCGCAGCTCCCTCTGAAGCCAAACTGGTCGGAGGAGTCTATTATGATCGGTTGTGATGCTTTTGCATAAGAATATCTGATGGATCAGTGTTTCCAGAGCCAGCCTGCATAATCAACAGGTGTCAGTCATGTTGACCCTCGTCCACCTGGGAAGGTGGGCATATGTTGGAAGGCAGCCCATTTAATATTTCCTAAAGGTTGCTTTAATCCGTGAATTAACTGCTGCTCCCAGATATAGTTTTGGGATTGGAGAGCCGTTTGATGATAGAACCAACCAGGCATGGCTTTGTTCGATAAAGCCTCTTTGTCCTGAAGATGTGAGAGAGACTTGATACTTACTTTCGTTGCACATTTGACAAACTGATGTGAGCTGAGTTGGAGTAGTTGATCTTCAAGGCCCAATGTTGTCAAGGAGGACTCAGGGTAGAAGCGGAAGGCGGAAGTTGGATCAAAAGTCATTTCCACCCAAATAGGAGAGCTTGGTGAGCCTTCTTTTGCACCTTGAGCTTATGGCTTAGGTTGATAAAAAAATCCCCCTTTCCTTGCTAGAGACTGCCTTACCAGGCCAAGTTCTAGGCGAACTTGGGCCGGGGAATCATAATTTGGTAAGCTGAACAACCTCTTGAAGAGCTTAGTGATCATTTTGTCCAAGTTGTCGTCGCCACGGCCTCTTAGAACTTCGCTGCCATTTGTGATTGTTGGTATTAATTTGGCTTGGAGGACCTTTAATAGCTGCAGATATGTTGAAGAATCAATAGCTTTTTTAATGCTGTTGAACGCGAATGCAAGCAAGGTGGATTTCCGACTGAGGGACTCCAGATGGGGTTTGAAGGAGCCATTGCTGTCAAGAAGAACCCCTAAATATTTATATTTGCGCACTGTTTCAACCTTATTGTTACCCAAGTACCACTAATGTTGCAGCCGCCCAGTCATCTTAAAGGGCATGATTTTTGATTTATTCAAATTAATAAGGAGAGCATTTTTCCAGAGAATACAGCTGTTGCGTTAAGTAGCCTCTGCAGGCCGATTCTAGTGTGGCTGAAAAGGATGAGATAGTCGGCGTACATCAAGCTTGTCATGGCAGTTTGCCCCAGCCTTGGTGAATGTGAGTTCACCTTGTCCAGTTCTGGTAGTAGTTCAGCCAAAAATAAATTGAAGAGAAGGGGTGCAAGTACACATCCTGACGCAGACCCTGAAGAGTGGGAATTTTCCTGGAAAGGTGCGTCCCGCCACCCAGTTTAATCCTCACCCAGGTATCTATGTGGAGAACGATTATTGCTTTAAACAACTGGGAGGGAATGCCCCAACTTGCGAGTTTAAACCAGTTTCCCTCTTTCTACTCAATCAAATGCAGCTTTATAGTCTAGCATTGAAAGAAAGAGGGACTTCTTGACACGTTGTCATTGGTGAAATAATAGTGCGATGGACATGAGGTTGGCAGTCTTGCCCACCCCTTTTGAGAATCCAGTTTGGTTAAACGGGATCAGACTGTTGACATTCGCCTAGGTTTCAAGCTATTCTAAGAGGATTCCTGCAAAGATTTTTGTTTCGACATCTAGAAGTGCTATTAATCAGTAATTTGCTGGGTCGTTAATCGCACCCCCTTTATAGGTAGGGGTGATAGTTGAGCCTCTCCATGCTTGCGGTATGATGTTGGTAGGAAGAATGCAATTGTAGAGTGTCGAGAGATATTTTGCCCAGAAATCTGGGTCCTCTTTGGACAGGGCAATAGGGATATCATTGGGTTCTGGTGCTCCATCATTCTTTAACAATTCTCATCCTCGCTGTGTTTGAGGGAACCGAAAAGCAGCTGTGATTTTGTTTTGGAGAGCCAGTGAAAATACAGGTTGATGCTTTTGCCTCGGCTACAGGGCACTTAGTTGAAAGGCTAAAATGGTATGAGAGATACTGATTTCAGGAGGGCTCAGAGATATTAATCATGGTGGGGGAGTGTGTTGCAGAGCTTAGGCTGTTTATAAGCCTCCAGAACTGCACATGCTGATTTGTCTGTGATGCGTGCAAGAGTTTTGCTGCTACCGCAGCTGTCTTGTCTCTTTGATGTGTCCATAGTGGCCTCTGTAGGCCTGTCTGGTGGTAGACACCAGCGCTCTCAAGGCTTCATTCCTAGGTTCTTTCTGAAGACGGCAGAAGGAGGAATTTAAGTTCTTTTCAAGTGTCTTTGTATACCTTCTTGATGAGCAGCTTTGTAGGCTGTGGGGTCTTGTTCCTTGAAGCTGCTGATGATAGGATGCCAGAAGCTCTACTACATACTTATCCCAGGTTGTTTGTGGTGCTTGCTCAGGGTCTGCGAGGTTCGATTTAAAGGACCATGGGCCTGATTCTAACTTTGGAGGACGGTGTTAAACCGTCCCAAAAGTGGCGGATATACCACCTACCGTATTACGAGTTCCATAGGATATAATGGACTCGTAATACGGTAGGTGGTATATCCGCCACTTTTGGGACGGTTTAACACCGTCCTCCAAAGTTAGAATCAGGCCCCATATTCGCTAAGCTGTCTCTGCCAGCTTAGGAGTGGTCTTGGAGGACCACTTAATTCACCTTCCATTAGATATATGTATGGCTCGCTGCAACGCATCCGAAGGTTCGTGATGTTCAACTGGGTGAGTAAAATGCAGCTATTGCATTAAGTGGTCACTCTCCCCCTGCTTGTTACCTGAAATTTCAAAATTCAGCCGAACAGGGATAGGGAGAAATTTGTATAGTCTATTAATGATTGTGCTTTTTTGATTAAAACATGTAAATGAGGGAGGCTGATCCGTGCAGTATTGACCGTTGGCAGATCGGAGTCCCATTGCTTCAAGATCTTTTATGAGTTGTTTCCCAAGCTAGACCCCCTTACAAATCCCAAGTAGAGCTCGGTCTGGTCTCTGCCAAAAAAAGTTCTGCACCATAGTGGCTTTGTCAGAAGGTTCAGATCCAAGCAGGTTCATTTTGAAATCACCGCTTAAGATCAGTTGGGGGCATGGAACATTATTAACTAGTTCTTTAATATTCTCTTTCAGCTGACATGCAGCTTCTAATTTGTAAGGTTTTCCCGGTGGGTTATAGATGTTCATTAGGGATAGATGAAGGGGGGAGGGACCTTAAGTCACAGTAAGAAGAACTGTCAACAAATTGCTGCACGTTACTTTGGACGTATGATGGCGCCCCTTCATTGTTGAACTGAGATATGTGATGAGTCTACCACTCAAGGGCCCAAAGCGAGCCCTCCTTGTTGCCGGGACATGATAGCTCACAAATCCTGTAGTTGCAGGTGGGGATTCTGTCCAAGTCTCTTGCAGCATTATTATCTGGAATGACGTTAGGTAGTTGAGTAAGCACTTGTCCTCCAGTTTGTCCAGTAGCCCATTAATATTCCAGGAACATATTGCAAAATTGGACTTATCCTCTTCGTTGCTGATGTTTAGCCCGTCCCATCATGATTGCCTTGATCCTGTGCTCAGTGCGCTGGGTAACCACCTCCAGTCGTTAGAGAAGGATGGTACCCCAGAGCAGGGCAGAGATGCTGAACAGGACCTTGCCATGCCATGAGAGTTCCTCGAATTTCTTGAGGTCTTGTTGGAAGCACTTGGTGATGGTTGGGACCTTTGACCACCCTGCCATTTTAGTACAGGTTGTGGATAAGCAGGGTGTATTGCCGGGGTTATATGTATCCCCCAGCTCCTGAGTGTAGTGCCTACTCCAAGCACTTGTTCTGCTACCTCTGCCGAGGTCCAGGTAACTTTAGTTACTTCATTCATCTGGGGTGCCAAAGAAGGGATAAATGCCACTGAGATCATATCCACCGAGGTGAGATTTGCAGTTTCGGGGAGCTGTCCTAACAACCATAGAATGTTCCCACGGTTCAGAAGGTCAAATGAGCCTCTTGATCTATATTCCGGGTGCTGCAAGGTTATTGTGGAGCTTGGGTCATTGTTGCGCAGGATCAACGGAGAGCTCGTAGGGGCTATTTGCTGCTGGAGCATCATATGGCTTGTCCTGCTTTGAGGTCTGGTGGCCTCAAAAGTTGTTGGCGCTGTCGATATAAAGTCGCTCCCCTGCGCCCTCTCCCTGAGCTTTTCTTGACTTACTAAGTTCTGGGACAGTTTGACCTGGAGAGATCTTTTAGCAAAATTTGCTGTAACAATAAGGGGCACATTTGATGAAATACATTTGTCGGGGCATTTGATGGTTCCCGGAGAAGAGGTCCAGGACATGCCTCCTTTGGCAATGATGTTACCACTTGAGTCACCAATGGAGGTGCCTTCTCGCGATTGGCTTGGTGGAGAGGTGGAACTGGAGCGGGACGTCGGTTTGACAGTGCTGATGACCCATCTGTAGTTTCCGATGAGGATATGTGTACTTGAGCCTGAAGCCCTAAAGGAGAGCAGGACAATTCTTTGGGACCCACTACCTGGCTACTGAAAAAGGAAATTATGTTCTTGTTATTGGATGTTCTTAACTTGTGTGTCCTCCCTTTCCATTGGCATTTCCGCAGGAGTGGGGGTGACAATAATTTTTTAGCTGTGGTGTCAGTTGTGGCATGAGTTAAAGGGGCCCCAAGGCTGGGAGGGGACCTGAGCTGCTCAGTGAGTCTGAGTTTTACAAGGAGGTTCCAGGAAGCTGTGCTGCTTGATTGTTCGCTAGCGGTCGGTGGCCATCTGTAGGTTCCTGTAAAATGGGCTTGGAAGGTTCCAAGGATGTGTCCTGCAGACACGTTGCTGAGTGCTGCAGAGGGTTGACGCTCATGGGGTGGGAGGCGAGTCTGAGAGCAACCACCTCGTTTTGAGCCAGTGCTCTTTTCAAGTCCTCAAAGCCCTGCTTAAAGCTTCTGGTAGAGAGTTTAGTTTATCCAAGATTGAAGAGCAGGTACAGGGACAAACGGTAACCAGGAATCTGCAGAGTGCTAAGCTCTGACTATTAAGTTATTGGGATCTGCACTTTTTTAGTCAATTCCTGAAGTAAAAACTGCTAATGTATTCAGCAATTTAATTTGGGTGTCCATTTTGGTGGACTGGAGGTTTAAGGCTTCAGTAGTAAGCTTTAGGGTACTCTGTATGATATTCAACACTGTTGTTATATCTGGGGCAGTGGCAGTCTCAGAAGGTATCCCAACCCCCAATTGGGGCCTAGTCTTAAAGCACGTCACTGCTGTTGGGAGCTGGGTAGAGCAAGACTGGCTCTACCCCATCCCTGTCAACGTACACTACCACCATTGCTTCCCATTCCAAGGAGGTAAGCGATGGCGGATTCTGCTGCAAGCAGCTTGCTGGTTTATTGTGGAGAGCAGAGCTGCCAAGGGGTAGAGCGAGGCAGGGTCCAACCATTGGGTGCTTTGGACACTTTACGAATCCTGGCCAAATTTTGGGTCTGCTTGTACTGCGCTGGGGAGACTGTCACAGGAACAGGCTTTTAGTAGATGGTTCAGGTTTAAGCCTGATGAGTCCAAGGGGGATGCCTGAACTAAGCTGGTATGCTGGAATAACTGCCTTGGTGGCGATGCCAGCAGAGAGGCGGGGAAACGTGATTGAAGCCCGCTAAGTTAAGTTTATCTATGTAGCCGGTACAGTTGACAATTTTGTGTGCGGATGGAGACTCCAATCCTGTGCCATTTGAATGGACCTGAACCTCTGTAAAGGGTTTAGCCCTCGTTTGCAAAGAAGATGACCCAGAGGCAAGGAAACTGGTGCAATATATGGATGCTCCGCAGTTTTGAAAATTTTGGGGGTGCACACTGAGTTTGGAGCTAAACCAGGAGCTGCTACTTGGCTGATAATAATTGGTTGCAAAGGGGATGGTAACCCTGGAGTACTTGAATTTGCCGCATAGATAGCTGAAGCCACGTCCTTAAGAAGAATAAATTTTGCGTCAATTTTTGGATGGCACTTTGCAGCTGTAAGAATGTCTTGCACAGTCCTTGAGCCCCTTAAGCTAATCTTGCCGTGGGACGCTGTCTGGTTCACTGAATTGATCAAGTTAGAGCTGCTGTTCTTTTGAGGTGGTGACTGATCAATTGTATCATTAGTGTCAGTGACACTGACCAGATTTCCAGATGAATCAACCCTCCCTCTTTGGTTTGGCTTCTTTCTTCGGCTGGAGGTAGGGGATGTCTGGTTCTCCCAGAGCACATTCTGGTGCTGCAACTCTCTCACTTGCTCTCTTGTTTGCCTTCTACACTCCTGCTGCACTCTTGATGCACTTTTAGTGCACAAACACAAGGTGATGACAAGTGGCAGCCTCTTTTCTCTAAGTATATGCCCTGAGGAGGGGTTCGGGATGATGAAGCAGGATACCGTCAGCAGGGAGAGGGTGATTGAAGAGGATGGTCTGCGAGCGGGTCTCACTGGGGTCTCACAGGCCACATCCAGCCTAGCTGGTCTGCTTCCATGAGAACCCCGTGGTGAGCACTCAGCGGTGGCCAGCTACAGCCACTGCGCTCGTAGACCACCTTGCCATACAGCAACTGTCCTAGCGATCTTCTGGGGGGGAGAGCCAGGCAAAGCAGGGAGAAGCATGATAGAGGGAGGGGCTAGGTCCAGCAGGGGCTATGGGGGGCTGAGTGAGGCCCGCGAAGATGCGAAGAAGTGGGAGGAGCAGAAGGAGTGGGAGGGCAGGAATAGGGTGGACCTGGGGGCAGCCAAAGCCAACACATGGCAACCGAAGAGCGGCAGCAGCAGTGGCGAGCGGGCAACCAGATGCGGGAGAGCAGGGGAAGGAGTGGGGGGGTGAAGAACCAAGAACCAAGACCGGGAAGGGCGGAGCTGGCACAGAGATAGGGCAAAGAGGCAGGGAAGGAAAGCAGCACAATGGCCCCCACTCACACTTACACTCTCCTTGCCGCAGCTCCTCCACAACTCCTCGGCCCCAAGCTCCCTGTCCCTTATCCTCAGCCCAAGCCCAAACCAAGCTTCATCTGAACACGCCCAACCCAACCGCCCCAAGTAACCTCGCAGCCCGCGGTTTCTCCTTGGTGTTGGCACCGCGTCCCTCAGGTCCCCCTCAACTCCAGCCCAGCCCAGCACTCACCGGAGATCTCCGCTGCTACTTCCGCCGCCAGCTGCCTGAGCTCCGAGCTCCCAACTCCCAACGCTTCCTCGGAAATGCGTGGGGCGCGCAGATCCAGTTTGAGCTGGTTACTTGCGTCTGCTCACGTCTGCCGTCGTCTGCTCGCTCAGTCACATAGGAAGCAGTGGACGGAGATAGATTAAGATGAATGTTAATTGTTATTTTGTAACAACCTTTCAACTTTCAATTTCAATTTTCAGCTTAAAATTATTAATGACTTACCGTTCCTATATTTAGTCTTACAATCTGTTCAAATGTGAATGGTTGTCATTATCAAAACCTCAATTCCAAATTCACATATCTAACAGTGTTTCAAACACTTTCCATACACCTGGGTCTTTTCAGAGGGTGCCCAGTGACATTGTTGGCATTTCACAGCCAAGTCAATCCGAATGCTTATCAGGTCCTGAGATGCATCAATAGAAGAGTGCACATCTACATAGGCATGTCAAATACAATGGCAGAGGGAAAAGGGTGGATAAGGAAATTTAGGTCATTTCCCACTTCCCGCATATATGCACTCAAGTGGCATTTCAGCCACCTCACCACACTGAACACAATTTCAGCAAAAGTCACCTCTGGCACTCAATCAACATGGAGGTTGCGTGTGATACCACTGACTGCCTCACTGACTTGTATGCTGTGTTTCCAGGCAATAAACACAACAGATTTGTTTTCCTAAGATCACCTCTTGCACACCACTTGGTAGCTCTAGAATTTGGTAACATGTGACTTTTTGGTAAGTACCCACTCACCCCAAAGGTTTACTAACCATAACCACACCAAATAACTGTTAAAAATTGGGTCCCTAGTTGGCAGAGGTATGCACCCTGTCCAAGTAGGGACCACAAACATAGTCAGGGCAAGTCAAAACACAAACTAAATTATCCTGTGCTCACCCTCTGGTAGCTTGGACCAGAGCAGGCAGGCTTACCTCAGAAGGAAATGTGTAAAGTATTTGTGCAATTACTCATACACTGACACAGTGAAAACACCACAAAAAGACTCCACACCAGGTTAAAAGAATAGAGAATATTTATCTAAGTAAACCAAAACAACAAAAATCCATCTAGTGGAATTTATGAATTATATTATATGAATTTTTAAAGATGAATTGTCTAAGCAGTGCTCAGAAGTCACTTGCGGTCAAAAGATTACTTGAGGTTGCACGGGACCGATGCAAATCCAAAATCAAAGCTGACCACAATGGAGGGTAGGGTGGCTACATAACTCATGCAGGGCCTACTGAAACAGTACCCTTGGTGGAGCGATACAGTAATGCTCAGGGAATGATGCATCAATATTTGCCATGCAGTTGGGTCACCGCATCATCGTTGGCTGGCTCCCTTGAGTTAAATGCGATGCTTCGTCGAATCATACAGCGCATCGTCAGGGAGTCGTGAAGGCTGTTACTCCGCTTTTGTCAGGCAGCCACTGTGTCAACATCGTAAATGCGATGTGACAATTTTTTTGCCAAACTCAAGGCGATGCATCGATTTTTGTAGAACTCAGTGGCAGAATCCACTTCTGAGGCCCAAAGCTTGGAGGGTGCACCTCAGCTAAGAGTGAGACTCACAGAAGGCAGAGTCCAGTACTACCAAGAGGTTATGAGCAGTCCTTGATGTCCCCCCTGAGACTACAGGAGACCAGGGAGCAAGCTAGCAAGCCCTTGGAGATCACTCTGGCGTGAAGGCAGAGTCCTTCCAGCAGGGTCAGAGAGCAGCAGACAGCAGGGCAACAAGCAGAAAGTGCTCCCGAGAAAAGCAATTCAGTTGAGTCCTTTGAGCAGCACAGCAGTTCTTTTGATAGTGTTTCAGTTCCAGGTCCTGAAGTGTCTGATTTGATGGGGTCAGAGACACAGTTCTTATATACCAATGTGCCTTTGAAGTGGGAGAGACTCAAAGAGTGGATTTGAAGTGCAACAGCTCCCTTTCCGCCCAGTATATCTGCCAGGAGATCTGTGAGGGTAATCAGTCCTTTGTGTGGGGCCAGGCCACTACCCTTTGGAGTGTCAGCTAGAGCCCCTCCACCCTTCCTGCCCATGAAAACCCATCAGTATATAGATGTATGTAGATGCAGTTGAGTGTCCTGTGTTTGTGGCTGTGTAGGTGGAATGCACAAGGGGAACTGTCATCCAGCACAGACCAGATGTTGATTTGAGACAGGCTGTAAGGCACATAGAACAGTAAAAGCAGAGGAATCCTACTTTCTGAAAGTGGCATTTTTAAAATAGTAATGTTAAATCCAACTTTTCCAGTAAAGAGGATTTATTTTTACCATTCCAAAGAAATGAAATATGATGGAACTACTTTTTCCTGATCTGGAATTAAAGCTTAAAAGTATATTAAGGAATTCCTAATGCTGGCCTATGAGAGGAATAGGCTTCCCAATAGTGGAAAAATAAATTTGGGAGTTTTTGACTACCAGGACATGTAAAACTTAAAAGTACATGTCCTGCCTCTTAAATACACTGTACCCTGCCCTGTGGAACACATAGGACCTAATTTAGGAGTGACATATGTAATAAAAGGGTGGGGTGGTTAGGAGATGACAAAGAGTTTTAAATGCAAAGCTGAGGTGGCAGTAAACCTGCACACCCAGTCCCTACAACGGCAGGCCTGAGACATGTTTATGGGCTACTTATGTGGGTGGCACAATCAGTGCTGTAGACCCAGTAGTAGCATTTCATTTACAACCCCTAGCCACATATAGTGCACTGTTTTGTGGACTTATAGGAAAGTTAAATATGTCAATTGGGTAGGAGACAATGTTACCATGTTTAGGGGAGAGAGCACAAGCACGTTAGCACTGGTCAGCAGTGATAAAGTGCATAGAGTCCTAAAACCAGCAAAAACAAGATCAGAAAAATGAAGGGAGGTAGGCAAATCTTTAGGGGAAGACCATCCTAACGCTAATCTAACACTAATACTCAAGTAACATTTGTGACCCTAACATAAACTGCTCGTGACCTGGCATGCATAATCTTCTCTACATATGACAAAGGATCACTTGCACTGTTTTATTATTTTCCCCTTCAGTTGATGCTGCCTATGTACTATTTCCCTATCTGCTGACACTTTATAGACTGCCTACCACACTATCTCAGCAGAGGGACAATAGGGCACACATTTGTACATGAGGCATCACAGAGCATACTTTTGGTCTCTTCAGACGTTTTGACCAAACAAGGATGGTGCTATTGTACTCCCCTGAAGTTGTGTGTAAGATAAGAGTAGCTTGGGTGTCTTACACAACATTGCAATATGACAAGGCTTACACATACCTCTGGACCCTCACCAATGTCACAATCCCGGGAACTAGGGTTTTGTCCCAAACAGAGGTCAGGGTATGCAGGTATATGATCAGCCTGCTTGCCTTTAGGTAATTGTACACTATGTCCAAAAATGTCATTCTAAGACAACTCTGTAAGCCTTTTATAATGTATGCAAATAACTGCTGTATTCAAGAGTTAAAAAAAAGCCCATGAAAAATAATTTGCAGGATGTGTTTTTTGCCTGTCAAGTCTACAGACTAAAGGATTCCATTGCCCTGTGGGAGTAACAGTTCCTCTAATTCTGAGATGTCCTCCGGCCCAGTGGACATCTCTAGCATTGCCAGCAACAGCCATTAAAACAGTTCATGTCTATGCATTGAGAGAGTGAGGGATTGCTTTGTGAAGATGATGAGCCTTTTAGGTTTACAATAACATTTTAATTTTTGCAATTCTAATAAAAAGGTGCTATTCTGGAATTACTAGGTCACATAAAACACATAAATGTACATTTTCCATGGTGCAATGCTTGTGTGGCTCCTTTTCTCATTTTAACTGCCCTTACAAGCATATGTTACATAGAAGTGGAAGGCAGTGAGCACTTCACCTTTGTCTACTCACTCTATATTGTAGGGCCAGCAAATGGCAAAACATAAGATGGCACTTAATGATTTAATCCATTTGAGCATCATGTCAGAAGTGGAAAGGGACTAGTCTCTGGCATTGACATAGTGTCAGAGTCACTAGATCCTCGGGGTCTGCGCACGTTCCCAACATGTCCACCACTGAACAGCTCCAAGACTCTGATAGATAAATCACAGAGGCTAAGAGAGTTCAAGAGGGGAAGAGGGGATTAGGAAGAGAACAGCTGGGAAGGAGACCTGTAGTAAGAAAAAGGTTAAAACACACAATATCAAAATTACATCTCATGAAATAAATTTTTAGACTATGACTCTAAGCCTTGTCATTCTGAAAACATGAACAACCCAAGAATTAGGCTTAAAATGACTAAGTTTCAAGATGGCCGGATACCTGTAAGGGAATCAAGATGGATTAAATTAAACTTTCAAATTCAAGTACTTTCCTTTATATGAGAATCAGGAAAACATTCTGAATATGTTCTAAACTAGTCATATGAATCCTTTTTTGAGAATGCATACTAAGGCCATGCAATATTGCATCTAGAAACTCTGGCCTTTTGTGTTCTCTTGAAATGTTTCAACACGAATTGCCCACATTGCAGCTTTTCATATATATAGTAAACACCATAAAAGGATTGTGCACCATGAATAACACAATGTGGGTTCAGGAAACAAATGACACAACTTGTCAACTCGAATACTACCAAATAAATGTCTTAGAATAGTGGCATACAATGAACAACATGAATTAAGCTTGAGGAGAGAATTGTGCGTTTTGCCGATTCGAGTGCCACCATGTAAAATGTCAAGAAATGGTAGCATGCAATGAATATCAAGGTTAAATCACCATTAAACGAATTGCACGTCTTTTGCCGATTCTTAAGCCACCATGTAAATGTCAAGAAATGGTAGCGTGCAATGAATAACAAAGTTAAATCATCATGAAATGAATTGCGCGTCTTGCCAATTCGTAAACCACCATGTAAATGTCAAGAAATGGTAGCGCGCAATGAACAACAAGGTTGAAGCACCATGAAACGAATCGCGCATCTTGCCGATTCTTAAGCCACCATGTAAATTTCAAGAAATGACAGTGCGCAATGAATAACAAAGTTAAATCATCATGAAACGAATTGCGCGTCTTGCCGATTCGTAAGCCACCATATAAATGTCAAGAAATGGTAGCGTGCAATGAATAACAAGATTAAATCAACATGAAATGAATCGCGCGTCTTGCCGATTCGTAAGCCACCATATAAATGTCAAGAAACGGTAGCGCGCAATGAATAACAAGATTAAATCAACATGAAACGAATCGCGCGTCTTGACGATTCGTAAGCCACCATGCAAATGTCAAGGAATGGTAGCGCACAAAGTAATCTGTTAATCATTAAAGAATTAGGCCCGAGAATATGAAAGTTCTCGATAACGGCATCGGGAGGCCAGCCCAACCACCGTCTTACCGCCCAGAACAAGGATCACCAATGAAGAATGAAGGGCAGAGGCATGGAAGATCAAATAGGATAACAGGACAGGAGCTCAGGAAGTAGCTTCTGCTCTGCACCGGGACCTCTGAATAGTGAGGACTTGGAGCTGGGCTGGCTCCTTTTCATAGAGTCTTGGCCCAGCCCACAACCACACCCAGGCATGCTGCAGGGAAAGTCTCTGGAAGGCCCTAACATACTCTGAAAGCCTGCAGCAATACATTGCAAATGAACAGTATTTGTAAACACATTAAAAATAAGTCTTCAGGATTAAACTCGGCAATGCAAAAGGTTAAACAACAACATATCAGCACAATGCATAAATTATGTTGTTTTGAGAGTGCTGGGTTTTTGCATTCTAGTCGCCAATAGAGCGTGCACTGCCCTGATGTTGACACATAGTGAGGCTCTGGATGATTAAAAATGAGCGAGCATGACCTTCAGGGTAGTATGAGAGACTTGTGAAAAATTACTCTCTCTGCCGAACTATAAGGGTATATATGATATATTGTGATGAAATGGAAGGTAGCAAGTTAGCTTGCTGGGCTGAGTTGTGTGAAAGGAAGGGAACAGAAATGCTCAAAATTCTACAAGATGGACATAATGGACCTCATTATGACCCTGGCGGCCGGCAGAAAGCTGGCGGTAACACCGCCAACAGGCTGGCAGTGTTCCGCCAGCTATTATGACTGTGGCACTATACCGCCCCAGGGCAGCGGTGCAAGCGGGGATTATGAGTCCCTGACCGCCAGCCTGGCCATGGCGGTGTTGGCTGGCGGTAAGGGGGACTTGGGGTCCCCCTGGGTGCCCCTGCACTGCCCATGCACTTGGCATGGGCAATGCAGGGGCCCCCAGGCATAGCCCCATCGAATCTCGGGCAGTGAAATGCGCAATGGGTGCTACTGCACCAGCTGCACATCAGCTTTGCCGCCAGCTCTATTACGAGCTGGCAGCAATGTTGATGTGAGTTTTCCGCTGGGCCAGCGAACGGTAACACTGTTACCATCTGCTGGCCCAGCGAAAAAGTCGTAATAGGGAGCCAGAAATACCACCAGCACTGGTGGTATTCTGGCTCCCGCAGCCTCGGCGGTCTTTGGTTGTAATGAGGGCCAATCTCTGCTATCTCCTTGTGCTACTGCTTTTGTGGTAGAATAGCACCACAACAGGTACCCTTGCACCATAAAAGAAATGTTCCTGTGATACAGCTAGCATTTTATTTGGTCAAGAAGGGAAGCCTTCTAGCACCAAATTAAATCTTAGAAGAATTTCTGGATTTGTATGTGTGACGCTGAATGCATCACACATACAACTAATAAGTAATGGGGAGGAATAAATGTTTTTTCCTTATGCCTAGTTTAGGGAGAGTTACCAGTTTGTTTAATCTCCGGATTGACATATATTTGGAAATCTAGGATTCTGTGATCCTATGGAAGGGCTGCATGATGCAAGACAATGTTATTTTGTTTTCACAGAAGCATACATGATGGTGCAAATTGCCCCTTGTGTGACAATGTAACAATCAGTTAAGGTTTTGCATTTCCAAAAAAAGGACCATGGAAACAACTTGTGAATGTGGGTATAAAATGGGTCACAGAGCAATTTATTTACACCCGTTACACAGAGGGCCTGATTTAGAGTTTGATGGATGGGATACTCCCTCTCAAATGTGAAGGAAATCCCATCTGCCATATTACAAGTGTATTATATCCAAAGGCACTTGTAATATGGGTTAGGTTATCCATCACGTTTGTGATGGAGTATCCCATCCACAAAATTCTAAACCAGGCCCATATGTTTGTACAAAACAAATTTTGACTCTTTTATTTTTTAAACTCTTGTTATTTGCATTTTCAAGAAGACAGAATACATTGTACATTGTGACACTTAGGACAGATGTGTAACATATAAATAAGGTACCTTACGATTACAATAGGTACAAACATAGGTACAAATTAAATGTAGAAGGAGTGAGCAGTAGAATGGAAACTAACAAAGTAAATGATTCATCAAGAAAAAACAAACAGATTATTCAACAACCCCTCCGCCCCCCTGCACTTGTGTGGAACACCTCAGAAATAATAGAAGCCCAAAGTCGAAAAGTGTATGAAATTAACAGCAGACAATCACCATGTATCCGCAGTTAGACACTTGTTTTTTCAGTAGGGACTGCAGAGACCCACACAACTCAGCCACCACAGCAGCCCAAGCCCTCAGATCAACCTCCAATTTATCATGCTTCTGGACATGTTTCTTGCGTATTCCTTCTGCAGTCGCCCATTCAGACACATCCCTGAGCCAGTCCAGATGTAGAGGGGGTTCTGTACTCAGGCATTTAATGGCAATACGATGTTTTTGCTAAGATCAGACCCAACATGACCAGCTTCCTGCTTAACTATTTATTGGAAGGAGACAAGATCAACCCCAATATTACTTGTCTCATGTGCAATTGCACTTGCCACCCCGTGGTTGTGTTCATGCTATCCAGCACTGAACGTAAAAAAGTCCCCAGACTGTACAGGTCTAGATTATATGCATAAAGTCTGCTATCGGATATCTGTAGCAGGGACAAGCCTCTGACGTGTCAGGTTGGATACTATGTAGTATTTTGGGGAAAAGGTACACATTTTAACTCTTGTGGGCTATTTAGTGTGTTACAAATCATCCTTTCTGAGGTTAATATACATGTGATATAATTTAGATGGTTAGGTAAAATTCCATTTGTAAATAACTATATCCATGTGCAACATTTCCCTCCTGCATGTGGCGCTCCGCCCTGAGCACGGAGACTCAGCTTCATGTGCAGAGACCCTGTTTGTGTATGGACTAGAGACTCTGCAGTCAAGGAGGTGTTCTCCACCTACCATTACTACACAGGAAATGACATACAGAAAGAGGAAGGTGGCCATTTTAAAATCATATTGTGCCATCATCTACTGGGAGAAGCATTCTCCTCCATTCTTCAGCTCTGAGCATCAATCTTGCCTCCAACATGGCTCAGGCACCTGATGAGAAGGCAGCCCCCTTCACCAAGAGTAAATTGAACATCATAAGTGAAGGGGTGCTTTCAAAGTATCCTTAGCTTTATGGTTGTACCAGAAAGCCAGCTGAGCAACATAATGCAGGCCCAAATCTGGCAGTACAATGGAATGCAATGCAGTGCAGTGGGAGTATAAAACCAGGCTGGGCAATTGTGCCACAAATGCTGGAAGGACCTGCATCACTGGGCCTGAATCAAGACCCAGGACATCATGGGTGTGTCCTCCCAGTCGAACACACAGTGGTTCCTCATGGCCATACTGTACCATAGGGTTTTACAAGTTGCCTGCTCGACCCTCCGTGCTGAGCTGGAGGAGATTGAGCAGGAGAGAGACAGTGGGTATATGTACTGTATTAATTGTCATAAAGTTTGATGTGAGTGATGAGAGAGATGCCTTTTTGTGTGTTGTTTGTGACCTTTAACATTACCTGCATCAGAGCAGCAAAATTTCTAAGAGCCATGCCTCAGTATTTCATGTGGCTAAACTTTTTCGCAAGGAATTTGGGACTCGTAGATCTAATTTCACAATTGGGTAGAATTGCATAAGAAGCATACTTCTGTAAGTAAAATAAATAAACTGGAAAGGGCATTACTATGACCCAAGCACCCTATAAATGTTGAATGCTATGATGGGCTTTTGTCTTGACACTGTTTGTTGTTTGCATGACAGTTTGTAATATAATTATGTTGTAGCAAGCAAGATTTTTGTCTGCGTTGCTTTTCTTACCTACTATGGCCCACATTATGACCCTGGCGGTGGGTGATAAAGTGGCAGTACTAGTGCCAACAGGCTGGCGGTAATTACCTCCAAATTATGAGCATGGCTGTGATAACCCCAATAGACAGCCAATGTACCACACCAACCGCCAGGGAGGAAATAACAGCCACCACGGCGGTAGCCACCAATAGCCAGGCGGAAGTCAAAGTGCCACCCACCATATTAAGACACAGTAAACCGCCACAGTTTCTGGGGCGGTACCAACGCTAAGAAAAGCCTGGTGGAATCAAAGCTCAAAAGTGAAAGGACGCACCATTGGAGACACAGGGAAGGACTATGCCGCCATGGAACCCGAACTGCAAGTCTTCCCGATGATCTTCTACATTATGCTCCACTTGGAACATCAACGCCGACCACGACGGTGACTACAGCCGCCTAGCATACAAGGGACAGAGGGAGGAAAAGGACAGTGACACACACACGCACCACACACACCTGACACACAAACACCATGCACACAACCAGCTGCACAAGAAAAACAATTTATCCCTGAAAATTGGCAGAATAATGCAAGGACAACAGGAATTGACTAAAGTGGTTGTAATCAGATCAACAACAAAATTAATATTTTGATTTGTTAATGAAACAGATATGTACACATGTACAAAAAGGGACACTACCCAGTCCAAAGTTCAAAGGGGCCTCATGGCCACAGGGCACAGTATAATGCCCAACTCGAATCCTGAGCACATCTGGATAGAAAACTGCAGGGGCATCAGTTTGCAAATAGGCAGGCACCTCAGGGGAGCGGGGGCGCCTCAGCCAGATGCGGGAACAAGCCCACTGGTTCTGGAGGGGGCAACATGCCCAGTGCTTTGTCCGGGGGAGTACAAGGCCACAGCCTCTCGAGTGGGTGTCTTCCCCACTTGTTCTGGAGGGGGCAACATGCCCAGTGCTTTGTCCTGGGGAGTGCAAGGCCACAGTCTCTCCAGTGGGTGTCTTCCCCACTAGTTCTGGAGGGGGCAACATGCCCAGTGCTTAATCCTGGGGAGTGCAAGGCCAAAGTCTCTCGAGTGGTTGTCTTCCCCTCTGGTTCTGGAGGGGGCATCCCGAACAGTAGCCCTTAGACGGTGGACTACATGGCATCCGCCGGTGGTGATGGTTGCATGGTGGTGGTGGTTGGGGGAGGCTCCTGGGCAGCCCCTGCACTCACTGATGGCTGCATGGTGGTGTTGTTTGGGGGAGGCTACTGGGCAGCCCCTGCACTCACTGATGGCTGCACATTTACAGCTGGCAGTGGGGGCCCCGTGATAGCTGGTGGTGGTGGCAGTGTTAGCATGACAGCTTCTGCTGGCGTAGAGTGCCTTTTCTCCTCCTGTTCATGGGTCGGGGATCCCTTTCCCTTCCTTGCGGGGGTGGATGGGCTCTTCCCCTCTCTGCCTGGTGGTGCAGGCCCCTTCCCCTTCCTCACTGCTGGTGCAGGACTCTTCCCTTTCATCCCTGCTCGTGCTTGCTCCTTCCTCTTCAGTGTCATATGTCTGGTATCCTTACCAGCATTAGTAGGTCGTGCTACCCCTGTGGACAGTTTGGCTGAGGTGCAGGGCTGTGTCCTCGGTACCCTGCCCATACGTGCAGGACGGGAGGGGTAGTGAAGAGGTCAAGTTGGGCAAGGAAAAGCCTTTTAGGGACGTTGGGGTGGGAGGAGGGAGGAGTAATGGGAGTGGCGGATGAGGGAGTTCTTGTCGGAGGTGGATGTCTGCTGGATTTGGGTGCAGGTGCATGGGCTGTATGCTCATGTGGGGTGGATGGCTGTTGGGTGTCTGAGTGCTTGCGTATGTGCCCTTTAGGAAGGGGGGACAGACACAGTGGGAGAGGACATAGGGGACGCGTGCATGAATGTTGTGGAGGTGTCTGCCAGTGAGGTGTGTGTTCTGCTTGGTGTGGTGATGCTGGTTGTGGAAATTGATGTAGTGCATGCAGGTGTAAGTATGGACGTAACTGGGAGGCGGTGGAGGATTCGGAGGGGAAGACAGTGGAGGCTGTGGATGTTGTTGTGTCTACAACAGTATGGTGTTTGTGTGAGTGTCTGTGTGATGAAGTGTGGTGCTTGTGTTTGCCTGTGTCACTCTTGAGTGTTGCTCGTGTGTATGTACGTCAGTTTGTTTGCTTGGGATGGGTTGGGGTTGAGGAGATGGGACTGGGAACTGGGAGTTGGAGGGGGGATGTTTGAAACAAGGACAATGGCTGCCATCAAAGAGAAGGCCAGAGCCTGAATCGATCCCTGTTGGGCTGCCAAAACACCATGGATGCCCTCCAGGAATGCATTGCATTGCTGCACCTGGGATGCCAGCTCTTGGATGGCATTCACAATGGTTGACTGTCCTACAGAGATGGGTCTCAGGAGGTCAATAACCTCTTCACTCAGGGCAGCAGGGCTCACTGGGGCAGGGCCTGAGTTGCCTGGGGCAAAGGAGATGCCCACCCTCCTGTGTGAGAGGGTACAGGCAACTCACTGAGGGGCTACTGGGAGGGCAGTGCTGGTACTGGGGGTGGCGTCTGTACCTGCAGCTGGGGTGGTTACAGAGGTATCCGCCACCACCAATGAGCTCCAATTGGAGGAGGTATCAGAGTCTATGTCGTACCCTCCAGTCTCCACCGTGGTGCTCCCCTCGCCCTTCGTCCCACTTGTTCCCTCAGTGTTGGTGAACTCTGCCTCCAGGGTCCTGTGGGAGGCAGCTCCCTCTGTCGCTGGTGCCTCTGCTCCTCCGCCAGATGATGCCAATCCACACAAGGACAGTATGACAAAATAAGAAAGGGGGGGAGAGAGAGACAAAGGATATACTAGGTCAATGACTGCAACAATACCACCAATGGCGTACACAGCACCCTCACACACAGGGAACAGGCCTACGCACTATGCATTGCACTACCAGTTATATGGCTAGCCACCAAGACATGAGGAGGAACATACACTGTCAACTCCAGCACACCGGGGACACACACACAGCCCTGTCTAGAAGTGAATACTAACAAGCTAGGTTACCTGTATTTGCCAAGCAACCCTTACTATTCAGAGGACCTATGCTGCTATGTCTGGCCTGGCTATAGGGGCACCTAATAACACACAACCACCACCCAGATATCACCCCACCAGCCAAAAGTTGTAATGATACCTACTGTACTCACCGTCTTGCGGCTGCTGTGATGCCATCAAGCGCCCATCCAGCTCTGGGTAGGCCACCGCCAGTATGCGGGCCATCAGGGGGATCAGGGTCCGACTGGCACCCCTTCCTTGTTGGGAGGCTATCCCCAGCGTCTCAGGTCCTCCCTCCGTTTCTGACGGTGGAAACTCCACCTGCCATAGACCCCCAGGATCTGCACCTCCTTGGTAATGGCACACCATAATCCCTTCTTTTGATGGACGCTGACCTGCAGATGTAATACATACAGGAGAACTCCATTAAACAATAAGCCCAGCCAGTCACACACATGGCCCACCATACACGATCCCGTCAACATTGCATAGGGCAGCTCACAACATGTACACCGCCAAGAGAAAATCCCCACACCCCTACCCACCCTTACACAATGCTTCACCACATCTCCATGCATTCATGCCACATGCATTGTGTCCACAATGTACTCACCCGTTGGTCTGGAGGCCCATACAGCAGTCCATACTGGGGTAGGACCCCATCCAACAGTCGCTCCAACTCCTCAGAAGTGAAGGCTGGGGCCCTTTCTCCAGTCACGCGGGCCATGGTAGGTTCCAGACACTGGTCACAGCAGCACATGAAGTGTAGGTCTTCTCCTGTGGAAGGTCAGGAAACAAGTGAAGAATCAGATAGAAAATGGCAGTCACGCCCATGGCAGTGTATACCATCACCACCAGCGTACATCCCCATTGGCCACTGTTCCCCAGAGGCCCAATTATGTCCAATGAAGAATTGCACAGCAGTTTGCGACCGCCTACCGCCACAGTGCACAACGTCAACGGATTTACCTCACTTCCACCTGTCCCTCCACACAGGACAGGCAGTTGCCATTTCAGGGGGGGGGGTAGGCCTACCTATACTTGCTGCATCACAGGATAAAAAGCACATACTTTACAATTCCATTGTCCCTAAACATGCTTTCACAATGTGGACTGCTGTTGTGGTATAGGTGTTTAAATTGTGCAAGCCTACTCACTCTTGTGTCCCTTAGATACCTACCTCTGCGGATGAATCGGAGATGGAGACATAGCCCTGTGTACAGACCCCTGGTGGGCTTATCTACACTGGAGGACAGGCACATCATACTCACCTGTAGACTGGACAGGGCCACAATCATAGATCTGTGTGCCCAGTTGGAGCCTGACCTGATATCAGCTTTACGTGATCCCCACTGGGATCACCCATCTTGTGCAAGTTCTATCAGTGCTCCATTTCCTGGCAACTGGTTCCTTCCAAGGGACAGTGTGCTTGACAGCAGGAATGTCACAGTAAATGTTCTCAATAGTACTGCTAAGAGTCTTGTCCGCCCAGATAAAACACATGTGCAGCTACATAGCTTTCCCCGAGGCTGAAGATCTGGCCTCTGTGAAGGCTGGGTTTTATGTAATGGGACATATCCCCAATATAATTGGTGCAATTGACGGTACACATATTGCGTTTGTCGCCCCCCCAGCAGAATGAACAGTTGTATAGGATTCGTAAGAGTTTTCACTCCATTAATGTGCATATGTTGTGCCTGGCGGACTAGTACATCTCCCACGTCAATGCTAAGTATCCTGGGTCGGTGCATAATGCCTTTGTCCTGAGTAATATCAGCATCCCAAATGTGATGGCCCAACTACAGAGGCACAGGGTGTGGCTAATAGGTGAGCCTTGTTCCCCACCCAGTGTATGTTGGTCTATGCCTACGCTGTTGGCCAAATAGGATAGTGTGAGGCTAAATGTTGTCCCTCAATATTTGCAGATGACTCTGGTTACCAAAACTATCATGGCTACTGAACTCTGTGAGGAATGCCAGGACAAGGGCTGAAGAACGTTATAATGGGGCACAAGAGTGAACCAGAAGGGTTATTGAGAGACCCTCCGGCCTCCTGAAGGCCAGGTTCAGGTGCCCCCATCTGACAGGTGGATTCCTGTGCTACTCACCGAAGAAGGTCTGCCAGATAATAGTGGTATCTGCATGTTGCACAACATGGCCCTCAGACACCATGTACCTTTTCTGAAGGAGGAGGAGACTGGAGTTGCCCCTGTGGCAGCAGTTGACCCTGAGGACAGTGAGGATGAGGAGGCAGAGGATGAGGATGTAGACAACAGAACATTAGTGATCCATCAGTACTTCCAATGACACACAGGTGAGACAGTGATAGTTCACATTTCCATGACTATTGTTGTATTCTGTGTGGCATTGCCATGCTGACATTACCTACTTGTTTCCTCTGCTTACTGTTACCTATGAATTGTCATTTTACAGATGTTGGTGATATGACAACAATGTCCTGATGTGATCACAACAGCCAGAAACGTGTCATTCATTCTATGCTCTCACTATGTACATGTTATTTGCAATCGATGTAGCTGTTTGAATCAATAAAATTTTTCAAAACATGTAATACTAGTAGTCGAAGTTTGTCAAAGGGTGTTATTGTGGTGCTAATAAATTGAGGGTAAAGTACAACGGAATGGGGTGATGATGGAGGAAAGTCCAGGGTATTGTTCAAGTCTGTTTGTAGCACAGGTGCAGTGTCCAAGGGGGACATGGGAAGGGGAGCTATAGCAGTTCAAAGTGGACAAGGTGACAGTGTAGAACATAAGGGGGACAATCAGGAGAGGCTATTTTCCTGGCAGTGGTCTTTGCAAGTGTCTCTGGCTTCTGTCTGGTTCACAGGGAAAGTTTACGGGGTGGTTCACCTTCTGCAGGGGAGGGGTGCTGGTGGCCTGTGGGTCCTGTGGCGGGCCTCCTGCCCACTTGTGGCAGCGGAAGTGGAGGGCTGCTCGATGGACTGGCTAGTGGTAGGGGCCGACTGGTGTGATGTTGCCTCCCTCATGATATTGGCCATGTCTGCTAGCACCCCTGCAATGGAAATCAGGGTGTTGTTGATGGCCTGCAAGTCCTCCCTGATCCCCGCATACTGTCCCTCCTGCAGCCGCCTGTTCTCCTGCATGTTGTCTAGGATATGGCTCATCGTGTCCTGGGAATGTTGGTAGGCTGCCAGGATCTCGGAGAGTGCCTCCTGGAGAGTTGGTTCCCTGGTCCTGTCCTCCCCCTGGTGCACAGCAGTCCTCCAACTGTCCCTGTGGGCATGTGCCTCTGTCCCCTGAATGGTGTGCCCACTGCCACTGAACTCAGGTCCCTGATTGTCTTGAGTGTGAGGTGTGGCATCTGGTCTCTGTACAGGTGGGCACACTGCTGATTGATGTGTCCTGGGGACAGAGGTGTGGTTATGCTGAGTGGGTGCTGTGGTGTTGGATCCTGATGGGGAGGCTCTGTGGTGGTCTGTGAGTGGGCTTGCGTGACTGACTGTCCAGTGGTCCGTGATGGGCCAGGTAGGTCCTCCAGATCCTGAAGTCCAGAGTTACTGTCACCACTGGTGGCGTCTTCTGTTTGGGGGACTGGATAGTGGTGGCACCTCCACTCCACTGACATTGGCTGGGGTACCTGTGGGGATGTAAATTATGTATTATGCTTCATGTGTCTAACATTTGTACTTCCATAGCTTCCCCTCTATGGTTGGTGTTACCCTTCCAGCTTTTGCTTGTGTATTGTGATGTATTGTGGGTATGCTAGTTTCCCCATGCTGTGCATGCTTTAGTGATGGGTGTCCATGAAGGGCCGGGAAGGGTGTCCATGCATTGGTATGGCATGCAAGGCTTGGCATTGGGTTAGTCAGAAGTGAGGGTGCAGTGTGTGGGATGAGTAGAGTGATGGGGTAAGGGTGTGGGTGTGAGATGGCATGCAGGTATTGGGGTGTGATAGGTAGTAAATATTGACTTACCAGTGTCCAGTCCTCCGGCAACCCCAGGGAGTCCCTCAGGATGCAGTATTGCCAGTACCTGCTCCTCCCATGCTGTGAGCTATGAGAGAAGAGGTGGGGTTCCGCCGCCAGTCCTCTGTATGGTGAGCTGGTGTCTTGCTTCAATGGAACATACCTTCACCGGTAGGTCATTCCACCTCTTCCTGATGTTGTTCCTTGTTCCTGGGTGCTGTCCCACGGTGTTGACCCTGTCCACAATTCTCTGACATAGCTCCATCTTCCTTGCAATGAATATCTGCTGTACCTGTGCTCCAAAGAGCTGAGGCTCAACCCTGACAGTTTCCTCCACCATGATCCTAAACTCCTCCTCAGTGAAACGGGGGGGCCTTTGTAGTGCCATGCGTGTTGTGTGATGTGTGTTGGGTAATGTGGTGGGGTGTGTGATGTGGAGTATGTGAGGGGTGTCTGGGTGTAAGGTGGTGTGTGTGTCTAGTTGTCTCTGTGCTCTTCTTCTCAGTCTCCTTGTGGCAACTGGTGTTTGTAAGGGGTTGTGGGTAATGTGGGTGTGTGTTTTATGGTGGTGTGGGTGTGGTGTGTGTATAAGTGTCAGTGGTGTGTTTTTGGTATTGGCCAATGTAGTGTTGTTTTGTATGTGGGTGTCCATTGTGAGCGCGGTGGTATGTACTGCCAATGGTTTACCGCCTTGAATATCCGCTGTGGTGATTCGTGGGTCATAATGTGGTGGGTGTTGTTTTGTTGGCGTAACGGTATGGGTTTTGGTACTGCCACTTTATCACTGACCTTTGATCTGGCGGATTTGTGTATGTGGCTGTATTCTGTCGGATTGGTGTGTGTGTGTCATAATATGGTGAATGGATACTTGCCAGCGCAGTGGTAAATTGGCAGCTGTCAGCATGGCGGCAAGCAGGATTTACCACCAATGTCATAATGAGGGCCAATGTGTTTTTGAAATATAGTCAAGGCTGACAATGTGTAACTTTACCCTACTTCATGTAAAACAAACACATCTAAAGTGGAGTAAATGCACACTTTTTCAATAATGTAATTTATTGTTCAAATTATATATAGCAGTACTAGGTAAGCACATATGATTTGCAGTGTGCAGAGTAAAGACAGGGTTATTGTATTGTAAACTATGGCTTTACCCATGTAAAAATCAGACGTTCCCTTGAGTAAAATATTGTTTACAACAAAATCCTTTTTTGAATTACTTTCAAAATATTCAACATGTGTGACAAAAAGTATTTCTTGTAGATTAGTGATATACATTTCAACTAATTCACAGCTAATATTTTTAATGCACAAGATATGGATTAGCTAGATTAAGGGACTACAATGTCAGCAATTGGTATTTTATTGGTTTTCTTTGTGCCTAATTTGTTAACTACATATATATTTGTTTGTTCACACTTTTCAGTGCAGAAGGACAGAGCAGAAGGATCAGAGGCAGGACGGAAGATCTTCCTTGACTTGCAGGTAAGCAAGTTCACTTGACACCACAAGTGCTTAAGAGGAGGAATACACTACCAGCAGGGTTAGTAAACCGACCTATTAAATTACTAGATCATCTGCAAAAATACCCCAGGCAGAAGCTCAAGAGGCTCAAGAGGGGGAAATTGAAAGGGACATCACCAGCCAGGGGGAAGAAGAAGTTGGGTTTCTTTCCTGCCCACAGGGAGAACTAATGGAAATGGTGTCCCCAGAGTGTGGCCCCAGTTCCATTTGGGCCTGTCCCAGCCCCTTCCTAACTCCTGAGGCACCATTCTGTGTGGGTCTCCAGCTCAAAACCCTGCCACTACTTCTTCCAGTGCCCACCTAGAAGACCACGAGTCAAGGAAGTCATCTGCCCCTACACCCCACACCCCACTTGCGAATACCAATCCCCGCCATCTATGTCTCTTCCTGTGGCTGCAGTAATTAAGGGTGCTGAGACAGTGACCTCTCCGTTACCAACATGAGTGTAGCTGTCTTATCTCTGTTGCTTCCCAAACCCACTCAACCCACTCTTGTCCAGTCTTCTACTTTGACTGTCCTTAATGTTTCCCCTGCGACCCTTCGTGTTGCCTCTTTCCATGGGATGTCTAGTCCTGCACTGATCAGCCAGGATATGTCCACATTGGAGGATGACCTGCACACTATTGTGAAACCTGTGAGTACGGATGGCCAGTGACTTCAATCCCCAAGGCCGGACCCTAGTTACAAAACTACATGTGGTGAGAGGCTGACATTATTGTTTTAGCTAACTGTGGACTGTTATGTTTGAACTATATTTTGACTTTGGACTATTTAGTTTCAACCTTTGTATATAGACTGGTTCCCCTGATGTTTCCCGGTGTGTATTTTTTGTTCCCCAACCACCTTTAAGTTCCCTTGCCTTTTCTCACATGAAGACTTTGGGCCTCATTATGACCCTGGCGGTAGAGAACCGCCAGGGCCAACGGGTGCGGGAGCACCGCCGACAGGCCGGCGGTGCTCCCTTAGGCATTCTGACCGCGGCGCTTTGGCCGCGGTCAGAAAGGGAAAACCGGCGGTCTCCCGCCGGTTTTCCACTGCCCCTAAGAATCCTCCAAGGTGGCGCAGCTTGCTGCGCCGCCGAGGGGATTCTGACAATCCTTACCGCCATCCTGTTCCTGGCGGCTCGCCCGCCAGGAACAGGATGGCGGTAAGGATTGTCGTGGGGCCCCTGGGGGCCCCTGCAGTGCCCATGCCAATGGCATGGGCACTGCAGGGGCCCCCATAAGAGGGCCCCGCTAGTATTTCACTGTCTGCGTAGCAGACATTGAAATACGCGACGGGTGCAGTAGCACCCGTCGCACCTTCCCACTCCGCCGGCTCGATTACGAGCCGGCATCCTCGTGGGAAGGGAGTTTTTCCCTGGGCTGGCGGGTGGTCTTTTGGAGTCTCCGCCGCCCGCCAGAATCAGAATGAGGGCCTTTATTTGTGTTAATTTTTCCCATTCCATCTGGCAATGTTTTTTAACTACATTGATTTTGATTTGATTTTAGCAAATTACCACCGCAACTATCAATTTGATTTTCACAAAACCTCGCTGTTATTTATTCTGCATAATGTCTGTTGCCTTCAATGTGGTTATATGTAAATGTGCTGGCATATGCTTTCAATATGATGGTTTACAACTCAAATGGTCTTAATGGTCTACATGGAGTCCTCATGAACAGCGATTTTGGAAGATATGTACTACCAACAGGAATAGAGTGATGCATAAATTATGCCTAAAAGAAGTGAGAACTATGGGTAGTTCCCAAGTTTGAGTGGCGAGCCACTCAAGTAAGGAGCACCATGCAACACCAGCAACACTCTAGATTTTCTCACCTCAAATGTCTGTTTTTCTAGCAAGTTTTTAAGCTTACGATTAGCACAGTGCCATCCATGCCGAGCTAAAAAAGGGACTAAGGGGGTCATTCTGACCCTGGCGGCCGGTGACCGCCAGGGTCACCGACCACGGGAGCACCGCCAACAGGCTGGCGGTGCTCCCGAGGGCATTCTGACCGCGGCGGTTCAGCCGCGGCCAGAAAGGGTAAACCGGCGGTCTCCCGCCGGTTTACCACTGCCCTTGTGAATCCTCCATGGCTGCGGAGCGCGCTCCGCAGCCATGGGGATTCTGACACCCCCTACCGCCATCCTGTTCCTGGCGGGTCTCCCGCCAGGAACAGGATGGCGGTAGGGGGTGCCGCGGGGCCCCGCAAAGTATTTCAGTGTCTGCTAAGCAGACACTGAAATACGCGACGGGTGCAACTGCACCCATCGCACCCCTGCAACTACGCCGGCTCAATTCTGAGCCGGCGTCCTCGTTGCAGGAGCATTTCCTCTGGGCCGGCGGGCGCTCTTTTGGAGAGTGCCCGCCGGCCCAGAGGAAATGTCTGAATGGCCGCCGCTGTCTTTTGACCGCGGTGCGGTCATTCAGCGGCGGTACCTTGGCGGACGGCGGAGGCCGTCCGCCAAGGTCAAAATGACCCCCTAAGTATTTTGCCATTATACAGCAAAATCTTTAAGCATAGGATTGGCTCAGTGCCATCCTTGCCGAGCTGTAAAATAAGAAAAGTAATTCACCCCTCCAGGCACAGTATTACAGCTTTGATTTGGAAAAATACCATCCAAGCCAACATGGAATAAGAAAAAGCAACCCCTGACGCGTGTTTCGCTATTAATATAGCTCATCAGGGAGGTTTAGCTTTGCCCCGACACAAGGGAGGACCCAGTATAAGTGAAAACAAAACCCTTTCAGGGTTAGAGTGATGCATAAATTATGCAAAAAAAGAAGATACAACTCTGGGTATTTCCCAAGTTTAGGTGGAGGGCAGCTAAAGTAAGGAGCACCCTACAACACCAGTGACACTCTAGATTTACTCACCTCAAATATCTGGTTTTCTAATAATGTCTGTTTTTTACATATATGCAATGG
Source organism: Pleurodeles waltl (assembly GCF_031143425.1). Taxonomy (NCBI): domain Eukaryota; kingdom Metazoa; phylum Chordata; class Amphibia; order Caudata; family Salamandridae; genus Pleurodeles; species Pleurodeles waltl. The sequence continues at coordinate 34,945,913 of NC_090439.1, forward strand.
TGAGGATTAAACACATTTACTATATTTATGAGGTATATCTCTTACCACTTTGCAGTTGTGGGGGGTAAAGATACTTGGGAGTGTGGATGCATTCTTGGTGGTTGGAAACGGGTGAGTGAATGGATGTGTGGCAGCTGCCTGTGGAGATGGATTAGGTTGCTTTGCAGGTGGGGCTGTTGAATGTACATGTTATTGTGCTAGCGGCTAAACAGGTTGGGGACTGGTGGCTGTACAGGTTGGGTTGCCTGTGGTTGTACAGGTTTGGATGCCGTAGTGGATGTACGTGTGTGGATGCAGGTGGCTGTTAAGGATTGAATGCCCATGGCTGCATACTTTTCAACGCCACTGGCTATACAGGCATGGGTGTTGGTGACTGTTCAGGCTGGGGTGCCAGTGGCTTTACTGGTTGGGGTGCTAGTGTCTGTATAGGTTGGGGTGACAATGGCTCTGCAGTTGTAGGTGAAGGTGGCTGTGCAGGTGGGGATGCAGATGGCAGTGCAGGTGAGGGTGCAGGTGGGTATGTATTTTCTTCTTCCGGTTTTGACGATGACAGTAGAATTTGGAACAATATCATCATTCCCACCATCTTCATCATAATAGAGGTATAGTGTCTTTGCTATAAATTTTGATTTAATCGTGGTGCACCCTCGTCATATCTTGGCAAGATTTGACAATATTATCCAAAGCACTGGTCTGCCTGTCAAACATCTGAGGGAGCCCTTGAAATGAATCTGAAATGTCAGGGAGAGTAGCCCCTATTGCACGAATATCCTGCCACACATCAGTCTTCTGTTGGCTAATAAGAGTGCATAACATCCCCCTTCACATGGCACACCCTCTGATATGACCAACAGGTGGACCATGATGAAGAGGTGTGGCACGTGGGCGATTGTGGGGAGGAGATTCCTGCATAGGGGGATACTCGTACTTCACCAGGCATGTTCTCTCCTTCAGATGTTTGAGAGTAGTCCTGAGCTACACCTTCATGGGAGGGGTTTGTGACAGAATCTGCACATCGACCTGGGATGTGAGGGCAGTGAGGAGGTGATGGATATATAGTGGCCAATAGACTCTTTGGCAAGTTGGCTAAATAGTGTGGACTGGCAATCCTCATATGTGAAGTAGGAGAAACAATGCTGGCCAGACGTGAAGTGGCCTTCAGTCTTTTAGGTCCTAGGCAAACAAAGCCCTCCTCTTTGCCCATGTCCTTCTTGTGGACCAGCTCCTGCTCATCTTCTTTCTTCTCATTCGCTAATTTTTGAGAAGTGATGGACGTAGAGATTGCTGTTTCGGGTGGGATCAATTCCTCTCCTCAAATTGCTGGCCACCTTCTGCTTGTAGATGGTTTGACATCATCGAATGACTCATTATCCCCAGTACATGAAAGAAGAAGATTGCAACTGATGCAGGACATCACATACTAGTTTAACTGCTGCAACACTACGGATTAATTGCATATATTTTCAGCTGTGTTTTAAGTTACACATGACACGGGGTCTGTGCAAACTAACATATGCTAGCTCAAAGATTAGCAGTGATGTGATAAACAAACATGTGAAATTCAAACTTAAACTCACCAACTCCAGACCTGTGTGGTTTGGATAGCCCCCGTGAGGTCAGCTGCTGAACGTGGCTCCATGAGTTTGGAAATGACAAAGTGTTCCTCAATCCAGCAGCTTAAACATTAAGTTTAACCTTCAATATTTTTTCAGATTTATTAATAAGTTATCATGACATCCATAGAAGAGACATTACACAGGGTATTAGTAGAAGTTACACACCACCATAACATGAGTAGAAAAAATAGCATAGACTGTAAAAATATTTCTACTAGAGTTAGTTATTGTGTAAAGCAGGCCTTTTTTATTACATGCATAAGGTAGTACACTTACCTGATGTGCAGATGGAAGAGGGCCTAATTGCTGCCACCAGTATGTCTCCTGATACCCGAGATGTGGTATTTTCAGTGCCCATGATGACAGACTTGGACAAGACAGCAGACATAATGGAACTAATTAGTTTAAGAGTGAAAGTACTTGTAACTGTTCATAGAAGGCACTCTGAAAACGTTTGAGGAACTTCCCTTCAGGAAACACAATATGAATTACTTAGGAAACAAATTTAAAATGTTAATTGAAAAGTTAGGTCATACACTCACATTAAAGAACATGTTGTTATGACTTCAAACCTTTTACATCTTAATTGTCCATACTGAGCTTGGTAACAACTGTGATATTTGACAAAAACACATACTGCTAGCATGCCACTGACCAAATCAGAAGATTTGGTATTCAAGAAGTTATAAGTAATTTAACTTACTAGTGTCTTCCATTAGCTCGCTGTGTGGTGCCTGACCCTGTGTGATATCACTGTGAGAAGCTCAAGTCTCTGTTGCCTGAGATGGGGGCTGGGTCAATCTCAAAGGGCTTACAACAATATGAGTGCATTTCTAGATAAATACAATATTTAATATGTCACACACACGTATACTAATAACTGCTATGTTGAAAACCAAGTAATGGACATAATGAAACATTTCTAATGAATGGCTAGCATTTCTGGACAGCAAGAAACACTCCATGTTAGCATACGTACTTACCAGTCCTTGTTGGTGGTTGTTAGTGAACTGGTCCTTGAGGTTGACCTCCTGTAGATGCATTGATTTATGTGCCAGGGTAAAGATTCGCTCTAGCTTTAAATTACAAATTAAAATTTAATATTTAAAAAATATTAAATTAACATATCTATGTAGTACACTACGCAATGCAATGTGATAGAAACGCAAACAAAGGAAATTCCATTAGCCATTAATTATTGCTCTATCAAGTCACAGGTAGAACATTGACAGATTTCACAAATGATGAGAAAAAAACTTTGCATTTGCTTTAATAGGAATCCTGGTGCTTGTAGTGTGACAGAGAAAATGAAAAACAGAGTACAATTCACTATAAGGTAAAAAGACAAACATGGAGTGGCTTCCATAGTCAAAAATTCTTATTTACATATAGAATGGATGCTGTTGCTTAAAGTATTACCTAGCACCACACTACGGTCATCTGTAATAGGCAGTCCATGTAGCAGGTGGAGCTGCAATAGTGGTGGAGATTCATTCTGGCTCTATATTACAAATTAAAATGGAATATTAAAAAAATAACTTAACTTATCTATATAGTACACTACACAATGTAATGTGATAGAAACACAAACAAGGAGAATTCCATGAGCCATTAATTATTGCCATATCTAGTCACAGGTAAAACACTGATAGATTTCACAAATGATGAGCAAGGAACTTTACATCTGCTTTATTGAGAACCCTGGGACTTGTAGTCATTAGAGTCCAATCCATTATAAGGTAATAAAAAAAAAATATGGAGTGGCTTTCATGGTCACAAATGCTACAAAGAAAATTGATATTTACATATTGAGTGGATGTTGTTGCTCAATATATTACCTAGCACCACTCTACGGTCATCTGTAACAGGCAGTCCATGTAGCAGGTAGAGTTGCATAGTGGCGGAGATGTCTGTCCCAAGTGGGGTGAGACCGGGATGGAATCGAAATGGTTTACCAGGAAGAAATCAAGCCATTTCTATGCTAGTGACCTTCTCCTTCACTCATCTCCTCTCATCCTGCTACTTTTTTGATATCACAGACAGTCTGGACGTCCTCCCAATGCATTTACCCCATCTGCCAAATGCTGATGTAAGGCTGCCTTCTGTGTCACACTACTAATATAAGGAAGCAGGCCATGTAGTTTTATGCAGAGCTGCCACTACAAATGTGACAAGTTTTTCTGTTTCCCCATAGAGAAATCCCATCTTCTCTTCAGCACAGGCAACATCTTGGAAGGAAAATGGCAGGGGAGAATTCAAGTAGTCAGGGAAGCAGACAGGTAGCAAAAAGGAGCAGACAGGTAATGAAATGAGGCGGAAAGAAACGGAGGCTTGGTTGTGGGCTTCATGCATGTGGTTTGAATGAAATGCTTGTCAGGAGTCATTAATTGACTCAGGTATATATAGTCATTAGTTAGTTTACCATATCTAGTTCTTACCTTCTCTGCCATGCCAAGGTCTCTGCCCCGAGTGTAGAGTCTCCACCATGAGTGCAGAGTTTCCACCCTAGGTGCAGAGACTCCTCCCTGAGTGCAAAGTCTCCGCCCAAGTGCGGAAACTTGGCAGTCATAAAGATACTACTTGTAAGTGTCTTTGTGATTACCAAAAAGTAATAAAGTTACTGAGAAAAGTAAGTTTAACTTTGTGAATCAGTCTCTATGTTTCTACATTGAACCTGCCAAAGACACCAAACTGAAATAAACAGAAAACACAGAAAAACCTCCACCCAAATAAACTGTTTGGAGTTTTGAAAATCTATAATCAGCACGTTAAGGAAGCAAACTGCAGTACCTTGCACTGTTACTAGAGGTCCCTGGAGTGAGGTGCAAATCTTTTTTGTAGGGCTGGGTATATTCAACCCCTTCGCTACCAGGCCATTTCTCCTCCTGTGCCGAGCCTTCTTTAGCTATTTCGGGCAGTTCACGCTTAGGCTCTCACAACTTTTTGTTCACATAAGCTACCCACGCCAAATTTGTTTCCTTTTTTTCCAACATCCTAGGGATTCTAGAGGTACCCAGACTTTGAAGGTTTCCCTGAAGGAGACCAAGAAATTAGCCAAAATAGAGCGAAAAATTTCATTTTTTCAAAAAAATGGGAAAAAAGGGCTGCAGATGAAAGCTTGTGTTTTTTTTCCCTGAAAATGACATCAACAGAGGGTTTGCAGTGGTACAATCACCATCTTCCCAGCTTTCAGGAACTGGCCGACTTGAATTCGAAAATCCCATTTTTAACACAATTTTGACATTTTACTAGGACATACCCCATTTTTACTTCTTTTTGTGCTTTCAGCCTCCTTCCAGTTAGTGACCGAAATGGGTGAGAAACCAGTGCTGGATCCCAGAAAGCTAAACATTCTCAAATGTTCTGAATTCAGCAAGGGTTCATTTGTGTAGATCCTACAAGTGTTTCGTACAGAAAATAACAGCAGAAAAAAAAGAATATTGAAATTGAGGTGAAAAAAACTGCCATTTTTCTTCACGTTTTACTCTGTAACTTTATTCCTGCGATGTCAGATTTTTTACAGCAATATACCGTTACGTCGGCTGGACTCTTCTAGTTGCGGGGATATATAGGGCTTGTAGGTTCATCTGAACCCTAAGTACCCAGAGCCAATAAATGAGCTACATCTTGCAATGGGTTTTCATTCTATACCCGGCATACAGCAATTCACTTGCTGAAATATAAAAAGTGAAAAATAGGTATCAAGAAAACCTTTGTATTTCCAGAATTGCCACAAGATAAGGTGTTGAGAAGCACTGGTTATTTGCACATCTCTGAATTCCGGGGTTCTCATACTAGCATGTGAATTGCAGGGCATTTCTCAAATAGACGTCTTTTTTACACACTGACTTACATTTGGAAGGAAAAAATGTAGACAAGACAAGGGGCAATAACACTTGTTTTACTATTCTGTGTTCCCCAAGTCTTCTGATAAAAACAGTACCTCACTTGCGTGGGTAGGCCTAGCGCCCACGACAGAAAACACAAAATGGACACATCACATTTTCAGAAAGAAAACAGAACTGTTTTTTACAAAGTGCCTAGCTGTGGATTTTGGCCTCTAGCTCAGCCGGCACCTCGGGAAACCTAGCAAACCTGCGCATTTTGGAAAATTCCCTAGGGGAATCCAAGATAGGGTGACTTGTGGGGCTCTGACCAGGTTCTGTTACCCAGAATCCTTTGCAAACCTCAACATTTGGCCAATAAAACACTTTTTCCTCTCATTTCGGTGAGAGAAAGTTCTGGAATCTGAGAGGAGCCACAAATTTCCTTACACCCAGCATTCCCCCAAGTCTCCCAATAAAAATGGTACCTCACTTGTGTGGGTAGGCCTACTGCCCGTGAAAGGAAATGCCCCAAAACACTATCTGGACACATCAAAATGATCAAATACAAAACTACCTGTTTTTGCGGGGGGCACGTGCATTTTTTGTCCTGGGCTCAGCAGCCATATAGAGAAACCTACCAAACCCATACGTTTCTGAAAACTAGACACCATAGGGAGTCCAGGGAGGTCTGACTTGCATGGATCCCCAAATGTTTTCTTACCCAGAATCCTCAGCAAACCTCAAATTTAGCTAAAAAATTTAATTTTTCCCACATTTCTGTGTGGGATCACTGCACCGGAACAAATTTCATACCACCCAACGTTCCCCTCAGTTTACTCGTAAAAATGATACCTCATTTGTGTATGTGGGCCAAGTGCTTGTGACAGGGAACTTCCAAAAACATGTCGAAAATGAGGGGGAACCAAAGCGGGTCCAAACGGGCAGTTTGAAAAAAAAACTATTTTAGGCTGACAAGTGCAGCAAAATTTTTATCGGTATAGATGAAACAATGCTGGGTGGTAGGAATTGGCTTCCTGCAGATTCCGGAAGGTTTCATCATAAAAACGTGGGAAAAATGTGTGATTTCCAGCAAAGTTTGAGGTTTGCAGGGCATTGTGGGTAGGAAAATGGTGTAGGGTGCTTGTGAAACACACCACCCTGGAATCACCCAGATGTTTAGCTTTCAGATGTGTCTAGGTCTTGTGGATTTTTCTACATGGCAGCATTCCAAAGTCCATGAAGTGCATCCCTCACCATTCCAAGTTGGACGAATTTGAGAGTTAGGCAAGCTCTCAAGGCCCAAATGTAAAACCATTGCTTGCTGAAGAATAAGATGTTTTAGAGTGCGGGGGAGAGCTCAAAGACTGTTACCCCCTTCAGTTGGTGTGGGGCAGAACCAGGCCCATACTGGTTGGTAGCCACCACCCTCTTATTTTGGAAAAAAAATCTTCCCTGGACTCTGGTGGGCTTTCTGCTCCCCCTTGGGAAAGATGGGCCTTCCAAAAATAGGCCAATCTGGCCCCAAGGAGGGCAGATATGGCCAACAGTAATGTGCCCCCCTGGGTAGCGACCCTTACCTAAGGGGCTGCCTCCATAAAGAAAACACACACATACCCACACACCAATCGCTGGCGCCTAGAGGTTTCTGCCCCCCCCAGGGGCAGAATGGCCTAATAACAATGACAATAACAAATGGCCTAATATAAATTTGTGTCCCCCCCCCCCGGGGATCGACCCTTGCCTAAGGGGTCGCTCCCCTTGCGTGAAATTGGCGCAAAAAAAATAATCCCTGGTGCTTAGTGGTTTCCCTAACAAAAATCAGCCGATCTGCCCCCAAGAGGGGCAGAAATGGGCTAAATAAAATTTGACCCCCAGGTGAGCGACCCTTGCTTAAGGGGTCGATCCCCACCTCTAAAAAACAAAACAAAACAAAAAAACGATCCCTGGCGCCTAGAGGTTTCTGGTAACAATAGGCCGATCAGCCCCCGGGGAGGCAGAACTGGCCTAAAATAAATGTGCCCCCCCCCCGGGGAGCGACCCTTGCCTAAGGGGTCGCTCCCCTTGCGTGAAATTGGTGCAAAAAAAAATCCCCAGTGCCTAGTGGTTTCTGCGCCCTTTGGGGACAGATTGGCCTAACAAAAATCATCCGATCTGCCCCCCAGGGGGGCAGAAATGGTCTAAATACAATTTGCCCCCCAGGGGAGCAACCCTTGCCTAAGAGGTCGATCCCCACCTCTAAAAACTGTGCCTGACTCACAACATACCCGTGGCAGGACATTTAGGGCAAGACAAGATCTTCACCAGGCTTGCCGCCCACTTCCATTTGCCCTGAAGGAAGACAGCTTCAGATACATTCTGCAGGTTCTGTCCCACCTGCCAGGCCAATGGGAAGACAGGGAGAAGCTGACCGGCACCCCTAATCCCACTTTCTATCCATGGTACCCCCTTTGAAAGGTTAGGCATCAACGTCATTGGTCCATTGGACCCTAAGACAGTCCTAGGCAACAGGTTCATCCTGGTTCTTGGTTGGCCATGACACATGCTAACCAAAGGGAATGCCTTTGAGGACGGTGACCTCATCTGTGGTGACCAGAACTTTGATGAGGATTTTTACCTGTGAGGGGTTCCCAAAGAGACAGTGTCTGACAGAGGCACAAAGTTCACTACTGCATACGTGAAGTCCATGTGGGATGCATGTGGGGTAACGTTCACCACACCCTATCCCCCTCAATCCAATGGCCTGGTGGAAAGGTTCAACAAGACCTTGAAGAGCATGATTGCAGGCCTACCTGAGGCCATGAAGAATAAGTGGGACGCCCTCTTGCCATGCCTTCTCTTTGCCTACAGAGAGGTGCCACAGAGAGAAGTAGGGTTCAGTCCCTTTGAACTCCTCCATAGCTACCCTGTTAGGGGACCTCAAAGTATTGTTAAGGAGGGGCGAAAGAAAGCTTCTAAGAAACTCCTTCAGGATGTGGTCAGCTTCATGTTGACCCTCCGAAACCAGATGAACTGCGTCTGGAAAAAGGCCAAGAGCAACCGTGAAGCCAGTCAAGAGGTAATGAAACTCTGGTATGGCCAGAAGGCCACTCTGGTGGAGTTTCAACCTGGAGACAAAGTAAGGGTCATGCAGGTAGGAGAGCCAAGAGCTCTCCAGGTCAGCTGGACTGGCCCACATAAAATAAAGGATCATAAGGGGGGCACTTATTTAGTGTACCACAAAACCCCTAGAAACCCCCTAGGGGTGCGCCATGTGAATTGACTCAAGTCTCACTTTGAGAGGACTGAAGTGAGCATGCTCCTTGCGACAGGTGAGGATGTGGAGGAGGAGAGTGAACCTCTCCCTGACCTCCTCTCTGCACAGGAGAATGATAGGCCAGTAGAGGGTATCAATCTTTCTGAATCCCTGACCCTAGAGCAGCGAGGTGACTGTTACCTCTGTTTTCTCTCACCCCTGGACTCACACATCTGTGCGTCCATGAGTCCCCCCGTAAAGTACAAAATGTACAAGTTGTCAGACAGTCTGAGAGCCAGCACCAAGAAGGAAGTTGCCAAGATGCTAGCTTTAGGGGTCAATGAAACCTCTAACAGTCCCTGATCCGGCCCAGTGGCACGGTACAAAAAGCTGCCCCACTGGGGCCTCAGTTCCATCACCAAGACTGACGCACACCCTGTCCCCAGAGCTGATGAGCTCATTGACAGGCCAGCTGCTGCCAAATTCCTCAGTACCTTTGATTTGGCATCAGGGTACTGGCAGACCGCCTTCACTGAGGGGCCAAAAGAGAGGTCAGCGTTCTCAACACCTGAGGGACATTACCAATTCTGGGTAATGCCCTATGGCTTGAGGAATGCTCCTGCTACCTTCCAATGGTTGATTAACAGGGTCCTGGCTGGTAAAGAGGAATTTTATGCAACCTACTTAAACACCATTGTCGCATACAATGCCAGGTGGGAGGAACACCTGCCTCACCTCCAAGAGGAGCTCCAGGCCTTGCAACAGGCAGGACTGACAATCAAGGCCAGTAAATGCCAGATTGGTCAGTGCCCTGTGGTGTATCTGGGACACCTGGTAGGTGGTGGCAAGGAGCAGCCCCTCCAGGCCAAGATTGAAACAATTATGGCTTGGCAACCACCTAAAATCCAACCTGAAGTGAGAGCCTTCTTAGGTCTCACTGGTTAATACTGAAGATTTGTTAAGGGATACAGGACCATTGTTGCCCCCTTAACTGAGCTGACTTCCAAGAAGCAGCCCAGGTTGGTGAACTGGACAGAGGCTTGTCAGAAAGCTTTTGATCGCCCCCAAGGAAGCCATGTGCATGGTACCTGTGCTCAGGGCACCTGGTTACTCCAAGGAATTCATAGTGCAGGCAGATGCTTCAGAGCATAGAATAGGAGGAGCCATAGCACAGCTGAATGAGGACGTCCTAGACCATCCGATAGCCTTCATTAGCAGGGGGTTACTTCCACAGGAACAGAGGTGGAGTGCCATTGTAAGAGAAGCATTTATTGTGGTCTGTACACTGAAGAAGCTGAAACAATACCTGTTTGAGACTCACTTCCGGGTTCAGACAGACCATATGCTCCTCAGATGGCTCATGCAGATGAGCGGTGAAAATCCTAAACTCTTGCAGTGGTCATCTCCAAACAGGGAATAGACTTTATCATGAAGCATCGCCCGGGGACTGTTCACGTCAATGTTGATGGTCTCTCCAGATTCTTCCACCGCAATGATGAGAGCCCCCAAGGGGTTGGGCAGCTCCTCCCCGTTTCAGATGGGGTGGACAAATGTTAGATCTGACAGACTTAGGGTGGTCATCCCCCAACTTTTTGCCTGCCTCCCTCTATTTTCCTGACCCTGTTTTTGCTGGTTTTAGGACTCTGCACATGCTCGCTATCCTAAACATGGTTACATTGTCTCCTACTCAATTGGCATATTTAATTAACCTGTAAGTCCCTATTAAAGTGCAATAGAGGTAGCCATTGCAAGGCCTGTGTGTGCAGCTTCAATGCCACCTTGACTTGGCATTTGTAACTACTTGCCAAGCCTTAAACTACCGATTTTCTACATATAGGTCACCCCTAAGGTAGGCCCTAGGTAACCCATAGGGCAGGGTGCCATGTAAGTAAAAGGCAGGACATGTACCTATGTGTTTGACAAGTCCTGGTAGTAAAAAACTTACAAATCTGTTGTTCACTATTATGAGGCATGTTCCTATCATAGGCCAGCATTTGAACTGCCCTTACATACTTCTAAATGGTAGATTCTGATCTGATAGGAGTAGCCCTGTCATGTTTCGTATGGCCAGAATGGTCATAGAAAATCGTGCTTACTGGTGAAGTTGCATTTCATGCTACAATTTTAGAAATGCCACTTTTAGAAAGTGGACATTTCTCTGTACTTACTGCCAACTGTGCCTTACAGCATGTCTCCAGTCCACATCTGGGCTATGCTGGTTGACAGCTCCCCTTGTGCATTCCACCCAGACAGCCATAACACAGGACACTCGGCCACATCTGCATTCATCTGCATATTGAATGAGTCTCACTGGGCAGGAAGGGTAAAGGAGCTCTCACTTATACTTCAAAGGCCAGTGGCCTGACCCCACACAAAGGAGTGATAATCCCCCACAGGGATCCTGGCAGACAGGGCTGGGTTGAAATGGGACTTGTGCACTTCAAAACCACTTTTTGAAGTTTCCCCCACTTCAAAGGCATTTTGGATATATATATACGGGGTCTGTGACCCTCCAAATCAGACACTTCTGGACCTGCAAATGGACTCTGTCAAACAGTCTGCCTGGCTGCCCAAAGGACTCATATGGACTGCTTTGCTGAGAAGGACTGCTCTCCTGCTGTTGCCCTGCTGCCTGCTGGATCCCTGACCCTGCTGGAAGGTCCCTGCCTTCCTCCACAAGTGCTCTCCCTGGGGTCATTACACCCCATAAATGAACACTTCCTGTAGGAAGTGGCAGAGCCCTGCCCAGAGTTCCTAAATCTGCCAACACCAAGATGACAGATTACGAAATCTTGTGTCCACATCAGGCAGCTCACCTTAGGGGTGGGACTGACCTGGGGGCAGTGCACACTTCTTTGAAGACTAAATTTACCGCCTGTACAGGTGCCAAATGGGACCTAGGGCAGGAGGGTCATAATCTCTCCTGTGAGTGAAGCCAGATCTGCATTCCAATTGCGGTGGGCTTCTCTGAAGCCCCCTGCCTTGGAATGCAGGTTCGCAGATCATCCTGTTGGGTGGGGTGTGTAATCACCTCTCTCAGAGCAGGCTGTTTATGACCACCGGAGAGCAAAGGCTTTCAGCCTTGTGGGGTCAGACTTGTGTCTGGTGGTGGCAGATTAGCTAAAACTGGTCGGGCTGCACATGGGTAGATGGTAAGTTTTCATGGGGCACCTCTAAGGTACTGTCTGGGTGCATGTATTAATAAATCCATTACTGGCATCAGTGAGGGTTTATTAATATGATATGATTGATACCTAACATACCTATTTTCAGTGCACCTATCATGTAGCTGGGGAGCTTGTGTTAACCAGTGTCCAGCACATGTTTTTAAAGTGGCTTCCCTGTGCAACTCACTGTGTCTAAGAACCGACACAAACATAGTAGGGACATATCTGCTCATGCAGCTATGTCTTCACATGCAATACATGGCACCCTGAATGAAGGCTGGAAGGCCTGCTGCATGGGTGACTTACATATATTGCATGCCATGTTAGGGGGCATGCACACAGGCAGTGTGCTGTATTGTGTTTTCACTTTTAGCTGCACCAAGACACACAACCTGCAATGGCAGACTGTGTGCGCCAGGTGAGGGGTCCCTGTGAGTGGTGCTTGACATGCTTTAGCCCTTGGGAACACTCTTTGGTACCCATACCCTAGTTACCAGGGGTACCATTTACTATTGACTTAGAGAGGGACCAACGGTATTGCCAATTGGCGAACAATTGCACAGTTTTTAGGGAAAGACATGTGGCAATGGGGACCTGGTTAATAGAAACCCAGTGCACTTTCAGTCAAAATGTCATCGAATACCAGGCAAAAAGTGGGGGTGACCATGTTAAAATGGGGCACTTTTCTACACTTTGTGAACAGCCTTAACAAATCTTGTTAACGTTCATACACAGTTCTCCCTTGTTCTCAAACATTTCTGTGACTCTTTCAAAAATGTTGATTCAATCCATTGTTTGACACTCTCACTCCAAGCTTCCTTACCCCACCCAGAGCCCACCCCATCAAGCCCCTTCCAAATCAAATAGAAACACAGCCATTAAACAACTCATTGCATTTGGGCCAGTGGAGTAAGGTGACTTGCTGTCTTATGATGCCCTTACTATAAAAGTGCCAACTGGGACTATACACAATTTGCTCTATAATTGCCAAAAAATAGGCAAAATGCGTGCAATGGTATTTGCCTAGTATTGCCTTTCTTCTTACAAGACGATCCCACAACAGAAGGCAGAGTTACCTGTCAGTTAATTTTTTGCATTTTCTAGAATAGGAGACCTCTATGGTGATGTAGTGCTGCCAGTCAATAAATATGTTTAAACTAGCCTCGGAAAGACATTATCAACCTTCCTAAAAACCATTATTTTGGCATGCTATTAAATGACTGTCTTTTCCAAAGTATTGCTCACTGACCGGGTGAGCTGGATACATATTTGTTCAGTGTACAAAAGGTAATGCACTTGTGATCTGTAGTAGCAGTTTTTTACTTTCTTTGGAGAGAAAGAGTTAACCCATTTGGTGTATTACAACATATCAATCTAGATGTGCCAATTAATTTTCATACTTATACCTTGAGATTGGGGTTTCTACCTTCTTCTTAGGCAACCTTAGAAAAAGTATACTGTCAAGACTGAAGGGTTTATCAACGGTTCAGGCTGCTGCATCCTAAAATGATAACATAGAAAATGGACTGCAAAACTTCCATCTGTGACTGTGTTGTTGTTAGAAATTGGGGTCTGGTTCGCAGAGGTATCAATCATTCAATCAATCAAAAGATTTTGTAGAGTGCGCTACTCACCTGTGAGGGTCTCAAGGCACTGGGGGGGCGGAATCTGGGGGGGGGCCAGGGAGGGTCACTGGTCGAACAGCCAAGTCTTGAGGTTCTTTCTAAAGACCAGTAGGTCTTTGGTTTTGCGAAGGTCGGTGGGGAGGGAGTTCCAGGTTTTGGGGGCGAGGTAGCCGGATGCGGGGAACTGTGCCTAGGGCGAGGTTGGCTGATCGGAGGTTGCGTGTGCGAGTGTGGAAGTTTACCCTTTCGTTGAGGTAGGTTGGGCCGGTGTTGTGGAGGGATTTGTGTGCGTGGATGAGGATCTTGAATGTGATTCTCTTGTCTATGGGGAGCCAGTGAAGGGATTTGAGGTGTGGTGAGATTCGTTCGTAGCGGGGGAGGCCAAGGATGAGGCACGCAGCTGTGTTCTGGATTCTTTGGAGTTTGCGTTTGAGTTTGAGTGTGGTACCGGCGTAGAGGGCGTTGCCGTAGTCCAGTCTGCTGCTGATGAGTGCGTGGGTGACTGTCTTTCTGGTTTCTGGGGGGACCCATTGGAAGGATTTTTTTAGAATGCGGAGTGTGTGGAAGCAGGAGGAGGTAAGAGCATTGATTTGCTGGGTCGTGGAGAGGGAGGGGTCGAGGATGATGCCGAGGTTGCGTGCGTGGGTTGCAGGGGTGGGTGCGGGACCTAGGGCGGTGGGCCACCAGGAGTCGTCCCATGTGGTTTTGTTGGGGCCGAAGATGATGATTTCGGTTTTGTTTGAGTTGAGCTTGAGGTGGTTAGTGGTCATCCAGTTGGCGGTGTCTAGGAGAGCGGCGTGTAGGTTGGTTTTGGTGTTGGTGGGGTTGCGGGTGAGGGAAAGGATGAATTGGGTGTCATCTGCATAGGAGAGGATAGTGATTCCGTGTGCTCGGAGAATGTTGGCTAGGGGGATCATGTAGCTGTTGAAGAGGTATGAATCCTGTCCAAGCCGGAACCACAATCATACTCTGTCACGGGCTACTCGTTGTTTATGACTTTGGCCAACTGGAACTGCAGAGTGGTCTCGATCCTTGCAGGTTCTGCCTTGACCAAGGTAAGGGCAGTACTTTCTGGTAGCCACGGTGCTGCTGACGATGGAACACCAAAGGCAGTCTGCGCCCTCCACAAGGAGTCCCAGAGGAAAAAACCCCAAGGGAAAAACATCTATAGCCTGAACTCCGTGGAACAAAAAATAAGCAAAAAGGTAAATCTTCCAACAAGAAAACAAATACTGGAAGAAACTGGAACAGGTGAAGAAAAAAGCTGGAGAAAAACAACTGCAGCGCAAGGAGAACAAGAATCACTCTCCTTCTGTACCCTAAAACAGGAAATGACAGACAGAAAGAAAAAAGACACCATGTTGGATTGGGAAAGGACCATAGGACAATATAGAGAAAGGTGTCATTTTGGAAAGGGGTTCTAAAGCATACAGGGAAAAAGGGTAGAAGCAAGGCATGCTGGGATACAGAAGAACATGGCTTCTGGGTGTAAAAAAGGAAAGAAAGCAAAAAGGAAAAAGAAGAGAAAAAAAAGAAAAAGAAGTAAAGAACAGGCTGCACCAGGTAAGTGGAGGGTCAGGGAGGAGGTACCCACTCCTAATTTTGAGGGCGCGCCATGCCCAGAACTTGCCAAGGCCCAATGCCCACTTAAGGGCCTCGTGCGAGAAAATACAAGACAGAAGGGGCACGGCACGCCTGGCTGCCGAGAATATGAACTGAGGCTCCAACCCTGCCCCGAGCCGATTGCTCGGCTCGGGTCACGACAGGCTGTGGTGCAACATAGTCAGGTTAAGTGACAAACAGACTCTTGGTTAACCTGTATTCACCCCCTGGAAGTTTGGCACTGAGCAGTCAAGCTTAATTTAAGAGGCGGTATGTAAATTATTTGTGCAACACTTCAAACAGTAAAACAGTCCGACAACCACACCAAAAGACATCACACCTAGTTAACTTTATTAACAAAGCAAGACCAATACAGCAAAAATCCAATAAGTAGGAGTTAGTTTATGGTCTTTTAAAGATTAAAACGCGATATAGTGCTTAGAAACATAAAGCTCCAACCGGGAATATCTGGTTATGCTAGACCGGATTAAATCCATAAATTCAGGCCTACTGTGATGGGGTGTGGGTCGGATACAGTTCCATGTAAGTCTCCCTGAAGTGTTACCTTCTTAAGAATTGAGCCAGGCCAAGAGTCCCATTTGATGGAAAGACGTTTGCTGGGAGCACAGAGAGGGTCACTGGCGGTGGTCTGCAGGCAGGAAGAGTCAGCCAGACATTGCAGATGGGTGGGCTGGAGCTTTGTGGTTGTGAGCAGCGATTGTTTGAAGAGACAAACTTGCGTCAGCTCACACTGATTCTGCGGGTGGGCGGTGCGGTTCCAGTGCAAGCAGGCGCATTTGCGGTCATGAAAAAACCAAAAGCTTGATTTCAGGAGCCAAAAGCCACTTTCAAGGGCCCAGGACTGAAGAGGTGCCTCTTGAGGATCAAGAACGAGATGAAGGCGGGTCCAGGAGCTGTGGCAGGTGAGTTGGAGTCTTTTGTGTCCCCGAGACTTCAGAAAACAGGAGGCCAGCCAGCAAGTCCTTAAAGTCACTTTGATTCTGGGATTTAGAGAAGCAGGTCCAGTCCTCCTCACTCCCATACAAGTGGTTACCAGGTAGCAGGTCAGCTCAGCAAAGCAGGAGTCCAGTAGAGTAGCAGGCCAGGAGAGTGGCAGCCCTTGAAGCAGCACAGCCGTCCTTCTTCCTGCAGAGTATCCACAGGTCCAGATGTGCGGTGAGTTGGCAATACCAGAGTTCCAGTACTTATACCCAGTTGTGCCTTTGAAGTGGGGGAGACATCAAAAAAAGGTCTTTGAAGTGCAAAGAGGTCATCCCTTGCTCTAGACGCACTACAGGGGGTATGTAGCACTTTGTGTGGGGCAGGACACTGCCCATTCAGGTGTAAGTGTCAGCTCCTCCCTTTCATCCGGCACAGAATGGCCCATCAGGCTGTGGATGGCCCATCAGTCACACCTAATCTCCCTTTCTGTTGGCTGTCTAGAGGGAATGCACAAACCCTGCTGTCACCCCACCACAGACATGTATTAGAGACAGGCATTAGGCACCAATTGGCTAAAGTGAGAAAATGCCAACTTTCCAAAACTGGTATTTTCAGAACTGCAATTTAAAATCTAACGTCACCATAACTTGTGACTTCAAATTGTGTATCCAGAGACATCAAACTTGATAAACCTATCTCTTGCAGGTTTTGAATTACATTTATAAACTTCAGAACGGTAATACCAATGTTATCCTACGGAAGGGATAGACCTTGCAGTAGCGAAAAAACAAATGTGGGAGATTTTCACTACCACGGCATGGAAAAGTATATGCCCTTTAAATACATTGCACCCTGCCCTGGTGGTCATCCATTGCCATCTGCCCTGGGGGTCATATAGGGCCTACCTTAGGGTTGACACATGTATAAAAATGGAAGGTTTAGGCCTGGCAAGAGGTTTATCAATTCAATTTGATTTCAATGTATTTATTTATGATACAGAGCTCACATAGAGATCCACATAAAATACAATATGCAAGCCAAAAATATATGACCAACTGGACCAGCAGTATCCCAACCCCACATCAATAAAAATAATAATGTTAAAACAATTTTAAGAAAACCCTAATATACATAAATCACAAATTGATGTAGATAATGTAATTAATACAATTTAAACAAAACCCTTTAAAAAGTTACAAATTCTATAGCAGAATAATTCATTTGGTAGAGCATAAAGAGCCTGCAATACTTCTGGTACAGAAAGTAAGGAGAGTTGAAGGCAGATTGGTCGTAGCCATCTTCTACAATATACCAAACAAAAAGGAAATGGTTCAGATCTTGAATACCATTCTGACAGAAATTACAAATCGCCAAGGACCCATGCCATCTAGCCCGTAATACATTAAGGGGTAGCAGCCCCTGCCATAAACAGAGCCAAAATCATCTAATCCTGTGCAGCAAGTTTCCGATGAAATAGGGTTGCATTTTCTTCGTTAACACAGACTCTTATACAGGCTGAAGATCCCACCTGTGTGAACGGGCCTCTCTATTCAAATGAAAGCTTAAGGACCAAGTTGCTTTCTTAAGGCTAGTTTTTAATTGCAATGGAGAAAGTGAAAAAACAAGGTGGTAGTCTAAACATAACAAGTCTAAGGCATAAATAAAATTCCAGCCAATAGGATACTTTGCCCTACCGCCAGTCAGGATTTCCCTCTTTAGAAGAGGTTTATCTTGCCAAGTTGAAGTGGCAGTGTAAACTGTACAGACAGGCTCTGCAGTGGCAGGCCTAAGCCATTGTTACAGGGCTGCATAGGTGGGTGGAACAATAAGTGCTGCAGGCCCTCCTAGTAGCATTTATTTTACAGTGCCTGGGAACATGAGGTGCACTTTACTAGGTATTTATAAGCCAACTAAATATGCCCATTGGGGTTACTCCAATGTTACCATGTTTAGGGGAAAGGGCCCACACACTTTAGCAGTTGTTAGCAGTGGTAGAGTGCACAGAGTCCAAAAGGCAGCAAAAGTGAGGTCAAAAAAAGGAAAGAGGCAGGCAAAAGCTTGCGGGGAACCCACCCTAAGGCTTTTAGGTCTAACAGTTGTTGGGCTAAATGATGTACAATTTGTTCATTGGTAAATACACTGCACCATCATATGTTAAACGCCTTTACTGGTATTTCACTTTTTGTGCATCAGTTGTAAAGCAGACTTTTACTTTATTACTATTCCAGGCAAAAAATAAGGCCTGTCATTTTATCCCACACTCATTACCAAGCCAATAACAAACTAAGCTTAAAGGTTTGATTAAAAAACATAAATGCGCTTCAGAAAAAAAGGAGCTAGCATTATCCTCATATTGTATTGCGTGAGTGTAGCGTGTGAGCTGGATAATCACCCAAAGAATGTTTGGGGGCACATTTTATACATGTCAACAAGAAAATTGTGCGTGTTCTCTCAGCGTAGTTTGACAGGCTAGATAAATGCTGACTCCCCATCTATCTATTGCTAAAAGCAGGTTTCTTATCCTTACCCTACCAGGACTTTTTCCTGAATCCCATGATATTAGTCCAGCCCACGGGTGCTCACAAACAGTTTTGGAGGGACCAAAAAGTTTTGTCTGTAATGTGATCAAGGGCTGAATTGATGTCAGCAGGGTGATGGTTGGAGGTTTGGGGAGGCAGCGTGGGGGATGTTGTCAGTTAAGTTGGGTGTGGTAGGAGCAAAGCATATACATCCAGTGTGCTGATTTCCACAAGGTGAAACCAGAAAACCCAGGATTAATCCTGGCTGCCCCATTTAACCAAATTGTGTGATGCCAGGCAATTGTTTTATTTCACTTTCCCTCCTTTTTCTTTATTATCACATACAAGAGGACCTCGAAATACACTACTTCATGACTTGCACATAGTTCACTATTAGCATTGTTGCCGGTGTGGAAAGAAGAATGAATGTTCCTAAATTCAGGTACGGATAACTACCACTTTAAAAAATATACTTGTCAAGGCACCGATATGATCTGATGTACTAAGGTGAAACTGGTCTGCATGTTAATGAAATGCACTCTTTGAATTTTGAAGAGAATTTTGAGGTGAGATGTCGTTAAAATGAAGGTGTTCTCAAAGTTAAGAGGTACAGGACAACCTAGTCCCTTCATTCACATAATTGCTTGCTTGCTTAACATATTTTTATGTTAGTGCTGAGTACGGTAAATAGCAGCCCAATAGTGCTGGAGACCAGGGGAGCGCATGTAAAGGTCAGGGAGGCCGGATGCAGCCCCCAGGACATACTTTACGTACCAGTAGTACAGCCAATGGCATAGTTGAGTCCTTTATGGCTATGTCAAAAAGTTGCTTCGAGTTGTTGCTAAAATCCCCAAACCCAAAAATGCTTTTCCAAACCCTTTGTGCTTACAGAGACAATGCTCAGTGGTTGCATCTACAGCGGAATTCATGTTTGGGAGGAAAATTCACATGGTAAATACACATATTGGTGAGGAACCTGGTTCTTAAATGACCCTGGAAGTGCAACCCAGAGACGCTGCTTCAAAGGAAAGATATAAATATACACTGACAAGCGAAGTTAGGCCTGGTTTCACATCTGTCTCAAGGAAGCTTAGTGCTTGTCAAACTTTGAGGTACCTAAAAAGTTGGCTCTAGTTATGAACCTCAACCTAACATAGTTATGGACATTAAAGGGTCTATCTTCACGGCTTGGAGAGATGCCCATACAGTCACTCAAAACTCTGTATTTCTATCACTGTGAACATTTGTCTATTGAGCTGTACTTTATAGGTGACACTTGTGAAGATGACTCCATGGATCACCTTGATTCTTTGTGCGGTATGGCATGGACTTCCTTGGGCCAAGTGCCTTACTATAGAATTTCAGGTCTCCCTTCTCCACGTTTTGAATCTGCCTGTCTCTTTGCTTCTTCGCCTATGTCACTGCTTCCTCCCCTTGCTCTGTTACTACATCTTTGATCATCACTTACTCTATGCTGCAACTTAAAAAAAAATTATGGCCCCCAAGAGCCTCTTACTTGTTATGGGCTGATGCGGACTTTTCATGTAAGTTGTGGGGTTGAGGGTAGAGCCCATCGGCTTGCCTGTCTTCTGGTTGCATCGTTCTTCCCTGGCGTGGTGAGGTATTTTTGTGTTCGCTCTAGGGTGGAGACCCGCAGCAGGAGCACGAGCTGAGTGGGCCCTCAGAGCACAGGCAGTGCAGGAAGAAGACGCTGTGACCCGAGGCTCCCCCTTAGATGCATAGGCATATATACTCTGCCAACAAGACAGTCCTAAACAAAGCTGTGCGTTGAGCCTTTCATTCATAAACAGTGGTCTGCTGAAATGAAGATAAACATTGGATGAAAGAACATGACTCCTTTGGTGATCGAGAAGGTAGCAGATCTTATTGTAATGAAGTGAATAAAGTCTTAAAATTATAACTCTAACCAAGCGTACATCCTTTCGTTAGCAAAATTAGATAAAGTGAAAATGTGAATGCTACAAATTTGAGGTGAACCATAATGTGTGAATGGTAAAATGCAGTGATGCCGCATTATCAGGATTATCGCTTTACAGTCCAAAGCATTATTTTCTACAAATATCAGAAGTATGGCGTTGTCTGATGCTATTTATATGGGGCATGTAGCTTCAGCGGCGTATGTTAGTGTACCGTTGGTTTTTGACGGCTGGAGTTGTAATGAGGCCGTTAGTAAAATTAAACCGTGGCTGGTTCTGGCTGCAAATCCAAATGCCCCCTTTGCAAATAGGGCGCAGATTTGAAGCGATCCCCTGATGAGAAGCGTAGCACTTGGTTTCTGCTCTACACCTGCGTCTAATCTCAGGAAAATATGCAATTACATCTGTACATTATTGACATACCTTTCATTCCCCTATTAATTACACCATCAGTTTGGTTGAAAATGTGCACCCTGAGGATTGCCTGTGCGCTGCCGAGACGAGTTTCTGTTGCTATTCAAAACTGTTCACTCAGTCCTTTCTACATAATTGTGGTTAGGCGAGTGTGATTGTGTCATTAATTATGAAGGGCAGGATAGCAGGACAGAGAACCCACTTAGCTTATCAAACATCAGACCTCATCTAAAGTAATCAGGATTGTTCACTTCATGCATTTATACAATCATTCTGTTGCTGTACTTGCAGTCTAGACCTTACATTAATGTTAATATTGTTTCTTGAAATAATGGTTTACTGTCAGGGTGTAGAGAAATGGCAACAGAATTAAGGACGATGGAACCTTTTTGCTGGAGACTTTCCCTGGCTGAAGGGACTCTTAAATAGTCTATGACTTTCTAAAGTCGGACATCTGGCCCTGATGTAGGAAGGATTCTGTCCCCAAAATGTAAAAAGAATAACAACCCCTAATCTAGAAATTCATAGGACGAATACGTTTGTTCTGAACTGCAGGTAACATGCATGGAAACTGGGAGATTACTAAATTTGGGGAAAATAAAGGCTTTTTCACAAATTCAAAAAAGGTGCAAATTTTAAAAGACACGGCATAATGAAGTAAAATTATCAACAATGACTGGTTTCTACATGGTGTGGATCCGAGTGGGGGGAAGGAAGGAGAGGGTATTATCAGTTATGTAAGGGTGTATCCTATAATACAATAACTAAGAGATGATGTATAGGGAATGTAATTGTCAACGGAGGTTACCTGTGAGCGTACCCAGCCATTATATCTAGGAAGAGCCACCACAATGAGAGGAGATAGGCACTACTTAGGCACTACTCACAAGTGTACAATAATTGCTGCCATTGCATCGTCTTGTACATTAGATCAAGTAACAGGCCACTACACTGAGAGGAGTAAAGCACTGCTCACAAACATACAATTATTGGTGCCATTGCATTACCTTGTGTATTAGATCTAGTAACAGCCCACCACACTGAGAGAACTTAAGCACTAGTCACACGTCTAACATTATTGATGTAATTATTTTATCTTGTACTTGAGATCTAACAACAGGCCACCACCCTGAGAGGAGTTAAGCACTGTTAACAGGTGCACAATTAATTGTGCCATTGCATCATCTTGTACATCACATCTAGTAACAGGCTGCCACACTGAGAGGAATTAAGCACTATTCAGAACTATAAAATCATTGGTGCCACTGCATCATCTCATAGCTATCAGTCAGCAGTTTTCATAGAGTTTGGTATTCCTCCCAAACAGTGCCAGATTAAACCCTGTGGAGGGTCCAGGGCAGTCGAAATTTCAGGCCCCCCCCCTCGCAAATTATCCCCTAATACGGTTTTAATTTTGCCAACTGACAATTTTAATAAACCAATTGTATTACACAAAATGAAACATTAACAATTATTAATGTTATTAAACACATTTTTTTTTTTTTTTTCATTTTAATATACCAACAAAACTTTGAATATTCACTTTCCACAATTTGTTCTGGTGAAATCTTTCAGGATATCTTGGAAGTCTATGCAAGATATCATATTCAGTAGCCATAATGAAAAGGGAGTTCAGTCGTTCTTCTGTCATTGAAGATTGATGACAATTTTACAGTAGTTTTAACTTAGAAAAAATGTGTTAATCCATAGTGTTTGTGATCACGAGACACCTATAGATTCTTAACACTATCATACCATTTGGAGATTTTGATTGTACCATATTTTCGAAAATGAGTTTGTACGATTGGGATGCAGGCACTGTTTCATCAGAATATTCTAAGTTGTTTCTTTGAGTTGATTTTTTTTTCTTTCTTTTGGAAAAAATGTAAGAATGCTTGATTGTCATTTTCATTCAAAATCGAATCAATATAATTTTGATCCATTGTCACAGGGCCCCTAAAAGGAGTGGGGCCCATGGGCGGGTGCCTACTTTGCATATTTGGTAATCCGGAACTACTCACAAACACACAGTTCCCAGTAGAGTGTCCTCATTTGCCTGCAGAACCGCATCTGATACCTAACATGTACTACATTGCACAATTCCCAGAAGTCATTAGTGCCCTCAAAAAATGCACTTCCTGCTCATTCCACCATCTGCAACAGAGCAGAAATACTCACTGAATGTGCAGATGATCTGTGACACTAACAATATATTCATAGTTATTGTTAGAAATTGGGTTTCTAGTTGGTGGAGGTATGCACCCTGTCCAAAAAGGGACCACAATCCTAGACAGGGTAATTCACAACACAATCTAAATTTCCCTGTGCTCATCCTTCAGCAGGTTGGCTCTGAGCAGGCAGGCTTAACTTAGAAGGAATGTGCAGAGTATTTGTGCAATATCTCATACAGTAACTGTTAGAAATGGGGTCTTTGGTTGACGGTCAGGTTACCCCCGTTCAAGCAAGGACCCTCACTCTAGTCAGGGTAAAAGAGAATCACCCTCAGCTAACCCCTGCTGACCCTCTAGGTAGCTTGGCAGAGCAGTAGGCTTAACTTCAGAGTGCTAGGTGTAAAGTATTTGTACCAACACACACAGTAACTTAATGAAAACACTACAAAATGACACAACACAGGTTTAGAAAAATAGGAAATATTTATCTAAACAAAACAAGACCAAAACGACAAAAATCCGACATACACAAGTCAAGTTATGAATTTTTAGAGATTAAACTCAAAAATAGAGCTTAGAAACAAAAATGCTTCGATGAGATGTTAACACGGCGTCGTGATGGAGTTGTTCCCAACAAGCCGACACCAGCGGCGCCGGACACGGATTCGTGTAGACCCCCAAGTACAGTACCTTTGGTGAAGAGTGAAAACAAGCCGATGCGCGAAGTTGGGGATTGCGGCGTCTGTGCGAAACGTTGAATCCACGCACTTCGAGCGGTGTCGGTCACGACATGGTGCAGCGACTTCCACTGAGTCGTGGACTTCAGCGGGGCTGAAGTGGCGTCGGGCCTGCGAAGAGCATCGCGTTCCAGCGAAGGTCACGGCGTCGGGTGCAGGTGGCGTCACCGGATTCAGCCGCAGCGTCGGTCCGGAGTCGTCCGAAGTCGATTTCATTGGATTTCCACCAGCTTTCCTTTCAAGGGCCCAGGGACTGGATAGGGCACCACTTGTCAGAGCAGGAGTCTCCCCAGATACTCCAGGTGCTGGCAGAGAGAAGTCTTTTCTTTCCCTGCGACTTCAAACAACAGGAGGCAAGCTCTAAATCAAGCCCTGGGAGATTTCTTCACAAGATGGAAGGCACACAAAGTCCAGTCTTTGCCCTCTTACTCTGGCAGAAGCAGCACTGCAGGAAAGCTCCACAAAGCACAGTCACAGGCAGGGCAGCACTTCTTCCTCAGCTATCAGCTCTTCTCCAGGTAGAGGTTCCTCTTGGTTCCAGAAGTGTTTCTAAAGTCTGTAGATTTGGGTGCCCTTCTTATACCCAATATAGTCTTTGAAGTCACCTTTCTTCAAAGGGGACTCACACCTACTTGTGAAATCCTGCCTTGCCCAGGCAAGGCCTCAGACACACACCAGGGGGTTGGAGTCTGCATTGTCAGAGGCAGACACAGTTCTTTCAGATGAGAGCGACCACTCCACCCCTCCCTCCTAGCAGAGATGGCTAATCAGGAAATGCAGGTTACACCCTAGCTCCCTTTGTGTCACTGTCTAGTGTGAGGTGAAAAACAACCCAACTATCAAACTGACCCAGACAGGGAATCCACAAACAAGGCAGAGTCACAGAATGGTTTAAGCAAGAAAATGCTCACTTTCTAAAAGTGTCATTTTCAAACGCACAATCTTAAAATCAACTTTACTAAAAGATGTATTTGTTAAATTGTGAGTTCAGGGACCCCAAACTCCACATGTCCATCTACTCTCTAGGGGAGTCTACACTTTAATCATATTTAAAGGTAGCCCCCATATTATCCTATGAGAGAGACAGGCCTTGCAACAGTGAAAAACTAAATTGGCAGTATTTCACTGTCAGGACATATAAACCACATTACTATATGTCCTACCTTATCCATACACTGCCTTACATGTAAGAAAAGGGAAGGTTTGGGCCTGGCAAGTGGGTACACTTGCCAAGTTGAAATTACAGTTAAAATTGCACACACAGACACTGCAATGGCAGGTCTGAGACATGATTACAGAGCTACTTATGTGGGTGGCACAACCAGTGCTGCAGGCCCACTAGTAGCATTTGATTTTCAGGCCCTGGCACCTCTAGTGCACTTCACTAGGGACTTACTAGTAAATCAAATAAACCAATTACATACAATTTTACACAGAGAGCATATGCACTTTAGCACTGGTCAGCAGTGGTAAAGTGCTCAGAGTTCAAAAGCCAACAGCAACAGGTCAGAGAAAATAGGAGGCAGGAGGCAAAAAGATTGGGGATGACCCTGCATAAGGAAAAAAGTCCAACAGTAACACATTGAAAACACCACAAAAATACTCCTCACCAGTTTAGGAAAATAGATAATCTTTCTCTGAATAAAATAAGACAAAAACGACTTAAATCCAAAATGCACAGGTCAAGATATCACTTTTTAAAGGTTTAAATGAGTCTTCATCCACAAGAATCAGTGGTTGTATCGTTTTAAAACACAGTACCTGGGATGTGTTTTAACACACAGTACTTGGGATGCATCAGAATTAATGACGCAGAGGGCAGCAGAGGAGGAGCTGTATCGTAAAATAATGTGATCCGTTGATTTTTCAGATGTGGCGGTGGCAATGCATCATTTATTCCCAGGCAGCAAGGTGATGCTTCATTTTCTGGGAGAATAGCCTTGGTTCCTCACTGAGGTCTGAGGATATTTTGATGCTCAGGAACCATGCGTGGAAAATCCATAATTCGCTGGTAGGCTGGAGCAGGCGCTGTGTCGATCCGGTAGGTGATGCAGTAATTGTTCAGCCGCAAGGCAAGCGTTAAATCGATGTTTGCAGGTGTTGCGCCGATTTTCCGGCACACTGGACTTTCTTCTCTTTGGTGAAGACTTTGATAGCCTTGAGATCTCAGAACAGCAAGCAATCTCAATCCAAGCCCTTGGAGAGCACTTGTGGAGGAAGACAGAGTCCTTCCAGCAGAGTCTGGGATCAGCAGGCGGCAGAGAAATAAGCAGGGCAGCAGTCCTTCCAGCAGCCAGGCAGTCCCTCTGACAGAGTCCAGTTGTAGGTCCAAAAGTGTCTGATCTGGTGGGGTCACAGAACCAGTAAAATCACCCAAATGTGTCTTTCAAGTGGAGGAAACTTAAAAGAGTGATTTTGAAGTGCACAAGTTCCCCTTTCATTCCAGCCCTGTCTGCCAGGAGCCCTGTGGGGTGTTATCAGTCCTTTTGATGGGACAGGCCACTGGCCTTTGAAGTGTAAGAGAGAGCCCCTCCACCCTACCTTCCCAGTGAAACCCATTGGTGCGTAGATGAATGCAGATGCAGCTGAGTGGCCTGTGATAATGGCTGTCTGATTGGAAAACACATGGGGAGCTGTCAACCAGCACAAACTAGATGTAGATTGGAGACAGGCTGTAAGGCACAGATGACAGTGAGGACAGAGAAATGCCTACTTTCTAAAAGTGGCATTTCTAAAATATCAATGTAAAATCCCACTTCACCAATTTCTCACTACCATTTTAACCATACCAAATATGACAAGGCTACTCCTCTTAGATCAGAAATTACCACTTAAAAGCATATAAGCAAATTTCTAAAGCTGGCCTATGGGAGGAGCAGGCTTCACAGTAGTGAAAAATAACTTTGGGGGATTTTCACCACCAGGACATTTAAAACGTATACGTGCTTGTCCTGCCTTTTACTTACATAGCACCCTGTCCTTTGGGTTTCCTAGGGCCTACCTTAGTGGGGACTTATGTGTAAAAAAAATGGGGAACTTAAAGCTTGGCAAGCACTTTTAAATGCCAAGTCAAAGTGGCAGTGAAACTGCACATACACAGGCCTGGCAATGGCAGACATGTGACTACTTGGTTAAGCTGCTATTTATGTGGTTGGCACAATCAGTGCTGCAAGCCCACTAGTAGCGTTTAATTTACAGGCCCTGGGCACATTTAGTGCACTTTATTAAGGACACATAGGTAAATTAAATATGTTTGTTTGGTATGAGCCAATGTTACCATTGTTTGGGGAGAGAGCACACGTACTTTAACACTGGTTAGCAGAAGTAAAAGGCCAGAGTCCTAAAGCCACCAAAAAACGAAGTCAGAAAAAGAGGAGGAAAAAGACAAACGGTTTGGGGTGACCGTTTGAAGATAGCCATTTTCCAAAAACGACTATTTAGCTATTCACAAACTCTGAGTGTAAATTTACTCCAAACATGGAATATACATTGAGATGTGAATAGTAGAGATTTAAACTTACTCAAAAGTGTAAATTACTCAAAAGTGTGTAGCTTCCAGGACCCTCAATTTGATGGAGACATACACTTTTGGAGGAAATGTACACAGAGATTTTCCAAATAGCCAAAAAGTAGTAAACTTACTTAAAAGTGTAAGTTACCCTTGTGATTTAGGCTCTACGTTTCTTTTATTGCAAGTAGTCATACAAGAAACATAGTGCTAAATAACTTTCCTCCACTACAATTTCCCCAGCCAGGGAAACAAACGCTTGGAAAGCATTGTCGGGATAGGCGAGGGAGACGAAGAGGACTCAGATTATGCAACATTATGTTTCATGAGTTACAAGAATTTCAGTGCCAATTTCTCTGTCTCCCCACCCCTTCCTCCAACAAAGCTTTTATTGGAAGCTGAAATGTAAAAGTCTGCACTGGAGAAGCACACTGTGGGTGTCTGTCCAGTAATAACCAATTACCAACCTCTAGTATAGGGGATGGGCAAAACTGTTTTCAGTACATAGGGCACAACCCCCGGGAAGGATGCAAATCAGGGATGAAATGCAAATGATTTACCTACCCTGAATTTGCATTCACCGTTCCATTGACTGAAAAAAGCAAGTTTGCTCAACACTGTTCCGGAAATGGTCTGACACAGAGAAAACATGATTCTGCGAGTGCAGAAGGGCTGCTACAAAGGAAAAGAAGCCCTCTTACAGAATACAACTATAGGGAAAACGAACTGAATAATAGGGTATGGATATATGAGTATAATAGGGACAAGAAGTGTCATCCAAGTGAAGATCTAACCAGGACTTATTGTTATATAATACTGAATATCATACAAAACAGTGAACCCCAGTTAAAAACTCAGCAGTATTTTTAAATAGTCCATAATTTAACAGTGTTTGCTGCTCGGAAGTGAGAATGAAAGTTTATGAAAAATGCTAGCCTCCTGCCTTGCCATAAAATGTAATTAATTGCTATGTGTAGTAATTTAAGGGGAATTATCACTTTTAACTACAAGTTGTTAGAGTTCTTGCAGGTAAACAAATGTGCAATGCATGCACGTGTGAAAGAATTGATCAATGCCTTGTGAAACTGTACACCACTCAATTCAGCAAGGAATGCACAAAATACCTTGTTTATGTATACCGTCACTTGACATCACCAGAAGTGCTCCAGAATAATCCAGTCTTTTAAACCTGCCCTAATGCCACTTATTGAACTGAGGTACCATACTTCCCTTCCACCCTCTGTTTGGTGCTTGGAGGCAGTCTGGCTCTGGGGATACACACATAGCTTTCCATCTTCACTTTCCTTTTCTGAATACCCCACTTTTCCCCCTCTTCATTTTCCATTTTTGCATCATCCTTTCTCATTCATCATAGCTTCTACTCTTCACTTTTGCTTTCTGCATTGTTTCATTTTGCCTCTCCTCCCCCTCCTTCATCACTTTTCATCTTCACTGTCCCTTATCACTTTCTTTCATTTTCATCTTCATTGGATATACCTTTCCCTTTTTACTTTCCATTTCTTCACAAATCCCTCTTGTTCTCTCAATGCCCATCATCAATTTTCCTCTTCACTTTCCATTTATTTGTCATCCACTTTCCATCATCGCTTTCCTTTTCCACTTTGACACCTTATCCCTTTACTTTTCCTTTCTGTGGAGCTCCACATCTTCACTTTCTCTTCCTGCATCTCCCTCTTCATTTTCCATTTCTTGTATTCACTCTTCACTTTTCCTTTCATCATTGTACCCTCTCCGTCCCTCATTGAGTTCCCTTTATGCTTTCACTTTCCATATTTATATCATCTTGTGTCAGCTTTAAATTGCCTTCTCTGCAATGCCCTCTTTCGCTTGCACTGTTCCCATTTTATCTTTCCCTTTTCGCTCAGAATCACCATTCTTGCTTTGTTTCCTTCTCCATCACACCTTGTCCTCACTTTCTTTCATTATTGCTTAACCTCTTCACTTTCCCTTTCCCTATAACTCACTTTCAGTCCTCACTTCCCATTTCTAGATCCTCTCTTCTCTCTCTTTCATCGAGGTTGATGCTTAGAGCCATGATAATAGCTGCCACCATCATAATCCAGCATTGCTGTGTTTATTTAGGGCATAGAAAATAAACTAATATCATTAGACTTGAGAAAGTGAAGATGCAAATTTAGGTTAATGCCACACGCTTTGGCTGGGCAACCCTATTGGAAACTGAAGCGCAGTCCAGTGTTTTGCCATTGTGTTTTCACTCTCAACAAAAGGATACATCCAAGGTGACCAGCTTTGTTCATATATTCTCTGCTATCCAGAGATCAAGGACATTTCTATGGGACCCCTAGCAACTGCCTCACATTCTGCAGCCTGTATACAGCAAGAGCTTGTGTCTTATTCGAGGATTCTCTAACAGCCAGGGGTACTGCAGTTTGCTATAGCATGGACTTATGTTTGATGGAGAGACCTCTAGTAACTGCCTAAGATCTGCATCATGCTACAGAAATGGCTAGTGGCTGACTTGAGTGACTTCTAGCAGTGGTCTAACACACTGCAGTCTGCTTTAGGCAGGGGCGGCTCCTCCGTTAGGGCAGAGGTGCGCCACCCCAGCCAGCAGCAGCAGCTGCCAAACTTCTACAATACAACGATAATAAACTATGTTTATTATTGTTTTATTGTAGAAGGGGCGGGGCCACAGGCTGTGACAAGCACAGAGGGGGAGCACTCAGCACTCCCCCTCAGTGCGCATGCACACTAAGCTCTGTCCAGCCCAGCAACGCAGTGTCGGGTTGGAACGAGAGCAGGCAGACTCTCCCAGTCTGCCTGGGAGCACCCTGGTTAGGCGCTCCGAGCAATCAGAACATTGCTGTCAGACGGCACCGTTCTGATTGGCCGTATGGCAGACTGGGAAGTCTGTGTCTGCGGTGAAGGAAAGAAGAACTGCGTGGTGGTGACGGCGGATTCAGGTACTTTTTTTTGTTAATTATTAATTTTACTCCACGCATGGCAAGCAGCTCCTGGCCTTAGGAGAGGTTTGACTTTGTGGAAGTTAAGTACATGTACAGTACTAAAACAGTAATTAGAGTTTCTAACGATGCAATGCGAACGTGGTTTTCCGAAGCCAATAGGTCTGGCTTTCATTTTCAGTTACAAGCCAAAGCTTTTGTTTTAGCTTTTAAAAAACAGATCAACTGGTCTCGCAATGTCTGTATTCTTTTAACTTTATGATACATACCTGGCAATTTCCGAGGCCTTTCCCCATCCCCTTGATTGTTTGGTATATTGCCATATTGCCACAAGCAAAGCGCTTCATGGCTCCTCATGGCTTGTAGCTCCTCAGCAGAGGAAGATTCCTCCCTTCCTCACAGCGTCACAGGCGAACTTGTGTTCACAGCTTCCATACGGAAGGACTGAAGCACAAATCCTAAAAGTGATTTGTTCCTTACCCACAAATAAACTTCACGCACTTCTTAAGAGGCTTGGTAAATGGTTAAGAAAGTGTGACAACATTTTTCTCGAAATTAGCAGTAAATTCGCATAGGCTCAGGAAAAGCTATACTTTATTGATTCCTTCAAAAGAATTTTAAGTGCCTGAGCCACTGCACTTCCGCCTTTAGAAATATACATTTTATTACATAATTTTGATCAACTTTCTGTCAGCACTCTCATGGTTTTTAGTTTTCAGTCACCGTCATTCCAGCTCTCACCAAACAATAGGGTGTCATCCTGAAATCCCTGCACACCATTTAATCCCATAACACCATGCATCAACTGCAGCAAAATGACTGATGCCGAGTTGGACTGGAAAATGCCCCCTGGGGTGACAGATTCAATAAGGTGACTTGATTCCGTGGCAAAAAGAACTGAATTGCAGTCTAATCTTAAATCCATTTTCATATAACATTGCTGTGAACTGCTAACGCGTCCCAATCTAGATAATTTATTCACCCTGGGACTCGTTTTAGGCCGATAAATCTTTTGACCCTGATTGAAGTCTCCTTAAGACGAAAATACTAATCAACATGTCAATCAATAAATCAATAACATCATCAATATTCACAATAGCATATCAATCAAATTAATCGGTAACATCAATAAAATTTGAAACACACCATGACCTTTTAGTCATGAATAACCACACAGAATTTAGTATGATTTATGATATTTATTCCCTATTGGTTACAATTCTACTAGCAAGTTTATTAGTCTCAATACCAGAAAACACATCAACAACGTCATAATATGGGAACTCAAATAAGATTTCATCAAAGCAAAGATCATGAACATTAGAACATAGCACAACGTCAACATGGATTAACTTTAGCAGAGTACCATTAGCGCATTATTCAACAAAGCATAGATTCAGTCATTTTGTCTATTTGCGTCCGTTTAGTGAACTCCCTTAACTAACCTCGAATCAGCATTAGCATGTTGGGCTTCATGCAAAACAATTTGGCAACATCAATTTAGAAAACATCTATCTATGGTCTCTATCAAAAGAAGCAGTTGGTACCTAGAAAGAAAAGGCAAACAGACAATACAATTTCATCATCATATAGTTATCCTCCGTAATGGATCAGCATACAGAGTCAGTCTTCGTCCTCAGGACATCAGCTGATTCGCCATCAGCCAGGAAACACAGCAAAGTTCAGTAAGACCGGGCAAAAGGGAATACATCCCTCATAAGGAGGAAAAGTATGAATTATGCAAGGCAAAGTAATTGAGGATGGTTTGCAAAGTTCAAACAGCAACGTCTTTGGGCAGAGTAACAAAGTGTCTGGGCAATAGCAAAAAGCACGCAATGGCTGATTTCTCCTCGTGTCCAAGAATTTTATATCAATCTTGTTGTACAGTCCCCTAATTTCCAATTGGGCAAGTTTTGGCACACCATCATCTCCATCCAATGGTTTACTTGTCGTCTCATTACGATTGTCACCCTATAACAGTTCTCACATAGTTTATTGGCTCCTGTAATTGACGTCTCCAACGGGTAGAATGTCAGGTACAAACTTATAGTTTCTCAGACTCAGTTAGTAGTTCCATTCTCTATACCAGTTCAGGCGACCTTGTACCTGTTGCAAGTTTACACTGTTGCATTCGGCAAGAATGTCTCCTTGAGCAAGTCGAGTCTCATGAGAAAGATTTTACTATGGTTACACTCATCTTCTAACTTCTGGAAAAGTACAGCTTCATGTCCTTCAGCAAGTCAGCACATTGCATGTTAGAAAAACACATTTAATATAAAACCAGGCAGCTAGGCCCGACTCATGCTAACTAAGGCCTATTGAATAATTAGCAAAACCTTAACTTATAACTCGTAATACTAATACAAAATCATACATTAGTGCATTAATATTTCATTATCAGTCAATTTCATGAATCATCGAATACATTGGTGGCCACTCCCCGTGGGCACATTTCATACACATGCGTTAACGTTTACATTTTCTATGCAATTTCACTAAGCATTATATTGCAAGCTTCTCATGTTAATTATTAGATTTT
Source organism: Pleurodeles waltl (assembly GCF_031143425.1). Classification (NCBI taxonomy): domain Eukaryota; kingdom Metazoa; phylum Chordata; class Amphibia; order Caudata; family Salamandridae; genus Pleurodeles; species Pleurodeles waltl. Next base: position 34,978,694 of record NC_090439.1, read on the forward strand.
AATCACACTCCATCAATCCCTCCTCTGATGACACTTGTCATCACATAAATCCTTTCCCTTCACAATATTTCACTTTCTTAGTTCCTTCATTTCAACGTCTTCCCCAATTTTTGACTTTTCGTATTTAGCTTGGAATATTTACTCCCTTTTCTTTTCTTCCCTCCTCAAATTCCGTTTTGCCAATTTTTCTCTAATTCTTTTACTAATTTTACATGATAACCATAGTCCGAATAAACAAGCTAAAACAATCAATATTCCCATATATTATTTTTGCAAATATCCCATACCAAATATTACTAAACCAACTTCCCACTTTAGCAAGTCCCATTTTCCCAAACTCCAGGTTCTTTCAGGTCTTTCAAATCTGTACTATCTCTTGTTAGGTTAGTAAGCATACTTCTAATCTTATTACTATTATCGGGTATATAGGCACAACAATGCCTCTCATTAAGCATCCTACCGACTCTGCCACTTTTCGTTAAAAGAATGTCTAAAGCAAGCCTATTTTGAAGAGTCATAGCCCTTTCCGCAGCAAGTTCAGTATCCACCAGGAGTCTAGCCCCTGTGAAGTTTGTCAGCATGTTATCCACAATAGTAGACAACTTTCGAATCTTTATGGAATTCAAAATAACTCCCACTGAAGGAATTATTGCTCCAAATATATCACCCATGACAGCAGCCGCTGTCTCTCTTTTCTGTGTAGTATAATGTAATTCAGACAATTTAGGAAACTTCTTTAAGTCATCAAATTGGTAAATCTGTTGGAAAAAGTATTCCCAAATAACATGTCCCATACCATCCCTTTGGAAGACGGTAATAAACATTAAGTCCACATATGTAACAGATCCCTGGGATCACTGGATCCTGTCCATTTAACATGAACGTCCACTTGCTCTGAAACAAAAACACATGTCTGCACTCACTCCTTCCCACAAATAAAGTGTCATGGTCCGATTTTGGCCTATATATACAAAGCTTCCCTATGTGTAATGCATCTAAAGCTAATTTGCCTTGTGTCTTTATTGCACTATAAGCATAATCATTTGCAAACATTAGTTTCTCTAATCCCTTTTCTAGCTTTTCTGTTAACCCTTTTCTTCTATCATCAGTGTGATCTAAAAAGCTCTTCTCTACAGGCGTTAGTAAGCAGGTTAGATTATTGTGATGCGTATAGGCTGTGCCAAGTGTCAGTGTAGGCTCAAAGAAACCCGTATCTATTTTTATACTATGATCTCCAGCTATCTTATGCAAATATTCATTTATAGGCACAAACGAAAACACTACGGGGGTCATTCTAATCTCCCGCCGCCCGCCAAGCGGGAACCGCCAGAAGACCGTACCGCGGTCAAAAGACCGTGGCGGTCATTCTGAGTTTCCCGCTGGGCTGGCGGGCGACTGCCAGAAGGCCGCCCGGCCGCCCAGCGGGAAACCCCCTTCCACGGGGATGCCGGCTCCGAATGGAGCCGGCGGAGTGGAAAGGGTGCGACGGGTGCAGTTGCACCCGTCGCGATTTTCAGTGTCTGCTATGCAGACACTGAAAATCTTTGTGGGGCCCTGTTAGGGGGCCCCTGCAGTGCCCATGCCATTGGCATGGGCACTGCAGGGGGCCCCAGGGGCCCCACGACACCCGTTCCCGCCAGCCAGGTTCTGGCGGTCACAACCGCCAGAACCAGGCTGGCAGGAAGGGGGTCGGAATCCCCATGGCGACGTTGCCTGCAGTGCCGCCATGGAAGATTCTTCAGGCCAGGGGAAAACCGGCGGGAAACCGCCGGTTTCCCTTTTCTGACCGCGGCTTTACCGCCGCGGTCAGAATTGGCCTGGATGCAACGCAAGCCTGTTGGCGGTGCATCCGCGGTCCCCGGCCCTGGCGGTCTATGACCGCCAGGGTCAGGATGACCCCATACATCTAGATTAGAATAGAAGTACTGAATATATTCTTGATCATAAAGCCTTGTTAATAACAAACTACAACTTATCCCGTAAGTTAGCGGCAAACTATTATGAGTAACCCCTTCTTGTACTGATGAAGGAATTTTCGTGCACACATAACAATTCTTCGCTTCCATTGTTTCAACATACTCATTCAACAAGCGATAGAAGACATTAGTAGATAGTTCCCCTTTTGTGTTAGTTCCCTCATTCAAATATTTTGTATCTTGCTCGAATCTCTCCCATGGCGTTAGTGTAGCAGTCTCAGGAATTGAAGCATTGTTAGTCTCGCTCTTATCCACCAATGGCACTCCCACAATCACAGCTATGATTACTATCGCACATACAACACCCAAAATAATACTCAACCATCTACGAATCCTACTCCTATTATTATTATCTCTAGTGTTAATCATGAACTGTAAAGAATCAGAAAGCAGAACAATATAAAGGCAAACAATCAACTGAGGAAGGTCTAAAAGCTATTTTTTTTCTTCTCTTAAGCAAAGTCTCTCTTTAGCAAGTATTACAGCATTTCATTCACTCCCAGTATCTTTGTCAAATCAGGTTAGCAGCTTGTCAAAATCTGTTTTTCAAAAGTCAATTCAGGTTAACAGTGTCACATCCGGTAATTTATCAGTCACTTTTTCTCTCAGCATTCCATCTTTATTTTAATTTAACACAATCTCTGTTCTCTGTGGTCAAATTCAGGTGCCATAGTATTGACTTGGAATCTCTCGATCAAAAAAGAATGCCAAGAATTCTTGTTGCCACTCAGATGATGTTGCATACTCCCATTCAGGACCTGCGTATCTTCTGTTTGCAACTCGCTTTCTTTTTAGCTTGCGATCACCCTGCAATTCTCCTTCGCTCAGATCCTCCCTCCTTGTGCTATCAATTTCTTCCTCTATTGTTTCGTCTATTACTACTTTCTCTTTTGCAGCTTGTGGCTCTGGCCATTTATCTCCTTTCAGTGTCCTTTTACTGCTCGTCTTTTCAGGTTGCTGGTCAATGCCCTCCTCTTATGCTATGGTGTTTTCTCTTGATGGCTCTGCAAGCGGCTCAGGAGGAGTCCGAACACTCTGACTTCCTTCTGTTTCGCCTCCTTTGCCTTCCGGGTCTGTCAGGGTCTTAACTTCAAACCTGTATCCGTCTGCTTCTGGGAGAACTTCTCTTTGCGTTGGTTCTCCTGGCGCCTCAGTTGAGATGGGCTCACTGTCACCCCTCCGGATCTGGTTTGCGGTTTGAGTGACCAGGCCGTCCTCAACGGGCTCTCCTTCAGTCTCAGTACCCCTTTGATTACTCTCCGGCCCTGAGACTTCCTTTTCCTTAGATGTTATTTTCAACAACTCAATTTTCTCATCAGTTGGGCACGTCACCTTCTTGGTGTGACTTGCATGGATCCAGTTTGGAACTCCCGCACATTTCACAGCAGTAGTAGTTGTCAGTATCACTTGATATGGCCCCTTCCAACGTGGCTCCAAACATGACTTCCTCATGTGTTTCTTGACAACAACCCAGTCACCGGCATTCAGATTTTGACCTGGATCACTTATCGGTGGCAGTGTGGTTGCTTCCACCTGGTGATAGAAAGAGCGGACCACATCAGCCAGACCCTTGCAGTAGTCCAACACCATATCATCCGTGATATTCACAAGAGCATTTGCAGGCACTGCGGGCAATCTCATAGCTCGGCCCATGAGAATTTTGTGAGGAGACAGTCCTGTTTTCTTGTTGGGAGTATTTCTCATTGACATCCGCACTAAGGGCAATGCATCTGGCCATTTCAAATTTGTAGCTGCACACATTTTCCCCATTCTCTACTTCAAGGTACCATTCCTCTGTTCCACTACTCCTGATGCTTCAGGGCGGTAGCTACAATGCAACTTCTGTTCAATGTTCAGTGCGGCACACAAGAGCTTAACCACCTCTTTGTTGAAGTGACTTCCCCTATCTGATTCTAAAGAGATCGGAAACCCGAAACGTGGTATCAACTCACTAAGCAGCAACTTCGCTACTGTCATTCCTACTGGTAGGGTAAGCTTCAATCCAGTGACTAAAGATACACACAATCACCAACATGTATCTCAACCCTCCACACACAGGCATCTCAATAAAATCCATCTGCATCCTGCTAAATGGACCTCCTGCTCTCCCGATGTGGCTCAAATTCACCATGGTCCCTTTCCCCGCATTCATCTGCTGACAGATGATGCACCTGTGACAAATCACTTCTCGGGCCTGTCTGAACTTCGGGTTAAACCAGTCAATTTTGAACAACCTAATCATGGCATCGCTCCCAATATGTGCTTGACCATGGTAAAACCTCGCAAACTGTGACAAAAGACTGTTTGGCAAGACCATTTTCCCCTCATCTGAAACCCACAAATCATCAGGTCTTTTTACACATTGCAATTTAAGCCAAATTCGTTTCTCTTCTTTGCTGGCACGTCCCTGCAACAATTTTAACTCTTCCATTGTGTCAACCACCCTTAATGCATAACCTGTGCATGTCTCATTTTCAGTTTCCGGTAACAATTCCCACTGATCTTTGAACGATATACAGTTCAAAGCACAAAACCCTGCGACTTGATCTGCATATCCGTTTCCCATTGACACAAAGTATTGTGATTTCACATGCGCATTGCAATTCACCACGGCAATTTCAAGAGGTAACTGAATCGCGTACAACAATTCCTTAATTCTTTCACCATTTTTCAATGGAGAACCAGAAGAGGTCAGGAAACCCCTCTGGGACCATAATTGGCCAAAATCATGGCCAATCCCAAATCCGTATCTGCGGTCAGTATAGATAGTCACTTTCAAATTTTCAGCAGCATGGCACACTCTAGTAAGAGCAACCAGTTCAGCCACTTGAGTGGAGTATACTCGTTCGAGCCAAGATGCTTCCAGGATACCGGTGATTGTACACACAGAGTATCAAGCTCTTAGTACTCCTACTGAGTCTCTCAGGCATGAACCATCAACAAAGATAATGTAATCATTTTCTTCCAATTGAGTATCTTTAATGTCAGGTCTCGGTTTGGTACACAGTTCTGTTACCTCAAGACAATCATGTTCTACCTCCTCAGCGTCATCAATATCTGTATTTTCATTAGGAAGCAAAGTTGCCGGGTTTAACACAGTACATCTTTTCAGAGACACATTAGGTGACCCCAGTATAATGGTTTCATATTTAGTCAGGTGGACATTTGTCATATGCTGCGTTTTAGTCCTGGTGAGTAGTATTTCAACTTAGTGTGGGACCATTACTGTTAAAGGATGTCCCATCACTATGCCTTCACACTGTGTAAGGCTTTGACCAACTGCTGCAACTGCACGCAAACAACCCGGTAAGGCTGCTGCGACTGGGTCCAAAGTAGCTGAAAAATACACTACTGGGCGGTTTGCACCTCCATGGACCTGTGTCAAGACAGACGGAGAACAAGCATCACGTTCATGACAAAACAGTACAAAAGGCTTTGTGTAGTCAGGCATACCTAAAGCTGGAGCCCTGCATATGCTCTCTCTCCGTTTAATAAATGCCTTCATTTCTTTCTCGGACATAGTCAGGGTACCCGGGCCATCCTTAATCTCCTTGACAGTCAACCTTACCAAAGGCTTGGAGATAATCAAGAAGTTGGGAATCCACTGACGACAGTAAACCACCATTCCCAAAAATATCCTCACGTCTCTCTTGGATGTCGGGGGATTCACCTGCAATATGGCTGTCACTCTTTCTTTAGAGATTTTCCTCAACCCTTTCTCAATTAGATGGGCTAAGTACTTCACTTCTTTCTGACAGTACTGTAGCTTCTTTGGGGACACCTTATGTCCGTTATTTCCCACATGATTCAGTAAGGCAATTGTGTCATACCTGCAGTCATCTTTCATTTTGGACGCAATCAATAAGTCATGAATGTACTGCACTAGAGTCGAATTAAAAGGCAGTTCTAATGATTCCAAATCCTTCTTTAATATCTGATTGAAGATGAAAGGCGATTCTGAAAACCCTTGATGAATTCGACACCAACTGTAAACATTGTCCAAGAATTTGAAACTGAAGAGAAATTGGCTATCCTAATGAAGAGGCACCGAAAAGAATGCTTGTGACAGGTCCACAACCGTGAACCACTCTGCGTCGCATGGAACCTAAAACATGATCACGGCTGGATTTGGCACTATGGGGCAACATTTTACCACAATTTCATAAATTTTTCTCAGATCCTGGACAATTCGAACTTTCCCACAAGGCTTTCTCAGTCCAATTATTGGCGAATTACATGGGCTGCTCATCACTTCTTTTAAGACCCCTTGCTTCACAAAGTCTGCAATTATCTGCGTCACTTGTATGAGAACATCTTGTGCCATGTGGTACTGCGGTACCTGGGGAAACATGGCATTTGGCTTCACATCTACTTTGACTAGTTCTACTCCTTTGATCAGTCCGCCTTCCTTTCCTGTCAAGTCCCACACTTTCTCTGTCACTGTTCCCTGTAATTCTGTTGGCAAATCGGTCACTGTGAACATCAGGAAGAAGCTTATGAAAGGGTATTCCTCATCTGTGGTCTCCGTCTCCGGCTCTGACATCTGACCATCGCCCCCCTCGTCATCACTGTTTGTCTGCACCTCAATCCCTTCATTAGAACAGGTGATTGAACACCTCGTCTTACACAGTAAGTCTCTTCCCAGTAGGGACACAGGACTTGAATCACAAACTACAAAACTATGTAATCCCTGGAAGGTACCAATCTCAACTTGGACTGGATCTGTAATCGGATTTGTCAGGAGCTGATTTGCTACTCCTACCACCCTTATCGTACGCCCCGAAAGCGGCAATTTCGCAACCTCTGCACTTCTGACTGTAGAGCGTGTAGCTCCTGTGTCAACCAGGAATGAAAACTTGTGACCCATCACCTTCCCCTGCACGTAAGGTCCCCTCTGATCTACTTCTCGGGATGCTACAAGCCTGCACTCCTCACTATCTGAACAGTCATCTGACCATTCATCGTTTATTGCATTCGCCCCACGCAATGGGAACTGTTGTACTGTATTATTTTGACTCATTGTTTGGCCTGTGACCTTTTGAGGAAGCATCACCGGTTGCTGTCCCATCGGAGCTAAAGGCAACTGCATTTGCTGTCTAGGTACCATGGGAACCTGCTGTTGTATTAGCTGCAACTGTGCTGGTTGAACATGTGGCATTTGCATTTGTTGCATAGGCTGGAGTCCCTGCATCTGAACCATATTATTCTGGAAGTTCGGATTTTGACCCCTAATTCTTGGACCCCTCACATTTTGAAATGTACCGACATCATTGCTTTGTTGAACAACGCCGTCCTGCACCATCATTGGGCACTCCCGCTTCCAGTGTCCCACACCCCTGCACGCATGGCATGGTAATATCTTTTTCATCCCTTGAACATCATTTTGAACAACAACCGTATTCAAGTCTGGACCACGGTTCATAAAACCTCCCCGACCTCTGCCTCTTTGTTGCACCTGAAACATTCCGTTTCCTTGAGGTTGCTGTTGTACCACCTGCTGTACCCCATTTCCCTGCATCCCTGCTTGAGCTGCCTTAAATTGCATCACCATCACCTTCTCTTTCAGCTTTCTTTGTTTCAATTCAATCTCATCGCTACAGTATTTCGCATACTGCAACACCTCATCAATCGGCTTTGCTTGCCAACATATCAAATGATTCTTAATCATCTGGCTAATCTCTGGTCTCGGTCCCTCAACGAACCTGAACACCAGATGGTTCATGTCTTTCTGTTCTATGACCTCCGGGCCACTGTAATGTTTGAACGCCTTTAACAACCTCTCATAGTAAGCATTTATCGACTCTTTGCCTTCTTGTGCCGTTCGATCAATTTTCTGCCAATCAATATTTTGTGATGACACCTTCTGCTTCAGGTACTCAATCACCTTATGATAATACCTCATCACGTCAGGAGGCGGTGCTCCAGTAATCTTACCCCTTGCCGGTTCCTTTGTCGGCCAATCCACACCCCTTTTTCACTCAAGCCACAAATCAGCTGGAACTATAATCTCAAACAGTGTATTCAAGTCTTCCCAGAGACATTACGCAAGCTTCACAAACCTGTCCGTCTGCTGATATCAACTTTTCCCTCAGCCTGGGATAGTCATTCGTAAATGACAAAATGTCACCTCTAGACCACGGTACATGGACTAAAACCCCTCCAGCTGTTTCTCTCATTGGTTACATCTTTATTGTTCCCGTGTCTGGTGCAGCTTTCGCCTGCTGCGGTTCCGGGCAGTCACCTTTCCCCTTATCTCTTTTCTTTGCCCATCTGCCTTCCCACTTCTCTAATGCTCCCCAAACTTGAGCACTCTGTAGTATCTCTTTGAGGTGTGCCTTCATCCCAGTAGACCTCATATGGTCAAAATCTTTATGTTCGAAGTCTAACCTATAACTCCTCTTCAGATGCTTAGTATTGTCTAAGTCTATGCCGTATTTGTCTGCTACGTTCGCTAACCTCTGGTGCACCTTACTCACTTATTTGGTTATTTTCGGGCACAGAAACCTCAATTCCGCTTCAGTGTATGATTCTAATCCGTTCACTCCCATAGTTCCTTCAACTAATTCTGCTGCTTCCACACTGAACCTTATAAAGTTCAGGTATTCCTCTCTCTCTGATTGCTCTGCTGTCATAGGAGTAGTCTGCGGAGTGCTAAGCTTGTCTAACCACTCAGTCAACTGTTACGCGGTTAAGCCTTGCAACGAGATAATTCCAGCCTGCACCGCCGGTGTCTGTGACATGTTTGCACTCTTTCTCTACACACGGCTTTATTCGGCTAAAAGCCATAAAAGGGAATACAATCAAGCAATACAAAAAGCACATTGTTCCAGCAACAATTAATATTCACTTACATACTAAAATCAGACTGTCTGGCAAATGGCCAATGTTAATCCTAAAAACAATAAATAACAATCAATTACAATAATACATTTTTATAAAACCCTTAAAATTTGCCTCCCATGCCATCAGGCACTATTTGCTTAACTAGGGGAGGACTATTTAATCAACTAAGTAAAAATAAATAAATAACTGGATCTAAAAGCTAGTTCCATAAGTGTCAAATGGCAATTCTAAATATCTTAAAAACCCTCCCGATGACCACAGTCCTTGTGCTAAGGGGCAAAATATTTTTATAATTCATGTTCTTCCCAAGCATTATCAATATCCCCTGGGCTAAATATATCCTTAGCTAAAAGTATAACCAGAGTCCATTGGATTACAGAAGACAGCTCCCATTTATCATTTTTGGGGGCCGTAAATTAACTGTGGGAGTTTTGTCTGAGTTAAAGCGCCTAGAGCCTCAGGCCCGCCTTGTCTCTGATGAATGAAATTGCTAATAAAAACCGGCTTAAACCAAAAACAACATATGGTATAGTACTAGATCTCAAGAATCTAGCTGCTTCATTATAATTCCTGATTCCAACGTTCCTGCAAATAGGTCGAATCCATTTCCTCCTTGGTTTATCATAAGCTTTGCAGTTTAGAAGTACATGATCCGTCGTTTCAGAAGTCTCCATATTACACAACCCACAAGTCGCCTCATGTCTTCTCCCACTCAAGGGGCCCCAGTTAGAAGTAAAAGCCCTAACCTGGAGAGTCCCATATCGGAACTTCATAAATAAAACTTTTGCTCTCCTAGGTTGGATAATATCTAACCATTCATCAGCTCTCGGTAGTGGTTTGATATCCAGGAAACTTAAGGTTAGTCTACCTAGATCCTTGCTCTAGAGAGGGCTGTTTAGGGTGAAGTCCCAAAATACTTGTTTTAGTCGAATCTTAGATTGTGTTGTGAGTGTATGCGGTTCTTCCCAATAAAATTTCAGCCCTAGATTGTAAAAGCATTGCCTTATATAGTGGAGCCACGGAAGGGAGATGGCCTTGTCCAAGTCCATGATCTTGATTAGTGCTTGCCTATATTGGATCAATTCAGGGGTTGTCCAAAGTCTACACCAATAAAGCAAGGGCCTCAGGGCTGGCAAATTACCTATTTGTTTCATGTTAATATCATAGGTTAGAGGAATCAGTGGAGTAGATTGAGGGAGACCCAGTACCCCCTCATAAAATTATTTTCCTGGGTAACCAGTGGGGTTAGATTTGTAAATCCCCAGAGTTCGGCACCATATAAAGCAGCAGCCTGTGCTTTGCACCTATAGATCTCAAATACTGGTAAAACAATGCTAGATCTTGAACATTTATAATTTTTGCTAATCGTCATGGAACTATGGACTAAGGAGATAGCAGCTTTATTGACGTGCGGTGCCCATGACAATTTGGCATCAAGCAGTATCCCTAGATAGTTGAAGTTTTTTACTCGTTCCAATGCCTGCCCTCTAATCCGAATGTTTCTCTTGAGTGCTTTATGGGGGTTAACAGTCAGGTATTTGGTCTTGGTTGTATTTATTTCTAATCCCTTCAAACTGCAATACTCACTAAATTTATCTAATAGGGTTTGCAAGCCCATGGGAGTTTGAGATAATAAAATGGTATCATCTGCAAAAAGGAGGGCGGGAACTGGATCACCGTTCAATCTTGGCGAGTCGTGATTACTTTGTTTCAGATGTTTAACCAGGTCATTGATATATAATGAGAAAATGGTTGGGGCAAGCACACAACCCTGTCTCACCCCCCTCTTGATAGGTATTGGGTCTGTCAACTCTCCCTTTGGACCCCACCGAACCTTTGCAAATGTATTTTCATGTAGCCTCTCTAGCTGGCACAGGAGGTTCCCCGGCATGCCCTGTTTCCCTAATGCTGCCCATAAGGAGTCTCTTGGCACCAAATCAAAGGCTGCACGCAGATCCACAAACGCGATATAGAGGTGACCCTTCCTTAGTCTAGTATATTTCCACATTATTGTCAATAGCCTAAAGGCCTGATCGACTGTACTCGTCTGCTGTCTAAAGCCTGCTTGATATATAGTCAATATGCTGTTTTCTTCTATCCAGCTACTAATTCTATTCAGCAACTGTCTAGCATACATTTTTTGCATGACATCTATGAGGCTGATTGGTCTATAGTTCCCTGGGACTTCCCTGGATCCTTTTTAGTAGACTGGGATTATTTCTGCCCCTTTCCATGTCTCAGGCACTAGACCTCCCCTTGCTATAGCGTTACTTAAAAGATTTATATAAGGTGCCCAAATTTCTATACTATGTTTAAACATATCCCCCGGGATCTTATCCAAACCGGGGGCTTTTCCTGGCTTGATTGCTTTAATAGCATTCACCGTCTCCTCCAGACTAAATTGTAACTCAGGTAAGATGCCCCAAGTAGCTAGGGTTTTATGTTTTGAGGGATAGAAATCAAGGCTGGGAGGATCAGAGTAAAGGTGTGTAAAATAGTTAACCCATGTTTTGGGATCTATATGATGATCTGTGTTAAATATCCCCACTTTACTGCCGTGGGTAACTATTTTCCAGAAGATCCTAGCGTCATTGCTTTTTGCTGCTTTCAGCAGGTCTTGCCATTTTTGATCCTCCCAGTTGTTTTGGGCAGTTGCCAGTGTTTTCTTGTAACTGGCCCTTGCCTGTTGTACAGCTAATTGATTTTTTTGCTTTAGAGCCTCTATCAGTACTCTTTTCCTCTCCCTACATTTGATAGTGTACCATGGGCTGCTTGGGGTGGTTTGCACCTTCTCCTTTTTATGCTTATGCTGTAACTGTTTGGTCAGGAAGGGTCTTAGTGCAGTACTCATTAACTGATGGATGGCCGTAATCGGGATATCAATAGGTTTATTTTTTGCATAAGGCTCCAAAAGATCAGAAAATGTATTGTAAATATTTGTCATAGTGTCCAAATTGCCTAATATTGCTGGCCATTTTACAACCCTTCTATTGTTACTGAGGGTGGGTTGTAACTCCACCTTATCATGTTCTATATGTTCCAAATCCAAATCCAGGAGGTGGGCCCTGAGTTCAATTATTAGCGGAAAGTGATCGCTTTCCCTTCTTTTATCTATTTTAAAAGTCACTAATCTTCCCCATGTACTTACACTATGCAAAATGTAGTATTTTTTCGAGGTTGAGTTGCCTCTCTGGAAAGTATCCAAATTAAGGCCTCCTTAACCCACTCTGCCATTACACGCCCTCAGTCCGTGCTTTAATGTAAGGCCCATAAGTTGCAGGGCGGCCACTGTGCCCGGAACAGTTTTTTCTATTGTTAGATAAGGAATTGCTCTCATTCGATCTTCTTCTTCTGCTAAATGTTCTAATCCAATTATAGGTTCATAATTACAGTTAAGGTCACCCCCTATCATAATTGTCTCTCCTACTGGGATCTTTTTAAGCAGGTCGTCTAATAGAGTTATTTCAGGAGACTCCAAATTTGTCCTTCTAGGCCTTATATATACATTGAACAAGTGGGATATTATCTTATTTTTTTTCCCCAATACCAACCACAAAATATCCTCTGACTCTGTGACTTGCATACGTATCTCAACATTTAATGACATTTTCACCCATGCAACCAACCCCCCAGACGGTGTCCCTCTAGCAACTGAAGTTGCACTAACAAAAAAGGTTTTATATCCTAATTTGTACGGCGGATCTTTAAGCCAAGTCTCTTGAAAGACACAGACATGATATTGATCAATATAGTCCTGCCATTCGGGGTCTATAAGCTTATTTTTTAAGCCTGCTACGTTCCAGGAGATCATAGTGATAGGTCCCCTTACGTTTAGGGTCGTGGCATTAGGAGTAGGGCTCAGATATGCTGTCGAATCTTTCCTACGGGGCGGTGACTCCACTACACTCCCTGCCCCTGTAGCATGAAGATCATTCCCTTCATGGGGCTCACCTACTGTTGGGTCCCCATTTGGGCCCACTTGTGCCCGATCTAGCTGGATCAGTCAATCTACTCTTTCAAGATTGGAAACTCCATTTCTCTTTTGCAATCCCTCATTGTCATTATACTTAGGCCTCTGGACTAGGGGTTTGGTAATGAATGGATCTGGGCTAAACCTCATAGCATTGATTTTGGGGGTGGGGGTTCTCTGTTCCATGTCAATCAGGCCTCTGATTAATCTTCCATCCTTAAAAGTTAGTGCAATGACATCTTGTTGCCCCATCTCCCCTGGCATTCTTTCTGCGCCCCTAATATCTCAGCGAATTATGGATAGACAGTGCCTTTTGGCCCTGATCCAGTGTATAAGCTTATTCTTTATGGAATCCTCATCTTCTCTGCTATTTGGGGCCAGTTTTGGAACATTTAGCAGGTAAACAACATTGGTCCTAATAGGATACCTATCCCCCTCGGATGACGATTCCATGTAGTGCAACGGATGCGATCATTAAGTGCTTGGGGATAGGAGTTCAGAGTAGGTTCCACATTTCCTTTTTGGAGCCCTTTTACCAAACGGGGTTCTCTTCGTGGATTCCCTGTTTCTTGGCATAGAACACTAGCATTACTTCTAGGGTAATTGCGTGATCCAATATTTTCCCCATTTACCCCTCTCATACATCCCTGTGGTTGATGTAAAATCTTAGCTATAGCTGGGGTAAGGTTGGGGTCAATATTCAAGTTTTGAGAACGTGTGGATCTTCCATGTGGATGAAGAGGTGTAAGGGGGATCTTCTTTCCGCACTGAGCTCTATGGGTACCCCTACCCCCCTCCTTTTCCACAATATCTGATAAGGTTCTTACTTCAAGTTTCAATTCCCTAACTTCCTGGATTAATCAAGAGAGTAAGTCATAAAGATCTGCTATAGTTCTTGTTTTGTGTTTTAAATGATTCACTGGTTCTAGATTGGGTGGGGATGTCCTCTCTCTAGCTAACTGTACAATTGGGATAGTTGGATATAGCTCATCGACAGATTCCCCCTCTTGTACATTCTGTACTTTATTGCTATTGAGTTCTGCCAAGACTGCATATTTATTGTAGCACACAACTTCACACTCCTCCATATGACCCTTCTTCCTAATACTATCTATGGTGCATGGGTGTATGGATCGAGTTGTAGCATCCTTAGGGCTGCCAGTCCTAATATCCGACGTTACCTCCCCCTCTTGCTGGCTGACAATCTCTATCACTTTATCTTCCTCTGATTCAACTTTCTTCGTGTAATAGGAGGTAATCTTTTTATCAGGACCTTCCCGAATAGTGGCCCTATTACATAATAGTGACTCTACCTCCTCAATAAGATCATCAATTTCAGCTATAGTGCAGATTTCACCCGCATTCCTAAGTTTTTTTATAGGTTTCTCCTTCCCCCTTGGGGGTTCTGCTGCCTTACGTTTTCCCATATCTTGAGCCACCTATATAATGCCTGGGCTCTAATGGAATCAGTACACAATATGTATTTATAAGGGAGATTAAAAGAAGGTCTAGTGGGGGTAATAAGTGTTAACTTCTCGTATGGCAACGTTAGATATAAATTTTGCCCTCATAGATACAAGCAGACCTTTTGGAGGAAATGAAGAGGCAGAGGCCGTGGCCCAGCCCCGCTCCAAAATCTAACAAGTAATGATGAAAGCGTTACACAAATAGAGGGAGACTTCCGTCCTAAGGCCCTCTATAAAAATACCTTTTTTAGGAGTAATTGTCGACACAGTATCTTCAGGCAGCCATATACGTGTAAGTTGTCTAATCCGAACGTCTTTAAATGGATGTCAGGGGGGTGGCCCTGCCCTGCCTCTTCCTGGCAATGACTGGCAAGGACGGGCCCGCCCTTGGTCCGGGCTTGGCCCGGGCGCGTCCCGCGCGGCGGGAGCGCTGCTTTGATTTTAAAGGGCTCCTGCCCTGGACACGCCTCCCGGGACCTCCGATGCGCTTCCCGCGACGGCGGGAGCGCTGCTTTGATTTTAAAGGGCTCCTGCCCTGGACACGCCTCCCGGGACCTCCGATGCGCTTCCCGCGACGGCGGGAGCGCTGCTTTGATTTTAAAGGGCTCCTGCCCTGGACACGCCTCCCGGGACCTCCGATGCGCTTCCCCTCCCCTTTTGCACTCATTACCTGTGGTGTCAGTAGACCCAAACCTGCTTGTCTCATTGTCTCTAGAGGAACCCCCATCAGACTAAAGTCCAACAAGGACCTAGATCCCTCAACTGTCTGTTCTCGCGGTGTCGTCCCTTTGGAATTTCCAGTGAACCCTCCTCTTATCACCTCTTGAGTCATTTCTCCTTGATCGCATACACTAGGCTTTGCCTGCGCATATAGCGGTACTGGTGGGCCAACAGTAATCGGCAATGATATAGCAGCTGGTGCCAGTCCATTTCCCAATCCCGGTGGAGCATTAACTCCCATAGCTTGATTCGTTACAGGTGCTGTAACTGACTGCGGTCCTGTGACCGAAGTGTAATTCGGGACCATCTGTTGCTGCAGCTGGGGCAGCAATTGTGAAGTTAGCTCAATCTGCACTAACTTTGATCTTGTGTATACTGGATCAGGCGGTACCATCAAACTAGTAGTTGTCTCTAACACTGGGACATCAGGATAGAGCCTCTGAATTGGTGGTGGCTGCAACTGTATCTGCATGTCTGGTGCAGTGGATACACTAGCACCATTCTGTGTCAGAGCTGATGTGATAACATTATTTGCCTGTACTGCGCTTGTGGTTCCCTGATTTTGTATCAGATTTACAGGTCCTGCATTAGTACTCGGTCTATTGTCATTTATGGCATATGGTGGCGGTCGATCATGTAACAACTGATTTAGAAACTCATCATCATCGGAATCATCTGCATCTGCCCAAGACTTCTGAGTCTCCTTTTGCCTACTAGACCCCTTGTCTGTTTTACAAGTTGCCTTTCTCCCCTGTGTTTCAGCTTCTTGAGCTATTGCCGGAAACATCCTAACTCCGTCTATTATTTCCCTTCTCCACATCCTGGTCTCACTATCCCATCTAGCCTCCGCTAGAGTCTTCCCTGCTTTCCTCATTCTCCTCTCAAATTTCTGCTGCTGTTTCTGAATTGCCGGCAGTTCCCAAATTGTTAACGCCTCAAACTGAGCTTCTCTCGGAGGCGGCTTCTTCTCATTTAACACCCTCCGCAAATGTTCCAGAATCCTTATATTGAACGATCCGTGCTCCGGAAATGCCAAGCATCCTTCCTTTTCTGTCAATTTGCACCATTGCTTTAGCCAAAGGCATGGCGCTACTCCCTTCTCCTCTATTACGGCAGAAGCCGGAGTATCCTCTGGCGGTGTAGGCTCCCCCACACCTGCGGTAATGTACGTATCTCCCCTCAGAGCACTCCTTAAAGCCTTAAAAACTGAATTTTTGCGTCTTTTATTTTGTTTAGAATCTAATCAGGAAGTGACTTTAATTCCCAGAACACCCTTTGCCTACCTTCTCAACCAATTGCCTCTCCCGGACGGCTGCCAATCCGTGCGCGACCCCTCTCGGCAACTGACCTATCCCAGCACGGCTCCAATGACGTCACACTCTGCGGCTGACAAAGTCTTGCGGCTTGTCTTCCTTACTCTCTATTCACACAAAAACTAATGCAATATATTGCGAACACTTTAACAACAAAACCCAAATTTGCCGGTTTACTACAGGAAGGGTAACACAATCGCTTAAGAACTTTACATAGATTTCACTTGAAGCCTCGGCCACTACTCTCTCCTTCTCAGATCCCACACCCGCAAGCAAAATTTGACCCGCAAATTCTACTCTCGACTTGTCAATGGTTCGTTCTAGTGCACTTTAGAACTTGCCAAATCTCCATCGAAGGTTTCACTCACACACTTTGACTCAAACTTGACTCGTCAACCATGCCCGATTGACCTATTAAACCGCGCAAATTACAACATAAACCAAGTGTCTCATACATTTATCAATATACTCCGGAGTCTTAGACCACGCCGGGTCTGTACATCACCAACAACCACGTGGACAATTTTTGAGCACAAAGTGCCACACTCACATGAAGTTCGCCGACTTCCCTACTCTCATACTGCGGAGTACGCACACTCCTACTAAAACATTACCTGGCCTAAAATTCTCCCAAACCTCACAATTCACCTGCAATATGCATAAGCTGGGCAAGTGCAAATTCTACCTCACTCATACTAAAACGCCGAGAACATACCCAACTCACTTCGGCAAGCTCCGAGATGCCGGGAAAGTCATTTGGGACTTCGGGGCACATCATACCTCCAATTTGCATTATCTCAAAAACAATTCCAAACCAGTGTCGTCCTAGGGCCCCAAAGGGCCAAACTGTCCTCTGCTAACAGAACTGCTAACGCGTCCCAATCTAGATAATTTATTCACCCTGGGACTCGTTTTAGGCCGCTGAATCTTTTGACCCTGATTGAAGTCTCCTTAAGACGAGATAACTAATCAAAATGTCAATCAATAAATCAATGACCTCATCAATAGTCACAATAGCATGTCAATCAAATTAATCAGTAACATCAATAAAATTTGAAACACAGTATGACCTTTCAGTCATGAATAACCGCAGAGAATTTAGTACGATTTATGATATTTATTCCCTATTGGTTACAATTCTACTAGCAAGTTTATTAGTCTCAATACCAGTAAACACATCAACAATGTAATAATATGGCAACTCGAATAAGATTTCATCAAAGCAAAGATCATGAACATCTTATCTATGGTCTCTATCAAAAGAAGCAGTTGGTACCTAGAAAGAAAAGGCAAACAGACAATACAATTTAGACATATAGTTATCCTCCATAATGGGTCAGCATACAGAGTCAGTCTTCGTCCTCAGGACATCAGTTGATTCGCCATCAGCCAGGAAACACAGCAATACGTCCCTCATAAGGAGGAAAAGTATGAATCGGGCATGGCAAAGTAAGTGAGGATGGTTTGCAAAGTTCAAACAGCAAAGCCTTTGGGCAGATTAACAAAGTGGCTGGGCAATAGCAAAAGGCACGCAATGGCTGATTTCTCCTCGTGTCCAATAATTTTCTATCGATCTTGTTGTACAGTCCCCTAATTTCCAATTGGGCAACTTTTGGCGCACCATCATCTCCATCCAATGGTTTACTTGTCGTCTCAATACGATTGTCACCCCATAACAGTTCTCACGTAGTTTATTGGCTCCTGTAATTGACATCTCCAACGGGTAGAATGTCAGATACAAACTTATAGTTTCTCAGACTCAGTCAGTAGTACCATTCTCTATACCAGTTCAGGCGACCTTGTACCTGTTGCAAGTTTACATTGTTGCATTCAGCAAGAATGTCTCCTTGAGCAAGTCGAGTCTCAAGAGAAAGATTTTACTACGGTTACACTCATCTTCTAACTTCTGGAAAAGTACAGCTTCATGTCCTTCAGCAAGTCAGCACATTGCATGTTAGAAAAACACATTTAATATAAAACCAGGCAGCTAGGCCCGACTCATGCTAACTAAGGCCTATTGAATAATTAGCAAAACCTTAACTTATAACTCGTAATACTAATACAAAATCATACATTAGTGCATTAATATTTCATTATCAGTCAATTTCATGAATCATCGAATACATTGATGGCCACTCCCCGTGGGCACATTTCATACACATGCGTTAACGTTTACATATTCTCTGCGATTTCACTAAGCATTATATTGCAAGCTTCTCATGTTAATTATTAGATTTTAATCACACTCCATCAATCCACCATGGCTTCATGCTGTCATCCTTACAGACTAGGGGCCATATGTACGAAAGCTTTTTCCCATAGACACAGAATGGGTAAAATCCTTTGGTACATCTGGCCCTAGATGACCATCCCCCAGAATTTCATGATTTGAACTTCCCAGAACACATAATTCAGCATCTGATCAAGGTATGGTCCGACATCAATTAGAAAAATATGCATGGCTGAAAAAGATTCCTTTGTATGCAGCTCATGTAAATTTTTGATTTAGTGCATAGTAGAAGGTAGGGGCAATGGTGCCCTGGGAAATTCTGAGACCTCTATTAGCCCTTTGACTCCATGATGAGTTATACACAATAATTCAGTGTGCAGAGAAACATTCTCTGATTGGTTATGTCAGGGGTAAACTTTTGCTCCTTTCTTATTTTCTTCATATTCACTAAAGGCGTTAAGTCAAATTAGAATCTTTCCACAAAGGCGCGGGCAAAAAGAGATGTGTTTATTACACTGATAAAACTGTACCTTATATGAACAACATAACGGTGGCATTCCATTCCCATATATATTACAAAGCCGTTAGTGTAGACAGGAGACAAACCTTGTAGACGTCTTTTGACACAAGCCATTTATAACTAGAGAAACCTTTGCTTAGTCAAGTCTTGAATATTATGCCGAGCCTTCCCATTTTCGGTGGGCCCTGTTAGGGGCAACCCTTGGCTTTGTAGACAGAATAGATTGAAAAATCCACGATCAGCACTTTTTTTTATAACTCTTCAGACAGGTGAAGTGGCTTTGGGTAGCTTCCTTTCGCAAGTACCTCTCTATGCAGTTCTGGGGGTACAGCCTTTGTGTTTGGTAATCCAAAGCAGTGTAGTTTCCAACCTGGAGCATACACAGCAGAGGCACAAAGAGGTGTGAACTATTTGCTCCTGGCCATGCCCACACACATGATAGTAATCAGGGAACAGACAAAATGGTGGTTTTACCTAAAAGACCTCTCTCACTCTGAACAAAGACAACAGCCCCATTCACCACCATCTACCAGGTGGCAGTGCTGCAGGAAGGACCTAATTAACTTTCTAGAGCAGCCTTGTCTCCTTTTTCCTCACTTCCCTGTTAAGGTCTCCTCCCTCCATCTCATGTAATACACTTCACTTAATATACTCCTGATATCCTGTGATACACTTCCACTGTCTGGGAAAACAATGTCACCCCCATCTATAGCACAGGAAAATTTGGGACTTTCAAAATGGAACCCACAGATCTTCATTACTCTGCTTTGTTCATACCTGCAATGCAGATACTGCAATGGCCATGTACACAAACATGAACAGCATACACTTGGGTGGGATTAGGTGGCAGAACAGGGTATAAATCTGATTGCGAATTAGCAAGATAGTTTCAGCCACTGCCAAATAATTTCTGTTTAGTGAATGAGGGAAAACATTTAATTACAGAGTGCTTCAAACGAGACCTTTTTTCTGCACCAAATCTCCTTGTGCCCTAGACCAAGGTTAGGACACTCCAGAGTATGCTTAAAATGGCAGGCCTAGGCTTGCCACACTGCATACTAGGGCTCTTGATGTATAAATGATTTGTACTCTTAGAATCACATGTTTACATTGTTTGACCCTAATATATAGCACTATGCATAATGCTGTTTCTTTCTACAGTTTACATGCTGTAATTGCTGGCTACCTCAGAAAGACTTCCCTCACTATACTCCTAAAATCCTGCATTAACAATGACCTTGATGTACTTCGGCTTGATTCCTCTCCTATCTCTCTTCAAAGTGACCTTCCACTTACCTTCCACACTCTGCATGCCTTTAATTCCTGAGTATAGCCTCCTCTCAGTCTTATGCCTTCCTTAATCCTTCTTATGGGAATTCTAAAATTGGCTGATGCCTCATTGCATAGATCACAACCTCTCTTTAAAAGCTTATCCCTGTAAACTTACATTACCTCTAAACGGAGTAGCATGCTTCTTTCCATAAAGCACTTCAACGCCTCATGAGGCTTAGTAAGCGCTTTATAAATACAATTACAATTACAGCTACTAGTTGTTACACCCTTTATTAAAACCTCTATGGAGAGAATCATTGTTTGAAACAGAAGTTGATTGAATAGTCATTATGCCCTTGACTGGGTTTTTCATCCTCACCAAACATTTTATTTTGTATTCTAGAAATGTTGATTCCTTTTGCATGTGCTTAAAAAGGTTAAATACATTATTTATATGGTAATAATTTGGTGAATCCATTAAGAAATTCATGTTCGAAAAATACATGATTATTTTATATAATCAAAGTCCATCATTTCTACACTTTTTCCCAGAAGTTGCAGCTCAGATAGAAACTAAGTAATACATGGCATGTGGACACTAACCTGAAGAAACATAATCATTACTTGCACATGCATTTTTTAGAGTTTGTTTATTGCTTTTGGATAATCAGCCTTTGACCAATAGATTCTATATAGTCCCAATAATCAGTGATTAGGAGTTTGCCTTCTGAGAAAGCCTTGTAAGTCACTAGTCCCACATCCAAACGCCATACTCATAGCACAATTATTTCCCATTCAGTCCTGGGTACTGCTTTCAAATATTGGCCCAGATATAGTTATGAAATAGGTGTGACTTAGGCATGACCTTACTTTGCACTTAAGTAGTGGAAGCTTGTGCCCCTGAGGACGGCGTGGGCTCTCTAACCTCCCACTTAGTTGTACAATAGTGATGAGAAAGTGTTGACAGTTGTTCTCAGGGTGTACAGCCTTTAACCTGTGTTCTTTACCATGTAGGACGTGATCATGCATGTCTTTACCATGCAGCTATGTACCACAGAGGCCTTTTTTGATACTTTGCCACATATTACTTTACCAGGCAAGTAAATGTTTTTTTCTTAAATAGCAAACGTATTGTGTCATTAAAAAAGAGGGGTTTGGACATGCCCCAAAATGTATTCTTTTTGGAATGACATTTTAGTATGCCTACAGAAGATGCTGGGCTACCTCAACCCAGAAATGCCAGTCTTTGTTCTCTTTGGAGTGGCAACAAGAGACCTCCTGTTTCAAACCAAAACAGACAACTTCTGCATCTGGAACTGTCTGGGAGCTGCAAAAAACAATAATTACAGCTTCCTGGCAAAGAAGTCTCCCCGGCCATCAATCAACAGTATGCATGTCTATGGTCACTTATGGCCTTGGAGAAACTATCATGGGGCCTCACCGAGGACACGTGAGACTGTGAAACTGTATGTAAACCACTGCTAGAGTACCTCTTGAAGGGTACCGATTGGAATTTTACCGCTGAGAATAAAGGTACTGAATCTGTTCTGAGCCAGTCATGAGGCAGCAAGACATTTTCTAACCACCAAATGGGTGTTCTTTTTCCTCCTCCTTTGCTTCTTCTGGTTTGTAAAATGAACTAAAGACTTCACATCCTAAGATTACTCACCAAGCGTTATTATCCACCCTCATTCCAAAGTGATTTTAATCTCTTGCATGAAAATCAATAAAAATTATCCTGTCATATTAAAAAAGAGTTCAAAGTTGCAGGCTAAGTAAGATTTCAAAGATTCAGGGTCTAGGAGGGCTCTCAAAATGAAGGTGGAGCAGATTCTGTCAGTCCCATTTGGCATCTCAAACTCGAAGTAATATCTAGGTTGACATTTGTTCCCCAACATCCCTGCCTACTTGGGCTAAAAGGGCATAGGACTGTTCTCAGGAGAGGAGGGTCATTAATTGCAGCCAGGAATGTGCATTAGACTCTGAAGGTGAAATAAGTCACCAAATTGGTTCTAACCAAGTTTGGTTTAAGCAGCACAAAATGCATATAACTAAAGTTATCAAAATTCTGAATTGACTATTAACTTAGAGTTTGATAACTGAGTGGAAAATAACCTGGATCCATTTTGCTAGAATTTTCCCAGCTGGAGATATGAATCTATGTATTCCTGTTACTCTAAGAATTAAGTCTAAACATGCACGGAGAAAACAGCTTCTGGTAAGTTAGTTACAGTGAGGGTGCATTTTTTATATTTAAATATTTTGTATATTATTCACACTTCTCCATGGGCTTACAAGACACACTTTAGTAGTGATGTATAAATATAAACAGCACATTTCCATAAAATGTGAAGGTACTACCCCTTCCCATGTGTCAGGGCAGTACTTTTAAAGTACATCCCAGCCCCAGGACAGAGGTGTTCCTGGCAGCTATATATTTTTCAAAACCAAAATAAAATGATGGACGGTGTGTTGAAACTTTTCAAACACTCACCACCAGTCACAGATCTGAGTTTAATCCATTGTTATTTTGCACACCACGTCACCCCATTTTGGACTCAGCCATATGTAAATCAATCTTGTTCGTGATCCCCATGGGAACAGTCCAGCCGAAACTGCCAAGCCAGGTCCTCCCTGGGTTGGAAACAAGCAACCTGGGGCTGGTTTCAGGGTATCACCCCTCATCAGCCCGGCTCGCTTCAATACCATGGTGGAGAAAGCAAGGGATCCAAGTCTGGGCATGCCCATGCCATTTAGGGCACTCATGGCAAATTCAAAATAAAATGAGGGACGGAGTCCTAAAACTTTTCAACACTCACCCCCAGTCACAGATCTGGGTTTCATCCATTGTTATTTTGTTCGCCACTTCACCTCAGTTTGGACCAAGCCATATGCAAATCAGTCTTGATCGTGCCCCAATAGAAACAGTCCACCCCGAACTGGAAAAGCCAGGCCCTCTCTGGGCCGTAACAAGCAACCTGGGACCGGTTTCAGGGTATCACCCCTCATCATCCAGGTTAGCTTGAATCCATGGTGCAGCGAGCAAGGGACCCACTTCTGGGCATTCCCCTGCCACTTAGCAAAACCTAAAGGAAATGATGGATGGAGTGTTAAAACTTTTCAAACACTCGTCCCAGTCACAGATTTGGGTTTAATCCATTGTTATTTTGCTCAGTAGATTTCCCCAGTTTGGACCCAGCCATAGGCAAATCAGTCTTGATCCTGCTCCCCATGGGAACAGTCTAGCCTGAACTGCCAAGGCAGTTCCTCCCAATGTCGCAAAGAGAAAAGGACCCATGTCTGCACACATCCTTACCACTTAGGTCTCACATAGCAAAACCAAAATAAAATGATGGACGAAGTGTTGAAACTTTTCAAACATCACCCCCAGTTACAGATCTGGGTTTAATACATCGTTGTTTTGCTCGCCACATCATCCCAGTTTGGACCCAGCCATATGCAAATCAATCTTGATCCTGCTCCCCATGGGAACAGTCCATCCTAAACTGCCAAACCAGGTCCCCCCAGGGATGGAAACAAGCAACCTGGAAGCAGGGTCAAGACTGATTTGACTATGGCTGGGTCCAAACTGGGGTGGCATGGTGAGGAAAAGAATGATGGATTTAACCCAGATCTGTGACTGGGGTTGAGTGTTTGAAAAGCTTCAGCACTCCACCATCATCCTTTTGTGTTGCTAGAGACATATATTTTTGTCATCTATGTGAGTGGTTCAAATACATACTGCGGCCCAGGCATGGCATTTGACTTCCTCACCAGTGGTGTAATTTCTATGCCATTTACCAAGGCCTTAAACTTAAAGAAAAGTCAAACTGAAAAATTAGGCAAAACCAATTATAACAATTCAGTTTCAAAGCCATAGCAAGCACACTGTGAAGCTAGATAGCATTGTTACAGGGTGCAGAGTCCTACTTCTCTTGACAAAAAGGGCACAAAGAAAGTTTAAAAAATACAGAATAACCATGGTGAAAAGGAGCAATGTCTACACATCTTGTATTCGCATGCATTTACCAATGCACTTAATTCAAAGGCTTGATTTACAAAGATTTTGCTGTGCATAGTTGTGACTTACTCTTGGAATACCCCTGGCTTACTCCTGAATTCTATGAGTAGCCCAGTAATGTGCCTTACTTTTTCCTGCAGCTCAGGAGTAACGAGGAGAGCCCTCAAGAGTAAGTCCCAGCAAACTCTTTGTGGCTTTACTTGTGGACATCAAGAGATGTGAATGCAACCCTTCAAGTGCAAGCAGAAGGGTTGCATGTATATTCCAGTGGGGCATGCATACGTCTGACTTTGAATGTTCATTTTCATGTAAATTTTCAAACACATTTGTAAACCTCCATATGTGTATGCACATACAAGTATGTGCATAAGTATGGGTTTTTGATGTTAATTACAATTCCATCTTTGCAGACATTATATATGAACAGTCTAGGTAATTCTAAGTAATCAGAAATTCCAAATAGATAACCAGCTTAAAATTAGGTGCGGGCAGGCCCTTTCATTCCCCCTGCAGAACTCACGGAATTTGGCAACTCCACTTTACTCTTGTAACGTGAAGGTCTGGATAAATGCCACCAATCACCAGGTGGTTGATTTTTTTTCCCACAAAGCTCTTGAAATGTGAGTGGACACGAGCAAGATTTGGTGTCACCTAGTGCCATTTTCTAATTTGATCATCGTGTGTGGTCGCACTTGGAGGGCTGGTTCTCGAGTTCACTTGCTGCACCACAAGTAGATTCTCTACCACAGGGGCAGCAAAATCAACTTGAATGGACACACGCTCTTGTGCACTGCACAATGCCATCTGCACTGATTTTTCAGCACAGGTCTCACTGCTGGCATTAAATTGCAGTACGAGAAAAGCAGCATGTATATTTCTTCCTGTTGGTGCACACTTTGAAAGACTATGCAGGCTTTGAAGTGAAGATAATAGGGAGTTACAATCCCATTTTAGTAATCAGTCGTAACTGGACAAAATCAATAATTCCTTCTTCAAATCGTTCCTGTGCCATTCTTAAGGATCTGTCCTAGTTCACACACTTGTTAACCTTTACCTTGAACTACTAAACAACATCATGAAATAGTCTGGTGACCCATACCATCAGTCTTCTGATGACATCCAACTCTATTTTAAAGTGTCCTTTCTGATATATTTTGATTAATCTTAACTCCGTACAACATTCTATCCTGGATGACTGTCGACCTCATGCAAAGACAAAGACAACAAAACTGAATTGCTACTTAGCTTGCCATGATCCTCTTCCACCCCTGGTCAAAGTTGGCTATGCTCTAACACTATTATAGATTGCTATCACTCCATCATTTTAAGCTCTGAAATGCTGGGATTCATACTCGATAATTGATTTGTTATGCATGGCTTCCATAGGAAACCTCCATTGTTACACCAGATTTTAAATCTGGTAACTCACAGCTATGACATGGTACAAGTTCATAACAAAGCACATTGCCCACTGTAGCTACACCATAAAGGCTTTTCAGGCCTGCTGACTGGGCTTCCTGGTAGTATGTCAGTGCAGCACTGCATGTCTACTTTGACTGAAAGCAGAAGCACAGTTCAGCAGTAGGAAGGAAGCCAGAGAAGGTGGTGGGGGTTGGTTAAGGATGGCATGTAAGAAAATATTTTTCACATTTGGTCCAGGGAAGAGGGGCCACAAGATTGATGGTTCCTCCATTACTCCTTTGCCCCTGCATAGTAGTTGAAAGTGGGGCAAATGAGTTTGAGGCCATGCATAAAAAGTTCATTACAGTGATGTTTTCTACCTTGGAGTTCTGAAAGACATCATAGACACCTCGAGGTTTGCCTTTGTTGTCCATTAGATGTCACTCCGAACCCCATCAGTGAAAGCAGCCCCATAAATCACTATAATTCTAGATGAGTTCCTGGAGCACAGTAATAGAATCTCCTGAAATACTAATCAATGGGTTGGGATAAAATAAATATTTTTGAACAGAACAGGCCCTCAAAGAAGTAGTTCAAGCCCTAGTACTCTCTGGACCTGATTACAACAGTACAAGTCTCACTGGCATCCCTAAAATTCACCTTGCCCCCTCAAGGCATTTTGCATGCAGCTGTGTGTATCATCTTTAAGACTGATTGCTTCACACATATTACTTCTCTTTTACACTCTATGAATCAGCAACTGCTTGAGGTCAGATCTGCAAACAAAATCAATTATATAGTGCAAGACGTTTTATATTTTGATGACTCGCACAATCTCACTAAGTCACTGAAGATCTGAAAGGTGTGCCGCCAATTGTAAAGGTATACAATCTCTTCAACTTGGTATTTCACTATTCATTGAACATTGTACCCAAAAACAAGTCGTTCTCAAGCTGTGCTCCTAAAGCAAGGAATTCTATTTCTGCATCTATCTGCTCCATTACCTCCTTACCTACTTTAAAAAAACAATGTAATCAATTTTCATTTCATCGCCCCATTATTACTTTGTGCTTAGGCTTGAACCAAGAAGGAAGACCTTTTCTTTTTTAACATTGGGATTTTATATCTGGATTGCTCATAATTTTATTGCCATTTGCCTTCCTGTGTGCGTACCATTGTTGTAACCTCTCTTGTCGTTAGTCTCACTGTAGTTCTGGTGGACTTTTAAAGTGGTCATATAAATGCACTACCTTAGTTACCATCCGTGTACCACTTTCTTTTAGTTTGTTGCAATCTTTTGATTTGTAAATAGGTCTGACTTGTAATCCCATTTTTTCTTGGTGATTAATTCTTCTCCTCACACTGTGTTGTGTTTACTCTTTTCCCTAACTATTTGTCCTGTGTATAGCAACTTGATGCCTCTGGAGCTTATTCCTGATATATAAAAATCAAAAAGGCAATACACAAATGTTATGTTTACTGAAATTAAGGTTGGAATGCTTAGTTATAGGCAGCTTTCAATGAGACTCCAAAAGGTTAAAAAGTTTTAAGCCAATTCCCAAGATTAAGGTAGGATCAATGATATGATCACATATACAAGTAGAAGAACTAACCGAGATTAGCAAGGTTGCTGCAGGGCTAATTATAGTACATGATGTGATTTTGCCAAGCATGGATAATCCATCTTGATATCTAGATCTCCAAGAGTACGAGTTTGTCCCATTTGCTAAGATTAAGTAATAAACTTGATATCATAAACATCATCTGAAATAAAGTCAGATAGTTGAGTTTTGTTTTCACAGCCTTCTCAAAATCTGAAGACACACTGTGGTTAATTAATCCCTGGTGTGGCATTCAGATGACATTAGGGCCAAGGAAACAAATTGTATATTCATTGATGACAATGGATGAATTCGATTTTCAACATCAAGAGCTAAAATTACCTGAGAATTTAGGAAAAGGGAAGAGGCATAAGCAGCCACCAAATCTCACTGGAATAATGTGTTTACTCCAAAGAGCAACATGTTTTAGATATTGATGCAGCTGTTCGCTGATGGGTACAGATGGATTTTTCTCCAACGCGACAGCGGTATGCCTTCTATATGTATTTGTTGTGCCTCAGCATTGCAGTCCCCATTAAAGTTGAAAGGACATTGGAATTTGCTCTGCAACCAGTCAGGACGGAGAACAACTATGTTCAATTTCACACTCGTTCCAAGTGCAGACATGGAGAGAAGTAGAAAAAACAAATGAACCAGCAAGGAACATTGCATAATTTAAATAATAAATCAACCCAAACTCATTGGAAACCTTGAACAACTACAAGGAAAGAAGTGATGATTACTCATAAAAATAGAACTAAACAAACCGAAAATAAAATGAGAGTCGACACCCGGACTCAAATGAAAAATATGAAAAATAACAAAACGGCAAAATGCTAGAAATAATCAACAGATTCACAAGTTAAGGAACTTAAACATAAATGAGACATCTCACTTTTCATGCAGGGAATCATATAATCAGGTTTTAGCAGACGGCTCAGATCCATCCTGGCATTGTGTGCACTGCAGCTATCTCTTAGGGTAATTTATGAATAGGGTTGCATAGCTCTTGCACCACAGAACGTGGTGCATGAGTGATGCAAGCACAAAATGTGATTTATCAAGCCATGCAAGTCCACTTTGCATGGCCCTGAGTGGCATGGTAAATTTAGAGTACTGCAGCACAGCACAAATCACTGTTTTTTGCATTACTCTGTCCCAGCAAGGCATTCCATGAGTGTTGTGTGGGTGTTCCCACGTGACATCCATGGATTGTAGTGCATTCCAAGGTTCACAAGAAGTGGTAGACCTGGGAATGGGTCAAAATGCTACTCCTTTCCAGGTGAAGCATAATGATGAGAAATATCTTTATTTCTCCTTGTTTTTTCCTCTTTGTTTCTGGGCTGCATATTGCAGCACAAATAGAAAAAGGAAAATGCCTTAGGGCATTGTTTTTGTGCAAGAAGGTGTCCCTTCCTGAAAGAAAACAATCCTCCTTACAACGCATGCACCTTTGCACCATGGTTCAACAGTGCCTGAGTTGGTGTTAAATGCGAACAAACACAAATAATGTATGCAATGGGGAACCAATCAAACATTCATCCCCAGTCACAGATATGGGTTTAATCAATTCTTTTGCTCACCACACCAGTTGATGCTTGGCAGACAAAGCAGCACTAGTAGAAGAACAAAGGCAGGAATGACTGTACTCTTTTACATACAGCACATACCTGCCCTTGCACTGTCATGCAACGCATCAAGGTGACTTGCTGTGCTGTGCTGAGTGACTTTGCCATAAATATGGTGCTAAGTGGGAAAGAACAAGAAAGCTCTACCCACAATGAGGCAGATGGAGAACAGCTCTGCACAATTCCAGGCAGATCCCAAGGCAGTGTGAGCAAAAGGCTCATGTGTATGTCTATGTGTATGTGTTGTGCCCCTATGGTATGTGTAAGGTATATGAGATGTCCTGATATAAACTGAAAATGGTAGTTCTCTCCATATGTGCTCTCATTCATTGCAACAAGTCACCCACTCTTGGCCTCAAGAATCTAAAATTGATGAAGGACAAGTGGCTATGTAGACAGTTGAAGTGGAAATGGATTGACATGGCACTGAAAATAAGAAGGAGAGTTTCATGGTTATTTAGAGTTTTTGGAGAGGGTAAACTGCAATACACTGCTGCTTATAATGGTAGTTTACAGTTCATTCACCTTAATTAGAAGAAGTGATTTATGGTGGCTGAGTGTCAAGCTTCTGACTGAGATGTGAAGTGGCTGTGATTTTAGGTCTTCCTTTACTCTCTCCAAAGGTGTTGAACATGCATCCACTTCTGCAGAGAAAGAGAGGAAATGGAGAAAAGGAAGAGAAAACCTCTAAGAATTTTGCAATAATCTTACCCTGTTCCTAGACAGAGAGAACAATGTTGAGACCAGATGTCAACCACAACACCAACAATGACCTCAGAATGCAATAGAAAGGGAGATTTGAACAGGAACAGCAACAAGTAGACAAACAATAATCGACAAACATTAGGGGCCAAGCCACAAGCAAAAGGCAGTGAACTAAAGTCCAAGGAACCAGGAAGGAAGAATACAACAAAACTGTTGCGTCGCAGGCCTAACAGAACAAACTATATGAGAGTGGAAAGCCAAAAGAACTACCACTGTGCAAGACACAGAGCTGTTTGGAATGTTATTAACTATGGTTTACTCATAATAACTTGGAAGCAACTCTCACACTAAGACGTTCTCACTCCAATAGTGGTTAACGGTCTAGCTGATCTTAGGTGGTACTGCCTCGTCTTTTATAACCTCCAACCTCAGCCTTGTCTATATCAGGTAATTCCGTAATTTCTTAGGGAAATAATAATGCAATGATTAGTTTAAGCACCTCTCTTTGTGAAGCACCATGTAACCTCTTAACTGCTCGCTGGCTATGCCAATGGAAGCCTTTGACCTTGTGGCCCGTGCTCCACTTGGGCACTAGGTCAAAGTGACTGTTGCTTTATCCTATTTTAGTCAAAGTCAAAGGGCCCAATTCCCAAAGGTAAACCAAATTTCTAGGTTTAGACCAAGAGTCTAAGTTTAGACTCATAGTACAAGTAAAGTTAGACTTTTGGTCCAAGTTTAGACCAACAGTCCAAGTTTCGATGTTTTGTCAAAACTCAGACCAAAAGTCTAAATTTACTATGAGTAAAGTTCAACTTTAGGTCTAAACTTAGACATTTGGTCTAAACTTAGGCTTTTGGTATGAGTTTACCCTTGTGAATATGGCCCAAGGCCACTAGATTTCATTGCCAAGAATTGCCAGCCCTCCTGGGCAGACAAATCACACAATTATCCAGACAGAGGGAGAAAACACCCTGCATGGCAGGGTGATTTGTTTTTTGCTTTTGGAAAAAAAATACTTTGTCTCATGTTGCCAAAACACTATTGTCTCTTCTCTGCAACTCTTTCTTTCTTCAAAGCAGATGCTGCATAGAAGGCAGTAATATCTTCTTCAGATAGTGTCAGAGCAGGAAATATGGCAGTCTGTCCTACATCAGGGGATCAGAGACTAGAGCCTGCTCAGACATGATGTATCAGGTAGCATTTGAAAATAAAAAAAAGAAATTCTGGACCTGGCTTCTCCATCAAATAGCCCTTGAGCTGCTGGTAGCTCTTCAGCTACCTGGAAGTAGCTCCCCTGCTCTGTCATCGCAGCTTTGGCTGTTATGCATTACCGATGTAAAGGAGTTCGAAATTGACAAAGCCTATTTTTACAGCACTGCTGGCAACCATCCTTGTGCATGGAGGTGATCACTTCTGATAATCTTGCATAGAGTGGCCACTAAGGTAATCCTTTCTGATGTGGTCATTGTTACAACGTTAGTAATGGTAGGTCACAATGATGTTTATTGAACACAAGTAGCTCTTCCTACAGAAAAGGTTGAAGGCCTCTGTTCTGGACACTATCACAGCTAGAATTATGGGTGAGAAACAGAGTATTTTTAAGATAACCAAAATGAAGAGGACTGAAAGAACACAAAATTAAAAGTTACAGGATGCCGTAATATTAATCAGCACATCATTTGTGATCCATGCTCTCACTATGCTTGTTAAGCAGATCATCTGGTCTTTACCTCCATACTAGCAAAGGTACCTAGTTCTCTCCCTCTCATGTATCTGGCCAGGGCTGTCCAATTGTCTGATTATCCATGTCAGCGATAGGAATGCTGCATTTGTTTTACTGGTGCCTTCTGGGAATAAAAGATATACAAATCATTAGCAGGGTCACTGGAACTATACAGCAGGGGAGGGACAAATTCTGCGTCAGGGTTGAGTAAATGATGCAGCAAGAAAAGACTAATTATGCCTCTTAACACGGCATATTTTCTGACAGCATTGTTTCATTATGTTGTCATTTTTACACCTGTTAACACTGCCAGGGCATTGGTTGTACTTCACGAGTACTAGTTTCACACACAAGTATAACAATAAGCAACAAAAAGGAGACCAGTCAAGCTTTGCAAAGGGCCTTCCACTGCACATTAACGTGTTGCTGCGTGTTTAGTAACTTTTGAATGGGTTTTGCTGGAAGCAAATTGTTTTTTTTGTTAAAATCTGCACATTATGCAGCAGATGATTATGTGGCAAACGCTGCAAATATATATTTATGCAAAATACTCCACAGCTACATAATCTCATAATTCTAGTGGCCCTGATCATTAGTCCATCTACTTTCAGCACACTGGCAGATGCAGTGCTCCTTGACAGTAGGAAATATTGTTTGCCATTCACCCATGTGTGCTGACCATTTTCTACCTTTCTGGCAGATATGAGAATCTTCTACCTGACTTGGGATTCCATGAAATTGGGCAGAGCATAGCTATGTCCTTGCTTCATGCTAATTTATTGTTTATTGTTTCAATAATACTTGCAGTGCAATCCTCAATATTCATTTCAGTTGCTTGGGCATACACTTTCCCCGTCAAATCAATTTCAGAAGGTCAGTAAAAAAAACTGGAAAATCTTGGTATCAAGTAGATTATAACTAGTGAAACCAATGCACTCATTCAAAAAGACAAAAAGTATTAAAGACACAATAGTGCACACACACTCAAAGAGAGACAAAGAAAAAGTGGAGCAAATGACGCTATGGAACCTGCCGATACCAGTGGGTCATACCTCTTGTGGGAAGTGTAGCATTTGTGCTTTTACAAAAAGGACTAAAGAGTTGGAACTTGGCCTGAAAACTCCATGGAAACTAAGGATCTTAACAAATTACAATCCTAAAAATGTAGTTTACATGATAAAACTGCCCCTGTGACCTAATGTATATTTGGTTGACAACTAGTAGTGTATGAAATTGCATTTCAGAACATAGATCACAATCAGGTGCAAAGGAGATGCAACAAAATTGACTAATCACTACATTCTTAACAGACATAGGTGGTCATTCTGAACATGGCGGTAAACGCCACCCCACCGGCGGTGGCACTAACTACCACTAACAAGCTGGCAGTCCGGCCCGCCAAATAATGAAGCACATGAGGAAGAAGTAGCGGTCCATCCACACACCACCATCATTGTAGTGCCGACGAGGATGGAGGAGCCGCCCACAGGCCAGCGGAAAGGAACCACCTGCCCACCAAATAATGAAGCACAAGACCGCCATCAGTTCCGGGGAGGAAACAAACAAAATAAAAGGAAACACTCACCAGAGAGAGAGTTGGAAATAATCCCAGTGCTGCACCTTACCATATACCTCCACGACTGTGACCGCCGACGAAGATGATGATGGTAAGTACCGCAACCTAGTATACATGGGAAGAAAGGGCACAGTTACACACCCACCTCACCCACCCTGCAACACACTCCCAACCGCTTCCACCATCACACACCATACACACCAGAACAAGATGTACTTACCCGACACAAGGCAACAAAGACCTGAACCAAAGTACACACATGGTCACACCACACCCCCACAGTGAAACGCTGAAACATCGTCACCATAATGTGCCAACAACACTACTGGGCACTGCAATTTATTAACTGTAAAAAAACGTACTGTCCAAATAAGGCCATTGGCCAGTCCATGTGAAAGACCCTGAAGGGCCAAAATAGGCCGGACTTGACTCCCGCATGTGCACAGGGTACTCCACTTGAAGGGGGCATCAATGGGGCAGCCAGGCACCTCATGGAAAAGGGGTAGAGGTGGCTGGGGTGCGGACTTACATCTGGAAGGGGGGCTTGGGCTTAGGTTTAGGAGGTGGAGGGGGTTTGGGCTTGCCCATGGAAGGTGGGGGAATGGGCTTGGACTGGGGTTGGCAGAGGGGCCTGGGGCAACAGAGGGCTTCTTCCTCCCTGGGGAAGGGGCATGGAAATGGGAAGGGTGGACTAGGGTGGACTTGGACGTGAAAGGATTGGACTGGGCAAGGAGATGGGCACATTTAGGGATGAGACGGGTGGGCCAGTGGGTTCAAACAGGTCAATACGGGAGAGGAAAAGCTTCTTAGGGCAGTTGGAGGGGATTTGGAAGAAGGTCTGGGAGTGGAGGTGAAGGGAGTGCTTGTACCAGGTGTAGGTGGTCCGGACGTGGATGCAGGTTCCTGTAAAGTAAGCTGATGTGTGTTGTGTGGATGTTTGCAAATGTTTGAGTGTTTCGGGAGGATGGGGGGTGGACACGGTGGGACAAGACAGGCTGCCAGTGTACTTGGATGTTGTCTGGGTGTCTGCAGGTCTGGTGAGTGTGCTGCAAGTGTCTGTCAATGTAGTTGTGGTGAGTGCAGGTTTGGTGTCTGGGGTGCATGTCTGGATGTCGGATTTTGTGGTGATTACAAGAATGGGACCAACAGCAGTGACTGAGGGTGCAATGCGTGTGGGTGTGCATGGTGAGGTGAAAGACAGGGTGGCGAGGGAGGTGGACATACTGGGGGAAGTGGATGTTGTTGTCTCTGCTTTGGTATGTTGGGTGTGTGCATGACTGTGGTGGGAAGTGTGGTGCTTGCGTTTCTCTGTGTGCGTCTTGTGTGTTGATATGTGTGAATGGCTGTCTGTTCGTGTGCTTGGGATCGGTGAAGGGTGGTGGGAGGAGGGACAGAAAGACCAGGGACACTGGCTGCCATCAAAGAGGAGGCCAGAGCCTGAAAAGATCCCTGTAGGCCAGACTTGGCATGGTGAATGCCTTCCAGGTATGCATTGCATTGCTGCATCTGGGATGCTAGTCCCTGGATGGCATTCACAATGGTTGCCTGCCCTACAGAGATGGTCCTCAGGAGGTCAATAGCCTCCTCTGTGATGGCAGCAGGGCTGACTCGGGCAGGTGATGAGATGCCTGGGGCAAAGGAGACACCCACCCTCCTGGGTGAGCAGGCATGGGCAACTGGGTGGGGAGCAACCGGGAGGGCAGAGATGGCATGGGATGGCGGAAGATGACATAGAATGGGTGTACCCAGTAGGGTCCGCCACCACCAGGGAACTGCCATCAGAGGAGGTATCATTGTCACTACCACCAGTGGTAGTTGCCTCCCCTATGGTACTCCCCTCGCCCTCCAACCCACTGGTCCCATTGGCGTCAGCCGACTCTGCCTCCATGGAACCGTGGGCCGCTGATCCCCACTTGCCGGTGCCACTGCTCTCTTACCAGATGATGCTGATGTACACAAAGGACGCAAGAGCACAGGGGTGGAGAGACAAAACATGGGAGAACCCTCTAAATACCTGAATGAATGTACATCCCTGGCTCACACACACTCCCATCCAGGTCACACACCTACACGCCGCACCTACAACAATAGTCATGACTGTACCCCTGACGAGTGGCCACTATCCCAGAATACACCATATTACCCACAGGAAACACGGACCTGATAAACTGTGTGGCATACACACATGGGAGTCCATGCCCAGCGAATGCACTCACCAGTCAATGAGCCCACAAATCATCCAAGATTACAGAACGGGGACCCCCAATGAGCCTATTGGGACCGCCCAAACCTGTCCTCACACCATCCATGGGTCTTTGAGGGGGCAGGACTGCAGGAACACACCTATTCGAGTGCCTGGCACTAGACAGCATACATACCACAGCATACAAACACATCTATCAAAGACGTATTACATCAGTGTTGGTACTCACCCCCTTGTAGCTGCTGTGCTGCCTTCAAGTGCCCATCCAAAACCAGATAGGCCACCGCCAGAATGCTGGTCATTGGGGGGTCAGGGTCCGATGGGCACCCCTTCCTCGTTGGGATGCCTTCCCCAGCTCGGCCTCTCCGGTCTTCCTGGCCCAGTGCCTCAGGTCATCCCACCACTTCCTGCAGTCGGTGGTCCTCTGGTTGTAGACCACTAGGGTCAGCACTTCCTTGGCGATGGCTTGCCACAGTCCCCTCTTCTGATGGGCGCTGACCTGCATGGGACATAGAGAGCAGAAAAACATATGTCAGTATGTGTGCCCCTAATACAGATCACATGTCATCCCCTATGGAGCGGACATTCTAGAAAGCCATGTTATCGACACACAGACAGTACATGCCAAAGAGTCAACAGCTGGGCAGTCACAAATCGAACACACATGCATACAGGCATCCGCCACAATCACACACATCCAAGGATGACAGCTGCCAACTCACCTGCTCCTCTTTTCGCCCATGCAACTTGGCATACAGGGGTAGGACCCCGTCCACTAGCTTCTCCAGTTCCTCCGTGGCGAAGACCGGGGCCCGTTCTCCTGTGACTCGCGCCATCTCAGGGACCAGAGTCAGGACACAGCAGCACACGCAGTGAAGTACTGCCCTGCACGGGAAACAGGAGTCAAGTGTCAAGGGTATGACGACATGGCGTACATTCCGTGGTGGTGTGCACCGTCACCGCCGGTGGTGATCATGATAGGTCCAGGTTCCCCATTGACAACCATGTAATCCAATGATTGGGTGCACGGCGGTGAACACTGCCTTCCGCCATGTTGACTACCGCCAGCGGAATTATGTCACTTCTACTCCCTCAGACCTGGATGGCAGGAGGCTGCCATCTTGCTACCACCACGCTATAATAGCCTGGCTAAGGGCCCCATTCAGGGACTCCTAGTCTCTGAACTTGTGGCTTGATGACATGAGTTTCTGATCCTCACATGCACCCATCTTAGAAATGTGTCCACACTGGTATGCCATTACAACAGAGTTGACTCTGCACCCATTTGCCTGACGGTGTACTTATTACTGGGCATCTGTGTGTCTGTAACCTACATGTCGCAAATTAATTGATACAGTAACATCATTTGTTGCAGGTGTATGTGTGTCCTTCATATGTGTTCTTTCCTCCTCCGTAGGTACAGACCCATGTGGCGAGGGAGGGCCCTATTGTCACCCACATACTCAATCGTGCTACAATCCATGACATCTGTGCTTTACTGGATCATGTACTGAGACCGGCTAATCGGAATCAGCATGCAATCCCTACTGAAGTGCAAGTGCTATCTGTACTCCATTTTTTGGTTATGGGCTCATTTCAGGTGAAAGTGGGCATGGGTGCAGGGGTCTCACAGCCAATGTTTAGCCTCATCCTGTCAAATTTACTGGATGCCTTCGTCCATCACCTGCAGACATATGTCCAGTTCCACCAAAGGGCTGAACTTCCTGGCATCAACTCAGGATTTTATGCCTTTGCTAACATCCCATATGTGATAGGTGCCATGGATGGAACCCACATAGCTCTCATACCCCCAAGAGTGAATGAACAGGTGTTCAGGAATCGAAAGAACTTCCACTCCATGAATATTCAATTGGTGTGTACTGCTGACCAGTACATTTCACATGTAAATGCCATGTTCCCAGGGTCAGTCCATGATTCCTTGGTCCTGAGAAACAGCAGTGTACCACACTTTATGGGACAACTACAAGGGGACATAGGTGAGTGTGTATGACAATGGTTCTGTACATAGATGACAGCCAGTCAATTTGGATGTGTAGTCAGTTCATTATGGTCCTGTTTACGTCCACTATTGCAGGTGATTCTGGTTACCCCAACTTGCAATGGCTCCTGACACCAGGGAGGAATCCCAGGACAGAAGCAGAGAGGAATTATAATGAGGCCCATGGACGTACTAGGAGGGTGATTGAGTGCACTATGGGTCTCCTGAAGGCTAGGCTCCATTGCCTCCATCTCTCTGGGGGATCCCTGTGCTACGTCCCTGACAAGGTGTGTGAGATAGTGGTGGCCTGCTGCATGCTGCACAACTTGGCTGTGAGGAAAGCTATCCCCCTTCTAGAAGAGGAGGATGCTGTCCAACCAGCCCAACAACCTCAAAGAGGGGATGAGAGTGATGTGAGGAAGAAGAGGGGGAAGTTCTTAACTCCAGGACCAAGTTGATCTGCCTATACTTCCAGTGACCCTAAGGTATTGTTCAATGATGCTGTTGTATTCACTTGGTAATGTGGTGCCAATAGTCATTGACACTGTTAACTGAGTACTGAAGTGGCATGTGCCAGGGAACGCAATATTGTGTACATTGTGACTTACTTCAGACACTACAGTGCGTGGGATCCCCTCCTGCAATAAAGGCATGAATATGAAATTGACTGGCTAATGCATACACACTCACAATTTTAACTCATAATGATGAGGGACATACGATTTGAGTGCCTAAGTGTTTTTAGTAAGAGACACAAATTTGGTATATCGTTGTACAGTGATAGGGAATGAGCACATGGTGCATATTCATACTCTGGTGCATGTGCTCAGCTGTTGGTGGCACTGGATTTTGGTCCATGTTTCTACTGGTAGATGGTGTGTTGGTAGTGGCAGGTCAACAAGGTAGCACAGTGGCACACAAGGGAGATAGTTCAGGGCAGAGTCACTTCCCAACGGGGGCCTTGATCTTCGCTGGTGTTCCAGTGCTGTGTCTGGGTCTGAGGCCGTGTTTGAGTGACTGGAGCTGGGCTGCAAGAATTGGAGTGCTGGTCTCTTGTGTGTCCTCTGACAGTGCCACCAGTCCAGTAGCAGCTGCAGATGTAAATGTCAGGGCAGTGTCCTGGCTAGTGATAGGGGTTTGCAGGTGGGTGGAAATCTCAGGCTGGCTAGGGTAGTGGTGGTGCAGCACCCCTGCAATGGTGGCCATGGTGGCATTGAGCTGTTTCCATTGCTCCATGGCCTCTTGGTGATGTGCTATCTGCAGCCTTTGATTCTGCTCCAGCGTGGCCAGGGTCTGGCCCGTCCTGTCCTGGATATGGTGGCATACTCCCAGGACCTCAGAAATCACCTCCTGGGCTGCAGCATCCATCCTCCTTTGAATTCCAGCCTGGGCCACTGATGCCCTCCCACTGGCCCTTGCCTCCTGTACCTGTGCCCCCTGCACAAGTCTGCCAGTCCCACTTGCACTGGGACCTTCATCATCCTGCCTGTTGGTGGGTGGAGGCTCTGGCCCCTGTACATGTGGGCGGACAGTCTGTGCCCAGGAGACACTGGTGTGGTGTCGTTTGGCCAGAGCTGATGTTGTTGGCTTGGTGGTAGGGCTGTCAGTGGTATCCTGGGTGGGGCTGCTGGAGAGTGACAGTCCAGGACTGTGTGACGGGCCAGGGTATTCTCACTTTCCATACATCCCCCTCCAGTTTCCTGAGTGGGGCCTCTGTCTCCATGTGAGGTGCTGGCACTCCTTGGCCTTTCCGTCTATGTGGCATGGGTGGTGGTGCCTGTGGGGGGGAGTGGACATGTATGTATCATGTACTATTTTTGAAACTGATGCACAGCTGTGCCCTATTTTGTGCTTTTATTCCCCTGTTGTGGCATACAGGGTCCTTTTGTGTACTTATCTTTTCATTTTGTGTGGGGGGTGGAGGTGCATTGTGGGTGCTGCAGTACCACTGTGAATCCTTGCAGGGGTAGCTGACTGTGCACAGGGGCAGGATGGGGCCTGTTTGTGGAATTGTAGGCATGCAGGGTAACTGGATGTGGGTGTTGTGGCCTGGGAGAGGATGGGGTACTGATGGTAGTGAGAGGGGTTTGGTGCTGCATGCATTATAGGTGGGGTGTCTGTTATGGTAATGTAGTTGACTTACCCAAGTCCAGTCCTCCAGTGAGTCCAGTGAGGCCGTCCTGGTGCAGGATAGCCAGTACCTTTTCCTCCCAGTCAGTGTAATTGGGGGTCCTCCAACACTTTTCTATATGGCGATGTTGTGCCTGGATGCCATTGACCTCACCTTCCCGTGCAGGTTGATCCATCTATTCCCGATGTTCTCCCATGTGCGTGGATGGTTTCCCACTGCATTGACCTTGTTGATAATCGTCTGCCATAGCTCCATCTTCCTGGCGATGGGTGTCTACTGCACCTGTGCCCGAATAGTTGTTGCTCGACCTTGAGTATTTTGTCCACCATGGCCCTTAGCTCCCTATCTGTCTAGCAGGAATGCTTAGGTCATGCCTTGGTGTGTGTTGTGGGGGGGAAGGTGTCTTGTGGGTGTATTGGTGAGGGTGCTGTTGTGTGGTTATGTATGTGGCTTATGAGGGTGTTTGGGGTTTATGTGTGTTTTGGTGGTGTATTTGTGCGTGTGAGTTTTGTTATGTTGTGTTCAGTGTATGCTTGTTGTGTTATCAGTCATGTTAGTGCTATTGGCGATGCAAAGGATTGTGGGGTGTGTATGTTTTTCAGGTGTGTGGGTTTCAAAGTTGTCAATGTGTGCATTTGTTGTTGTTGGGTCCCATTGCTGTGCGGTCTGTACTGCCAATGGTCGTTCTGCATCCAATATCCGCCACGTTGATTTGTGCATCATTATTTGGTGGGGGGAGGATTTGTCTGCATGATGGTGGCGAGGTGGGGTGTACTGCCTTTCCGCTGTCGTAGGCCCTGGCGATAGGTGGAGGTTGCAGGATTTTTGGAGATTTGTCTTTTTGGCATCATAATTTGGCGGTGTCCAGTCTTTCACCACTTTTGGTCTTCTGTTCTCCGTCGCCAAGGCAGTCGGCGGGGATTGCCACCAGGTTCATAATGAGGGCCATAGTGAGGATGAGCTGGAGTGGTAAGTTTTACAAAAACTGACACAGACACGAAACAACATGACAGAACCGCTCCTGATCGATGAGCAAAGATGGATTTTTAGGCTCTGCACAGATGTATGGGGACTAAATGTGGACATCCCTTAGGGGAATATTAACCCCTTCCCTGACAGGCCTTTTCTTGGCTATTTGGGGCAATTTGCGCTTAGGCCCTCATAACTTTTTGTCCACATACGCTACCCACGCCAAATTTGCTTCCTTTTTTTCCAACATCCTAGGGATTCTAGAGGTACCCAGAGCTTGTGGGTTCCCCTGAAGGAGACCAAGAAATTGGCCAAAATACAGCAAAAATTGTGTTTTAAAATAAAAATGGAAGAAAGGGCTGCAGAAGAAGGCTTGTGTTTTTTTTCCCCTGAAAAGGGCATCAACAAAGGGTTTGTGGTGCTAAAATCACCATCGTCTCAGCTTTCAGGAACAGGCAGACTTGAATCAGAAAACCACATTTCTCAACACAATGTTGGCATTTTACTGGGACATACCCCATTTTTACTATTTTTTGTGCTTTTAGTCTCCTTCCAGTTAGTGACAGAAATGGGTGTGAAACCAATGCCCGATCCCGGAAAGCTAGAGAATTCTGAATTCACCAAGGGGTCATTTGTGTAGATCGTACAAGGTTTTCCTACAAAACGTTATAGCTGAAATAAAAAAAAATGAAATTGAGGTGAAAATGTTTCTTAAGTTTTATTCTGTAACTTTTTACTGCAATGGCAGATTTCTTAAAGCAATATATTGCTACGTCTGCTGGACTCTTCTTGTTGTGGGGTTTTATCGGGCTTGTAGGTTCATCAAGAACACTAGGTTCCCAGAGCCAGTAAATGAGCTGCACCTTGCAATGGGTTTTCATTCTATACCGGTTATACAGCAATTCATTTGCTGAAATATAAAGAGTGGAAAATAGGTATCAGGAAAATCTTTGTATTTCCAAATTGGGCACAAGTTAAGGTGTTGAGCAGCAGTCTTTATTTGCACATCTCTGAATTCTGGGGACCAAATTCTAGCATGTGAATTACAGGTAATTTCTCAAATAGATGTTGTTTTTACACACTGTCTTACATTTGGAAGGAAAAAATGTAGAGAACCACAAGGGGCAATAACACTTGTTCTGTTATTCTGTGTTCCCAAAGTCTCCCGACAAAAATGGTACCTCACTTGCGTGGTTAGGCTTCATGCTCACAACATGAAACACAACATGGACACATCACATTTTCCCAAAGAAAACTGACTTGGTTTTTGCAAAGTGCCTAGCTCTGGATGTTGGCCTCTATCTCAGCCGGCACCTAGGGAAACCTACCAAACCTGTGCATTTTTTAAAACTAGACTCCTAGGGGAATTCAAGATGGGGTGACTTGTGGGGCTCTCACCAGGTTCTGTTACCCAGAATCCTTTGCAAACCTCAAAATGTGGCCCCAAAAAACCTTTTCCTCACATTTTGTGACAGAAGGTTCTGGAATCTGAGAGGAGCCACAAATGTTCTTCCTACCTAGCATTGCCCCAAGTCTCCCGATAAAAATGGTACCTCACTTGTGTGGGTAGGCCCAGTGCCCGGGACAGGAAATGCCCCAAAACACTACAGGGACACATCACATTTTCTCAAAGAAAACAGCTGATTTTTGCAAAGTGCCTAGCTGTGGATTTTGGCCTCTAGCTCAGCCGGCACCTAGGGAAACCTACCAAACCTGTGCATTTTTGAAAACTAGACACCTGGGGGAATTTAAGAACGGGTGACTTGTGGGGCTCTCACCAGGTTCCGTTACCCAGAATCCTTTGCACACCTCAAAATTTGGCCAAAAAAAACACTTTTTTCCCACATTTCAGTGACAGAAAGTTCTGGACTCTGAGAAGAGCCACAAATTTCCTCCTACCCAGCGTTTCCCCAAGTTTTCTGATAAAAATGGTACCTCACTTGTGTGGGTTGGCTTAAGTGCCCGCGACAGGAAATACTCCAAAACACAACGTGGACACATCACATTTTCCCAAAGAAATCAGCTGTTTTTTGCAAAATGCCCAGCTGTGGATTTTGGCCTCTAGCTTAGCCAGCACCTGGGGAAACCTACCAAACCTGTGCATTTTTTTAAAACTAGACACCAGGGGAATCCAAGATGGGGTGACTTGTCGGGCTCTCACCAGGTTCCGTTACCCACAATCCTTTGCAAACCGCAAAATTTGGCAAAAAAAACACTTTTTCCTCACATTTCAGTGACAGAAAGTTCTGGAATCTGAAGGGAGACACTAATTTCCTTCCACACAGCGTTCCCCCAAGTCTCCCGATAAAAATGATACCTCACTTGTGTGGGTGGCCCAGGTGCCTGCTACGGAAAAAGACCACAAACCTGCAGTGATTGAGGGTATAGCACAGCGAGTTCATAAGCACATATTTTTCTTTTATACATCTTTAGGCTGACTATGCTTTGGGGACCCACACAAGTGAGGCATCATTTTACTTGGGAGCTTGAGGGGAACGCTGGGTGGTAGGAAATTTGTGCTGGAGCTGTGATCCTCCAAAGACAA
This sequence comes from Pleurodeles waltl, assembly GCF_031143425.1. Taxonomy (NCBI): domain Eukaryota; kingdom Metazoa; phylum Chordata; class Amphibia; order Caudata; family Salamandridae; genus Pleurodeles; species Pleurodeles waltl. The sequence continues at coordinate 35,021,506 of NC_090439.1, forward strand.
GTGAGAAAAATATGCTTTTTAAGCAAATTTTGAGGTTCGCAGAGGAGTCTGGGTAAGAAAATGTTGGGGGACCGATGGAAGCCACACCTCCATGGACTCCTTGGGGTGTCTGGGTTTGGTAGGTTTCCCTAGATTAAGGCCACACCTGGGACCAAAAACATAGGTGCCCCCCCAAACACAGGTAGTTTTGTAATAGATAATTTTGCTGTGTCCACGTACTTTACTTCTGTGATGTTCCAAACACTAAAATTGTGAAAATAAATTCACTTATGTTATGTTAAAAAGATCCCTCACCCACCAACCAAGTTGGTGACATGCTTCATCATCTGGGTCCCACCCAAGACACCTAGCTTGTCACGGGTATGCTATGACACCTGATTACAGCGAAGCAGGTTTTGTCATTTTTAGCACACATTCTGGTTGGAATTGGCACAAGGGTGAGTGATGGTTCAGTAGATAAAATTTACTAACAAGAGATTTCACAAAAATGAAATGTGCTGGTAATAACAGAAAGGCCAAAAAACTGAACCAATGACTCACAACTTGTGAGTTGTAAAGCTGCGACAAGGCACCAACCGCTGTACAGTCCATTCACACACCTTTCATGCATGACAGCACATTACAACACTCGCATCAACAGACAGTGCCACTCAAGGGCCCATCACTTTAATACGCCCACATGCCAGATACAGCAATCACACCAGCTGATGGGAGTGTGTGGACTGGCGTTTGGCTGGCACCACCAGCCAAGCGCCACTCTACCCACACCGCCAGCCAAGCACCACTCCACACACACCGCCAGCCAAGCACCACTCCACACACACCACCAGCTATGCGACACTCCACACACACCGCCAGCCAAGACCCACTCCATGCACACCGCCAGCCAAGCGCCACTTCATGAACACCGCCAGCCAAGCGCCACTCCATGCACACCGCCATCACTTTTTTTTAAACAACAAAGAAATCACTAACTAATTATAAATAAGTTAAAAACTACAAACACAAAAGCTCTAACTGAATATATGACAGTAATGCCAACAGTGAAACTGAACATATGAAAATATAAAATGGCAGTTTACGCTCACAGTAGTTCCCAGTAATTCTTCTGTGTGTGGTACCTCCTGAAACAGCCTGCAACATGCAGTCCAGGCTTTGAAGGACAGTCTGGGCATTACATCCGGCTTTACCTCATGATACCTCTTCGGGCATGGACTATACATTTTTTAGCAGGAAAGTCTTTTTTGGGAATGGGAGGAATCTGATCAGAAAAGTGGTGACCTTTCAAACTAGTCTCATCCTCCACAACTGCTACTCTAGGAACTGTTGCATGATCCACCATAACAAGGCTCGCTATCACTGACTCCTGAAATTTAACAAATTTAATCCTTGACTCAAGGGAACAATACTTAAATACAATAAAAGCATTAAAAGTTGCTAGATTGAACAAATGAATAGCCAACTTTTTGTACCACACTTAAGACTTACGAACAGCAGTGTAGTGTTCCAACCTCTGATCTACTCTATCAACACCACCCATGTGCTTATTATAATCTAAAATGCACACAGGTTTGCACACTTCAGCAACTTGACCCCAAATAGCCACAGGTGAAGTACTCTCATCATGGATGGTAGTTAGCATGTACACATCCCTCCTATCTACAAATTTCTGAGCTAGCAGCTGATTATTCCGTAAGGCACTGCACTGTCCCCTCTCAACTTTTTTACAGACATGCTCACTTGGATAGCCTTTCAGCTTAGAAGGGATTGTGCCACAAGCAACAGTGTCCACTCTGAACAACTTCTTGAACAATTGAACTCCAGTGTAGAAGTTATCTACATACAAATGGTGACCTTTGTTAAACAGTCGTCTACCAAGTTCCCACACAATTGTCCTGCTAACTCCAAAAGTAGGCAGACAACCAGGGGGGGCAATACTGGAATACCTACCAGTGTAGACCCGGAAATTATAAACATATCCTGTACTACTTTCAAACAGCATATCATTTAATTCTATACTGTTGGACCTGGCACTTTTTGCAGGGTCATCCCCAAACGTTTTGCCTCCTTCCTCCTATTTTTGTTTTTGTTGGCTTTTAAACTCTGAGCACTTTACCACTGTTAATCAGTGCTAAAATGCATATGCTGTCTGTGTAAATTGTACTGTTAATTGGTTTATCCATGATTGGCATATTTGATTTGCTAGTAAGTCCCTAATAAAGTGCACTAGAGGTGCCCAAGGCCTGTAAATAAAATGCTACTAGTGTGCCTCCAGCACTGATTGTGCCACCCACATAAGTAGCCATGTAATCATGTCTCAGACCTGCCACTGCAGTGTTTGTGTATGCAGTTTTAAACTGTAAATTTGACTTGGCAAGTGTACCCACTAGCCATGCCTAACCCTTCCATTTTCCTACATGTAAGACACCCCTAAGGTAGGCCCTAGGTAGCCCCATGGGCAGGGTGCCTTGTATGGTTAAGGTACAACATATACTTTTGTGTTTTGTATGTCCTGACAGTGAAATACTACCAAATTCGTTTTTCACTGTTGCAAGGCCTATTTCTCTCATAGGTTAACCTGGGGGCTGCCTTTAAACATGATTAAAGCGTAGCTTCCCTTTGGGAGCAGATAGACATATGGAGTTTGGGACCTCTGAACTCACAATTTAAAAATACATCTTTTAGTAAAGTTGATTTTAAGATTGTGTGTTTGAAAATGCCACTTTTAGAAAGTGGGCATTTTCTTGCTTGAACCATTTTTGTGAATCTGCCTGTTTGTGGATTCCCTGTCTGGGTTAGTTTGACAGTTGGGCTGTTTGCACCTCTCTCCAGACAGTGACACAAAGGGCGCTGAGGCGTAGCTTGCATATTCCAATGAGCCATCTGTGTTAGGAGAGAGGGGAGAAGTGGTCACTCACAACTGAAAGGGCTGTGCCTTCCCTAACATAATGCACTCTCCAACCCCCTGGTGTGTGTGTCTGAGGCCTTGCCTGGGCAAGGCAGGATTTCACAATCAAGTGAGACTTTCCTTTGAAGTAAGCCTACTTCAAAGGCGAAAATGGGTCAAAGAATGGCACCCAAAACCACAGACTTTAGACACTTCTTGGGGTAGACACTCTACCTCACAGACACTTCTGGATAAGAAACCTGCTGGTGAAGAATCCCTGAACCAGACCTACCAGCAGGACCTGCCTGGCTGCCCAAAGGACTCACTGGGACTGCTTTTCTGACAAGGACTGCTGCCTTGCTGTTGCCCTGCTGCATGGCTGCTCTCTGGCTGTGCTGAGAAGTGCTCTCCATGGGCTTGGATAGAGCTTGCCTCCTGTTCCCTGAAGTCTCAGGAACAAAAAGACTTCACTCTTGCAACTGGACTCCTTGTGCGGTGAAAATTAGATGCACAGCCTGCTACAAATGACGCACAGCCTGCCCTGCTGTGAGAAATTCACTGCACGCTGAACCGGGACTATACAGCACGACTTTGCAAGGAGAAGATCAAGGCAGCACCTACATTGCGACCAGAACTTCGATGCACTGCCCACCGGATCGGCGCACAGCCGACCCGGGATGACACAGCCCGACTTCCATAGAGGAATCGACGCAGCGCCTGCCATATGGGAGAAATTTCCACGCAATGCCCACTGGTTCGACGCAGCGCTGGTGACTTTGCTCCGCAAGCCCAGGATTCCACGAACAGTCCCCCTGGTGCCAGAAAACCCAGCAACCCGAAGAGGAACCAAGTCTGCGTGCTGGAAATCGACCCAAAGCCTTCCCCTGCTTGAAAACTAACCAGGCAAGTTGGTGTGCAAAGGGGCAAAACCGATGCCCACCCTCCCCGTTTTCCACGCATCGGCTCCTCTGCGGTCCCTTGCAGAGATTTTGGACGCAAACCAGGTACTTTGTGTTTTCAAGAGACCTTTATTGTTTTTAAGAGACATAGGCTGTCATTACAACATTGGCGGTAAAAGCCGCTTACCGCCGTGCAGAAGACCGCCAACACACCTCCGCAGCCGCGGAATTCCGCCACAGCTATTATGACCCACAGCACGGAATCCGCCAAAATTCAGACACCCACACATGTCCGCCACACCAAAGGTCAGTGATAAACTGGCGAAAACAAAACCTCCACCGTCACGCCAACAGAAATACGCCCACACTATCACGACACACGAATCCACGCAGCGGTCTTTCAACCGCGGTATTCCATTGACGGTACACACCGCCGCGCTCAAAATACACACACATTTACAAAACACAGCCACATTAGACAATTCGAAATACACTCACCTGATACACATGCTCACACCACTCCGACACACCCAATACAATAAAAAACACACACCCACATCACCCACAAACCCCTACTACCAAAAATTCCAAAAGAAGGCCAGAGAGAGACAGCACCAGCAAGAATAGCAGCATCCACAGGCACACAACACCATCTCCCACAGAACTTCCACGCACCTCACACAACACACCACTACATATCAGCACACTTATCACCACACACTCCACCCCACACATCACCTACACCACCACATGGCACGGCAAAGACACCCCAGGTTCTCGGAGGAGGAGCTCAGGGTCATGGTGGAGGAAATCATCCGGGTAGAGACACAGCTATTCGGAGCACAGGTGCAGCACACCTCCATTGCAAGGAAGATGGAGCTATGGCGAAGAATTGTGGACAGGGTCAACGCAGTGGGACAGCACCCAAGAAATCGGGAGGACATCAGGAAGAGGGGGAAGGTGCGTTCCGTAGTCTCAAGACACCACCTGGCGGTTCAGCAGACTGGCGGCGGACCCCACCTCCTCCCCCACAACTAACAACATGGGAGGAACAGGTCTTGGCGATTCTGCATCCTGAGGGCCTCGCAGGAGTAGGTGGAGGAATGGACTCTGGTAAGACAAGTCTTAACCATTACATCCCCCACCCTACCTGCATGCCATCACATACCCCCACCCCCAGCACTCCAACTCCTCACATATGTAGATCTAGATGACCAGCCCGGCCCATCGGGGACCTCGGGACAGTCGGTTGCCCTCACCCAGTCACAGGCCACCACAGACCTTCCCCCCTCTGGAAACACCAGCACAGCACACACCCAGCGGGCCCATATCTCCTTCCCAGGACACGTCAATCAGCTGTGTGTCCACCACTACAGGGAACCGTGGCTAACCCACCACCCCAACAACAACAGGGACCTGGGGGCAGTGGTTGTGGGCACACGGTCCAGGGGACGGAGGGCAAGAAACACAGGGGAACTGGGAGGGCTGCTGTGCGACAGGGGGTGGAGAGGCCAAGGGAACCCACTCTCCACGAGGCCCTCTCCTCCATCATGGGAGCCTACCACCACTCCCAGGAGATGATGGCAACGTACTGGCCAAGTTTCAGGAGACCCAGTGCCTGCAGGAGGAGCAGTATATGGGCTTCAGGGAGGAACTCAGAACCATCAGCTCCACCCTGGGCACCATCGTAGGGGTGCTGAAGGAAGTCCTCAACACCAGGAGGGACACTGTGGCACTACAAGGGGCCCCTTACACTAGCATAGACGATGAACTGCCCACAACCTCCACTGGCGCTAGTGGACAGGACGCCCCGCCACAGGACCACCACACCAGCACGCCACCCCCTGCAGAGGGAGAACCACCCCGCAAACTGTCCCTGAGATCCAGGAACAAGACAGAGCACGATGCCAAGACCCCCGCCAAGAAATGAGACCACCCTGATTGTCATCCTACTCTGCCACTTTGTCACCCTGTCCATACTTAAACTGCCCCAGCTCCACTTCCTATGCCCTTATGTGCAATGCACCTGTGAGACTAATAGACTGGTCATTCCTCCGCCATCACCCCTCACCATTTTACTACCCCCTCCAATATTGAGCACTTAAATAAACACACTTAAAGCACAAAACAATCTGGAGTCTGTCTGTGATTTAGAAATAGTGTATTAGCAATTACAGTGACAAAATACTCTTTCAATCGTAAGGGAAAGTGACAACTCAGTGACCATACACTGGGTGAAAACGACAGACAGTAGAGTGGTAGTAGTGTTAAAGTACATGTAGTAGGCAGGTTTGTACTCTTACCTGTGTCTCACTGGAAATATTGCTGGATCAGTGAGTTTATGTCTTCTTCCTATGCTTCCTCGTCTTCACTGTCCAAAGGCTCCACAGCTGCCACAACACCACCATCTGGACCATCCTCCTGCAGAAAAGGCACCTGTCGTCACAAAGCCAAGTTGTGAAGCATACAGCAGGCCACGATGATCTGGCACACCTTCTTTGGTGAGTAGAATAGGAATACACCTGTCATATGGAGGCACCTGGCCTTGAGGAGGCCAAAGGTCCGCTCGATCACCCTCCTAGTTCGCCCATGGGCCTCATTGTAGCGTTCCTCTGCCCTTGTCCTGGGATTCCTCACTGGGGTCAGTAGCCATGACAGGTTGTGGTAACCAGAGTCACCTGCAAATGGCAAGGGACAACTGTTAGACACACACTAACCTGTAGGGATATCCCCAGACCCAGACAACCATTCCCTCTGACTAGCTTCCATGTGCTCACCTAATAGCCACACACGGTGCCTCTGGAGTTGACCCATCACATAAGGGATGCTGCTATTCCGCAGGATGTAGGCGTCATGCACTAAGCCAGGGAACATGGCATTCACATGGGAGATGTACTGGTTTGCCAAACATACCATCTGTACATTCATCGAATGATAACTCTTCCGGTTTCTGTTCGCCTGTTCACTCCTGTGGGGGGGGGGCAAAGCCACATGTGTCCCATCAATGGCACCTATGATGTTGGGGATGTGTCCCAGGGCATAGAAATCACCTTTCATTGTAGGCAAATCCTCCACCTGAGCAAATCCTCCGCATGTGTTTCAGAAGGGCAGAAAACACTCTTGACAATACGTTGGAAAACATAGGCTAGCACATCCCTGATGCTATATCCACTGTTGTTTGAAAAGACCCATTTGCAAGGAAATGGAGCACTGACAGCACCTGCACTTGAGGGGGGATTCCTGTGGGATGGCGGATTGCTGACATCAGGTCTGGCTCCAACTGGGTACACAGTTCCTGGATTGTGGCACAGTCAAGCCTGCATGTGATAATCACATGTCGCTCCTCCATTGTCTACAGGTCAAGCCTGTGTGTGATAATCACATGTCCTAGCGGACGGTGCCTATGAAGGACAACAGCGAGCACAGAGTAAAAAAACTCAGAGGTACGTACCCACAGTTTACACAGAACACCATTCATACACAAAAGGTGGCCTGTATGTGTGTTGAGTCTAGGCCTAGGTATGTGTGACGCAGTTGAAAATGAAGCCATGTGGGCCCCTGAAATGGCGGCTGCCTGACCTCTAAAGTGGGACAATGGGATGTGAGGCAACTTCGCTGGCGTTGTACACCAATGCTGCATTGGTTAACATTGGACCCTATGAGCCAATGACGATGTACGCCAGCGGTGACGGTACGCACCGCCGTGGATGTGACCGCCATTTTCTATCTGTTCAATCACTCGATATCTGGTCTTCGACAGGAGAGGACCTACACTGCAAGTGCTGCTGTGACCTCGGTCTGGAAGAGACAATGGGTCTGGGGAAAGGGCCCCTGCCTTCACATCGGAGGAGTTGGAGAAACTCGTGGATGGGGTCCTCCCCCAGTACACGTTACTCTACGGTCCTCCAGACAAACAGGTAAGTACACAGGGAGCATGTTGTATGGGCTATGCTTGTGTGGAGAGGGCTGGATGTAAGAAGGAAGGGGGGAGAGTGCTGCGTGCATGAAACACGGTGAATACATTTGCCACATGGCAAGGGTAGGGCTTGGGGCCAATCAGTTTGACGGTGCAGTTGGTAATAACTTCTCTTTGTCCCCTATACATTTCATGTAGGTCAGCGCCCACTAGAAAAAAGATATTTGGCGTGCCATCGCCAAGGACGTCTGGACCCTGGGGGTCTATCAGAGATGGAACACCCACTGCAGGTAAAGATGGGAGGACATTCGCCGCTGGAGCAAGAAGACGCCTGTCGCACCATGACCCTCCTGATGTTCAGGATCCTGGCGATGGCCTACCCGGAGTTGGATGGGCGCTTGAGGGCGTCACAGCAGCCACAAGGGGTGAGTACACTCTCATTCTGCTGACTTTGCATGCAGTGGAGGTGTCTGGGTGGGGGAGGTGGGCTGTGGGTTTCCCTAGGCCAGGGCGAGTTCCGTGGGCAAGGCCCCTCCGTAAGGCAGGCAATGTGGCACCCCACCCCACCTCTGTAGAGTGACAACTACATCTAGTCATGCCCCTCTGTCATCTATGTGTGCAGATGTCGTCCATAGCCTTGTAGGCCATTTCCCAGGAATTGAACAGTGGAGCCCAAGAGGGCGGAGTAGTGCAGGGGGCTTCTGTGTCTGTCGTGTCCGCCAACGGTAGTGGTAATGCATGCACTCAACATGTCTTTCTTCTGTTGCCCCCCCCCCCTTTTATGGTCTCCCTGTTCTTGTGTGCATTAGCATCCTCAGGCGGAGGAGCAGTGGCACCGGAGCACCAGGGGGCTGCATCCCACATGGCCATGAATGACCACACTACAGAATCAGGCTTCACCAGTGGGATGGAGGGCGAGGGGAGCTCCACGGCGGGGATAGGAGCTGACACCAGTGACACAGACTCGTCCTCTGATGGGAGCTCCCTTGTGGTGGCGGCAACATCTGTGCCACCCCCATCTACAGGTATAACCGCCACCCCCCCTTCCAGCACCGCCCTCCCAGCAGCCCCTCAGCCTTCGCCCTGTGCCCGCTCACCCAGGAGGGTGGGCATCACCTTCGCCCCAGGCACCTCAGGCCCTGCCTCAGTCACCCCTGCTGCCCTCAGTGAGGAGGTCATTGACCTCCTCAGGTCCCTCACTGTTGGGCAGTCTACCATTTTGAATGCCATCCAGGGTGTAGAAAGGCAGTTGCAACAAACCAATACATTCCTGGAGGGCATTCATTCTGGTCAGGCGGCCGTTCAGCGAGCTTTTCAGACTCTGGCCTCAGCACTGATGGCAGCCATTGTCCCTGTGTCTAGCCTCTCTCCTCCAACTTCCTCCCCCCGACCCAATCCCCTGTACCTCTGCCTATCCCAAGCACACCTACAGACCAGCATGCACACAGGTCAACACACAAGGGAAGCTCAGGCAAACATAAGCACCACACATCCCACAGGTACTCACGCAAGCATCACACACATGCAGACACACCAACATCCACTGCCTCCACTGTGTCCCCCTCCTCCTCGTCTCCCTCCTCCCTCCCAGTCTCGTCTACACTCACACCTGCATGCACCACCTCTACAGCCACTACGTCCCTCTCCAGCACACCCACCAGCACACCCCGCTCACGTGCAGTCACCACCCCCACTACCATTCACACATCCCCTGTGTCCTTTCCCAGTGTGTCTGTGACGCCCCCTCCCAAGATACACAAACGCAGGCACACACCCACCCAACAGCCATCCACCTCACGACAGCCTCCAGCGCATGCACCTTCACCCAAAGTCACCAAACGTACACCTCCTACAACCACAACCTCTTCCTCCACTCCCAAACCCCCTCCAGCTACCCATCCCAGTGTGTCCAAAAAACTTTCCCTGTCCAACCTTGACCTCTTTCCCACACCTCACCCACCCCGTCCGTCTCATAGGTCCCGAACTAGCACCTCAGCCACAACATCTCCGGGACAGTGGTGCCTGTAGTCACCGGAATCTGGAGTGCACTGGCCACCAGGGCAGCCAGTGTGGCACGGAGCCACAGAACAGACAGTCCCCCACCTATGAAGCATCAGAAGTTGGCCAGTGCCCGGCGGGATTGGGGGAAGAATCCAGCCACCAAAGTCGCTCCCAGGGGTCCCGGTGGGAGTGTGGAGTCAGCTGTGACACCTTCCAAGATGGGGAAGGGCCACAAGAAACCCGGCAAGTCTGGGAAGAGCAGCACTTCGGAGAAGACCGCCATCATCCCCGCTGCCCAGGAGGCCACCTCCAGCACAAGCCCAGCTGCCCAGGACAGGCCCACCAGCACAAGCCCAGCTGCCCAGGACAGGCCCGCCAGCACCAGCCCACCTGCACAGGAGGGGCCCGCCAGCACCAGCCCACCTGCCCAGGAGGGGCTTGCCAGCACAAGCCCCGCTGGGCCATGAAGGCCCACCAGCAAAAGCCCCGTTGGGCCATGAAGGACCGTCAGCAACTGAGTCCCTGCAATGGAGACCACCGCCTCAAGCACCGCTGCATAGGCCACTGCCATCTCAAGCACCGCTGAACAGGGCACCGCCGTCTCAAGCACCGCTGCACAGGGCACCGCCGTCTCAAGCACCGCTGAACAGGGCACCGCCATCTAAAGCACCGCTGCACAGGGCACCGCCATCTCAAGCACCGCTGAACAGGCCACCGTCGTCTCAAGCACCGCTGAACAGGGCACCGCCGTCTCAAGCCCCGCTGAACAGGGAACCGCCGTCTCAAGCACCGCTGGCCCATGAGCGGCAAGGGCACTGATGCAACTGAATCCGTCACGGGGTGAATGATGCATTCTGGGCACCAGTCCCCCTCCAGAACCAGTGGAGATTCACATCCACTACCTCAGTCCTTGCAGGATGAAGCACTCTGGGCACCATGCCCCCTCCAAAACCAGTGGAGATTCACGTCCACTACCTCTGTCCTTAGCAAGATGAAGCACTCGGGGCACCATGCCCCCTCCAGAACCAGTGGAGACTGTCATCCACTACCTCTGTCCTTAGCAGGATGAAGCACTCTGGGCACCATGCCCCCTCCAGAACCAGTGGAGACTGTCATCCACTACCTCTGTCCTTAGCAGGATGAAGCACTCTGGGCACCATGCCCTCTCCAGAACCATTGGAGATTCACATCCACTACCTCTGTCCTTAGCAGGATGAAGCACTCTGGGCACCATGCCCCCTACAGAACCAGTGGAGACTGTCATCCACTACCTCTGTCCTTAGCAGGATGAAGCACTCTGGGCACCATGCCCCCTCCAGAACCAGTGGAGATTCACATCCACTACCTCTGTCCTTAGCAGGATGAAGCATTCTGGGCACCATGCCCCCTCCAGAACCATTGGAGATTCACATCCACTACCTCTGTCCTTAGCAGGATGAAGCACTCTGGGCACCATGCCCCCTCCAGAACCAGTGGAGACTGTCATCCACTACCTCTTTCCTTAGCAGGATGAAGCACTCTGGGCACCATGCCCCCTCCGGAACCGGTGGAGACTGTCATCCACTACCTCTGTCCTTAGCAGGATGAAGCACTCTGCGCACCATGCCCCCTCCAGAACCAGTGGAGACTGCTATCCACTTGAGAGACTGTGGCTTTGCACTCCCCAGGATGCAGCAGTGGGCAACCCACCCACTGTAGAGACTTGAGAGACTGTGGCTTTGCACTCCCCAGGATTGAACAGTGGGCAAAGCACCCACTGTAGAGACTTGAGAGACTGTGGCTTTGCACTCCCCAGGATTGAACAGTGGGCAAACCACCCACTGTAGAGACTTGAGAGATTGTGGCTTTGCACTCCCCAGGATATGGCAGTGGGCAACCCACCCACTGTAGAGACTTGAGAGACTGTGACTTTGCACTCCCCAGGATTGAAAAGTGGGCAAACCACCCACTGTAGAGACTTGAGAGACTGTGGCTTTGCACTCCCCAGGATGTAACAGTGGGCTTGTGGCCCCCTCTTGGATTTGACGTCGTGCACTCAAGCGGCTGAGGTGCCCCCCTTTCCCTCCCCCTGAGGTGCCTGTTTATTTGCTCTCTGATGCCCCTGCAGTGTTCTCTCCGTCATGGTCGGGGATCTTGTGTGGGCCTCGCCCATACCGTGTGGTCTCGGTGTTCCACGAACTTTCTTAGAGCACTACCTGGACTACTATGCTTGGTATATCTTTTGTACATGGTGTATATATATATATTTGTGCCTACTTGCTTTTAATATATTACTATGGTTACACTCATTTTCTATTGTCCTTGCATTCTTCCGGGGGGTTTAGGGGGTGTAAATGTGATTTATTGATTTGCATTAGTGTGTGTATTGTAGTGGATGAGGGTGGGGGTGTTGCGTGTGTATGTCCCTGTTTTTTCCCTCCCCCCTCCCCTGTGTCGTAGGTGCTGTACTCACCGTGGTCTTCGCCGCCGGCGTTCGTGCGCCTGGTAGAGGAGCAGGAAGACTATTGCAGGGAGAATTTGGAGTTCCGGATCCATGGCGTCCTCGTTCCTCGTGGGGTATGTAGAGTAGAGCGTTTTCCCTTCGGGATTCCTGTTTCCGCCGTGTTTTTATCCATGGTGAATCCGCCCCGGAAAAGGTGGCGGATTGGCCTGTCATAATAGTGTGGGCGGTACATTGTCTCCCACCTGTCTGTTGGCGGTGACCTCCGCGCTGTTTGTTTGTACCGCCATGTCGGTTGGAGTGTTAAAGTAGCTGTCTTTGTTGGCGTCTTCTGCCACGGTCGTAATTGCAATTTTTTTACCTCCGGCCTGTTGGTGGTCTTACCGCCGCTTTAACACCGACCGCCAGGGTTGTAATGACCACCATATACTTGTTTTGCAAAGACTTAAGAAACTTTTTTTATCACTTTTACAGTGATATCTCAACATCTACTTATTGCATTTTTATCGTTTTGACCTGCATCTTATCAGATAAATATAATATATTTTCTAAACACTGTGTGGTGTAGTTTTTGGTGCTAAATGGTGTTCTTGTATGATTTCTTGCACAAATACTTTACACATTGCCTTCTAAGTTAAGCCTGACTGCTCAGTGCCAAGCTACCAGAGGGTGAGCTAAGGATAATTTGGATTGTGTGAGGCTTACCCTGACTAGAGTGAGGGTCATTGCTTGGACAGGGGTAACCTGACTGCCAACCAAAGACCCAATTTCTAACGTTGGTGGCAGCAGTGGGATAGGACTTGTATTTGTGCAGTGACATACAGTAGCTACGTGTTAACTACCTACCCAGAGTTCATCTTTTTCCTTTTTGGTTCTCTGATGTCCTCCTGGATATATTGTTGATATTTTTTGGGGACTTCGGTTTTGGGTTGTGCCTGTAATACCTTACTAGATTGGGAATGGATCCCAGCTTCACAGAAGACTACAACGAGTCACTCCTTGTCCCTATTGAATCACTCACTAAGGCTGAGCTGAGGGTGCTTTGCAGAGAGAAGGAGCTCGCTATGTCAAGGAGATCCACTAAGCAGGAACTGCAGGATACCTTTGTAATCTGGGGGAAGGCAGAGGAACAGGCAGTGGGCAGGCAGCAAAGAACCAAAGGGGTAATGGCCCTGAGAAGCAAAATTACTTAGCAGTGGCTCCAGAGGACTACGTGGATGAGGAATTAGAACCTGTGAGAGATGAATGGCTCATAGCTCATGAGCGGTGGATGGCAGAACTAGATGATGAGACTGAGAGGGTTGAGGCAGAAAGAGCCTTAGCCCAGGAAAAAGAAAGGATTGCAGCTCAGGAGCTGAGCTGTGAAGAGCTGAAACTGGAAGCCAGGGGGTCTGAGTCCACTTCAGATGGTGGCAGCAAAAATCTTACATCCAGTTCTGCTGAAGAAGTGCACATGCCCAGAGATGTGGTGCCCTACTTGAAGAAGGGAGTTGACACACACCAGGAGGTTCAGGAGTATAAGGTAGTTCCCCTAATGCAAAGGGCCCTGAGGAGATTGGGGAACTGGCACAGGGAGTCATATTCCTACTGAGGGGGAGGGACACTTTACTGGCTCTAAATGAGAGTGAGAGGGAGAAGGGTTCCCCCCAGGTAGAAGTCCTGGTTATGGAGTGTGGAGACATCCCAGATGAGTGTGGGTTGAGTGTCAGGGACAGTCAGGTACTGTCTCACCAGTCTCAGGAGGGTGATGCGGAGTGCATTTTCGAGACTGAGACACTGGATGGTTAGGTGAAAGGTACTTTGGTTAATACCTGTGAGGGGCTGAGTGATGTAATTGCTGGAGAGCATATGTCTAGTCCTTATTTTCCAGAGCAACGCCAACACAAGGTGGAGTGTGAGTTCTCTGACCCCAGGGAGCTTACAATGGTGGCAGACTTCTGGGTGAGTATCAGAGAGTCTGAAGAGGCATTTGGGGGTGCTCCTGAAGGGAGTGGTCTAGGTGTTTCCAAACCAGGTGAGGTGGGAAAGGATTGCAGTGTCCCAGTTAGGTCCCAGGGTAGTGGGATGGAAGAGGGACACCATATCCAGTCTCAGAGGAAAGGGAAAGGGGATGGGCTGAGGCCCAGGGTGCCTGAGATCCGGTCCCAGGTCCTGGAGGGTTCCTTGAGGGAGACCCCACAGTGTCAGAAGAACTTGGGAGGGTGGCTGTAGCCAGCATCCCACCAGCTCTGGTGTCTGGAAGTACCACTCCTGATGAGGGGGTCCCGACAGAGTGTTGAGAGGGGGTTACGGACCCCAGTGGAGGACCTGGCAGGTCAGGGGTCAGCTCTGAGAGCACAGCTCCCCAGGAATGAACTAGGGGAGACCATTTCTGGTTTGGGGGGATCCAGGGTCTGCCAGACGGGCAGGGGTCAGGAGACCTGTGCCAACCAGACTCTTGTGTCGCCCTTGGGGACGGTGTGTCCCTTGTGGGGGGTGAGTGTGCCCCCCAGGAAGTCCTGGCGTGCCAGGCAATAGTTCAACCTCAGGGTGATGACTCTGGGTTGATGGACCAGGTTCAGATGGTAAACTCTGACCTGGTGGGGGGTAGGTGTGCTCCCCGGAATGTCCTGGTTTGCCAGGCATTGGTCCAGTCTGAGGGTACAGACCCTGGACTGGAAGGTCAGGTTCAGGGTGTCCCCCTGACCTGGAGAAAGGCGCTACTGCTAACAGTGCCCCTCCCATGTTGTCTTTGGGGGGGCCACACCTAGTTGGAGGGTTCAGGACCCCGGAAGGGAGGGCAGGGGGAGGGAATCCTCACCCCTGGCCCTAGTCCAACCTGAAGGTACAGACCCCCGGTTGGAAGAGCAGTTGCAGGTTAACACCCCTGCACTGGTGGAAGGATTGTGCAGGACTGCTTCTATAAGCACCCTGACAATTTTAGACTCTGGGGTACCACTCCAGGAGGGAGGGTACAGAGCCCCAGAGGGGAGGATGAGTGTCAGGCTTTCATCCCTGACCTGGTGGAAGGGAGAGTGGTCAAAGGCTGCCCAGCACCTGGGGCTACCGCCCCCCCAGTCTCCACAGTCACAGTGGTTAGAGAGCCTTGAGAGGCCTGGGGCCGGGCTCTCATTCCTGACAGCTGTCAATGGCCACTGTGGCTTGCTGTCCTGGTGGACAGAGTTGCCCCTGTGGGGGGACAAGAGTCACACCCTGGGGGTGGAGTGGGCAACACCCCTGTATTGGCCCTGGTGGTACTATTCGGTCCCTGGGATGCATCTGTGAGCAAAGTAAGGTTAGGTGCTGCACAGAGAGTATCTGCAGGGGAGGAGAAAGGTTCCCCATGGGTTGGCTTAGTGGGCCCTGAGAGTAAGGACAGAGGGATCCAACTGGAGTCAGGAAGGTGTAGGAACATGGCCCTGCTGTTGTGGGCTTGGGTCCTTGTTCTATCGCCTCAATCAGGGAAGTACATCTGGCTTTAGGCTGGTGGTGGGTCATGTTGGACCTGGCACTTTTTGCAGGGTCATCTGACTGCCAACCAAAGACCCCATTTCTAACACATACTGGGCCCTCTTGCTAGGAATGTGCTGCCTGAAAACAAAACAACCCTTGAACAGGACCAAAGACTCGTCCACACTTATTTCTTTGCCTGACACATAGAGCTCTGAAAACTGATCTACATAACGAACAAGGACAGGCCCAATCTTAAAAAGACGGTCAAAATCGGGATGATATTGTGGCAAGGCTAAAGCACTGTCAACAAAATGCAGCATCCGAAGAAGAAGCAAACACCGATTACAAGTCATTGTTGCACGAAATATAGCCTTTACCATCAAGGGACTAGTAGCCCAATAAGAAGCCAGGGACGGCTTCCTTATCAACCCCATCAAAAAAGTCAAACCTAAGAACTTTTTCATCTCTTCCAAATTTGTGGATATCCAATGGGTAGCTCTAGACTGACGCCTAAGTTTGGCAGCATTGTACCTCAAGTACTGCTCTGCGTACAAATTAGTCTGATCAACAATCTCTTCCAAAAATACATCGTCCATAAACAACTCAAAGAAATTGAAAAGTAAAAAGTTTTCCGTATTTACTCTATACCCTGCGAGTCTAGTAAAGGCAGGCAACTGTGGCTACTCCATATTTAGGGCAACCAAGATGTCAGGTCTTCCAATGGGAACCATTGGCACATCGATGTCCTCCTCAAAAACAGGCCCTTTATCTGCACTGAGAGTTGCTTCCTCATCAGAAGACTCCTCTTGGACAGAAATCTCACTGCCAGAATCTCTCTCTTCCTCCTCTGCCTTAGATGCAGAGTCCGTCTCATAATCATGGTCAGAAGACGACTCAAAATTCATGCCAACAACCTGCTGAGCAGTCACTCTGCGGCTAGCCATGATTCTTTCTAAGAAGTATAACATGACAAATGCGTCAAAAACAACCAGCACTGTCTAAAATAAGTAATGAACAAAGCGTGGCTTTATCACAAAGAGTTATGTACTCAAAAACTGAAAAAGCTAGACTCACCAACAACTGATCTGCACAGACACAGCAATCATCAATGAAATCCCACTAAAAAGAAAAAAGAAAAGCATATTAGACATAAGACAACAGAAATATCATTGTGCACAAATCTAAGGACAGTTTCACACACAATCCTGCGTTTAGTACACCACCTACAAACATGTCATTCATTCAAAGCAACAATACTCTTTTGAAGTAAATTTACTTACCTAAAACATGCAACTTCACAAACCGCAGGTCAACCACTGCCAAAACGAGGCACAGCAACAGAAGCAAAGGCTTTGAACTAGAACAAAAAAGAGAAATACCTGTTATAATCACAAATGCAAATACTTCGCCAGTTGAGAAACACCCCCCAAGGGAGGCAGAAATGGCGTAACATATTATGCCCCCTTGGGGGAGAGGCCCTTGCCCAAGGGGCCGCCCCCCGCACAAAAAACACACACACACAAAGAAAATCCCTGGTGCCTAGTGGATTCTCCACCCCTTGGGGGTATATGGGCCAAGAAAAAGGGCAATCTGCCCCCAAGGGGGGTAGAACTGCCGAAAAGTGTTTCTCCCCCTTTGGGGGCAACAGTTGCCCATGGAGCCATCCCCCACACAAAAAAAACAAACAGCAGCACATCCCTGGTGCCATCATGGCTTCTACCCCTCCCCAGGGGCAGATCAGCTTAAAAATGATAAGCCGATCAGCCCCCTGTGGGGGCAGAAACTGTATAAAATATTATGCCCCCTTGGGGGAGCGGCCCCTGGCAAGGGGCCGCCTCCCCACACAAAAAAAACACACACACACAAATAAAATCCCTGGTGCCTAGTGGGCATTCCTGCTGCCCGATCACATCGCGATCGGGCAATAGGAATGCTAAAAGAGGTATCGAGGGAAAAGAAAACCCTTTCCTCTCCCCCGATGCCTCTTTTGAAGCAATCGCCCCCGGCGGAGGAGAAACTTACTTCCTCTTCTGTAGATGCTCTGGAAGCCAATGGCTTCCAGCGTGTCTGTCGGCCTCTAATTATGGCAGCACAAGAACATGAGCTGACGTCATTAGATGCAGATGGAGGGGCAGGAGTGGAAGGGGAAGCGATTCCTCTTCCAGTCCTGCCCGAGGCCCTCAGGGGGAGCACCAACGCTTTCCCCCAGGGCCGAGTGCAGGATGTAACGGTTACATCCTGGGTACCTGAACGGTGCTGCCCAGGACGTAACCATTACATCCCAGGCATCCGAGGGGTTAATAGAGGCTGGTGGCTAAGATTTAAATGTAGAAGCTGACCTTGGGGCTTAGTTCCCATTGGAAAGATGTAATACTGGATAAGGCTTGAGCCTTGTTCATTGATAGTTATTGATAATTAATGTATGGGCCATCTCTTTTGAATGAGAATTCCATGCTAGAAATCAAAAAAAGAATGACCAAACTCACTAGGGGATCGAAGGGGGAATGAACTGTAGCTTCTGACAGTTTTACTAAGATTAGTAAGAATTGAGGATATTGCGCCAGCTATAGCTACAATTCACAGTGCACCTGCACAAAACGATGATGCCTATTTGACGCGCATGTGCGGGCTAGGCCTTCATAGAAATAACGCTCACACACTGGTTCATAAACAGTGTGTTTTGCTGGTGCAGACTATCATTCCCAGTTCACTGTGGCTAATTAATGATAATATTTTTAACCGCCTGGGAAACGCAGAGTCTTGGCTCTAACTACACTCACATCCAGGCTTTTAAAGAAGGCGACCACTCCAGCGCATTGTACCACTGGCTGGAAGCAGTGTTACATAAGTGAAAAAGTACGGTTGGCTTTTTGATGAAGTAAGTATGGGGTAAATGGGTGCAGGGGGTTACCTGGGGATGATTGCTCTACTGAAGTCGATTTACTTTTCTCAGTGAGAGGTGTGCATGGAGGTACAAGTGTGTTTTTAAACTATAACAATATCAAGCATCTGTTCATGCCCATAAATTTGACAGTGGCATAACCCCATTAGTACACCATTTTGTCTCAGATGGAGAGAATGATGTGAGAGTGACAGACGAAAGTGAGTATAAGGTATAACTTTATACCTCATATCTCAGAGTGACACACTGTTATGTACGATTTCCTGTGTTTGAATTGCAATAATGGCTAGTATTGAGTTGTTAAGCATAATGTTAAGATTCTACTTGTGTGGCTCAGCCCTCGCTATTGAAGTGAGTAAGATGGGTGTGCATGAACCTTCTCTCCAGTGACCTCAAACCGAGATACTGATATGTTCTCATATGTACCAACATATGACCTTTACAGGATAGCGTGACTCAATAATGAATATTTGCACTAATATGAAATAACAATTTCTATACAATGAACAGTGATGTAAATGATCAGTTATTTCATATTTCTGTGCCCTGTCACTTCATGAATGTAGCGTGTGACTACAAAGGTAGGACTCATCTGTTTTTTTTGTTATATTTTGTTTTTTCTCCCAGCGCTGGTATGCGAGAACAGAAAAGGGATCCACAGCCATGATGAATGTCCCAGACCTGCTAGGGCTAGATAGATGGGCATGCACATATTGGCTTAGGAGGACTAATGAGCCATTTACCTCAGTAACACAGTCCCATTTCAGTTTTAATCATACCTGAGAACCCCATTATTAATGGTGAAATACCAGGATTTCTCAAGGCATTTTCAAGTTATCTGGATCCCGCATATGTCCAGTATTCTTTTATATAAGACCTCCCTTTCAGTCAGAGTCCGTTTGGATGTCTGAGTCTGCCCTGATGGCATTGTCCTATCAGGGTGGGGAGAAGTAAACCAAGGATGAAGAATGACACTATTAAGAGTGTGAGGCTTCCTCTTCCATAAGGATGATTCTCCCTGTGGTTAAATCAGGACAGTAACTCTGGCATACCCTCAGTTGGGACATAGGGTCACGTATTGACAATACAACAGTATTGAGCTATCTTACTTTGTGTGATAAAGTGTGTGTAAAAGCTGAACCTAACTATAACGTCCCTCTAACCCTTGTTTTTTTAGTGAATTTAAAAGAGAAAAAAATCTATTTCCTAACTATTATGTCCCTGTAACCTCAGTTTTTCCAGTTAATTTCTAGGGTTTAAAAAAAAGTACTATTTAAATACCATATGTTAATCCATCCATGGCCATGCAGATGTTAATCCAACCGTGGCCATGCAGGGCCTTCAGCCAGGCATGGCAGCAGGTTGGCCACAGGGCATGGTCTGCAGCCAACACTGCAGCCAACCCCCCACATGAAGACAACCCCATGCTGTGGGTCTGTGAGTGAGTGTGTGAGTGGCTGTGTGGGTATGCGACTGGGTCTGTCTGGTTGTGTGAGTGTGTAAGTAGGTGTGTGAGCGGGTTTATGGGTCTGTGAGTGTGTGTAAGTGGCATAATGGGTGTGTGAGTGGTTGTGTGGATCTAAAGGTGGATGTTTGAATGTGTAATTGAGTGTCAGTGGATGTATGAGTGACTAAAGTGGGTATGCAGGTGGTTTTGTGGTCCTGTGAGTGAGTGTGTGTGTGGGTGGATGGTTGTGTGAGGTAGTGTGTGAATGGTTGTGTGGGTGTGGAAGTGTGTGTGAGTGGGTGTTTGAGTGGCTGTGTGGGTCTGCTACTGTGTTGGGTAATGGTTTTGTGGGTTTGTGAGTGGGTGTATGAGTGGCTGCTCGGTGTGTGAGTTGTGAGTGGGTCTGCAAGTAGTTTTCCAGGTCTGTGAGTGGGCGTGTGAGTGGTTGTTTAGCTGTTTGAGTGGGTATGTGGGTGTGTAATTGGGTGTTTGAGCATATGAGGGAGCGTGTGAGTGGCTGGGTAAGTCTGTGATTGGGTTTGATAGTGGTTCTGTGGGTCTGTGAGTGGGTGTGTGAATGGGTGTGTAAGTAAGTGGTTCTGTAAGTGAGTGTATTTTTTTAATTCCAGTCTGGATCAGTGGATCATAAAGGGCTGTGCTGAGGACCACGGAGGGTTAAAAGATCCTTATGTACCCCAAAAAACGTTTTGAGGGAATTATTTGCCCATTAAGGGGGTCATTCTGAGCTTGGCGGGCGGCAGGAGCCGCCCGCCAAGCGGGAACCGCCAGAATACCGCTGCGCAGTCAAAAGACCGCTGCGGTTATTCTGAGTTTCCCGGTGGGTGGGCGGGCGGGTGACCGCCAGAAGGCCGCCCGCCCAGCGGGAAACCCCTTCCCACGAGGATGCCGGCTCCGAATGGAGCCGGCGGAGTGGGAAGGGTGCGACGGGTGCAGTTGCACCCGTCGCGATTTTCAGTGTCTGCATAGCAGACACTGAAAATCTTAGTGGGGCACTGTTAGGGGGCCCCTGCAGTGCCCATGCCATTGGCGAAATGGTGAAAACCGCCAGGAACAGGATGGCGGTAAGGGGGTCGGAATCCCCATGGCGGCGCTGCTTGCAGCGCCGCCGTGGAGGATTCCCTAGGGCAGCGGGAAACCGGTGGGACACCGCCGGTTTCCCGTTTCTGACCGCGGCTGTACCGCCGCGGTCAGAATGCCCATGGGAGCACCGCCAGCCTGTTGGCGGTGCTCCCGTCATTTTAGCCCTGGCGGTCGTCGACCGCCAGGGTTAGAATGACCCCCTAAGGGTCTCTCACTACCTCTCTATCAGTCTCATGGGATCAGTGTACCTCTGGCCTGACCTATTCTACCAGTTTTCACTTTTATTTTTCCTTTTGGAAACCATGTCCCAATTGACAAAATGTCAGCCAGTCACAGTATTGCTGTTAGTGCATGGATCAGCAGATGGACCATGGTGGATCTGTGGTGAATATTCAATTAAAAAAACAAAGTCTAAAGCTTAGTTCTAGTTAGGAAAATGTATTTTCCATATACAAACCAAGTTTAAACTACACAAACTTAAAAATGCTAAAACAAGCTGAAATTAGGTCCTTTACTTATATTAATTTAAAAGCAATGGATAAATTGTAAATGAAAGTTATAACTATTACATTTTAAAGTTTTTAAATTTTGTGTACTCTAAACTCGGTTTGTATTGGTAAAATAAGTGTTCTTAACAATAACTAAGCTTTAACGTTTGGTTGTTTAACTGAATTTAAAATCTTTATTAAAAATGCTTTTCAAATCAGAGAGTGCAGTATTTCAAGTGAAGCGTTGTTATGTGGAGAGTTGTACAGTACAGTGGAGGAAAGTGTTGTAAAGTCTATTGTCATAGACTGGAGTAGTGTAGGTTGGAATCAAGTGTGGTAGAGTATAGTAGTGTATCTTAAAGTGTAGTAAAGTGTTATTTTGTAGTGGCATGGTGTCTCTTATAGTGGCGTCAAGTATTGTAGACTGGAACTGCAAGTTGTACAATGGAATGGCATGTTGAACGGTCAAATAAGGTATCATAAATTGTCGTAGAGTGGAGTAGTGTGCTTTAGAGTGTAGTAGAGTGAAGTAGAGTGTCATAGAATAGTGTATGGTCAAAGGGAGTGTCATTGAGCACAGTGGAGGAGAGTATCCTACAGTGAAGTGCTTTATCATATAGAGGAGTGGCACATCACTGAAAGTGGTGTGTTGTTGAGTGTCACACAATTTATTACAGTGGCGTGGACTGGATCGGCATAGAGTGGAGTAAAGTAGCATAAAGTGGTTCACAGAGTCGAGTACAGTGTTGCAGCGTGGAGATGCATACAGTGTAGTAGAGTTTTAGACAGTAGAGTGGCATAGAGCTGAGTATAGTACAGTGACGTAGAGTAGGATAAAGTGAAGTGGAGTACACTGGAGTGGGGCAGTGTAGAGTGGAGTAAGATGTCAGAGTGAAGTGGCATGTTGTAGACTATAGTGGCGCAGAGTGCAATTTAGTGGCATAAATTTGAGTACCATGTTATACAGTAGAGTGTATGTGGTGTCATACAATATTGGAAAGTAGAGTAGAGTGGCAGACAGTCAAACTAATTTTAGTAGAATAGAGTGGTGTAAAGCACAATACAGTGTTGTAGAGTGTGCTACAGTGGATTGACAGACAGTGTTATAGAGTACAATGACCAAGAGGCATGGAATGGCATACAGTGGAGTAGAGTAAAATAGAGTACTGTGTCAGAGTGGTTTGGAGTAAAGTAAAGTGCAGTGGCATACAAACAGTTGGATACAGTGTTGTATAGTGGGCAAGTCTATCACAGAGTGGAGTGGAGAACAGTGTTGTACAGTGGAATGAATGTGTATAGACAGGAATAAAGTGTTAAAGAGTGGCATATAGTGTAGTTGAGCTTTGTAGCATGGAGTTGCATAGTTTGTGAAACAGTGGACCTGTGTACAGTGGATTGTTGTATGGCAGCGTAGAGTGAGATAAAGTCTCATACTGTGTAGTACAATTAAGTGGAGTGGTGTTACATAGTTAGGAGTTAGGTCCATAGAGTGTATTGTTGTGCCTTAGAGTACCATGGGGTAGAGTGGAGTGTACTGGCGTAGCGTAAGTGGTAATCTGTTAGAAAATGGAGTTGAGTACATACCGTAGAGTGTTGTGTCATGTAGAAAAGTAGAATAGAGTGTTGTACATTGGAGTGTATAGGCATTAAGTGGAGTGCAGAGTTGGACACTTAAATATGCGGCCATATAGTGGAGTAGAATGTCAAACAGTGCCAAGAAGAATGATAGCCTTTTATAAAGTGGAGTTAAATAGATTAGAGCAGAGTATCGTACAATGGAGTGGCGTATAGTGGAGTAGTATAGAGTGGAGTACCATAAAGTGGAGTAGCATACACTGGAATAGCATACAGTAGAATACTGTACAGTGGAGTGTTGAAGAATGGAGTGACATAGAGTGGAATAGCTTAGAGAGGAGTGGTGTACAGTTTAGTGGCATAAAGTAGAGTGCGGCATAGTGGATTAGTGTAGAGTGGAGTGGCATACATTAAAGTGGCATAGTGTAGAGGCGAGGAAACTGTTACAAACTGGAGTGGCAACTCATACAGTAGGATGAAGTGCTGTGTCGTACAATGTTGGAAACTATCCTAGAGTGGAGTAGAGTGCAGGTTAAGTACTGTGCTTCCCTCAGATCCCCTAACAACACCATGGTGTGGTTCTAAAAATTCTGGACCCATGTAATTTACTTTGCCACAGCAGTACGATTTTAGTATCAAAAGACCGATAATGACTAGTACACTAAGCATGAGCATTTTCGCTCAATTCCAGCAGCGTTTTCACCTCGAAATCGCCATTTTCGTCCTGCACTCGTGGCTCCCATTTTATACACGGCAGCCATTTTTCAAAGTTGCCCTCACATAGGCTTATAATACAGTCAGATTTGATTCCAAGGACACGTGCACCTTGATTGACTTTTCTCTGACCTGGGCAAGCTGGAACCATTGCCTCAGGCCAAACCTGTTTGGTCAGTCCCTCTCCCAGTGGCCGAATCAGATAGCATCAAGGCACACCATGCCATAAAACCCTTATTATCGCTCACACACCCTACCTAATCTTGCTCACACCTGCACCTGCTCTTTTCTTCTTCTTACTTTACGAGGGGGAGGTGCCCGTTTTTATTTGGGGTGCACACTTATCTGATGTAAAATACTAGGCCTTGCCGGTTAATTTATTATGGGTTGGATGACATGAAATATGAGGTTTCATCATGACACTGTTTTTTCTTTATAGTGAAAACATGTGAATGACCAACCAAAATGTCAAGAATGTTTGCCTGAAGCTTAAAAAACTGTATATAAGGAAACCTGACTTTGCATTGACACACAGTCTCCTGAGAACATACAAACCGTGCTGTTGTACTTCTAGGACGCTTGTTACTTGGTTGCAGCCAATAAATTCGATCTTTGACTTCACCTAGAAGACTCTGTGTTTCTGTGGTCTGAATCAGGAAAGTACCCGAGGTCTTTGGGTGTACCCTGGCACCACTGGGTTACCGGATCAGTACCGGTTCTGAAAAACCCAGTACCTCAATGGATGAGCTGTATTTACAATACAGAGCTCCATGGTGCACATTTTCACTGATGTGTCAGAAATTCTGATGCACCTGTTGTCTCTAAACTCATGCATTGCTGGAGTAGTCTAAAAAAAATGATGCTACTCCAGCAATGCTAGAAAGTTCCCATTGCAAAAAACCCTGCATTAATTAATGCCTGCTCTGAGCAGGTGGTAAAATTCTGATGCAGTGAAGTTGAAGAATGACGCAAGGAAATGTTAGAAATTTCACTGTGTTAGTTTTGTGTGGCTTTTTGCCTGGGAACCCCTACCCTGCATACATTATACCTGGCACTGGTATAATCTGATGCAGAGCTTTACAAACTGATGTGTTGGGCCCAGTGTGCCAATTTGTGAGTCTGGAGCAGTGCAGTGGACTGCTAGCGCTAATGCTGTGTCAAAGACAAATGATGCAGCTGTGGACTTGTAAATGAGGCCCTAAGAATATTGCGCTCTGACACCAGTGAAGTGGTTGTTATTGCTGTTGTTAAATTTCTTCATGCTTCTTGACTCATTCGTCAAAGATTTGTGTTGAAGATACTTGGGATTTTCTTACTGATTCTTGATCCTATCTTGGGTTCATTAGTCATTACTAGCCATAACTTACACCTTAAACAGCCTTTTTAACAATATTATAGATGTTTTCTGAATCATGTTTAGTCAAGGGGAGTGTTTGTACTCCCTACAGCATGAAGACATTTTGATTTTACACTTGATTTAATTGACTAAGGGAACTACATCTATGTGTTGATTATTTTGTCATTATATTGATCTTAAATGTTTCCTCACTGTCTGATGACTGTTCTCCTCTCATTGGAAGTCTGAATTTATTTAGTTTTGTACATGCACATTCGAAACTGAGGGTGATGCCTGTTGGTGCACGGGATCCCAGAAAATATTTTTCTTCTCCCCAGTTAAGGTTTACTGTATAAACCACCCAAATACGCGGGTGAGACACCATCCCTTTTCTCACCTCTCGAGGTCGACTAGATCTTTGGATTTGGTGAAGAGTGTAGTAGTCTGACTCATTCAATCACAAATCGATGACATTATACCATAAAACAATACTAAACACCATGAACAAGTCAACACTAAACCAAACTCCAAACTGAATTAAGTTTCAAGCTTTATTACAGTCCCAAAATCAATGTCACATATATAGTGCACAAAGCTAAATTATACACATACATGGAAAAAATTGGCTGTCCGAAACGTCTGAAAAGATTTAACCTGCTAAACATCAATACTGTTAAACAATCCAAAAGAACAATATAGATTAGCAACAACACAATATACACATTATTATTAGAATTCAAAACAGGTGAAGATGACATCAGTAAATCATCAAAATACAGCTCAGCATTCAATTTCAGATTTTAGGGCTTGGTAAATCCTGTCACTTATACGAATTTGGACTTGCATGTGTTAGAATGGACTAACACATGCGGTCAAAACAAAAATAAAAGCTAGACAAATTTAATTAGGAAAAATATCTAACTAAGAGAAATCACTAAAAATATGCTGGTGTAAGTACCTAACTAAAAAAGGAAACAAGAAATCACATTTACTTATACCTTTCCTTACGGGACAGCATACAAGAGCAGTTCCTCAGGCAGGATGGTCACCTTCTTCCAGCGTCAGTTGACAGCAGTACCATACAGTGTGGTACACGGGCTGAACATTGGACCATTCAGCAGTTCAGGATAAGTTGGGCTTATTAGTACTGAATCACATAAGAAAATAGGGCAAATAGACCAAAATGAGAAACTCATCTAGGGACCTAAACAATAGGAGGGTGACAGCAGACGTAGCAGGGTTCTGGACAGGTTCAACGCAGGAGAAGAACGAAGTAAAGACTGACCTCAACACAAACTAAATAAAGAACTGACTAAAGAGGAATTGACTCCAAACTCAAAGTTTCTCACTACACAAAATAGGCAAAATCCATTTATTGGTCCTTCAGTTGGGAACACTTCGGATTCAGCATCCAATGGCTGCAGATGGCACCACAAATTCTGCTACTTTTCCAGAACTTCTTAGCAAATGTACATTATTAATGTTTCTATGATATCGTACAGTTCCAACAAAATATTACATTCTCTAATTATTTGTTACTTGAGAATTTTCTCTCATGGAACTAATCCTGTTTCACATAAGACCAATGAGTTTCCTGTCCTGTTCGACAGTTAGAACAAATAGAGCAACTTTTTTGTTTCTAAAACATGATGTTCTACTTCAGTACAATAGGACATTCAACATCACATTAACATCCTAGGAAAACAATTCAGGTCAGAAGGGACAGAATAAACAAGTGATTTTCTCTTAGGCCTAGTCAAGCTAAGAACCCTAAATCCCTAAATACACATTAATACATTCAATATATCAGATAAACTTATTGCGCACCTTACATTTTTAAGCAAATATGCAGGCAAATTATTTATTAGCAAACATTATTTATATCATGTTAAGACTGATTTATACATGCATTTATTTTTCTGCACACATTTAACTCACATTGATTCGATTAGTTTAATTCAATATGAGTATGTTTAATTCATTTTCATTTAATACTTACATTCCTAATCTATATTTTAATAAAACAATCTTCCACATTAACTTATTTAAGTACTTTAATTTAATAATATACAAAACTCTCTGTTAAAACGTGGTGCTCAATACGAAACGCGGCCACGCGATTCACCATAATTCAAACGTGCACATTTTACATCTCATGTTATTTTCTCTATTGGGATTTTAAATGCAGGTTAATTAATCACCATATGCTAATTTCCATGCCACTAATATGTTCATAAATTTTTATCCCTCTGATACCTCTATCCTTTATGGCTATAGTAAACAAATGCACTTTATAAGTGTTTTATTGAAGATAAATGTTCACTTTTTTATGTTTCTGTTCTTATTCAATTTCTTGTGGTATTCCGGCTGATAATTGGCTAATATGCATTGTATTGTTTTTATTAATGTTTAATGGATTTTGTATCTGAAATGAACAGATTGATTGGCTGATTGCCTTTCATTCATAATCCCACTAAAGTAGCAAGGAAGCCCAAAGATTAAACTAGCGTGCAAATGTACACTAATTCAACAACTGAAAAGACCCATTTATAGTCACATGCTTATGGAAACCTATAAAGTTGTAAATAACACATACAAAAGACCTTAATTTACATAAGTTTTCTTTGCATGCCCTCTGGCTCACAAAAAAAAACTGTGCCCAACAAGCCCAACAAAAACCATCTTCCTTATGTACTCCTATGTAACAAAATGGAAAAGCGAGCTAGCAGTAAGTTACACAAACTAATATATAGAGTACTTGATATTTGGCTACTAGAAACTAAAAATAATAACCTTTTTCTTTTTTAATAACAATGATTGGCTTTCATTTAATTTGGGCTTTATATGCAGCACAATCCTACTAAACGTAGCAAGAACACCCAGAGAATAAACTAGACTGCATCTGTAAAGTTTCAGAATTATTACAAGAAAAACTAAAATACACCTTTCTGCTGACATCAGTGATGTCATCAATGATGTCTTTTGAGATGTCATCACTGATGTCACAAATTATGTCAAAGAAGATGTCATGAATGTTATAATATGTGAGGTTATAAGCAGTGCATGGTGGAGGCACGTGTAATAGCTCTGCTAACTATAAACGGTGAATTTCTGTGTTTTTTTAGTTTAAGATGATGATATTCACCTAACTATAACATCACTTTAGCCTCTGTTGGCTTCAATAAATTTCAAAAGTAAAAAAAAAAAAAAAAAGATCTTTTTATCATGCCTAACCATAATGTTACTTTAACCTTTATTTTCTCAGTGAATTTCTAGTTTTTCTTTTAACATATAATATTTTAATACCATATGTAAAATGATTATTAGGCCTTGAGGACCCATCCCCAGGACCTTCTTTTTAAGGGGAGGGCCTATGGGCACCCCCGAGCCTCTTTAGGCCCTGGAGACCCCATCTTCAGGGCTGTTTTTTACTTTAAATTGGAGGAGTTCCATGTGCCCCCCTTCCTGAGCGTAGTATAGAGCTGGGGACCCTGTCCCTCAAGGCCATATATATTTGAAAGGGAGGGGGGCACATGACACCCTGCCCAAGCCTCTTTAATCCATGGGTACCCCATCCCCAGGGCTGCTTTTGTATTTAAAAGGGGGGGTCACTTGGCACCCCTCTCAAGCCTTATATGGCCTAGAGGACCCCATCCCCCATGGCCATAAATATTTTAAAGGAGAGGGGGCTGTTGGTCCCCCTCCCCAAGCCATCATAGGCCCCAGTAAGCCCACCCCATTCCCTGGACCTGCCCTTCAATATGGGTGAGTGTCCACCCAGTGCACCCACCATACACATGCTGTAAGCCGGCACTGCTCCCACCTGGAGGGAGCAGCTATTTATGCTGCTCCCTCCAGGTGGAGGCAATCTGTTGATCTGTTTCCCAGTAACCATCAGTGCAGCCACAGAAGCAGATCAAAAGTGTGCTCCCAGCTACTGGGAGGATTTTCAAAGATATCACCCACTAGGAGCAGACTCAGTGCCTGTTCCCATTTGGGAGGAGCAAACACAAATTTTCATGCCCATGCTCGTACAGGCAGTGAATATGTTGAGTCCCGTGGGTAAGCTCCCCGGGTCACTACATGTGAGCCAGCCCCAGGGGAATGGGGTAAAGGTAGGTGGAACTTCTGGAGTTTCTCTCAGTGGAATTTCACAAGTTACAAAAAACTCTGTGAGATTTAACATAATTGTGCCAATGGGATGAAAAATATGCAGCTCGCACTGCAATTTAGCACCAGTAGTGTCAGCAGCTCTGAAAATCAGCGTGAACACAATCATGTGTTTTGCAAGAGCATGCAACAATTCAAATTGATTTTGAAATCTACTTAAGAAGCAACAGGTATACCCCAATGGCAGCTTTGTGACCATGACCGCCAGCGAATGCCGGTGATCGCCTGCTGCCAAATTGTGCTCTTGCATGCCAGCTCACATATTTTGGAGCCTCATGAAAGAAATACTTCACCACCAAGCGATTAGCAGAATTTGGCTAGAGCTCTGGGTTAAGGATGAACTCACAGTGGCCCAAATTCGACCAGTT
Organism: Pleurodeles waltl; assembly: GCF_031143425.1. Taxonomy (NCBI): domain Eukaryota; kingdom Metazoa; phylum Chordata; class Amphibia; order Caudata; family Salamandridae; genus Pleurodeles; species Pleurodeles waltl. Next base: position 35,051,182 of record NC_090439.1, read on the forward strand.
CCATGGGTGGAACTTAATATTTTCCCTACCCCTAGGATGGAGTCCCGAGGGCCATAGAAGGCAAAAGGGTGGGGGCATGCATCTCTCTTGCCTTTTTGACAACTAGCTGCCCTGAGAGATGGAGGTCACCCAACCCTTTTCAAGGCTCAAGAGGGGCTGTTCCCTCCCCCTTTTGAATGAATTGCAGCCCTGGGGTTTGGCTCCCTGTTGCCTATAATGGTTTGGGGAGGGAGGCTGAGCAGCTTCCCTCTCCTTTTCAAATGATTTTATCTCTGGGGGTGTGCTCCCTGGGACTTATAATGGCTCATGAAGGGGGCCTCACACCCCCTCCACTTATTGAATGTGGACCCGTGGGTGGGCTCCCTAGGGCCTATCTTTTTTCGATCCCAGCCCAAACTGCTGATTTTCTTTTATGTTGGTCACCCATAGGGCCTGGGAGTCAGGTTATCCCAACTCTGCCCCCTTATATTTTATTTAATTGACTTCTTCATCACAGGAAACTAAGGCCCTCATTCTGACCTTGGCGGGCGGCGGAGGCCGCCCGCCAAAGTCCCGCCGTCAGGTTACCGTTCCGCGGTCGAAAGACCGCGGCGGTAATTCTGACTTTCCCGCTGGGCCGCCAGCCCAGCGGGAAAGAGGCTTCCACGATGAAGCCGGCTCGGAATCGAGCCGGCGGAGTGGAAGCTGTGCGACGGGTGCAGTTGCACCCATCGCGTATTTCACTGTCTGCGCAGCAGACAGTGAAATACATTTAGGGGCCCTCTTACGGGGGCCCCTGCAATGCCCATGCCAGTGGCATGGGCACTGCAGGGGCCCCCAGGGGCCCCGCGACCCCCCCTACCGCCATCCGGATCCCGGCGGTCGGACCGCCGGGATCTGGATGGCGGTAGGGGGGGTCGGAATCCCCTCGGAGGCGCAGCAAGCTGCGCCGCCTTGGAGGATTCAATGGGGCGGCGGTACACTGGCGGGAGACCGCCAGTGTTGCCGGTCCGACCGCGGCTTTACCGCCGCGGTCGGAATCCCCATTGGAGCACCGCCGGCCTGTCGGCGGTGCTCCCGCGGTCCTCCGCCCTGGCGGTCTTTGACCGCCAGGGTCAGAATGACCGCCTAAGTCCCCGAGTCCTGTAATGCCTGCAAGCAACATTTTTCTGATGTTGCTGGCAGCCAATCAGAATGCTCCCTTCGACAGGAATTTGACTCCTGGGGGAGCGAACTGGCCTAAAGTAATAAAAGCTCTCTGGGCCAATCAGAAGGCTCTATTTCTGAATAAGCGCCCCCATGACTGTCTCAAGCCTCTCGCAGACCCAACTGTCCTGATATACAAAAATGTTCACCCTTAATTAAAAAACAAACAAACTACTTAACAGATTTACACCAAAGCACAAAAAGCACAATCTGCAGACCAAGAGCTAGTTTCCTTCCAAATATGGTGCAATTCAATTTAGAAGTTTTTGCAGTCACCCTTCTTATAGAAGTCTTTGGAAAATGTATGGGGACTTTGCAGTTTGGGAACCCCTTTTTTTTCCACCCCCCCACTTGATGAACCACCTTAAAATGTTGCATATACAAACAAAAAAAAAAGTAGTATCTTTTTAGTACGTTTCATGGACATTCATTAAACGGAGCCAAAGTTATTGGCAACACACAAAAATGCTTTACCTATGGAACAGAAAATATATATATGTATATATATATATTTATATATATATATATATGTATAATTTTGTTAGACCAGGCATCCTTGGCATGGTCTCCCTCCCCTGTCTTTTTTGCCTCTGCTTCCCATGTTTTGACTCGGTGTTGGACTCCGTTTTTGCTACTCTGGGCACTTTACCAGTACTGCTAAAGTGCAAGTGCTCCCTGTGTAAATTGTAATTGGCTTTTCCATGATTGGCATATTTGATTTACTAGTAAGTCCCAAGTAAAGTGCACTAGAGGTGCACAAGGTCTGTAAATCAAATGCTACTAGTGGGCCTCCCACATGAGTAGCTCCGTAAACATGGTTCAGACCTGCCACTGCAGTGTCTGTGTGTGCAGTTTTTACCTGCCCATTCAACACGGATAGTGTACCCACTTGCCAGGCCCAAACCTTCCTTTTTTATACGTTTGCCAACTTCAAAGGCAGAAAGAGGTATAAGTAGTGGGCCCAAAACCCCAGATTGTCAGATTACGTCTGGAATCAAGAGGAACCTCTGCCAAGGAGAAGAGCTGAAGGGCTGGAAGAGGAGTACTGTCCCTTTGCCTGTGACTGTGCTTTGCTGGGTTGGCATGCAGTTGCTGTTCTGCCTGAGGGAGGACAAATACTGGACTTTATGGTATATTCCTGCTTGTGAAGAATCTCCAATGGCCTGGACTGAGCTTGCTTCCTGTTTTGAATTCTCTGGGCCTTCAAAGACTGAGACTCCTGTCCTGCCAAGTGGTGCCCCATCCAGTCCCTTGGCCCTTGAGAGGTAAAATTGGCAAAGCAAGGACAAAAATCGACGTACAGAACATGCGGGGAAATTTTCGATGCACCACCTTCTAAAATCAATGCTCCACCTGCATCGCGGCTGTGAGAGCGATGCATCGCGGCTGGAGAAACAACGCAACACCCGCTTGCAGCTGCTGATAACTCCATGCAGCACGGTTTTCCAACACCATGCGGCCGGATTTCTCATGCATCATCGCTGACCGTCAAAAATCAATACAAGCTTGCGCAGATCTGAGGTGCTCATCCAGAAACTGATGCATCGTTCTCTTGTGGAAAAGAAAAACGACGCATTGCCGACCCGACCGGAGAAGAAACAATGCACGTCCTCACTTGCGAATGAGGATCGGCACATCATTGACTTTTCTGACGCATGATCTCGCTTGGTGGAACCAGAATCTTTGCTTTGACTTGGTGGGAGCTATCAAAGCTACCACCAAGTCACAGCAAACAGCTATGTTCTGGGAGTGGGCACACTGGGACATAGCAGGAGCCAGGGGCAACCTCTTGGAGGTTTCTTTGTGGTAGGTGTAAAGCATGACACACTGGTCAAATTGCAAGGAAATTAGGCTGCCAGAACACAACACCAAAATGATATCCAGATTCATCAATTGCAATCCAAAGTTTTGGAGGAGAATATTGTAACATGCCAAAGCAATCTTGAATCAAGATGAACATTACCCGTGGCCAGACACTACGCGACACACCTACCATTTTAGCACCAGGAACTGATTGAAATACACAGGAGTATCACATTCCAACCCCAGGGGGAGGGGGTATAGGGTGAGAAGGCTGTGCAAAAATAAATCAAGATGGATTATTAGCTTAATTGAAGGCATTACTGTTATAGTGAAGGGGTTGGTGGACTCCCTCTGAAGCCTCCTTGCTTGGCCACCTTTAGTTCACGAAAACCCCAATCAGTTATACTATACTTCCATCTTGGAGACCCACAGGTTTTTTCTGATGATACCATCTTCACCTTGCTAAACCTCGGTACCATAATTGTACAGGGGAGATGCCTCATCTTTGCTCTCTGGACATGGACCATTTGTAAAAGACACATACGTTGAGGATTCACATATATTATACAAATTGCATCAATGGTTTAAGAATTTCGTATTCTGTATGTATTTGAAAAAAAAATCTTTTGTTTGCATGTAGTGTTAATAAGGTACACTATTACATTTATGTTTGTAGCTTTATCAGGCTGTTTTCCTTTCAACGACCGTAGTGCACGAGTTATAGTTACTTGAGGTAATGCTAACTATAATTGGTGAACTTCTATGTTTTTGCACATTTAAAATGTGAGCCTAACTATAAAGTCCCTGTTACCTTTGTTTTTTTAAGTGAATTTCTATGTTTTTTTAACATTTAGTAATTTTCATTACTATACGTTAATCCAACCACCGCTGCGCACGGCCTTAGGCAGTGTGTGGTGGCGGTTAGGCAGGGGCCAGGCCCTGAAGCCAACTCCTTATAAGCACCCATCCTTGCACTGTGCATGGCGTTCACCCATGCACAGGGGAGGTTGGTTGCACGACCTGGACTGCACCCAGACCTTCTGGCCAACTCCTCTAACCACCCAACCCAATGCTGCTGCCTCCCTCGGTGTGAGAATAGGTTTGAGAAGGTGTATCTGGGGTTGAGAGTGGTTCTCAGATTGTCTGTCTGGATGTGAGAGTGCGTACATCAGTGTTTTAGTGGGTGCATCAGTGTGTGCGTGGGTCTGTGAGTGAGTGTGTGAGGGTCTCAGTGGGTCTGTGAGTGGGTGGGTGACAGTCTCAGTGGGTCTGTGAGGGGGTGTGTGACTGTCTGAGTGGGTCTGTGAGTGGGTATGTGACGTCTGATAGGGGCTGTGAGTGGGTGCTCGAAGGTCTGAGTGGGTCTGTGAGTGGGTGTGTGAGTGTCTGAGTGGAATTGTGAGTGGGAGAATGATTAAAAGAGATACAGAGAGAGAGAGAAAGAGAGGGAGAGAGCCAGATAGAGAGTTTTGTAGGCTTTTATATATGATATACTTAGATTGATATATTTCTGGACAAACTAAAAAGAAAAATGTATTTATCATTTAAAAAAAGTAAGATGACCTTTCGTATGACTCTTAAAAATGTGTAGTATTTTTTTTTTTAAAGAGGGAAGCACGCCCAGCTACACTTAAACCCATAATGCTCAGTGTGAAGGTTTGCGACCTTCACACTGAGCTATTAATTTGCTTTTCCTTTTCCATTTTGTGTTAACCCTTTATAGGATATCAGGGACTGCGTGTTTTTTTATTTATTTAATTTTTATTTTAAAACATGCCCTTTACGAGCTATCTGGGACTGCGGAGGAAGCCTCAAGTCATCCACCGCGGTCCCATTGCTTTAGCAACCAAAGAGCTGCTTTAAGTATACCTACGTGCAGGGAAAAGAGATGAAATCTGCAGCCAAGCCACAGCAAACAGCTATGTTCCGGGGGTGGACACCTCAGGACAAAGCAGGAGCTGTCCCTAGGGGGTGGCGTTCCGAGGGATATAATTGACTCCTCGAGGGGGCCACACCGCCCCTCTCCAAACGTAGGAATAGCCTGGTGGTCCCTGGAGCTAAGGGGGTCCAAAACAGACCCCTGACATTATTTCTAATATAGCCTTGGGGAGATGGTGATCCCTCAGATGCGGGATGCGCGCAACCCCCGCTTATATATCATTAAGCCCAGGGGAGGTGGGACCCCATTTTTCTCTATAACTCCCTAGCGGCAACCCCAACTAGGTTATATATTTATATATGTGTATATATCCACACGCTTGTATCTATATATAAATAAATACGTAGCTAGTGGTTGTTTTCGTGTTAGATTTCACTTGAATTTTTAGATCCCCTATCTCTGGGATTTATTTTCTGTTCCCTTTTCCCTGTGGTTGGATATTATTCTTATGCGCCGTGGGAGCCTTTTCCTTTTTATGGGATGATATTTTGTTTTCCGTGGTTTAAAATCTTTTGATTCACCATTGGAGTCATTTCGAAGGGCACAGTTTCGAAGAATACTGAAGGCACGTTTTGAAGTTTTATTTCCACGATTTCCCTACTGCAATTACCAGTTTGCATTGGTTTTCCCAAATTTCTATTTTCGTTTTTGTGTTTAGATACAGTATCTTGGGAATGCTATCTTCATCTGTTTAGTTTGGATTTAGGTTTACTATTTGGAAATATATTGTTAGGTAAGTCTAATGTGCTGTTTGGTTGTAGAGGATTAATTATTTTTAAGTTAGGCGACCTGACTTCTTTTTAGATACACCACGTTCAGCATAGTAAGATTCTTCATACTTAGGTTATTGGAATTGGAATTTTGTTAGGAGTCCTAGGTGAATAATTGAGCGATTATCCTAATTTGGAGGAGTATGTGATGAAAACAGATATGTATGATTGGATGGTAATGTAATTTTTCTCCATTTTCTAAAAAACAATTATTGATTTTTTTCTTTTTTTTAAAGGGTGCTATGTAGAGTACTTGAAAATGCCAAATCAGTATATTGTCAGGCATGGGAAATTATTTCATCTGTTTTATGTACTATAGAGAAAATTGATTACATTTGAGTGTTGCATTGTGCACGTGACCATTATGGTATTTATACTTATAATTTTATATGTGTAATTTGTGCTGATGTGTCCGAAGAAGCGAGCAATTTGCGAAACACCTGTTAGTTGGTTGTACCAAATCTATATGAAATCTTTTGGATATAATCGAAAGTAATCTCATTATAACTGGATCGTTCAGGAGGGTCAGTAAAAGATCTACTGAACCTGAGGAACTCCATCCTCCAGGTCCCTATTTATTTTATTAGGGAGGGGCCCCTTGGGCTCTTTTTTATATTTAAAGAGGAGGGGGCCATTATTAGACTCTGGGGAATTCATCCCCCACAGCCACTACTTAAAGGCTAGGGGGCCACATGCCTCCTGAGCCGTTATCGGCCCTAGGGACCCATCCCCAGGGCCCACATTACATAATTGTGGATGCTCTTGTGGATGCACTCCACTTACACTTGTTGGGGGCTGCAGGGGGGTCCCACGGACCCCAGTGCCCCAGGTGGTTCCCTGCATGCAGTGGGAACCGGCATTGCTTCCGCCTGCATGGAGCAGCTATTTATGCTTCTCCCTCTGGATGGGAGCAATGTTTTGATCTGTTTCCCGGCCCAGCTAAATTTTCACTATGTGGCCGGCGGGGTCCCAGGGGGGCTGGCGGTCAATGGCCGATGTTTTGAAAATGCTCTTGCCATGCATAAGCAAACACGTTTCCTTGCCTGATCCAGTGTAGGCAAGAATAAACACTGTGTCCATGAGTCGGCTCCCCAGGATACAGCCTGTGAGCCAGCTGTAGGGATATGGGGCTCCTGGGGCCATTAATGGCTGTAGGAGGAGAGTTGCATGGCCCTCCTCCCCTTAGGTTATAGTGGGCCACACAGGATGGGGTCCTTGGGGCCAAATACAGCCTGTGGAGGGGGGGCTGAGTGCTCCCGCCCTGAAAACATTATTCAGACTTTAGGGAATGGGGTCCCCATGGACAAAATTGGCCTGGGTATGCGGGCACAATAGCCCCTCTTCAAAAAATGAAAAGCATTGACCAACCAACCTAGCCTTGGACCACCCTGAAGGGTTAAAAAAAAGTGGGTGAATTTGCAGCAACTTTTTTTAAAAAGAAACTTTTGGGCCCCACCACGAGACCTATCTAGTCAGGTAATTTCTGCCCTGCTCCCTTCTTCTTCTTTTTATTTGACCTTTTTTATGACTTGCGACTGAGTACCTGGTACTAAAATGACTGCCACCACTTCATAGTTGAGGTGGTGGCAGTGGAAGCCAATCAGATCTCACTTTGAGATCTCTCAGCTCCGTGGATCCTCTGCAGCGTCAAATATACAATTTCCTTTAATTTTATTTTATCCAAAACTACTTAACAGATTTACATGAAAACACAAAAATGCTCTTTGTGGACCGAGATCTAGCTTTCTGTCAAATTTGGTGCACATCTGTGCAGCTGTTCTGGCTGTAGTGGTATCTATCTATCCATCCATCCACTCACTCTTTGAATTAGTTCACCAACAGTCATGTCACCTGACCATATTAACTTTAACTTATACCTTTTCCATTCACTGTTTAAACTCTTACATACTACACCACTTATAGTATGTGAAATCATAACATTCATAACACCTATAACTTCTCAAATTACATTATTTTCACAAATCAATCAATGATAGAGTAGCAGTTAGCATTGTCTGGTTAGCGAGCTGAAAAATAGTATGTAACAAGGACCGCAACTTATAATAATTTGAAGGTGATGGATAAATTGTAAATGAAAGTTATACCTATCATTTTAGAATTAATTTTAAACTTATGAAGTTTAAATGTGGTTTGAATAGGGAAAATACGTTTTCCTAACTATAAGCTTTAACATTTCATTTTTAATTGAATTTCAATGCTTTTTACACATTTGTAATAAAAATATTTTAAATCCTCAAGTCAATTTTTGCAAGTGGAGAGTTTTGTGTAGTGTTATACAGTACAGTGCAGGAGAGTGTTGTACAGTCTATTGTCTTAGACTGGAGTATTGTAGATTGGAATTGAGTAGAGTGCAATAGTGTATTGTACAGTGTACTAATGTGTTTTATAGTGTAGTGGCACGGTGTCTCAAATAGTTGAGTCAAACATCGTATACTGGAGCAGCGAGTTTTGCAGTGGAATGGCCCATCGAATGGGGTATTGTAAACTATCATCAAGCGGAGTGTCATAGAATACAGTGAATTACAGTGTTTTAGGGTGGAGTGCTGTGTCATATAGTGGAGTGGCTTATCATAAAGAGAAGTTGAGTGGTATGTTGAGTACTGTGGCTTAGAGTAGTTAGGCACAGAGTGTGGTACAGTGTTGTAGAGTAGAGATGCAAACAGTGGAGTAGTGGAGTAGTGTTGGACAGTACAGGCACAGAGCAGAGCAGACTAGAGTACAGTGGTGAAGAGTGGAAAACGTGGATTGGAGTACTCTGGGGTCGGGTAGAGTACAGTGGAGTGAAGTGTCATACTGGAGTGCTGTGTTGTAGACTATAGTGGTTTGGAGTGCATTACAGTGGAGTGGTGTAGAATACAGGTGAGTAAAGTGTCATAAATTGGAGTATGGTGTTGTACAGTAGTGTAGTGGGGTGTCATACAGTAATGTAAAGTGCTGTAGATTAGAGTGTTGTACTGTCTGATTTTTTAGGAGTAGTGTACAATACAATGTTGTAGAGGTAGTACAGTGGATTGACTTGCAGTTTCATAGAGTACAATGGCTAAAGGGATATAGACAGGAGTAAAATGTTGGAGAGTGGCATACCATGTAGTAGAGTGTAGTAGTGTGTTGTGGAGTGGAGTTGCATTGAATACAGTAGTGTGTGAAATAGTGAAGCTGCTTAGAGTGGATTGTTGCATAGTATCGTAGAGTGAGATAAAGTCTCCTACAGTGGAGTGAAGTGGTATAACATAGTGTGGAATAAAGTACAATAGAGTGTATTGGTGTGTCATAGAATAGAGTGGCAAGAAGTGAAGTGTACTGGCATAGTGTAGGTTACAAAATGTTAGAAATTCACATGGGGTCTCGTACAGTAGTGTCATATAGAAAGGTGTCATATAGTGGACATTGTTATAAATTGGAGTTTATGGGCATAGAGTAGAATATAGATTTGGGTAGTGGAGTGTACGGGGTGCAGTGAGGTAGAATGTCTTAGAGTGCCATGAAGTGTGGTAACCTTTTTGATGAGAGTTATTTTAGGTGGAGGAGAGGGTTGTACACTTAAGAGGCATAGAATGGAGTTGCATAAAGTGTAATAGCATAGCGTGGAGTTACATAGAGTGTAATAGCATAGAGTGGAGGGGCATAGAGCAAAGAGTTGTACAGTTGAGTGGTGCAGAGTGTAATAGTGTGCAGTGAAGTAGTGTGGAGTGGAGTGTATTGGAGTGATATAGACTGGAGTGGTGTATGATGGAGTGGAATAGGGTAGCATGTAGTAGCATACAGTGGATTGTCATACATTGGAGTGGGTTCCAATCAATTAGCATAGAATGAAGTGGCGTGAAGTGGAGTGTCAATCACTGGAGTGGTGTAGAGTGGAGTAGCGGACAGTGGAATAGGGTACAGTGGAGGGGCATACAGTATATTAAAGTGGAGTGCCTTACAGTAGACCGGCATAGAGTGGAATAACGAATCACAGGAGATCCAATAAGGACAAGGAAGAAGGGGTCCAAAGCAATTGTAACTGTAAAGGGCAAAATATTTGCTTCAGATTTGAGCAGCAAGAAAGACTGAAACGTAGTAAGTAAGTTTGTATCTGAGAGTGAATGTCTGTTATCATGCTAGTATAGATAGTGTTTTAGTTGATAATGTAGTAGCCTCTGTTCCTTTTCAGATCACTTCAGTTTAGTGTAAAATTCAAGATGCTCAACCTGACTCTCTTTTGGGAAATAAATACAGGTCTAGCCCAAACATGCAACACTGAGAAGAAGCTTCCCAGTTTGTTTTAGGTTAATGGTTCACACTGCCTAGCATAAGGCACTAGAGGAGAAAAATTGAGCAAAGAGATCATAATTTGTCATCACTCTTACTTGCAAGCCTCCTTCCTGCTGTTTCCACCCCTACAACCTTCTCCTTACTTGACCACCAAGATTCTTTGCCTTTATGGTAATCTGAATTGAGGTTTTTGAGAGGTGGACCCTTTTGAGCAATGCACTGATCCTGAGGAGCATTATCTGTGACAGGTTGTGACAGTATAGTACAGATGTGTATGGTGGTGTGACATAGACTAGAGTGACATACAGTGGCTTTGCGTAGAGTATAATAGAGTAGTGTGGAGTGGCATAAAGTGGAGTCATACAGTGGAGAGGCATGGTATGGCTACTGTGGCGTGGTGTGAAATTTACTAGCAATATGGATTATGGTACACAAAGTAATGCAAAACAGTGAATTGTGCTGCCTTGCATTTCTTCAGATTTACCAATCAATACAGGGCCATGCATGGTAGTCTTGTATTCCTTTGTAAATCTGACTTCAGTTTTGCATTGTCAATACAACACCTTGAGTGAAACAAGGGTACTGCAATCCAATAATACAGCTAGTTCGTAGTTATATTTTGGGTCATGGTATACTGTGATAACTTTGTAGCATACCGCGGCACATGGCGTTGACAAGCCAGTATATAATTGGGAAATGGCTGTTTTTATAGAAGGAAAAGGAAGCCATATTGTTTTTACTACACATTGCTGTGTTCAGTGTTAGGGCCTTAGGTATAAGCAAGAAGTAGGTCCCTACGTGTTACCACTTTAATAAGGAAGGTATAGGTAGGGCCATTTTTTAAAATATATATTTTCAAATAAGGTTAGAGCATGTACCATGGAAGTTTCACAAAATTTAGTGAAATTCCATGAAAGTACTGGGGTGACAGGTACCACTAAGTTTAAATGCCTTGCAACTTTAAAAAAAAAAACAGTTATAGAGCGCCGCAAATCACCTGTGAGGATCTCATGGCGCTGAAGCTGTGTGCTTCTGCATGAAGGTATAATCATTCAAACATCCAGGTCTTTAGTGCTCTTCTCAATTGCTGGAGTGACGGTGTGGTCCTGAGGTGCTTGGGGAGGTTGTTCTGAGTCTTACCTGCCAGGTGCAAGAAGGGGCATCCTCTGCTGTAGGCTCACCTGATCTGTGGGGTGCCTAAAAGGGAGAGTGAAGCTGATAGGAGGTGTCTCGTTGGTTGGTGGAAGGTCAGGCATTTGTTGATGTGTGCTGGTCCTTCCTTGTGCAGGGCCTACTATCTCTTTTGAATTGGGAGCCAGTGTGCTTTCTACAGGTGGGGTGTGATGTTGGTCCTGAGTTCTGTATTCTCTTGAGTCTCTTCAGGAGGCACCCAGAGATTCCAACGTAAAGCGTGTTTCTGTTGTCTAGTCTTCTGGTGATGACTGCCTGCATGACGCTACATTTGGTGTTTGCCGGGAGCCATCCGAGGATCTTGCTGAGCATGCAAAGGGTGCAGAAACAGGTAGATGAGACTGCATTAGCTTGTTTCTTCATGAATCGCTTGCTATCCAGAATGATCATGAGGCTGCGTGTGTTTTATCTTAGGGCATGTGCTGAGCTACTTGGGCTATTATGTGTCAGACCACAGTGAGGTGTTGTACCCAAATATGAGGACTTTTGTTTCTTTGGTGTCGAGTTGAGACAGTTGTCCTTTATCCAGTCCGCTATGTTCATCATGCATCTGTGGAAGCTGGCTTTTGTGGTGCAGGGCTCTTCGGATAGAGAAGGATAAACTGTGTGTTGTTGTCGTAGGAGATAATGTTGAGTCTGTGTAATATGACAGTGACGGCTGGGTGGGTCATGCAGGTATTGAAGAGGGCTTGACTGAGGGACGATTCTTGAAGGACTCTCTTCTTGGGCTTTGAGGTGAACGGTGGGAGATGGATCCTTTGGGTTCTGCAGTTAAGGTATGAGGCGATTCATTTTAGGGCGTTTCCTTGAATCCCAATGTGGTGGTGTCTGTTGAACAGGATGTAGTAGGACATGGTGTCAAACATCGCAGACAGGCCCTGGAGGGTGAGGGCTGCTATTTCCTTGTGGTCCAGGAGGGCTCTGATGTCATCTGTGGCTGTGATCAGGGCTGCCTCAGTGCAGTTGTTAGCTCGAAATTCAGATTGGGAGGGGTCCAGGAGGTTGCGGTATTATAGGTGTTGGGTGTATTGCTGGTTAGGGGAGCAGAGAGATGGGCCAGTAGTTATTCAATTCGGCTGGGTCGGTGGGTATTTTTTTCAGGTGCAGCCTTACTTCAGTGTGCTTCCAGTCCTCAGGAGGTCACAGTGAAGGAGGTATTCAGGCCCCTCTAAGCTTGTCGCCAATTGTCTTTCTTGCTTCAGAGGTTGAAGATGTGTTGGAGGCACGGGTTCGTGGGTTGTCCTGAGTACACAGAGTACATGATGCAGATAGTGTCTTGTGTGGTGAGGAGTTCCCAGTGGGTGAGAAGGTGTTCGGCATTTGTGTTCATAGGTGTGAGCTGGTTGATGCTGTCTGTGGTGGAGGGTTGGCATTTGAAGTTTTTGTAGATGGGTGAGGTTTTGTCATGGATGAAGTCTGCAAGGTTGTTGCACAGTTCCTGGGAGGAAGTGAAATCATTCTTTGTGGTTGTGGGATTGGTGAACTCCTTCACAATGGCAAAGAGTTTTCTGCTGGCTTTGCTGCTGTCTGCTAGTGCGTTCTTGGTTGCTTTAAGGAGACAGTGGTACTGGCTGAGAGAGGCCCTGAAAGCAATGTGGTCATCTGTTTCTTGCGGATGCGCCACCCTCCCTCCTACTCCTCCTCTGTCTTTGTGTGCATCAACATCATCAGGTGAAGGAGAGGGGGCACCGAAGAGTGGAGAAAGCTGCAGCCCATGGGACCCAGGAGGCTGAGACCGGTGGAGCCCAGGGGACTAATGGGGCGGAGGGCAAGGGGAGTGCCACGGGGGACACCGGATCAACAACATACTCTTTGGATTCCTCCTCTGATGGACACTCCCTGGCGGTGATGGACACATCTGGGACCAGCCTAACACCATCCTTGTCTGCCACCCCCCTTACCAGCACTGCCCTCCATGTAGCTCCCCACCCAGTTGCCCGTGCATGCTCATCCAGGAGGGTGGGGGTCTCCTTCACCGCAGGCACCTCTGCCCCTGCCCCAGTCAGCCCTGCTTCCCTCATTGAGGAGGCTATTGACTTCCTGAGGTCCATCTGTGTGGGACAGTCAACCATCGTGAATGCCATCCAGAGACTGGCATCACAGATGCAGCAGAAGAATGCTACCTGGAAGGCATTCATGTGTCCTGACTGCCCTGCAGTGATCCTTTCAGGCTCTGGCCTCCTCGTTGACGGCAGCCAGTATCCCTTCGTCCTCCATCCCCCTCTCGCTACCTGTGCCCAATCCCACAGCCCTCTCCCCACACCCATCCAGGACACACAGTCAGACTACCATTCATCCACCTCAAAAGGCACGGTTCGCAAAAAGAAACACAGGCACCACAAGTCCCACCACCGCCATGCACACAGACAACAGACACCTGCAGACACAACAACTTCCACTCCCTACATGGACCTCAGTGACACTACACCATTCAAACCTGTTAGATCAAGCCACCAGTCCCCTACTGCCCACCGTCACCACAATAGCAGACCCCCATTCATCCATCCCATACACCACATGCACACTCACCACCACTGCCAACACCCCCACTTGCAGCACATCCACCTTACCAGCAGACCACCTCAACAGACACTCATGCATCTACCCTGTCATCTAGTTGCATCTCCTCCCCCCTCTCTCAGTACACCAATTCGACCTGCCAGCATGGCTGTTATGTACATAGTTGTTTTGACATCATTTTCTATATATTTATTATATCTGCACCACTGAACCGTTGGTGTTCAAGGTTAAAACTTGTCCTGCCTTTTCTTCCACATGTATGTATTGTATATGTGCGAATTGGTGTGTTTCTTCTGTGTTTGTGATGTGTTTGTGTAGCACAATGAGTTGTGTGGGGCAGTTGTGCTATGGACTTATTGTGGTGAGTTGTGTTGGTATTGTGTGGCATTATGTGTGTTGGGTGGATGTGGCATGTGATCTGACACGTTCTTTGGCAGTGTTATTGTTTGTATTGGTTGTGTTCTGCTGTAATGTGTTGCTGCCAGTATGTGTTTTCCTGTGGAGGTGTCCGATGTGCCTTTCTGCCAATGTGTTTGTGTGGTTATGATGGTGTTGTCGTTGTGTGAATCAGTGGTGTTGTGTGTAGATGTGTTTGACAGTGGGTGCAGTGTGGTGTGTGTATGGTATGTGTAAGTTGGCTGTGGTGTGTGTTTGTTTGTGGGTGTGTGTCTGTAGATGTGTTTGTGTGTTGGTATGGATGTATGTTTGCGTGTGTGGCAGTGGTTCGCCATGCCGGGGTTGTGTGTTGTGTGTGGTTGTGTATTTACGGTGTCTTCATCGCCGTCACTGGTTCTGGAGTTGTATGGCCAGCAGGAGCAGTGGGAAGACTTCAAGTTCAGGTTCCATGGTGGCTGCGGACATGTCTTTTTTCTTAAAGGTGAATGTCTCCTTTTATGTTGTTAGTTTCCGCCAGGCTTTTCGTGACGGTGAGACCGTCCCGGACATCCTGGCAGTGAGCAGCCTTGTAATATGGTCAGGAGAAAAATGGTCTCTGCCGGCCTGAACATTTCTTTCGCCGGGCCACAACAGTCCGTCTGCACTGGCTGTACTGGTGGTGTATTGGCTGTGTTCTGTTGCAAACACCTACACAAACAATATAATTTCCCTTTAGGAATTATTTTAAAACCGATAAACTAAGATATATTGCTGGTACACATATGTTGTAAAAATGACTAACAACTCATTCATAGCCGTTTCCAACCCTATCCCAAATTAAATGCCCTAGTTAGACCATAATATGTTCTTGTATTCTCATTGCTTTTTTATTTAATTTAAATAAATACACAATATAACCTCTGCAGTATATAGTACTTCAAAAAGAATTATCGTCTATTTTATTGAAAACATACAATTCAACACTTGAAAATTTCCTTCCTCATATACACTCTAAGGGCCAGATGTAGCAAGCCGTTTGCATGTCGCAAACTGCGAAAATCGCAGTTTGTGCCATGCAAACGGCCTCACGCGATGCACATTCACAAATTGCGAGTCTGTACCGACTCGCAATTTGTGAATTCAACTCGCAAATAGGAAGGGGTGTTCCCTTCCTATTTGCGACTCGCATCGCAATTCAGAATTGCTTTGTGTCCGCGAATGCGGTCGCAAAGCAACTCGCAGTTACCACCAGTGTCACACTGGTGGTAACTCATTCGCAATAGGGAAGGGGTCCCCATGGGACCCCTTCCCCTTTGTGAATGTCGACAATAATATTTTTTCAGAGCAGGCAGTGGTCCTATGGACCACTGCCTACACTGAAAAAAACGAAACCAAATGGTTTCGGTATTTGTTTCATTTTGCAACTCGTTTTCTTTAAGGAAAACAGGCTGCAAAATGAAAAAAAAACTGCTTTATTTAAAAAGCAGTCACAGACATGGAGGTCTTCTGACTTCAGCAGGCCACCATCCCTGTGAGTGCAGGGACTAGTTATGGGGTCGCAAAATGCGACCCACCTCATGAATATTGATGAGGTGGGTCTTTGCGACCCCATAGCGAGTCGCAGACGGTGTCTCAGACACCGTTCTGCATCCGAGATTGCGACTCGGAAATTGCGAGTCGGACTGACTCGCAATTTCCGAGTCCCAATCTCGGACTTTCCTACATGTAGCCCTATAATACTATCAGTAGAATAATTCTCTCATATACACTCGAAAAAACTGTCTCATATGTACTGTAAGAAACTGTCGACGCATCATTTCGGTGGTTTTCAGTTGGTTCAATCCACCTTCTTCAGGACAAGTTCATTAGTATACAGATTCTTTCTTTCATGAAATGTAACTGCAAATATACAAAAATCAGGTTTTACAATTTCATAGTGTCTGACATTAAGGATTACCAAAGGCAATGATTTATAACTTCTAATATCTTTTGCTCCTATCTCTCTACTTCTCATTCTTTTCTGAAAGATATCATAGTTATTCTCATATTCGAACACCTCCATAGAATAATAGCCTAACCATTAATATCTTCAAACATTTCTATGTAAAGAAACATTCCTACATTTTTTAGCAAATTATATTGTGTACCAGCCTCTCAAGTTTCATAATACTGTAGATACAACATTTATTCATTTATCCAGTGATAAACGTGTGATTCCATTCAGTGACTGCAACGTAGTTTGAGTATTCATTAATCATGCTCAAAAGACAGCCTGCTTCTTTGCTGACATTATATATTCAACACTTTTTAATGTTTATTTTTACTTACTTTTTTGGATTCTAGTTGGTAGCCCTGTGTTACAGTGTTTTCTACTGTTTTCACATCCTAAGATTATAAATAGAATTATTCCCCATTTTCTTCCCAATTCAGTTTAGACAGTCATTCACGCTCTATTTCAACTCTATCACACCATCAATACCTTTTCATTTTTCCAATGCTGTCTGCTTCTCTCATATACTTGTTCTATTATTGTATCGAGTCACCCCTTTGGGGAATGGGTCGCGTCCCACCTTTCTGACTCTCGCACTTCCGTCTGCCACTTGGTCTGTAGAGCGCATATTCAATTTCGTGGAACTCCGCTTTTGCGCGGATCTAAGTACATTTTTTTCAAATTCCCTCTTCAGGGAAAACTATTGAGTTATAAAACAAATTATATTCCTACACCCCACAAGCACAAAAACACTTGAGTCATCCCTCTGAAAAATGGGTCCAGTCCCGCCTTTTCGACTATTGCTCTTCTGTCTTTCAATTGGTCTATATAGCACATGTTCAGTCTTGTGGGAGCTTCCCTTTGCCACGGGTCTAGAAAAATTGATGTTCCCTCTTAGAATCAAACTATCGAGTTAAATAACAAATTATATTTCCAAACCACACAAGCACCATTTGCCATGCTCACATGTTGGATGGTGCTCCTCCTCTCTATTCTCTTAACAAAATCACCATTCGCCATCTTGATGGCTCTACTTAAAGGCCTTGCGATATCCACACGTGTCTTTTTCCCTTCTCGCCTAAGACGGCACCATCTTGAATTCAGGCTGACCTCGCTCTATCAAAATGCAGTACTTTACAACTTATAGCTACAACTATAAAAACCCATAAATCCCTGGGCATCTGTCTATGTATTTATATCTTTTCCAAGTATATTAACATTTAATCTGGATCAAATTTCATCACCCTATTAACTAAATTCCACATTGCTACATATGATCCATTCTCAATTTCTACTATCTCTTCACCATGTTCACATTGAATTATACAGGACCAATCAAGATATGATTTATAATGTACTTATGTTCTTATTCTTCCTTTACCCAGTCTAAATGTATACTGCCTTTCAATTAAATAATTTTTCCTTGACCAAAACTTATTATACTCAATTCATTATTCAAATTGTATTAAATTAAAGAAACCATTTATTATTTTTGTCACCCTTCCAAGGGTCCTACTCTTATATCCTCATTTTACTAGATAGTCACATTCCTCTCTATTATTCAAACCTTCCTTAAACGTTCTAAATTTACACATTCTCTTTCTTTACGTTTCTTGTTAATATCTCCCCCTCATTTTGTTCCCTTTACTTTCTCTAGTATACACCATCTCAAGTCATCTTCATTATGATTCTGCTCCATAAAGTTTTCAACTGAAGGAACATTCTTCTTCTTCTTAGTTCATATAGCTGACCTATGTTCATTTAACCGAAATCTAATCTCTCTACCTGTCTGTCCTATGTATCCCTTATTACTTGGGCACATAATCAAGTATATGACTTTTTTTTGTCCTGCAGTTTACCATGTCTACTAGGTGATGTCTCATCCTGTTTAGTTCCACTACTTCTCTCTTCTTAATAGTATTACAATTACAATAGGCACCACATGGGAAATTTCCTTTAATTTTACTTCCATCCCTTATGTCTCTTTGCTGGATCACCTTGGTTCTCTATAAGTATGTACTAAACGTTTTCTTATTGTCCTATTTCTTCTAAAGGTAAACAAAGATTTTTCTAAATCTCCCTTCTCATCCCCATATAAAAGTGCCCAATTTCTATTTATCAGTTTTTTTTATCTTATTACTGATGATGGTGTAATTTGTGATGCACACAATTCTATTATTATCTTGCACTCTATGTCTGCCTTCAAATAGACTTTCCCTACTGTAGTATTTTGCTCTCTTCTTGGCGTTTCTAATTAATTTTTTGGGATATCTCCAAATTCTCCCTATTTGTGGAATTTGGTCCACTCCCAAGTAATTGGCCAAATGGTATATTATCTTTCTGACACCCTGAGTGGTTACTAGTGTAAAGTAATAAAGTGTTTCGATCAGTTGGCTTTGTATGTAACTCTATCTCTAACTTCAGCTCCACAGAGTTAAATCTAATTTTCTCAGAAAACTAGATGTTAGTCCAGAGAGTGTGCTTTTTGGTGTAAATCTGTTCACTAGTGTTAAAGAAATTAAGGCTGAAAATGTATAACTAATTCATGCTATTGAGGATCCCGAAACCCACAGATCTTGAGATAAGATCAGATTGGCTGCCCCATATCAACAAAGATGTGATGATAGGCAATTTCAGGACTGAGGGACTTGCCTCCTCTTCCGTAACAATTTAAAAACATGTATAGTGGGGTATGGTAGGGATATCCTGCCCTCCCAGGTTTAGTGGGAGACCCCAGGGGCCAATTTTTTTTTTCACAGATCTTTGGAGGGTCTGTAGCTCCATGGTGATGAGAAAGAAAACAAATGTGGACTGTTGCGCTTTTTGGTTATGTACACCCCCCGATGAGGGTCAGGGCTGTGGGGTTGTTGCTTTTGTTATATTATAGGGGAGGAGGTGGCCTTATTGAGACCCCGGGGACCCAATTTTCTTGGACAGGTATTTTTGACTAAGGGGTGGCCAATAAACCTAGCCACTCACAATAAAGCTTACTTTACAAACTCACACACCTACACATATACATATACATTTCTCTACATATACATTTTTACTGAAAAAACAAAGCTTATAGTGATGCTATGGTTAGGTGTACAAATAATATTTTACTTTGCATTAAAATATTAGAAATTCACTAATGAAAAGGTTAATGTGGCATTATATTTAGACAAAGATGTCAGTCAAAACATATCTATACTGAAAAAGATACTGTAATTCATCAGTTACCTGAATTAACTATAACGAGAACCCCTGCAATGCACTGCTTTTGACCTCACACATTACACCACTCATTACCTGTTCATTGACATCAGTGAAGGCATCACTGATGGCATCACTGACATCATTGATAGCATCACTGGTGACCTCATCCAAGCCACTGCTGTAAAAGATACACTAAGGAGCTATACACCATTGCAGACATGAAAGTAAGTACTAAACTGCACATAATCATATGAAACATAAATTACAATTCACATACAACCCTGTTAGTTGAGCCAAGCTCCTCTTATGCCAAGCTCCTCTTATGCACAACCTTTTTACTATAAGGAGCACGTTATCGATAGACAAGCTCTTGTGGGTGAACAACCACTCTCACATGGGTGATTCCCTGCTGCAGGCAGTGTACTCAATGTGCACAACTCTTCACGTAAAACAAACTCCTTTCACACACTTAAAATCTAATAAATAACTAAGCCCCTACTACGTAGAACCTTTGTGCTGTCCCAAGCCCTTGTAAGAGAGCTGACCTACCATTACGTAATGAACAAAACATGGACAGAAAAATATCTACTATGATCAACGTTGAATTGTGCAAACCCCCTACACAGAGAGCCCACTCAGTCTTAACACACAATGCCTCTTAGGTGGTGAAGGTGTTACTACCCACATCCTCACTGCCGTGCTAAACACGTTACAGATACTCTGCCTTCTTCCGCCAATCAAACAAAAATGAATGGGCAAGCACTTGGTGTGTAAAGTGTTTACCCCAAGTCAGGAATTCTCATGCAAAGATAATTTCCTCAAGACACTCGAGACTCGAGCCCCTTACAAAAGTAAGCACCTACAACATATACCCTTTGGCCTGTCGGAAAGCCTTTACAAACAGAAGATTTGTGAGCAATATACTAGATAGAAGTCACTCAGCTGCACACAGTCCTAAGCACAACCATTTATGAACTGCTCAACACCTCCACACACCTAAAAAGCATTAGGAGAACAATGATCTTACCTTTTCACCAATTACCCAGGCTATACAAAATTAAATTAGGTGTAGCAGTACCTGGATGCATACCTGCCTGTATGGTAAGTGTAAAACAGGTGTAAACAAACTATCACAGTCTTTGGATGATGTAACGAGTGATGTCATCAGTAATGTTATTAAACATGTTGCTGAATGTATAGGCTTTTTTATAATGTAAACAGTGACCTCACCACTAACTTAGAAATAACTTTAATGTTTGTTTTTTATAGTGAACTTCTAGTGTTTTTTCAAATGTAAAGTATCACACAATTTGCATAATAATGTTTGAGACAGTAGTGCTCTTTTTGCTAAGAATGCTATTACACAATCTTAATAACATTGTGTACTGCCTCCATAAGGAGTAGGTAACCTGCCACTTACAATGGACATTTGTCCGACTCCTGTGAGGGCACCACACAGTAGGGCTTGTGGAGGGACAGGTCTCTCTGCAGAGACCACTTCACCAGTGAAGGGAGTGCGCTGTATGGAGGGGGGAGTGGTCTCTCCACTCAGACCACTCTCCTTGGCAACAGACGTGCACAGTTGGGTGTGAGGAGGGAATGAACTTTCTGCAGAGACCACTCCCGAGGGTGACAGAAATGCTCTGTAGGGTGTGGGGAAGAAGTGGCTTCTCAACACAGACCACTCCACAGGGCAGAGTGCATGCTGTAGTGACTAGACCTTGACATAGGTTGTACTCCCACAATTGGCTTACGGGAGTCAGCGCACCGCCCCTGCACACCAGAAAGCCTCCTGCGGAATAGCAGAAACTCGCCCCAAAAAATTCTCTGGACATTTGGTCATTGAGGATGTCCCTCTAGCTCCTCAGCACAGATGTGGGGGGGCAGGTAACCTCTACCCTGCCCCTTTATACCAGTTTCTTCAATTTTCAAGACAAGAAGTAGGTGAAAATGTGAAAAAATATATATTTAAAATTACAAAGGTACTGAAATTTGCCAGACATCTCAAGTACCTATAACTTGTGCCATAAAGTCACTAACTGGTGCCCCTGCCATGAACAGTTTTGTCTTCAATTATATAATTTCAGATGTTGCAGTCATGTTTTCGATGATGTTATAGAGCATGCCACGAGTGATGTAATATGTGAGGTTATAAGTAAATGCAAGGCGAGGGTGTGAGTTATAGGTTCTTTAGGATACAATTTTAATTTATTTGAGATAACTATCTGATTAATTTTACTGGCTTAGTTCCTTTAAAATGCCATGGTTTAACTGACATTTCCACCTGACTACAATGTCCTTTCAACCTTTATTCTTTCAGTGAAGTACAAAGGTTTTTGAATGTAAAGTAAGATATTACCATGCCACTCTATAACATTACTTCAACCTTTGTTTTTTCAGTGAATTTCTAAGATTTAACATTAAGTAATGTTTTATTACCATACATTGAGCCAACACCATGCCACGCACAGCCGTCAGCCATGCCGGGCGTGGAATTGGCTACAGGGCTTGTGACAAGTTCTTGCATCCATAGTCGGCGGGCATCGCTGACTGTGATGTTACAATAGAAAGGGTGTCATTTAAGTAAGGCAGTCTCACTAACATTTTCAAAGGGTCAGAACTGTTAAATATAAACAATAAGACGATTGGCTTTCTGAAGGTGTCAGCGTATCAACATATATAAAGCATACCTATTGTTTTTGTCAAAAAATCACCAATAATTATTATAAATGTAATTTCAATGACTGGCACAGTGAAATGTTTGATGAAAGTTTGAAAGTGATTGTCATAAAAAAATGAATGATTTTATATATATATATATATATATATATATATATATAGAGAGAGAGAGAGAGAGAGAGAAAATCAGCAAGTCTATGAGTCTCTTTCATCATTTTCCAATCTACAAAATACAGCATAAAATCAACCACAAGTGAGCTCAGCACTCCAGCTGAAGAGCATTATTCTCCAGGTGTAAGTGCTTTAAAACATGTGATAAGTTCCCCTTGGGTCATGGGTTTAGTGACCCAGGAGACTTAGGCCCGCATTTTGACATCAGCGGTAGAAAACGCCTATCGCCGCTGCGACAGCCGCCAAAAGACCGTCACCGCGGCAACCAGCCGACCGCCATATTATGACCACAGCGGGATTTCCGCCACAAGAATGGCGGAAATCCAGCTGTGGCCAAGCCGGCAGATGGCGGTAAGGTGGTGCTGCTGCCATCAGCAGTGCCACACCAGTAGACCGCCTCCAGCTGTATTATGACCAATAATACAGCCTGGTGGTGTTCTGCTGGTGGGAGCTGCTGGCGGTAGCAGCGCCCCGTCCCGTTACCTGCCGGAGGACCCCCTGGATCCAGGTAAGTCGGGTCTCTGACAGGGGAGGGGGTGGGGGGTGTTGTGTTTGTGTGTGGGGTGTGTGAATGTGTGTGTGTCCATGGATGCAGGTGTGCGTTGCATGTTGAATGTGCGTGTGCAAGTTTGGAGGTGTGAGTGCGTGAATGTTGTGTTATGTGAATGTGTGTCTGCATGTATGTTTGAAAGTGTGTGCGGATGTGTGTGTGAATGGATGGATGCTTGCATGTAAGCATGTGGGAATGGGTGTAAGTATGCATGTGTGTGTGTGTGTGTGTGTGTGTGTGTGTAAAAGGGGCCTGAATTTTGGGAGGTGAGGGGGATCTGGAGTGGTAG
The DNA here is from genome assembly GCF_031143425.1 of Pleurodeles waltl. NCBI lineage: Eukaryota > Metazoa > Chordata > Amphibia > Caudata > Salamandridae > Pleurodeles > Pleurodeles waltl. The sequence goes on from NC_090439.1 coordinate 35,074,117, forward strand.
GGGGTGGAAGGTTACTGGAAAGGATGGGGGACACCCCTATCAGTGACAAGGAAGGGGTTCCCTGTCACTGATATGGCCTACCGCCATGGTTTTCGTGGCATTATGAACACCACGAAAACCATGGCGGTAGGGGGGGGTCATAATCCCGCAGACGGAACAATGGCAGCTGCCGGGCTGGAGATGGATATCTCCAGCCTGCAGCTGTTACTGCCGTGGCGGTCGGAGTGGTACATTGGTGGGTTGGCTTCATCCAACCCACCAATGTCATAATATGGCGGTAAGTACCGTCAGCCTGTTGGTGGTTCTACTGCCACATTAACGCCGACCGATGGGGTCCTAATGACCCCCTTAATGTTTTTTTAATGTTGCTGGTGGACTGCTGCACTCCCTGTGGCCCCCACAACAGTAAAAGGGCTTGGTGGTGACCCTGTCCCTACTAGGAATACTGCCTCGCTCCAAATAATGTTTAAAACACCCTTGCCAGTTATTATGGGGGGCTCCTTGCATGGAGCAGTAAATAATAAAGGAGTGGTGTTAAAAAAATGGCTCTCTATGCAGGATGATTCCTAAACTTTTTGCTTTCCTCCTTTTATTTTTGCTGAACTATGCGCTATTTACCACTGCTAACCAGTGCTAAGATGCTTGTGCTCGCTCCTTAAAACATCATAGAATTGGCTTCTAGCCATTGGCATATTTCATTTACTTGTAAGTCCCTTGTAAAGTGGCACTACAAATGCCCAGGGCCTGTGAATAAAATGGTACTAGTGGGTCTGCAGCACCGATTGTGCTACCCACTTAAGTAGCCCTTTAAACATGTCTCAGGCCTGCCATTACAGAACCTTTGTGTGCAGGTTTAACCTCTCATGTTGACGTGGCAAAATAAACCTTTTGTCAGGCCCAAACCTTCCTTTCTAATACGTATGTCACCCCTAAGGTAGGCCTTGGACAGCCTGAAGGGCAGGGCGCAGTGTAGTTATAAAGTTAGACATGTACTTGTAAGCTTTACATTTTCTGGTAGTAAAAAAAACTCCTACATTTGTTTTTTCATTACTGCAAGACCTATCTCTCCTATAGGTTAACATTGAGGTTGCCTTATTACATTTTATAAGTGTAGTTTTCTAATAGGAAGAGAGAAATGTTTTATGTTTGATGTCTCTGAATCCTAATTTAAAATTCTAACTAATTATTAGGTCCGATTTCAAAGTACAGTTATGAAGATGCTGCTTTTAGAAACTTGGCATTTTCTTACCTTAGCTATTTGGTGCCTGTAGCCTGTCTCTGGTCACATGACTGGGTGTAATTCACAGTTGGGCTTTGTGTATTCCTCCTACATAGCCACACAGTGGGAGCTCAATGAATGGATGGGCCATCACTGGCATGGTGAGTGGGAGGAGCAGGGCCCAGCCCCATTACACTTTAACAGGTTATGTCCTGTCTCCACAGGAAGGACTGGCAGGCAGTCTGGAGCCAGGGCCAGTGGGGGCAGGTCATCTGTGTACTTCAAACGCTTGCATCTAGAACCTTCTTCCCACTTTAAAGCCACAACTGTGGATAATAGAAAGACCTTGGACACCACCACTTCAGTACACTTCTGGACATGTGGATATTCTGCAGTGAGAAGGACTGATGTGCTATTACAAGGACTGCCAATATGCTGGAATGTTACTCTGAAGGAGCTGTTGTCCTGTTGTGATGACCAGCTGGCTTTCACCCTCTTGCCTTGGAAAGAACCAGACCTGCACTTCATCTTGAAGCCAGGACCCCAGAGTGACTCAAATGGCTAGTCTGCTCATCTCCTGATCTGAGCCTCAGGGACATTACAGGCTCCTCTACAGCTCTAGGACCCATCTTCAGCGTGTCCATGACCCCAAGAGGTGCCTTTCAGGTGCTCAGGTCCTAGGTCCTTAGTGTGGCTCTCAAACTCTTAAATTACAGCTTTTGGGCTCTTGTGACCTTGAACAGGCCGTTTGCACTGGAATAGCGCAACTCCCACAAAAATCAGTGTGAGGTGCTGAAGGTCTGTCTCTTCACAGAGCATGCATCGATCGCCCACACAGACTGTCACCACGAAGCTCCAGCCTACATGTGACGCATGGCCTGCCCCTTATGCCACACCGACCACTGCCAGTGATGCGCTCTGTAGTCCTGTCAATCTTCTTTCACGCATATGGTTCACATGGCACAAAACCTGAAGATAAACCTTCAGCTGTGCTAATCTGGGACTGTATCTGACCCGTGCTCCATTGCTGTCAGCCAAAACTTTTCCATTTGATCTAGTATACTGTGACCTGATAGCCATGGCTGGTGCTTTCTGTGACTAGGTGCAATAATATAGTTTATTCTTTAAAAATCATTGCTCCATTTCTACTCATTGGATTTTTGTCATTTTGGTATTGTTTTATAAATGTTACTCTATTTTTCTAACTTGGAGTGGGATCTTTTTGTGTGGTGTTTTCACTGTTTTACTATTTGAAGTGTTTCACAAACACTTTACACACATACAATGCTCTGTGCCAAGCTACCAGGGGCATGAGCACAGGTTAATTTGGGGTTTGCTTGTGCCTTACTCCAACTAGAATTGTGGTTGCTGCTTGACTGGGCCTCACATCCCAGTCACCCAGCAACCAAGTTCCAACAAGTGGCTTGTGCCTAGGGCACCCCACTGCATGCCAATACATTGGGGGCTCTGGGTGGGGGGCGCATGGTATCCCTGACTGCACCCATCCTGGAGTTCACCAAGAGCAGGCATTGCTCCTACCCCATGGGAGCAGCTTTCTTTTGCTCCTGCTGGGCATGAGCAATTCTGTTTCCCCACCCATGAGAGCGAGGGCAATGACTAACTTTATTTGTTAACACTACAGCTTTTGGCTCCTGCCAGGTGGGAACACATTACAGTTCCCTGCCTGCTGTTTTGCAGGAAGGGAACCCAAGGTGTCTCAGGGGTTGAGGTTCCCAGGACACCACAACAGAGCTGGCTGGCCTTGGGGGTTGGTGTCGCCAGGGCCATAGAATAGCTCTGGCAGGTGGGCCACTCTTATAATGTTATTTTTGCCCCAGAGTATGAGGTTACTGGGGCCTTTAGCAGGCTTGGGGAGGCAGCTGTATTCCCCCTTTCCCTTTATTTGCAGAGCCGGCGATGAGGACTCTGGGGCTTCAAAGAGGTTTGGGGAGGGGCCCCCTCCCATACTGAAATTGCACCAACCTACCCCAGGGTGCTTTTTTAATCTTCTCAAGTACAGAAAAGACCGGAATGTCTGAAAGCAGAAAAAACATGCAGTTAATCTATAGCTCACCATATCTCGCCATGGTTCAATGCATTTTAGCCAGCAATTACCTTTTTCACTACACTGGGCACAGTATTAATTGTGCTATTTATATTTCTGTGTTGTGCTCAATAGTCATTAACAGAATTCTACTTCTTACTACACAAGCTCTTGAATGGCGCCCATCCTAAAGTAACTCAAAATCTATTCTACACGTATACATATCAATTGAGTTGTTCATAAATAATACATTGACTCCGAGACATTCAACAATGTTACTACACACACACTCACACTCACACCACACACACACACACATTTCAAGTCTGCAGTTCCTCAAGTCATTAATGGAAGTCCCTCTTGTGTCAGATGCAAAAACATTAAGGGGGTACATTTAGTATTTCACGCAATGGGAAGCAGCAAGGGAATACCTATGCTGGGTTGCATGAAAGGGAGAGAGCAGAAATGTTCTATATTCATAAAAATATGGAGCATTTCTAAGCACTATCCTGAAAGGGTGTCTGAATTAAGTGCACAGTGATTTATGTGCAGTTGGGGATACCTTCCTGCTCAAAAAGAACTCTTAGAAGTGTATTACTCTTTCTATGTGTTCTGCAGAATGCAGCACACATTGGAAGACGATGTAAAGAGGAAAATATAAGATGTTTCTTCCCTTGATTCCTGTATCAGGTAGGTGCACCATTTTGATACCAACCCAGGTTTACAAGTCTTTCTAAAATCTGGGTTTCTGTCAAAATACATTGGTAGATGCATAGGAACACCCATGTTCGATTCATGTGATGCCTACCTGATGAAAAATAATGCAAAGCAGTGCTGTGCACTGGGTTGTGTTACTTTTTAATAACTAAACAATGCAATGCCATGCAAAGTGACTTTGCTTGGCTAAACAAACGCCAACATTTATTTTGTCAGGACTGTGCCACAAAGGGGAAGCAACCCTGACAGGAAATCCTATTCAATCTTGAGATGAAATTCATCCTTCATGAAGCTGCAGTTCCTCAAGTCTTACTCTAGTCACATGCAAAATCTTCAAAATTCTTTCACAGAGCTGCAATTCCTCAAGGCATTACTAGGGGTTCCTTTCGAATCAGATGCAAAAACATTTAACCATTTTTTATGAAGCTGCTGTTGCACAACTTGTTACTGGAGGTCTCTCTCAAGTCAGATTCTAGGTCTTGGAATGTTATTAACAAAGCTAAAGGCATGAGGCTTCAACCTAGAAATTTGCATATATATATACTCACTACTCCAGTGATTTATACCAAACCTGATTTATAATAATGAATCAACATTGCAAATGAAAATAGTTTTTTTCAGTGTTATGAAAAAAGTTAATTGAACCCTACTATACGTGGGGATGGGAAGTGACTGAGAAGTACAAGTTTTATTCTTGGGGAACTATTTTTAGGTGTATATATACATGCTAAGAGCAAAATGTAGTCACTGAAATGGATGAAGTGGGCTGGTCCACTGACAATTTGTTCTGTAGTGGGAGGAAGCATTATTTGAGTGACGTTTGAACAGACCAGAGGTGAACGAGTGCTGATTAGAAGCAGCTATAAGCATTTTTATTATTGTTTAATCTTTTTTAGAAAGCAGTAAAACGTAAATATCAGCTGAGCAATAACTGTCTTCAGTGTTATGGAAATAGTTGATGACACACTACTTTACATAGAGACTGGTAGGGCTGGGTAGTACAAATGTTGTAAAAGTTTTGTCCCTAGGAAACTTTTTTTTGGTATGCATACCTGTGCAAGTATAAAATGTAGACACTCAAAAGTGAAAGCATCCAATGGCTGAAGTGGGTTACTCCATTGATCTATACTTTCTTTTGTGTTGGGAGGGCACATATTTTGGGTGACATTTGAAAAAACCAGTAGTGAAAGACTGACTAAAAGTCGCTATATATGTATGAATCTTTAAATGTTTTTTTTTGGAAAGCACAGGTCTGGCTAGACAGCTTTAATAGCATTTAGACCACACCTAAAAAGTGTCTGACATCAGATGTCTTCAGCCACACTCACAAAAATGCTATATTAGCCTGCTTCTATGCTTAATGCCTTGGAGCAAAGGGGTGACACCAGTGCTTTGTGATATATTTTCACTTGATGTACACCCTCCAGTACATGCAATTAGAACCACCCATGATTAATCTGCATGCAAAGTGTGACTATGAGGACATTTTAATTTGTGGTCAGAGTTATTATTTTGTGTTTTATGGCCTAATTTGCTCGTTTAATATTTTTGTTCTGCATGTAATTTTGATTTGTTTTGATTCCTAATTTGTATTTATATGTTTTGGGCCTTGGAGTACTCAAATGGTTTGGCTTAGCTGTGCTTTTAACCTTACATAATGCCGTAAATAAATAAACAATAAAATCAACATGTCTGTAGCTGGAGAATGTGATGGCCACTGGAGCAATTAGACCCCGCACTTAGTAGGGCCCAAGCTTATTCCACATAATATATTTTAACAATAAACAAACATGCCTGACCTACTCTTTCACGGCAGCTATTTAAACACACTAATAGGTGGCACCAAATACACAGCGTTCGCTTTCTTCAAAGAATATCTTTGTTCAATTAGGCTCCTTTGATTGCAGACCGCAGATGGGCCCCGCAAAGGTTTGTGTTAAGGCCCCACAGAAGCATCTGACAGGCCAGGTCTACAGCAGATTAGAGTAAAAGGGGTTTAATGTTGACTTCGGCAACATTATAAATGTACTGAATATTAGAAAGTGTGGAAGTTCATAATGACAGAAGTGGAATGCTGATTTGGACGGACATAATGGCTCTTCATCTCAGTGCACGCTTGTAATTCTTTAGGCAACCCAAAACCACCAGTATTTGTGCTCTTTCAGGAACCACAGAGGTTTCTTTATTAGACGTGTTTTTATCGCGTACTTGCATAAATACCTACTGTGAATGTGCAAACATTTTGCACATTTTCAATAAATGTTGAATTATTTCAACTTCATTGCAAAGTTTCTAAAGCTATTTTTTTAGGCTCACGGTGTGGTACAGGCAGGATGTGCCTTTTTCCTCGAAGTCAGGAACGTGAGTGCTCTCAGTCAGAGGATTTCGAAAATTCATGGTAATACCACAAGTAATTGAATTTGTACACCCGGTATTGATTTTATTCTGTCGAATGTAGCATTAGAAGATAAGCATGCAGATGCAGGATTTTTGTGTGTATGTGTTAATATTGATTTATTTTAAAGAGGACAATTTTAAGAAATGTGTTGTAATCAAACATAACAAGGTTTTTTTCACTACCGCTATCTCTAAGTGGCAACCCAGATAGTTAATTCTCGTCCTTTATGGTGGTTTCTGCCGTAGCTTCTGCATACAATTTATTGAGTTCAGCACTCTGTGATGACTTAGGGGGTTATTACAACTTTGGAGGAGGTGTTAATCCATCCCAAATGTGACGGATATACCACCAGCCGTATTACGAATTCCATAGGATATAATGGACTCGTAATACGGCTGGTGGTATATCCGTCACTTTACCGTCACTTTTGGGACAGATTAACACCTCCTCCAAAGTTGTAATAACCCCCTTAATCTCTATCAATCAAAGCAGGTCTGTGCCGGAAACAGTATAGGAAACCAAAATCTGAATATGCGTATTTCTCATTTTTAAAACGTCCAATAACTAGACTTTGTCTGGACATAACCTAAGCATAAAAACATAGGAAAGGTATTATTATTTTTTTTTTTTTAAAGTATAACCTCAGTGTTATAACACCAATTCAGCAGTATTCTGGGGGGTGTTAGTTAATGTACAACAACGTTTTGCATAACTTTCAGACAACTCTTTTGCCAAACAAAACTATAAGTACCAAAAAGAAGAAAAAGTGAATTAAGTGAAAACATACGAGTTTGCACTGCGCCTGAAGTTTGGACAGAAACGCTCTGGTAATGATTAGTTAACAGTTATTTTAGCAATAAGAGTGATTTTTAAACCAGATGCCAACAATCCATAATAGGGCTGCTGAATCTCTGGAATTGTGCTGCAGTCACCTGGCAGCTCCATTGGTAGTGCTGTTATTTCAATATGACATTTAAGGAAAATACATGTATGCAACCTTGCTGAAGTCTGTCAGCATCTCTTATAAGTATTTTGATTTTTCACCGTTCCCCCACTTTTTAGCAGGATGATATTAAAATGACTCTGCACCTTTAAGAGATTTGGAATTCAGGGTCAGTTATTCAAAGCTCTTTTGATGTTGCAAACGGCTGATTTGCATAATTGGGATGTTTTGCAAGTGCGCAAAAGGCTTTTTATTATTGTACAGAAGACAAATTGTGATTCAGTAACTCCCTATTTGCATTTGCAACCCAATTCCGATTCAGTATTCGGAAAAACTGTGTTTAGGGCATCCTTTATAAATACTGAAGCGCAGTGGTATGTAATAATGTTTTGTGACTGCTAATACTTTGGCACCAATTCATAATTGGTGGTAACCCATTCACACATAGGAAATTGTCCTCATAACACACCATCCCACTGACCATTGCCTACTCTTACAATATGAAACTTGAACGATTCATTTTCTTTTTTGAAACGCATCCCGTTTTCCTTTATGGAAAAATGGCTTCATTTTGAAAAGAAATGCTCTATGAAAAAGCAATCACAGACCCAGTCTTCTGCTCCACTCAGCAGGCCACCATCCCTGTGATTGCTGTGATTCCTAGTGGGTCACAAATTGTGACCTAACTCAGTAATGTGTATGCGGTAGGTGGATTTGCATCCCATTAGGAATCACCATTTAAAAAAATATAATGGTCACATTGGGAATTGCGATTTCTAAATCGTGATTCGATTAAAGTCACAAGTTGGAAATTGCAGTGCCTAATGTGGATACACCTGGCCCTTATTTGGCTATAAATGTGGTCAGATTAGGAGTTCCTGTGCAATGCTGACTTGTTGATTACGTGTATGTCAAAAATAACTCAATGCAGCAGCATTTGACTGTTTCATAAACTAAACTAAAAAGTAGTTTGCAAACATGTTTGGCATTAGATACTTTCTTTCATCAGGAACACATTAGGTATTGTTATCCATTACATGTATTGGAGCCAAAATGTCACAGGCTGTGCTTGATGGGAAGGATTAATACTGCCTCTTGCTTTCCTGTCAGTTACCTCATAATTTTGACTGACACTTATCTTAAACAATTTCTAACAAAAAGTTTTTTCAGATGCTAGTTACAGCGAAAAGCAGAGTGACACTAGTAATTTATAATTAATCTGTTATCCTAGTTCCTGCAATCTGTTACTTCAAAGAATGTATGTTTGAATACCAACATTTTCATAATGATGCATAGACAGCCCTTGGGAGAAACTGTGGAGTTTTAGGATAATAAAGTTTGGAACAATTATGTTTGAAAAACCCTATGGCTCAACAAATGTGTGCCCAAAGTTATTAAAACATTGCATGAATTGAGGAAATTAGGGTGGTCTTCTTCTCTTCTTCGTACTACTGTGGAAACCTAGTGAGAGCTCTGTCCCACCTGCTGGATTTTTACTGTTCCTAAATTTAAATGTTGGGGTTCAAATGTCAACATGTTAATTGTTGACTTTGTTAAATAATTGCTGTAGGTGGAATATCTTTTTTTTCTGATACATGCTTCACCTTGATCTTCTGCTTCATTTCATATGACACCACCTACTTACATTGTGATGCCCACATAGAGCACATACAGTTCGTTATTTGTTTTTGATATGAATATTTGTACGTATGCAAATATCTATACTCTGTCTGCACAGGATTGTGTGCTAGATTGTGTGGGTATCCATTCAACAGTTGGTCAATTGCACGCACTGTGTAATCAGGCACATTTCTTTAGCCTAAGAAGCTAAAGTATAAGCTTTCCCTGAGGAAACCCATTTGTTAATCTGTATCTAAGTGGGTTCCTAGGAATAGTGAGTCACTCCGTACCTTGGTTTCTAAACATTTACTACTAAAACATATATCAGCATTTGCTGAGGTCTACACCACCAGGATGGAGATATCCACTCAGAAACGATAGGAATGGCAGAGATGAGATCTCAATCCATAAGTTGTGAATTGCATTTTGTAGAATGTGAAGTAGCTCTAATACTTTACATATTTCAAAATGCTGTTTTTGAATTGGGCCATGAAGTAAACAGTTTATGCAACAGCTTGGAAAATATGAAGTTTTTATATCACACATTAGACTCATTTCAGCATCACCATAACGGGGGTAATTATGAGTGTGGCAGTCTATAGACCTCCACACTCGAGGTGGCGGTCTGACCACAACATTACAACCCTGGCGGTCAGACTGCCAGGGAACTGCCAGCTGGAGGTGGCAGAGATCCTAATGTGCCAGGGCAGTGTTGCAACCAGTGCTGCCCTGGGGATTACGACGTCGTTCACCGCCAGCATTTGTTTTGGTGGTAACCCCGCCATGAAAAGGCTGACAGAGAACAGGTGCAGGGGGGCACCTTCACTGCTTGTGAACTTGGCATGGACAGTGTAGCAACCTTCCTGCCCAGCACCGTTGCAATGTTCACCGTCTGCTTTCCAGACGGTGAACATTGAGAGGGTGCTGATGCACCCTGCAGGCTACAGCATTGCCGCTGGCTCATGTCAGAGACAAAACTGTAGCCTGTTTCTCGCTAGGCCAGTGGGCGGAAACTTAGGTTTCCACCCGCCGACCTAGTGGGAAACCCAAAATAACTCCAGCTGGGAGGTCGCCAGGTAGGCGACGACCACACTGTCGGGAGTTTGGCGGACACAGTTTTCCACCCACCAAACTTGTGATGAGTTCCAAAATATCTTACACACATACAACACATTTTTTCAAGTTGCCAAGTTTGGACTAGCAAACATAAAAAGCACTTGAAATACCCTTGGGTACAACGATATTAAATGACCTGCAGATGCTTATGAATAATATGAATGTACACAATTTAACACAGTAAAATGAAAACAAATGTGTTCATTTTTTTAACAAATCTGATTAACTTTAATGACCTTGGGGTGCTAGGGATTCAAATTTAAACTGTAAAGCAAAGAGCGGATTGGAAAATATCTCATTTACTCACTGTCACTACTCACGGAGCGTACGAGATGAGTGAAAATGATTTTGACTCAACGTCCTCTCTAGTAACTGAGCAAAGCTTAACTTGGCAATACTGCAGACTGGTATGGTAGCTGATTCTAGTTTCTAATTTCATCTTAATATCAGGTTGAGCCTGTTGATACTATTGTGACTGCAACAATATTGCTCAGACATAATGCTGAATATAGATAGATTGTATTTTGTACAGAATATCAGTGTACTTTATATTTTATGTAGTCTAATATCGGTATTTCTGGTATAATAGATATACATTTATTTTTGTCAGTATTTATTAATACTTTAAAAATTGTGTTAATGTTTGTGAATTGATTTTTGGGGATGGGTTAATCGAGTTATTGTATTAGTTTTAAGTATTTATGAATATTTTTTTATTTTATATTTCTTCCTATTTGTGAAGTACATTTCTAATAATTAAGGTGTCAATTTAATTTATCAAGTTGTCTTTGTATTTTTATGAATTAGTTTAATTTGGTTTATTTTATGTGATGGCTTCAGGGGTTTATTTGTTTTAAGTCAGTAGTGTTTAAATTGTAAGTTATTGAAATTCATGTTAAATATTAGTTTTTAATTTTTATTATTAAATTTAATGAAAACATAACATGTTCACTTAAACCTTATATTGGGTTTATTTATTTTATTAGTACAATTATTAAAATTTAAAATGTTATAACCTGCATTAGGCATTCTGCGGGTAGTGTTTTAGTATTACGATGAATACATTAAATACATTTCTATTAATGGTATTTTGGAGGATTATTTAGAAATATATTTAGAACAGTGCCTTACATTATAAAATCAGGATTCAGTATTTAAGTTAACTTGTAAGTTATGTATATCAATGTTTGATAAATAAAATATATATTTTTGGGGGTTGTGTATGGTTATAATTTCTATGGCTTATATTTCATTTCAATTCAATAATTAGATACATATTAAATATTAGGAAAACAAAGAAAAATTACTTTTTGATTTTAGTTTGTTTACAAACAATAGAGCAATTTAAATTATTATACATATTTTAAATATTAAATAATATATATATTTCTCAAATGTTAAATTGGAATTAGAAAATGTAATGTAGATCATACCTTCTTCAGTGTTCATTTGACTACAGTTGGAATAATAAATCTGATAGCCCTGATTATATGTGCTCTTCCCCAAAATTAGTAAGGTTGGACAAATGTAATAATTTAGACCGTTCCAAAAGATGTGCAGTTTATTCACAGTATTAGCATTAGAGTTAGAATAGTTTATCCCCACTCAAATGTTAGCAAGTTCCCCAGAGATTGAGGAGTTGCAGGTAATATCGTAATTCTCATGTTCCACAATAAATGCACGTTCAAAATGTGTGTTGGATTAGATTTAGAACATTATACCTTTCTACCTCTAAATATATGCTTTGTCCCAATTGTTGGGTCTAGGGTTAGAATAGTAACTCTGACCCTTCGACAATATTTGCATTGTTCATGTTTATGGGAATTGGAGTTAGAATAGTAACTTAACCCACCCTCGTAAAATTGGCATTTTCTGAAATGTCTGTGGGATTTCAGTTGGAATGGAATAGTTAATCTTATTCTGCACCCCTGAAATATCCACTTTTCTTAGTGTTAATGTGGTTAGAATAGTACATCTATCCCTCACTTCCCAAATATATGAACTTTCCCCAATGTCAATAGGATTAGAGTTACAATAGTAATCTAACACCTCCAAATGTACTTCACCAAGTGTTCTCAAAATCAGAGTTACAGTAGTATATTCTACCCCCCCACACACTTACATCTATGTTCCCTAATGTTTGTTGTCTGTTGAGTGGGAAGTAGAGTAGTAACTCTAACTCTCCATGATATATGTGCATTGTCAAATGTCAGAACGATTGAGTTTCTAATAGTACATTCTACTGCTCCAATATACTCAGAATCTTTAATGTTAGTGAAATTGGAGTTATTTTCTCAATATTTGCAGGGTTAGAGGTAGAATAGTATATTTGACAACCCTGTGACTATGTACACTTTTCCAAATATGTGTTGGATTGAACTGAGAACAGCAACTCTGACCATCCAATGTGTTTGAAATTTGAGTTAGAATTGTAAAATACAATCCTCTTCCCCCTCTGCAATATATGTATTTTCCATGTTTTTGTGGCATTGGAGTTAGACTACCAATCACTGGTTCTTACTCAAATATTTTTATACTGTTTGGTTCTGGAAAAGTACATTTAAATCCCCCAAAGTTGGTGTGTTTCCTACATATGAGCAGAATGCAAATTGTAACTTGAAATAAGTGCTTAGTTTTTTTTTAACTGTTTTTCTGTAACCTTTTAAATTATGTATAAATATATTATATCTGAATTTTACAAAGCTAATATAATGAATATTTTATTTTTGTACCTCTTTTAAACTTGTTAATTGTAGTCTAAAATAATACATTTTACATTATCAATTGCATTTTATAAAATGTATATTTTTTGTTATGTATATTTTTAACTTTCAATTAATTGTATTAAATATGTATATTTTTGTAAAATGTATTATAAAATACATTGTATTCAATAGTATAATTGTTTGGAAATGTATTATAATTTTAGTAATATAATTTGTGTCATAATTAAAATATAATAATTTATGATTATTTCACTTTTACAGATTGCAAACTTAAATAATGTTTGGGCGGGTTCATAGATGAGCCTTAAAAGTTAAATATTATGACCAAATATAAAATATTTATTTAATTTATATTATGTTAAATGGATTGTTTATACTTCAAAAATATTTAAGCTTTTTGCCACTGATATTTTTCATTTTGATTTAAAGTTTACATTTTATCAATGCTCTATTTTTGTAGTCAATGTTTTATTAGTCTATATTTTTGTATTTACTATATTTTTAATGCCAATGTGTCTGTATTCAGTATTATGTTGTTCTATCAGCCACTTGTCCCCTGGAATCTGTCATAGTACAAGACACTAAAAAAACAATGCAAAGCCTCGACTACGTACTTGTGCACGCTCAATGCTATGTCAATCTAACAATGATTTGTGAATGCAAAGTTCTGAACTTTTGTTACTCTAGCTAATCTGATGTCAATGTATGTACACTTTAAAATATACACTTGCATCCCTTATTAGACAATAACAATTTGAACTATCATTGACTTTACACCCAGGTGAAATTCAGTAACTAAAAGGTTAACACAACTCTCTGAAACTTGACTTGGAAGTGTTTATTTAGGCAAACAATTGAATGTGTATAATATGGAAATAGTCAATAGTTACATTCACTTCTCAGAAGATTATTTCATCAAGCAATAGTGTCCAGGTATACACTAAAGCATGCAAAAACAAATTTGTGGACCAAAACTGAAAATACACAAAAGTAAACAATTAGATGAAGCAATCTTTTTATTGACAATCAAGTAATAATATTATATTTTAATGTAAACAATACACTTGTTTTTAACATGCTTTTTTTTAAAAACATGTTGCTCTCCACCTTCTGAACACTTTTATACTTCCTAAGATATATAGTACAATAGCAAGAGGGCATATAAGAAACCAATGACTTTGACCTTACCATTTTGCAATGCAATAATTATTTAACCAAATATGTGTATCTTTTGTAGATGGATAGGTAGTTTCACTCTGCGTTGGACCCAGGTCCACTGCCCATCCCCCAGTCCTCTGCATCTGTGCTTTCATCCTCCTAGAAGAATTCAATTTCCATTGAACTGACCCCAACTTCTCTGCCCTTCTTGACAACCTTGGTAACCTGGGAATAGCCCAAAGCATCATGTAGCCTCCCCACACTGCAGACACATCCTAGACCCCGTCTTTACATCTTTCAACAAAATTATGATAAACACCCCAAGACCCATCAGCTGGACATATCACGCCATTTTCAGTTTTACAGTTGACATACAGCAACCCAGAAAAGCCCCCACAGCATGCCCTGCATGCTGACACTGGAACAACCTAACAGAGGTGGACTTGACAACCACCATACACGCCCTCACAGAGATACCAGCACGTAACATCAAGAACTTCAACAAGTAGATCGCCAGCTGTGCCAACACTCTTTCCCCAATGAAATGCAGCAAAATACAACACCAGCCTGCTGGTACCCAGAGGCTGTACCTCCAGCTCCTCCAAGAAACCAAGAAGAAAGCCTTAGTCGAATGAATAAACACCAGCTCAAACAGCAGCATGGATTTCTTTGTGAGCCCCTACACATTTTTAATCTCTCCTTGACAAACACTGAGTAACCTGACATTTGGAAGCAAGCTCTTATGCTTTCTTCGGCTAAGAAAATAAGGATAGATGTTTCTATCTTATCCAACTATCACCCTATATCCCTGCGCCCATTCTTGTCCATCGTTTTGGAAAGATTATTTAACATTCAGTTGACTTCATTTCTAGAAGACAACAATCTGCTAGATGGATCACAGACAGGCTTTAGAGCCAGCAACAGCACAGAATTGACCTTTCTCGCTGTTCTGAATTGTATCAGATTAGAAGTAGATGAAGGCAGGGCTGTAGTCCTCAACCAACATGACCTCTCAGCAGCCTCTAATACAGTCTCAGTTTATTCATGAATAACCAACATAAACCTGGCCTACACTAAAAATCCCTACAATGGTACTGCTGTTTTTTAAACAATAGAGCCCAGTCAGTTCAGCAGGGCACTTTCAAATCGTTCCCCCATGTATCTAAATTTGAGTGTGGCAAGATTGCAGGCGATGGACCGGCACAAACTGACGTCTGGATTCCCAATGACAACTCCTCTAAGTGCCCCACGGGCACTTTGAAGAGCCCATACAGAGGAAGCGAAAACTACTTCCCGAGGTTAAGAGGTGAAAAGAGGAAAGGCTGGATGCGGGGAGGTAGACAGTGAACAGAGGAGATGTGGCGAGGAAGACAGTGAACAGAGGAGATGCGGCGAAGAAGACGGTGGCCAGATGAGATCCTGCGAGGAAGATGTGGGACCCGAGACTTTGACATCTTGGGATGCGCTGTAAAGTACATGCAGGACCTGCGCTGTCGGAATTCGGGACGCGCTGTGAAGGAGACGTGGGACCCGAGATGTCCAGGAGAGCAAAAAGAGGAGGGATCAGGACCAGCTGAGGATGCCAAGTTCTTGGAGGAGCGTGGGTAGACAAGTTATGGTCCTTGTGGTAGAAGGGCATGACAAAAGAGGGAAGGGAAGGGTTAAGAGGAAATGGGGGGAAGAGTCATATCTACCAAGAGGGCACTTTTGGGTTCTGGGATTTGAGACACTGTCCCACTCAGTTTTGCACGGTGCAACCACATGAACCCTGGGTAATGCAAAACTGTTTTGAGGTCCCATTCCATCTTCACTGGCACTCCCTTTTTCCCATCTCCAAATTCCCCACAATTAAACACCTACCTGATCCAAGATTGTTGTTTTCTTTTGTTCATCCTCTGAGGTGGCCTGGCAGGAGCAAAGCGGGTGTACCAGAGACAGTTGTTGAACGTAAAGGAAACAGACGAAAGGAGATAATTACTACATATAGGTCCTCATTACAACCCTGGCGGTTGGTGTTAAAGCGGCAGTAACACCACCAACAGGCCGGCGGTAAAAGAAATGGGATTACGACCATGGTGGAAACCGCCAACACAGACAGGCACTTTAACACTCTGACTGCCAGGGCGGTAGCAACAAACACCGTGACGGTCACTGCCAACAGACAGGCGGAAGACAATGTACCGCCCACACTATTATGAGAGGCCAATCCGCCAGCTTTTCCGGGGCCGTACCAACAACATCAAAAGCATGACGGAAACACTACACTGAAGGGGAACCACTCACCTTCCGACACTCGATGAAGAACTAGGACGCCTTGGAGCCTGAGCTGCAGGTCTTCCCCATGTTTGTGTATCTACTAATACACCAGGAAATAGAAAGAAGGCGTCGACGACGGTGAGAACTGCACCTAGCACACAGGGGGGGGGAGGTAAAAGAGAGTTACACACACACACATGGCACGCAACACCCCCACCCCCCACCCTCACCCACAACACTATACACACTAACACATCCAACAACATGACAGATACACCCTGTCACCCCCTGGAAGAACACAAGGACAAAAGGAAATTAGTTTAACCAGTGATATTTTGGAACATTCAGATATAGCAATCGGTAAAAAATAATTCAGTATATACAAATATTTACATTATGTACAGAAGGCCGTACACTGTTCCTTGTAAATGTCTGTGGACCAGTGGTCCCAAAAATCATGGGCGAAGCCCACACATGACAACTGCCTCAAAACGGAGGGAACACTGCAGGGGCATCAGGTCGAAAAAACACAGGCACCTCAGGGGGAAAGTTGGGGGGGCACCTAAGCCGGAAGATGGTACAACACCAGTGCTCCTCGAGGGGGCTCCATGCCCACTGCTTGGTCCTGAGTGCAAAGCTACAGTCTCTCAAGTGGGTGGTTTGCCCACTGCTTGGTCCTGGGGAGTGCAAAGCCATTCACTCAAGTGGGTGGTTTGCCCACTGCTTGGTCCTGGGGAGTGCAAAGCCACAGTCTCTCTAGTGGGTTGTTTACCCACTGCTTGCTCCTGGGGAGTGCAAAACCACAGTCTCTCAAGTGGATGCCTTCTTCCACTGGTTCTGGAGGGGGCTTTGTGCGCAGTGTGCTTCATCCTGCCAAGGAGGGACTGAGTGGATGCATCTCTCCACTGGTTCTGGAGGGGACCTTGTGCCCAGTGTGCTTCATCCTGCCAAGGAAGGGGTGAGTGGATGCATCTCTCCACTGGTTCTGGAGGGGGCCATTTGCCCAGTGTGCTTCATCCTGCCAAGGGAGGGGTAAGTGGATGCATCTCTCCACTGGTTCTGGAGGGGGCCTTGTGCCCAGTGTGCTTCATCCTGCCAAGGAAAGGATTAGTGGATGCATCTCTCCACTGGTTCTGGAGGGGGGCCTTGTGCCCAGTGTGCTTCATCCTGCCAAGGAAGGGGTGAGTGGATGCATCTCCGTACTGGTTCTGGAGCGGACCTTGTGCCCAGTGTGCTGCATCTGAAGCCAATGAAGGGGTGAGTGGATGCATCTCTTCACTGGTTCTGGAGGGGGCCTTGTGCCCAGTGTGCTTCATCCTGCCAAGGAAGGGGTGAGTGGATGCATCTCTCCACTGGTTCTGGAGGGGGCCTTGTGCCCATTGATGCTGCACCTGGGGTGTGGCAGTTCCCATACCCTCACCTGGGTATCTGAGCTACGAGATGTGCAGAGAACAGGTAGCATGATACTCCATGGAGGCAGAGCCACACTCCATCCTGCGGTGACTTAGGCTGCAAAATGCTGGTAGTTCCAGTGTGGGTGGTGGTGCCTCGTGTGGTGTGTGCAGGGTCCAGGATGTCTCCTACAGCCTCAGACAGCTGCCCACTGGGGATGCTGCTGATGTCCGATGTTGTGGCACTGGCTGGGCACGTGGCGGTGGCTGCGGCGGAGATGCTGCCGGTGGTGCCCTTGGTGCAGGTGTCTGTAGTAGTGGAGGAAGACACCAGACCATCTCCGGCAGCCTCAGACGGCTGATCACTGTGGAGGATGCTGGTGACTGATGTTGTGGCGGCAGCAGTGCAGGGGGTTGTGCAGATGGCAGGGCAGGTGGCGTGCAAGTGGCAGTCGGTGCAACGTTGCTGACTGTGGTACAGGTTGCTGGCCTGTCTGGGGAAATTGTGGTCACCAGCCCATCACCAGGAGGCTTCATGCCCTGAGGTGACTTGCCCTTGCTTTTGTGGCCCTTCCCCACCTTGGTATTCGCTGCTGGGACCTTGACACTGTCCTCTTTGTGTTTGTATGAGGTCTTGCTGGGTGGGTGGTGTGACTTTTCCCTGCTGCATGCCGGCCCCTTCTTAACCTTGGCAGGTGGTGGAATAGGGTGGTCCTTACCATCTGCAGGTGGCACACTGGCAGCCCTGACGGGTGCCCCCTTCGATCATCCCAGACTTGCAGGGACCACAGCGGATGCCGATTTGGTGGCTGAGGTGCTGGCATGGGATCTAGACATCCTGGCCCCAGGGGAAGGACGGGGGGAGGTGTAGGGAAGAGGTCAACGTTAGTGAGGAAAAGTTTTTTTTACACACTGGGACGGGAAGATGGAGGGGGTGTGGGAGTGGAGGAAGAGGTAGGGTTGTAGGAGGTGTACGTCTGCTGAGTTTGGGTGAAGGTGCATGGGCTGAAGGCTGTTGTGAGGTGGATGGCAGTTGAGTGGGTGTGTGCCTGCGTTTGTGTACTTTGGGAAAAGGGCTCACAGACACACTGGGAGAGGACACAGGGGACATGTGAATGGTTGTGGGGGTGGTGATTGCTCATGAGAGGTGTGTTGTGATGGGCGTGGTGGTGATGGAGGCAGTGGCTGATGATGTAGTGCATGCAGGTGTGGGTGGAGACGATACCGGGAAGGAGGTGGAGAAAGAGGAGGAGGGGTAACCAGTGGAGGCAGTGGATGTTGGTATGTGTGCATGGGTATGGTGCCTGTGTGAGTGCCTGTGTGATGATGTGTGGTGCTTATGTTTTCCTGAGCCTCCTTTGTGTGTTGATGTGTGTGCATGCTGGTCTGAAGGTGTGCTTGGGATAGGGTGAGGTAGAGGGGATTGGGTCTGGGTAGTGGAAGTTGGAGGGGGGAGGCTGGACACAGGGACAATGGCTGCCATTTGTGCTGAGGCCAGAGCCTGAAATGCTCTCTGTTGGGCCACCACGCCAGAATGAATGCCCTCCAGGTATGCATTTGTTTGTTGCAAATGCCTCTCGACACCCTGGATGGCATTCAGAATGGGTGACTGCCCAACAGTGAGGGACCTCAGGGGGTCAATAGCCTCCTCACTGAGGGCAGCAGGGCTGACTGGGGCAGGGCCTGAGGTGCCTGGGGCAAAGGAGATGCCCACCCTCCTGGGTGAGTGGGCACGGGAAACACGCTGAGGGGCTTCTGGGAGGGTGGTGCTGGTAGGGGGGGTGGTGGCTGTACCTGTTGTTGGGGTAGTCACAGAGGTGTCCGCTACCGCCAGGGAGCTTCCATCAGAGGAGGAGTCGCTGTCACTGGTCTCCCCTACTGTCCCCGTCGTTGAGCTCCCCTCGCCCTCCGTCCCACTGGTGGCTTTACCCTCTATGGATTCACACTCCTGGGCCATGTGGGATGCAGCTCCCTCTGTCACCAGTGCCTCTGCTCCTCCGCCAGATGATGCTAATGCACACAAGGACAGGGTGACAAAACAAGAAGGGGGAGATAGACAGAGGACACACATGGTCAATGCCAGCAACACCACTACTGTTGGCATACACAACACACACTGAGCTGCCCTATGCACTAGGCAATGCCAAACTGCTCACTAAGGTAGTCACCAGCCCATGGGGTACAATGCCTAACGCCAGCACCTGCACACCTGACACCCACAGGACCCTGCACACTAGTAGTTGGCCACTTGTACCTTTAGGGTAGGGGTGCTTCAGAGCCTGCAAACAAGGGACCTACCCTGGCATGATCACCCTAGCCTAGGGGCACCCACGGCCCACATCGCCCAGCCATCTAGTTCCTAAAGCGCGCAACATCAGCTTTCTGAAACTGTACTCACCCCCTTGTGGCTGCTGTGATGCCCTCAAGCGCCCATCCAACTCTGGATAGGCCACCGCCAGGATGTGGAACATCAGAGGGGTCATGGTGCGACAGGCACCCCTTCCACATTGGGTGGCCAGCCCCAGTTGGGCCTCCGCCGTCTTCTTGCTCCAGCGGCACAGGTCCTCCCATCTTTTGTGGCAGTGGGTGCTCCACCTGTGATAGACCCCCAGGGTCCGCACCTCCTTGGTGATGGCATGCCAAATTCCCTTCTTCTGGTGGGTGCTGACCTAGAGGGTAAAGACAGCGGAAAATGTAATTACTCACCCGTCCGGGGCGTCATACCCATTGCCCACCAGTTCCCACCCATGCCCTGACGCACATACAGTGACCACCTCTCAAGCAGCAGTCAGGCCAGGATGCCTTAGCACCCCCCAACATGTGGCTTCCATCCCCACCTCTCCAAACAGGCATTGCCCACGCATCATGCTCACAGTGTACTCACCTGTTTGTCTGGAGGACCATAGAGTAGCGTATACTGGGGGAGGACCCCATCCACCAGTTGCTCCAACTCCTCCGCAGTGAAGGCAGGGGCCCTTTACTCAGACACATGAGCCATTGTCGCTTCCAGACTCAGGTCACAGCAGCACTTGCAGTGTAGGTCCTCTCCTGTTGATGGTCAATTATCAAGTGAGTGAATGGGTAGAAAATGGTGGTGACATCTGTGGTGGTGCGTACCGTCAACACTGGCGAACATCACCATTGGCTCCTAGAACCCATAGGGCCCAATGATAACCATTGCGGAGTTGCGCCTACTGCAACGCTGCACAACGCCAGCACAGTTACCTCATTTCCCCTTATCCCTCCTCACAGGTCAGGCAGCTGCCATTTCAGGGGGGCACATGCCATGCACCTAACTGCATCACAACACATATTGGCACATATACTGACCCTCGATTTCACACCCTGCTTCTGTAACATTGATTCAGACACAGTTGTGCTATCTATGTGGTGAATGACCTTCTGCTCACCGTTTTCCTGCATAGGCTACAACCGCTGAGGCAGATGATGAGATGGCGGCATCCTCCGGTGTACAGACCCCTGGTGGACCTGTCGACAATGGAGGACAGACACATTCTAATCACATGCAGACTTGGTCGTGCCACAGTCCAAGAACTGTGTGCCCAATTGGAGCCAGACCTGATGTCAGCTATCTGCCACCCTACAGGAATCACCCCTCTAGTGCAGGTCCTGTCAGTGCTCCATTTCCTGGCAAGTGGCTCCTTCCAAACTACAGTGGCAATGGCATCAGGGATGTCTCAGCCAATGTTCTCAAACGTGTTGAGCAGGGTGTTGTCTGCTCTGCTGAAACATATGTGCAGCTACATCGTGTTCCCCCAGGTGGAGGATTTGGCCACAGTGAAAGCTGACGTCTATGTGCTGGGACATATCCTCATCATCATTGGTGCCATTGATGGTACGGTACACATGTGGCATTTGCCCCCACCCCTGCAGAAATGAACAGCTCTATAGGAATAGAAAAAGCTATAATTCGATGAATGTGCAAATGGTGTGTTTGGCGGATCAGTACATCTCCCATGTGAATACCAAATATCCTGGCTCTGTGCATGACACCTATATCTTGCCAAATAGCAGCATCTCTCATGTGATGGGCCAACTCCGGAGGCACCGGGTGTGGATAATAGATGAGCCCAAGGTCTCCACACAGTATGAGTAGGTGTCATGGTATGGGGTTGTCCCTAAGGGTTAGTGTGTGTCTCACAATTGTCCCTCAATATTTGCAGGTGACTCTGATCACCCCAAACTGTAATGGCTACTGACCCCAGTGAGGAATCCCAGGACAAGGGCAGAGGAACGTTACAATGAGGCATATGGACGAACTAGTAGGATTATTGAGAGGACATTCGGCCTCCTGAAAGCCAGATTCTGGTGGCTCCATCTAACAGGTGGCTCCCTGTACTACTCACCCAATAAGGTGTGCCAGATCATCGTGTTATGCTGTATGTTGCACAACCTGGAATTGAGATGCCAGGTGCCTTTTCTGCTGGAGGATAAGCCTGGTGATGGTCTTGTGGCAGCGGTGGAGCCTGTGGAGAGTGAGGAAGAGGAGGCAGAGGAAGAAGATGTTGACAACAGAACAAACATTATCCTGCAGTACTTCCATGACACACAGGTAAGAGACTGTAACTCCTCTTCACATTTCAGTATACTTTAGGACATGGCAGCCTCTTACCCTCTGTCTATGGACACTGACTGTTCACCTTGGGTTTCCTTTTTTCAGATCTGTATACCCCATTGTGGCTTATGCTAAGTGTACTGCCGCCCTACAGCTGTCATACATTGGTATATGTAAATTAACAAATACCTTGCAATGCTTTGCTAATGTTATAGTAATACATTTGTGAATCATAAGACTGACTCCAGATTTGTCTTTGTTTCAAGGGTGCTTATTTAAGGTGCTAATAAGTATAGGGGTATGTGCAAGGGGCTGGGGTGATGGTGGAGGAAGGTCCATGGTAGAGTCCAGTCTCATGGCATCACAGGTGCATTGTCCAAGGGGCATAGGAAGGGGGCCAATGGCAGTTCAAGGTGGACAGGGTAACAGAGTGGGACAGAAGGGTGACAATCAGGAGGGTCCAATTTCCTGCCCGGGGTCTTGGCAATGTTGTCTGCCTTCTGCCTGGATTGCAGGAACCGTTTGCGGGGTGGTTCTCCTTCTGTAGGGGGTGAGGTGCTGGTGGCCTGTTGGTCCTGTGGCGGGGCCTCCTGTCCAACAGCGCCAGCGGAGGTGGAAGGCTGTTCATCTGTTTGGCTAGTGTCAGGGGCCCTTTGTTGGGCCTCTGCCTCCCTCATTGTCTTGCCCATATCAGCCAGCACCCCTGCTAGGGTGAGGTAATCTCTGATCCCCATGTACTGTGCCTGATGCACCCGCTGGGTCTCCTGAAACTTGGCCATTACCGTGCCCATGGTCTCCTGGGAATGGTGGTGTGCTCCCATGGTGTTTGAGAGTGCCTTGTGGAGGGCCGGGTGCCTGGGCCTGTCCTCCCCGTCACACAGCAGTCCTCCCAGCTTCCCTGTTGTCATGTGCTTCTGTCCCCTGAACTGTGTGCCCACTGCCACTGACCCCAGGTCCCTGATCGTCCTGGGTTAGTGGGGTTGTTTGGGGCCCCTGTAGTGGTGGACACACTGCTGATTGACGTGTCCTGGGATCAGTGGCATGGGCCCACTGGGGGGTGCTGTGGTGGTGTTTCGTGAGGGGAGAGGCTCTGTGGTGGTTTGGGACTGTGGCAGGGTAACCGACTGTCCGGAGGTCCCATATGAGCCAGGTTGGTCATTGTGATCCAGGCGTGGAGAGCTGCTGTCATCACTGTGGGCCTCTTCTGGGGGGGGACTGGATGTAGCTGGCACTTCGTGTCCAGTGACTTTGGGTAGGGGTCCTGTTGGGATGCAAATGCCTTGTTATTGCATCTGTGTGTGCCATCTTGTGCAATGGGTGTGTTACCCTTCTAGATTTATGCTTTCCCTGTCGTCTTGGCCTTGTGTGATTGCTGAATGTGTGGGCTTGGTGGGTCTCTCTACTGGCCATGCTGTGGTGATTGGTGTCCATGCAGGTCTGTGATGGGTGTCCATGCATTGTTGTTGCATGCAGGGCTTGGTATTGGGGTGGGTGGGTTGTGATATTGGGGTATTTGTGAGTTGGTGGAGTGATGGGGGTGAGGGTAGGGGTAGGAGTTTGTGATGGCATGCAGTTAGGGTGGGGGATATAATAGTAAAGATTTGACTTACCAGAGCCCAGTCCTCCTGCTACTCCTGTGAGGCCCTCAGGATGCATGATCGCCAAGACTTGTTCCTCCCATGTTGTTAGTTGTGGGGGAGGAGGTGGGGGTCCACCGCCAGTCCTCTGTACTGCTATCTGGTGTCTTGATACCATGGAACGCACCTTCCCCCGTAGGTCGTTCCACCTCTTCCTGATGTCATCCCTGGTTCTTGGATGCTGTCCCACGGTTTTGATCCTGTTCACGACTCGCCGCCATAGCTCCATCTTCCTTGCAAAGGACATCTGCTGCACCTGTGATCCGAATAGCTGTGGCTCTACCCGGATGATTTCCTCCACTCTGACCCTAAGCTCCTCCTCAGAAAACTTAGGCTGTCTTTGAGGTCCCATGATGTGGTGTGAGTGATATGTGTATGGTGATGTGTGGATGCGTGGGGCGATGTGTTTGGATGCATATTGTGATGGGTGATGGTGTTCTGTGCCTCTGAGTGAGTGTGTGCTCTTTGCTTGTCTCTCTGTGCTTGGTCTCTTTTTTTGGGTTGTAAGGGGTTGTGGGTATTGTCGGTGTGTGTTTTATAGTGGTGTGGGTGTGTGTGTGTGATGTGTGTATGTGTGTCAGGAGTGTGTAGTTTGAATTGTCCAATGTGGTGTAGTTTAGTAAGTGTGTGTGTATTTTGAGTGCGGCGGTGTGTACCGCCAATGGTTTTCCGCGTTTGAAAGACCGATGTGTTGATTCATGGGTGGTGATACTGTGGGCGTATTCCTGTTGGCGTGACGGTGTGGGTTTTGCTATCGCCAGTTTATCACTGACCTTTGGTGTGACAGACTTGTGTGGGTGTCTGTATTGTGCTGGAATTCTCTGTGTGGGTCATAATACCCATGGCGGATTACTGCAGCGGTCATGGTATGTTGGCAGCCGTCAGCACGGCGGTAGGTGCCATTTACCGCCAGGGTTGTAATGAGGGCCATAGTCTGAAGATTACTCATACAAGGACATACATTAGGAACACTAAGTGACACAACTGAAAAAAATGAATAAAGAAAACAATGGTAACCCTAATCAGTCTAGCTGCCCATTTTTTTTAAACAAACCATGAGAAGTGGGTTCAGAAGTGGGATATAGAAGGGTCCTGGAAGTCCTTATCAGTTATCACCCTGGAATCTGAGACTATGATGGAAGAGATTATAAGACAATTGGCAGTGGGACAAAGACACTTGCAGTTGGAGATAGAGGACCAAGCGAAAATGGAAGAGAGAGATAGAGTACAGGAGGCCCTAAAAAGTCAGGCTTCCATAATAGCAAATAACCAATTAGTTCACGAAATTGCACTTCAAAGGCTAACTGAAACCACTGCAAGTTCCAAGTTCCAAGGTCAATCCTAATGTACCAAGCTCGGTATGACAGAAGTATCAGACAGGGGAAGATCCTGACTCTTCCTTCACTAACTTTGAGAAGGTAGCCACTTCAGTCACTTGGCCTAAGGAACGGTGGTGTAAATATATAGCCCCTCTATTAACAGGGGAGATGCAAACAGTTTACCAAGCCCGTAATCTAGGAGATACCACCCCCTATGATGATATAAAATGCACAGTATTAGAATGACTTGGTTATGACAGTGAGCATTATCGGTTGAAATTTAGAAAGGAGAAATGGGACATTCACGATAATCCCAGGGTGTTGTTTTTAAGAATTCAAGACCTCAGGCTAAGGTCATTAAAGCCCGAGGAGTCCACCAAGGAGGAGCTGATAAACAAGATACTATTGGAACAGTATTTGAAGGCTCTCCCAAGTTCCACCAGACACTGGATCCGACAACATCCAAATGTAACAGTGTGGGATGCCTTCAAGTAAGCTAGCGCATTTCATTGGACGACAGAGAACAAAGGATACCCGCCTTGAGGGGCCCTTGTTCCTTCTCCAGGAGAAAGAAACTCTAACTGGAAGGCACCTCAGAGAGGACTCCTACAGGCTCCTAGGCTTCCAAGACTTCAGGGAAGGGAATGCAGAACAACAACCAAAGTGTTACAATTGTGCGGAGTGGGGACACATAGTTCGAAATTGTCCCCGTCGAGCCCAGAGTCCTGTACCAATGGAAGTAGGACTGTCAAAAGGAAAGGACTATACACCGCTGATAGAGCCTCTAAATATGTTCTCAAAATGATAGTAAATGATTAACCTGCCTAGGTCCTGATAGATTCTGGGTGTCACCAGTCCGTTATTAAGGCAGGGAGGGTGTCTCCTCAGCAATGGAGGAACGACAAAAAACAGCCATTACTTGTGTGCGTGGTGAAACCAGAATCTACTTTATAGCTCAGGTAGTGGTGTAGTGGAGAGGATATAAGGAGTTCCTTAACATAGGTGGTATACCTGACCTAATCGAAGAACTTATCATAGGATCGGATTAAAGCGAATTCTCAGTCCTGTTGACTAAAGCATTCAGTAAAGAGAATGCCTTGAACTGGCTTTCTGAGGCCCCATTTCATGGTGAAGGTCTGGAGACCGGTAAGGAAAGGAGGAAACTGAGTCATAGGGAAAATAGGAGTGTTAGACTTTTCATCCTTGGCTGGGTCTCCCTTAACGTTTTGCCTCTGTTTCCCAGGTTGTTGATGTGTGCTGGACTCTGTTTTTGTTACGCTGGGCACTTTACCACTACTAACCAGTGCTAAAGTGCAAGTGGTCCTATACAAAATGTGTACGTAATTGGTTGATCTATGATTGGCATATTTGATTTACTAGTAAGTCCCTCATAAAGTGCACTAGAGATGCACAGGGCCTGTAAATCAAATGCTACTAGTAGGCCTGCAGCACTGGTTGTGCCACCCACATATGTAGCTCTGTAATCATGTGTCAGACCTGCCACAGCAGTGTCTGTGTGTGCAGTTTTAACTGTAAATTCGACTTGGCAAGTGTACCCACTTGCCAGGCCTAATCCTTCCCTTTTCTTACATGTAAGACACCCCTAAAGTAGGCCCTAGGTAGCCCCAAAGGCAGAGTGCAGTGTATGGTTAAGGTAGGACAAATAGGTGGTCATTCTGACCCTGGCGGTCTTTGACCGCCAGGGCGGAGGACCGCGGGAGCACCGCCGACAGGCCGGCGGTGCTCCAATGGGGATTCCGACCGCGGCGGTAAAGCCGCGGTCGGACCGGCACCACTGGCGGGGTCCCGCCAGTGTACCGCCGCCCCATTGAATCCTCCGCGGCGGCGCAGCTTGCTGCACCGCCGCGGGGATTCCGACCCCCCCTACCGCCATCCAGATCCCGGCGGTCGGACCGCCGGGATCCGGATGGCGGTAGGGGGGGTCGCGGGGCCCCTGGGGGCCCCTGCAGTGCCCATGCCACTGGCATGGGCATTGCAGGGGCCCCCGTAAGAGGGCCCCTACATGTATTTCACTGTCTGCTGCGCAGACAGTGAAATACGCGACGGGTGCAACTGCACCCGTCGCACAGCTTCCACTCCGCCGGCTCGATTCCGAGCCGGCTTCATCGTGGAAGCCTCTTTCCCGCTGGGCTGGCTGGCGGTCTGAAGGCGACCGCCCGCCAGCCCAGCGGGAAAGTCAGAATTACCGCCGCAGTCTTTCGACCGCGGAACGGTAACCTGACGGCGGGACTTTGGCGGGCGGCCTCCGCCGCCCGCCAAGGTCAGAATGAGGGCCATAGTACTGTGTTTTATATGTCCTGACAGTGAAATATTGCTAAATTCTTTTTTCACTGTTGCAAGTCCTGTCTCTCTCCTAGGTTAACATGGGGGATACCTTTAAATCTGATTAAAGTGTAGATTCCCTTCGGGAGTGGATGGACATGTGGAGTTTGTGGTCTCTGAGCTCACAATTTAAAAATACATATTTTAGTACAGTTGATTTTAAGATTGTGTGTTTGAAAATGCCTTTTTTAGAAAGTGTGCATTTTGTAGCTTATACCATTTCTGTGACTCTGCCTGTTTGTGGATTCCCTCTCTGGGTCAGTTTGACAGTTGAACTGGTTGCACCTCTCACTAGACAGTGACACAAAGGGGGCTGGGGAGTAATCTGCATTTCCTGATGAACCATCTGTTCTAGGAGGGAGGGGAGGAGTGGTCACTCACACCTGAAAGGGCTGTGCCTGCCCTCACACAATACAGTCTCCAACCTCCTGGTGAGTGTCTGGGGCCTGGCCTGAGCAAGGCAGGATTTCACAAACAAGAGAGACTTTGCTTTGAAATAGGCCTACTTCAAAGGGGAAAATGGGTATAAGAAGGGCACCAAAACCACAGACTTTAGAACACTTCTGGAAACCAAGAGGAACCTCTGCCGGGAGAAGAGCTAAAGAGCTGAGGAAGAAGAGCTGCCCTGCCTGTGACTGTGCTTTGTGGAGCCCTCTTGCAGTTTGTGCTTCTGCCTGTGCTAGAGGACAAAGACTGGACTTTGTGTTGCCTTCCTTCTTGTGAAGAACTCTCCAAGGGCTTGATTTAGAGCTTCCCTCCTGTTGTTTGAAGTCTCAGGGACAGCAAATACTTCTCTCTGCCAGCACCTGGAGTCTCTGGAGAGACTACTACTCTGCCAAGTGGTGCCCTTCCAGTTCCTGGGACTCTGAAAGGAGAAGCTGGCAGCCCAAGAGTGAGAAATCCACGATCCGATCCGCGGCTGAAAAATCGACGCACGCCAGCTTCGCAGCTGAAAATCGATGCTCCCCTGCAACGCGACCGAAAGATTGACACCGGGAGCTGGGGAAACGATGCACAGCATCGCTGATGGAGGCTGGTGAGATCGCAACCCGCAACGCATGGGTTTCATACCATCATGCGGCTAAATTTCTGGCGAAAACACCACTGGGCATGTAAAAACAACGCAAGGCCTGCCCTGACCCGAGAGTGCTGACTGGATCGATGCATCGCTCTCCTGTGGAGAGAAATGACGCATGCCGACCCAACTAATGGAGAAACGCCGCAAGGTCTCGCTCGTGAAATCAACACATCGCAAGCTCTTTTTGAAACACAATCGCCGTGCAGGATTATTTTATGAAGCACCCAAGGTACATTTTCATGCTAACAGCGTTGTGCTTAAAATTACATGAAGACTGCTTTTGCTTTTAATTGATACCTTGACTTGTGTATTGTGGATTTTTGTCATTTTGGTCTTGTTTTGTATAAACATTTTAGATTTTTCCAAACCTGTGTTGTGTCATTTTGTAGTGTTTTCATTAATTTACTTTGTTTGTTGGTACAAATACTTTACACCTAGCACTCTGAAGGTAAGCCTAGTGTTCATGGCAAGCTACCAAGGGGGCGAACGGGGGTTAGCTGAGGGTGATTCTCTTTTACCCTGACTAGAGTGACGGTCCTTGCTTGGATAGGGGGTAACCTGACTGCCAACAAAAGACTCAATTTCTAACAAGGAGGAAATACTTTATATCCACTCTAGCTTTTGTTCATTCCTTTTTTCCCACAGTGGCTACTGGGTAGAGTCCTTCAGGGAGTTTTTGGGAATGTCGGAGGGAAGATCTCACTCTCTAAAACACATGGGTGCAAGTCGTCTCAGATGTCCCGGACCAGGTAGGAAAATTCTTTATGGTCAAAAGAGGTTGCTGTACCGAAATGTAAAAAAACGTCCAACAACTCCCAAACCTAACTGGTAGTACCAGTACCTTACAGAATTCAAGTCCTACACCTGGCCCACAGCCGAACGGGGGGGAGACATACCTCCTTAGCTGTTTTTACTGGCCAGGTGTCTAATCCAATATCCGAAAATTCTGTGCCTTGTGCACTTGATGTCAACCTACTAATACTCCCAAAAACCCTAAAGCCCCATTATATCCCCTACCAATTATTGACATCCCTTTTACCAGGGTTGGTATGGATCTGCTAGGTCCATTACAATCTTCCTCCCGGGGATAGATTTTGGTACTTCTAGATTAGGTAACTAGATACCCTGAGGCTATTCAACCTGAAAACATAATGACTCAATTGGTCAGTCAAGCCATGATTTAAATTTTGAAATTTTTCCTAGAGTCGGATTTCCTTCGGAATTATTGAACGATCAAGTTACTCCCTTCATGTCGAAACTAATGAGCCAAATCTGTAGCTTGCTAGGTATTAACAACTAAAAACATCTGTGTATTGTTCCAGATGGATGGCCTCATGGAGAGATACAATCAAACCATTAGATCGCTCTTAAAGAAGACCCTTTCTGATGCAGGTCACGATTGGGACAGAAAACTACCTCTTGTCCTGTACCCTATTTGCATACATGCTCAATCCTCCACCGGCTATAGTCCTTTCAAACTGGTTTTAGGATGATCTACATCGCCTTGATATGGCTGCAGAACGTTGGGAAGAGGAAGTGGATGAGGGCAAGAACCTGCTGGTATATGCCCAAAATCTGAAAGAGAACTTACACTCTTTATTGCCAGAGGTCCAAAGTCAGATCGAGACAACCCAAAAGAATGGAAAGAGTCAGAGACAACTGCTTGTGTACCCTCTCTAGTGTCCCTAGTAACCAATAGCCCCTCTCTCGAAATACAATTTCCCCCATCAAACCTAGAAGCAGAGGTACTCTTACCGGAGATTAATGACAAGCTTACAGAGGAACAAAGGATACACATATTACACTTTGTAGAGATGTCTTTTCCACAACTCCAGGGAGAACGCCACTAGTCCAACATCGTATTCACACAGAGCAAGGAAAACATATATGCTTAAAACCCTATAGAATCTCGGAAGCTCACCGAAAAGGAGTTGAGGATGAGGTGAACAAAATGTTAGAAGGGGATATTATCATACCATCCACAAGTCCATGGTGTTCCTCCATAGTACTGGTTTCAAAGCTGGATGATTCTATCCGGTATTGTATAGACTTTTGCCAGTTAAATTCAATCTCTACCTTTGATACATATCCTGTGGCCAGGGTAGATGAAATGATCAAACAATTAGGATTGGCAAGGTACCTCACCATCTTAGATCTAACAAAGGGACATTGGCAGATACCTTTGTCTCTGGAAGAATGCAAAAAAACTGCTTTTTCCCCCCAGTCTGGTCTTTACCATTTAAAAATGATACCTTTCAGGTTACACAGAGCCCCCGCTACATTTCAGTGATTAATGGACAATCTTCTGAGAAACCGTAAGTGTCATGCAGCTGCTTATCTCAATGATATTGTCATTTTCAGTCCTTCATGGGACTCCCATCTAATACACCTAGAGATGGTTCTAGCAACCCTCAGGGAAGCAGGTCTGGCGGCGAACCCCAGTAAGTGTTGAATGGCCTAGGAGTCTATACAATACCTGGGCTATAATCTCAGACAGAGTTCTATTAGACCCCAAGTGGATAAAGTAAAAGCCATTCCAGAAATTCCACCCACAAAAAGACTGATTCGATCCTTTTTTAGAATTGGTTGGGTACTACCACTTTGCCAATAAGGCGGCCCCTCTCACCAATCTATTGAAGAACAAAAGCCCCAACAAAATATCGTCCCTAACTCCTCAACAAAAGAATAGTTTTATCATTATAAAAGACATTCTTTACACCAATCTGGTTTTGCACTGTTAGGACTTTTCTAAACCCTTAATCATATAGACCGACGCTTCTGATCTAGGTTTGGGAGTGGTTCTGTTACAACCGGACAACGAAAATTAACTTCACACAGTATTATATGTAACGCGTAAACTGTAACCCTGGGAAAAGCAATGCTTCAAATGGGCAATCTAAGCTCTTCAATATTACTTGTTGGAACGACCCTTCACTGTACTTTCCACGCACCTTTGACATGGCTTTTGAAAAACAAAGACACCAATCCCAGAATTCTTTGCTAGTTTCTAGTATTTCAATCCTTTTCCTTTCAGACAATGCATCTCCCAGGGAAGCGTCAACTAACAGCGGGCTACCTGTCTCGGACGCCGGGCCCTCATGGCCCAATCTGCCATGCCAAGAAGGGAAGTCATTTGGCGAGATTGCACGAGAGAGACCGGTGTGGACTGACGTCTGGATTCACAATGACAACTCCTCTAAGTGCCCCGGGAGCACTTTGAAGAGCACTATGATGGAAGCGAAAACTGCTTTTGGAGGTTAGGAGGTGAAAACAGGGAGCAGGCTGAATGCGCGAGGAAGATGGTGAACAGAGGAGATGCGGTGAAGAAGACAGTGGCAGGAAGAGACACTGCAAAGAAGATGCAGGACACGAGACGTCAGAATCCAGGACGCTCTGTGAAGGAGATGCAGGACTCAAGATGTCAGAATCTGGGACGCGCTGTGAAGGAAACGCTGGATCTGAGATGGCCAGGAGAGCAGAAGGAGGAGGGCTCAGGACCAGCCAACCATGCTACCTTCCTGGGGGAGTGTGGCTAGACAAGGTACGGTCCCTGTGGCAGAGGGCACAGCCAAATATGGCAGGGGAGGGTGAAGAGGAAGGGGGCTAAAGAGTCATACCTACCCAGGGGACACTTGTGGGTTCTGGGGTTTGAGACCCTGTCCCACTCAGTTTTGCACAGTCCAACCACATGAACCTTGGTTAACGCACAACTGGTCTGAGGTCCCAGCCCTTCCTCATGAGCACTCCCTTTTTCCCATCCCGAATTCCCCCCAATTAAACTCCTACCTGATCCAGGATCCTTGTTTTCTCTTGTTCTTCCTCCGAAGTGGCCTGGCAGAGAGACAGTCATTGAACCTAAAGGAAACAGACAAAAGGAGATAATTACTGCCTATAGCCTGAAGAATACACATACAAGGACATAAATTAGGAAAACTAAAGTGAAACAAATGAAAAAAAACAAATAAAGAAAACAACGCTGACCCTAATCTAGCTGCCCATCATTTTTTAAACAACCTGCAACAGTAGGATCCCTCAGGGCTCTTGCTCAGCCTAACAGTTTTTAATGTGTTCACATAATCAGAAACTGGGGTTTCAAAATATGTTTTTATGCCAATGATACCCAGCCGATTATTTCCATCTGTGAGAGACACTATGAAACTAGGAACATTTTCACTGGCTGTCTATCAGAGGTAGCAACCTGGATGAAAGCACATTACTTAAAGATGAATGCAGATAAAATGGAGATACTTCCCTTTGGTGGTACCGGGCACTCCCGGGACACCTCCTGGTGGCCATCATCAATGGACTTCATGCCAGAACCTAAGAAAGTGGCAAACAAGCTTGGCTGTCTGATAGATGACTCTTTCTCTGTGTAGGAACATTGAACACCGTATGTCACAAGTGCTTTGGCCTACTCAAGCTCCTTTAGAAAGTTTTCCATTGGATCCCTGTGGACTGGCACAGAATTGTATTCCAAGCATTAATTACAAGCAGATTGTACTATGGAAATGCCCTTTATTTGTGTATGGAAGACTTTCTCTTCACACAACCACAGGTGGTCCAAAATGTGGCTGCCAGACTCATTGGTAACAGACAGGTACAGTTCGCCTTTGGCCAGTTTAAAAGCTGTCCATTGGCTGCCCATTTGCAAAAAGGGAAACATTTAAACTCTTATGCTATGTCCACAAGGCACTCTACAACATTTGCCCTGCCATTCTACGTAATAAAGTGGAATTTTACAAAACTGTGTGAAACCTGTGTTCATTAAATTTAGCACTGGCTAAAACCAAACACATTAAAAGCAATGATGGGTGGATGTTCAGTCACCCACTTGGCAGCTACTTACTGGAATCAAATGCCAACTGATCTTGGTTTGATCTCTGACCACACCAGGTTTAGAAAGAACCTAAAAACCCTTTTTTTTTGGGGGGGGGGGGGATTAAGACTAGGGAACTAATTCTTAGGGCCAACAGCAATCTAGATCTGGGATATCCCTCTAGGGATGAGTATCTGCACTTTAAAAGTATTGCATCATAGTACAATCAACAACCTTCAACACAGTCTCCCACCCCATCCTAATCCAACAACTGCACAAAGCAGGCATCAAGGAACTCTCCCTTGAATGGATCTGCTTCTTCCTCACCGGATGAGCCCAAACTGTCAACATGCCCTGCTATGCCTCTGAAGCATGAGATCTTTTTTGCAGAGTGCCACAGAGCTCTTTCCTCTGCCTAACACTCTTCAACATCTACATAACCCCTCTGGCCGACTTCATGGGAGCTCACAACATGAACATATTCACTCACATGCTGATGACACAGAACTGATAATGTACCTCTCAGACAAAACCCAGAACACCTGGAACATGTTCACAAGATGCATGACAGAAATAGACACCTGGATAAAATCCAATTGCCTCAAATCGAACTTGATCAAAATTGGTGTGATAGTCTTTAAGGCACAGCCTCATCGCACTTTAGAAATGCGGGACGTGTGCTACTGCACCCGCTGCACATCAGCCTTGCCGCTGGCTCTATTACGAGCCGGCTGCAATGTTGATGTGACTTTTCCGCTTTGCCAGCGGAGGGTAACACTGTTACCGTCCGCGGGCCCAGTGGAAAAGTCCAAATAGGGAGCCAGAGATACCACCAGCACTGGCGGTATACTGGCGCCCGCAGCTTCGGCGGTCTTTGGCTAAGACCGCCAAAGTTGTAATGAGGGCCTATATTACTTTATAAAGGTAATGTGTAGGAGCTCCTTGTCATAAGTAACATATACACATGCTTAAAGTCATGGGGTAAAATACAACATTCATTGGAAAATAAACAGGAGTATATACCAAATTATGTAGATGAAAAAATGAAGTTCCCTAAAAAGAGTTGGAAAGGAGTTAGGTTCATTAAAATGTTATAATGGCTCCGCTATAAGGGTTTAAAAAAATCCTAATTAAGATTGCGCCTCAATTCCTTCCAAACAAAGTCACCCTTAATGCCAACCAACATATGGAAACTAGTTCACATCATTTGAAACCAAAAATAAAACAATACACAATATAAAGTATTGTTCACTACATAATACACCAACACTCCCACCATCATAAAATCCATTTACAGGTTCAAAACACCATCCTTCATACAGGGACCCATTCAACAACAGTTACCATAACAGCACATCCACAATCATCCACCCATCAACCCCAAATCACATGCACAAGCCCCATTATCTCTTCATACAGACACCTGTATTTAACCACAAACTCCCAAACATGAACAGCTCCCATCACACACTTCACCAATCTACATATGTCTATACAATCAAAATCAAATGGCCAGACAGCCACCAAGCTATATGCCCACACATCACATTACATGCTAACACAGCTACCTTCGTATTTCCAAGCACACTCACTAGTGCATACTTAGAGCTACATACAAACTATGTTATTGCAACACAACAGTCAAACAGCCACACAGAGTACAACATTTACGTAGGCTATACGTTGTCAGCTCATTTAGTTAGCTATGCAAACATACACCCCTTTATTCATCTACACTTGTAATGAATCACTGCTTCAAACAATGCAATCATATAGCTAAACATAGAACATCATACACATGCATATCTACCATCCCATACCAACACCACTTCAATTGCCTACCAAGGCAAAGCCCATCATGCAGTTATACGGCTAACATTTTACAATGCTCAATAGTCTCACTTCACAAATGTTAGCACGTCTTCATAGAACCTTGAACATATTTATAAATAGAAGATTGATCAAGTATTAACAGGGTGAGGTAGGAACTAAGGTTGACTTATTACTGTGGGGTCAGAACACAAGTTGAAACTATCAGTATAATTGTTTTGAGAAATAGACATATTAATACCTTAAGTAGACTAATGGTGATAACATAATTTCTCTCTGTGATGCATAGTTTAACGGTTACTCCAGCTTCATGTGGCTCATGAGAACAGGGAATATCAGTATACAGTCAGATGTTACAATATACCTGCCTTATATCATCTGGATGTTAAAATGTATTGTTCAGCATCCCTTTGATCCCCCTGCACAATTCAGAGTACCCCATGGAAGGCGAAAACTATTAAATTGCTCTCGAGGGTGTACACTGGATCATTTGTAGAGGAAAAAGAAACGCTCCGTAGTCAAATTGCATTCTTTATGGATGGCTTGAAGGGCTGGGGATGGCTTCATTCAATGAACATTAATACCTTTTAAAAATCAATTGGATAAGAAAGAGCCTGTTACATTCCAGACCCTCTCTCCTGCACTTCTATTTGAGGTACATCAGTGAGCAGCATTTAAGCAAAGGCTCAGAAATCTGGAAGAGCTCTATCTGAATGTGGTACCATTGGTCATAGATGAGATATGTGCTTCTTGAAGCCCAGTGAGCCTTGGATATAGTGAATTCCATATTGTCAGTGTATCATGGTGGTCAATAGGGCTGGGGCAGAGGCAGTCATATGTTAGTCAAACGTGTCTGTGGTGCAATCTGTTGTCGGGACACAGTCCTTCACGTGGTAGGTCAGTGCCTGTAGAATGACGAAGGATTTAGGTTGCAGCTGATGTCACTAAAGGTTGGGGCTGTCTTGGTCAGAGGCAGTAAGATGTGAGATTGATGGCTCGCATAAGAGGGCGACAAGGCAAGGCCCAGCCAGTCACCAGTCCCAACATTCATAATTGTAGGTTGAAGGGTTTAAGATGTGGTCATTCATGCACGATGCCAATAAA
Organism: Pleurodeles waltl; assembly: GCF_031143425.1. Classification (NCBI taxonomy): domain Eukaryota; kingdom Metazoa; phylum Chordata; class Amphibia; order Caudata; family Salamandridae; genus Pleurodeles; species Pleurodeles waltl. The sequence goes on from NC_090439.1 coordinate 35,110,408, forward strand.
CGCGAAGCTGGGCGAGAATTGACTGTCTGTGCAGGGTAACCTTCATGTTTAGTCAAAACTACTGTATTGCTACTACTGCTGATGTTTAGTCAGTTACATTTTCAGTTGGGGCTTCTGAAATGCTAGAATGGTTCGAGAGTCAGTCACATGTCATCTCAAGGTCTCTGTACCACGTATGGATCTGGAGTCAAATCACTCGCATGTTACGGCCCGCCTCAAAGAGGAGGGTGGGAGGTGTCATGCCAGAATTCAGCAACCTGTTTATACTGAGGACAGAGACAGAATTGTGAACATTTGCAAGCCAGAATACTAACTCGTGATGCTGTGATCCCTGTTGACAACATCTCTGTCTAGTGAACATATATTTACATATTTATATTTAGTCTCCCTTTCCTGGTAGAGCAAGATTAACATACCAAAGTATTTTCAAAGGATTATTATTCACCGCTTGAAAAGGAAAATCGTTCTATGTATGGCACAGGACTAAATATGTATTAATATTTAGTGAGTAAAAGGGAAACAGCACTGCATGCAAAATCTATAAACCAATTTACTTCAGCACAATATATAAAAACTTAATTAGCTTTAAACGAGCTAAACAGGAGAATGCAATGTGAAAATCCCCTGAGCTTCATAGACGTTCACTGTTCATAGTTATACATATACAAAACAAGATTGAGGTGGTCATTCTGACCCTGGCGGTCTTTGACCGCCAGGGCGGAGGACCGCGGGAGTACCGCCGACAGGCCGGCGGTGCTCCAATGGGGATTCCGACCGCGGCGGTAAAGCCGCGGTCGGACCGGCACCACTGGCGGGGTCCCGCCAGTGTACCGCCGCCCCATTGAATCCTCCGCGGCGGCGCAGCTTGCTGCACCGCCGCGGGGATTCCGACCCCCCCTACCGCCATCCAGATCCCGGCGGTCGGCCCGCCGGGATCCGGATGGCGGTAGGGGGGGTCGCAGGGCCCCTGGGGGCCCCTGCAGTGCCCATGCCACTGGCATGGGCATTGCAGGGGCCCCCGTAAGAGGGCCCCTACATGTATTTCACTGTCTGCTGCGCAGACAGTGAAATACGCGACGGGTGCAACTGCACCCGTCGCACAGCTTCCACTCCGCCGGCTCGATTCCGAGCCGGCTTCATCGTGGAAGCCTCTTTCCCGCTGGGCTGGCGGGCGGTCTGAAGGCGACCGCCCGCCAGCCCAGCGGGAAAGTCAGAATTACCGCCGCGGTCTTTCGACCGCGGAACGGTAATCTGACGGCGGGACTTTGGCGGGCGGCCTCCGCCGCCCGCCAAGGTCAGAATGAGGGCCTGAGCGTTTCACATAATTATTCCTTGATTTTCATTTTTGCTACAGAACTGCCCAGAGTGTTGTGATTCATAAATAAGACTTTCCCTTCTAGAACCCAGTTGAGATTCTGAAATAATATAACTAAAAAGATCAATGCATGACTTGCTAATTTATTGCGACTGCTGAGTTAATGTAATGAATTAATAAAGTCTCGTTCCGTTTATTTTTGTTGAGTTAGATATGTATGACCCATCGCTAGAGTTTTATGTATGAACTGACAAATATTTTGCTGGAGTAGGTGTAGTTTACGCGTAAAGATCTCGTGGCTTATTCCTGGTTAGTCCTGCAAAAGTCAAGAGCGCTATAAATGTAAATCAGAGAAAAAAAATCTGACAGAAAATGCCATCCAAAATGAAAGCCATGTCTTAAAGTACATTTAGGAAAAGGAATGAATACAAGGGAAGAAATAGTTCAGTGAATTATTATGCAAAAGTTAGCTAACTATCCAAACGATGTAAAAAAAAGAAACTATGGGGGTTATTCTAACTTTGGAGGAGTGTTAATCCGTCCCAAAAGTGACGGTAAAGTGACGGATATACCACCAGCCGTATTACGAGTTCCATAGGATATAATGGACTCGTAATACGGCTGGTGGTAAATCCGTCACTTTTCCGTCACTTTTGGGACGGATTAACACCTCCTCCAAAGTTAGAATAACCCCCTATATGTAGTTTCTCATTCTGAAAACACACATTTACGTTTACCAAAATTTTTTGCTATGAGTATGTTTACAAAGCATGAAAAAGGGCACAATCCCCTCATAGCTTTATGCATTGTAAAATTTATTTTACATCCGATCTCTAAATTACCTGGTATCAATAAAATTGTAGGAAAAATATGTAATAGGTACATCATAGATTATTTGGAAACCAAAAGCATTCATCATCCTACTCAGACTGGTTTTCGCGCGGGCTGTAGCACTGAAACAGCACTTTTGAGGACCACAGAAGACCTTAAAATGGTCATGGACCAGGGTGGTTATGCAGCACTGATCCTTCAAGACCTGAGTGCCGCCTTTGATACGGTCTTGTATCTCATTTTTTCTCACTGACTGGAAACAGATGGCATTATAGGGAATGCCATCAGGTGGATGGCCTTCTTTCTAGATAAACCTAGTTTCCAGGTTATTGAGGGACCCTTCACGTCGTCCAGTTTTGCAGAGTTCTGCAGGGCTCATCTAAGAACCCTACACTTTTTAATGTTTCTGTCCGGCTGTAGCAGACATCATCTGCTCTTTTGGTTTTGAAATGGTACCTTTTTCAGAGATAACAAGGTGATTGTCACATTATCACCAAACATGGACGCTACTTCAACCAGACTTAACAGCTGCTTAGTAAAGGTATTGGAATGGATATCAGCCAGCTGACTGAAGTTGAATAGAGAAAAAACGGAGGTTTTAGTATTGAGGAACCAGCCAACGTTCTAGGATCAGATCATCTGCCCTTCTCCTTTGGGAGAGCATCCAGTCCCCAAGGTAGAAGTAAAAACTTTAGGGATGTTCCCAGACAATCAGCTTACCAAGGCCTCTCAATGTCAAAGGTGGCTGGCAGCTGTTTTGGCCTCCTGAGGACCTTGAGAAAGGTTCTGCAATGGCTCCTATTAGAGTCATGGAGAATTTAAGCCACTATGCATGGTACATCAGGCAAACTACAACTCAGGTCCTTTTGTTCTTCAGCAATTAGCGACTGTCTATCATGCCAATAGAGAGTTGAGGTCAAATAACCTTGAGCGACTCCTCATCCCTAGACTCAAGAGAGCTAGGAGAGGAGATCAGTCTTTAACTTACCTTGCACCCAACCTCTCGATTGCTCTGCCTACCAACATTAGAACGGAAGACAATTTTATGACTTTTAGGAAAATCTAAAGACATACCTCTTCCCTTAAGTTTTTAGTTTTTATTCACTCACTCTAACCTGTCCTGTTAGCGCTGAAAACAAACCGAAGCCCGGGTAGCCACCTGCTTTATAAAACTGGTGAATAGAATAGAACGTTGGGGAAAAATTGACTACAAAGAAGTAAGGCATAAGTAGAAAATGTAAATTCTACTTAACCTTGCGGAGTGTCTGCCTCGGACAATCCACATTGTGGAAGGGTAGAGGAACATGTTGGTGCCTGGAAAAACACTTTCTTTTATTATTACCCATATAGTTGCACGTCTAACACTGTAGTAAACGTGTTTCTACAAATTTTGATTTGCAATGTTCTTTATTTATTATTTATGCTGATGAATCACTTCGGTTGTCACAAATGAGATTGCACCCGATCTCACATACTGTTGATGTGGCCTGGATGATATTATGACCCATGGCCAAGTTACTTCCATTCAATCAAATAAGCATATTTTACAATTTATATAAAAAATAGCAAATGATAGTCGTCTGAACCTTCTTATACTTACAGACTTGTTTTTTTTCCAGTAGGTCTCACCAACAGGTACCTAAAAAAAAAAAGCAGTATGCACTTCAAACAGGAGTGACAGGTATGCTCAGGCTTAGAGACAACTTGCTAAGAGACAATTTGCAGCAGGGCAGGGTTTCCGAAAGTGAACCAGGGCATTTGGAACGGGAAGCAGTCAACCGTGGGACATTTGAGGGTTATTTTTTTTTAAGAAACTTGGGCCCTGGTTTATTATTTTTTTCACGCAATGCAGCAAGAAACCTTGTGGAGGTGTGTGAAGGGGAAAGGGCAGAAATGCACCATATCTATCAAGCAATTGCACATTCCTGCACTCTCCTAGTGCTTGAGCACTTAGTGCAGCCTAGCGCAAATGCAGGGACCCTTGCGCCATGGTGCAAGGGTGCCTGCGTTACAGGCTGGATTGTTTTTGTGCAGGAAAGGACAACCTAGATGCATTTCCTTTTTCTAGGTGTGCTGCAGAATGCAGGACACTTAGAAAGATTAAACAAGGAGAAATAAAGAATTCAATTGTAAGATGTGGTTACTACAAGAGTGGGAGTCGCAACAAAACCTTTGTGATTCAGACTGTTTGTGGTTTCTTCTTGAAAATAACCCAGGTCACCCTGGGTCTCATTACTAATTTGATCACACCAAAATTACCACAGCCTTTTTTTTACTCCACATATATAACCAGCATCTGTTCATAAAACGGCATTGCATCTGGCCCCCAAAGGGTAGGGTCTCTGTGGTTAAAAGTTGGCTTGGTAAAAGGGAACACATTCATGCCCCTCCCCATAATTATGTAAATTTATAGCTACAAACACCCAAAGGCACTGGCCTCCCCAGGGTATTAACCCCTTCGCTGCCAGGCCTTTTCCCCCTCATGTGCCGAGCCTTTTTTTGGCTATTTGGAGCAGTTCGCGCTTAGGCCCTCATAACTTTTTGTTCACATAAGCTACCCACGCCAAATTTGCGTCCTTTTTTTCCAACATCCTAGGGATTCTAGAGGTACCCAGACTTTGTGGGTTCCCCGGAAGGAGGCCAACAAATTAACCAAAATACAGTGAAAATTTCGTTTTTTTAAAAAAAATGGGAAAAAGAGGCTGCAGAAGAAGGCTTGTGGTTTTTTCCCTGAGAAGGGCATCGACAAAGGGTTTGCAGTGCTAAAATCACCAGCTTCCCAGCATTCAGGAACAGGCAGACTTGAGTCAGAAAACCCAATTTTTCAACACAATTTTGGCATTTTACTGGGACATACCCCATTTTTACGATTTTTTGTGCTTTCAGCCTCCTTCCAGTCAGTGACAGAAATGGGCATGAAACCAACGCTGGATCCCAGAAACCGCAACATTTATGAAAAGTAGACAAAATTCTGAATTCAGCAAGGGGTAATTTGTGTAGATCCTACAAGGGTTTCCTACAGAAAATAACAACTGAAAAAGAAAAATATTGAAATTGAGGTGAAAAAAACATCAATTTTTCTCTACGTTTTACTCTGTAACTTTTTCCTGCAATGTCAGATTTTCGAAAGCAATATACCGTTACGTCTGCTGGACTCTTTTGGTTGCAGGGATATATATAGGCTTGTAGGTTCATCAAGAACTCTAGGTACCCAGAGCCAATAAATGACCTGCACCCTGCAGTGGGTTTTCATTCTATGCCGGGTATACAGCAATTCATTTGCTGAAATATAAAGAGTAAAAAATAGCTAACAAGAAAACCTTTGTATTTCCAAAATGGGCACAAGACAAGGTGTTGAGAAGCAGTGGTTATTTGCACATCTCTGAATTCCGGGGTGCCCATGCTAGCATGTGAATTACAGGGCATTTCTCAAATAGACGCCTACCAAACCTGTGCATTTTTTAAAACTAGAGACCTAGGGTAATCCAAGATGGGGTGACTTGTGGGGCTCTGACCAGGTTCTGTTACCCAGAATCCTTTGCAAACCTCAACATCTGGCTACAAAAAAACCATTTTCTTCACATTTCGGTGACAGAAAGTTCTGGAATCTGAGAGGAGCCACAAATTTCCTTCCACACAGCGCTCCCCCAAGTCTCCCGATAAATATGGTACCTCCCTTGTGTGGGTAGGCCTAGCGCCCGCGACAGGATATGCCCCAAAACACAACGTGGACACATCACAGAAAACAGAGCTGTTTTTAGCAAAGTGCCTACCTGTAGATTTTGGCCTCTAGCTCAGCCGGCACCTAGGGAAACCTACCAAACCTGTGCATTTTTGAAAACTAGAGACCTAGGGGAATCCAAGATGGGGTGACTTGTGGGGCTCTGACCAGGTTCTGTTACCCAGAATCCTTTGCAAACATCAAATTTTGGCTAAAAAAACACATTTTCGTCACATTTCGGTGACAGAAAGTTCTGGAATCTGAAATGAGCCACAAATTTCCTTCCACCCAGCGCTCCCCAAAGTATCCCGATAAAAATGGTTCCTCACTTGTGTGGGTAGGCCTAGCACCCGCGACAGGATATGCCCCAAAACACAACGTGGACACATCACAGAAAACAGAGATGTTTTTAGCAAAGTGCCTACCTGTAGATTTTGGCCTCTAGCTCAGCCGGCACCTAGGGAAACCTACAAAACCTATGCATTTTTGAAAACTAGAGACCTAGGGGAATCCACGATGGGGTGACTTGTGGGGCTCTGACCAGGTTCTGTTACCCAGAATCCTTTGCAAACCTCAAATTTTGGCTAACAAATCGCATTTTCCTCACATTTCGGTGACAGAAAGTTCTGGAATCTGAGAGCAGCCACAAATTTCCTTACACCCAGCGTTCCCCCAAGTCTCCCAATAAAAATGATACCTCACTTGTGTGGGTAGGCCTAGCGGCCGCGACAGGACATGCCCCAAAACACAACTTGGACACATCACAGAAAAAAGAGCTGTTTTTAGCAAAGTGCCTACCTGTAGATTTTGGCCTCTAGCTCAGCCGGCACCTAGGGAAACCTACCAAACCTGTGCATTTTTTAAAACTAGAGATCGAGGAGAATTTAAGATGGGGTGACTTGTGGGGCTCTGACCAGGTTCTGTTTCCCAGAATCCTTTGCAAACCTCAAATTTTGGCTAAAAAAACACATTTTCGTCACATTTCGGTGACAGAAAGTTCTGGAATCTGAGAGGAGCCACAAATTTCCTTCCACCCAGCGCTCCCCCAAGTCTCCCGATAAAAATGGTACCTCACTTGTGTGGGTAGGCCTAGCCCCCGCGACAGGATATGCCCCAAAACAGAACGTGGACACATCACAGAAAACAGAGCTGTTTTTAGCAAAGTGCCTACCTGTAGATTTTGGCCTCTAGCTCAGCCGGCACCTAGGGAAACCTACCAAACCTGTGCATTTTTTAAAACTAGAGACCTAGGGGAATCCAAGATGGGGTGACTTGTGGGGCTCTGACCAGGTTCTGTTACCCAGAATCCTTTGCAAACCTCAAATTTTGGCTAAAAAAACACATTTTCGTCACATTTCGGTGACAGAAAGTTCTGGAATCTGAGATGAGCCACAAATTTCCTTCCACCCAGCGTTCCCCCAAGTCTCCCGATACAAATGATACCTCACTTGTGTGGGTAGGCCTAGCGCCCGCGACAGGAAACGCCCCAAAGCGCAACGTGGACACATCCAAATTTTTAAAAGAAAACAGAGGTGTTTTTTGCAAAGTGCCTACCTGTAGATTTTGGCCTCTAGCTCAACATGGCACCTAGGGAAACCTACCAAACCTGTGCATTTCTGAAAACTAGAGACCTAGGGGAATCCAAGATGGGGTGACTTGTTTGGCTCGGACCAGGTTCTGTTACCCAGAATCCTTTGCAAACCTCAAATTCTGGCTAAAAAAACGCATTTTCCTCACATTTCGGTGACAGAAAGTTCTGGAATCTGAGAGGAGCCACAAATTTCCTTCCACCCAGCGTTCCCCCAAGTCTTCCGATAAAAATGATTCCTCACTTGTGTGGGTAGGCCTAGCGGCCGCGACAGGAGTCGCCCCGAAACACAACGTGGACACATCCCATTTTTTTAAAGAAAACAGAGCTGTTTTTTGCAAAGTGCCTACCTGTAGATTTTGGTCTCTTGCTCAGCCGGCACCTAGGGAAACCTACCAAACCTGTGCATTTATGAAAACTAGAGACCTAGGGAAATCCAAGATGGGGTGACTTGTGGGGCTCTGACCAGGTTCTATTACCCAGAATCCTTTGCAAACCTCAAATTTTGTCTAAAAAAACACATGTTCCTCACATTTCTGTGGCAGAAAGTTCTGGAATCTGAGAGGAGCCACAAATTTCCTTCCACCCAGCGTTCCCCCAAGTCTCCCGATAAAAATGATACCTCACTTGTGTGGGTAGGCCTAGCGCCCGCGACAGGAAACGCCCCAAAGCGCAACGTGGACACATCCAAATTTTTGAAAGAAAACAGAGGTGTTTTTTGCAAAGTGCCTACCTGTAGATTTTGGCCTCTAGCTCAGCCGGCACCTAGGGAAACCTACCAAACCTGTGCATTTCTGAAGACTAGAGTCCTAGGGGAATCCAAGATGGGGTGACTTGTGTGGCTCGGACCAGGTTCTGTTACCCAGAATCCTTTGCAAACCTCAAAATTTGGCTAAAAAAACACATGTTCCTCACATTTCTGTGGCAGAAAGTTCTGGAATCTGAGAGGAGCCACAAATTTCCTTCCACCCAGCGTTCCCCCAAGTCTCCTGATAAAAATGATACCTCACTTGTGTGGGTAGGCCTAGCGCCTGCGACAGGAAACGCCCCAAATCGCAAACGTGGACACATCCAAATTTTGGAAAGAAAACAGAGGTTTTTTTTAGCAAAGTGCCTACCTGTAGATTTTGGCCTCTAGCTCAGCCGGCACCTAGGGAAACCTACCAAACCTGTGCATTTCTGAAGACTAGAGTCCTAGGGGAATCCAAGATGGGGTGACTTGTGTGGCTCGGACCAGGTTCTGTTACCCAGAATCCTTTGCAAACCTCAAAATTTGGCTAAAAAAACACATGTTCCTCACATTTCTGTGGCAGAAAGTTCTGGAATCTGAGAGGAGCCACAAATTTCCTTCCACCCAGCGTTCCCCCAAGTCTCCCGATAAAAATGATACCTCACTTGTGTGGGTAGGCCTAGCGGCCGCGACAGCAAACGCCCCAAAGCGCAACGTGGACACATCCCATTTTTTGAAAGAAAACAGAGCTGTTTTTTGTAAAGTGTCTACCTGTAGATTTTGTCCTCTAGCTCAGCCGGCACCTAGGGAAACCTACCAAACCTGTGCATTTCTGAAAATCTAGAGACCTAGGGGAATCCTTGATGGGGTGACTTGTGGGGCTCTGACCAGGTTCTGTTACCCAGAATCCTTTGCAAACCTCAACTTCTGGCTAAAAAAAACACATTTTCTTCACATTTCGGTGACAGAAAGTTCTGGAATCTGAGAGGAGCCACAAATTTCCTTCCACACAGCGCTCCCCCAACTCTCCCGATACAAATGGTACCTCACTTGGGTGGGTAGGCCTAGCGCCCGCGACAGGATATGCCCCAAAACACAACGTGGACACATCACAGAAAACAGAGCTGTTTTTAGCAAAGTGCCTACCTGTAGATTTTGGCCTCTAGCTCAGCCGACGCCTAGGGAAACCTACCAAACCTGTGCATTTTTTAAAACTAGAGACCGAGGGGAATCCAAGATGGGGTGACTTGTGGGGCTCTCACCAGGTTCTGTTACCCAGAATCCTTTGCAAACCTCAAATCTTGGCTAAAAAAACAAATTTTCATCACATTTCGGTGACAGAAAGTTCTGGAATCTGAGAGGAGCCACAAATTTCCTTCCACCCAGCGTTCCCCCAAGTCTTCCGATAAAAATGATTCCTCACTTGTGTGGGTAGGCCTAGCGGCCGCGACAGGAGTCGCCCCGAAACACAACGTGGACACATCCCATTTTTTTAAAGAAAACAGAGCTGTTTTTTGCAAAGTGCCTACCTGTAGATTTTGGTCTCTTGCTCAGCCGGCACCTAGGGAAACCTACCAAACCTGTGCATTTATGAAAACTAGAGACCTAGGGGAATCCAAGATGGGGTGACTTGTGGGGCTCTGACCAGGTTCTATTACCCAGAATCCTTTGCAAACCTCAAAATTTGTCTAAAAAAACACATGTTCCTCACATTTCTGTGGCAGAAAGTTCTGGAATCTGAGAGGAGCCTCAAATTTCCTTCCACCCAGCGTTCCCCCAAGTCTCCCGATAAAAATGATACCTCACTTGTGTGGGTAGGCCTAGCGCCCGCGACAGGAAACGCCCCAAAGCGCAACGTGGACACATCCAAATTTTTGAAAGAAAACAGAGGTGTTTTTTGCAAAGTGCCTACCTGTAGATTTTGGCCTCTAGCTCAGCCGGCACCTAGGGAAACCTACCAAACCTGTGCATTTCTGAAGACTAGAGTCCTAGGGGAATCCAAGATGGGGTGACTTGTGTGGCTCGGACCAGGTTCTGTTACCCAGAATCCTTAGTAAACCTCAAAATTTGGCTAAAAAAACACATGTTCCTCACATTTCTGTGGCAGAAAGTTCTGGAATCTGAGAGGAGCCACAAATTTCCTTCCACCCAGCGTTCCCCCAAGTCTCCTGATAAAAATGATACCTCACTTGTGTGGGTAGGCCTAGCGCCTGCGACAGGAAACGCCCCAAATCGCAAACGTGGACACATCCAAATTTTGGAAAGAAAACAGAGGTGTTTTTAGCAAAGTGCCTACCTGTAGATTTTGGCCTCTAGCTCAGCCGGCACCTAGGGAAACCTACCAAACCTGTGCATTTCTGAAGACTAGAGTCCTAGGGGAATCCAAGATGGGGTGACTTGTGTGGCTCGGACCAGGTTCTGTTACCCAGAATCCTTTGCAAACCTCAAAATTTGGCTAAAAAAACACATGTTCCTCACATTTCTGTGGCAGAAAGTTCTGGAATCTGAGAGGAGCCACAAATTTCCTTCCACCCAGCGTTCCCCCAAGTCTCCCGATAAAAATGATACCTCACTTGTGTGGGTAGGCCTAGCGGCCGCGACAGCAAACGCCCCAAAGCGCAACGTGGACACATCCCATTTTTTGAAAGAAAACAGAGCTGTTTTTTGTAAAGTGTCTACCTGTAGATTTTGTCCTCTAGCTCAGCCGGCACCTAGGGAAACCTACCAAACCTGTGCATTTCTGAAAATCTAGAGACCTAGGGGAATCCTTGATGGGGTGACTTGTGGGGCTCTGACCAGGTTCTGTTACCCAGAATCCTTTGCAAACCTCAACTTCTGGCTAAAAAAAACACATTTTCTTCACATTTCGGTGACAGAAAGTTCTGGAATCTGAGAGGAGCCACAAATTTCCTTCCACACAGCGCTCCCCCAACTCTCCCGATACAAATGATACCTCACTTGGGTGGGTAGGCCTAGCACCCGCGACAGGATATGCCCCAAAACACAACGTGGACACATCACAGAAAACAGAGCTGTTTTTAGCAAAGTGCCTACCTGTAGATTTTGGCCTCTAGCTCAGCCGACGCCTAGGGAAACCTACCAAACCTGTGCATTTTTTAAAACTAGAGACCGAGGGGAATCCAAGATGGGGTGACTTGTGGGGCTCTCACCAGGTTCTGTTACCCAGAATCCTTTGCAAACCTCAAATCTTGGCTAAAAAAACACTTTTTCATCACATTTCGGTGACAGAAAGTTCTGGAATCTGAGAGGAGCCACAAATTTCCTTCCACCCAGCGTTCCCCCAAGTCTCCCGATAAAAATGGTACCTCACTTGTGTGGGTAGGCCTAGCCCCCGCGACAGGATATGCCCCAAAACACAACGTGGACACATCAAAGAAAACAGAGCTGTTTTTAGCAAAGTGCCTACCTGTAGATTTTGGCCTCTAGGTCAGCCGGCACCTAGGGAAACCTACCAAACCTGTGCATTTTTGAAAACTAGAGACCTAGGGGAATCCACGATGGGGTGACTTGTGGGGCTCTGACCAGGTTCTGTTACCCAGAATCCTTTGCAAACCTCAAATTTTGGCTAAAAAAACATATTTTCCTCACATTTTGGTGACAGAAAGTTCTGGAATCTGAGAGGAGCCACAAATTTCCTTCCACCCAGCGTTCCCCCAAGTCTCCCGATAAAAATGATACCTCACTTGTGTGGGTAGGCCTAGCGGCCGCCACAGCGGACGCCCCAAAACACAATGTGGACACATCCCATTTTTTGAAAGAAAACAGAGCTATTTTTTGCAAAGTGCCTACCTGTAGATTTTGGCCTCTAGCTCAGCCGGCACCTAGGGCAACCTACCAAACCTGTGCATTTATGAAAATTAGAGACCTAGGGGAATCCAAGATGGGGTGACTTGTGGGGCTCTGACCAGGTTCTGTTACCCAGAATCCTTTGGAAACCTCAAAATGTGGCTAAAAAAACACATGTTCCTCACATTTCTGTGGCAGAAAGTTCTGGAATCTGAGAGGAGCCTCAAATTTCCTTCCACCCAGCGTTCCCCCAAGTCTCCTGATAAAAATGATACCTCACTTGTGTGGGTAGGCCTAGCGCCCGCGACAGGAAATGCCCCAAAGCGCAAACGTGGACACATCCAATTTTTTGAAAGAAAACAGAGGTGTTTTTTGCAAAGTGTCTACCTGTAGATTTTGTCCTCTAGCTCAGCCGGCACCTAGGGAACCCTACCAAACATGTGCATTACTGAAAAACTAGAGACCCAGGGGAATCCACGATGGGGTGACTTGTGGGGCTCTGACCAGGTTCTGTTACCCAGAATCCTTTGCAAACCTCAACTTCTGGCTAAAAAAAACACATTTTCTTCACATTTTGGTGACAGAAAGTTCTGGAATCTGAAAGGAGCCACAAATTTCCTTCCACACAGCGCTCCCCCAAGTCTCCCGATAAAAATGATACCTCACTTCTGTGGGTAGGCCTAGCGCCCGCGACAGGGTATGCCCCAAAACACAACGTGGACACATCACAGAAAACAGAGCTGTTTTTAGCAAAGTGCCTACCTGTAGATTTTGGCCTCTAGCTCAGCCGACACCTGGGGAAACCTACTAAACCTGTGCATTTTTGAAAACTAGAGACCGAGGGGAATCCATGATGGGGTGACTTGTGGGGCTCTCACCAGGTTCTGTTACCCAGAATCCTTTGCAAACCTCAAATTTTGGCTAAAGAAACACATTTTTGTCACATTTCGGTGACAGAAAGTTCTGGAATCTGAGAGGAGCCACAAATTTCCTTCCACGCAGCGCTCCCCCAAGTCTCCCGATAAAAATAGTACCTCACTTGTGTGTGTAGGCAAAGGCCCAGCAACAGGATATGCCCCAAAACACAACGTGGACACATCAAAGAAAACAGAGCTGTTTTTAGCAAAGTGCCTACCTGTAAATTTTGGCCTCCAGCTCAGCCGGCACCTAGGGAAACCTACCAAACCTGTGCATTTTTGAAAACTAGAGACCTAGGGGAATCCAAGATGGGGTGACTTGTGGGGCTCTGACCAGCTTCTGTTACCCAGAATCCTTTGCAAACCTCAAATTTTGGCTAAAAAAACGCATTTTCCTCATATTTTGGTGACAGAAAGTTCTGGAATCTGAGAGGAGCCACAAATTTCCTTCCACCCAGCGTTCCCCCAAGTCTCCCGATAAAAATGATACCTCACTTGTGTGGGTAGGCCTAGCGGCCGCGACAGCAGACGCCCCAAAACACAACGTGGACACATCCCATTTTTTGAAAGAAAACAGAGCTGTTTTTCTGCAAAGTGCCTACCTGTAGATTTTGGCCTCTAGCTCAGCCGGCACCTAGGGAAACCTACCAAACCTGTGCATTTATGAAAATTAGAGACCTAGGGGAATCCAAGATGGGGTGACTTGTGGGGCTCTGACCAGGTTCTGTTACCCAGAATCCTTTGCAAACCTCAAAATGTGGCTTAAAAAACACATGTTCCTCACATTTCTGTGGCAGAAAGTTCTGGAATCTGAGAGGAGCCACAAATTTCCTTCCACCCAGCGTTTCCCCAAGTCTCCTGATAAAAATGATACCTCACTTGTGTGGGTAGGCCTAGCGCCCGCGACAGGAAACTCCCCAAAGCGCAACGTGGACACATCCAATTTTTTGAAAGAAAACAGAGGTGTTTTTTGCAAGGTGTCTACCTGTAGATTTTGTCCTCTAGCTCAGCCGGCACCTAGGGAAACCTACCAAACCTGTGCATTTCTGAAAAACTAGAGACCTAGGGGAATCCACGATGGGCTGACTTGTGGGGCTCTGACCAGGTTCTGTTACCCAGAATCCTTTGCAAACCTCAACTTCTGGCTAAAAAAAACACATTTTCTTCACATTTCGGTGACAGAAAGTTCTGGAATCTGAGAGGAGCCACAAATTCCTTCCACCCAGCGTTCCCCCAAGTCTCCCGATAAAAATGATACCTCACTTGTGTGGGTAGGCCTAGCGCCCGCAACAGGAAACGCCCCAAAGCGCTATGTGGACACATCCACATTTTTTAAAGAAAACAGAGGTGTTTTTTGCAAAGTGCCTACCAGTAGATTTTGGCCTCTAGCTCAGCCGGCACCTAGGGAAACCTACCAAACCTGTGCATTTCTGAAAACTAGAGTCCTAGGGGAATCCAAGATGGGGTGACTTGTGGGGCTCGGACTAGGTTCTGTTACCCAGAATCCTTTGCAAACCTCAAAAATTGGCTAAAAAAACACATGTTCCTCACATTTCTGTGGCAGAAAGTTCTGGAATCTGAGAGGAGCCACAAATTTCCTTCCACCCAGCGTTCCCCGAAGTCTCCCGATAAAAATGATACCTCACTTGTGTGGGTAGGCCTAGCGGCCGCGACAGGACACACCCCAAAACGCAACGTGGACACTTCCCATTTTTTTAAAGAAAACAGAGCTGTTTTTTGCAAAGTGCCTACCTGTAGATTTTGGCCTCTAGCTCAGCCGGCACCTAGAGAAACCTACCAAACCTGTGAACTTCTGAAAACTAGAGACCTAGGCGAATCCAAGATGGGGTGACTTGTGTGGCTCGGACCAGGTTCTGTTACCCAGAATCCTTTGCAAACCTCAAAATTTGGATAAAAAAAACACATGTTCCTCACATTTCTGTGGCAGAAAGTTCTGGAATCTGAGAGGAGCCACAACTTTCCTGCCACCCAGCGTTCCCCCAAGTCTCCTGATAAAAATGATACCTCACTTGTGTGGGTAGGCCTAGCGCCTGCGACAGGAAACGCCCCAAATCGCAAACGTGGACACATCCAAATTTTGGAAAGAAAACAGAGGTGTTTTTAGCAAAGTGCCTACCTGTAGATTTTGGCCTCTAGCTCAGCCGGCACCTAGGGAAACCTACCAAACCTGTGCATTTCTGAAGACTAGAGTCCTAGGGGAATCCAAGATGGGGTGACTTGTGTGGCTCGGACCAGGTTCTGTTACCCAGAATCCTTTGCAAACCTCAAAATTTGGCTAAAAAAACACATGTTCCTCACATTTCTGTGGCAGAAAGTTCTGGAATCTGAGAGGAGCCACAAATTTCCTTCCACCCAGCGTTCCCCCAAGTCTCCCGATAAAAATGATACCTCACTTGTGTGGGTAGGCCTAGCGGCCGCGACAGCAAACACCCCAAAGCGCCACGTGGACACATCCCATTTTTTGAAAGAAAACAGAGCTGTTTTTTGTAAAGTGTCTACCTGTAGATTTTGTCCTCTAGCTCAGCCGGCACCTAGGGAAACCTACCAAACCTGTGCATTTCTGAAAATCTAGAGACCTCGGGGAATCCTTGATGGGGTGACTTGAGGGGCTCTGACCAGGTTCTGTTACCCAGAATCCTTTGCAAACCTCAACTTCTGGCTAAAAAAAACACATTTTCTTCACATTTCGGTGACAGAAAGTTCTGGAATCTGAGAGGAGCCACAAATTTCCTTCCACACAGCGCTCCCCCAACTCTCCCGATACAAATGGTACCTCACTTGTGTGGGTAGGCCTAGCGCCCGCGACAGGATATGCCCCAAAACACAACGTGGACACATCACAGAAAACAGAGCTGTTTTTAGCAAAGTGCCTACCTGTAGATTTTGGCCTCTAGCTCAGCCGACGCCTAGGGAAACCTACCAAACCTGTGCATTTTTTAAAACTAGAGACCGAGGGGAATCCAACATGGGGTGACTTGTGGGGCTCTCACCAGGTTCTGTTACCCAGAATCCTTTGCAAACCTCAAATCTTTGCTAAAAAAACACATTTTCGTCACATTTCGGTGACAGAAAGTTCTGGAATCTGAGAGGAGCCACAAATTTCCTTCCACCCAGCGTTCCCCCAAGTCTCCCGATAAAAATGGTACCTCACTTGTGTGGGTAGGCCTAGCCCCCGCGACAGGATATGCCCCAAAACACAACGTGGACACATCACAGAAAACAGAGCTGTTTTTAGCAAAGTGCCTACCTGTAGATTTTGGCCTCTAGCTCAGCCGACACCTAGGGAAACCTACCAAACCTGTGCATTTTTGAAAACTAGAGACCGAGGGGAATCCAACATGGGGTGACTTGTGGGGCTCTCACCAGGTTCTGTTACCCAGAATCCTTTGCAAACCTCAAATTTTGGCTAAAAAAACACATTTTTGTCACATTTCGGTGACAGAAAGTTCTGGAATCTGAGAGGAGCCACAAATTTCCTTCCACACAGCGCTCCCCCAAGTCTCCCGATAAAAATAGTACCTCACTTGTGTGGGTAGGCAAAGCCCTCGCGACAGGATATGCCCCAAAACACAACGTGGACACATCAAAGAAAACAGAGCTGTTTTTAGCAAAGTGCCTACCTGTAGATTTTGGCCTCTAGGTCAGCCGGCACCTAGGGAAACCTACCAAACCTGTGCATTTTTGAAAACTAGAGACCTAGGGGAATCCAAGATGGGGTGACTTGTGGGGCTCTGACCAGCTTCTGTTACCCACAATCCTTTGCGAACCTCAAATTTTGGCTAAAAAAAACGCATTTTCCTCATATTTTGGTGACAGAAAGTTCTGGAATCTGAGAGGAGCCACAAATTTCCTTCCACCCAGCGTTCCCCCAAGTCTCCCGATAAAAATGATACCTCACTTGTGTGGGTAGGCCTAGCGGCCGCGACAGCAGACGCCCCAAAACACAATGTGGACACATCCCATTTTTTGAAAGAAAACAGAGCTGTTTTTCTGCAAAGTGCCTACCTGTAGATTTTGGCCTCTAGCTTAGCCGGCACCTAGGGAAACCTACCAAACCTGTGCATTTATGAAAATTAGAGACCTAGGGGAATCCAAGATGGGGTGACTTGTGGGGCTCTGACCAGGTTCTGTTACCAGAATCCTTTGCAAACCTCAAAATGTGGCTTAAAAAACACATGTTCCTCACATTTCTGTGGCAGAAAGTTCTGGAATCTGAGAGGAGCCACAAATTTCCTTCCACCCAGCGTTTCCCCAAGTCTCCTGATAAAAATGATACCTCACTTGTGTGGGTAGGCCTAGCGCCCGCGACAGGAAACTCCCCAAAGCGCAACGTGGACACATCCAATTTTTTGAAAGAAAACAGAGGTGTTTTTTGCAAGGTGTCTACCTGTAGATTTTGTCCTCTAGCTCAGCCGGCACCTAGGGAAACCTACCAAACCTGTGCATTTCTGAAAAACTAGAGACCTAGGGGAATCCACGATGGGCTGACTTGTGGGGCTCTGACCAGGTTCTGTTACCCAGAATCCTTTGCAAACCTCAACTTCTGGCTAAAAAAACACATGTTCCTCACATTTCTGTGGCAGAAAGTTCTGGAATTTGAGAGGAGCCACAAATTTCCTTCCACCCAGCGTTCCCCGAAGTCTCCCGATAAAAATGATACCTCACTTGTGTGGGTAGGCCTAGCGGCCGCGACAGGACACACCCCAAAACGCAACGTGGACACTTCCCATTTTTTTAAAGAAAACAGAGCTGTTTTTTGCAAAGTGCCTACCTGTAGATTTTGGCCTCTAGCTCAGCCGGCACCTAGAGAAACCTACCAAACCTGTGAACTTCTGAAAACTAGAGACCTAGGCGAATCCAAGATGGGGGGACTTGTGTGGCTCGGACCAGGTTCTGTTACCCAGAATCCTTTGCAAACCTCAAAATTTGGATAAAAAAAACACATGTTCCTCACATTTCTGTGGCAGAAAGTTCTGGAATCTGAGAGGAGCCACAAATATCCTTCCACCCAGCGTTCCCCCAAGTCTCCCGATAAAAATGATACCTCACTTGTGTGGGTAGGCCTAGCGCCCGCGACAGGATATGCCCCAAAACACAACGTGGACACATCATAGAAAACAGAGCTGTTTTTAGCAAAGTGCCTACCTGTAGATTTTGGCCTCTAGCTCAGCCGGCACCTAGGGAAACCTACCAAACCTGTGCATTTTTGAAAACTAGAGACCTAGGGGAATCCAAGATGGGGTGACTTGTGGGGCTCTGACCAGGTTCTGTTACCCAGAATCCTTTGCAAACCTCAAATTTTGGTTAAAAAAACACATTTTCGTCACATTTCGGTGACAGAAAGTTCTGGAATCTGAGAGGAGCCACAAATTTCCTTCCACCCAGCGCTCCCCAAAGTCTCCCGATAAAAATGGTACCTCACTTGTGTGGGTAGGCCTAGCCCCCACGACAGGATATTCCCCAAAACACAACATGGACACATCACAGAAAACAGAGATGTTTTTAGCAAAGTGCCTACCTGTAGATTTTGGCCTCTAGCTCAGCCGGCACCTAGGGAAACCTACCAAACCTGTGCATTTTTGAAAACTAGAGACCTAGGGGAATCCAAGATGGGGTGACTTGTGGGGCTCTGACCAGGTTCTGTTACCCAGAATCCTTTGCAAACCTCAACATCTGGCTAAAAAAAACACATTTTCTTCACATTTCGGTGACAGAAAGTTCTGGAATCTGAGAGGAGCCACAAATTTCCTTCCACACAGCGCTCCCCCAAGTCTCCCGATAAAAATGGGACCTCACTTGTGTGGGTAGGCCTAGCGCCTGCGACAGGATATGCCCCAAAACACAACGTGGACACATCACAGAAAACAGAGCTGTTTTTAGCAAAGTGCCTACCTGTAGATTTTGGCCTCTAGCTCAGCCGGCACCTAGGGAAACCTACAAAACCTGTGCATTTTTTAAAACTAGAGACCTAGGGGAATCCAAGATGGGGTGACTTGTGGGGCTCTGACCAGGTTCTGTTACCCAGAATCCTTTGCAAACCTCAACATCTGGCTAAAAAAAACACATTTTCTTCACATTTCGGTGACAGAAAGTTCTGGAATCTGAGAGGAGCCACAAATTTCCTTCCACACAGCGCTCCCCCAAGTCTCCAGATAAAAATGGTACCTCACTTGTGTGGGTAGGCCTAGCGCCCGCGACAGGATATGCCCCAAAACACAACGTGGACACATCACAGAAAACAGAGCTGTTTTTAGCAAAGTGCCTACCTGTAGATTTTGGCCTCTAGCTCAGCCGGCACCTAGGGAAACCTACCAAACCTGTGCATTTATGAAAATTAGAGACCTAGGGGAATCCAAGATGGGGTGACTTGTGGGGCTCTGACCAGGTTCTGTTACCCAGAATCCTTTGCAAACCTCAAAATGTGGCTAAAAAAACACATGTTCCTCACATTTCTGCGGCAGAAAGTTCTGGAATCTGAGAGGAGCCACAAATTTCCTTCCACCCAGCGTTCCCCCAAGTCTCCTGATAAAAATGATACCTCACTTGTGTGGGTAGGCCTAGTGCCCGCGACAGGAAATGCCCCAAAGCGCAACGTGGACACATCCAAATTTTTTTAAGAAAACAGATGTGTTTTTTGCGAAGTGTCTACCTGTAGATTTTGTCCTCTAGCTCAGCCGGCACCTAGGGAAACCTACCAAACCTGTGCATTTCTGAAAAACTAGAGACCTAGGGGAATCCACGATGGGGTGACTTGTGGGACTCTGACCAGGTTCTGTTACCCAGAATCCTTTGCAAACCTCAACTTCCGGCTAAAAAAAACACATTTTCTTCCCATTTTGGTGACAGAAAGTTCTGGAATCTGAGAGGAGCCACAAATTTCCTTCCACCCAGCGCTCCCCAAAGTCTCCTGATAAAAATGGTACCTCACTTGTGTGGGTAGGGCTAGCCCCTGCGACATGATATGCCCCAAAACACAACGTGGACACATCACAGAAAACAGAGCTGTTTTTAGCAAAGTGCCTACCTGTAGATTTTGGCCTCTAGCTCAGCCGACACCTAGGGAAACCTACCAAACCTGTGCATTTTTGAATACTAGAGACCGAGGGGAATCCAAGATGGGGTGACTTGTGGGGCTCTCACCAGGTTCTGTTACCCAGAATCCTTTGCAAACCTCAAATTTTGGCTAAAAAAACAAATTTTCGTCACATTTCGGTGACAGAAAGTTCTGGAATCTGAGAGGAGCCACAAATTTCCTTCCACACAGCGCTCCCCCAAGTCTCCCGATAAAAATGATACCTCACTTGTGTGGGTAGGCCTAGCGCCCGCGACAGGATATGCCCCAAAACACAACGGGGACACATCACAGAAAACAGAGATGTTTTTAGCAAAGTGCCTACCTGTAGATTTTGGCCTCTAGCTCAGCCGGCACCTAGGGAAACCTACCAAACCTGTGCATTTTTTAAAACTAGAGACCTAGGGTAATCCAAGATGGGGTGACTTGTGGGGCTCTGACCAGGTTCTGTTACCCAGAATCCTTTGCAAACCTCAAATTTTGGTTAAAAAAACACATTTTCGTCACATTTCGGTGACAGAAAGTTCTGGAATCTGAGAGGAGCCACAAATTTCCTTCCACCCAGCGCTCCCCAAAGTCTCCTGATAAAAATGGTACCTCACTTGTGTGGGTAGGGCTAGCCCCCGCGACATGATATGCCCCAAAACACAACGTGGACACATCACAGAAAACAGAGATGTTTTTAGCAAAGTGCCTACCTGTAGATTTTGGCCTCTAGCTCAGCCGGCACCTAGGGAAACCTACCAAACCTGTGCATTTTTGAAAACTAGGGACGTAGGGGAATCCAAGATGGGGTGACTTGTGGGGCTCTGACCAGGTTCTGTTACCCAGAATCCTTTGCAAACCTCAAATTTTGGTTAAAAAAATACATTTTCGTCACATTTCGGTGACAGAAAGTTCTGGAATCTGAGAGGAGCCACAAACTTCCTTCCACCCAGCGCTCCCCAAAGTCTCCCGATAAAAATGGTACCTCACTTGTGTGGGTAGGCCTAGCGCCTGCGATTGGATATGCCCCAAAACACAACGTGGACACATCACAGAAAACAGAGCTGTTTTTAGCAAAGTGCCTACCTGTAGATTTTGGCCTCTAGCTCAGCCGGCACCTAGGGAAACCTACAAAACCTGTGCATTTTTGAAAACTAGAGACCTAGGGGAATCCAAGATGGGGTGACTTGTGGGGCTCTGACCAGGTTCTGTTACCCAGAATCCTTTGCAAACCTCAAATTTTGGTTAAAAAAATAAATTTTCGTCACATTTCGGTGACAGAAAGTTCTGGAATCTGAGAGGAGCCACAAATTTCCTTCCACACAGCGCTCCCCCAAGTCTCCCGATAAAAATGGTACCTCACTTGTGTGGGTAGGCCTAGCGCCTGCGACAGGATATGCCCCAAAACACAACGTGGACACATCACAGAAAACAGAGATGTTTTTAGCTAAGTGCCTACCTGTAGATTTTGGCCTCTAGCTCAGCCGGCACCTAGGGAAACCTACAAAACCTGTGCATTTTTTAAAACTAGAGACCTAGGGGAATCCAAGATGGGGTGACTTGTGGGGCTCTGACCAGGTTCTGTTACCCAGAATCCTTTGTAAACCTCAACATCTGGCTAAAAAAAACACATTTTCTTCACATTTCGGTGACAGAAAGTTCTGGAATCTGAGAGGAGCCACAAATTTCCTTCCACACAGCGCTCCCCCAAGTCTCCCGATAAAAATGGTACCTCACTTGTGTGGGTAGGCCTAGCGCCCGCGACAGGATATGCCCCAAAACACAACGTGGACACATCACAGAAAACAGAGCTGTTTTTAGCAAAGTGCCTACCTGTAGATTTTGGCCTCTAGCTCAGCCGGCACCTAGGGAAACCTACCAAACCTGTGCATTTATGAAAATTAGAGACCTAGGGGAATCCAAGATGGGGTGACTTGTGGGGCTCTGACCAGGTTCTGTTACCCAGAATCCTTTGCAAACCTCAAAATGTGGCTAAAAATACACATGTTCCTCACATTTCTGCGGCAGAAAGTTCTGGAATCTGAGAGGAGCCACAAATTTCCTTCCACCCAGCGTTCCCCCAAGTCTCCTGATAAAAATGATACCTCACATGTGTGGGTAGGCCTAGTGCCCGCGACAGGAAACGCCCCAAAGCGCAACGTGGACACATCCAATTTTTTTTAAGAAAACAGAGGTGTTTTTTGCAAAGTGTCTACCTGTAGATTTTGTCCTCTAGCTCAGCCGGCACCTAGGGAAACCTACCAAACCTGTGCATTTCTGAAAAACTAGAGACCTAGGGGAATCCACGATGGGGTGACTTGTGGGGCTCTGACCAGGTTCTGTTACCCAGAATCCTTTGCAAACCTCAACTTCTGGCTAAAAAAAAACACATTTTCTTCCCATTTTGGTGACAGAAAGTTCTGGAATCTGAGAGGAGCCACAAATTTCCTTCCACCCAGCGCTCCCCAAAGTCTCCTGATAAAAATGGTACCTCACTTGTGTGGGTAGGGCTAGCCCCCGCGACATGATATGGCCCAAAACACAACGTGGACACATCACAGAAAACAGAGCTGTTTTTAGCAAAGTGCCTACCTGTAGATTTTGGCCTCTAGCTCAGCCGACACCTAGGGAAACCTACCAAACCTGTGCATATTTGAAAACTAGAGACCGAGGGGAATCCAAGATGGGGTGACTTGTGGGGCTCTCACCAGGTTCTGTTACCCAGAATCCTTTGCAAACCTCAAATTTTGGCTAAAAAAACAAATTTTCGTCACATTTCGGTGACAGAAAGTTCTGGAATCTGAGAGGAGCCACAAATTTCCTTCCACACAGCGCTCCCCCAAGTCTCCCGATAAAAATGATACCTCACTTGTGTGGGTAGGCCTAGCGCCCGCGACAGGATATGCCCCAAAACACAACGGGGACACATCACAGAAAACAGAGATGTTTTTAGCAAAGTGCCTACCTGTAGATTTTGGCCTCTAGCTCAGCCGGCACCTAGGGAAACCTACCAAACCTGTGCATTTTTTAAAACTAGAGACCTAGGGTAATCCAAGATGGGGTGACTTGTGGGGCTCTGACCAGGTTCTGTTACCCAGAATCCTTTGCAAACCTCAAATTTTGGTTAAAAAAACACATTTTCGTCACATTTCGGTGACAGAAAGTTCTGGAATCTGAGAGGAGCCACAAATTTCCTTCCACCCAGCGCTCCCCAAAGTCTCCTGATAAAAATGGTACCTCACTTGTGTGGGTAGGGCTAACCCCCGCGACATGATATGCCCCAAAACACAACGTGGACACATCACAGAAAACAGAGATGTTTTTAGCAAAGTGCCTACCTGTAGATTTTTGCCTCTAGCTCAGCCGGCACCTAGGGAAACCTACCAAACCTGTGCATTTTTGAAAACTAGAGACCTAGGGGAATCCAAGATGGGGTGACTTGTGGGGCTCTGACCAGGTTCTGTTACCCAGAACCCTTTGCAAACCTCAACATCTGGCTAAAAAAACACATTTTCTTCACTTTTCGGTGACAGAAAGTTCTGGAATCTGAGAGGAGCCACAAATTTCCTTCCACACAGCGCTCCCCCAAGTCTCCCGATAAAAATGGTTCCTCACTTGTGTGGGTAGGCCTAGCGTCCGCGACAGGATATGCCCCAAAACACAACGTGGACACATCACAGAAAACAGAGCTGTTTTTAGCAAAGTGCCTACCTGTAGATTTTGGCCTCTAGCTCAGCCGACACCTAGGGAAACCTACCAAACCTGTGCATATTTGAAAACTAGAGACCGAGGGGAATCCAAGATGGGGTGACTTGTGGGGCTCTCACCAGGTTCTGTTACCCAGAATCCTTTGCAAACCTCAAATTTTGGCTAAAAAAACAAATTTTCGTCACATTTCGGTGACAGAAAGTTCTGGAATCTGAGAGGAGCCACAAATTTCCTTCCACACAGCGCTCCCCCAAGTCTCCCGATAAAAATGATACCTCACTTGTGTGGGTAGGCCTAGCGCCCGCGACAGGATATGCCCCAAAACACAACGGGGACACATCACAGAAAACAGAGATGTTTTTAGCAAAGTGCCTACCTGTAGATTTTGGCCTCTAGCTCAGCCGGCACCTAGGGAAACCTACCAAACCTGTGCATTTTTTAAAACTAGAGACCTAGGGTAATCCAAGATGGGGTGACTTGTGGGGCTCTGACCAGGTTCTGTTACCCAGAATCCTTTGCAAACCTCAAATTTTGGTTAAAAAAACACATTTTCGTCACATTTCGGTGACAGAAAGTTCTGGAATCTGAGAGGAGCCACAAATTTCCTTCCACCCAGCGCTCCCCAAAGTCTCCTGATAAAAATGGTACCTCACTTGTGTGGGTAGGGCTAACCCCCGCGACATGATATGCCCCAAAACACAACGTGGACACATCACAGAAAACAGAGATGTTTTTAGCAAAGTGCCTACCTGTAGATTTTTGCCTCTAGCTCAGCCGGCACCTAGGGAAACCTACCAAACCTGTGCATTTTTGAAAACTAGAGACCTAGGGGAATCCAAGATGGGGTGACTTGTGGGGCTCTGACCAGGTTCTGTTACCCAGAATCCTTTGCAAACCTCAACATCTGGCTAAAAAAACACATTTTCTTCACTTTTCGGTGACAGAAAGTTCTGGAATCTGAGAGGAGCCACAAATTTCCTTCCACACAGCGCTCCCCCAAGTCTCCCGATAAAAATGGTTCCTCACTTGTGTGGGTAGGCCTAGCGTCCGCGACAGGATATGCCCCAAAACACAACGTGGACACATCACAGAAAACAGAGCTGTTTTTAGCAAAGTGCCTACCTGTAGATTTTGGCCTCTAGCTCAGCCGGCACCTAGGGAAACCTACAAAACCTATGCATTTTTGAAAACTAGAGACCTAGGGGAATCCACGATGGGGTGACTTGTGGGGCTCTGACCAGGTTCTGTTACCCAGAATCCTTTGCAAACATCAAATTTTGGCTAAAAAAACACATTTTCGTCACATTTCGGTGACAGAAAGTTCTGGAATCTGAAATGAGCCACAAATTTCCTTCCACCCAGCGCTCCCCAAAGTCTCCCGATAAAAATGGTTCCTCACGTGTGTGGGTAGGCCTAGCCCCCGCGACAGGATATGCCCCAAAACACAACGTGGACACATCACAGAAAACAGAGATGTTTTTAGCAAAGTGCCTACCTGTAGATTTTGGCCTCTAGCTCAGCCGGCACCTAGGGAAACCTACAAAACCTATGCATTTTTGAAAACTAGAGACCTAGGGGAATCCACGATGGGGTGACCTGTGGGGCTCTGACCAGGTTCTGTTACCCAGAATCCTTTGCAAACCTCAAATTTTGGCTAAAAAATCGCATTTTCCTCACATTTCGGTGACAGAAAGTTCTGGAATCTGAGAGCAGCCACAAATGTCCTTACACCCAGCGTTCCCCCAAGTCTCCCAATAAAAATGATACCTCACTTGTGTGGGTAGGCCTAGCGGCCGCGACAGGACATGCCCCAAAACACAACGGGGACACATCACAGAAAAAAGAGCTGTTTTTAGCAAAGTGCCTACCTGTAGATTTTGGCCTGTAGCTCAGCCGGCACCTAGGGAAACCTACCAAACCTGTGCATTTTTTAAAACTAGAGACCTAGGGTAATCCAAGATGGGGTGACTTGTGGGGCTCTGACCAGGTTCTGTTACCCAGAATCCTTTGCAAACCTCAAATTTTGGTTAAAAAAACACATTTTCGTCACATTTCGGTGACAGAAAGTTCTGGAATCTGAGAGGAGCCACAAATTTCCTTCCACCCAGCGCTCCCCAAATTCTCCTGATAAAAATGGTACCTCACTTGTGTGGGTAGGGCTAGCCCCCGCGACATGATATGCCCCAAAACACAACGTGGACACATCACAGAAAACAGAGATGTTTTTGGCAAAGTGCCTACCTGTAGATTTTGGCCTCTAGCTCAGCCGGCACCTAGGGAAACCTACCAAACCTGTGCATTTTTGAAAAGTAGAGACTTAGGGGAATCCAAGATGGGGTGACTTGTGGGGCTCTGACCAGGTTCTGTTACCCAGAATCCTTTGCAAACCTCAAATTTTGGTTAAAAAAATGCATTTTCGTCACATTTCGGTGACAGAAAGTTCTGGAATCTGAGAGGAGCCACAAATTTCCTTCCACCCAGCGCTCCCCAAAGTCTCCCGATAAAAATGGTACCTCACTTGTGTGGGTAGGCCAAGCCCCCGCGACAGGATATGCCCCAAAACACAACGTGGACACATCACAGAAAACAGAGATGTTTTTAGCAAAGTGCCTACCTGTAGATTTTTGCCTCTAGCTCAGCCGGCACCTAGGGAAACCTACCAAACCTGTGCATTTTTGAAAACTAGAGACCTAGGGGAATCCAAGATGGGGTGACTTGTGGGGCTCTGACCAGGTTCTGTTACCCAGAATCCTTTGCAAACCTCAACATCTGGCTAAAAAAACACATTTTCTTCACTTTTCGGTGACAGAAAGTTCTGGAATCTGAGAGGAGCCACAAATTTCCTTCCACACAGCGCTCCCCCAAGTCTCCCGATAAAAATGGTACCTCACTTGTGTGGGTAGGCCTAGCGCCCGCGACAGGATATGCCCCAAAACACAACGTGGACACATCACAGAAAACAGAGCTGTTTTTAGCAAAGTGCCTACCTGTAGATTTTGGCCTCTAGCTCAGCCGGCACCTAGGGAAACCTACCAAACCTGTGCATTTTTGAAAACTAGAGACCTAGGGGAATCCAAGATGGGGTGACTTGTGGGGCTCTGACCAGGTTCTGTTACCCAGAATCCTTTGCAAACATCAAATTTTGGCTAAAAAAACACATTTTCGTCACATTTCGGTGACAGAAAGTTCTGGAATCTGAAATGAGCCACAAATTTCCTTCCACCCAGCGCTCCCCAAAGTCTCCCGATAAAAATGGTTCCTCACTTGTGTGGGTAGGCCTAGCCCCCGCGACAGGATATGCCCCAAAACACAACTTGGACACATCACAGAAAACAGAGATGTTTTTAGCAAAGTGCCTACCTGTGGATTTTGGCCTCTAGCTCAGCCGGCACCTAGGGAAACCTACAAAACCTATGCATTTTTGAAAACTAGAGACCTAGGGGAATCCACGATGGGGTGACTTGTGGGGCTCTGACCAGGTTCTGTTACCCAGAATCCTTTGCAAACCTCAAATTTTGGCTAAAAAATCGCATTTTCCTCACATTTCGGTGACAGAAAGTTCTGGAATCTGAGAGCAGCCACAAATTTCCTTACACCCAGCGTTCCCCCAAGTCTCCCAATAAAAATGATACCTCACTTGTGTGGGTAGGCCTAGCGGCCGCGACAGGACATGCCCCAAAACACAACTTGGACACATCACAGAAAAAAGAGCTGTTTTTAGCAAAGTGCCTACCTGTAGATTTTGGCCTCTAGCTCAGCCGGCACCTAGGGAAACCTACCAAACCTGTGCATTTTTTAAAACTAGAGATCGAGGAGAATTTAAGATGGGGTGACTTGTGGGGCTCTGACCAGGTTCTGTTACCCAGAATCCTTTGCAAACCGCAAATTTTGGCTAAAAAAACAAATTTTCGTCACATTTCGGTGACAGAAAGTTCTGGAATCTGAGAGGAGCCACAAATTTCCTTCCACCCAGCGCTCCCCAAAGTCTCCTGATAAAAATTGTACCTCACTTGTGTGGGTAGGGCTAGCCCCCGCGACATGATATGCCCCAAAACACAACGTGGACACATCACAGAAAACAGAGATGTTTTTAGCAAAGTGCCCACCTGTAGATTTTGGCCTCTAGCTCAGCCGGCACCTAGGGAAACCTACCAAACCTGTGCATTTTTGAAAACTAGAGACTTAGGGGAATCCAAGATGGGGTGACTTGTGGGGCTCTGACCAGGTTCTGTTACCCAGAATCCTTTGCAAACCTCAAATTTTGGTTAAAAAAATACATTTTCGTCACATTTCGGTGACAGAAAGTTCTGGAATCTGAGAGGAGCCACAAATTTCCTTCCACCGAGCGCTCCCCAAAGTCTCCCGATAAAAATGGTACCTCACTTGTGTGGGTAGGCCAAGCCCCCGCGACAGGATATGCCCCAAAACACAACGTGGACACATCACAGAAAACAGAGATGTTTTTAGCAAAGTGCCTACCTGTAGATTTTGGCCTCTAGCTCAGCCGGCACCTAGGGAAACCTACCAAACCTGTGCATTTTTGAAAACTAGAGACTTATGGGAATCCAAGATGGGGTGACTTGTGGGGCTCTGACCAGGTTCTGTTACCCAGAATCCTTTGCAAACCTCAAATTTTGGTTAAAAAAATACATTTTCGTCACATTTCGGTGACAGAAAGTTCTGGAATCTGAGAGGAGCCACAAATTTCCTTCCACCCAGCGCTCCCCAAAGTCTCCCGATAAAAATGGTACCTCACTTGTGTGGGTAGGCCAAGCCCCCGCGACAGGATATGCCCCAAAACACAACGTGGACACATCACAGAAAACAGAGATGTTTTTAGCAAAGTGCCTACCTGTAGATTTTTGCTTCTAGCTCAGCCGGCACCTAGGGAAACCTACCAAACCTGTGCATTTTTGAAAACTAGAGACCTAGGGGAATCCAAGATGGGGTGACTTGTGGGGCTCTGACCAGGTTCTGTTACCCAGAATCCTTTGCAAACCTCAACATCTGGCTAAAAAAACCACATTTTCTTCAGTTTTCGTTGACAGAAAGTTCTGGAATCTGAGAGGAGCCACAAATTTCCTTCCACACAGTGCTCCCCCAAGTCTCCCGATAAAAATGGTACCTCACTTGTGTGGGTAGGCCTAGCGTCCGCGACAGGATATGCCCCAAAACACAACGTGGACACATCACAGAAAACAGAGATGTTTTTAGCAAAGTGCCTACCTGTAGATTTTGGCCTCTAGCTCAGCCGGCACCTAGGGAAACCTACAAAACCTGTGCATTTTTGAAAACTAGAGACCTAGGGGAATCCAAGATGGGGTGACTTGTGGGGCTCTGACCAGGTTCTGTTACCCAGAATCCTTTGCAAACCTCAACTTCTGGCTAAAAAAAACACATTTTCTTCACATTTCGGTGACAGAAAGTTCTGGAATCGGAGAGGAGCCACAAATTTCCTTCCACACAGCGCTCCCCCAAGTCTCCCGATACAAATGGTACCTCACTTGTGTGGGTAGGCCTAGCGCCCGCGACAGGATATGCCCCAAAACACAACGTGGACACATCACAGAAAACAGAGCTGTTTTTAGCAAAGTGCCTACCTGTAGATTTTGGCCTCTAGCTCAGCCGACGCCTCGGGAAACCTACCAAACCTGTGCATTTTTGAAAACTAGAGACTTAGGGGAATCCAAGATGGGGTGTATTGTGGGGCTCTGACAAGGTTCTGTTACCCAGAATCCTTTGCAAACATCAAATTTTGGCTAAAAAAACACATTTTTGTCACATTTCGGTGACAGAAAGTTCTGGAATCTGAGAGGAGCCACAAATGTCCTTCCACCCAGCGTTCCCCCAAGTCTCCCGATAAAAATGGTACCTCACTTGTGTGGGTAGGCCTAGCCCCGCAACAGGATATGCCCCAAAACACAACGTGGACACATCAAAGAAAACAGAGCTGTTTTTAGCAAAGTGCCTACCTGTAGATTTTGGCCTCTAGGTCAGCCGGCACCTAGGGAAACCTACTAAACCTGTGCATTTTTGAAAACTAGAGACCTAGGGGAATCCAAGATGGGGTGACTTGTGGGGCTCTGACCAGGTTCTGTTACCCAGAATCCTTTGCAAACCTCAAATTTTGGCTAAAAAAACATATTTTCCTCACATTTTGGTGACAGAAAGTTCTGGAATCTGAGAGGAGCCACAAATTTCCTTCCACCCAGCGTTCCCCCAAGTCTCCCGATAAAAATGATACCTCACTTGTGTGGGTAGGCCTAGCGGCGGCCACAGCAGACGCCCCAAAACACAATGTGGACACATCCCATTTTTTGAAAGAAAACAGAGCTATTTTTTGCAAAGTGCCTACCTGTAGATTTTGGCCTCTAGCTCAGCCGGCACCTAGGGCAACCTACCAAACCTGTGCATTTATGAAAATTAGAGACCTAGGGGAATCCAAGATGGGGTGACTTGTGGGGCTCTGACCAGGTTCTGCTACCCAGAATCCTTTGGAAACCTCAAAATGTGGCTAAAAAAACACATGTTCCTCACATTTCTGTGGCAGAAAGTTCTGGAATCTGAGAGGAGCCACAAATTTCCTTCCACCCAGCGTTCCCCCAAGTCTCCCGATAAAAATGATACCTCACTTGTGTGGGTAGGCCTAGCGCCTGCGACAGGAAATGCCCCAAAGCGCAACGTGGACACATCCAATTTTTTGAAAGAAAACAGAGGTGTTTTTTGCAAAGTGTCTACCTGTAGATTTTGTCCTCTAGCTCAGCCGGCACCTAGGGAACCCTACCAAACCTGTGCATTTCTGAAAAACTAGAGACCTAGGGGAATCCACGATGGGGTGACTTGTGGGGCTCTGACCAGGTTCTGTTACCCAGAATCCTTTGCAAATCTCAACTTCTGGCTAAAAAAAACACATTTTCTTCACATTTTGGTGACAGAAAGTTCTGGAATCTGAAAGGAGCCACAAATTTCCTTCCACACAGCGCTCCCCCAAGTCTCCCGATAAAAATGGTACCTCACTTGTGTGGGTAGGCCTAGCGCCCGCGACAGGATATGCCCCAAAACACAACGTGGACACATCACAGAAAACAGAGATGTTTTTAGCAAAGTGCCTACCTGTAGATTTTGGCCTCTAGCTCAGCCGGCACCTAGGGAAACCTACAAAACCTATGCATTTTTGAAAACTAGAGACCTAGGGGAATCCACGATGGGGTGACTTGTGGGGCTCTGACCAGGTTCTGTTACCCAGAATCCTTTGCAAACCTCAAATTTTGGCTAAAAAATCGCATTTTCCTCACATTTCGGTGACAGAAAGTTCTGGAATCTGAGAGGAGCCACAAATTTCCTTCCACACAGCGCTCCCCCAAGTCTCCCGATAAAAATGGGACCTCACTTGTGTGGGTAGGCCTAGCGCCTGCGACAGGATATGCCCCAAAACACAACGTGGACACATCACAGAAAACAGAGCTGTTTTTAGCAAAGTGCCTACCTGTAGATTTTGGCCTCTAGCTCAGCCGGCACCTAGGGAAACCTACAAAACCTGTGCATTTTTGAAAACTAGAGACCTAGGGGAATCCAAGATGGGGTGACTTGTGGGGCTCTGACCAGGTTCTGTTACCCAGAATCCTTTGCAAACCTCAACATCTGGCTAAAAAAAACACATTTTCTTCACATTTCGGTGACAGAAAGTTCTGGAATCTGAGAGGAGCCACAAATTTCCTTCCACACAGCGCTCCCCCAAGTCTCCAGATAAAAATGGTACCTCACTTGTGTGGGTAGGCCTAGCGCCCGCGACAGGATATGCCCCAAAACACAACGTGGACACATCACAGAAAACAGAGCTGTTTTTAGCAAAGTGCCTACCTGTAGATTTTGGCCTCTAGCTCAGCCGGCACCTAGGGAAACCTACCAAACCTGTGCATTTTTTAAAACTAGAGATCGAGGAGAATTTAAGATGGGGTGACTTGTGGGGCTCTGACCAGGTTCTGTTACCCAGAATCCTTTGCAAACCGCAAATTTTGGCTAAAAAAACAAATTTTCGTCACATTTCGGTGACAGAAAGTTCTGGAATCTGAGAGGAGCCACAAATTTCCTTCCACCCAGCGCTCCCCAAAGTCTCCTGATAAAAATTGTACCTCACTTGTGTGGGTAGGGCTAGCCCCCGCGACATGATATGCCCCAAAACACAACGTGGACACATCAAAGAAAACAGAGCTGTTTTTAGCAAAGTGCCTACCTGTAGATTTTGGCCTCTAGGTCAGCCGGCACCTAGGGAAACCTACCAAACCTGTGCATTTTTTAAAACTAGAGACCTAGGGTAATCCAAGATGGGGTGACTTGTGGGGCTCTGACCAGGTTCTGTTACCCAGAATCCTTTGCAAACCTCAAATTTTGGTTAAAAAAACACATTTTCGTCACATTTCGGTGACCGAAAGTTCTGGAATCTGAGAGGAGCCACAAATTTCCTTCCACCCAGCGCTCCCCAAAGTCTCCTGATAAAAATGGTACCTCACTTGTGTGGGTAGGGCTAGCCCCCGCGACATGATATGCCCCAAAACACAACGTGGACACATCACAGAAAACAGAGATGTTTTTAGCAAAGTGCCTACCTGTAGATTTTAGCCTCTAGCTCAGCCGGCACCTAGGGAAACCTACCAAACCTGTGCATTTTTGAAAACTAGAGACTTAGGGGAATCCAAGATGGGGTGACTTGTGGGGCTCTGACCAGGTTCTGTTACCCAGAATCCTTTGCAAACCTCAAATTTTGGTTAAAAAAATACATTTTCGTCACATTTCGGTGACAGAAAGTTCTGGAATCTGAGAGGAGCCACAAATTTCCTTCCACCCAGCGCTCCCCAAAGTCTCCCGATAAAAATGGTACCTCACTTGTGTGGGTAGGCCAAGCCCCCGCGACAGGATATGCCCCAAAACACAACGTGGACACATCACAGAAAACAGAGATGTTTTTAGCAAAGTGCCTACCTGTAGATTTTGGCCTCTAGCTCAGCCGGCACCTAGGGAAACCTACCAAACCTGTGCATTTTTGAAAACTAGAGACTTATGGGAATCCAAGATGGGGTGACTTGTGGGGCTCTGACCAGGTTCTGTTACCCAGAATCCTTTGCAAACCTCAAATTTTGGTTAAAAAAATACATTTTCGTCACATTTCGGTGACAGAAAGTTCTGGAATCTGAGAGGAGCCACAAATTTCCTTCCACCCAGCGCTCCCCAAAGTCTCCCGATAAAAATGATACCTCACTTGTGTGGGTAGGCCAAGCCCCCGCGACAGGATATGCCCCAAAACACAACGTGGACACATCACAGAAAACAGAGATGTTTTTAGCAAAGTGCCTACCTGTAGATTTTTGCCTCTAGCTCAGCCGGCACCTAGGGAAACCTACCAAACCTGTGCATTTTTGAAAACTAGAGACCTAGGGGAATCCAAGATGGGGTGACTTGTGGGGCTCTGACCAGGTTCTGTTACCCAGAATCCTTTGCAAACCTCAACATCTGGCTAAAAAAAACACATTTTCTTCAGTTTTCGTTGACAGAAAGTTCTGGAATCTGAGAGGAGCCACAAATTTCCTTCCACACAGTGCTCCCCCAAGTCTCCCGATAAAAATGGTACCTCACTTGTGTGGGTAGGCCTAGCGTCCGCGACAGGATATGCCCCAAAACACAACGTGGACACATCACAGAAAACAGAGATGTTTTTAGCAAAGTGCCTACCTGTAGATTTTGGCCTCTAGCTCAGCCGGCACCTAGGGAAACCTACAAAACCTGTGCATTTTTGAAAACTAGAGACCTAGGGGAATCCAAGATGGGGTGACTTGTGGGGCTCTGACCAGGTTCTGTTACCCAGAATCCTTTGCAAACCTCAACTTCTGGCTAAAAAAAACACATTTTCTTCACATTTCGGTGACAGAAAGTTCTGGAATCGGAGAGGAGCCACAAATTTCCTTCCACACAGCGCTCCCCCAAGTCTCCCGATACAAATGGTACCTCACTTGTGTGGGTAGGCCTAGCGCCCGCGACAGGATATGCCCCAAAACACAACGTGGACACATCACAGAAAACAGAGCTGTTTTTAGCAAAGTGCCTACCTGTAGATTTTGGCCTCTAGCTCAGCCGACGCCTCGGGAAACCTACCAAACCTGTGCATTTTTGAAAACTAGAGACTTAGGGGAATCCAAGATGGGGTGACTTGTGGGGCTCTGACCAGGTTCTGTTACCCAGAATCCTTTGCAAACATCAAATTTTGGCTAAAAAAACACATTTTTGTCACATTTCGGTGACAGAAAGTTCTGGAATCTGAGAGGAGCCACAAATTTCCTTCCACCCAGCGTTCCCCCAAGTCTCCCGATAAAAATGGTACCTCACTTGTGTGGGTAGGCCTAGCCCCGCGACAGGATATGCCCCAAAACACAACGTGGACACATCAAAGAAAACAGAGCTGTTTTTAGCAAAGTGCCTACCTGTAGATTTTGGCCTCTAGGTCAGCCGGCACCTAGGGAAACCTACTAAACCTGTGCATTTTTGAAAACTAGAGACCTAGGGGAATCCAAGATGGGGTGACTTGTGGGGCTCTGACCAGGTTCTGTTACCCAGAATCCTTTGCAAACCTCAAATTTTGGCTAAAAAAACATATTTTCCTCACATTTTGGTGACAGAAAGTTCTGGAATCTGAGAGGAGCCACAAATTTCCTTCCACCCAGCGTTCCCCCAAGTCTCCCGATAAAAATGATACCTCACTTGTGTGGGTAGGCCTAGCGGCGGCCACAGCAGACGCCCCAAAACACAATGTGGACACATCCCATTTTTTGAAAGAAAACAGAGCTATTTTTTGCAAAGTGCCTACCTGTAGATTTTGGCCTCTAGCTCAGCCGGCACCTAGGGGAAACTACCAAACCTGTGCATTTATGAAAATTAGAGACCTAGGGGAATCCAAGATGGGGTGACTTGTGGGGCTCTGACCAGGTTCTGCTACCCAGAATCCTTTGGAAACCTCAAAATGTGGCTAAAAAAACACATGTTCCTCACATTTCTGTGGCAGAAAGTTCTGGAATCTGAGAGGAGCCACAAATTTCCTTCCACCCATCGTTCCCCCAAGTCTCCCGATAAAAATGATACCTCACTTGTGTGGGTAGGCCTAGCGCCTGCGACAGGAAATGCCCCAAAGCGCAACGTGGACACATCCAATTTTTGGAAAGAAAACAGAGGTGTTTTTTGCAAAGTGTCTACCTGTAGATTTTGTCCTCTAGCTCAGCCGGCACCTAGGGAACCCTACCAAACCTGTGCATTTCTGAAAAACTAGAGACCTAGGGGAATCCACGATGGGGTGACTTGTGGGGCTCTGACCAGGTTCTGTTACCCAGAATCCTTTGCAAATCTCAACTTCTGGCTAAAAAAAACACATTTTCTTCACATTTTGGTGACAGAAAGTTCTGGAATCTGAAAGGAGCCACAAATTTCCTTCCACACAGCGCTCCCCCAAGTCTCCCGATAAAAATGGTACCTCACTTGTGTGGGTAGGCCTAGCGCCCGCGACAGGATATGCCCCAAAACACAACGTGGACACATCACAGAAAACAGAGCTGTTTTTAGCAAAGTGCCTACCTGTAGATTTTGGCCTCTAGCTCAGCCGACACCTAGGGAAACCTACCAAACCTGTGCATTTTTGAAAACTAGAGACCGAGGGGAATCCAACATGGGGTGACTTGTGGGGCTCTCACCAGGTTCTGTTACCCAGAATCCTTTGCAAACCTCAAATTTTGGTTAAAAAAACACATTTTTGTCACATTTCGGTGACAGAAAGTTCTGGAATCTGAGAGGAGCCACAAATTTCCTTCCACACAGCGCTCCCCCAAGTCTCCCGATAAAAATAGTACCTCACTTGTGTGGGTAGGCAAAGCCCCCGCGACAGGATATGCCCCAAAACACAACGTGTACACATCAAAGAAAACAGAGCTGTTTTTAGCAAAGTGCCTACCTGTACATTTTGGCCTCTAGCTCAGTCGGCACCTAGGGAAACCTACCAAACATGTGCATTTTTGAAAACTAGAGACCTAGGGGAATCCAAGATGGGGTGACTTGTGGGGCTCTGACCAGCTTCTGTTACCCAGAATCCTTTGCAAACCTCAAATTTTGGCTAAAAAAATGCATTTTCCTCATATTTTGGTGACAGAAAGTTCTGGAATCTGAGAGGAGCCACAAATTTCCTTCCACCCAGCGTTCCCCCAAGTCTCCCGATAAAAATGATACCTCACTTGTGTGGGTAGGCCTA
This sequence comes from Pleurodeles waltl, assembly GCF_031143425.1. Classification (NCBI taxonomy): domain Eukaryota; kingdom Metazoa; phylum Chordata; class Amphibia; order Caudata; family Salamandridae; genus Pleurodeles; species Pleurodeles waltl. The sequence goes on from NC_090439.1 coordinate 35,146,383, forward strand.
GCTGCCGCGACAGCAGACGCCCCAAAACACAACGTGGACACATCCCATTTTTTGAAAGAAAACAGAGCTGTTTTTCTGCAAAGTGCCTACCTGTAGATTTTGGCCTCTAGCTCAGCCGGCACCTAGGGAAACCTACCAAACCTGTGCATTTATGAAAATTAGAGACCTAGGGGAATCCAAGATGGGGTGACTTGTGGGGCTCTGACCAGGTTCTGTTACCCAGAATCCTTTGCAAACCTCAAAATGTGGCTTAAAAAACACATGTTCCTCACATTTCTGTGGCAGAAAGTTCTGGAATCTGAGAGGAGCCACAAATTTCCTTCCACCCAGCGTTTCCCCAAGTCTCCTGATAAAAATGATACCTCACTTGTGTGGGTAGGCCTAGCGCCCGCGACAGGAAACTCCCCAAAGCGCAACGTGGACACATCCAATTTTTTGAAAGAAAACAGAGGTGTTTTTTGCAAGGTGTCTACCTGTAGATTTTGTCCTCTAGCTCAGCCGGCACCTAGGGAAACCTACCAAACCTGTGCATTTCTGAAAAACTAGAGACCTAGGGGAATCCACGATGGGCTGACTTGTGGGGCTCTGACCAGGTTCTGTTACCCAGAATCCTTTGCAAACCTCAACTTCTGGCTAAAAAAAACACATTTTCTTCACATTTCGGTGACAGAAAGTTCTGGAATCTGAGAGGAGCCACAAATTCCTTCCACCCAGCGTTCCCCCAAGTCTCCCGATAAAAATGATACCTCACTTGTGTGGGTAGGTCTAGCGCCCGCAACAGGAAACGCCCCAAAGCGCTATGTGGACACATCCAAATTTTTGAAAGAAAACAGAGGTGTTTTTTGCAAAGTGCCTACCAGTAGATTTTGGCCTCTAGCTCAGCCGGCACCTAGGGAAACCTACCAAACCTGTGCATTTCTGAAAACTAGAGTCCTAGGGGAATCCAAGATGGGGTGACTTGTGGGGCTCGGACTAGGTTCTGTTACCCAGAATCCTTTCCAAACCTCAAAAATTGGCTAAAAAAACACATATTCCTCACATTTCTGTGGCAGAAAGTTCTGGAATCTGAGAGGAGCCACAAATTTCCTTCCACCCAGCGTTCCCCGAAGTCTCCTGATAAAAATGATACCTCACTTGTGTGGGTAGGCCTAGCGGCCGCGACAGGACACACCCCAAAACGCAACGTGGACACTTCCCATTTTTTTAAAGAAAACAGAGCTGTTTTTTGCAAAGTGCCTACCTGTAGATTTTGGCCTCTAGCTCAGCCGGCACCTAGAGAAACCTACCAAACCTGTGAACTTCTGAAAACTAGAGACCTAGGCGAATCCAAGATGGGGTGACTTGTGTGGCTCGGACCAGGTTCTGTTACCCAGAATCCTTTGCAAACCTCAAAATTTGGATAAAAAAAACACATGTTCCTCACATTTCTGTGGCAGAAAGTTCTGGAATCTGAGAGGAGCCACAAATATCCTTCCACCCAGCGTTCCCCCAAGTCTCCCGATAAAAATGATACCTCACTTGTGTGGGTAGGCCTAGCGCCCGCGACAGGATATGCCCCAAAACACAACGTGGACACATCATAGAAAACAGAGCTGTTTTTAGCAAAGTGCCTACCTGTAGATTTTGGCCTCTAGCTCAGCCGGCACCTAGGGAAACCTACCAAACCTGTGCATTTTTGAAAACTAGAGACCTAGGGGAATCCAAGATGGGGTGACTTGTGGGGCTCTGACCAGGTTCTGTTACCCAGAATCCTTTGCAAACCTCAAATTTTGGTTAAAAAAACACATTTTCGTCACATTTCGGTGACAGAAAGTTCTGGAATCTGAGAGGAGCCACAAATTTCCTTCCACCCAGCGCTCCCCAAAGTCTCCCGATAAAAATGGTACCTCACTTGTGTGGGTAGGCCTAGCCCCCACGACAGGATATGCCCCAAAACACAACATGGACACATCACAGAAAACAGAGATGTTTTTAGCAAAGTGCCTACCTGTAGATTTTGGCCTCTAGCTCAGCCGGCACCTAGGGAAACCTACCAAACCTGTGCATTTTTTAAAACTAGAGACCTAGGGGAATCCAAGATGGGGTGACTTGTGGGGCTCTGACCAGGTTCTGTTACCCAGAATCCTTTGCAAACCTCAACATCTGGCTAAAAAAAACACATTTTCTTCACATTTCGGTGACAGAAAGTTCTGGAATCTGAGAGGAGCCACAAATTTCCTTCCACACAGCGCTCCCCCAAGTCTCCCGATAAAAATGGTACCTCACTTGTGTGGGTAGGCCTAGCGCCTGCGACAGGATATGCCCCAAAACACAACGTGGACACATCACAGAAAACAGAGCTGTTTTTAGCAAAGTGCCTACCTGTAGATTTTGGCCTCTAGCTCAGCCGGCACCTAGGGAAACCTACAAAACCTGTGCATTTTTTAAAACTAGAGACCTAGGGGAATCCAAGATGTGGTGACTTGTGGGGCTCTGACCAGGTTCTGTTACCCAGAATCCTTTGCAAACCTCAACTTCTGGCTAAAAAAAACACATTTTCTTCACATTTCGGTGACAGAAAGTTCTGGAATCTGAGAGGAGCCACAAATTCCTTCCACCCAGCGTTCCCCCAAGTCTCCCGATAAAAATGATACCTCACTTGTGTGGGTAGGTCTAGCGCCCGCAACAGGAAACGCCCCAAAGCGCTATGTGGACACATCCAAATTTTTGAAAGAAAACAGAGGTGTTTTTTGCAAAGTGCCTACCAGTAGATTTTGGCCTCTAGCTCAGCCGGCACCTAGGGAAACCTACCAAACCTGTGCATTTCTGAAAACTAGAGTCCTAGGGGAATCCAAGATGGGGTGACTTGTGGGGCTCGGACTAGGTTCTGTTACCCAGAATCCTTTCCAAACCTCAAAAATTGGCTAAAAAAACACATATTCCTCACATTTCTGTGGCAGAAAGTTCTGGAATCTGAGAGGAGCCACAAATTTCCTTCCACCCAGCGTTCCCCGAAGTCTCCTGATAAAAATGATACCTCACTTGTGTGGGTAGGCCTAGCGGCCGCGACAGGACACACCCCAAAACGCAACGTGGACACTTCCCATTTTTTTAAAGAAAACAGAGCTGTTTTTTGCAAAGTGCCTACCTGTAGATTTTGGCCTCTAGCTCAGCCGGCACCTAGAGAAACCTACCAAACCTGTGAACTTCTGAAAACTAGAGACCTAGGCGAATCCAAGATGGGGTGACTTGTGTGGCTCGGACCAGGTTCTGTTACCCAGAATCCTTTGCAAACCTCAAAATTTGGATAAAAAAAACACATGTTCCTCACATTTCTGTGGCAGAAAGTTCTGGAATCTGAGAGGAGCCACAAATATCCTTCCACCCAGCGTTCCCCCAAGTCTCCCGATAAAAATGATACCTCACTTGTGTGGGTAGTTCTAGCGCCCGCGACAGGATATGCCCCAAAACACAACGTGGACACATCATAGAAAACAGAGCTGTTTTTAGCAAAGTGCCTACCTGTAGATTTTGGCCTCTAGCTCAGCCGGCACCTAGGGAAACCTACCAAACCTGTGCATTTTTGAAAACTAGAGACCTAGGGGAATCCAAGATGGGGTGACTTGTGGGGCTCTGACCAGGTTCTGTTACCCAGAATCCTTTGCAAACCTCAAATTTTGGTTAAAAAAACACATTTTCGTCACATTTCGGTGACAGAAAGTTCTGGAATCTGAGAGGAGCCACAAATTTCCTTCCACCCAGCGCTCCCCAAAGTCTCCCGATAAAAATGGTACCTCACTTGTGTGGGTAGGCCTAGCCCCCACGACAGGATATGCCCCAAAACACAACATGGACACATCACAGAAAACAGAGATGTTTTTAGCTAAGTGCCTACCTGTAGATTTTGGCCTCTAGCTCAGCCGGCACCTAGGGAATCCTACCAAACCTGTGCATTTTTGAAAACTAGAGACCTAGGGTAATCCAAGATGGGGTGACTTGTGGGGCTCTGACCAGGTTCTGTTACCCAGAATCCTTTGCAAACCTCAACATCTGGCTAAAAAAAACACATTTTCTTCACATTTCGGTGACAGAAAGTTCTGGAATCTGAGAGGAGCCACAAATTTCCTTCCACACAGCGCTCCCCCAAGTCTCCCGATAAAAATGGTACCTCACTTGTGTGGGTAGGCCTAGCGCCTGCGACAGGATATGCCCCAAAACACAAAGTGGACACATCACAGAAAACAGAGCTGTTTTTAGCAAAGTGCCTACCTGTAGATTTTGGCCTCTAGCTCAGCCGGCACCTAGGGAAACCTACAAAACCTGTGCATTTTTGAAAACTAGAGACCTAGGGGAATCCAAGATGTGGTGACTTGTGGGGCTCTGACCAGGTTCTGTTACCCAGAATCCTTTGCAAACCTCAACATCTGGCTAAAAAAAAACACATTTTCTTCACATTTCGGTGACAGAATGATCTGGAATCTGAGAGGAGCCACAAATTTCCTTCCACACAGCGCTCCCCCAAGTCTCCCGATAAAAATGGTACCTCACTTGTGTGGGTAGGCCTAGCGCCCGCGACAGGATATGCCCCAAAACACAACGTGGACACATCACAGAAAACAGAGCTGTTTTTAGCAAAGTGCCTACCTGTAGATTTTGGCCTCTAGCTCAGCCGGCACCTAGGGAAACCTACCAAACCTGTGCATTTATGAAAATTAGAGACCTAGGGGAATCCAAGATGGGGTGACTTGTGGGGCTCTGACCAGGTTCTGTTACCCAGAATCCTTTGCAAACCTCAAAATGTGGCTAAAAAAACACATGTTCCTCACATTTCTGCGGCAGAAAGTTCTGGAATCTGAGAGGAGCCACAAATTTCCTTCCACCCAGCGTTCCCCCAAGTCTCCTGATAAAAATGATACCTCACTTGTGTGGGTAGGCCTAGCGCCCGCGACAGGATATGCCCCAAAACACAACATGGACACATCATAGAAAACAGAGCTGTTTTTAGCAAAGTGCCTACCTGTAGATTTTGGCCTCTAGCTCAGCCGGCACCTAGGGAAACCTACCAAACCTGTGCATTTTTGAAAACTAGAGACCTAGGGGAATCCAAGATGGGGTGACTTGTGGGGCTCTGACCAGGTTCTGTTACCCAGAATCCTTTGCAAACCTCAAATTTTGGTTAAAAAAACACATTTTCGTCACATTTCGGTGACAGAAAGTTCTGGAATCTGAGAGGAGCCACAAATTTCCTTCCACACAGCGCTCCCCCAAGTCTCCCGATAAAAATGGTACCTCACTTGTGTGGGTAGGCCTAGCGCCTGCGACAGGATATGCCCCAAAACACAACGTGGACACATCACAGAAAACAGAGCTGTTTTTAGCAAAGTGCCTACCTGTAGATTTTGGCCTCTAGCTCAGCCGGCACCTAGGGAAACCTACAAAACCTGTGCATTTTTGAAAACTAGAGACCTAGGGGAATCCAAGATGGGGTGACTTGTGGGGCTCTGACCAGGTTCTGTTACCCAGAATCCTTTGCAAACCTCAACATCTGGCTAAAAAAAAACACATTTTCTTCACATTTCGGTGACAGAAAGTTCTGGAATCTGAGAGGAGCCACAAATTTCCTTCCACACAGCGCTCCCCCAAGTCTCCCGATAAAAATGGTACCTCACTTGTGTGGGTAGGCCTAGCGCCCGCGACAGGATATGCCCCAAAACACAACGTGGACACATCACAGAAAACAGAGCTGTTTTTAGCAAAGTGCCTACCTGTAGATTTTGGCCTCTAGCTCAGCCGGCACCTAGGGAAACCTACCAAACCTGTGCATTTATGAAAATTAGAGACCTAGGGGAATCCAAGATGGGGTGAATTGTGGGGCTCTGACCAGGTTATGTTACCCAGAATCCTTTGCAAACCTCAAAATGTGGCTAAAAAAACACATGTTCCTCACATTTCTGCGGCAGAAAGTTCTGGAATCTGAGAGGAGCCACAAATTTCCTTCCACCCAGCGTTCCCCCAAGTCTCCTGATAAAAATGATACCTCACTTGTGTGGGTAGGCCTAGTGCCCGCGACAGGAAACGCCCCAAAGCGCAACGTGGACACATCCAATTTTTTTTAAGAAAACAGAGGTGTTTTTTGCAAAGTGTCTACCTGTAGATTTTGTCCTCTAGCTCAGCCGGCACCTAGGGAAACCTACCAAACCTGTGCATTTCTGAAAAACTAGAGACCTAGGGGAATCCACGATGGGGTGACTTGTGGGGCTCTGACCAGGTTCTGTTACCCAGAATCCTTTGCAAACCTCAACTTCTGGCTAAAAAAAACACATTTTCTTCACATTTTGGTGACAGAAAGTTCTGGAATCTGAGAGGAGCCACAAATTTCCTTCCACACAGCGCTCCCCCAAGTCTCCCGATAAAAATGGTACCTCACTTGTGTGGGTAGGCCTAGCGCCTGCGACAGGATATGCCCCAAAACACAACGTGGACACATCACAGAAAACAGAGCTGTTTTTAACAAAATGCCTACCTGTAGATTTTGGCCTCTAGCTCAGCCGACACCTAGGGAAACCTACCAAACCTGTGCATTTTTGAAAACTAGAGACCGAGGGGAATCCAAGATGGGGTGACTTGTGGGGCTCTCACCAGGTTCTGTTACCCAGAATCCTTTGCAAACCTCAAATTTTGGCTAAAAAAACAAATTTTTGTCACATTTCGGTGACAGAAAGTTCTAGAATCTGAGAAGAGCCACAAATTTCCTTCCACACAGCGCTCCCCCAAGTCTCCCGATAAAAATGATACCTCACTTGTGTGGGTAGGCCTAGCGCCCGCGACAGGATATGCCCCAAAACACAACGTGGACACATCACAGAAAACAGAGCTGTTTTTAGCAAAGTGCCTACCTGTAGATTTTGGCCTCTAGCTCAGCCGACGCCTAGGGAAACCTACCAAACCTGTGCATTTTTGAAAACTAGAGACCTAGGGGAATCCAAGATGGGGTGACTTGTGGGGCTCTGACCAGGTTCTGTTACCCAGAATCCTTTGCAAACATCAAATTTTGGCTAAAAAAACACATTTTTGTCACATTTCGGTGACAGAAAGTTCTGGAATCTGAGAGGAGCCACAAATTTCCTTCCACCCAGCGTTTCCCCAAGTCTCCCGATAAAAATGGTACCTCACTTGTGTGGGTAGGCCTAGCCCCCGCGACAGGATATGCCCCAAAACACAACGTGGACACATCAAAGAAAACAGAGCTGTTTTTAGCAAAGTGCCTACCTGTAGATTTTGGCCTCTAGGTCAGCCGGCACCTAGGGAAACCTACTAAACCTGTGCATTTTTTAAAACTAGAGACCTAGGGGAATCCAAGATGGGGTGACTTGTGGGGCTCTGACCAGGTTCTGTTACCCAGAATCCTTTGCAAACCTCAAATTTTGGCTAAAAAAACATATTTTCCTCACATTTTGGTGACAGAAAGTTCTGGAATCTGAGAGGAGCCACAAATTTCCTTCCACCCAGCGTTCCCCCAAGTCTCCCGATAAAAATGATACCTCACTTGTGTGGGTAGGCCTAGCGGCGGCCACAGCAGACGCCCCAAAACACAATGTGGACACATCCCATTTTTTGAAAGAAAACAGAGCTATTTTTTGCAAAGTGCCTACCTGTAGATTTTGGCCTCTAGCTCAGCCGGCACCTAGGGCAACCTACCAAACCTGTGCATTTATGAAAATTAGAGACCTAGGGGAATCCAAGATTGGGTGACTTGTGGGGCTCTGACCAGGTTCTGTTACCCAGAATCCTTTGGAAACCTCAAAATGTGGCTAAAAAAACACATGTTCCTCACATTTCTGTGGCAGAAAGTTCTGGAATCTGAGAGGAGCCACAAATTTCCTCCCACCCAGCGTTCCCCCAAGTCTCCTGATAAAAATGATACCTCACTTGTGTGGGTAGGCCTAGCGCCCGCGACAGGAAATGCCCCAAAGCGCAACGTGGACACATCCAATTTTTTGAAAGAAAACAGAGGTGTTTTTTGCAAAGTGTCTACCTGTAGATTTTGTCCTCTAGCTCAGCCGGCACCTAGGGAACCCTACCAAACCTGTGCATTTCTGAAAAACTAGAGACCTAGGGGAATCCACGATGGGGTGACTTGTGGGGCTCTGACCAGGTTCTGTTACCCAGAATCCTTTGCAAACCTCAACTTCTGGCTAAAAAAAACACATTTTCTTCACATTTTGGTGACAGAAAGTTCTGGAATCTGAAAGGAGCCACAAATTTCCTTCCACACAGCGCTCCCCCAAGTCTCCCGATAAAAATGGTACCTCACTTGTGTGGGTAGGCCTAGCGCCCGCGACAGGATATGCCCCAAAACACAACGTGGACACATCACAGAAAACAGAGCTGTTTTTAGCAAAGTGCCTACCTGTAGATTTTGGCCTCTAGCTCAGCCGACACCTAGGGAAACCTACCAAACCTGTGCATTTTTGAAAACTAGAGACCGAGGGGAATCCAACATGGGGTGACTTGTGGGGCTCTCACCAGGTTCTGTTACCCAGAATCCTTTGCAAACCTCAAATTTTGGTTAAAAAAACACATTTTTGTCACATTTCGGTGACAGAAAGTTATGGAATCTGAGAGGAGCCACAAATTTCCTTCCACACAGCGCTCCCCCAAGTCTCCCGATAAAAATAGTACCTCACTTGTGTGGGTAGGCAAAGCCCCCGCGACAGGATATGCCCCAAAACACAACGTGGACACATCAAAGAAAACAGAGCTGTTTTTAGCAAAGTGCCTACCTGTACATTTTGGCCTCTAGCTCAGCCGGCACCTAGGGAAACCTACCAAACCTGTGCATTTTTGAAAACTAGAGACCTAGGGGAATCCAAGATGGGGTGACTTGTGGGGCTCTGACCAGCTTCTGTTACCCAGAATCCTTTGCAAACCTCAAATTTTGGCTAAAAAAATGCATTTTCCTCATATTTTGGTGACAGAAAGTTCTGGAATCTGAGAGGAGCCACAAATTTCCTTCCACCCAGCGTTCCCCCAAGTCTCCCGATAAAAATGATACCTCACTTGTGTGGGTAGGCCTAGCGGCCGCGACAGGATATGCCCCAAAACACAACGTGGACACATCACAGAAAACAGAGCTGTTTTTAGCAAAGTGCCTACCTGTAGATTTTGGCCTCTAGCTCAGCCGACGCCTAGGGAAACCTACCAAACCTGTGCATTTTTGAAAACTAGAGACCTAGGGGAATCCAAGATGGGGTGACTTGTGGGGCTCTGACCAGGTTCTGTTACCCAGAATCCTTTGCAAACATCAAATTTTGGCTAAAAAAACACATTTTTGTCACATTTCGGTGACAGAAAGTTCTGGAATCTGAGAGGAGCCACAAATGTCCTTCCACCCAGCGTTCCCCCAAGTCTCCCGATAAAAATGGTACCTCACTTGTGTGGGTAGGCCTAGCCCCCGCGACAGGATATGCCCCAAAACACAACGTGGACACATCAAAGAAAACAGAGCTGTTTTTAGCAAAGTGCCTACCTGTAGATTTTGGCCTCTAGGTCAGCCGGCACCTAGGGAAACCTACTAAACCTGTGCATTTTTGAAAACTAGAGACCTAGGGGAATCCAAGATGGGGTGACTTGTGGGGCTCTGACCAGGTTCTGTTACCCAGAATCCTTTGCAAACCTCAAATTTTGGCCAAAAAAACATATTTTCCTCACATTTTGGTGACAGAAAGTTCTGGAATCTGAGAGGAGCCACAAATTTCCTTCCACCCAGCGTTCCCCCAAGTCTCCCGATAAAAATGATACCTCACTTGTGTGGGTAGGCCTAGCGGCGGCCACAGCAGGCGCCCCAAAACACAATGTGGACACATCCCATTTTTTGAAAGAAAACAGAGCTATTTTTTGCAAAGTGCCTACCTGTAGATTTTGGCCTCTAACTCAGCCGGCACCTAGGGCAACCTACCAAACCTGTGCATTTATGAAAATTAGAGACCTAGGGGAATCCAAGATGGGGTGACTTGTGGGGCTCTGACCAGGTTCTGTTACCCAGAATTCTTTGGAAACCTCAAAATGTGGCTAAAAAAACACATGTTCCTCACATTTCTGTGGCAGAAAGTTCTGGAATCTGAGAGGAGCCACAAATTTCCTCCCACCCAGCGTTCCCCCAAGTCTCCTGATAAAAATGATACCTCACTTGTGTGGGTAGGCCTAGCGCCCGCGACAGGAAATGCCCCAAAGCGCAACGTGGACACATCCAATTTTTTGAAAGAAAACAGAGGTGTTTTTTGCAAAGTGTCTACCTGTAGATTTTGTCCTCTAGCTCAGCCGGCACCTAGGGAACCCTACCAAACCTGTGCATTTCTGAAAAACTAGAGACCTAGGGGAATCCACGATGGGGTGACTTGTTGGGCTCTGACCAGGTTCTGTTACCCAGAATCCTTTGCAAACCTCAACTTCTGGCTAAAAAAAACACATTTTCTTCACATTTTGGTGACAGAAAGTTCTGGAATCTGAAAGGAGTCACAAATTTCCTTCCACACAGCGCTCCCCCAAGTCTCCCGATAAAAATGGTACCTCACTTGTGTGGGTAGGCCTAGCGCCCGCGACAGGATATGCCCCAAAACACAACGTGGACACATCACAGAAAACAGAGCTGTTTTTAGCAAAGTGCCTACCTGTAGATTTTGGCCTCTAGCTCAGCCGACACCTAGGGAAACCTACCAAACCTGTGCATTTTTGAAAACTAGAGACCGAGGGGAATCCAACATGGGGTGACTTGTGGGGCTCTCACCAGGTTCTGTTACCCAGAATCCTTTGCAAACCTCAAATTTTGGTTAAAAAAACACATTTTTGTCACATTTCGGTGACAGAAAGTTATGGAATCTGAGAGGAGCCACAAATTTCCTTCCACACCGCGCTCCCCCAAGTCTCCCGATAAAAATAGTACCTCACTTGTGTGGGTAGGCAAAGCCCCCGCGACAGGATATGCCCCAAAACACAACGTGGACACATCAAAGAAAACAGAGCTGTTTTTAGCAAAGTGCCTACCTGTACATTTTGGCCTCTAGCTCAGCCGGAACCTAGGGAAACCTACCAAACCTGTGCATTTTTGAAAACTAGAGACCTAGGGGAATCCAAGATGGGGTGACTTGTGGGGCTCTGACCAGCTTCTGTTACCCAGAATCCTTTGCAAACCTCAAATTTTGGCTAAAAAAACGCATTTTCCTCATATTTTGGTGACAGAAAGTTCTGGAATCTGAGAGGAGCCACAAATTTCCTTCCACCCAGCGTTCCCCCAAGTCTCCCGATAAAAATGATACCTCACTTGTGTGGGTAGGCCTAGCGGCCGCGACAGCAGACGCCCCAAAACACAACGTGGACACATCCCATTTTTTGAAAGAAAACAGAGCTGTTTTTCTGCAAAGTGCCTACCTGTAGATTTTGGCCTCTAGCTCAGCCGGCACCTAGGGAAACCTACCAAACCTGTGCATTTATGAAAATTAGAGACCTAGGGGAATCCAAGATGGGGTGACTTGTGGGGCTCTGACCAGGTTCTGTTACCCAGAATCCTTTGCAAACCTCAAAATGTGGCTTAAAAAACACATGTTCCTCACATTTCTGTGGCAGAAAGTTCTGGAATCTGAGAAGAGCCACAAATTTCCTTCCACCCAGCGTTTCCCCAAGTCTCCTGATAAAAATGATACCTCACTTGTGTGGGTAGGCCTAGCGCCCGCGACAGGAAACTCCCCAAAGCGCAACGTGGACACATCCAATTTTTTGAAAGAAAACAGAGGTGTTTTTTGCAAGGTGTCTACCTGTAGATTTTGTCCTCTAGCTCAGCCGGCACCTAGGGAAACCTACTAAACCTGTGCATTTTTGAAAACTAGAGACCTAGGGGAATCCAAGATGGGGTGACTTGTGGGGCTCTGACCAGGTTCTGTTACCCAGAATCCTTTGCAAACCTCAAATTTTGGCTAAAAAAACATATTTTCCTCACATTTTGGTGACAGAAAGTTCTGGAATCTGAGAGGAGCCACAAATTTCCTTCCACCCAGCGTTCCCCCAAGTCTCCCGATAAAAATGATACCTCACTTGTGTGGGTAGGCCTAGCGGCGGCCACAGCAGACGCCCCAAAACACAATGTGGACACATCCCATTTTTTGAAAGAAAACAGAGCTATTTTTTGCAAAGTGCCTACCTGTAGATTTTGGCCTCTAGCTCAGCCGGCACCTAGGGCAACCTACCAAACCTGTGCATTTATGAAAATTAGAGACCTAGGGGAATCCAAGATTGGGTGACTTGTGGGGCTCTGACCAGGTTCTGTTACCCAGAATCCTTTGGAAACCTCAAAATGTGGCTAAAAAAACACATGTTCCTCACATTTCTGTGGCAGAAAGTTCTGGAATCTGAGAGGAGCCACAAATTTCCTCCCACCCAGCGTTCCCCCAAGTCTCCTGATAAAAATGATACCTCACTTGTGTGGGTAGGCCTAGCGCCCGCGACAGGAAATGCCCCAAAGCGCAACGTGGACACATCCAATTTTTTGAAAGAAAACAGAGGTGTTTTTTGCAAAGTGTCTACCTGTAGATTTTGTCCTCTAGCTCAGCCGGCACCTAGGGAACCCTACCAAACCTGTGCATTTCTGAAAAACTAGAGACCTAGGGGAATCCACGATGGGGTGACTTGTGGGGCTCTGACCAGGTTCTGTTACCCAGAATCCTTTGCAAACCTCAACTTCTGGCTAAAAAAAACACATTTTCTTCACATTTTGGTGACAGAAAGTTCTGGAATCTGAAAGGAGCCACAAATTTCCTTCCACACAGCGCTCCCCCAAGTCTCCCGATAAAAATGGTACCTCACTTGTGTGGGTAGGCCTAGCGCCCGCGACAGGATATGCCCCAAAACACAACGTGGACACATCACAGAAAACAGAGCTGTTTTTAGCAAAGTGCCTACCTGTAGATTTTGGCCTCTAGCTCAGCCGACACCTAGGGAAACCTACCAAACCTGTGCATTTTTGAAAACTAGAGACCGAGGGGAATCCAACCTGGGGTGACTTGTGGGGCTCTCACCAGGTTCTGTTACCCAGAATCCTTTGCAAACCTCAAATTTTGGTTAAAAAAACACATTTTTGTCACATTTCGGTGACAGAAAGTTATGGAATCTGAGAGGAGCCACAAATTTCCTTCCACACAGCGCTCCCCCAAGTCTCCCGATAAAAATAGTACCTCACTTGTGTGGGTAGGCAAAGCCCCCGCGACAGGATATGCCCCAAAACACAACGTGGACACATCAAAGAAAACAGAGCTGTTTTTAGCAAAGTGCCTACCTGTACATTTTGGCCTCTAGCTCAGCCGGCACCTAGGGAAACCTACCAAACCTGTGCATTTTTGAAAACTAGAGACCTAGGGGAATCCAAGATGGGGTGACTTGTGGGGCTCTGACCAGCTTCTGTTACCCAGAATCCTTTGCAAACCTCAAATTTTGGCTAAAAAAACGCATTTTCCTCATATTTTGGTGACAGAAAGTTCTGGAATCTGAGAGGAGCCACAAATTTCCTTCCACCCAGCGTTCCCCCAAGTCTCCCGATAAAAATGATACCTCACTTGTGTGGGTAGGCCTAGCGGCCGCGACAGGATATGCCCCAAAACACAACGTGGACACATCACAGAAAACAGAGCTGTTTTTAGCAAAGTGCCTACCTGTAGATTTTGGCCTCTAGCTCAGCCGATGCCTAGGGAAACCTACCAAACCTGTGCATTTTTGAAAACTAGAGACCTAGGGGAATCCAAGATGGGGTGACTTGTGGGGCTCTGACCAGGTTCTGTTACCCAGAATCCTTTGCAAACATCAAATTTTGGCTAAAAAAACACATTTTTGTCACATTTCGGTGACAGAAAGTTCTGGAATCTGAGAGGAGCCACAAATGTCCTTCCACCCAGCGTTCCCCCAAGTCTCCCGATAAAAATGGTACCTCACTTGTGTGGGTAGGCCTAGCCCCCGCGACAGGATATGCCCCAAAACACAACGTGGACACATCAAAGAAAACAGAGCTGTTTTTAGCAAAGTGCCTACCTGTAGATTTTGGCCTCTAGGTCAGCCGGCACCTAGGGAAACCTACTAAACCTGTGCATTTTTGAAAACTAGAGACCTAGGGGAATCCAAGATGGGGTGACTTGTGGGGCTCTGACCAGGTTCTGTTACCCAGAATCCTTTGCAAACCTCAAATTTTGGCCAAAAAAACATATTTTCCTCACATTTTGGTGACAGAAAGTTCTGGAATCTGAGAGGAGCCACAAATTTCCTTCCACCCAGCGTTCCCCCAAGTCTCCCGATAAAAATGATACCTCACTTGTGTGGGTAGGCCTAGCGGCGGCCACAGCAGGCGCCCCAAAACACAATGTGGACACATCCCATTTTTTGAAAGAAAACAGAGCTATTTTTTGCAAAGTGCCTACCTGTAGATTTTGGCCTCTAACTCAGCCGGCACCTAGGGCAACCTACCAAACCTGTGCATTTATGAAAATTAGAGACCTAGGGGAATCCAAGATGGGGTGACTTGTGGGGCTCTGACCAGGTTCTGTTACCCAGAATTCTTTGGAAACCTCAAAATGTGGCTAAAAAAACACATGTTCCTCACATTTCTGTGGCAGAAAGTTCTGGAATCTGAGAGGAGCCACAAATTTCCTCCCACCCAGCGTTCCCCCAAGTCTCCTGATAAAAATGATACCTCACTTGTGTGGGTAGGCCTAGCGCCCGCGACAGGAAATGCCCCAAAGCGCAACGTGGACACATCCAATTTTTTGAAAGAAAACAGAGGTGTTTTTTGCAAAGTGTCTACCTGTAGATTTTGTCCTCTAGCTCAGCCGGCACCTAGGGAACCCTACCAAACCTGTGCATTTCTGAAAAACTAGAGACCTAGGGGAATCCACGATGGGGTGACTTGTTGGGCTCTGACCAGGTTCTGTTACCCAGAATCCTTTGCAAACCTCAACTTCTGGCTAAAAAAAACACATTTTCTTCACATTTTGGTGACAGAAAGTTCTGGAATCTGAAAGGAGTCACAAATTTCCTTCCACACAGCGCTCCCCCAAGTCTCCCGATAAAAATGGTACCTCACTTGTGTGGGTAGGCCTAGCGCCCGCGACAGGATATGCCCCAAAACACAACGTGGACACATCACAGAAAACAGAGCTGTTTTTAGCAAAGTGCCTACCTGTAGATTTTGGCCTCTAGCTCAGCCGACACCTAGGGAAACCTACCAAACCTGTGCATTTTTGAAAACTAGAGACCGAGGGGAATCCAACATGGGGTGACTTGTGGGGCTCTCACCAGGTTCTGTTACCCAGAATCCTTTGCAAACCTCAAATTTTGGTTAAAAAAACACATTTTTGTCACATTTCGGTGACAGAAAGTTATGGAATCTGAGAGGAGCCACAAATTTCCTTCCACACCGCGCTCCCCCAAGTCTCCCGATAAAAATAGTACCTCACTTGTGTGGGTAGGCAAAGCCCCCGCGACAGGATATGCCCCAAAACACAACGTGGACACATCAAAGAAAACAGAGCTGTTTTTAGCAAAGTGCCTACCTGTACATTTTGGCCTCTAGCTCAGCCGGCACCTAGGGAAACCTACCAAACCTGTGCATTTTTGAAAACTAGAGACCTAGGGGAATCCAAGATGGGGTGACTTGTGGGGCTCTGACCAGCTTCTGTTACCCAGAATCCTTTGCAAACCTCAAATTTTGGCTAAAAAAACGCATTTTCCTCATATTTTGGTGACAGAAAGTTCTGGAATCTGAGAGGAGCCACAAATTTCCTTCCACCCAGCGTTCCCCCAAGTCTCCCGATAAAAATTTTACCTCACTTGTGTGGGTAGGCCTAGCGCCCGCGACAGGAAATGCCCCAAAGCGCAACGTGGACACATCCAATTTTTTGAAAGAAAACAGAGGTGTTTTTTGCAAAGTGTCTACCTGTAGATTTTGTCCTCTAGCTCAGCCGGCACCTAGGGAACCCTACCAAACCTGTGCATTTCTGAAAAACTAGAGACCTAGGGGAATCCACGATGGGGTGACTTGTTGGGCTCTGACCAGGTTCTGTTACCCAGAATCCTTTGCAAACCTCAACTTCTGGCTAAAAAAAACACATTTTCTTCACATTTTGGTGACAGAAAGTTCTGGAATCTGAAAGGAGTCACAAATTTCCTTCCACACAGCGCTCCCCCAAGTCTCCCGATAAAAATGGTACCTCACTTGTGTGGGTAGGCCTAGCGCCCGCGACAGGATATGCCCCAAAACACAACGTGGACACATCACAGAAAACAGAGCTGTTTTTAGCAAAGTGCCTACCTGTAGATTTTGGCCTCTAGCTCAGCCGACACCTAGGGAAACCTACCAAACCTGTGCATTTTTGAAAACTAGAGACCGAGGGGAATCCAACATGGGGTGACTTGTGGGGCTCTCACCAGGTTCTGTTACCCAGAATCCTTTGCAAACCTCAAATTTTGGTTAAAAAAACACATTTTTGTCACATTTCGGTGACAGAAAGTTATGGAATCTGAGAGGAGCCACAAATTTCCTTCCACACCGCGCTCCCCCAAGTCTCCCGATAAAAATAGTACCTCACTTGTGTGGGTAGGCAAAGCCCCCGCGACAGGATATGCCCCAAAACACAACGTGGACACATCAAAGAAAACAGAGCTGTTTTTAGCAAAGTGCCTACCTGTACATTTTGGCCTCTAGCTCAGCCGGCACCTAGGGAAACCTACCAAACCTGTGCATTTTTGAAAACTAGAGACCTAGGGGAATCCAAGATGGGGTGACTTGTGGGGCTCTGACCAGCTTCTGTTACCCAGAATCCTTTGCAAACCTCAAATTTTGGCTAAAAAAACGCATTTTCCTCATATTTTGGTGACAGAAAGTTCTGGAATCTGAGAGGAGCCACAAATTTCCTTCCACCCAGCGTTCCCCCAAGTCTCCCGATAAAAATTTTACCTCACTTGTGTGGGTAGGCCTAGCGGCCGCGACAGCAGACGCCCCAAAACACAACGTGGACACATCCCATTTTTTGAAAGAAAACAGAGCTGTTTTTCTGCAAAGTGCCTACCTGTAGATTTTGGCCTCTAGCTCAGCCGGCACCTAGGGAAACCTACCAAACCTGTGCATTTATGAAAATTAGAGACCTAGGGGAATCCAAGATGGGGTGACTTGTGGGGCTCTGACCAGGTTCTGTTACCCAGAATCCTTTGCAAACCTCAAAATGTGGCTTAAAAAACACATGTTCCTCACATTTCTGTGGCAGAAAGTTCTGGAATCTGAGAGGAGCCACAAATTTCCTTCCACCCAGCGTTTCCCCAAGTCTCCTGATAAAAATGATACCTCACTTGTGTGGGTAGGCCTAGCGCCCGCGACAGGAAACTCCCCAAAGCGCAACGTGGACACATCCAATTTTTTGAAAGAAAACAGAGGTGTTTTTTGCAAGGTGTCTACCTGTAGATTTTGTCCTCTAGCTCAGCCGGCACCTAGGGAAACCTACCAAACCTGTGCATTTCTGAAAAACTAGAGACCTAGGGGAATCCACGATGGGCTGACTTGTGGGGCTCTGACCAGGTTCTGTTACCCAGAATCCTTTGCAAACCTCAACTTCTGGCTAAAAAAAACACATTTTCTTCACATTTCGGTGACAGAAAGTTCTGGAATCTGAGAGGAGCCACAAATTCCTTCCACCCAGCGTTGCCCCAAGTCTCCCGATAAAAATGATACCTCACTTGTGTGGGTAGGTCTAGCGCCCGCAACAGGAAACGCCCCAAAGCGCTATGTGGACACATCCACATTTTTGAAAGAAAACAGAGGTGTTTTTTGCAAAGTGCCTACCAGTAGATTTTGGCCTCTAGCTCAGCCGGCACCTAGGGAAACCACCAAACCTGTGCATTTCTGAAAACTAGAGTCCTAGGGGAATCCAAGATGGGGTGACTTGTGGGGCTCGGACTAGGTTCTGTTACCCAGAATCCTTTCCAAACCTCAAAAATTGGCTAAAAAAACACATGTTCCTCACATTTCTGTGGCAGAAAGTTCTGGAATCTGAGAGGAGCCACAAATTTCCTTCCACCCAGCGTTCCCCGAAGTCTCCCAATAAAAATGATACCTCACTTGTGTGGGTAGGCCTAGCGGCCGCGACAGGACGCACCCCAAAACGCAACGTGGACACTTCCCATTTTTTTAAAGAAAACAGAGCTGTTTTTTGCAAAGTGCCTACCTGTAGATTTTGGCCTCTAGCTCAGCCGGCACCTAGAGAAACCTACCAAACCTGTGAACTTCTGAAAACTAGAGACCTAGGCGAATCCAAGATGGGGTGACTTGTGTGGCTCGGACCAGGTTCTGTTACCCAGAATCCTTTGCAAACCTCAAAATTTGGATAAAAAAAACACATGTTCCTCACATTTCTGTGGCAGAAAGTTCTGGAATCTGAGAGGAGCCACAAATATCCTTCCACCCAGCGTTCCCCCAAGTCTCCCGATAAAAATGATACCTCACTTGTGTGGGTAGGCCTAGCGCCCGCGACAGGATATGCCCCAAAACACAACGTGGACACATCATAGAAAACAGAGCTGTTTTTAGCAAAGTGCCTACCTGTAGATTTTGGCCTCTAGCTCAGCCGGCACCTAGGGAAACCTACCAAACCTGTGCATTTTTGAAAACTAGAGACCTAGGGGAATCCAAGATGGGGTGACTTGTGGGGCTCTGACCAGGTTCTGTTACCCAGAATCCTTTGCAAACCTCAAATTTTGGTTAAAAAAACACATTTTCGTCACATTTCGGTGACAGAAAGTTCTGGAATCTGAGAGGAGCCACAAATTTCCTTCCACCCAGCGCTCCCCAAAGTCTCCCGATAAAAATGGTACCTCACTTGTGTGGGTAGGCCTAGCCCCCACGACAGGATATGCCCCAAAACACAACATGGACACATCACAGAAAACAGAGATGTTTTTAGCAAAGTGCCTACCTGTAGATTTTGGCCTCTAGCTCAGCCGGCACCTAGGAAAACCTACCAAACCTGTGCATTTTTGAAAACTAGAGACCTAGGGGAATCCAAGATGGGGTGACTTGTGGGGCTCTGACCAGGTTCTGTTACCCAGAATCCTTTGCAAACCTCAACATCTGGCTAAAAAAAACACATTTTCTTCACATTTCGGTGACAGAAAGTTCTGGAATCTGAGAGGAGCCACAAATTTCCTTCCACACAGCGCTCCCCCAAGTCTCCCGATAAAAATGGTACCTCACTTGTGTGGGTAGGCCTAGCGCCTGCGACAGGATATGCCCCAAAACACAACGTGGACACATCACAGAAAACAGAGATGTTTTTAGCAAAGTGCCTACCTGTAGATTTTGGCCTCTAGCTCAGCCGGCACCTAGGGAAACCTACAAAACCTGTGCATTTTTGAAAACTAGAGACCTAGGGGAATCCAAGATGTGGTGACTTGTGGGGCTCTGACCAGGTTCTGTTACCCAGAATCCTTTGCAAACCTCAACATCTGGCTAAAAAAAAACACATTTTCTTCACATTTCGGTGACAGAAATTTCTGGAATCTGAGAGGAGCCACAAATTTCCTTCCACACAGCGCTCCCCCAAGTCTCCCGATAAAAATGGTACCTCACTTGTGTGGGTAGGCCTAGCGCCCGCGACAGGATATGCCCCAAAACACAACGTGGACACATCACAGAAAACAGAGCTGTTTTTAGCAAAGTGCCTACCTGTAGATTTTGGCCTCTAGCTCAGCCGGCACCTAGGGAAACCTACCAAACCTGTGCATTTATGAAAATTAGAGACCTAGGGGAATCCAAGATGCGGTGACTTGTGGGGCTCTGACCAGGTTCTGTTACCCAGAATCCTTTGCAAACCTCAAAATGTGGCTAAAAAAACACATGTTCCTCACATTTCTGCTGCAGAAAGTTCTGGAATCTGAGAGGAGCCACAAATTTCCTTCCACCCAGCGTTCCCCCAAGTCTCCTGATAAAAATGATACCTCACTTGTGTGGGTAGGCCTAGCGCCCGCGACAGGATATGCCCCAAAACACAACGTGGACACATCATAGAAAACAGAGCTGTTTTTAGCAAAGTGCCTACCTGTAGATTTTGGCCTCTAGCTCAGCTGGCACCTAGGGAAACCTACCAAACCTGTGCATTTTTGAAAACTAGAGACCTAGGGGAATCCAAGATGGGGTGACTTGTGGGGCTCTGACCAGGTTCTGTTACCCAGAATCCTTTGCAAACCTCAAATTTTGGTTAAAAAAACACATTTTCGTCACATTTCGGTGACAGAAAGTTCTGGAATCTGAGAGGAGCCACAAATTTCCTTCCACCCAGCGCTCCCCAAAGTCTCCCGATACAAATGGTACCTCACTTGTGTGGGTAGGCCTAGCCCCCACGACAGGATATGCCCCAAAACACAACATGGACACATCACAGAAAACAGAGATGTTTTTAGCAAAGTGCCTACCTGTAGATTTTGGCCTCTAGCTCAGCCGGCACCTAGGGAAACCTACCAAACCTGTGCATTTTTGAAAACTAGAGACCTAGGGGAATCCAAGATGGGGTGACTTGTGGGGCTCTGACCAGGTTCTGTTACCCAGAATCCTTTGCAAACCTCAACATCTGGCTAAAAAAAACACATTTTCTTCACATTTCGGTGACTGAAAGTTCTGGAATCTGAGAGGAGCCACAAATTTCCTTCCACACAGCGCTCCCCCAAGTCTCCCGATAAAAATGGTACCTCACTTGTGTGGGTAGGCCTAGCGCCTGCGACAGGATATGCCCCAAAACACAACGTGGACACATCACAGAAAACAGAGCTGTTTTTAGCAAAGTGCCTACCTGTAGATTTTGGCCTCTAGCTCAGCCGGCACCTAGGGAAACCTACAAAACCTGTGCATTTTTGAAAACTAGAGACCTAGGGGAATCCAATATGTGGTGACTTGTGGGGCTCTGACCAGGTTCTGTTACCCAGAATCCTTTGCAAACCTCAACATCTGGCTAAAAAAAAACACATTTTCTTCACATTTCGGTGACAGAAAGTTCTGGAATCTGAGAGGAGCCACAAATTTCCTTCCACACAGCGCTCCCCCAAGTCTCCCGATAAAAATGGTACCTCACTTGTGTGGGTAGGCCTAGCGTCCGCGACAGGATATGCCCCAAAACACAACGTGGACACATCACAGAAAACAGAGATGTTTTTAGCAAAGTGCCTACCTGTAGATTTTGGCCTCTAGCTCAGCCGGCACCTAGGGAAACCTACAAAACCTATGCATTTTTGAAAACTAGAGACCTAGGGGAATCCACGATGGGGTGACTTGTGGGGCTCTGACCAGGTTCTGTTACCCAGAATCCTTTGCAAACCTCAAAATGTGGCTAAAAAAAACACATGTTCCTCACATTTCTGCGGCAGAAAGTTCTGGAATCTGAGAGGAGCCACAAATTTCCTTCCACCCAGCGTTCCCCCAAGTCTCCTGATAAAAATGATACCTCACTTGTGTGGGTAGGCCTAGTGCCCGCGACAGGAAACGCCCCAAAGCGCAACGTGGACACATCCAATTTTTTTTAAGAAAACAGAGGTGTTTTTTGCAAAGTGTCTACCTGTAGATTTTGTCCTCTAGCTCAGCCGGCACCTAGGGAAACCTACCAAACCTGTGCATTTCTGAAAAACTAGAGACCTAGGGGAATCCACGATGGGGTGACTTGTGGGGCTCTGACCAGGTTCTGTTACCCAGAATCCTTTGCAAACCTCAACTTCTGGCTAAAAAAAACACATTTTCTTCACATTTTGGTGACGGAAAGTTCTGGAATCTGAGAGGAGCCACAAATTTCCTTCCACACAGCGCTCCCCCAAGTCTCCCGATAAAAATGGTACCTCACTTGTGTGGGTAGGCTTAGCGCCCGCGACAGGATATGCCCCAAAACACAACGTGGACACATCACAGAAAACAGAGCTGTTTTTAGCAAAATGCCTACCTGTAGATTTTGGCCTCTAGCTCAGCCGACACCTAGGGAAACCTACCAAACCTGTGCATTTTTGAAAACTAGAGACCGAGGGGAATCCAAGATGGGGTGACTTGTGGGGCTCTCACCAGGTTCTGTTACCCAGAATCCTTTGCAAACCTCAAATTTTGGCTAAAAAAACAAATTTTTGTCACATTTCGGTGACAGAAAGTTCTGGAATCTGAGAGGAGCCACAAATTTCCTTCCACACAGCGCTCCCCCAAGTCTCCCGATAAAAATGATACCTCACTTGTGTGGGTAGGCCTAGCGTCCGCGACAGGATATGCCCCAAAACACAACGTGGACACATCACAGAAAACAGAGATGTTTTTAGCAAAGTGCCTACCTGTAGATTTTGGCCTCTAGCTCAGCCGGCACCTAGGGAAACCTACCAAACCTGTGCATTTTTTAAAACTAGAGACCTAGGGTAATCCAAGATGGGGTGACTTGTGGGGCTCTGACCAGGTTCTGTTACCCAGAATCCTTTGCAAACCTCAAATTTTGGTTAAAAAAACACATTTTCGTCACATTTCGGTGACAGAAAGTTCTGGAATCTGAGAGGAGCCACAAATTTCCTTCCACCCAGCGCTCCCCAAAGTCTCCTGATAAAAATGGTACCTCACTTGTGTGGGTAGGGCTAGCCCCCGCGACATGATATGCCCCAAAACACAACGTGGACACATCACAGAAAACAGAGATGTTTTTAGCAAAGTGCCTACCTGTAGATTTTTGCCTCTAGCTCAGCCGGCACCTAGGGAAACCTACCAAACCTGTGCATTTTTGAAAACTAGAGACTTAGGGGAATCCAAGATGGGGTGACTTGTGGGGCTCTGACCAGGTTCTGTTACCCAGAATCCTTTGCAAACCTCAAATTTTGGTTAAAAAAATACATTTTCGTCACATTTCGGTGACAGAAAGTTCTGGAATCTGAGAGGAGCCACAAATTTCCTTCCACCCAGCGCTCCCCAAAGTCTCCCGATAAAAATGGTACCTCACTTGTGTGGGTAGGCCACGCCCCCGCGACAGGATATGCCCCAAAACACAACGTGGACACATCACAGAAAACAGAGATGTTTTTAGCAAAGTGCCTACCTGTAGATTTTTGCCTCTAGCTCAGCCGGCACCTAGGGAAACCTACCAAACCTGTGCATTTTTGAAAACTAGAGACCTTGGGGAATCCAAGATGGGGTGACTTGTGGGGCTCTGACCAGGTTCTGTTACCCAGAATCCTTTGCAAACCTCAACATCTGGCTAAAAAAAACACATTTTCTTCACTTTTCGGTGACAGAAAGTTCTGGAATCTGAGAGGAGCCACAAATTTCCTTCCACACAGCGCTCCCCCAAGTCTCCCGATAAAAATGGTACCTCACTTGTGTGGGTAGGCCTAGCGTCCGCGACAGGATATGCCCCAAAACACAACGTGGACACATCACAGAAAACAGAGATGTTTTTAGCAAAGTGCCTACCTGTAGATTTTGGCCTCTAGCTCAGCCGGCACCTAGGGAAACCTACAAAACCTGTGCATTTTTTAAAACTAGAGACCTAGGGGAATCCAAGATGGGGTGACTTGTGGGGCTCTGACCAGGTTCTGTTACCCAGAATCCTTTGCAAACCTCAACATCTGGCTAAAAAAAACACATTTTCTTCACATTTCGGTGACAGAAAGTTCTGGAATCGGAGAGGAGCCACAAATTTCCTTCCACACAGCGCTCCCCCAAGTCTCCCGATAAAAATGGTACCTCAGTTGTGTGGGTAGGCCTAGCGCCCGCGACAGGATATGCCCCAAAACACAACGTGGACACATCACAGAAAACAGAGCTGTTTTTAGCAAAGTGCCTACCTGTAGATTTTGGCCTCTAGCTCAGCCGGCACCCAGGGAAACCTACCAAACCTGTGCATTTTTTAAAACTAGAGACCTAGGGGAATCCAAGATGGGGTGACTTGTGGGGCTCTGACCAGGTTCTGTTACCCAGAATCCTTTGCAAACCTCAAATTTTGGTTAAAAAAACACATTTTCGTCACATTTCGGTGACAGAAAGTTCTGGAATCTGAGAGGAGCCACAAATTTCCTTCCACCCAGCGCTCCCCAAAGTCTCCTGATAAAAATGGAACCTCACTTGTGTGGGTAGGGCTAGCCCCCGCGACATGATATGCCCCAAAACACAACGTGGACACATCACAGAAAACAGAGATGTTTTTAGCAAAGTGCCTACTTGTAGATTTTTGCCTCTAGCTCAGCCGGCACCTAGGGAAACCTACCAAACCTGTGCATTTTTGAAAACTAGAGACTTAGGAGAATCCAAGATGGGGTGACTTGTGGGGCTCTGACCAGGTTCTGTTACCCAGAATCCTTTGCAAACCTCAAATTTTGGTTAAAAAAATACATTTTCGTCACATTTCGGTGACAGAAAGTTCTGGAATCTGAGAGGAGCCACAAATTTCCTTCCACCCAGCGCTCCCCAAAGTCTCCCGATAAAAATGGTACCTCACTTGTGTGGGTAGGCCAAGCCCCCGCGACAGGATATGCCCCAAAACACAACGTGGACACATCACAGAAAACAGAGATGTTTTTAGCAAAGTGCCTACCTGTAGATTTTTCCCTCTAGCTCAGCCGGCACCTAGGGAAACCTACCAAACCTGTGCATTTTTTAAAACTAGAGACCTTGGGGAATCCAAGATGGGGTGACTTGTGGGGCTCTGACCAGGTTCTGTTACCCAGAATCCTTTGCAAACCTCAACATCTGGCTAAAAAAAACACATTTTCTTCAGTTTTCGTTGACAGAAAGTTCTGGAATCTGAGAGGAGCCACAAATTTCCTTCCACACAGCGCTCCCCCAAGTCTCCCGATAAAAATGGTACCTCACTTGTGTGGGTAGGCCTAGCGTCCGCGAGAGGATATGCCCCAAAACACAACGTGGACACATCACAGAAAACAGAGATGTTTTTAGCAAAGTGCCTACCTGTAGATTTTGGCCTCTAGCTCAGCCGGCACCTAGGGAAACCTACAAAACCTGTGCATTTTTTAAAACTAGAGACCTAGGGGAATCCAAGATGGGGGTGACTTGTGGGGCTCTGACCAGGTTCTGTTACCCAGAATCCTTTGCAAACCTCAACATCTGGCTAAAAAACCACATTTTCTTCACATTTCAGTGACAGAAAGTTATGGAATCGGAGAGGAGCCACAAATTTCCTTCCACACAGCGCTCCCCCAAGTCTCCCGATAAAAATGGTACCTCACTTGTGTGGGTAGGCCTAGCGCCCGCGAAAGGATATGCCCCAAAACACAACGTGGACACATCACAGAAAACAGAGCTGTTTTTAGCAAAGTGCCTACCTGTAGATTTTGGCCTCTAGCTCAGCCGGCACCCAGGGAAACCTACCAAACCTGTGCATTTTTTTAAACTAGAGACCTAGGGGAATCCAAGATGGGGTGACTTGTGGGGCTCTGACCAGGTTCTGTTACCCAGAATCCTTTGCAAACCTCAAATTTTGGTTAAAAAAACACATTTTCGTCACATTTCGGTGACAGAAAGTTCTGGAATCTGAGAGGAGCCACAAATTTCCTTCCACCCAGCGCTCCCCAAAGTCTCCCGATACAAATGGTACCTCACTTGTGTGGGTAGGCCTAGCCCCCACGACAGGATATGCCCCAAAACACAACATGGACACATCACAGAAAACAGAGATGTTTTTAGCAAAGTGCCTACCTGTAGATTTTGGCCTCTAGCTCAGCCGGCACCTAGGGAAACCTACCAAACCTGTGCATTTTTGAAAACTAGAGACCTAGGGGAATCCAAGATGGGGTGACTTGTGGGGCTCTGACCAGGTTCTGTTACCCAGAATCCTTTGCAAACCTCAACATCTGGCTAAAAAAAACACATTTTCTTCACATTTCGGTGACTGAAAGTTCTGGAATCTGAGAGGAGCCACAAATTTCCTTCCACACAGCGCTCCCCCAAGTCTCCCGATAAAAATGGTACCTCACTTGTGTGGGTAGGCCTAGCGCCTGCGACAGGATATGCCCCAAAACACAACGTGGACACATCACAGAAAACAGAGCTGTTTTTAGCAAAGTGCCTACCTGTAGATTTTGGCCTCTAGCTCAGCCGGCACCTAGGGAAACCTACAAAACCTGTGCATTTTTGAAAACTAGAGACCTAGGGGAATCCAATATGTGGTGACTTGTGGGGCTCTGACCAGGTTCTGTTACCCAGAATCCTTTGCAAACCTCAACATCTGGCTAAAAAAAAACACATTTTCTTCACATTTCGGTGACAGAAAGTTCTGGAATCTGAGAGGAGCCACAAATTTCCTTCCACACAGCGCTCCCCCAAGTCTCCCGATAAAAATGGTACCTCACTTGTGTGGGTAGGCCTAGCGTCCGCGACAGGATATGCCCCAAAACACAACGTGGACACATCACAGAAAACAGAGATGTTTTTAGCAAAGTGCCTACCTGTAGATTTTGGCCTCTAGCTCAGCCGGCACCTAGGGAAACCTACAAAACCTATGCATTTTTGAAAACTAGAGACCTAGGGGAATCCACGATGGGGTGACTTGTGGGGCTCTGACCAGGTTCTGTTACCCAGAATCCTTTGCAAACCTCAAAATGTGGCTAAAAAAAACACATGTTCCTCACATTTCTGCGGCAGAAAGTTCTGGAATCTGAGAGGAGCCACAAATTTCCTTCCACCCAGCGTTCCCCCAAGTCTCCTGATAAAAATGATACCTCACTTGTGTGGGTAGGCCTAGTGCCCGCGACAGGAAACGCCCCAAAGCGCAACGTGGACACATCCAATTTTTTTTAAGAAAACAGAGGTGTTTTTTGCAAAGTGTCTACCTGTAGATTTTGTCCTCTAGCTCAGCCGGCACCTAGGGAAACCTACCAAACCTGTGCATTTCTGAAAAACTAGAGACCTAGGGGAATCCACGATGGGGTGACTTGTGGGGCTCTGACCAGGTTCTGTTACCCAGAATCCTTTGCAAACCTCAACTTCTGGCTAAAAAAAACACATTTTCTTCACATTTTGGTGACGGAAAGTTCTGGAATCTGAGAGGAGCCACAAATTTCCTTCCACACAGCGCTCCCCCAAGTCTCCCGATAAAAATGGTACCTCACTTGTGTGGGTAGGCTTAGCGCCCGCGACAGGATATGCCCCAAAACACAACGTGGACACATCACAGAAAACAGAGCTGTTTTTAGCAAAATGCCTACCTGTAGATTTTGGCCTCTAGCTCAGCCGACACCTAGGGAAACCTACCAAACCTGTGCATTTTTGAAAACTAGAGACCGAGGGGAATCCAAGATGGGGTGACTTGTGGGGCTCTCACCAGGTTCTGTTACCCAGAATCCTTTGCAAACCTCAAATTTTGGCTAAAAAAACAAATTTTTGTCACATTTCGGTGACAGAAAGTTCTGGAATCTGAGAGGAGCCACAAATTTCCTTCCACACAGCGCTCCCCCAAGTCTCCCGATAAAAATGATACCTCACTTGTGTGGGTAGGCCTAGCGTCCGCGACAGGATATGCCCCAAAACACAACGTGGACACATCACAGAAAACAGAGATGTTTTTAGCAAAGTGCCTACCTGTAGATTTTGGCCTCTAGCTCAGCCGGCACCTAGGGAAACCTACCAAACCTGTGCATTTTTTAAAACTAGAGACCTAGGGTAATCCAAGATGGGGTGACTTGTGGGGCTCTGACCAGGTTCTGTTACCCAGAATCCTTTGCAAACCTCAAATTTTGGTTAAAAAAACACATTTTCGTCACATTTCGGTGACAGAAAGTTCTGGAATCTGAGAGGAGCCACAAATTTCCTTCCACCCAGCGCTCCCCAAAGTCTCCTGATAAAAATGGTACCTCACTTGTGTGGGTAGGGCTAGCCCCCGCGACATGATATGCCCCAAAACACAACGTGGACACATCACAGAAAACAGAGATGTTTTTAGCAAAGTGCCTACCTGTAGATTTTTGCCTCTAGCTCAGCCGGCACCTAGGGAAACCTACCAAACCTGTGCATTTTTGAAAACTAGAGACTTAGGGGAATCCAAGATGGGGTGACTTGTGGGGCTCTGACCAGGTTCTGTTACCCAGAATCCTTTGCAAACCTCAAATTTTGGTTAAAAAAATACATTTTCGTCACATTTCGGTGACAGAAAGTTCTGGAATCTGAGAGGAGCCACAAATTTCCTTCCACCCAGCGCTCCCCAAAGTCTCCCGATAAAAATGGTACCTCACTTGTGTGGGTAGGCCACGCCCCCGCGACAGGATATGCCCCAAAACACAACGTGGACACATCACAGAAAACAGAGATGTTTTTAGCAAAGTGCCTACCTGTAGATTTTTGCCTCTAGCTCAGCCGGCACCTAGGGAAACCTACCAAACCTGTGCATTTTTGAAAACTAGAGACCTTGGGGAATCCAAGATGGGGTGACTTGTGGGGCTCTGACCAGGTTCTGTTACCCAGAATCCTTTGCAAACCTCAACATCTGGCTAAAAAAAACACATTTTCTTCACTTTTCGGTGACAGAAAGTTCTGGAATCTGAGAGGAGCCACAAATTTCCTTCCACACAGCGCTCCCCCAAGTCTCCCGATAAAAATGGTACCTCACTTGTGTGGGTAGGCCTAGCGTCCGCGACAGGATATGCCCCAAAACACAACGTGGACACATCACAGAAAACAGAGATGTTTTTAGCAAAGTGCCTACCTGTAGATTTTGGCCTCTAGCTCAGCCGGCACCTAGGGAAACCTACAAAACCTGTGCATTTTTTAAAACTAGAGACCTAGGGGAATCCAAGATGGGGTGACTTGTGGGGCTCTGACCAGGTTCTGTTACCCAGAATCCTTTGCAAACCTCAACATCTGGCTAAAAAAAACACATTTTCTTCACATTTCGGTGACAGAAAGTTCTGGAATCGGAGAGGAGCCACAAATTTCCTTCCACACAGCGCTCCCCCAAGTCTCCCGATAAAAATGGTACCTCAGTTGTGTGGGTAGGCCTAGCGCCCGCGACAGGATATGCCCCAAAACACAACGTGGACACATCACAGAAAACAGAGCTGTTTTTAGCAAAGTGCCTACCTGTAGATTTTGGCCTCTAGCTCAGCCGGCACCCAGGGAAACCTACCAAACCTGTGCATTTTTTAAAACTAGAGACCTAGGGGAATCCAAGATGGGGTGACTTGTGGGGCTCTGACCAGGTTCTGTTACCCAGAATCCTTTGCAAACCTCAAATTTTGGTTAAAAAAACACATTTTCGTCACATTTCGGTGACAGAAAGTTCTGGAATCTGAGAGGAGCCACAAATTTCCTTCCACCCAGCGCTCCCCAAAGTCTCCTGATAAAAATGGAACCTCACTTGTGTGGGTAGGGCTAGCCCCCGCGACATGATATGCCCCAAAACACAACGTGGACACATCACAGAAAACAGAGATGTTTTTAGCAAAGTGCCTACTTGTAGATTTTTGCCTCTAGCTCAGCCGGCACCTAGGGAAACCTACCAAACCTGTGCATTTTTGAAAACTAGAGACTTAGGAGAATCCAAGATGGGGTGACTTGTGGGGCTCTGACCAGGTTCTGTTACCCAGAATCCTTTGCAAACCTCAAATTTTGGTTAAAAAAATACATTTTCGTCACATTTCGGTGACAGAAAGTTCTGGAATCTGAGAGGAGCCACAAATTTCCTTCCACCCAGCGCTCCCCAAAGTCTCCCGATAAAAATGGTACCTCACTTGTGTGGGTAGGCCAAGCCCCCGCGACAGGATATGCCCCAAAACACAACGTGGACACATCACAGAAAACAGAGATGTTTTTAGCAAAGTGCCTACCTGTAGATTTTTCCCTCTAGCTCAGCCGGCACCTAGGGAAACCTACCAAACCTGTGCATTTTTTAAAACTAGAGACCTTGGGGAATCCAAGATGGGGTGACTTGTGGGGCTCTGACCAGGTTCTGTTACCCAGAATCCTTTGCAAACCTCAACATCTGGCTAAAAAAAACACATTTTCTTCAGTTTTCGTTGACAGAAAGTTCTGGAATCTGAGAGGAGCCACAAATTTCCTTCCACACAGCGCTCCCCCAAGTCTCCCGATAAAAATGGTACCTCACTTGTGTGGGTAGGCCTAGCGTCCGCGAGAGGATATGCCCCAAAACACAACGTGGACACATCACAGAAAACAGAGATGTTTTTAGCAAAGTGCCTACCTGTAGATTTTGGCCTCTAGCTCAGCCGGCACCTAGGGAAACCTACAAAACCTGTGCATTTTTTAAAACTAGAGACCTAGGGGAATCCAAGATGGGGGTGACTTGTGGGGCTCTGACCAGGTTCTGTTACCCAGAATCCTTTGCAAACCTCAACATCTGGCTAAAAAACCACATTTTCTTCACATTTCAGTGACAGAAAGTTATGGAATCGGAGAGGAGCCACAAATTTCCTTCCACACAGCGCTCCCCCAAGTCTCCCGATAAAAATGGTACCTCACTTGTGTGGGTAGGCCTAGCGCCCGCGAAAGGATATGCCCCAAAACACAACGTGGACACATCACAGAAAACAGAGCTGTTTTTAGCAAAGTGCCTACCTGTAGATTTTGGCCTCTAGCTCAGCCGGCACCCAGGGAAACCTACCAAACCTGTGCATTTTTTTAAACTAGAGACCTAGGGGAATCCAAGATGGGGTGACTTGTGGGGCTCTGACCAGGTTCTGTTACCCAGAATCCTTTGCAAACCTCAAATTTTGGTTAAAAAAACACATTTTCGTCACATTTCGGTGACAGAAAGTTCTGGAATCTGAGAGGAGCCACAAATTTCCTTCCACCCAGCGCTCCCCAAAGTCTCCCGATAAAAATGGTACCTCACTTGTGTGGGTAGGCCAAGCCCCCGCGACAGGATATGCCCCAAAACACAACGTGGACACATCACAGAAAACAGAGATGTTTTTAGCAAAGTGCCTACCTGTAGATTTTTGCCTCTAGCTCAGCCGGCACCTAGGGAAACCTACCAAACCTGTGCATTTTTGAAAACTAGAGACCTAGGGGAATCCAAGATGTGGTGACTTGTGGGGCTCTGACCAGGTTCTGTTACCCAGAATCCTTTGCAAACCTCAACATCTGGCTAAAAAAAACACATTTTCTTCACATTTCGGTGACAGAAAGTTCTGGAATATGAGAGGAGCCACAAATTTCCTTCCACACAGCGCTCCCCCAAGTCTCCTGATAAAAATGGTACCTCACTTGTGTGGGTAGGCCTAGCGCCCGCGACAGGATATGCCCCAAAACACAACGTGGACACATCACAGAAAACAGAGCTGTTTTTAGCAAAGTGCCTACCTGTAGATTTTGGTCTCTAGCTCAGCCGGCACCTAGGGAAACCTACATAACCTGTGCATTTTTTAAAACTAGAGACCTAGGGGAATCCAAGATGGGGTGACTTGTGGGGCTCTGACCAGGTTCTGTTACCCAGAATCCTTTGCAAACCTCAACATCTGGCTAAAAAAAACACATTTTCTTCACATTTCGGTGACAGAAAGTTCTGGAATCTGAGAGGAGCCACAAATTTCCTTCCACACAGCGCTCCCCCAAGTCTCCCGATAAAAATGGTACCTCACTTGTGTGGGTAGGCCTAGCGCCCGCGACAGGATATGCCCCAAAACACAACGTGGACACATCACAGAAAACAGAGATGTTTTTAGCAAAGTGCCTACCTGTAGATTTTGGCCTCTAGCTCAGCCGGCACCTAGGGAAACCTACCAAACCTGTCCATTTTTGAAAACTAGAGACCTAGGGGAATCTAAGATGGGGTGACTTGTGGGGCTCTGACCAGGTTCTGTTACCCAGAATCCTTTGCAAACCTCAAATTTTGGCTAAAAAATCGCATTTTCCTCACATTTCGGTGACAGAAAGTTCTACAATCTGAGAGGAGCCACAAATTTCCTTACACCCAGCGTTCCCCCAAGTCTCCCGATAAAAATGATACCTCACTTGTGTGGGTAGGCCTAGCGGCCGCGACAGAACACACCCCAAAACACAACGTGGACACATCACAGAAAACAGAGCTGTTTTTAGCAAAGTGCCTACCTGTAGATTTTGGCCTCTAGCTCAGCCGGCACCTAGGGAAACCTACCAAACCTGTGCATTTTTGAAAACTAGAGACTTAGGGGAATCCAAGATGGGGTGACTTGTGGGGCTCTGACCAGGTTCTGTTACCCAGAATCCTTTGCAAACCTCAAATTTTGGTTAAAAAAATACATTTTCGTCACATTTCGGTGACAGAAAGTTCTGGAATCTGAGAGGAGCCACAAATTTCCTTCCACCCAGCGCTCCCCAAAGTCTCCCGATAAAAATGGTACCTCACTTGTGTGGGTAGGCCAAGCCCCCGCGACAGGATATGCCCCAAAACACAACGTGGACACATCACAGAAAACAGAGCTGTTTTTAGCAAAGTGCCTACCTGTAGATTTTGGTCTCTAGCTCAGCCGGCACCTAGGGAAACCTACATAACCTGTGCATTTTTTAAAACTAGAGACTTAGGGGAATCCAAGATGGGGTGACTTGTGGGGCTCTGACCAGGTTCTGTTACCCAGAATCCTTTGCAAACCTCAACATCTGGCTAAAAAAAACACATTTTCTTCACATTTCGGTGACAGAAAGTTCTGGAATCTGAGAGGAGCCACAAATTTCCTTCCACACAGCGCTCCCCCAAGTCTCCCGATAAAAATGGTACCTCACTTGTGTGGGTAGGCCTAGCGCCCGCGACAGGATATGCCCCAAAACACAACGTGGACACATCACAGAAAACAGAGCTGTTTTTAGCAAAGTGCCTATCTGTAGATTTTGGCCTCTAGCTCAGCCGGCACCTAGGGAAACCTACAAAACCTGTGCATTTTTGAAAACTAGAGACCTAGGGGAATCCAAGATGGGGTGACTTGTGGGGCTCTGACCAGGTTCTGTTACCCAGAATCCTTTGCAAACCTCAAATTTTGGCTAAAAAAACACATTTTCGTCACATTTCGGTGACAGAAAGTTCTGGAATCTGAGATGAGCCACAAATTTCCTTCCACCCAGCGCTCCCCGAAGACTCCCGATAAAAATGGTACCTCACTTGTGTGGGTAGGCCTAGCCCCCGCGACAGGATATGCCCCAAAACACAACGTGGACACATCACAGAAAACAGAGATGTTTTTAGCAAAGTGCCTACCTGTAGATTTTGGCCTCTAGCTCAGTCGGCACCTAGGGAAACCTACCAAACCTGTCCATTTTTGAAAACTAGAGACCTAGGGGAATCTAAGATGGGGTGACTTGTGGGGCTCTGACCAGGTTCTGTTACCCAGAATCCTTTGCAAACCTCAAATTTTGGCTAAAATATCGCATTTTCCTCACATTTCGGTGACAGAAAGTTCTACAATCTGAGAGGAGCCACAAATTTCCTTACACCCAGCGTTCCCCCAAGTCTCCCGATAAAAATGATACCTCACTTGTGTGGGTAGGCCTAGCGGCCGCGACAGAACACACCCCAAAACACAACGTGGACACATCACAGAAAACATAGCTGTTTTTAGCAAAGTGCCTACCTGTAGATTTTGGCCTCTAGCTCAGCCGGCACCTAGGGAAACCTACCACAACTGTGCATTTATGAAAACTAGAGACCGAGGGGAATCCAAGATGGGGTGACTTGTGGGGCTCTGACCAGGTTCTGTTACCCAGAATCCTTTGCAAACCTCAAATTTTGGTTAAAAAAACACATTTTCGTCACATTTCGGTGACAGAAAGTTCTGGAATCTGAGAGGAGCCACAAATTTCCTTTCACCCAGCGCTCCCCAAAGTCTCCTGATAAAAATGGTACCTCACTTGTGTGGGTAGGGCTAGCCCCCGCGACATGATATGCCCCAAAACACAACGTGGACACATCACAGAAAACAGAGATGTTTTTAGCAAAGTGCCTACCTGTAGATTTTGGCCTCTAGCTCAGTCGGCACCTAGGGAAACCTACCAAACCTGTCCATTTTTGAAAACTAGAGACCTAGGGGAATCTAAGATGGGGTGACTTGTGGGGCTCTGACCAGGTTCTGTTACCCAGAATCCTTTGCAAACCTCAAATTTTGGCTAAAATATCGCATTTTCCTCACATTTCGGTGACAGAAAGTTCTACAATCTGAGAGGAGCCACAAATTTCCTTATACCCAGCGTTCCCCCAAGTCTCCCGATAAAAATGATACCTCACTTGTGTGGGTAGGCCTAGCGGCCGCGACAGAACACACCCCAAAACACAACGTGGACACATCACAGAAAACAGAGCTGTTTTTAGCAAAGTGCCTACCTGTAGATTTTGGCCTCTAGCTCAGCCGGCACCTAGGGAAACCTACCAAAACTGTGCATTTATGAAAACTAGAGACCGAGGGGAATCCAAGATGGGGTGACTTGTGGGGCTCTGACCAGGTTCTGTTACCCAGAATCCTTTGCAAACCTCAAATTTTGGTTAAAAAAACACATTTTCGTCACATTTCGGTGACAGAAAGTTCTGGAATCTGAGAGGAGCCACAAATTTCCTTTCACCCAGCGCTCCCCAAAGTCTCCTGATAAAAATGGTACCTCACTTGTGTGGGTAGGGCTAGCCCCCGCGACATGATATGCCCCAAAACACAACGTGGACACATCACAGAAAACAGAGATGTTTTTAGCAAAGTGCCTACCTGTAGATTTTGGCCTCTAGCTCAGCCGGCACCTAGGGAAACCTACCAAACCTGTGCATTTTTGAAAACTAGAGACTTAGGGGAATCCAAGATGGGGTGACTTGTGGGGCTCTGACCAGGTTCTGTTACCCAGAATCCTTTGCAAACCTCAAATTTTGGTTAAAAAAAAATACATTTTCGTCACATTTCGGTGACAGAAAGTTCTGGAATCTGAGAGGAGCCACAAATTTCCTTCCACCCAGCGCTCCCCAAAGTCTCCCGATAAAAATGGTACCTCACTTGTGTGGGTAGGCCAAGCCCCCGCGACAGGATATGCCCCAAAACACAACGTGGACACATCACAGAAAACAGAGATGTTTTTAGCAAAGTGCCTACCTGTAGATTTTTGCCTCTAGCTCAGCCGGCACCTAGGGAAACCTACCAAACCTGTGCATTTTTGAAAACTAGAGACCTAGGGGAATCCAAGATGGGGTGACTTGTGGGGCTCTGACCAGGTTCTGTTACCCAGAATCCTTTGCAAACCTCAACATCTGGCTAAAAAAAACACATTTTCTTCACTTTTCGGTGACAGAAAGTTCTGGAATCTGAGAGGAGCCACAAATTTCCTTCCACACATCGCTCCCCCAAGTCTCCCGATAAAAATGGTACCTCACTTGTGTGGGTAGGCCTAGCGTCCGCGACAGGATATGCCCCAAAACACAACGTGGACACATCACAGAAAACAGAGCTGTTTTTAGCAAAGTGCCTACCTGTAGATTTTGGCCTCTAGCTCAGCCGGCACCTAGGGAAACCTACAAAACCTGTGCATTTTTTAAAACTAGAGACCTAGGGGAATCCAAGATGGGGTGACTTGTGGGGCTCTGACCAGGTTCTGTTACCCAGAATCCTTTGCAAACCTCAAATTTTGGCTAAAAAAACACATTTTCGTCACATTTCGGTGACAGAAAGTTCTGGAATCTGAGATGAGCCACAAATTTCCTTCCACCCAGCGCTCCCCGAAGACTCCCGATAAAAATGGTACCTCACTTGTGTGGGTAGGCCTAGCCCCCGCGACAGGATATGCCCCAAAACACAACGTGGACACATCACAGAAAACAGAGATGTTTTTAGCAAAGTGCCTACCTGTAGATTTTGGCCTCTAGCTCAGTCGGCACCTAGGGAAACCTACCAAACCTGTCCATTTTTGAAAACTAGAGACCTAGGGGAATCTAAGATGGGGTGACTTGTGGGGCTCTGACCAGGTTCTGTTACCCAGAATCCTTTGCAAACCCCAAATTTTGGCTAAAATATCGCATTTTCCTCACATTTCGGTGACAGAAAGTTCTACAATCTGAGAGGAGCCACAAATTTCCTTACACCCAGCGTTCCCCCAAGTCTCCCGATAAAAATTATACCTCACTTGTGTGGGTAGGCCTAGCGGCCGCGACAGAACACACCCCAAAACACAACGTGGACACATCACAGAAAACAGAGCTGTTTTTAGCAAAGTGCCTACCTGTAGATTTTGGCCTCTAGCTCAGCCGGCACCTAGGGAAACCTACCAAAACTGTGCATTTATGAAAACTAGAGACCGAGGGGAATCCAAGATGGGGTGACTTGTGGGGCTCTGACCAGGTTCTGTTACCCAGAATCCTTTGCAAACCTCAAATTTTGGTTAAAAAAACACATTTTCGTCACATTTCGGTGACAGAAAGTTCTGGAATCTGAGAGGAGCCACAAATTTCCTTTCACCCAGCGCTCCCCAAAGTCTCCTGATAAAAATTTTACCTCACTTGTGTGGGTAGGGCTAGCCCCCGCGACATCATATGCCCCAAAACACAACGTGGACACATCACAGAAAACAGAGATGTTTTTAGCAAAGTGCCTACCTGTAGATTTTGGCCTCTAGCTCAGCCGGCACCTAGGGAAATGTTAGAAATGGGGTCTTTGGTTGACAGTCAGGTTACCCCCTGTTCAAGCAAGGACCCTCACTCTAGTTAGGATAAAAGAGAATCACCCTCAGCTAACCCCTGCTTACCCCCTTGGTAGCTTGGCAGAGCAGTAGGCTTAACCTCAGAGTGCTGGGCGTAAAGTATTTGTACCAACACACACAGTAACTTAATGAAAACACTACAAAATGACACAACACCAGTTTAGAAAAATAGGAAATATTTATCTAGACAAAACAAGACCAAAACGACAAAAATCCAACATACACAAGTCAAGTTATGATTTTTAAAAGGTTTAAAATAAAAAGAGTCTTTAGGTAGTTGTAACAACACACTAGCGCTGCTAGCGTGAAAATGTACCTGATTTGCGGCAAAAATAACCCCGCACGGGCGGTGTGCGTCGAAAATAACCCTGCACGGGTATATGCGTTGAAAACAGCTCGGCACGGCGAGGCGCGTCGAAAAAGCCAGCCACGCGACGGTCCGAAAGTCCCGCGGCGCTGGTTGCGATCTCTCAGCCTTCGTCAGCGATGCTGCGCGTCGTTTCTCCTGCTCCGGGCGTCGATTCTCCGGTCGCGTTTCCTGCGGCGTCGTTTCTCAGCTGCGGAGCCGGCGTCGCGTCGTTTTCTCAGCCGCGATCGGATTCGCGTCGATCTTTTCTCCGCACGGTGCGCGGTGCGTGTATTTTTGTCCTTAGGCTGCCAGCCTCTCCTTTCAGGGTCCCAGGAACTGGAAGGGCACCACAGAGCAGAGTAGGGGTCTCTCCAGAGACTCCAGGTGCTGGCAGGAAGAAGTCTTTGCTATCCCTGAGACTTCAATAACAGGAGGCAAGCTCTACATCAAGCCCTTGGAGATTTCTTCTTCAAGATGGAAGGCACACAAAGTCCAGTCTTTGCCCTCTTACTCTGGCAGAAGCAGCACTGCAGGAAAGCTCCACAAAGCACAGTCACAGGCAGGGCAGCACTTGTTCCTCAGCGATCAGCTCTTCTCCAGGCAGAGGTTCCCCTTGATTCCAGAAGTGTTTCTAAAGTTTGTAAGTTTGGGTGCCCTTCTTATACCCATTTTAGTCTTTGAAGTCACCTTCCTTCAAAGGGGACTCACACCTTCTTGTGAAATCCTGCCTTGCCCAGGCAAGGCCTCAGACACACACCAGGGGGTTGGAGACAGCATTGTCAGAGGCAGGCACAGTCCTTTCAGATGAGAGTGACCACTCCACCCCTCCCTCCTAGCAGAGACGGCTAATCAGGAAATGCAGATTACACCCCAGCTCCCTTTGTGTCACTGTCTGGTGTGAGGTGAAAAACAACCCAACTGTCAAACTGACCCAGACAGGGAATCCACAAACAAGGCAGAGTCACAGAATGGTTTAAGCAAGAAAATGCTCACTTTCTAAAAGTGGCATTTTCAAACGCACAATCTCAAAATCAACTTTACTAAAAGATGTATTTTTAAATTGTGAGTTCAGGGATCCCAAACTCCACCTGTCCATCTACTCTCTAGGGGAATCTACACTTTAATCATATTTAAAGGTAGCCCCCATATTATCCTATGAGAGAGACAGACCTTGCAACAGTGAAAACGAAATTGGCAGTATTTCACTGTCAGGACATATAAACCACATTACTATATGTCCTACCTTATCCATACACTGCACCCTGCCCTTGGGGCTACCTAGGGCATACCTTAGGGGTGCCTTACATGTAAGGAAAGGGAAGGTTTAGGCCTGGCAAGTGGGTACACTTGCCAAGTCGAATTTACAGTGTAAAAATACACACACAGACACTGCAGTGGCAGGTCTGAGACATGATTACAGAGCTACTTATGTGGGTGGCACAACCAGTGCTGCAGGCCCACTAGTAGCATTTGATTTACAGGCCCTGGCACCTCTAGTGCCCCTTACTAGGGACTTACTAGTAAATCAAATATGCCAATCATGGATAAACCACTTACATACAATTTAAACAGGAGAGCATATGCACTTTAGCACTGACTAGCAGTGGTAAAGTGCTCAGAGTTGAAAAGCCAACAGCAACATGTCAGAAAAATATAGGAGGCAGGAGGCAAAAAAGTCTGGGGATGACCCTGCAAAAGCAAAAGTCCAACAGGAAACCTACCAAACCTGTGCATTTTTGAAAACTAGAGACTTAGGGGAATCCAAGATGGGGTGACTTGTGGGGCTCTGACCAGGTTCTGTTACCCAGAATCCTTTGCAAACCTCAAATTTTGGTTAAAAAAATACATTTTCGTCACATTTCGGTGACAGAAAGTTCTGGAATCTGAGAGGAGCCACAAATTTCCTTCCACCCAGCGCTCCCCAAAGTCTCCCGATAAAAATGGTACCTCACTTGTGTGGGTAGGCCAAGCCCCCGCGACAGGATATGCCCCAAAACACAACGTGGACACATCACAGAAAACAGAGATGTTTTTAGCAAAGTGCCTACCTGTAGATTTTTGCCTCTAGCTCAGCCGGCACCTAGGGAAACCTACCAAACCTGTGCATTTTTGAAAACTAGAGACCTAGGGGAATCCAAGATGGGGTGACTTGTGGGGCTCTGACCAGGTTCTGTTACCCAGAATCCTTTGCAAACCTCAACATCTGGCTAAAAAAAACACATTTTCTTCACTTTTCGGTGACAGAAAGTTCTGGAATCTGAGAGGAGCCACAAATTTCCTTCCACACATCGCTCCCCCAAGTCTCCCGATAAAAATGGTACCTCACTTGTGTGGGTAGGCCTAGCGTCCGCGACAGGATATGCCCCAAAACACAACGTGGACACATCACAGAAAACAGAGCTGTTTTTAGCAAAGTGCCTACCTGTAGATTTTGGCCTCTAGCTCAGCCGGCACCTAGGGAAACCTACAAAACCTGTGCATTTTTGAAAACTAGAGACCTAGGGGAATCCAAGATGGGGTGACTTGTGGGGCTCTGACCAGGTTCTGTTACCCAGAATCCTTTGCAAACCTCAACATCTGGCTAAAAAAAACACATTTTCTTCACATTTCGGTGACAGAAAGTTCTGGAATCGGAGAGGAGCCACAAATTTCCTTCCACACAGCGCTCCCCCAAGTCTCCCGATAAAAATGGTACCTCACTTGTGTGGGTAGGCCTAGCGCCCGCGACAGGATATGCCCCAAAACACAACGTGGACACATCACAGAAAACAGAGCTGTTTTTAGCAAAGTGCCTACCTGTAGATTTTGGCCTCTAGCTCAGCCGGCACCCAGGGAAACCTACCAAACCTGTGCATTTTTTAAAACTAGAGACCTAGGGGAATCCAAGATGGGGTGACTTGTGGGGCTCTGACCAGGTTCTGTTACCCAGAATCCTTTGCAAACCTCAAATTTTGGTTAAAAAAACACATTTTCGTCACATTTCGGTGACAGAAAGTTCTGGAATCTGAGAGGAGCCACAAATTTCCTTCCACCCAGCGCTCCCCAAAGTCTCCCGATAAAAATGGTACCTCACTTGTGTGGGTAGGCCAAGCCCCCGCGACAGGATATGCCCCAAAACACAACGTGGACACATCACAGAAAACAGAGATGTTTTTAGCAAAGTG
This sequence comes from Pleurodeles waltl, assembly GCF_031143425.1. Classification (NCBI taxonomy): domain Eukaryota; kingdom Metazoa; phylum Chordata; class Amphibia; order Caudata; family Salamandridae; genus Pleurodeles; species Pleurodeles waltl. The sequence goes on from NC_090439.1 coordinate 35,186,554, forward strand.
CCTACCTGTAGATTTTTGCCTCTAGCTCAGCCGGCACCTAGGGAAACGTACCATACCTGTGCATTTTGTAAAACTAGAGACCTAGGGGAATCCAAGATGGGGTGACTTGTGGGGCTCTGACCAGGTTCTGTTACCCAGAATCCTTTGCAAACCTCAACATCTGGTTAAAAAAAACACATTTTCTTCACATTTCGGTGACAGAAAGTTCTGGAATATGAGAGGAGCCACAAATTTCCTTCCACACAGCACTCCCCCAAGTCTCCCGATAAAAATGGTACCTCACTTGTGTGGGTAGGCCTAGCGCCCGCGACAGGATATGCCCCAAAACACAACGTGGACACATCACAGAAAACAGAGCTGTTTTTAGCAAAGTGCCTACCTGTAGATTTTGGCCTCTAGCTCAGCCGGCACCTATGGAAACCTACAAAACCTGTGCATTTTTGAAAACTAGAGACCTAGGGGAATCCAAGATGGGGTGACTTGTGGGGCTCTGACCAGGTTCTGTTACCCAGAATCCTTTGCAAACCTCAAATTTTGGCTAAAAAAACACATTTTCGTCACATTTCGGTGACAGAAAGTTCTGGAATCTGAGATGAGCCACAAATTTCCTTCCACCCAGCGCTCCCCAAAGACTCCCGATAAAAATGGTACCTCACTTGTGTGGGTAGGCCTAGCCCCCGCGACAGGATATGCCCCAAAACACAACGTGGACACATCACAGAAAACAGAGATGTTTTTAGCAAAGTGCCTACCTGTAGATTTTGGCCTCTAGCTCAGCCGGCACCTAGGGAAACCTACCAAACCTGTCCATTTTTGAAAACTAGAGACCTAGGGGAATCCAAGATGGGGTGACTTGTGGGGCTCTGACCAGGTTCTGTTACCCAGAATCCTTTGCAAACCTCAAATTTTGGCTAAAAAATCGCATTTTCCTCACATTTCGGTGACAGAAAGTTCTACAATCGGAGAGGAGCCACAAATTTCCTTACACCCAGCGTTCCCCCAAGTCTCCCGATAAAAATGATACCTCACTTGTGTGGGTAGGCCAAGCCCCCGCGACAGGATATGCCCCAAAACACAACGTGGACACATCACAGAAAACAGAGATGTTTTTAGCAAAGTGCCTACCTGTAGATTTTGGCCTCTAGCTCAGCCGGCACCTAGGGAAACCTACAAAACCTGTGCATTTTTGAAAACTAGAGACCTAGGGGAATCCAAGATGGGGTGACTTGTGGGGCTCTGACCAGGTTCTGTTACCCAGAATCCTTTGCAAACCTCAACATCTGGCTAAAAAAAACACATTTTCTTCACATTTCGGTGACAGAAAGTTCTGGAATCGGAGAGGAGCCACAAATTTCCTTCCACACAGCGCTCCCCCAAGTCTCCCGATAAAAATGGTACCTCACTTGTGTGGGTAGGCCTAGCGCCCGCGACAGGATATGCCCCAAAACACAACGTGGACACATCACAGAAAACAGAGCTGTTTTTAGCAAAGTGCCTACCTGTAGATTTTGGCCTCTAGCTCAGCCGGCACCCAGGGAAACCTACCAAACCTGTGCATTTTTTAAAACTAGAGACCTAGGGGAATCCAAGATGGGGTGACTTGTGGGGCTCTGACCAGGTTCTGTTACCCAGAATCCTTTGCAAACCTCAAATTTTGGTTAAAAAAACACATTTTCGTCACATTTCGGTGACAGAAAGTTCTGGAATCTGAGAGGAGCCACAAATTTCCTTCCACCCAGCGCTCCCCAAAGTCTCCCGATAAAAATGGTACCTCACTTGTGTGGGTAGGCCAAGCCCCCGCGACAGGATATGCCCCAAAACACAACGTGGACATATCACAGAAAACAGAGATGTTTTTAGCAAAGTGCCTACCTGTAGATTTTTGCCTCTAGCTCAGCCGGCACCTGGGGAAACCTACCAAACCTGTGCATTTTTGAAAACTAGAGACCTAGGGGAATCCAAGATGGGGTGACTTGTGGGGCTCTGACCAGGTTCTGTTACCCAGAATCCATTGCAAACCTCAACATCTGGCTAAAAAAAACACATTTTCTTCACATTTCGGTGACAGAAAGTTCTGGAATATGAGAGGAGCCACAAATTTCCTTCCACACAGCGCTCCCCCCAAGTCTCCCGATAAAAATGGTACCTCACTTGTGTGGGTAGGCCTAGCGCCCGCGACAGGATATGCCCCAAAACACAACGTGGACACATCACAGAAAACAGAGCTGTTTTTAGCAAAGTGCCTACCTGTAGATTTTGGTCTCTAGCTCAGCTGGCACCTAGGGAAACCTACAAAACCTGTGCATTTTTTAAAACTAGAGACCTAGGGGAATCCAAGATGGGGTGACTTGTGGGGCTCTGACCAGGTTCTGTTACCCAGAATCCTTTGCAAACCTCAACATCTGGCTAAAAAAAACACATTTTCTTCACATTTCGGTGACAGAAAGTTCTGGAATCGGAGAGGAGCCACAAATTTCCTTCCACACAGCGCTCCCCCAAGTCTCCCGATAAAAATGGTACCTCACTTGTGTGGGTAGGCCTAGCGCCCGCGACAGGATATGCCCCAAAACACAACGTGGACACATCACAGAAAACAGAGCTGTTTTTAGCAAAGTGCCTACCTGTAGATTTTGGCCTCTAGCTCAGCCGGCACCCAGGGAAACCTACCAAACCTGTGCATTTTTTAAAACTAGAGACCTAGGGGAATCCAAGATGGGGTGACTTGTGGGGCTCTGACCAGGTTCTGTTACCCAGAATCCTTTGCAAACCTCAAATTTTGGCTAAAAAATCGCATTTTCCTCACATTTCGGTGACAGAAAGTTCTACAATCGGAGAGGAGCCACAAATTTCCTTACACCCAGCGTTCCCCCAAGTCTCCCGATAAAAATGATACCTCACTTGTGTGGGTAGGCCAAGCCCCCGCGACAGGATATGCCCCAAAACACAACGTGGACACATCACAGAAAACAGAGATGTTTTTAGCAAAGTGCCTACCTGTAGATTTTGGCCTCTAGCTCAGCCGGCACCTAGGGAAACCTACAAAACCTGTGCATTTTTGAAAACTAGAGACCTAGGGGAATCCAAGATGGGGTGACTTGTGGGGCTCTGACCAGGTTCTGTTACCCAGAATCCTTTGCAAACCTCAACATCTGGCTAAAAAAAACACATTTTCTTCACATTTCGGTGACAGAAAGTTCTGGAATCGGAGAGGAGCCACAAATTTCCTTCCACACAGCGCTCCCCCAAGTCTCCCGATAAAAATGGTACCTCACTTGTGTGGGTAGGCCTAGCGCCCGCGACAGGATATGCCCCAAAACACAACGTGGACACATCACAGAAAACAGAGCTGTTTTTAGCAAAGTGCCTACCTGTAGATTTTGGCCTCTAGCTCAGCCGGCACCCAGGGAAACCTACCAAACCTGTGCATTTTTTTAAACTAGAGACCTAGGGGAATCCAAGATGGGGTGACTTGTGGGGCTCTGACCAGGTTCTGTTACCCAGAATCCTTTGCAAACCTCAAATTTTGGTTAAAAAAACACATTTTCGTCACATTTCGGTGACAGAAAGTTCTGGAATCTGAGAGGAGCCACAAATTTCCTTCCACCCAGCGCTCCCCAAAGTCTCCCGATAAAAATGGTACCTCACTTGTGTGGGTAGGCCAAGCCCCCGCGACAGGATATGCCCCAAAACACAACGTGGACATATCACAGAAAACAGAGATGTTTTTAGCAAAGTGCCTACCTGTAGATTTTTGCCTCTAGCTCAGCCGGCACCTGGGGAAACCTACCAAACCTGTGCATTTTTGAAAACTAGAGACCTAGGGGAATCCAAGATGGGGTGACTTGTGGGGCTCTGACCAGGTTCTGTTACCCAGAATCCTTTGCAAACCTCAACATCTGGCTAAAAAAAACACATTTTCTTCACATTTCGGTGACAGAAAGTTCTGGAATCTGAGAGGAGCCACAAATTTCCTTGCACACAGCGCTCCCCCAAGTCTCCCGATAAAAATGGTACCTCACTTGTGTGGGTAGGCCTAGCGCCCGCGACAGGATATGCCCCAAAACACAACGTGGACACATCACAGAAAACAGAGCTGTTTTTAGCAAAGTGCCTACCTGTAGATTTTGGTCTCTAGCTCAGCCGGCACCTAGGGAAACCTACAAAACCTGTGCATTTTTTAAAACTAGAGACCTAGGGGAATCCAAGATGGGGTGACTTGTGGGGCTCTGACCAGGTTCTGTTTCCCAGAATCCTTTGCAAACCTCAACATCTGGCTAAAAAAAACACATTTTCTTCATATTTCGGTTTCAGAAAGTTCTGGAATCTGAGAGGAGCCACAAATTTCCTTTCACCCAGCGCTCCCCAAAGTCTCCTGATAAAAATGGTACCTCACTTGTGTGGGTAGGGCTAGCCCCCGCGACATGATATGCCCCAAAACACAACGTGGACACATCACAGAAAACAGAGATGTTTTTAGCAAAGTGCCTACCTGTAGATTTTGGCCTCTAGCTCAGCCGGCACCTAGGGAAACCTACCAAACCTGTGCATTTTTGAAAACTAGAGACTTAGGGGAATCCAAGATGGGGTGACTTGTGGGGCTCTGACCAGGTTCTGTTACCCAGAATCCTTTGCAAACCTCAAATTTTGGTTAAAAAAAAATACATTTTCGTCACATTTCGGTGACAGAAAGTTCTGGAATCTGAGAGGAGCCACAAATTTCCTTCCACCCAGCGCTCCCCAAAGTCTCCCGATAAAAATGGTACCTCACTTGTGTGGGTAGGCCAAGCCCCCGCGACAGGATATGCCCCAAAACACAACGTGGACACATCACAGAAAACAGAGATGTTTTTAGCAAAGTGCCTACCTGTAGATTTTTGCCTCTAGCTCAGCCGGCACCTAGGGAAACCTACCAAACCTGTGCATTTTTGAAAACTAGAGACCTAGGGGAATCCAAGATGGGGTGACTTGTGGGGCTCTGACCAGGTTCTGTTACCCAGAATCCTTTGCAAACCTCAACATCTGGCTAAAAAAAACACATTTTCTTCACTTTTCGGTGACAGAAAGTTCTGGAATCTGAGAGGAGCCACAAATTTCCTTCCACACATCGCTCCCCCAAGTCTCCCGATAAAAATGGTACCTCACTTGTGTGGGTAGGCCTAGCGTCCGCGACAGGATATGCCCCAAAACACAACGTGGACACATCACAGAAAACAGAGCTGTTTTTAGCAAAGTGCCTACCTGTAGATTTTGGCCTCTAGCTCAGCCGGCACCTAGGGAAACCTACAAAACCTGTGCATTTTTTAAAACTAGAGACCTAGGGGAATCCAAGATGGGGTGACTTGTGGGGCTCTGACCAGGTTCTGTTACCCAGAATCCTTTGCAAACCTCAAATTTTGGCTAAAAAAACACATTTTCGTCACATTTCGGTGACAGAAAGTTCTGGAATCTGAGATGAGCCACAAATTTCCTTCCACCCAGCGCTCCCCGAAGACTCCCGATAAAAATGGTACCTCACTTGTGTGGGTAGGCCTAGCCCCCGCGACAGGATATGCCCCAAAACACAACGTGGACACATCACAGAAAACAGAGATGTTTTTAGCAAAGTGCCTACCTGTAGATTTTGGCCTCTAGCTCAGTCGGCACCTAGGGAAACCTACCAAACCTGTCCATTTTTGAAAACTAGAGACCTAGGGGAATCTAAGATGGGGTGACTTGTGGGGCTCTGACCAGGTTCTGTTACCCAGAATCCTTTGCAAACCCCAAATTTTGGCTAAAATATCGCATTTTCCTCACATTTCGGTGACAGAAAGTTCTACAATCTGAGAGGAGCCACAAATTTCCTTACACCCAGCGTTCCCCCAAGTCTCCCGATAAAAATTATACCTCACTTGTGTGGGTAGGCCTAGCGGCCGCGACAGAACACACCCCAAAACACAACGTGGACACATCACAGAAAACAGAGCTGTTTTTAGCAAAGTGCCTACCTGTAGATTTTGGCCTCTAGCTCAGCCGGCACCTAGGGAAACCTACCAAAACTGTGCATTTATGAAAACTAGAGACCGAGGGGAATCCAAGATGGGGTGACTTGTGGGGCTCTGACCAGGTTCTGTTACCCAGAATCCTTTGCAAACCTCAAATTTTGGTTAAAAAAACACATTTTCGTCACATTTCGGTGACAGAAAGTTCTGGAATCTGAGAGGAGCCACAAATTTCCTTTCACCCAGCGCTCCCCAAAGTCTCCTGATAAAAATTTTACCTCACTTGTGTGGGTAGGGCTAGCCCCCGCGACATCATATGCCCCAAAACACAACGTGGACACATCACAGAAAACAGAGATGTTTTTAGCAAAGTGCCTACCTGTAGATTTTGGCCTCTAGCTCAGCCGGCACCTAGGGAAATGTTAGAAATGGGGTCTTTGGTTGACAGTCAGGTTACCCCCTGTTCAAGCAAGGACCCTCACTCTAGTTAGGATAAAAGAGAATCACCCTCAGCTAACCCCTGCTTACCCCCTTGGTAGCTTGGCAGAGCAGTAGGCTTAACCTCAGAGTGCTGGGCGTAAAGTATTTGTACCAACACACACAGTAACTTAATGAAAACACTACAAAATGACACAACACCAGTTTAGAAAAATAGGAAATATTTATCTAGACAAAACAAGACCAAAACGACAAAAATCCAACATACACAAGTCAAGTTATGATTTTTAAAAGGTTTAAAATAAAAAGAGTCTTTAGGTAGTTGTAACAACACACTAGCGCTGCTAGCGTGAAAATGTACCTGATTTGCGGCAAAAATAACCCCGCACGGGCGGTGTGCGTCGAAAATAACCCTGCACGGGTATATGCGTTGAAAACAGCTCGGCACGGCGAGGCGCGTCGAAAAAGCCAGCCACGCGACGGTCCGAAAGTCCCGCGGCGCTGGTTGCGATCTCTCAGCCTTCGTCAGCGATGCTGCGCGTCGTTTCTCCTGCTCCGGGCGTCGATTCTCCGGTCGCGTTTCCTGCGGCGTCGTTTCTCAGCTGCGGAGCCGGCGTCGCGTCGTTTTCTCAGCCGCGATCGGATTCGCGTCGATCTTTTCTCCGCACGGTGCGCGGTGCGTGTATTTTTGTCCTTAGGCTGCCAGCCTCTCCTTTCAGGGTCCCAGGAACTGGAAGGGCACCACAGAGCAGAGTAGGGGTCTCTCCAGAGACTCCAGGTGCTGGCAGGAAGAAGTCTTTGCTATCCCTGAGACTTCAATAACAGGAGGCAAGCTCTACATCAAGCCCTTGGAGATTTCTTCTTCAAGATGGAAGGCACACAAAGTCCAGTCTTTGCCCTCTTACTCTGGCAGAAGCAGCACTGCAGGAAAGCTCCACAAAGCACAGTCACAGGCAGGGCAGCACTTGTTCCTCAGCGATCAGCTCTTCTCCAGGCAGAGGTTCCCCTTGATTCCAGAAGTGTTTCTAAAGTTTGTAAGTTTGGGTGCCCTTCTTATACCCATTTTAGTCTTTGAAGTCACCTTCCTTCAAAGGGGACTCACACCTTCTTGTGAAATCCTGCCTTGCCCAGGCAAGGCCTCAGACACACACCAGGGGGTTGGAGACAGCATTGTCAGAGGCAGGCACAGTCCTTTCAGATGAGAGTGACCACTCCACCCCTCCCTCCTAGCAGAGACGGCTAATCAGGAAATGCAGATTACACCCCAGCTCCCTTTGTGTCACTGTCTGGTGTGAGGTGAAAAACAACCCAACTGTCAAACTGACCCAGACAGGGAATCCACAAACAAGGCAGAGTCACAGAATGGTTTAAGCAAGAAAATGCTCACTTTCTAAAAGTGGCATTTTCAAACGCACAATCTCAAAATCAACTTTACTAAAAGATGTATTTTTAAATTGTGAGTTCAGGGATCCCAAACTCCACCTGTCCATCTACTCTCTAGGGGAATCTACACTTTAATCATATTTAAAGGTAGCCCCCATATTATCCTATGAGAGAGACAGACCTTGCAACAGTGAAAACGAAATTGGCAGTATTTCACTGTCAGGACATATAAACCACATTACTATATGTCCTACCTTATCCATACACTGCACCCTGCCCTTGGGGCTACCTAGGGCATACCTTAGGGGTGCCTTACATGTAAGGAAAGGGAAGGTTTAGGCCTGGCAAGTGGGTACACTTGCCAAGTCGAATTTACAGTGTAAAAATACACACACAGACACTGCAGTGGCAGGTCTGAGACATGATTACAGAGCTACTTATGTGGGTGGCACAACCAGTGCTGCAGGCCCACTAGTAGCATTTGATTTACAGGCCCTGGCACCTCTAGTGCCCCTTACTAGGGACTTACTAGTAAATCAAATATGCCAATCATGGATAAACCACTTACATACAATTTAAACAGGAGAGCATATGCACTTTAGCACTGACTAGCAGTGGTAAAGTGCTCAGAGTTGAAAAGCCAACAGCAACATGTCAGAAAAATATAGGAGGCAGGAGGCAAAAAAGTCTGGGGATGACCCTGCAAAAGCAAAAGTCCAACAGGAAACCTACCAAACCTGTGCATTTTTGAAAACTAGAGACTTAGGGGAATCCAAGATGGGGTGACTTGTGGGGCTCTGACCAGGTTCTGTTACCCAGAATCCTTTGCAAACCTCAAATTTTGGTTAAAAAAATACATTTTCGTCACATTTCGGTGACAGAAAGTTCTGGAATCTGAGAGGAGCCACAAATTTCCTTCCACCCAGCGCTCCCCAAAGTCTCCCGATAAAAATGGTACCTCACTTGTGTGGGTAGGCCAAGCCCCCGCGACAGGATATGCCCCAAAACACAACGTGGACACATCACAGAAAACAGAGATGTTTTTAGCAAAGTGCCTACCTGTAGATTTTTGCCTCTAGCTCAGCCGGCACCTAGGGAAACCTACAAAACCTGTGCATTTTTGAAAACTAGAGACCTAGGGGAATCCAAGATGGGGTGACTTGTGGGGCTCTGACCAGGTTCTGTTACCCAGAATCCTTTGCAAACCTCAACATCTGGCTAAAAAAAACACATTTTCTTCACATTTCGGTGACAGAAAGTTCTGGAATCGGAGAGGAGCCACAAATTTCCTTCCACCCAGCGCTCCCCAAAGTCTCCCGATAAAAATGGTACCTCACTTGTGTGGGTAGGCCAAGCCCCCGCGACAGGATATGCCCCAAAACACAACGTGGACACATCACAGAAAACAGAGATGTTTTTAGCAAAGTGCCTACCTGTAGATTTTTGCCTCTAGCTCAGCCGGCACCTAGGGAAACCTACAAAACCTGTGCATTTTTGAAAACTAGAGACCTAGGGGAATCCAAGATGGGGTGACTTGTGGGGCTCTGACCAGGTTCTGTTACCCAGAATCCTTTGCAAACCTCAAATTTTGGTTAAAAAAATACATTTTCGTCACATTTCGGTGACAGAAAGTTCTGGAATCTGAGAGGAGCCACAAATTTCCTTCCACCCAGCGCTCCCCAAAGTCTCCCGATAAAAATGGTACCTCACTTGTGTGGGTAGGCCAAGCCCCCGCGACAGGATATGCCCCAAAACACAACGTGGACACATCACAGAAAACAGAGATGTTTTTAGCAAAGTGCCTACCTGTAGATTTTTGCCTCTAGCTCAGCCGGCACCTAGGGAAACCTACCAAACCTGTGCATTTTTGAAAACTAGAGACCTAGGGGAATCCAAGATGGGGTGACTTGTGGGGCTCTGACCAGGTTCTGTTACCCAGAATCCTTTGCAAACCTCAACATCTGGCTAAAAAAAACACATTTTCTTCACTTTTCGGTGACAGAAAGTTCTGGAATCTGAGAGGAGCCACAAATTTCCTTCCACACATCGCTCCCCCAAGTCTCCCGATAAAAATGGTACCTCACTTGTGTGGGTAGGCCTAGCGTCCGCGACAGGATATGCCCCAAAACACAACGTGGACACATCACAGAAAACAGAGCTGTTTTTAGCAAAGTGCCTACCTGTAGATTTTGGCCTCTAGCTCAGCCGGCACCTAGGGAAACCTACAAAACCTGTGCATTTTTGAAAACTAGAGACCTAGGGGAATCCAAGATGGGGTGACTTGTGGGGCTCTGACCAGGTTCTGTTACCCAGAATCCTTTGCAAACCTCAACATCTGGCTAAAAAAAACACATTTTCTTCACATTTCGGTGACAGAAAGTTCTGGAATCGGAGAGGAGCCACAAATTTCCTTCCACACAGCGCTCCCCCAAGTCTCCCGATAAAAATGGTACCTCACTTGTGTGGGTAGGCCTAGCGCCCGCGACAGGATATGCCCCAAAACACAACGTGGACACATCACAGAAAACAGAGCTGTTTTTAGCAAAGTGCCTACCTGTAGATTTTGGCCTCTAGCTCAGCCGGCACCCAGGGAAACCTACCAAACCTGTGCATTTTTTAAAACTAGAGACCTAGGGGAATCCAAGATGGGGTGACTTGTGGGGCTCTGACCAGGTTCTGTTACCCAGAATCCTTTGCAAACCTCAAATTTTGGTTAAAAAAACACATTTTCGTCACATTTCGGTGACAGAAAGTTCTGGAATCTGAGAGGAGCCACAAATTTCCTTCCACCCAGCGCTCCCCAAAGTCTCCCGATAAAAATGGTACCTCACTTGTGTGGGTAGGCCAAGCCCCCGCGACAGGATATGCCCCAAAACACAACGTGGACACATCACAGAAAACAGAGATGTTTTTAGCAAAGTGCCTACCTGTAGATTTTTGCCTCTAGCTCAGCCGGCACCTAGGGAAACGTACCATACCTGTGCATTTTGTAAAACTAGAGACCTAGGGGAATCCAAGATGGGGTGACTTGTGGGGCTCTGACCAGGTTCTGTTACCCAGAATCCTTTGCAAACCTCAACATCTGGTTAAAAAAAACACATTTTCTTCACATTTCGGTGACAGAAAGTTCTGGAATATGAGAGGAGCCACAAATTTCCTTCCACACAGCGCTCCCCCAAGTCTCCCGATAAAAATGGTACCTCACTTGTGTGGGTAGGCCTAGCGCCCGCGACAGGATATGCCCCAAAACACAACGTGGACACATCACAGAAAACAGAGCTGTTTTTAGCAAAGTGCCTACCTGTAGATTTTGGCCTCTAGCTCAGCCGGCACCTATGGAAACCTACAAAACCTGTGCATTTTTGAAAACTAGAGACCTAGGGGAATCCAAGATGGGGTGACTTGTGGGGCTCTGACCAGGTTCTGTTACCCAGAATCCTTTGCAAACCTCAAATTTTGGCTAAAAAAACACATTTTCGTCACATTTCGGTGACAGAAAGTTCTGGAATCTGAGATGAGCCACAAATTTCCTTCCACCCAGCGCTCCCCAAAGACTCCCGATAAAAATGGTACCTCACTTGTGTGGGTAGGCCTAGCCCCCGCGACAGGATATGCCCCAAAACACAACGTGGACACATCACAGAAAACAGAGATGTTTTTAGCAAAGTGCCTACCTGTAGATTTTGGCCTCTAGCTCAGCCGGCACCTAGGGAAACCTACCAAACCTGTCCATTTTTGAAAACTAGAGACCTAGGGGAATCCAAGATGGGGTGACTTGTGGGGCTCTGACCAGGTTCTGTTACCCAGAATCCTTTGCAAACCTCAAATTTTGGCTAAAAAATCGCATTTTCCTCACATTTCGGTGACAGAAAGTTCTACAATCGGAGAGGAGCCACAAATTTCCTTACACCCAGCGTTCCCCCAAGTCTCCCGATAAAAATGATACCTCACTTGTGTGGGTAGGCCAAGCCCCCGCGACAGGATATGCCCCAAAACACAACGTGGACACATCACAGAAAACAGAGATGTTTTTAGCAAAGTGCCTACCTGTAGATTTTGGCCTCTAGCTCAGCCGGCACCTAGGGAAACCTACAAAACCTGTGCATTTTTGAAAACTAGAGACCTAGGGGAATCCAAGATGGGGTGACTTGTGGGGCTCTGACCAGGTTCTGTTACCCAGAATCCTTTGCAAACCTCAACATCTGGCTAAAAAAAACACATTTTCTTCACATTTCGGTGACAGAAAGTTCTGGAATCGGAGAGGAGCCACAAATTTCCTTCCACACAGCGCTCCCCCAAGTCTCCCGATAAAAATGGTACCTCACTTGTGTGGGTAGGCCTAGCGCCCGAGACAGGATATGCCCCAAAACACAACGTGGACACATCACAGAAAACAGAGCTGTTTTTAGCAAAGTGCCTACCTGTAGATTTTGGCCTCTAGCTCAGCCGGCACCCAGGGAAACCTACCAAACCTGTGCATTTTTTAAAACTAGAGACCTAGGGGAATCCAAGATGGGGTGACTTGTGGGGCTCTGACCAGGTTCTGTTACCCAGAATCCTTTGCAAACCTCAAATTTTGGTTAAAAAAACACATTTTCGTCACATTTCGGTGACAGAAAGTTCTGGAATCTGAGAGGAGCCACAAATTTCCTTCCACCCAGCGCTCCCCAAAGTCTCCCGATAAAAATGGTACCTCACTTGTGTGGGTAGGCCAAGCCCCCGCGACAGGATATGCCCCAAAACACAACGTGGACATATCACAGAAAACAGAGATGTTTTTAGCAAAGTGCCTACCTGTAGATTTTTGCCTCTAGCTCAGCCGGCACCTGGGGAAACCTACCAAACCTGTGCATTTTTGAAAACTAGAGACCTAGGGGAATCCAAGATGGGGTGACTTGTGGGGCTCTGACCAGGTTCTGTTACCCAGAATCCATTGCAAACCTCAACATCTGGCTAAAAAAAACACATTTTCTTCACATTTCGGTGACAGAAAGTTCTGGAATATGAGAGGAGCCACAAATTTCCTTCCACACAGCGCTCCCCCAAGTCTCCCGATAAAAATGGTACCTCACTTGTGTGGGTAGGCCTAGCGCCCGCGACAGGATATGCCCCAAAACACAACGTGGACACATCACAGAAAACAGAGCTGTTTTTAGCAAAGTGCCTACCTGTAGATTTTGGTCTCTAGCTCAGCTGGCACCTAGGGAAACCTACAAAACCTGTGCATTTTTTAAAACTAGAGACCTAGGGGAATCCAAGATGGGGTGACTTGTGGGGCTCTGACCAGGTTCTGTTACCCAGAATCCTTTGCAAACCTCAACATCTGGCTAAAAAAAACACATTTTCTTCACATTTCGGTGACAGAAAGTTCTGGAATCGGAGAGGAGCCACAAATTTCCTTCCACACAGCGCTCCCCCAAGTCTCCCGATAAAAATGGTACCTCACTTGTGTGGGTAGGCCTAGCGCCCGCGACAGGATATGCCCCAAAACACAACGTGGACACATCACAGAAAACAGAGCTGTTTTTAGCAAAGTGCCTACCTGTAGATTTTGGCCTCTAGCTCAGCCGGCACCCAGGGAAACCTACCAAACCTGTGCATTTTTTAAAACTAGAGACCTAGGGGAATCCAAGATGGGGTGACTTGTGGGGCTCTGACCAGGTTCTGTTACCCAGAATCCTTTGCAAACCTCAAATTTTGGCTAAAAAATCGCATTTTCCTCACATTTCGGTGACAGAAAGTTCTACAATCGGAGAGGAGCCACAAATTTCCTTACACCCAGCGTTCCCCCAAGTCTCCCGATAAAAATGATACCTCACTTGTGTGGGTAGGCCAAGCCCCCGCGACAGGATATGCCCCAAAACACAACGTGGACACATCACAGAAAACAGAGATGTTTTTAGCAAAGTGCCTACCTGTAGATTTTGGCCTCTAGCTCAGCCGGCACCTAGGGAAACCTACAAAACCTGTGCATTTTTGAAAACTAGAGACCTAGGGGAATCCAAGATGGGGTGACTTGTGGGGCTCTGACCAGGTTCTGTTACCCAGAATCCTTTGCAAACCTCAACATCTGGCTAAAAAAAACACATTTTCTTCACATTTCGGTGACAGAAAGTTCTGGAATCGGAGAGGAGCCACAAATTTCCTTCCACACAGCGCTCCCCCAAGTCTCCCGATAAAAATGGTACCTCACTTGTGTGGGTAGGCCTAGCGCCCGCGACAGGATATGCCCCAAAACACAACGTGGACACATCACAGAAAACAGAGCTGTTTTTAGCAAAGTGCCTACCTGTTGATTTTGGCCTCTAGCTCAGCCGGCACCCAGGGAAACCTACCAAACCTGTGCATTTTTTTAAACTAGAGACCTAGGGGAATCCAAGATGGGGTGACTTGTGGGGCTCTGACCAGGTTCTGTTACCCAGAATCCTTTGCAAACCTCAAATTTTGGTTAAAAAAACACATTTTCGTCACATTTCGGTGACAGAAAGTTCTGGAATCTGAGAGGAGCCACAAATTTCCTTCCACCCAGCGCTCCCCAAAGTCTCCCGATAAAAATGGTACCTCACTTGTGTGGGTAGGCCAAGCCCCCGCGACAGGATATGCCCCAAAACACAACGTGGACATATCACAGAAAACAGAGATGTTTTTAGCAAAGTGCCTACCTGTAGATTTTTGCCTCTAGCTCAGCCGGCACCTGGGGAAACCTACCAAACCTGTGCATTTTTGAAAACTAGAGACCTAGGGGAATCCAAGATGGGGTGACTTGTGGGGCTCTGACCAGGTTCTGTTACCCAGAATCCTTTGCAAACCTCAACATCTGGCTAAAAAAAACACATTTTCTTCACATTTCGGTGACAGAAAGTTCTGGAATCTGAGAGGAGCCACAAATTTCCTTGCACACAGCGCTCCCCCAAGTCTCCCGATAAAAATGGTACCTCACTTGTGTGGGTAGGCCTAGCGCCCGCGACAGGATATGCCCCAAAACACAACGTGGACACATCACAGAAAACAGAGCTGTTTTTAGCAAAGTGCCTACCTGTAGATTTTGGTCTCTAGCTCAGCCGGCACCTAGGGAAACCTACAAAACCTGTGCATTTTTTAAAACTAGAGACCTAGCGGAATCTAAGATGGGGTGACTTGTGGGGCTCTGACCAGGTTCTGTTTCCCAGAATCCTTTGCAAACCTCAACATCTGGCTAAAAAAAACACATTTTCTTCATATTTCGGTTTCAGAAAGTTCTGGAATCTGAGAGGAGCCACAAATTTCCTTCCACACAGCGCTCACCCACGTCTCCCGATAAAAATGGTACCTCACTTGTGTGGGTAGGCCTAGCGCCCGCGACAGGATATGCTCCAAAACACAACGTGGACACATCACAGCAAACAGAGCTGTTTTTAGCAAAGTGCCTACCTGTAGATTTTGGCCTCTAGCTCAGCTGGCACCTAGGGAAACCTACCAAACCTGTGCATTTTTGAAAACTAGAGACCTAGGGGAATCCAAGATGGGGTAACATGTGGGGCTCTGACCAGGTTCTGTTACCCAGAATCCTTTGCAAACCTCAAATTGTGGCTAAAAAAACACATTACGTCACATTTCGGTGACAGAAAGTTCTGGAATCTGAGATGAGCCACAAATTTCCTTCCACCCAGCGCTCCCCAAAGACTCCCGATAAAAATGATACCTCACTTGTGTGGGTGGGCCTGGCGGCCGCGACAGGACACACCCCAAAACGCAACGTGGACACATCCCATTTTTTGAAAGAAAACAGAACTGTTTTTTGCAAAGTGCCTACCTGTAGATTTTGGTCTCTAGCTCTGCACGGCACCTAGAGAAACCTACCAAACCTGTGCATTTCTGAAGACTAGAGACCTAGGGGAATCCAAGATGGGGTGACTTGTGGGGCTCTGACCAGGTTCTGTTACCCAGAATCCTTTGCAAACCTCAAATTTTGGTTAAAAAAACACATTTTCGTCACATTTCGGTGACAGAAAGTTCTGGAATCTGAGAGGAGCCACAAATGTCCTTCCACCCAGCGCTCCCCAAAGTCTCCCGATAAAAATGGTACCTTACTTGTGTGGGTAGGCCTAGCCCCCGCGACAGGATATGCCCCAAAACACAACGTGGACACATCACAGAAAACAGAGATGTTTTTAGCAAAGTGCCTACCTGTAGATTTTGGCCTCTAGCTCAGCCGGCACCTAGGGAAACCTACCAAACCTGTGCATTTTTGAAAACTAGAGACCTAGGGGAATCCAAGATGGGGTGACTTGTGGGGCTCTGACCAGGTTCTTTTACCCAGAATCCTTTGCAAACCTCAACATCTGGCTAAAAAAAACACATTTTCTTCACTTTTTGGTGACAGAAAGTTCTGGAATCTGAGAGGAGCCACAAATTTCCTTCCACACAGCGCTCCCCCAAGTCTCCCGATAAAAATGGTACCTCACTTGTGTGGGTAGGCCTAGCGTCCGCGACAGGATATGCCCCAAAACACAACGTGGACACATCACAGAAAACAGAGCTGTTTTTAGCAAAGTGCCTACCTGTAGATTTTGGCCTCTAGCTCAGCCGGCACCTAGGGAAACCTACCAAACCTGTCCATTTTTGAAAACTAGAGACCTAGGGGAATCCAAGATGGGGTAAATTGTGGGGCTCTGACCAGGTTCTGTTACCCAGAATCCATTGCAAACCTCAACATCTGGCTAAAAAAAACACATTTTCTTCACATTTCGGTGACAGAAAGTTCTGGAATCTGAGAGGAGCCACAAATTTCCTTCCACACAGCGCTCCCCCAAGTCTCCCGATAAAAATGGTACCTCACTTGTGTGGGTAGGCCTAGCCCCCGCGACAGGATATGCCCCAAAACACAACGTGGACACATCACAGAAAACAGAGCTGTTTTTAGCAAAGTGCCTACCTGTAGATTTTGGCCTCTAGCTCAGCCGGCACCTAGGGAAACCTACAAAACCTGTGCATTTTTGAAAACTAGAGACCTAGGGGAATCCAAGATGGGGTGACTTGTGGGGCTCTGACCAGCTTCTGTTACCCAGAATCCTTTGCAAACCTCAAATTTTGGCTAAAAAAACACATTTTCGTCACATTTCGGTGACAGAAAGTTCTGGAATCTGAGATGAGCCACGAATTTCCTTCCACCCAGCGCTCCCCAAAGACTCCCGATAAAAATGGTACCTCACTTGTGTGGGTAGGCCTAGCCCCCGCGACAGGATATGCCCCAAAACACAACGTGGACACATCACAGAAAACAGAGATGTTTTAGCAAAGTGCCTACCTGTAGATTTTGGCCTCTAGCTCAGCCGGCACCTAGGGAAAACTACCAAACCTGTCCATTTTTGAAAACTAGAGACCTAGGGGAATCCAAGATGGGGTGACTTGTGGGGCTCTGACCAGGTTCTGTTACCCAGAATCCTTTGCAAACCTCAAATTTTGGCTAAAAAATCGCATTTTCCTCACATTTCGGTGACAGAAAGTTCTACAATCTGAGAGGAGCCACAAATTTCCTTACACCCAGCGTTCCCCCAAGTCTCCCGATAAAAATGATACCTCACTTGTGTGGGTAGGCCTAGCGGCCACGACAGGACACACCCCAAAACACAACGTGGACACATCACAGAAAACAGAGCTGTTTTTAGCAAAGTGCCTACCTGTAGATTTTGGCCTCTAGCTCAGCCGTCACCTAGGGAAACCTACCAAACCTGTGCATTTATGAAAACTAGAGACCGAGGGGAATCCAAGATGGGGTGACTTGTGGGGCTCTGACCAGGTTTTGTTACCCAGAATCCTTTGCAAACCTCAAATTTTGGCTAAAAAAACACATTTTCGTCACATTTTGGTGACAGAAAGTTCTGGAATCTGAGAGGAGCCACAAATTTCCTTCCACCCAGCGCTCCCCCAAGTCTCCCGATAAAAATGATACCTCACTTGTGTGGGTAGGCCTAGCGCCTGCGACAGGATATGCCCGAAAACACAACGTGGACACATCACAGAAAACAGAACTGTTTTTAGCAAAGTGCCTACCTGTAGATTTTGGCCTCTAGCTCAGCCGGCACCTAGGGAAACCTACCAAACCTGTGCATTTTTGAAAAAAAAAGACTTAGGGGAATCCAAGATGGGGTGACTTGTGGGGCTCTGACCAGGTTCTGTTACCCAGAATCCTTTGCAAACCTCAAATTTTGGTTAAAAAAACACATTTTCGTCACATTTCGGTGACAGAAAGTTCTGGAATCTGAGAGGAGCCACAAATTTCCTTCCACCCAGCACTCCCCAAAGTCTCCCGATAAAAATGGTACCTCACTTGTGTGGGTAGGCCAAGCCCCCGCGACAGGATATGCCCCAAAACACAACGTGGACACATCACAGAAAACAGAGATGTTTTTAGCAAAGTGCCTACCTGTAGATTTTGGCCTCTAGCTCAGCCGGCACCTAGGGAAACCTACCAAACCTGTCCATTTTTGAAAACTAGAGACCTAGGGGAATCCAAGATGGGGTGACTTGTGGGGCTCTGACCAGGTTCTGTTACCCAGAATCCTTTGCAAACCTCAAATTTTGGCAAAAAAATCGCATTTTCCTCACATTTCGGTGACAGAAAGTTCTACAATCTGAGAGGAGCCACAAATTTCCTTACACCCAGCGTTCCCCCAAGTCTCCCGATAAAAATGATACCTCACTTGTGTGGGTAGGCCTAGCGGCCACGACAAGACACACCCCAAAACACAACGTGGACACATCACAGAAAACAGAGCTGTTTTTAGCAAAGTGCCTACCTGTAGATTTTGGCCTCTAGCTCAGCCGTCACCTAGGGAAACCTACCAAACCTGTGCATTTATGAAAACTAGAGACCGAGGGGAATCCAAGATGGGGTGACTTGTGGGGCTCTGACCAGGTTTTGTTACCCAGAATCCTTTGCAAACCTCAAATTTTGGCTAAAAAAACACATTTTCGTCACATTTTGGTGACAGAAAGTTCTGGAATCTGAGAGGAGCCACAAATTTCCTTCCACCCAGCGCTCCCCCAAGTCTCCCGATAAAAATGATACCTCACTTGTGTGGGTAGCCGTAGCGCCTGCGACAGGATATGCCCGAAAACACAACGTGGACACATCACAGAAAACAGAACTGTTTTTAGCAAAGTGCCTACCTGTAGATTTTGGCCTCTAGCTCAGCCGGCACCTAGGGAAACCTACCAAACCTGTGCATTTTTGAAAACTAGAGACCTAGGGGAATCCAAGATGGGGTAACTTGTGGGGCTCTGACCAGGTTTTGTTACCCAGAATCCTTTGCAAACCTCAAATTTTGGTTAAAAAAACACATTTTCGTCACATTTCGGTGACAGAAAGTTCTGGAATCTGAGAGGAGCCACAAATTTCCTTCCACCCAGCGCTCCCCCAAGTCTCCCGATAAAAATGATACCTCACTTGTGTGGGTAGGCCTAGCGCCTGCGACAGGATATGCCCGAAAACACAACGTGGACACATCACAGAAAACAGAACTGAATTAGCAAAGTGCCTACCTGTAGATTTTGGCCTCTAGCTCAGCCGGCACCTAGGGAAACCTACCAAACCTGTGCATTTTTGAAAACTAGAGACCTAGGGGAATCCAAGATGGGGTGACTTGTGGGGCTCTGACCAGGTTTTGTTACCCAGAATCCTTTGCAAACCTCAAATTTTGGTTAAAAAAACACATTTTCGTCACATTTCGGTGACAGAAAGTTCTGGAATCTGAGAGGAGCCACAAATTTCCTTCCACCCAGCGCTCCCCAAAGTCTCCCGATAAAAATGGTACCTCACTTGTGTGGGTAGGGCTAGCCCCCGCGACAGGATATGCCCCAAAACACAACGTGGACACATCACAGAAAACAGAGATGTTTTTAGCAAAGTGCCTACCTGTAGATTTTGGCCTCTAGCTCAGCCGGCACCTAGGGAAACCTACCAAACCTGTGCATTTTTGAAAAAAAAAGACTTAGGGGAATCCAAGATGGGGTGACTTGTGGGGCTCTGACCAGGTTCTGTTACCCAGAATCCTTTGCAAACCTCAAATTTTGGTTAAAAAAACACATTTTCGTCACATTTCGGTGACAGAAAGTTCTGGAATCTGAGAGGAGCCACAAATTTCCTTCCACCCAGCGCTCCCCAAAGTCTCCCGATAAAAATGGTACCTCACTTGTGTGGGTAGGCCAAGCCCCCGCGACAGGATATGCCCCAAAACACAACGTGGACACATCACAGAAAACAGAGATGTTTTTAGCAAAGTGCCTACCTGTAGATTTTGGCCTCTAGCTCAGCCGGCACCTAGGGAAACCTACCAAACCTGTGCATTTTTTAAAACTAGAGACCTAGGGGAATCCAAGATGGGGTGACTTGTGGGGCTCTGACCAGGTTCTGTTACCCAGAATCCATTGCAAACCTCACATTTTGGCTAAAAAAACTCATTTTTGTCACATTTCGGTGACAGAAAGTTCTGGAATCTGAGATGAGCCACAAATTTCCTTCCACCCAGCGCTCCCCAAAGACTCCCGATAAAAATGGTACCTCACTTGTGTGGGTAGGCCTAGCCCCGCGAAAGTATATGCCCCAAAACACAACGTGGACACATCACAGAAAACAGAGATGTTTTTAGCAAAGTGCCTACCTGTAGATTTTGGCCTCTAGCTCAGCCGGCACCTAGGGAAACCTACCAAACCTGTCCATTTTTGAAAACTAGAGACCTAGGGGAATCCAAGATGGGTTGACTTGTGGGGCTCTGACCAGGTTCTGTTACCCAGAATCCATTGCAAACCTCAACATCTGGCTAATAAAAACACATTTTCTTCAAATTTCGGTGACAGAAAGTTCTGGAATCTGAGAGGAGCCACAAATTTCCTTCCACACAGCGCTCCCCCAAGTCTCCCGATAAAAATGGTACCTCACTTGTGTGGGTAGGCCTAGCGCCCGCGACAGGATATGCCCCAAAACACAACGTGGACACATCACAGAAAACAGAGCTGTTTTTAGCAAAGTGCCTACCTGTAGATTTTGGTCTCTAGCTCAGCCGGCACCTAGGGAAACCTACAAAACCTGTGCATTTTTTAAAACTAGAGACCTAGGGGAATCCAAGATGGGGTGACTTGTGGGGCTCTGACCAGGTTCTGTTTCCCAGAATCCTTTGCAAACCTCAACATCTGGCTAAAAAAAACACATTTTCTTCATATTTCGGTGACAGAAAGTTCTGGAATCTGAGAGGAGCCACAAATTTCCTTCCACACAGCGCTCACCCAAGTCTCCCGATAAAAATGGTACCTCACTTGTGTGGGTAGGCCTAGCGCCCGCGACAGGATATGCTCCAAAACACAACGTGGACACATCACAGAAAACAGAGCTGTTTTTAGCAAAGTGCCTACCTGTAGATTTTGGCCTCTAGCTCAGCCGGCACCTAGGGAAACCTACCAAACCTGTGCATTTTTGAAAACTAGAGACCTAGGGGAATCCAAGATGGGGTGACATGTGGGGCTCTGACCAGGTTCTGTTACCCAGAATCCTTTGCAAACCTCAAATTTTGGCTAAAAAAACACATTACCTCACATTTCGGTGACAGAAAGTTCTACAATCTGAGAGGAGCCACAAATTTCCTTACACCCAGCGTTCCCCCAAGTCTCCCGATAAAAATGATACCTCACTTGTGTGGGTAGGCCTAGCGGCCGCGACAGTACACACCCGAAAACACAACGTGGACACATCACAGAAAACAGAGCTGTTTTTAGCAAAGTGCCTACCTGTAGATTTTGGCCTCTAGCTCAGCCGGCACCTAGGGAAACCTACCAAACCTGTGCATTTATGAAAACTAGAGACCGAGGGGAATCCAAGATGGGGTGACTTGTGGGGCTCTGACCAGGTTTTGTTACCCAGAATCCTTTGCAAACCTCAAATTTGGCTAAAAAAACACATTTTCGTCACATTTCGGTGACAGAAAGTTCTGGAATCTGAGAGGAGCCACAAATTTCCTTCCACCCAGCGCTCCCCCAAGTCTCCCGATAAAAATTATGCCTCACTTGTGTGGGTAGGCCTAGCGCCTGTGACAGGATATGCCCCAAAACACAACGTGGACACATCACAGAAAACAGAGCTGTTTTTAGCAAAGTGCCTACCTGTAGATTTTGGCCTCTAGCTCAGCCGGCACCTAGGGAAACCTACCAAACCTGTGCATTTTTGAAAACTAGAGACCTAGGGGAATCCAAGATGGGGTGACTTGTGGGGCTCTGACCAGGTTCTGTTACCCAGAATCCTTTGCAAACCTCAAATTTTGGTTAAAAAAACACATTTTCGTCACATTTCGGTGACAGAAAGTTCTGGAATCTGAGAGGAGCCACAAATTTCCTTCCACCCAGGGCTCCCCAAAGTCTCCCGATAAAAATGGTACCTCACTTGTGTGGGTAGGGCTAGCCCCCGCGACAGGATATGCCCCAAAACACAACGTAGACACATCACAGAAAACAGAGATGTTTTTAGTAAAGTGCTTACCTGTAGATTTTGGCCTCTAGCTCAGCCGGCACCTAGGGAAACCTACCAAACCTGTGCATTTTTGAAAACTAGAGACTTAGGGGAATCCAAGATGGGGTGACTTGTGGGGCTCTGACCAGGTTCTGTTACCCAGAATCCTTTGCAAACCTCAATTTTGGTTAAAAAAACACATTTTTGTCACATTTCGGTGACAGAAAGTTCTGGAATCTGAGAGGAGCCACAAATTTCCTTCCACCCAGCGCTCCCTAAAGTCTCCCGATAAAAATGGTACCTCACTTGTGTGGGTAGGCCAAGCCCCCGCGACAGGATATGCCCCAAAACACAACGTGGACACATCACAGAAAACAGAGATGTTTTTAGCAAAGTGCCTACCTGTAGATTTTTGCCTCTAGCTCAGCCGGCACCTAGGGAAACCTACCAAACCTGTCCATTTTTGAAAACTAGAGACCTAGGGGAATCCAAGATGGGGTGACTTGTGGGGCTCTGACCAGGTTCTGTTTCCCAGAATCCTTTGCAAACCTCAACATCTGGCTAAAAAAAACACATTTTCTTCATATTTCGGTTTCAGAAAGTTCTGGAATCTGAGAGGAGCCACAAATTTCCTTCCACACAGCGCTCACCCACGTCTCCCGATAAAAATGGTACCTCACTTGTGTGGGTAGGCCTAGCGCCCGCGACAGGATATGCTCCAAAACACAACGTGGACACATCACAGAAAACAGAGCTGTTTTTAGCAAAGTGCCTACCTGTAGATTTTGGCCTCTAGCTCAGCTGGCACCTAGGGAAACCTACCAAACCTGTGCATTTTTGAAAACTAGAGACCTAGGGGAATCCAAGATGGGGTGACATGTGGGGCTCTGACCAGGTTCTGTTACCCAGAATCCTTTGCAAACCTCAAATTGTGGCTAAAAAAACACATTACGTCACATTTCGGTGACAGAAAGTTCTGGAATCTGAGATGAGCCACAAATTTCCTTCCACCCAGCGCTCCCCAAAGACTCCCGATAAAAATGATACCTCACTTGTGTGGGTGGGCCTAGCGGCCGCGACAGGACACACCCCAAAACGCAACGTGGACACATCTCATTTTTTGAAAGAAAACAGAACTGTTTTTTGCAAAGTGCCTACCTGTAGATTTTGGTCTCTAGCTCTGCACGGCACCTAGAGAAACCTACCAAACCTGTGCATTTCTGAAGACTAGAGACCTAGGGGAATCCAAGATGGGGTGACTTGTGGGGCTCTGACCAGGTTCTGTTACCCAGAATCCTTTGCAAACCTCAAATTTTGGTTAAAAAAACACATTTTCGTCACATTTCGGTGACAGAAAGTTCTGGAATCTGAGAGGAGCCACAAATGTCCTTCCACCCAGCGCTCCCCAAAGTCTCCCGATAAAAATGGTACCTCACTTGTGTGGGTAGGCCTAGCGTCCGCGACAGGTTATGCCCCAAAACACAACGTGGACACATCACAGAAAACAGAGCTGTTTTTAGCAAAGTGCCTACCTGTAGATTTTGGCCTCTAGCTCAGCCGGCACCTAGGGAAACCTACCAAACCTGTCCATTTTTGAAAACTAGAGACCTAGGGGAATCCAAGATGGGGTAAATTGTGGGGCTCTGACCAGGTTCTGTTACCCAGAATCCATTGCAAACCTCAACATCTGTCTAAAAAAAACACATTTTCTTCACATTTCGGTGACAGAAAGTTCTGGAATCTGAGAGGAGCCACAAATTTCCTTCCACACAGCGCTCCCCCAAGTCTCCCGATAAAAATGGTACCTCACTTGTGTGGGTAGGCCTAGCCCCCGCGACAGGATATGCCCCAAAACACAACGTGGACACATCACAGAAAACAGAGATGTTTTAAGCAAAGTGCCTACCTGTAGATTTTTGCCTCTAGCTCAGCCGGCACCTAGGGAAACCTACCAAACCTGTGCATTTTTGAAAACTAGAGACCTAGGGGAATCCAAGATGGGGTGACTTGTGGGGCTCTGACCAGGTTCTATTACCCAGAATCCTTTGCAAACCTCAAATTTTGGCTAAAAAATCGCATTTTCCTCACATTTCGGTGACAGAAAGTTCTACAATCTGAGAGGAGCCACAAATTTCCTTACACCCAGCGTTCCCCCAAGTCTCCCGATGAAAATGATACCTCACTTGTGTGGGTAGGCCTAGCGGCCGCGACAGGACACACCCCAAAACACAACGTGGACACATCACAGAAAACAGAGCTGTTTTTAGCAAAGTGCCTACCTGTAGATTTTGGCCTCTAGCTCAGCCGGCACCTAGGGAAACCTACCAAACCTGTGCATTTATGAAAACTAGAGACCGAGGGGAATCCAAGATGGGGTGACTTGTGGGGCTCTGACCAGGTTTTGTTACCCAGAATCCTTTGCAAACCTCAAATTTGGCTAAAAAAACACATTTTCATCACATTTCGGTGACAGAAAGTTCTGGAATCTGAGAGGAGCCACAAATTTCCTTCCACACAGCGCTCCCCCAAGTCTCCCGATAAAAATGGTACCTCACTTGTGTGGGTAGGCCTAGCGTCCGCGACAGGATATGCCCCAAAACACAACGTGGACACATCACAGAAAACAGAGCTGTTTTTAGCAAAGTGCCTACCTGTAGATTTTGGCCTCTAGCTCAGCCGGCACCTAGGGAAACCTACCAAACCTGTCCATTTTTGAAAACTAGAGACCTAGGGGAATCCAAGATGGGGTAAATTGTGGGGCTCTGACCAGGTTCTGTTACCCAGAATCCATTGCAAACCGCAACACCTGGCTAAAAAAAACACATTTTCTTCACATTTCGGTGACAGAAAGTTCTGGAATCTGAGAGGAGCCACAAATTTCCTTCCACACAGCGCTCCCCAAAGTCTCCCGATAAAAATGGTACCTCACTTGTGTGGGTAGGGCTAGCCCCCGCGACAGGATATGCCCCAAAACACAACGTAGACACATCACAGAAAACAGAGATGTTTTTAGCAAAGTGCCTACCTGTAGATTTTGACCTCTAGATCAGCCGGCACCTAGGGAAACCTACCAAACCTGTGCATTTTTGAAAACTAGAGACTTAGGGGAATCCAAGATGGGGTGACTTGTGGGGCTCTGACCAGATTCTGTTACCCAGAATCCTTTGCAAACCTCAATTTTGGTTAAAAAAACACATTTTCGTCACATTTCGGTGACAGAAAGTTCTGGAATCTGAGAGGAGCCACAAATTTCCTTCCACCCAGCGCTCCCTAAAGTCTCCCGATAAAAATGGTACCTCACTTGTGTGGGTAGGCCAAGCCCCCGCGACAGGATATGCCCCAAAACACAACGTGGACACATCACAGAAAACAGAGATGTTATTAGCAAAGTGCCTACCTGTAGATTTTTGCCTCTAGCTCAGCCGGCACCTAGGGAAACCTACCAAACCTGTGCATTTTTTAACACTAGAGACCTAGGGGAATCCAAGATGGGGTGACTTGTGGGGCTCTGACCAGGTTCTGTTACCCAGAATCCATTGCAAACCTCAACATCTGGCTAAAAAAAACACATTTTCTTCACATTTCGGTGACAGAAAGTTCTGGAATCTGAGAGGAGCCACAAATTTCCTTCCACACAGCGCGCCCCCAAGTCTCCCGATAAAAATGGTACCTCACTTGTGTGGGTAGGCCTAGCGTCCGCAACAGGATATGCCCCAGAACACAACGTGGACACATCACAGAAAACAGAGCTGTTTTTAGCAAAGTGCCTACCTGTAGATTTTGGCCTCTAGCTCAGCCGGCACCTAGGGAAACCTACCAAACCTGTGCATGTTTGAAAACTAGAGACCGAGGGGAATCCAAGATGGGGTGACTTGTGGGGCTCTGACCAGGTTTTGTTACCCAGAATCCTTTGCAAACCTCAAATTTTGGCTAAAAAAACACATTTTCGTCACATTTTGGTGACAGAAAGTTCTGGAATCTGAGAGGAGCCACAAATTATCTTCCACCCAGCGCTCCCCCAAGTCTCCCGATAAAAATGATACCTCACTTGTGTGGGTAGCCCTAGCGCCTGCGACAGGATATGCCCGAAAACACAACGTGGACACATCACAGAAAACAGAACTGTTTTTAGCAAAGTGCCTACCTGTAGATTTTGGCCTCTAGCTCAGCCGGCACCTAGGGAAACCTACCAAACCTGTGCATTTTTGAAAACTAGAGACCTAGGGGAATCCAAGATGGGGTAACTTGTGGGGCTCTGACCAGGTTTTGTTACCCAGAATCCTTTGCAAACCTCAAATTTTGGTTAAAAAAACACATTTTCGTCACATTTCGGTGACAGAAAGTTCTGGAATCTGAGAGGAGCCACAAATTTCCTTCCACCCAGCGCTCCCCAAAGTCTCCCGATAAAAATGGTACCTCACTTGTGTGGGTAGGGCTAGCCCCCGCGACAGGATATGCCCCAAAACACAACGTGGACACATCACAGAAAACAGAGATGTTTTTAGCAAAGTGCCTACCTGTAGATTTTGGCCTCTAGCTCAGCCGGCACCTAGGGAAACCTACCAAACCTGTGCATTTTTGAAAAATAGAGACTTAGGGGAATCCAAGATGGGGTGACTTGTGGGGCTCTGACCAGGTTCTGTTACCCAGAATCCTTTGCAAACCTCAAATTTTGGTTAAAAAAACACATTTTCGTCACATTTCGGTGACAGAAAGTTCTGGAATCTGAGAGGAGCCACAAATTTCCTTCAACCCAGCGTTCTCCAAAGTCTCCCGATAAAAATGGTGCCTCACTTGTGTGGGTAGGCCAAGCCCCCGCGACAGGATATGCCCCAAAACACAACGTGGACACATCACAGAAAACAGAGATGTTTTTAGCAAAGTGCCTACTTGTAGATTTTTGCCTCTAGCTCAGCCGGCACCTAGGGAAACCTACCAAACCTGTGCATTTTTGAAAACTAGAGACCTAGGGGAATCCAAGATGGGGTGACTTGTGGGGCTCTGACCAGGTTCTGTTACCCAGAATCCATTGCAAACCTCAAATTTTGGCTAAAAAAACACATTTTTGTCACATTTCGGTGACAGAAAGTTCTGGAATCTGAGATGAGCCACAAATTTCCTTCCACCCAGCGCTCCCCAAAGACTCCCGATAAAAATGGTACCTCACTTGTGTGGGTAGGCCTAGCCCCGCGAAAGTATATGCCCCAAAACACAACGTGGACACATCACAGAAAACAGAGATGTTTTTAGCAAAGTGCCTACCTGTAGATTTTGGCCTCTAGCTCAGCCGGCACCTAGGGAAACCTACCAAACCTGTCCATTTTTGAAAACTAGAGACCTAGGGGAATCCAAGATGGGTTGACTTGTGGGGCTCTGACCAGGTTCTGTTACCCAGAATCCATTGCAAACCTCAACATCTGGCTAAAAAAAACACATTTTCTTCAAATTTCGGTGACAGAAAGTTCTGGAATCTGAGAGGAGCCACAAATTTCCTTCCACACAGCGCTCCCCCAAGTCTCCCGATAAAAATGGTACCTCACTTGTGTGGGTAGGCCTAGCGCCCGCGACAGGATATGCCCCAAAACACAACGTGGACACATCACAGAAAACAGAGCTGTTTTTAGCAAAGTGCCTACCTGTAGATTTTGGTCTCTAGCTCAGCCGGCACCTAGGGAAACCTACAAAACCTGTGCATTTTTTAAAACTAGAGACCTAGGGGAATCCAAGATGGGGTGACTTGTGGGGCTCTGACCAGGTTCTGTTTCCCAGAATCCTTTGCAAACCTCAACATCTGGAAAAAAAAAACACATTTTCTTCATTATTCGGTGACAGAAAGTTCTGGAATCTGAGAGGAGCCACAAATTTCCTTCCACACAGCGCTCACCCAAGTCTCCCGATAAAAATGGTACCTCACTTGTGTGGGTAGGCCTAGCGCCCGCGACAGGATATGCTCCAAAACACAACGTGGACACATCACAGAAAACAGAGCTGTTTTTAGCAAAGTGCCTACCTGTAGATTTTGGCCTCTAGCTCAGCCGGCACCTAGGGAAACCTACCAAACCTGTGCATTTTTGAAAACTAGAGACCTAGGGGAATCCAAGATGGGGTGACATGTGGGGCTCTGACCAGGTTCTGTTACCCAGAATCCTTTGCAAACCTCAAATTTTGGCTAAAAAAACACATTACCTCACATTTCGGTGACAGAAAGTTCTACAATCTGAGAGGAGCCACAAATTTCCTTCCACCCAGCGTTCCCCCAAGTCTCCCGATAAAAATGATACCTCACTTGTGTGGGTAGGCCTAGCGGCCGCGACAGTACACACCCCAAAACACAACGTGGACACATCACAGAAAACAGAGCTGTTTTTAGCAAAGTGCCTACCTGTAGATTTTGGCCTCTAGCTCAGCCGGCACCTAGGGAAACCTACCAAACCTGTGCATTTATGAAAACTAGAGACCGAGGGGAATCCAAGATGGGGTGACTTGTGGGGCTCTGACCAGGTTTTGTTACCCAGAATCCTTTGCAAACCTCAAATTTGGCTAAAAAAACACATTTTCGTCACATTTCGGTGACAGAAAGTTCTGGAATCTGAGAGGAGCCACAAATTTCCTTACACCCAGCGTTCCCCCAAGTCTCCCGATGAAAATGATACCTCACTTGTGTGGGTAGGCCTAGCGGCCGCGACAGGACACACCCCAAAACACAACGTGGACACATCACAGAAAACAGAGCTGTTTTTAGCAAAGTGCCTACCTGTAGATTTTGGCCTCTAGCTCAGCCGGCACCTAGGGAAACCTACCAAACCTGTGCATTTATGAAAACTAGAGACCGAGGGGAATCCAAGATGGGGTGACTTGTGGGGCTCTGACCAGGTTTTGTTACCCAGAATCCTTTGCAAACCTCAAATTTGGCTAAAAAAACACATTTTCATCACATTTCGGTGACAGAAAGTTCTGGAATCTGAGAGGAGCCACAAATTTCCTTCCACACAGCGCTCCCCCAAGTCTCCCGATAAAAATGGTACCTCACTTGTGTGGGTAGGCCTAGCGTCCGCGACAGGATATGCCCCAAAACACAACGTGGACACATCACAGAAAACAGAGCTGTTTTTAGCAAAGTGCCTACCTGTAGATTTTGGCCTCTAGCTCAGCCGGCACCTAGGGAAACCTACCAAACCTGTCCATTTTTGAAAACTAGAGACCTAGGGGAATCCAAGATGGGGTAAATTGTGGGGCTCTGACCAGGTTCTGTTACCCAGAATCCATTGCAAACCGCAACATCTGGCTAAAAAAAACACATTTTCTTCACATTTCGGTGACAGAAAGTTCTGGAATCTGAGAGGAGCCACAAATTTCCTTCCACACAGCGCTCCCCAAAGTCTCCCGATAAAAATGGTACCTCACTTGTGTGGGTAGGGCTAGCCCCCGCGACAGGATATGCCCCAAAACACAACGTAGACACATCACAGAAAACAGAGATGTTTTTAGCAAAGTGCCTACCTGTAGATTTTGACCTCTAGATCAGCCGGCACCTAGGGAAACCTACCAAACCTGTGCATTTTTGAAAACTAGAGACTTAGGGGAATCCAAGATGGGGTGACTTGTGGGGCTCTGACCAGATTCTGTTACCCAGAATCCTTTGCAAACCTCAATTTTGGTTAAAAAAACACATTTTCGTCACATTTCGGTGACAGAAAGTTCTGGAATCTGAGAGGAGCCACAAATTTCCTTCCACCCAGCGCTCCCTAAAGTCTCCCGATAAAAATGGTACCTCACTTGTGTGGGTAGGCCAAGCCCCCGCGACAGGATATGCCCCAAAACACAACGTGGACACATCACAGAAAACAGAGATGTTATTAGCAAAGTGCCTACCTGTAGATTTTTGCCTCTAGCTCAGCCGGCACCTAGGGAAACCTACCAAACCTGTGCATTTTTTAACACTAGAGACCTAGGGGAATCCAAGATGGGGTGACTTGTGGGGCTCTGACCAGGTTCTGTTACCCAGAATCCATTGCAAACCTCAACATCTGGCTAAAAAAAACACATTTTCTTCACATTTCGGTGACAGAAAGTTCTGGAATCTGAGAGGAGCCACAAATTTCCTTCCACACAGCGCGCCCCCAAGTCTCCCGATAAAAATGGTACCTCACTTGTGTGGGTAGGCCTAGCGTCCGCAACAGGATATGCCCCAGAACACAACGTGGACACATCACAGAAAACAGAGCTGTTTTTAGCAAAGTGCCTACCTGTAGATTTTGGCCTCTAGCTCAGCCGGCACCTAGGGAAACCTACCAAACCTGTGCATGTTTGAAAACTAGAGACCGAGGGGAATCCAAGATTGGGTGACTTGTGGGGCTCTGACAAGGTTTTGTTACCCAGAATCCTTTGCAAACCTCAAATTTTGGCTAAAAAAACACATTTTCGTCACATTTTGGTGACAGAAAGTTCTGGAATCTGAGAGGAGCCACAAATTATCTTCCACCCAGCGCTCCCCCAAGTCTCCCGATAAAAATGATACCTCACTTGTGTGGGTAGCCCTAGCGCCTGCGACAGGATATGCCCGAAAACACAACGTGGACACATCACAGAAAACAGAACTGTTTTTAGCAAAGTGCCTACCTGTAGATTTTGGCCTCTAGCTCAGCCGGCACCTAGGGAAACCTACCAAACCTGTGCATTTTTGAAAACTAGAGACCTAGGGGAATCCAAGATGGGGTAACTTGTGGGGCTCTGACCAGGTTTTGTTACCCAGAATCCTTTGCAAACCTCAAATTTTGGTTAAAAAAACACATTTTCGTCACATTTCGGTGACAGAAAGTTCTGGAATCTGAGAGGAGCCACAAATTTCCTTCCACCCAGCGCTCCCCAAAGTCTCCCGATAAAAATGGTACCTCACTTGTGTGGGTAGGGCTAGCCCCCGCGACAGGATATGCCCCAAAACACAACGTGGACACATCACAGAAAACAGAGATGTTTTTAGCAAAGTGCCTACCTGTAGATTTTGGCCTCTAGCTCAGCCGGCACCTAGGGAAACCTACCAAACCTGTGCATTTTTGAAAAATAGAGACTTAGGGGAATCCAAGATGGGGTGACTTGTGGGGCTCTGACCAGGTTCTGTTACCCAGAATCCTTTGCAAACCTCAAATTTTGGTTAAAAAAACACATTTTCGTCACATTTCGGTGACAGAAAGTTCTGGAATCTGAGAGGAGCCACAAATTTCCTTCAACCCAGCGTTCTCCAAAGTCTCCCGATAAAAATGGTGCCTCACTTGTGTGGGTAGGCCAAGCCCCCGCGACAGGATATGCCCCAAAACACAACGTGGACACATCACAGAAAACAGAGATGTTTTTAGCAAAGTGCCTACTTGTAGATTTTTGCCTCTAGCTCAGCCGGCACCTAGGGAAACCTACCAAACCTGTGCATTTTTGAAAACTAGAGACCTAGGGGAATCCAAGATGGGGTGACTTGTGGGGCTCTGACCAGGTTCTGTTACCCAGAATCCATTGCAAACCTCAAATTTTGGCTAAAAAAACACATTTTTGTCACATTTCGGTGACAGAAAGTTCTGGAATCTGAGATGAGCCACAAATTTCCTTCCACCCAGCGCTCCCCAAAGACTCCCGATAAAAATGGTACCTCACTTGTGTGGGTAGGCCTAGCCCCGCGAAAGTATATGCCCCAAAACACAACGTGGACACATCACAGAAAACAGAGATGTTTTTAGCAAAGTGCCTACCTGTAGATTTTGGCCTCTAGCTCAGCCGGCACCTAGGGAAACCTACCAAACCTGTCCATTTTTGAAAACTAGAGACCTAGGGGAATCCAAGATGGGTTGACTTGTGGGGCTCTGACCAGGTTCTGTTACCCAGAATCCATTGCAAACCTCAACATCTGGCTAAAAAAAACACATTTTCTTCAAATTTCGGTGACAGAAAGTTCTGGAATCTGAGAGGAGCCACAAATTTCCTTCCACACAGCGCTCCCCCAAGTCTCCCGATAAAAATGGTACCTCACTTGTGTGGGTAGGCCTAGCGCCCGCGACAGGATATGCCCCAAAACACAACGTGGACACATCACAGAAAACAGAGCTGTTTTTAGCAAAGTGCCTACCTGTAGATTTTGGTCTCTAGCTCAGCCGGCACCTAGGGAAACCTACAAAACCTGTGCATTTTTTAAAACTAGAGACCTAGGGGAATCCAAGATGGGGTGACTTGTGGGGCTCTGACCAGGTTCTGTTTCCCAGAATCCTTTGCAAACCTCAACATCTGGAAAAAAAAAACACATTTTCTTCATTATTCGGTGACAGAAAGTTCTGGAATCTGAGAGGAGCCACAAATTTCCTTCCACACAGCGCTCACCCAAGTCTCCCGATAAAAATGGTACCTCACTTGTGTGGGTAGGCCTAGCGCCCGCGACAGGATATGCTCCAAAACACAACGTGGACACATCACAGAAAACAGAGCTGTTTTTAGCAAAGTGCCTACCTGTAGATTTTGGCCTCTAGCTCAGCCGGCACCTAGGGAAACCTACCAAACCTGTGCATTTTTGAAAACTAGAGACCTAGGGGAATCCAAGATGGGGTGACATGTGGGGCTCTGACCAGGTTCTGTTACCCAGAATCCTTTGCAAACCTCAAATTTTGGCTAAAAAAACACATTACCTCACATTTCGGTGACAGAAAGTTCTACAATCTGAGAGGAGCCACAAATTTCCTTCCACCCAGCGTTCCCCCAAGTCTCCCGATAAAAATGATACCTCACTTGTGTGGGTAGGCCTAGCGGCCGCGACAGTACACACCCCAAAACACAACGTGGACACATCACAGAAAACAGAGCTGTTTTTAGCAAAGTGCCTACCTGTAGATTTTGGCCTCTAGCTCAGCCGGCACCTAGGGAAACCTACCAAACCTGTTCATTTATGAAAACTAGAGACCGAGGGGAATCCAAGATGGGGTGACTTGTGGGGCTCTGACCAGGTTTTGTTACCCAGAATCCTTTGCAAACCTCAAATTTGGCTAAAAAAACACATTTTCGTCACATTTCGGTGACAGAAAGTTCTGGAATCTGAGAGGAGCCACAAATTTCCTTCCACCCAGCGCTCCCCCAAGTCTCCCGATAAAAATTATGCCTCAATTGTGTGGGTAGGCCTAGCGCCTGCGACAGGATATGCCCCAAAACACAACGTGGACACATCACAGAAAACAGAGCTGTTTTTAGCAAAGTGCCTACCTGTAGATTTTGGCCTCTAGCTCAGCCGGCACCTAGGGAAACCTACCAAACCTGTGCATTTTTGAAAACTAGAGACCTAGGGGAATCCAAGATGGGGTGACTTGTGGGGCTCTGACCAGGTTCTGTTACCCAGAATCCTTTGCAAACCTCAAATTTTGGTTAAAAAAACACATTTTCGTCACATTTCGGTGACAGAAAGTTCTGGAATCTGAGAGGAGCCACAAATTTCCTTCCACCCAGCGCTCCCCAAAGTCTCCCGATAAAAATGGTACCTCACTTGTGTGGGTAGGGCTAGCCCCCGCGACAGGATATGCCCCAAAACACAACGTAGACACATCACAGAAAACAGAGATGTTTTTAGTAAAGTGCTTACCTGTAGATTTTGGCCTCTAGCTCAGCCGGCACCTAGGGAAACCTACCAAACCTGTGCATTTTTGAAAACTAGAGACTTAGGGGAATCCAAGATGGGGTGACTTGTGGGGCTCTGACCAGGTTCTGTTACCCAGAATCCTTTGCAAACCTCAATTTTGGTTAAAAAAACACATTTTCGTCACATTTCGGTGACAGAAAGTTCTGGAATCTGAGAGGAGCCACAAATTTCCTTCCACCCAGCGCTCCCTAAAGTCTCCCGATAAAAATGGTACCTCACTTGTGTGGGTAGGCCAAGCCCCCGCGACAGGATATGCCCCAAAACACAACGTGGACACATCACAGAAAACAGAGATGTTTTTAGCAAAGTGCCTACCTGTAGATTTTTGCCTCTAGCTCAGCCGGCACCTAGGGGAACCTACCAAACCTGTGCATTTTTGAACACTAGAGACCTAGGGGAATCCAAGATGGCGTGACTTGTGGGGCTCTGACCAGGTTCTGTTACCTAGAATCCATTGCAAACCTCAACATCTGGCTAAAAAAAACACATTTTCTTCACATTTCGGTGACAGAAAGTTCTGGAATCTGAGAGCAGCCACAAATTTCCTTCCACACAGCGCTCCCCCAAGTCTCCCGATAAAAATGGTACCTCACTTGTGTGGGTAGGCCTAGCGCCCGCGACAGGATATGCCCCAAAACACAACGTGGACACATCACAGAAAACAGAGCTGTTTTTAGCAAAGTGCCTACCTGTAGATTTTGGCCTCTAGCTCAGCCGGCACCTAGGGAAACCTACCAAACCTGTGCATTTTTGAAAACTAGAGACTTAGGGGAATCCAAGATGGGGTGACTTGTGGGGCTCTGACCAGGTTCTGTTACCCAGAATCCTTTGCAAACCTCAATTTTGGTTAAAAAAACACATTTTCGTCACATTTCGGTGACAGAAAGTTCTGGAATCTGAGAGGAGCCACAAATTTCCTTCCACCCAGCGCTCCCTAAAGTCTCCCGATAAAAATGGTACCTCACTTGTGTGGGTAGGCCAAGCCCCCGCGACAGGATATGCCCCAAAACACAACGTGGACACATCACAGAAAACAGAGATGTTTTTAGCAAAGTGCCTACCTGTAGATTTTTGCCTCTAGCTCAGCCGGCACCTAGGGGAACCTACCAAACCTGTGCATTTTTGAACACTAGAGACCTAGGGGAATCCAAGATGGCGTGACTTGTGGGGCTCTGACCAGGTTCTGTTACCTAGAATCCATTGCAAACCTCAACATCTGGCTAAAAAAAACACATTTTCTTCACATTTCGGTGACAGAAAGTTCTGGAATCTGAGAGCAGCCACAAATTTCCTTCCACACAGCGCTCCCCCAAGTCTCCCGATAAAAATGGTACCTCACTTGTGTGGGTAGGCCTAGCGCCCGCGACAGGATATGCCCCAAAACACAACGTGGACACATCACAGAAAACAGAGCTGTTTTTAGCAAAGTGCCTACCTGTAGATTTTGGTCTGTAGCTCAGCCGGCACCTAGGGAAACCTACAAAACCTGTGCATTTTTTAAAGCTAGAGACCTAGGGGAATCCAAGATGGGGTGACTTGTGGGGCTCTGACCAGGTTCTGTTACCCAGAATCCTTTGCAAACCTCAACATCTGGCTAAAAAAAACACATTTTCTTCACATTTCGGTGACAGAAAGTTCTGGAACCTGAGAGGAGCCACAAATTTCCTTCCACACAGCGCGCCCCCAAGTCTCCCGATAAAAATGGTACCTCACTTGTGTGGGTAGGCCTAGCGCCCGCGACAGGATATGCTCCAAAACACAACGTGGACACATCACAGAAAACAGAGCTGTTTTTAGCAAAGTGCCTACCTGTAGATTTTGGCCTCTAGCTCAGCCGGCACCTATGGAAACCTACCAAACCTGTGCATGTTTGAAAATTAGAGACCTAGGGGAATCCAAGATGGGGTGACTTGTGGGGCTCTGACCAGGTTCTGTTACCCAGAATCCTTTGCAAACCTCAAATTTTGGCTAAAAAAACACATTTTCGTCACATTTTGGTGACAGAAAGTTCTGGAATCTGAGATGTTCCACAAATTTCCTTCCACCCAGCGCTCCCCAAAGACTCCCGATAAAAATGGTACCTCACTTGTGTGGGTAGGCCTAGCCCCCGCGACAGGATATGCCCCAAAACACAACGTGGACACATCACAGAAAACAGAGCTGTTTTTAGCAAAGTGCCTACCTGTAGATTTTGGCCTCTAGCTCAGCCGGCACCTAGGGAAACCTACCAAACCTGTGCATTTATGAAAACTAGAGACCGAGGGGAATCCAAGATGGGGTGACTTGTGGGGCTCTGACCAGGTTTTGTTACCCAGAATCCTTTGCAAACCTCAAATTTTGGCTAAAAAAACACATTTTCGTCACATTTCGGTGACAGAAAGTTCTGGAATCTGAGAGGAGCCACAAATTTCCTTCCACCCAGCGCTCCCCCAAGTCTCCCGATAAAAATGATACCTCACTTGTGTGGGTAGGCCTAGCGCCTGCGACAGGATATGCCCCAAAACACAACGTGGACACATCACAGAAAACAGAGCTGTTTTTAGCAAAGTGCCTACCTGTAGATTTTGGCCTCTAGCTCAGCCGGCACCTAGGGAAACCTACCAAACCTGTGCATTTTTGAAAACTAGAGACCTAGGGGAATCCAAGATGGGGTGACTTGTGGGGCTCTGACCAGGTTCTGTTACCCAGAATCCTTTGCAAACCTCAACATCTGGCTAAAAAAAACACATTTTCTTCACATTTCGGTGACAGAAAGTTCTGGAATCGGAGAGGAGCCACAAATTTCCTTCCACACAGCGCTCCCCCAAGTCTCCCGATAAAAATGGTACCTCACTTGTGTGGGTAGGCCTAGCGCCCGCGACAGGATATGCCCCAAAACACAACGTGGACACATCATAGAAAACAGAGCTGTTTTTAGCAAAGTGCCTACCTGTAGATTTTGGCCTCTAGCTCAGCCGGCACCCAGGGAAACCTACCAAACCTGTGCATTTTTGAAAACTAGAGACCTAGGGGAATCCAAGATGGGGTGACTTGTGGGGCTCTGACCAGGTTCTGCTACCCAGAATCCTTTGCAAACCTCAAATTTTGGTTAAAAAAACACATTTTCGTCACATTTCGGTGACAGAAAGTTCTGGAATCTGAGAGGAGCCACAAATTTCCTTCCACCCAGCGCTCCCAAAAGTCTCCCGATAAAAATGGTACCTCGCTTGTGTGGGTAGGCCAAGCCCCCGCGACAGGATATGCCCCAAAACACAACGTGGACACATCACAGAAAACAGAGATGTTTTTAGCAAAGTGCCTACCTGTAGATTTTGGCCTCTAGCTCAGCCGGCACCTAGGGAAACCTACCAAACCTGTGCATTTTTGAAAACTAGAGACCTAGGGGAATCCAAGATGGGGTGACTTGTGGGGCTCTGACCAGGTTCTGTTACCCAGAATCCTTTGCAAACCTCAACATCTGGCTAAAAAAAACACATTTTCTTCACTTTTTGGTGACAGAAAGTTCTGGAATCTGAGAGGAGCCACAAATTTCATTCCACACAGCGCTCCCCCAAGTCTCCCGATAAAAATGGTACCTCACTTGTGTGGGTAGGCCTAGCGTCCGCGACAGGATATGCCCCAAAACACAACGTGGACACATCACAGAAAACAGAGCTGTTTTTAGCAAAGTGCCTACCTGTAGATTTTGGCCTCTAGCTCAGCCGGCACCTAGGGAAACCTACCAAACCTGTCCATTTTTGAAAACTAGAGACCTAGGGGAATCCAAGATGGGGTAAATTGTGGGGCTCTGACCAGGTTCTGTTACCCAGAATCCATTGCAAACCTCAACATCTGGCTAAAAAAAACACATTTTCTTCACATTTCGGTGACAGAAAGTTCTGGAATCTGAGAGGAGCCACAAATTTCCTTCCACACAGCGCTCCCCCAAGTCTCCTGATAAAAATGGTACCTCACTTGTGTGGGTAGGCCTAGCGCCCGCGACAGGATATGCCCCAAAAACACAACGTGGACACATCACAGAAAACAGAGATGTTTTTAGCAAAGTGCCTACCTGTAGATTTTGGTCTCTAGCTCAGCCGGCACCTAGGGAAACCTACAAAACCTGTGCATTTTTTAAAACTAGAGACCTAAGGGAATCCAAGATGGGGTGACTTGTGGGGCTCTGACCAGGTTCTGTTTCCCAGAATCCTTTGCAAACCTCAACATCTGGCTAAAAAAAACACATTTTCTTCATATTTCGGTTTCAGAAAGTTCTGGAATCTGAGAGGAGCCACAAATTTCCTTCCACACAGCGCTCACCCAAGTCTCCCGATAAAAATGGTACCTCACTTGTGTGGGTAGGCCTAGCGCCCGCGACAGGATATGCTCCAAAACACAACGTGGACACATCACAGAAAACAGAGCTGTTTTTAGCAAAGTGCCTACCTGTAGATTTTGGCCTCTAGCTCAGCTGGCACCTAGGGAAACCTACCAAACCTGTGCATTTTTGAAAACTAGAGACCTAGGGGAATCCAAGATGGGGTGACATGTGGGGCTCTGACCAGGTTCTGTTACCCAGAATCCTTTGCAAACCTCAAATTTTGGCTTAAAAAACACATTACGTCACATTTCGGTGACAGAAAGTTCTGGAATCTGAGATGAGCCACAAATTTCCTTCCACCCAGCGCTCCCCAAAGACTCCCGATAAAAATGATACCTCACTTGTGTGGGTGGGCCTAGCGGCCGCGACAGGACTCACCCCAAAACGCAACGTGGACACATCCCATTTTTTGAAAGAAAACAGAACTGTTTTTTGCAAAGTGCCTACCTGTAGATTTTGGTCTCTAGCTCTGCACGGCACCTAGAGAAACCTACCAAACCTGTGCATTTCTGAAGACTAGAGACCTAGGGGAATCCAAGATGGGGTGACTTGTGGGGCTCTGACCAGGTTCTGTTACCCAGAATCCTTTGCAAACCTCAAATTTTGGTTAAAAAAACACATTTTCGTCACATTTCGGTGACAGAAAGTTCTGGAATCTGAGAGGAGCCACAAATGTCCTTCCACCCAGCGCTCCCCAAAGTCTCCCGATAAAAATGGTACCTCACTTGTGTGGGTAGGCCTAGCCCCCGCGACAGGATATGCCCCAAAACACAACGTGGACACATCACAGAAAACAGAGATGTTTTTAGCAAAGTGCCTACCTGTAGATTTTGGCCTCTAGCTCAGCCGGCACCTAGGGAAACCTACCAAACCTGTCCATTTTTGAAAACTAGAGACCTAGGGGAATCCAAGATGGGGTGACTTGTGGGGCTCTGACCAGGTTCTGTTACCCAGAATCCTTTGCAAACCTCAAATTTTGGCAAAAAAATCGCATTTTCCTCACATTTCGGTGACAGAAAGTTCTACAATCTGAGAGGAGCCACAAATTTCCTTACACCCAGCGTTCCCCCAAGTCTCCCGATAAAAATGATACCTCACTTGTGTGGGTAGCCCTAGCGGCCACGACAAGACACACCCCAAAACACAACGTGGACACATCACAGAAAACAGAGCTGTTTTTAGCAAAGTGCCTACCTGTAGATTTTGGCCTCTAGCTCAGCCGTCACCTAGGGAAACCTACCAAACCTGTGCATTTATGAAAACTAGAGACCGAGGGGAATCCAAGATGGGGTGACTTGTGGGGCTCTGACCAGGTTTTGTTACCCAGAATCCTTTGCAAACCTCAAATTTTGGCTAAAAAAACACATTTTCGTCACATTTTGGTGACAGAAAGTTCTGGAATCTGAGAGGAGCCACAAATTTCCTTCCACCCAGCGCTCCCCCAAGTCTCCCGATAAAAATGATACCTCACTTGTGTGGGTAGCCCTAGCGCCTGCGACAGGATATGCCCGAAAACACAACGTGGACACATCACAGAAAACAGAACTGTTTTTAGCAAAGTGCCTACCTGTAGATTTTGACCTCTAGCTCAGCCGGCACCTAGGGAAACCTACCAAACCTGTGCATTTTTGAAAACTAGAGACCTAGGGGAATCCAAGATGGGGTAACTTGTGGGGCTCTGACCAGGTTTTGTTACCCAGAATCCTTTGCAAACCTCAAATTTTGGTTAAAAAAACACATTTTCGTCTCATTTCGGTGACAGAAAGTTCTGGAATCTGAGAGGAGCCACAAATTTCCTTCCACCCAGCGCTCCCCAAAGTCTCCCGATAAAAATGGTACCTCACTTGTGTGGGTAGGGCTAGCCCCCGCGACAGGATATGCCCCAAAACACAACGTGGACACATCACAGAAAACAGAGATGTTTTTAGCAAAGTGCCTACCTGTAGATTTTGGCCTCTAGCTCAGCCGGCACCTAGGGAAACCTACCAAACCTGTGCATTTTTGAAAAATAGAGACTTAGGGGAATCCAAGATGGGGTGACTTGTGGGGCTCTGACCAGGTTCTGTTACCCAGAATCCTTTGCAAACCTCAAATTTTGGTTAAACAAATACATTTTCGTCACATTTCGGTGACAGAAAGTTCTGGAATCTGAGAGGAGCCACAAATTTACTTCAACCCAGCGCTCCCCAAAGTCTCCCGATAAAAATGGTGCCTCACTTGTGTGGGTAGGCCAAGCCCCCGCGACAGGATATGCCCCAAAACACAACGTGGACACATCACAGAAAACAGAGATGTTTTTAGCAAAGTGCCTACCTGTAGATTTTTGCCTCTAGCTCAGCCGGCACCTAGGGAAACCTACCAAACCTGTGCATTTTTGAAAACTAGAGACCTAGGGGAATCCAAGATGGGGTGACTTGTGGGGCTCTGACCAGGTTCTGTTACCCAGAATCCATTGCAAACCTCACATTTTGGCTAAAAAAACACATTTTTGTCACATTTCGGTGACAGAAAGTTCTGGAATCTGAGATGAGCCACAAATTTCCTTCCACCCAGCGCTCCCCAAAGACTCCCGATAAAAATGGTACCTCACTTGTGTGGGTAGGCCTAGCCCCGCAAAAGTATATGCCCCAAAACACAACGTGGACACATCACAGAAAACAGAGATGTTTTTAGCAAAGTGCCTACCTGTAGATTTTGGCCTCTAGCTCAGCCGGCACCTAGGGAAACCTACCAAACCTGTCCATTTTTGAAAACTAGAGACCTAGGGGAATCCAAGATGGGTTGACTTGTGGGGCTCTGACCAGGTTCTGTTACCCAGAATCCATTGCAAACCTCAACATCTGGCTAATAAAAACACATTTTCTTCAAATTTCGGTGACAGAAAGTTCTGGAATCTGAGAGGAGCCACAAATTTCCTTCCACACAGCGCTCCCCCAAGTCTCCCGATAAAAATGGTACCTCACTTGTGTGGGTAGGCCTAGCGCCCGCGACAGGATATGCCCCAAAACACAACGTGGACACATCACAGAAAACAGAGCTGTTTTTAGCAAAGTGCCTACCTGTAGATTTTGGTCTCTAGCTCAGCCGGCACCTAGGGAAACCTACAAAACCTGTGCATTTTTTAAAACTAGAGACCTAGGGGAATCCAAGATGGGGTGACTTGTGGGGCTCTGACCAGGTTCTGTTTCCCAGAATCCTTTGCAAACCTCAACATCTGGCTAAAAAAAACACATTTTCTTCATATTTCGGTGACAGAAAGTTCTGGAATCTGAGAGGAGCCACAAATTTCCTTCCACACAGCGCTCACCCAAGTCTCCCGATAAAAATGGTACCTCACTTGTGTGGGTAGGCCTAGCGCCCGCGACAGGATATGCTCCAAAACACAACGTGGACACATCACAGAAAACAGAGCTGTTTTTAGCAAAGTGCCTACCTGTAGATTTTGGCCTCTAGCTCAGCCGGCACCTAGGGAAACCTACCAAACCTGTGCATTTTTGAAAACTAGAGACCTAGGGGAATCCAAGATGGGGTGACATGTGGGGCTCTGACCAGGTTCTGTTACCCAGAATCCTTTGCAAACCTCAAATTTTGGCTAAAAAAACACATTACCTCACATTTCGGTGACAGAAAGTTCTGGAATCTGAGAGGAGCCACAAATTTCCTTCCACCCAGCGCTCCCCCAAGTCTCCCGATAAAAATTATGCCTCACTTGTGTGGGTAGGCCTAGCGCCTGCGACAGGATATGCCCCAAAACACAACGTGGACACATCACAGAAAACAGAGCTGTTTTTAGCAAAGTGCCTACCTGTAGATTTTGGCCTCTAGCTCAGCCGGCACCTAGGGAAACCTACCAAACCTGTGCATTTTTGAAAACTAGAGACCTAGGGGAATCCAAGATGGGGTGACTTGTGGGGCTCTGACCAGGTTCTGTTACCCAGAATCCTTTGCAAACCTCAAATTTTGGTTAAAAAAACACATTTTCGTCACATTTCGGTGACAGAAAGTTCTGGAATCTGAGAGGAGCCACAAATTTCCTTCCACCCAGCGC
The DNA here is from genome assembly GCF_031143425.1 of Pleurodeles waltl. Taxonomy (NCBI): domain Eukaryota; kingdom Metazoa; phylum Chordata; class Amphibia; order Caudata; family Salamandridae; genus Pleurodeles; species Pleurodeles waltl. The sequence goes on from NC_090439.1 coordinate 35,228,896, forward strand.
TCCCCAAAGTCTCCCGATAAAAATGGTACCTCACTTGTGTGGGTAGGGCTAGCCCCCGCGACAGGATATGCCCCAAAACACAACGTAGACACATCACAGAAAACAGAGATGTTTTTAGTAAAGTGCTTACCTGTAGATTTTGGCCTCTAGCTCAGCCGGCACCTAGGGAAACCTACCAAACCTGTGCATTTTTGAAAACTAGAGACTTAGGGGAATCCAAGATGGGGTGACTTGTGGGGCTCTGACCAGGTTCTGTTACCCAGAATCCTTTGCAAACCTCAATTTTGGTTAAAAAAACACATTTTTGTCACATTTCGGTGACAGAAAGTTCTGGAATCTGAGAGGAGCCACAAATTTCCTTCCACCCAGCGCTCCCTAAAGTCTCCCGATAAAAATGGTACATCACTTGTGTGGGTAGGCCAAGCCCCCGCGACAGGATATGCCCCAAAACACAACGTGGACACATCACAGAAAACAGAGATGTTTTTAGCAAAGTGCCTACCTGTAGATTTTTGCCTCTAGCTCAGCCGGCACCTAGGGAAACCTACCAAACCTGTCCATTTTTGAAAACTAGAGACCTAGGGGAATCCAAGATGGGGTGACTTGTGGGGCTCTGACCAGGTTCTGTTTCCCAGAATCCTTTGCAAACCTCAACATCTGGCTAAAAAAAACACATTTTCTTCATATTTCGGTTTCAGAAAGTTCTGGAATCTGAGAGGAGCCACAAATTTCCTTCCACACAGCGCTCACCCACGTCTCCCGATAAAAATGGTACCTCACTTGTGTGGGTAGGCCTAGCGCCCGCTACAGGATATGCTCCAAAACACAACGTGGACACATCACAGAAAACAGAGCTGTTTTTAGCAAAGTGCCTACCTGTAGATTTTGGCCTCTAGCTCAGCCGGCACCTAGGGAAACCTACCAAACCTGTGCATTTTTGAAAACTAGAGACCTAGGGGAATCCAAGATGGGGTGACATGTGGGGCTCTGACCAGGTTCTGTTACCCAGAATCCTTTGCAAACCTCAAATTTTGGCTAAAAAAACACATTACCTCACATTTCGGTGACAGAAAGTTCTACAATCTGAGAGGAGCCACAAATTTCCTTACACCCAGCGTTCCCCCAAGTCTCCCGATAAAAATGATACCTCACTTGTGTGGGTAGGCCTAGCGGCCGCGACAGTACACACCCGAAAACACAACGTGGACACATCACAGAAAACAGAGCTGTTTTTAGCAAAGTGCCTACCTGTAGATTTTGGCCTCTAGCTCAGCCGGCACCTAGGGAAACCTACCAAACCTGTGCATTTTTGAAAACTAGAGACCTAGGGGAATCCAAGATGGGGTAAATTGTGGGGCTCTGACCAGGTTCTGTTACCCAGAATCCATTGCAAACCTCAACATCTGTCTAAAAAAAACACATTTTCTTCACATTTCGGTGACAGAAAGTTCTGGAATCTGAGAGGAGCCACAAATTTCCTTCCACACAGCGCTCCCCCAAGTCTCCCGATAAAAATGGTACCTCACTTGTGTGGGTAGGCCTAGCCCCCGCGACAGGATATGCCCCAAAACACAACGTGGACACATCACAGAAAACAGAGATGTTTTAAGCAAAGTGCCTACCTGTAGATTTTTGCCTCTAGCTCAGCCGGCACCTAGGGAAACCTACCAAACCTGTGCATTTTTGAAAACTAGAGACCTAGGGGAATCCAAGATGGGGTGACTTGTGGGGCTCTGACCAGGTTCTATTACCCAGAATCCTTTGCAAACCTCAAATTTTGGCTAAAAAATCGCATTTTCCTCACATTTCGGTGACAGAAAGTTCTACAATCTGAGAGGAGCCACAAATTTCCTTACACCCAGCGTTCCCCCAAGTCTCCCGATGAAAATGATACCTCACTTGTGTGGGTAGGCCTAGCGGCCGCGACAGGACACACCCCAAAACACAACGTGGACACATCACAGAAAACAGAGCTGTTTTTAGCAAAGTGCCTACCTGTAGATTTTGGCCTCTAGCTCAGCCGGCACCTAGGGAAACCTACCAAACCTGTGCATTTATGAAAACTAGAGACCGAGGGGAATCCAAGATGGGGTGACTTGTGGGGCTCTGACCAGGTTTTGTTACCCAGAATCCTTTGCAAACCTCAAATTTGGCTAAAAAAACACATTTTCATCACATTTCGGTGACAGAAAGTTCTGGAATCTGAGAGGAGCCACAAATTTCCTTCCACACAGCGCTCCCCCAAGTCTCCCGATAAAAATGGTACCTCACTTGTGTGGGTAGGACTAGCGTCCGCGACAGGATATGCCCCAAAACACAACGTGGACACATCACAGAAAACAGAGATGTTTTAAGCAAAGTGCCTACCTGTAGATTTTTGCCTCTAGCTCAGCCGGCACCTAGGGAAACCTACCAAACCTGTGCATTTTTGAAAACTAGAGACCTAGGGGAATCCAAGATGGGGTGACTTGTGGGGCTCTGACCAGGTTCTATTACCCAGAATCCTTTGCAAACCTCAAATTTTGGCTAAAAAATCGCATTTTCCTCACATTTCGGTGACAGAAAGTTCTACAATCTGAGAGGAGCCACAAATTTCCTTACACCCAGCGTTCCCCCAAGTCTCCCGATGAAAATGATACCTCACTTGTGTGGGTAGGCCTAGCGGCCGCGACAGGACACACCCCAAAACACAACGTGGACACATCACAGAAAACAGAGCTGTTTTTAGCAAAGTGCCTACCTGTAGATTTTGGCCTCTAGCTCAGCCGGCACCTAGGGAAACCTACCAAACCTGTGCATTTATGAAAACTAGAGACCGAGGGGAATCCAAGATGGGGTGACTTGTGGGGCTCTGACCAGGTTCTGTTACCCAGAATCCTTTGCAAACCTCAAATTTTGGTTAAAAAAACACATTTTCGTCACATTTCGGTGACAGAAAGTTCTGGAATCTGAGAGGAGCCACAAATGTCCTTCCACCCAGCGCTCCCCAAAGTCTCCCGATAAAAATGGTACCTCACTTGTGTGGGTAGGCCTAGCGTCCGCGACAGGATATGCCCCAAAACACAACGTGGACACATCACAGAAAACAGAGCTGTTTTTAGCAAAGTGCCTACCTGTAGATTTTGGCCTCTAGCTCAGCCGGCACCTAGGGAAACCTACCAAACCTGTCCATTTTTGAAAACTAGAGACCTAGGGGAATCCAAGATGGGGTAAATTGTGGGGCTCTGACCAGGTTCTGTTACCCAGAATCCATTGCAAACCTCAACATCTGTCTAAAAAAAACACATTTTCTTCACATTTCGGTGACAGAAAGTTCTGGAATCTGAGAGGAGCCACAAATTTCCTTCCACACAGCGCTCCCCCAAGTCTCCCGATAAAAATGGTACCTCACTTGTGTGGGTAGGCCTAGCCCCCGCGACAGGATATGCCCCAAAACACAACGTGGACACATCACAGAAAACAGAGATGTTTTAAGCAAAGTGCCTACCTGTAGATTTTTGCCTCTAGCTCAGCCGGCACCTAGGGAAACCTACCAAACCTGTGCATTTTTGAAAACTAGAGACCTAGGGGAATCCAAGATGGGGTGACTTGTGGGGCTCTGACCAGGTTCTATTACCCAGAATCCTTTGCAAACCTCAAATTTTGGCTAAAAAATCGCATTTTCCTCACATTTCGGTGACAGAAAGTTCTACAATCTGAGAGGAGCCACAAATTTCCTTACACCCAGCGTTCCCCCAAGTCTCCCGATGAAAATGATACCTCACTTGTGTGGGTAGGCCTAGCGGCCGCGACAGGACACACCCCAAAACACAACGTGGACACATCACAGAAAACAGAGCTGTTTTTAGCAAAGTGCCTACCTGTAGATTTTGGCCTCTAGCTCAGCCGGCACCTAGGGAAACCTACCAAACCTGTGCATTTATGAAAACTAGAGACCGAGGGGAATCCAAGATGGGGTGACTTGTGGGGCTCTGACCAGGTTTTGTTACCCAGAATCCTTTGCAAACCTCAAATTTGGCTAAAAAAACACATTTTCATCACATTTCGGTGACAGAAAGTTCTGGAATCTGAGAGGAGCCACAAATTTCCTTCCACACAGCGCTCCCCCAAGTCTCCCGATAAAAATGGTACCTCACTTGTGTGGGTAGGACTAGCGTCCGCGACAGGATATGCCCCAAAACACAACGTGGACACATCACAGAAAACAGAGATGTTTTAAGCAAAGTGCCTACCTGTAGATTTTTGCCTCTAGCTCAGCCGGCACCTAGGGAAACCTACCAAACCTGTGCATTTTTGAAAACTAGAGACCTAGGGGAATCCAAGATGGGGTGACTTGTGGGGCTCTGACCAGGTTCTATTACCCAGAATCCTTTGCAAACCTCAAATTTTGGCTAAAAAATCGCATTTTCCTCACATTTCGGTGACAGAAAGTTCTACAATCTGAGAGGAGCCACAAATTTCCTTACACCCAGCGTTCCCCCAAGTCTCCCGATGAAAATGATACCTCACTTGTGTGGGTAGGCCTAGCGGCCGCGACAGGACACACCCCAAAACACAACGTGGACACATCACAGAAAACAGAGCTGTTTTTAGCAAAGTGCCTACCTGTAGATTTTGGCCTCTAGCTCAGCCGGCACCTAGGGAAACCTACCAAACCTGTGCATTTATGAAAACTAGAGACCGAGGGGAATCCAAGATGGGGTGACTTGTGGGGCTCTGACCAGGTTTTGTTACCCAGAATCCTTTGCAAACCTCAAATTTGGCTAAAAAAACACATTTTCATCACATTTCGGTGACAGAAAGTTCTGGAATCTGAGAGGAGCCACAAATTTCCTTCCACACAGCGCTCCCCCAAGTCTCCCGATAAAAATGGTACCTCACTTGTGTGGGTAGGACTAGCGTCCGCGACAGGATATGCCCCAAAACACAACGTGGACACATCACAGAAAACAGAGCTGTTTTTAGCAAAGTGCCTACCTGTAGATTTTGGCCTCTAGCTCAGCCGGCACCTAGGGAAACCTACCAAACCTGTCCATTTTTGAAAACTAGAGACCTAGGGGAATCCAAGATGGGGTAAATTGTGGGGCTCTGACCAGGTTCTGTTACCCAGAATCCATTGCAAACCGCAACATCTGGCTAAAAAAAACACATTTTCTTCACATTTCGGTGACAGAAAGTTCTGGAATCTGAGAGGAGCCACAAATTTCCTTCCACACAGCGCTCCCCAAAGTCTCCCGATAAAAATGGTACCTCACTTGTGTGGGTAGGGCTAGCCCCCGCAACAGGATATGCCCCAAAACACAACGTAGACACATCACAGAAAACAGAGATGTTTTTAGCAAAGTGCCTACCTGTAGATTTTGACCTCTAGATCAGCCGGCACCTAGGGAAACCTACCAAACCTGTGCATTTTTGAAAACTAGAGACTTAGGGGAATCCAAGATGGGGTGACTTGTGGGGCTCTGACCAGATTCTGTTACCCAGAATCCTTTGCAAACCTCAATTTTGGTTAAAAAAACACATTTTCGTCACATTTCGGTGACAGAAAGTTCTGGAATCTGAGAGGAGCCACAAATTTCCTTCCACCCAGCGCTCCCTAAAGTCTCCCGATAAAAATGGTACCTCACTTGTGTGGGTAGGCCAAGCCCCCGCGACAGGATATGCCCCAAAACACAACGTGGACACATCACAGAAAACAGAGATGTTATTAGCAAAGTGCCTACCTGTAGATTTTTGCCTCTAGCTCAGCCGGCACCTAGGGAAACCTACCAAACCTGTGCATTTTTGAACACTAGAGACCTAGGGGAATCCAAGATGGGGTGACTTGTGGGGCTCTGACCAGGTTCTGTTACCCAGAATCCATTGCAAACCTCAACATCTGGCTAAAAAAAACACATTTTCTTCACATTTCGGTGACAGAAAGTTCTGGAATCTGAGAGGAGCCACAAATTTCCTTCCACACAGCGCGCCCCCAAGTCTCCCGATAAAAATGGTACCTCACTTGTGTGGGTAGGCCTAGCGTCCGCAACAGGATATGCCCCAGAACACAACGTGGACACATCACAGAAAACAGAGCTGTTTTTAGCAAAGTGCCTACCTGTAGATTTTGGCCTCTAGCTCAGCCGGCACCTAGGGAAACCTACCAAACCTGTGCATGTTTGAAAACTAGAGACCGAGGGGAATCCAAGATGGGGTGACTTGTGGGGCTCTGACCAGGTTTTGTTACCCAGAATCCTTTGCAAACCTCAAATTTTGGCTAAAAAAACACATTTTCGTCACATTTTGGTGACAGAAAGTTCTGGAATCTGAGAGGAGCCACAAATTATCTTCCACCCAGCGCTCCCCCAAGTCTCCCGATAAAAATGATACCTCACTTGTGTGGGTAGCCCTAGCGCCTGCGACAGGATATGCCCGAAAACACAACGTGGACACATCACAGAAAACATAACTGTTTTTAGCAAAGTGCCTACCTGTAGATTTTGGCCTCTAGCTCAGCCGGCACCTAGGGAAACCTACCAAACCTGTGCATTTTTGAAAACTAGAGACCTAGGGGAATCCAAGATGGGGTAACTTGTGGGGCTCTGACCAGGTTTTGGTACCCAGAATCCTTTGCAAACCTCAAATTTTGGTTAAAAAAACACATTTTCGTCACATTTCGGTGACAGAAAGTTCTGGAATCTGAGAGGAGCCACAAATTTCCTTCCACCCAGCGCTCCCCAAAGTCTCCCGATAAAAATGGTACCTCACTTGTGTGGGTAGGGCTAGCCCCCGCGACAGGATATGCCCCAAAACACAACGTGGACACATCACAGAAAACAGAGATGTTTTTAGCAAAGTGCCTACCTGTAGATTTTGGCCTCTAGCTCAGCCGGCACCTAGGGAAACCTACCAAACCTGTGCATTTTTGAAAAATAGAGACTTAGGGGAATCCAAGATGGGGTGACTTGTGGGGCTCTGACCAGGTTCTGTTACCCAGAATCCTTTGCAAACCTCAAATTTTGGTTAAAAAAACACATTTTCGTCACATTTCGGTGACAGAAAGTTCTGGAATCTGAGAGGAGCCACAAATTTCCTTCAACCCAGCGTTCCCCAAAGTCTCCCGATAAAAATTATGCCTCACTTGTGTGGGTAGGCCTAGCGCCTGCGACAGGATATGCCCCAAAACACAACGTGGACACATCACAGAAAACAGAGCTGTTTTTAGCAAAGTGCCTACCTGTAGATTTTGGCCTCTAGCTCAGCCGGCACCTAGGGAAACCTACCAAACCTGTGCATTTTTGAAAACTAGAGACCTAGGGGAATCCAAGATGGGGTGACTTGTGGGGCTCTGACCAGGTTCTGTTACCCAGAATCCTTTGCAAACCTCAAATTTTGGTTAAAAAAACACATTTTCGTCACATTTCGGTGACAGAAAGTTCTGGAATCTGAGAGGAGCCACAAATTTCCTTCCACCCAGCGCTCCCCAAAGTCTCCCGATAAAAATGGTACCTCACTTGTGTGGGTAGGGCTAGCCCCCGCGACAGGATATGCCCCAAAACACAACGTAGACACATCACAGAAAACAGAGATGTTTTTAGTAAAGTGCTTACCTGTAGATTTTGGCCTCTAGCTCAGCCGGCACCTAGGGAAACCTACCAAACCTGTGCATTTTTGAAAACTAGAGACTTAGGGGAATCCAAGATGGGGTGACTTGTGGGGCTCTGACCAGGTTCTGTTACCCAGAATCCTTTGCAAACCTCAATTTTGGTTAAAAAAACACATTTTCGTCACATTTCGGTGACAGAAAGTTCTGGAATCTGAGAGGAGCCACAAATTTCCTTCCACCCAGCGCTCCCTAAAGTCTCCCGATAAAAATGGTACCTCACTTGTGTGGGTAGGCCAAGCCCCCGCGACAGGATATGCCCCAAAACACAACGTGGACACATCACAGAAAACAGATATGTTTTTAGCAAAGTGCCTACCTGTAGATTTTTGCCTCTAGCTCAGCCGGCACCTAGGGGAACCTACCAAACCTGTGCATTTTTGAACACTAGAGACCTAGGGGAATCCAAGATGGCGTGACTTGTGGGGCTCTGACCAGGTTCTGTTACCTAGAATCCATTGCAAACCTCAACATCTGGCTAAAAAAAACACATTTTCTTCACATTTCGGTGACAGAAAGTTCTGGAATCTGAGAGCAGCCACAAATTTCCTTCCACACAGCGCTCCCCCAAGTCTCCCGATAAAAATGGTACCTCACTTGTGTGGGTAGGCCTAGCGCCCGCGACAGGATATGCCCCAAAACACAACGTGGACACATCACAGAAAACAGAGCTGTTTTTAGCAAAGTGCCTACCTGTAGATTTTGGCCTCTAGCTCAGCCGGCACCTAGGGAAACCTACCAAACCTGTGCATTTTTGAAAACTAGAGACTTAGGGGAATCCAAGATGGGGTGACTTGTGGGGCTCTGACCAGGTTCTGTTACCCAGAATCCTTTGCAAACCTCAATTTTGGTTAAAAAAACACATTTTCGTCACATTTCGGTGACAGAAAGTTCTGGAATCTGAGAGGAGCCACAAATTTCCTTCCACCCAGCGCTCCCTAAAGTCTCCCGATAAAAATGGTACCTCACTTGTGTGGGTAGGCCAAGCCCCCGCGACAGGATATGCCCCAAAACACAACGTGGACACATCACAGAAAACAGAGATGTTTTTAGCAAAGTGCCTACCTGTAGATTTTTGCCTCTAGCTCAGCCGGCACCTAGGGGAACCTACCAAACCTGTGCATTTTTGAACACTAGAGACCTAGGGGAATCCAAGATGGCGTGACTTGTGGGGCTCTGACCAGGTTCTGTTACCTAGAATCCATTGCAAACCTCAACATCTGGCTAAAAAAAACACATTTTCTTCACATTTCGGTGACAGAAAGTTCTGGAATCTGAGAGCAGCCACAAATTTCCTTCCACACAGCGCTCCCCCAAGTCTCCCGATAAAAATGGTACCTCACTTGTGTGGGTAGGCCTAGCGCCCGCGACAGGATATGCCCCAAAACACAACGTGGACACATCACAGAAAACAGAGCTGTTTTTAGCAAAGTGCCTACCTGTAGATTTTGGTCTGTAGCTCAGCCGGCACCTAGGGAAACCTACAAAACCTGTGCATTTTTTAAAGCTAGAGACCTAGGGGAATCCAAGATGGGGTGACTTGTGGGGCTCTGACCAGGTTCTGTTACCCAGAATCCTTTGCAAACCTCAACATCTGGCTAAAAAAAACACATTTTCTTCACATTTCGGTGACAGAAAGTTCTGGAACCTGAGAGGAGCCACAAATTTCCTTCCACACAGCGCGCCCCCAAGTCTCCCGATAAAAATGGTACCTCACTTGTGTGGGTAGGCCTAGCGCCCGCGACAGGATATGCTCCAAAACACAACGTGGACACATCACAGAAAACAGAGCTGTTTTTAGCAAAGTGCCTACCTGTAGATTTTGGCCTCTAGCTCAGCCGGCACCTATGGAAACCTACCAAACCTGTGCATGTTTGAAAATTAGAGACCTAGGGGAATCCAAGATGGGGTGACTTGTGGGGCTCTGACCAGGTTCTGTTACCCAGAATCCTTTGCAAACCTCAAATTTTGGCTAAAAAAACACATTTTCGTCACATTTTGGTGACAGAAAGTTCTGGAATCTGAGATGTTCCACAAATTTCCTTCCACCCAGCGCTCCCCAAAGACTCCCGATAAAAATGGTACCTCACTTGTGTGGGTAGGCCTAGCCCCCGCGACAGGATATGCCCCAAAACACAACGTGGACACATCACAGAAAACAGAGCTGTTTTTAGCAAAGTGCCTACCTGTAGATTTTGGCCTCTAGCTCAGCCGGCACCTAGGGAAACCTACCAAACATGTGCATTTATGAAAACTAGAGACCGAGGGGAATCCAAGATGGGGTGACTTGTGGGGCTCTGACCAGGTTTTGTTACCCAGAATCCTTTGCAAACCTCAAATTTTGGCTAAAAAAACACATTTTCGTCACATTTCGGTGACAGAAAGTTCTGGAATCTGAGAGGAGCCACAAATTTCCTTCCACCCAGCGCTCCCCCAAGTCTCCCGATAAAAATGATACCTCACTTGTGTGGGTAGGCCTAGCGCCTGCGACAGGATATGCCCCAAAACACAACGTGGACACATCACAGAAAACAGAGCTGTTTTTAGCAAAGTGCCTACCTGTAGATTTTGGCCTCTAGCTCAGCCGGCACCTAGGGAAACCTACCAAACCTGTGCATTTTTGAAAACTAGAGACCTAGGGGAATCCAAGATGGGGTGACTTGTGGGGCTCTGACCAGGTTCTGTTACCCAGAATCCTTTGCAAACCTCAACATCTGGCTAAAAAAAACACATTTTCTTCACATTTCGGTGACAGAAAGTTCTGGAATCGGAGAGGAGCCACAAATTTCCTTCCACACAGCGCTCCCCCAAGTCTCCCGATAAAAATGGTACCTCACTTGTGTGGGTAGGCCTAGCGCCCGCGACAGGATATGCCCCAAAACACAACGTGGACACATCATAGAAAACAGAGCTGTTTTTAGCAAAGTGCCTACCTGTAGATTTTGGCCTCTAGCTCAGCCGGCACCCAGGGAAACCTACCAAACCTGTGCATTTTTGAAAACTAGAGACCTAGGGGAATCCAAGATGGGGTGACTTGTGGGGCTCTGACCAGGTTCTGTTACCCAGAATCGTTTGCAAACCTCAATTTTGGTTAAAAAAACACATTTTCGTCACATTTCGGTGACAGAAAGTTCTGGAATCTGAGAGGAGCCACAAATTTCCTTCCACCCAGCGCTCCCAAAAGTCTCCCGATAAATATGGTACCTCGCTTGTGTGGGTAGGCCAAGCCCCCGCGACAGGATATGCCCCAAAACACAACGTGGACACATCACAGAAAACAGAGATGTTTTTAGCAAAGTGCCTACCTGTAGATTTTGGCCTCTAGCTCAGCCGGCACCTAGGGAAACCTACCAAACCTGTGCATTTTTGAAAAGTAGAGACCTAGGGGAATCCAAGATGGGGTGACTTGTGGGGCTCTGACCAGGTTCTGTTACCCAGAATCCTTTGCAAACCTCAACATCTGGCTAAACAAAACACATTTTCTTCACTTTTTGGTGACAGAAAGTTCTGGAATCTGAGAGGAGCCACAAATTTCATTCCACACAGCGCTCCCCCAAGTCTCCCGATAAAAATGGTACCTCACTTGTGTGGGTAGGCCTAGCGTCCGCGACAGGATATGCCCCAAAACACAACGTGGACACATCACAGAAAACAGAGCTGTTTTTAGCAAAGTGCCTACCTGTAGATTTTGGCCTCTAGCTCAGCCGGCACCTAGGGAAACCTACCAAACCTGTCCATTTTTGAAAACTAGAGACCTAGGGGAATCCAAGATGGGGTAAATTGTGGGGCTCTGACCAGGTTCTGTTACCCAGAATCCATTGCAAACCTCAACATCTGGCTAAAAAAAACACATTTTCTTCACATTTCGGTGACAGAAAGTTCTGGAATCTGAGAGGAGCCACAAATTTCCTTCCACACAGCGCTCCCCCAAGTCTCCCGATAAAAATGGTACCTCACTTGTGTGGGTAGGCCTAGCTCCCGCGACAGGATATGCCCCAAAAACACAACGTGGACACATCACAGAAAACAGAGCTGTTTTTAGCAAAGTGCCTACCTGTAGATTTTGGTCTCTAGCTCAGCCGGCACCTAGGGAAACCTACAAAACCTGTGCATTTTTTAAAACTAGAGACCTAAGGGAATCCAAGATGGGGTGACTTGTGGGGCTCTGACCAGGTTCTGTTTCCCAGAATCCTTTGCAAACCTCAACATCTGGCTAAAAAAAACACATTTTCTTCATATTTCGGTTTCAGAAAGTTCTGGAATCTGAGAGGAGCCACAAATTTCCTTCCACACAGCGCTCACCCAAGTCTCCCGATAAAAATGGTACCTCACTTGTGTGGGTAGGCCTAGCGCCCGCGACAGGATATGCTCCAAAACACAACGTGGACACATCACAGAAAACAGAGCTGTTTTTAGCAAAGTGCCTACCTGTAGATTTTGGCCTCTAGCTCAGCTGGCACCTAGGGAAACCTACCAAACCTGTGCATTTTTGAAAACTAGAGACCTAGGGGAATCCAAGATGGGGTGACATGTGGGGCTCTGACCAGGTTCTGTTACCCAGAATCCTTTGCAAACCTCAAATTTTGGCTTAAAAAACACATTACGTCACATTTCGGTGACAGAAAGTTCTGGAATCTGAGATGAGCCACAAATTTCCTTCCACCCAGCGCTCCCCAAAGACTCCCGATAAAAATGATACCTCACTTGTGTGGGTGGGCCTAGCGGCCGCGACAGGACTCACCCCAAAACGCAACGTGGACACATCCCATTTTTTGAAAGAAAACAGAACTGTTTTTTGCAAAGTGCCTACCTGTAGATTTTGGTCTCTAGCTCTGCACGGCACCTAGAGAAACCTACCAAACCTGTGCATTTCTGAAGACTAGAGACCTAGGGGAATCCAAGATGGGGTGACTTGTGGGGCTCTGACCAGGTTCTGTTACCCAGAATCCTTTGCAAACCTCAAATTTTGGTTAAAAAAACACATTTTCGTCACATTTCGGTGACAGAAAGTTCTGGAATCTGAGAGGAGCCACAAATGTCCTTCCACCCAGCGCTCCCCAAAGTCTCCCGATAAAAATGGTACCTCACTTGTGTGGGTAGGCCTAGCCCCCGCGACAGGATATGCCCCAAAACACAACGTGGACACATCACAGAAAACAGAGCTGTTTTTAGCAAAGTGCCTACCTGTAGATTTTGGCCTCTAGCTCAGCCGGCACCTAGGGAAACCTACCAAACCTGTGCATTTTTGAAAACTAGAGACCTAGGGGAATCCATGATGGGGTGACTTGTGGGGCTCTGACCAGGTTCTGTTACCCAGAATCCTTTGCAAACCTCAACATCTGGCTAAAAAAAACACATTTTCTTCACTTTTTGGTGACAGAAAGTTCTGGAATCTGAGAGGAGCCACAAATTTCCTTCCACACAGCGCTCCCCCAAGTCTCCCGATAAAAATGGTACCTCACTTGTGTGGGTAGGCCTAGCGTCCGCGACAGGATATGCCCCAAAACACAACGTGGACACATCACAGAAAACAGAGCTGTTTTTAGCAAAGTGCCTACCTGTAGATTTTGGCCTCTAGCTCAGCCGGCACCTAGGGAAACCTACCAAACCTGTCCATTTTTGAAAACTAGAGACCTAGGGGAATCCAAGATGGGGTAAATTGTGGGGCTCTGACCAGGTTCTGTTACCCAGAATCCATTGCAAACCTCAACATCTGGCTAAAAAAAACACATTTTCTTCATATTTCGGTGACAGAAAGTTCTGGAATCTGAGAGGAGCCACAAATTTCCTTCCACACAGCGCTCCCCCAAGTCTCCCGATAAAAATGGTACCTCACTTGTGTGGGTAGGCCTAGCCCCCGCGACAGGATATGCCCCAAAACACAACGTGGACACATCACAGAAAACAGAGATGTTTTAAGCAAAGTGCCTACCTGTAGATTTTTGCCTCTAGCTCAGCCGGCACCTAGGGAAACCTACCAAACCTGTGCATTTTTGAAAACTAGAGACCTAGGGGAATCCAAGATGGGGTGACTTGTGGGGCTCTGACCAGGTTCTGTTACCCAGAATCCTTTGCAAACCTCAAATTTTGGCTAACAAATCGCATTTTCCTCACATTTCGGTGACAGAAAGTTCTACAATCTGAGAGGAGCCACAAATTTCCTTACACCCAGCGTTCCCCCAAGTCTCCCGATAAAAATGATACCTCACTTGTGTGGGTAGGCCTAGCGGCCGCGACAGAACACACCCCAAAACACAACGTGGACACATCACAGAAAACAGAGCTGTTTTTAGCAAAGTGCCTACCTGTAGATTTTGGCCTCTAGCTCAGCCGGCACCTAGGGAAACCTACCAAACCTGTGCATTTATGAAAACTAGAGACCGAGGGGAATCCAAGATGGGGTGACTTGTGGGGCTCTGACCAGGTTTTGTTACCCAGAATCCTTTGCAAACCTCAAATTTGGCTATAAAAACACATTTTCATCACATTTCGGTGACAGAAAGTTCTGGAATCTGAGAGGAGCCACAAATTTCCTTCCACCCAGTGCTCCCCCAAGTCTCCCGATAAAAATTATGCCTCACTTGTGTGGGTAGGCCTAGCGCCTGCGACAGGATATGCCCCAAAACACAACGTGGACACATCACAGAAAACAGAGATGTTTTTAGCAAAGTGCCTACCTGTAGATTTTGGCCTCTAGCTCAGCCGGCACCTAGGGAAACCTACCAAACCTGTGCATTTTTGAAAACTAGAGACCGAGGGGAATCCAAGATGGGGTGACTTGTGGGGCTCTGACCAGGTTTTGTTACCCAGAATCCTTTGCAAACCTCAAATTTGGCTATAAAAACACATTTTCATCACATTTCGGTGACAGAAAGTTCTGGAATCTGAGAGGAGCCACAAATTTCCTTCCACCCAGTGCTCCCCCAAGTCTCCCGATAAAAATTATGCCTCACTTGTGTGGGTAGGCCTAGCGCCTGCGACAGGATATGCCCCAAAACACAACGTGGACACATCACAGAAAACAGAGATGTTTTTAGCAAAGTGCCTACCTGTAGATTTTGGCCTCTAGCTCAGCCGGCACCTAGGGAAACCTACCAAACCTGTGCATTTTTGAAAACTAGAGACTTAGGGGAATCCAAGATGGGGTGACTTGTGGGGCTCTGACCAGGTTCTGTTACCCAGAATCCTTTGCAAACCTCAATTTTGGTTAAAAAAACACATTTTCGTCACATTTCGGTGACAGAAAGTTCTGGAATCTGAGAGGAGCCACAAATTTCCTTCCACCCAGCGCTGCCTAAAGTCTCCCGATAAAAATGGTACCTCACTTGTGTGGGTAGGCCAAGCCCCCGCGACAGGATATGCCCCAAAACACAACGTGGACACATCACAGAAAACAGAGATGTTTTTAGCAAAGTGCCTACCTGTAGATTTTTGCCTCTAGCTCAGCTGGCACCTAGGGAAACCTACCAAACCTGTGCATATTTGAACACTAGAGACCTAGGGGAATCCAAGATGGGGTGACTTGTGGGGCTCTGACCAGGTTCTGTTACCCAGAATCCATTGCAAACCTCAACATCTGGCTAAAAAAAACACATTTTCTTCACATTTCGGTGACAGAAAGTTCTGGAATCTGAGAGGAGCCACAAATTTCCTTCCACACAGCGCTCCCCCAAGTCTCCCGATAAAAATGGTACCTCACTTGTGTGGGTAGGCCTAGCGCCCGCGACAGGATATGCCCCAAAACACAACGTGGACACATCACAGAAAACAGAGCTGTTTTTAGCAAAGTGCCTACCTGTAGATTTTGGCCTCTAGCTCAGCCGGCACCTAGGGAAACCTACCAAACCTGTGCATTTATGAAAGCTAGAGACTGAGGGGAATCCAAGATGGGGTGACTTGTGGGGCTCTGACCAGGTTTTGTTACCCAGAATCCTTTGCAAACCTCAAATTTTGGTTAAAAAAACACATTTTCGTCACATTTCGGTGACAGAAAGTTCTGGAATCTGAGAGGAGCCGCAAATTTCCTTCCACCCAGCGCTCCCCAAAGTCTCCCGATAAAAATGGTACCTCGCTTGTGTGGGTAGGCCAAGCCCCCGCGACAGGATATGCCCCAAAACACAACGTGGACACATCACAGAAAACAGAGATGTTTTTAGCAAAGTGCCTACCTGTAGATTTTGGCCTCTAGCTCAGCCGGCACCTAGGGAAACCTACCAAACCTGTGCATTTTTGAAAACTAGAGATCTAGGGGAATCCAAGATGGGGTGACTTGTGGGGCTCTGACCAGGTTCTGTTACCCAGAATCCTTTGCAAACCTCAACATCTGGCTAAAAAAAACACATTTTCTTCACTTTTTGGTGACAGAAAGTTCTGGAATCTGAGAGGAGCCACAAATTTCCTTCCACACAGCGCTCCCCCAAGTCTCCCGATAAAAATGGTACCTCACTTGTGTGGGTAGGCCTAGCGTCCGCGACAGGATATGCCCCAAAACACAACGTGGACACATCACAGAAAACAGAGCTGTTTTTAGCAAAGTGCCTACCTGTAGATTTTGGCCTCTAGCTCAGCCGGCACCTAGGGAAACCTACCAAACCTGTCCATTTTTGAAAACTAGAGACCTAGTGGAATCCAAGATGGGGTAAATTGTGGGGCTCTGACCAGGTTCTGTTACCCAGAATCCATTGCAAACCTCAACATCTGGCTAAAAAAAACACATTTTCTTCACATTTCGGTGACAGAAAGTTCTGGAATCTGAGAGGAGCCACAAATTTCCTTCCACACAGCGCTCCCCCAAGTCTCCCGATAAAAATGGTACCTCACTTGTGTGGGTAGGCCTAGCGCCCGCGACAGGATATGCCCCAAAACACAACGTGGACACATCACAGAAAACAGAGCTGTTTTTAGCAAAGTGCCTACCTGTAGATTTTGGTCTCTAGCTCAGCCGGCACCTAGGGAAACCTACAAAACCTGTGCATTTTTTAAAACTAGAGACCTAGGGGAATCCAAGATGGGGTGACTTGTGGGGCTCTGACCAGGTTCTGTTTCCCAGAATCCTTTGCAAACCTCAACATCTGGCTAAAAAAAACACATTTTCTTCATATTTCGGTTTCAGAAAGTTCTGGAATCTGAGAGGAGCCACAAATTTCCTTCCACACAGCGCTCACCCAAGTCTCCCGATAAAAATGGTACCTCACTTGTGTGGGTAGGCCTAGCGCCCGCGACAGGATATGCTCCAAAACACAACGTGGACACATCACAGAAAACAGAGCTGTTTTTAGCAAAGTGCCTACCTGTAGATTTTGGCCTCTAGCTCAGCTGGCACCTAGGGAAACCTACCAAACCTGTGCATTTTTGAAAACTAGAGACCTAGGGGAATCCAAGATGGGGTGACATGTGGGGCTCTGACCAGGTTCTGTTACCCAGAATCCTTTGCAGTCCTCAAATTTTGGCTAAAAAAACACATTACGTCACATTTCGGTGACAGAAAGTTCTGGAATCTGAGATGAGCCACAAATTTCCTTCCACCCAGCGCTCCCCAAAGACTCCCGATAAAAATGATACCTCACTTGTGTGGGTGGGCCTAGCGGCCGCGACAGGACACACCCCAAAACGCAACGTGGACACATCCCATTTTTTGAAAGAAAACAGAACTGTTTTTTGCAAAGTGCCTACCTGTAGATTTTGGTCTCTAGCTCTGCACGGCACCTAGAGAAACCTACCAAACCTGTGCATTTCTGAAGACTAGAGACCTAGGGGAATCCAAGATGGGGTGACTTGTGGGGCTCTGACCAGGTTCTGTTACCCAGAATCCTTTGCAAACCTCAAATTTTGGTTAAAAAAACACATTTTCGTCACATTTCGGTGACAGAAAGTTCTGGAATCTGAGAGGAGCCACAAATGTCCTTCCACCCAGCGCTCCCCAAAGTCTCCCGATAAAAATGGTACCTCACTTGTGTGGGTAGGCCTAGCCCCCGCGACAGGATATGCCCCAAAACACAACGTGGACACATCACAGAAAACAGAGATGTTTTTAGCAAAGTGCCTACCTGTAGATTTTGGCCTCTAGCTCAGCCGGCACCTAGGGAAACCTACCAAACCTGTGCATTTTTGAAAACTAGAGACCTAGGGGAATCCAAGATGGGGTGACTTGTGGGGCTCTGACCAGGTTCTGTTACCCAGAATCCTTTGCAAACCTCAACATCTGGCTAAAAAAAACACATTTTCTTCACTTTTTGGTGACAGAAAGTTCTGGAATCTGAGAGGAGCCACAAATTTCCTTCCACACAGCGCTCCCCCAAGTCTCCCGATAAAAATGGTACCTCACTTATGTGGGTAGGCTAGCGTCCGCGACAGGATATGCCCCAAAACACAACGTGGACACATCACAGAAAACAGAGCTGTTTTTAGCAAAGTGCCTACCTGTAGATTTTGGCCTCTAGCTCAGCCGGCACCTAGGGAAACCTACCAAACCTGTCCATTTTTGAAAACTAGAGACCTAGGGGAATCCAAGATGGGGTAAATTGTGGGGCTCTGACCAGGTTCTGTTACCCAGAATCCATTGCAAACCTCAACATCTGGCTAAAAAAAACACATTTTCTTCACATTTCGGTGACAGAAAGTTCTGGAATCTGAGAGGAGCCACAAATTTCCTTCCACACAGCGCTCCCCCAAGTCTCCCGATAAAAATGGTACCTCACTTGTGTGGGTAGGCCTAGCCCCCGCGACAGGATATGCCCCAAAACACAACGTGGACACATCACAGAAAACAGAGATGTTTTAAGCAAAGTGCCTACCTGTAGATTTTTGCCTCTAGCTCAGCCGGCACCTAGGGAAACCTACCAAACCTGTGCATTTTTGAAAACTAGAGACCTAGGGGAATCAAAGATGGGGTGACTTGTGGGGCTCTGACCAGGTTCTGTTACCCAGAATCCTTTGCAAACCTCAAATTTTGGCTAAAAAATCGCATTTTCCTCACATTTCGGTGACAGAAAGTTCTACAATCTGAGAGGAGCCACAAATTTCCTTACACCCAGCGTTCCCCCAAGTCTCCCGATAAAAATGATACCTCACTTGTGTGGGTAGGCCTAGCGGCCGCGACAGGACACACCCCAAAACACAACGTGGACACATCACAGAAAACAGAGCTGTTTTTAGCAAAGTGCCTACCTGTAGATTTTGGCCTCTAGCTCAGCCGGCACCTAGGGAAACCTACCAAACCTGTGCATTTTTGAAAACTAGAGACCTAGGGGAATCCAAGATGGGGTGACTTGTGGGGCTCTGACCAGGTTCTGTTACCCAGAATCCATTGCAAACCTCAACATCTGCCTAAAAAAAATAAAATTTTCGTCACATTTCGGTGACAGAAAGTTCTGGAATCTGAGAGGAGCCACAAATTTCCTTCCACACAGCGCTCCCCCAAGTCTCCCGATAAAAATGGTACCTCACTTGTGTGGGTAGGCCTAGCGCCCGCGACAGGATATGCCCCAAAACACAACGTGGACACATCACAGAAAACAGAGCTGTTTTTAGCAAAGTGCCTACCTGTAGATTTTGGTCTCTAGCTCAGCCGGCACCTAGGGAAACCTACAAAACCTGTGCATTTTTTAAAGCTAGAGACCTAGGGGAATCCAAGATGGGGTGACTTGTGGGGCTCTTACCAGGTTCTGTTACCCAGAATCCTTTGCAAACCTCAACATCTGGCTGAAAAAAACACATTTCCTTCACATTTCGGTGACAGAAAGTTCTGGAATCTGAGAGGAGCCACAAATTTCCTTCCACACAGCGCGCCCCCAAGTCTTCCGATAAAAATGGTACCTCACTTGTGTGGGTAGGCCTAGCGTCCGCGACAGGATATGCCCCAAAACACAACGTGGACACATCACAGAAAACAGAGCTGTTTTTAGCAAAGTGCCTACCTGTAGATTTTGGCCTCTAGCTCAGCCGGCACCTAGGGAAACCTACCAAACCTGTGCATGTTTGAAAACTAGAGACCTAGGGGAATCCAAGATGGGGTGACTTGTGGGGCTCTGACCAGGTTCTGTTACCCAGAATCCTTTGCAAACCTCAAATTTTGGCTAAAAAAACACATTTTCGTCACATTTTGGTGACAGAAAGTTCTGGAATCTGAGATGTTCCACAAATTTCCTTCCACCCAGCGCTCCCCAAAGACTCCCGATAAAAATGGTACCTCACTTGTGTGGGTAGGCCTAGCCCCCGCGACAGGATATGCCCCAAAACACAACGTGGACACATCACAGAAAACAGAGCTGTTTTTAGCAAAGTGCCTACCTGTAGATTTTGGCCTCTAGCTCAGCCGGCACCTAGGGAAACCTACCAAACCTGTGCATTTTTGAAAACTAGAGACCTAGGGGAATCCAAGATGGGGTGACTTGTGGGGCTCTGACCAGGTTCTGTTACCCAGAATCCTTTGCAAACCTCAAATTTTGGCTAAAAAAACACATTTTCGTCACATTTCGGTGACAGAAAGTTCTGGAATCTGAGAGGAGCCACAAATTTCCTTCCACACAGCGCTCCCCCAAGTCTCCCGATAAAAATGGTACCTCACTTGTGTGGGTAGGCCTAGCCCCCGCGACAGGATATGCCCCAAAACACAACGTGGACACATCACAGAAAACAGAGATGTTTTAAGCAAAGTGCCTACCTGTAGATTTTTGCCTCTAGCTCAGCCGGCACCTAGGGAAACCTACCAAACCTGTGCATTTTTGAAAACTAGAGACCTAGGGGAATCAAAGATGGGGTGACTTGTGGGGCTCTGACCAGGTTCTGTTACCCAGAATCCTTTGCAAACCTCAAATTTTGGCTAAAAAATCGCATTTTCCTCACATTTCGGTGACAGAAAGTTCTACAATCTGAGAGGAGCCACAAATTTCCTTACACCCAGCGTTCCCCCAAGTCTCCCGATAAAAATGATACCTCACTTGTGTGGGTAGGCCTAGCGGCCGCGACAGGACACACCCCAAAACACAACGTGGACACATCACAGAAAACAGAGCTGTTTTTAGCAAAGTGCCTACCTGTAGATTTTGGCCTCTAGCTCAGCCGGCACCTAGGGAAACCTACCAAACCTGTGCATTTTTGAAAACTAGAGACCTAGGGGAATCCAAGATGGGGTGACTTGTGGGGCTCTGACCAGGTTCTGTTACCCAGAATCCATTGCAAACCTCAACATCTGCCTAAAAAAAATAAAATTTTCGTCACATTTCGGTGACAGAAAGTTCTGGAATCTGAGAGGAGCCACAAATTTCCTTCCACACAGCGCTCCCCCAAGTCTCCCGATAAAAATGGTACCTCACTTGTGTGGGTAGGCCTAGCGCCCGCGACAGGATATGCCCCAAAACACAACGTGGACACATCACAGAAAACAGAGCTGTTTTTAGCAAAGTGCCTACCTGTAGATTTTGGTCTCTAGCTCAGCCGGCACCTAGGGAAACCTACAAAACCTGTGCATTTTTTAAAGCTAGAGACCTAGGGGAATCCAAGATGGGGTGACTTGTGGGGCTCTTACCAGGTTCTGTTACCCAGAATCCTTTGCAAACCTCAACATCTGGCTGAAAAAAACACATTTCCTTCACATTTCGGTGACAGAAAGTTCTGGAATCTGAGAGGAGCCACAAATTTCCTTCCACACAGCGCGCCCCCAAGTCTTCCGATAAAAATGGTACCTCACTTGTGTGGGTAGGCCTAGCGTCCGCGACAGGATATGCCCCAAAACACAACGTGGACACATCACAGAAAACAGAGCTGTTTTTAGCAAAGTGCCTACCTGTAGATTTTGGCCTCTAGCTCAGCCGGCACCTAGGGAAACCTACCAAACCTGTGCATGTTTGAAAACTAGAGACCTAGGGGAATCCAAGATGGGGTGACTTGTGGGGCTCTGACCAGGTTCTGTTACCCAGAATCCTTTGCAAACCTCAAATTTTGGCTAAAAAAACACATTTTCGTCACATTTTGGTGATAGAAAGTTCTGGAATCTGAGATGTTCCACAAATTTCCTTCCACCCAGCGCTCCCCAAAGACTCCCGATAAAAATGGTACCTCACTTGTGTGGGTAGGCCTAGCCCCCGCGACAGGATATGCCCCAAAACACAACGTGGACACATCACAGAAAACAGAGCTGTTTTTAGCAAAGTGCCTACCTGTAGATTTTGGCCTCTAGCTCAGCCGGCACCTAGGGAAACCTACCAAACCTGTGCATTTTTGAAAACTAGAGACCTAGGGGAATCCAAGATGGGGTGACTTGTGGGGCTCTGACCAGGTTCTGTTACCCAGAATCCTTTGCAAACCTCAAATTTTGGCTAAAAAAACACATTTTCGTCACATTTTGGTGACAGAAAGTTCTGGAATCTGAGAGGAGCCACAAATTTCCTTCCACCCAGCGTTCCCCCAAGTCTCACGATAAAAATGATACCTCACTTGTGTGGGTAGGCCTAGCGCCCGCAACAGGAAACGCCCCAAAGCGCTATGTGGACACATCCAAATTTTTGAAAGAAAACAGAGGTGTTTTTTGCAAAGTGCCTACCTGTAGATTTTGGCCTCTAGCTCAGCCGGCACCTAGGGAAACCTACCAAACCTGTGCATTTCTGAAAACTAGAGACCTAGGGGAATCCAAGATGGGGTGACTTGTGGGGCTCGGACTAGGTTATATTACCCAGAATCCTTTGCAAACCTCAAAATTTGGCTAAAAAAACACATGTTCCTCACATTTCTGTGGCAGAAAGTTCTGGAAACTGAGAGGAGCCACAAATTTCCTTCCACCCAGCGTTCCCCGAAGACTCCCGATAAAAATGATACCTCACTTGTGTGGGTAGGCCTAGCGCCCGCGACAGGATATGCCCCAAAACACAACGTGGACACATCACAGAAAACAGAGATGTTTTTAGCAAAGTGCCTACCTGTAGATTTTGGCCTCTAGCTCAGCCGGCACCTAGGGAAACCTACCAAACCTGTGCATTTTTTAAAACTAGAGACCTAGGGGAATCCAAGATGCGGTGACTTGTGGGGCTCTGACCAGGTTCTGTTACCCAGAATCCTTTGCAAACCTCAAATTTTGGTTAAAAAAACACATTTTCGTCACATTTCGGTGACAGAAAGTTCTGGAATCTGAGAGGAGCCACAAATTTCCTTCCACCCAGCGCTCCCCAAAGTCTCCCGATAAAAATGGTACCTCACTTGTGTGGGTAGGCCAAGCCCCCGCGACAGGATATGCCCCAAAACACAACGTGGACACATCACAGAAAACAGAGATGTTTTTAGCAAAGTGCCTACCTGTAGATTTTGGCCTCTAGCTCAGCCGGCACCTAGGGAAACCGACCAAACCTGTGCATTTATGAAAACTAGAGACCGAGGGGAATCCAAGATGGGGTGATTTGTGGGGCTCTGACCAGGTTTTGTTACCCAGAATCCTTTGCAAACCTCAAATTTTGGCTAAAAAACACATTTTCGTCACATTTCGGTGACAGAACGTTCTGGAATCTGAGATGTTCCACAAATTTCCTTCCACCCAGCGCTCCCCAAAGACTCCCGATAAAAATGGTACCTCACTTGTGTGGGTAGGCCTAGCCCCCGCGACAGGATATGCCCCAAAACACAACGTGGACACATCACAGAAAACAGAGATGTTTTTAGCAAAGTGCCTACCTGTAGATTTTGGCCTCTAGCTCAGCCGGCACCTAGGGAAACCTACCAAACCTGTCCATTTTTTAAAACTAGAGACCTAGGGGAATCCAAGATGGGGTGACTTGTGGGGCTCTGACCAGGTTCTGTTACCCAGAATCCTTTGCAAACCTGAAATTTTGGCTAAAAAATCGCATTTTCCTCACATTTCGGTGACAGAAAGTTCTACAATCTGAGAGCAGCCACAAATTTCCTTACACCCAGCGTTCCCCCAAGTCTCCCGATAAAAATGATACCTCACTTGTGTGGGTAGGCCTAGCGGCCGCGACAGTACACACCCCAAAACACAACGTGGACACATCACAGAAAACAGAGCTGTCTTTAGCAAAGTGCCTACCTGTAGATTTTGGCCTCTAGCTCAGCCGGCACCTAGGGAAACCTACCAAACCTGTGCATTTATGAAAACTAGAGACCGAGGGGAATCCAAGATGGGGTGACTTGTGGGGCTCTGACCAGGTTTTGTTACCCAGAATCCTTTGCAAACCTCAAATTTTGGCTAAAAAAACACATTTTCGTCACATTTCGATGACAGAAAGTTCTGGAATCTGAGAGGAGCCACAAATTTCCTTCCACCCAGCGCTCCCCCAAGTCTCCCGATAAAAATGATACCTCACTTGTGTGGGTAGGCCTAGCGCCTGTGACAGGATATGCCCCAAAACACAACGTGGACACATCACAGAAAACAGAGCTGTTTTTAGCAAAGTGCCTACCTGTAGATTTTGGCCTCTAGCTCAGCCGGCACCTAGGGAAACCTACCAAACCTGTGCATTTTTTAAAACTAGAGACCTAGGGGAATCCAAGATGGGGTGACTTGTGGGGCTCTGACCAGGTTCTGTTACCCAGAATCCTTTACAAACCTCAAATTTTGGTTAAAAAAACGCATTTTCATCACATTTCGGTGACAGAAAGTTCTGGAATCTGAGAGGAGCCACAAATTTCCTTCCACCCAGCGCTCCCCAAAGTCTCCCGATAAAAATGGTACCTCACTTGTGTGGGTAGGCCTAGCGTCCGCGACAGGATATGCCCCAAAACACAACGTGGACACATCACAGAAAACAGAGCTGTTTTTAGCAAAGTGCCTACCTGTAGATTTTGGCCTCTAGCTCAGCCGGCACGTAGCGAAACCTACAAAACCTGTGCATTTTTGAAAACTAGAGACCTAGGGGAATCCAAGATGGGGTGACTTGTGGGGCTCTGACCAGGTTCTGTTACCCAGAATCCTTTGCAAACCTCAACATCTGGCTAAAAAAAACACATTTTCTTCACATTTCAGTGACAGAAAGTTCTGGAATCGGAGAGGAGCCACAAATTTCCTTCCACACAGCGCTCCCCCAAGTCTCCCGATCAAAATGGTACCTCACTTGTGTGGGTAGGCCTAGCGCCCGCGACAGGATATGCCCCAAAACACAACGTGGACACATCACAGAAAACAGAGCTGTTTTTAGCAAAGTGCCTACCTGTAGATTTTGGCCTCTAGCTCAGCCTGCACCCAGGGAAACCTACCAAACCTGTGCATTTTTGAAAACTAGAGACCTAGGGGAATCCAAGATGGGGTGACTTGTGGGGCTCTGACCAGGTTCTGTAACCCAGAATCCTTTGCAAACCTCAAATTTTGGTTAAAAAAACACATTTTCGTCACATTTCGGTGACAGAAAGTTCTGGAATTTGAGAGGAGCCACAAATTTCCTTCCACCCAGCGCTCCCCAAAGTCTCCCGATAAAAATGGTACCCCGCTTGTGTGGGTAGGCCAAGCCCCCGCGACAGGATATGCCCCAAAACACAACGTGGACACATCACAGAAAACAGAGATGTTTTTAGCAAAGTGCCTACCTGTAGATTTTGGCCTCTAGCTCAGCCGGCACCTAGGGAAACCTACCAAACCTGTGCATTTTTGAAAACTAGAGACCTAGGGGAATCCAAGATGGGGTGACTTGTGGGGCTCTGACCAGGTTCTGTTACCCAGAATCCTTTGCAAACCTCAACATCTGGCTAAAAAAACACATTTTCTTCACTTTTTGGTGACAGAAAGTTCTGGAATCTGAGAGGAGCCACAAATTTCCTTCCACACAGCGCTCCCCCAAGTCTCCCGATAAAAATGGTACCTCACTTTTGTGTGGGTAGGCCTAGCGCCCGCGACAGGATATGCCCCAAAACACAACGTGGACACATCACAGAAAACAGAGCTGTTTTTAGCAAAGTGCCTACCTGTAGATTTTGGCCTCTAGCTCAGCCGGCACCCAGGGAAACCTACCAAACCTGTGCATTTTTGAAAACTAGAGACCTAGGGGAATCCAAGATGGGGTGACTTGTGGGGCTCTGACCAGGTTCTGTTACCCAGAATCCTTTGCAAACCTCAAATTTTGGTTAAAAAACACATTTTCGTCACATTTCGGTGACAGAAAGTTCTGGAATCTGAGAGGAGCCACAAATGTCCTTCCACCCAGCGCTCCCCAAAGTCTCCCGATAAAAATGGTACCTCACTTGTGTGGGTAGGCCTAGCCCCCGCGACAGGATATGCCCCAAAACACAACGTGGACACATCACAGAAAACAGAGATGTTTTTAGCAAAGTGCCTACCTGTAGATTTTGGCCTCTAGCTCAGCCGGCACTTAGGGAAACCTACCAAACCTGTGCATTTTTGAAAACTAGAGACCTAGGGGAATCCAAGATGGGGTGACTTGTGGGGCTCTGACCAGGTTCTGTTACCCAGAATCCATTGCAAACCTCAACATCTGCCTAAAAAAAATAAAATTTTCGTCACATTTCGGTGACAGAAAGTTCTGGAATCTGAGAGGAGCCACAAATTTCCTTCCACACAGCGCTCCCCCAAGTCTCCCGATAAAAATGGTACCTCACTTGTGTGGGTAGGCCTAGCGCCCGCGACAGGATATGCCCCAAAACACAACGTGGACACATCACAGAAAACAGAGCTGTTTTTAGCAAAGTGCCTACCTGTAGATTTTGGTCTCTAGCTCAGCCGGCACCTAGGGAAACCTACAAAACCTGTGCATTTTTTAAAGCTAGAGACCTAGGGGAATCCAAGATGGGGTGACTTGTGGGGCTCTTACCAGGTTCTGTTACCCAGAATCCTTTGCAAACCTCAACATCTGGCTGAAAAAAACACATTTCCTTCACATTTCGGTGACAGAAAGTTCTGGAATCTGAGAGGAGCCACAAATTTCCTTCCACACAGCGCGCCCCCAAGTCTTCCGATAAAAATGGTACCTCACTTGTGTGGGTAGGCCTAGCGTCCGCGACAGGATATGCCCCAAAACACAACGTGGACACATCACAGAAAACAGAGCTGTTTTTAGCAAAGTGCCTACCTGTAGATTTTGGCCTCTAGCTCAGCCGGCACCTAGGGAAACCTACCAAACCTGTGCATGTTTGAAAACTAGAGACCTAGGGGAATCCAAGATGGGGTGACTTGTGGGGCTCTGACCAGGTTCTGTTACCCAGAATCCTTTGCAAACCTCAAATTTTGGCTAAAAAAACACATTTTCGTCACATTTTGGTGACAGAAAGTTCTGGAATCTGAGATGTTCCACAAATTTCCTTCCACCCAGCGCTCCCCAAAGACTCCCGATAAAAATGGTACCTCACTTGTGTGGGTAGGCCTAGCCCCCGCGACAGGATATGCCCCAAAACACAACGTGGACACATCACAGAAAACAGAGCTGTTTTTAGCAAAGTGCCTACCTGTAGATTTTGGCCTCTAGCTCAGCCGGCACCTAGGGAAACCTACCAAACCTGTGCATTTTTGAAAACTAGAGACCTAGGGGAATCCAAGATGGGGTGACTTGTGGGGCTCTGACCAGGTTCTGTTACCCAGAATCCTTTGCAAACCTCAAATTTTGGCTAAAAAAACACATTTTCGTCACATTTTGGTGACAGAAAGTTCTGGAATCTGAGAGGAGCCACAAATTTCCTTCCACCCAGCGTTCCCCCAAGTCTCACGATAAAAATGATACCTCACTTGTGTGGGTAGGCCTAGCGCCCGCAACAGGAAACGCCCCAAAGCGCTATGTGGACACATCCAAATTTTTGAAAGAAAACAGAGGTGTTTTTTGCAAAGTGCCTACCTGTAGATTTTGGCCTCTAGCTCAGCCGGCACCTAGGGAAACCTACCAAACCTGTGCATTTCTGAAAACTAGAGACCTAGGGGAATCCAAGATGGGGTGACTTGTGGGGCTCGGACTAGGTTATATTACCCAGAATCCTTTGCAAACCTCAAAATTTGGCTAAAAAAACACATGTTCCTCACATTTCTGTGGCAGAAAGTTCTGGAAACTGAGAGGAGCCACAAATTTCCTTCCACCCAGCGTTCCCCGAAGACTCCCGATAAAAATGATACCTCACTTGTGTGGGTAGGCCTAGCGCCCGCGACAGGATATGCCCCAAAACACAACGTGGACACATCACAGAAAACAGAGATGTTTTTAGCAAAGTGCCTACCTGTAGATTTTGGCCTCTAGCTCAGCCGGCACCTAGGGAAACCTACCAAACCTGTGCATTTTTTAAAACTAGAGACCTAGGGGAATCCAAGATGCGGTGACTTGTGGGGCTCTGACCAGGTTCTGTTACCCAGAATCCTTTGCAAACCTCAAATTTTGGTTAAAAAAACACATTTTCGTCACATTTCGGTGACAGAAAGTTCTGGAATCTGAGAGGAGCCACAAATTTCCTTCCACCCAGCGCTCCCCAAAGTCTCCCGATAAAAATGGTACCTCACTTGTGTGGGTAGGCCAAGCCCCCGCGACAGGATATGCCCCAAAACACAACGTGGACACATCACAGAAAACAGAGATGTTTTTAGCAAAGTGCCTACCTGTAGATTTTGGCCTCTAGCTCAGCCGGCACCTAGGGAAACCGACCAAACCTGTGCATTTATGAAAACTAGAGACCGAGGGGAATCCAAGATGGGGTGATTTGTGGGGCTCTGACCAGGTTTTGTTACCCAGAATCCTTTGCAAACCTCAAATTTTGGCTAAAAAACACATTTTCGTCACATTTCGGTGACAGAACGTTCTGGAATCTGAGATGTTCCACAAATTTCCTTCCACCCAGCGCTCCCCAAAGACTCCCGATAAAAATGGTACCTCACTTGTGTGGGTAGGCCTAGCCCCCGCGACAGGATATGCCCCAAAACACAACGTGGACACATCACAGAAAACAGAGATGTTTTTAGCAAAGTGCCTACCTGTAGATTTTGGCCTCTAGCTCAGCCGGCACCTAGGGAAACCTACCAAACCTGTCCATTTTTTAAAACTAGAGACCTAGGGGAATCCAAGATGGGGTGACTTGTGGGGCTCTGACCAGGTTCTGTTACCCAGAATCCTTTGCAAACCTGAAATTTTGGCTAAAAAATCGCATTTTCCTCACATTTCGGTGACAGAAAGTTCTACAATCTGAGAGCAGCCACAAATTTCCTTACACCCAGCGTTCCCCCAAGTCTCCCGATAAAAATGATACCTCACTTGTGTGGGTAGGCCTAGCGGCCGCGACAGTACACACCCCAAAACACAACGTGGACACATCACAGAAAACAGAGCTGTCTTTAGCAAAGTGCCTACCTGTAGATTTTGGCCTCTAGCTCAGCCGGCACCTAGGGAAACCTACCAAACCTGTGCATTTATGAAAACTAGAGACCGAGGGGAATCCAAGATGGGGTGACTTGTGGGGCTCTGACCAGGTTTTGTTACCCAGAATCCTTTGCAAACCTCAAATTTTGGCTAAAAAAACACATTTTCGTCACATTTCGATGACAGAAAGTTCTGGAATCTGAGAGGAGGCACAAATTTCCTTCCACCCAGCGCTCCCCCAAGTCTCCCGATAAAAATGATACCTCACTTGTGTGGGTAGGCCTAGCGCCTGTGACAGGATATGCCCCAAAACACAACGTGGACACATCACAGAAAACAGAGCTGTTTTTAGCAAAGTGCCTACCTGTAGATTTTGGCCTCTAGCTCAGCCGGCACCTAGGGAAACCTACCAAACCTGTGCATTTTTTAAAACTAGAGACCTAGGGGAATCCAAGATGGGGTGACTTGTGGGGCTCTGACCAGGTTCTGTTACCCAGAATCCTTTACAAACCTCAAATTTTGGTTAAAAAAACACATTTTCATCACATTTCGGTGACAGAAAGTTCTGGAATCTGAGAGGAGCCACAAATTTCCTTCCACCCAGCGCTCCCCAAAGTCTCCCGATAAAAATGGTACCTCACTTGTGTGGGTAGGCCTAGCGTCCGCGACAGGATATGCCCCAAAACACAACGTGGACACATCACAGAAAACAGAGCTGTTTTTAGCAAAGTGCCTACCTGTAGATTTTGGCCTCTAGCTCAGCCGGCACGTAGCGAAACCTACAAAACCTGTGCATTTTTGAAAACTAGAGACCTAGGGGAATCCAAGATGGGGTGACTTGTGGGGCTCTGACCAGGTTCTGTTACCCAGAATCCTTTGCAAACCTCAACATCTGGCTAAAAAAAACACATTTTCTTCACATTTCAGTGACAGAAAGTTCTGGAATCGGAGAGGAGCCACAAATTTCCTTCCACACAGCGCTCCCCCAAGTCTCCCGATAAAAATGGTACCTCACTTGTGTGGGTAGGCCTAGCGCCCGCGACAGGATATGCCCCAAAACACAACGTGGACACATCACAGAAAACAGAGCTGTTTTTAGCAAAGTGCCTACCTGTAGATTTTGGCCTCTAGCTCAGCCTGCACCCAGGGAAACCTACCAAACCTGTGCATTTTTGAAAACTAGAGACCTAGGGGAATCCAAGATGGGGTGACTTGTGGGGCTCTGACCAGGTTCTGTAACCCAGAATCCTTTGCAAACCTCAAATTTTGGTTAAAAAAACACATTTTCGTCACATTTCGGTGACAGAAAGTTCTGGAATTTGAGAGGAGCCACAAATTTCCTTCCACCCAGCGCTCCCCAAAGTCTCCCGATAAAAATGGTACCCCGCTTGTGTGGGTAGGCCAAGCCCCCGCGACAGGATATGCCCCAAAACACAACGTGGACACATCACAGAAAACAGAGATGTTTTTAGCAAAGTGCCTACCTGTAGATTTTGGCCTCTAGCTCAGCCGGCACCTAGGGAAACCTACCAAACCTGTGCATTTTTGAAAACTAGAGACCTAGGGGAATCCAAGATGGGGTGACTTGTGGGGCTCTGACCAGGTTCTGTTACCCAGAATCCTTTGCAAACCTCAACATCTGGCTAAAAAAACACATTTTCTTCACTTTTTGGTGACAGAAAGTTCTGGAATCTGAGAGGAGCCACAAATTTCCTTCCACACAGCGCTCCCCCAAGTCTCCCGATAAAAATGGTACCTCACTTTTGTGTGGGTAGGCCTAGCGCCCGCGACAGGATATGCCCCAAAACACAACGTGGACACATCACAGAAAACAGAGCTGTTTTTAGCAAAGTGCCTACCTGTAGATTTTGGCCTCTAGCTCAGCCGGCACCCAGGGAAACCTACCAAACCTGTGCATTTTTGAAAACTAGAGACCTAGGGGAATCCAAGATGGGGTGACTTGTGGGGCTCTGACCAGGTTCTGTTACCCAGAATCCTTTGCAAACCTCAAATTTTGGTTAAAAAACACATTTTCGTCACATTTCGGTGACAGAAAGTTCTGGAATCTGAGAGGAGCCACAAATGTCCTTCCACCCAGCGCTCCCCAAAGTCTCCCGATAAAAATGGTACCTCACTTGTGTGGGTAGGCCTAGCCCCCGCGACAGGATATGCCCCAAAACACAACGTGGACACATCACAGAAAACAGAGATGTTTTTAGCAAAGTGCCTACCTGTAGATTTTGGCCTCTAGCTCAGCCGGCACCTAGGGAAACCTACCAAACCTGTCCATTTTTGAAAACTAGAGACCTAGGGGAATCCAAGATGGGGTAAATTGTGGGGCTCTGACCAGGTTCTGTTACCCAGAATCCATTGCAAACCTCAACATCTGGCTAAAAAAAACACATTTTCTTCACATTTCGGTGACAGAAAGTTCTGGAATCTGAGAGGAGCCACAAATTTCCTTCCACACAGCGCTCCCCCAAGTCTCCCGATAAAAATGGTACCTCACTTGTGTGGGTAGGCCTAGCCCCCGCGACAGGATATGCCCCAAAACACAACGTGGACACATCACAGAAAACAGAGATGTTTTAAGCAAAGTGCCTACCTGTAGATTTTTGCCTCTAGCTCAGCCGGCACCTAGGGAAACCTACCAAACCTGTGCATTTTTGAAAACTAGAGACCTAGGGGAATCAAAGATGGGGTGACTTGTGGGGCTCTGACCAGGTTCTGTTACCCAGAATCCTTTGCAAACCTCAAATTTTGGCTAAAAAATCGCATTTTCCTCACATTTCGGTGACAGAAAGTTCTACAATCTGAGAGGAGCCACAAATTTCCTTACACCCAGCGTTCCCCCAAGTCTCCCGATAAAAATGATACCTCACTTGTGTGGGTAGGCCTAGCGGCCGCGACAGGACAGACCCCAAAACACAACGTGGACACATCACAGAAAACAGAGCTGTTTTTAGCAAAGTGCCTACCTGTAGATTTTGGCCTCTAGCTCAGCCGGCACCTAGGGAAACCTACCAAACCTGTGCATTTTTGAAAACTAGAGACCTAGGGGAATCCAAGATGGGGTGACTTGTGGGGCTCTGACCAGGTTCTGTTACCCAGAATCCATTGCAAACCTCAACATCTGCCTAAAAAAAATAAAATTTTCGTCACATTTCGGTGACAGAAAGTTCTGGAATCTGAGAGGAGCCACAAATTTCCTTCCACACAGCGCTCCCCCAAGTCTCCCGATAAAAATGGTACCTCACTTGTGTGGGTAGGCCTAGCGCCCGCGACAGGATATGCCCCAAAACACAACGTGGACACATCACAGAAAACAGAGCTGTTTTTAGCAAAGTGCCTACCTGTAGATTTTGGTCTCTAGCTCAGCCGGCACCTAGGGAAACCTACAAAACCTGTGCATTTTTTAAAGCTAGAGACCTAGGGGAATCCAAGATGGGGTGACTTGTGGGGCTCTTACCAGGTTCTGTTACCCAGAATCCTTTGCAAACCTCAACATCTGGCTGAAAAAAACACATTTCCTTCACATTTCGGTGACAGAAAGTTCTGGAATCTGAGAGGAGCCACAAATTTCCTTCCACACAGCGCGCCCCCAAGTCTTCCGATAAAAATGGTACCTCACTTGTGTGGGTAGGCCTAGCGTCCGCGACAGGATATGCCCCAAAACACAACGTGGACACATCACAGAAAACAGAGCTGTTTTTAGCAAAGTGCCTACCTGTAGATTTTGGCCTCTAGCTCAGCCGGCACCTAGGGAAACCTACCAAACCTGTGCATGTTTGAAAACTAGAGACCTAGGGGAATCCAAGATGGGGTGACTTGTGGGGCTCTGACCAGGTTCTGTTACCCAGAATCCTTTGCAAACCTCAAATTTTGGCTAAAAAAACACATTTTCGTCACATTTTGGTGACAGAAAGTTCTGGAATCTGAGATGTTCCACAAATTTCCTTCCACCCAGCGCTCCCCAAAGACTCCCGATAAAAATGGTACCTCACTTGTGTGGGTAGGCCTAGCCCCCGCGACAGGATATGCCCCAAAACACAACGTGGACACATCACAGAAAACAGAGCTGTTTTTAGCAAAGTGCCTACCTGTAGATTTTGGCCTCTAGCTCAGCCGGCACCTAGGGAAACCTACCAAACCTGTGCATTTTTGAAAACTAGAGACCTAGGGGAATCCAAGATGGGGTGACTTGTGGGGCTCTGACCAGGTTCTGTTACCCAGAATCCTTTGCAAACCTCAAATTTTGGCTAAAAAAACACATTTTCGTCACATTTTGGTGACAGAAAGTTCTGGAATCTGAGAGGAGCCACAAATTTCCTTCCACCCAGCGTTCCCCCAAGTCTCACGATAAAAATGATACCTCACTTGTGTGGGTAGGCCTAGCGCCCGCAACAGGAAACGCCCCAAAGCGCTATGTGGACACATCCAAATTTTTGAAAGAAAACAGAGGTGTTTTTTGCAAAGTGCCTACCTGTAGATTTTGGCCTCTAGCTCAGCCGGCACCTAGGGAAACCTACCAAACCTGTGCATTTCTGAAAACTAGAGACCTAGGGGAATCCAAGATGGGGTGACTTGTGGGGCTCGGACTAGGTTATATTACCCAGAATCCTTTGCAAACCTCAAAATTTGGCTAAAAAAACACATGTTCCTCACATTTCTGTGGCAGAAAGTTCTGGAAACTGAGAGGAGCCACAAATTTCCTTCCACCCAGCGTTCCCCGAAGACTCCCGATAAAAATGATACCTCACTTGTGTGGGTAGGCCTAGCGCCCGCGACAGGATATGCCCCAAAACACAACGTGGACACATCACAGAAAACAGAGATGTTTTTAGCAAAGTGCCTACCTGTAGATTTTGGCCTCTAGCTCAGCCGGCACCTAGGGAAACCTACCAAACCTGTGCATTTTTTAAAACTAGAGACCTAGGGGAATCCAAGATGCGGTGACTTGTGGGGCTCTGACCAGGTTCTGTTACCCAGAATCCTTTGCAAACCTCAAATTTTGGTTAAAAAAACACATTTTCGTCACATTTCGGTGACAGAAAGTTCTGGAATCTGAGAGGAGCCACAAATTTCCTTCCACCCAGCGCTCCCCAAAGTCTCCCGATAAAAATGGTACCTCACTTGTGTGGGTAGGCCAAGCCCCCGCGACAGGATATGCCCCAAAACACAACGTGGACACATCACAGAAAACAGAGATGTTTTTAGCAAAGTGCCTACCTGTAGATTTTGGCCTCTAGCTCAGCCGGCACCTAGGGAAACCGACCAAACCTGTGCATTTATGAAAACTAGAGACCGAGGGGAATCCAAGATGGGGTGATTTGTGGGGCTCTGACCAGGTTTTGTTACCCAGAATCCTTTGCAAACCTCAAATTTTGGCTAAAAAACACATTTTCGTCACATTTCGGTGACAGAACGTTCTGGAATCTGAGATGTTCCACAAATTTCCTTCCACCCAGCGCTCCCCAAAGACTCCCGATAAAAATGGTACCTCACTTGTGTGGGTAGGCCTAGCCCCCGCGACAGGATATGCCCCAAAACACAACGTGGACACATCACAGAAAACAGAGATGTTTTTAGCAAAGTGCCTACCTGTAGATTTTGGCCTCTAGCTCAGCCGGCACCTAGGGAAACCTACCAAACCTGTCCATTTTTTAAAACTAGAGACCTAGGGGAATCCAAGATGGGGTGACTTGTGGGGCTCTGACCAGGTTCTGTTACCCAGAATCCTTTGCAAACCTGAAATTTTGGCTAAAAAATCGCATTTTCCTCACATTTCGGTGACAGAAAGTTCTACAATCTGAGAGCAGCCACAAATTTCCTTACACCCAGCGTTCCCCCAAGTCTCCCGATAAAAATGATACCTCACTTGTGTGGGTAGGCCTAGCGGCCGCGACAGTACACACCCCAAAACACAACGTGGACACATCACAGAAAACAGAGCTGTCTTTAGCAAAGTGCCTACCTGTAGATTTTGGCCTCTAGCTCAGCCGGCACCTAGGGAAACCTACCAAACCTGTGCATTTATGAAAACTAGAGACCGAGGGGAATCCAAGATGGGGTGACTTGTGGGGCTCTGACCAGGTTTTGTTACCCAGAATCCTTTGCAAACCTCAAATTTTGGCTAAAAAAACACATTTTCGTCACATTTCGATGACAGAAAGTTCTGGAATCTGAGAGGAGCCACAAATTTCCTTCCACCCAGCGCTCCCCCAAGTCTCCCGATAAAAATGATACCTCACTTGTGTGGGTAGGCCTAGCGCCTGTGACAGGATATGCCCCAAAACACAACGTGGACACATCACAGAAAACAGAGCTGTTTTTAGCAAAGTGCCTACCTGTAGATTTTGGCCTCTAGCTCAGCCGGCACCTAGGGAAACCTACCAAACCTGTGCATTTTTTAAAACTAGAGACCTAGGGGAATCCAAGATGGGGTGACTTGTGGGGCTCTGACCAGGTTCTGTTACCCAGAATCCTTTACAAACCTCAAATTTTGGTTAAAAAAACACATTTTCATCACATTTCGGTGACAGAAAGTTCTGGAATCTGAGAGGAGCCACAAATTTCCTTCCACCCAGCGCTCCCCAAAGTCTCCCGATAAAAATGGTACCTCACTTGTGTGGGTAGGCCTAGCGTCCGCGACAGGATATGCCCCAAAACACAACGTGGACACATCACAGAAAACAGAGCTGTTTTTAGCAAAGTGCCTACCTGTAGATTTTGGCCTCTAGCTCAGCCGGCACGTAGCGAAACCTACAAAACCTGTGCATTTTTGAAAACTAGAGACCTAGGGGAATCCAAGATGGGGTGACTTGTGGGGCTCTGACCAGGTTCTGTTACCCAGAATCCTTTGCAAACCTCAACATCTGGCTAAAAAAAACACATTTTCTTCACATTTCAGTGACAGAAAGTTCTGGAATCGGAGAGGAGCCACAAATTTCCTTCCACACAGCGCTCCCCCAAGTCTCCCGATAAAAATGGTACCTCACTTGTGTGGGTAGGCCTAGCGCCCGCGACAGGATATGCCCCAAAACACAACGTGGACACATCACAGAAAACAGAGCTGTTTTTAGCAAAGTGCCTACCTGTAGATTTTGGCCTCTAGCTCAGCCTGCACCCAGGGAAACCTACCAAACCTGTGCATTTTTGAAAACTAGAGACCTAGGGGAATCCAAGATGGGGTGACTTGTGGGGCTCTGACCAGGTTCTGTAACCCAGAATCCTTTGCAAACCTCAAATTTTGGTTAAAAAAACACATTTTCGTCACATTTCGGTGACAGAAAGTTCTGGAATTTGAGAGGAGCCACAAATTTCCTTCCACCCAGCGCTCCCCAAAGTCTCCCGATAAAAATGGTACCCCGCTTGTGTGGGTAGGCCAAGCCCCCGCGACAGGATATGCCCCAAAACACAACGTGGACACATCACAGAAAACAGAGATGTTTTTAGCAAAGTGCCTACCTGTAGATTTTGGCCTCTAGCTCAGCCGGCACCTAGGGAAACCTACCAAACCTGTGCATTTTTGAAAACTAGAGACCTAGGGGAATCCAAGATGGGGTGACTTGTGGGGCTCTGACCAGGTTCTGTTACCCAGAATCCTTTGCAAACCTCAACATCTGGCTAAAAAAACACATTTTCTTCACTTTTTGGTGACAGAAAGTTCTGGAATCTGAGAGGAGCCACAAATTTCCTTCCACACAGCGCTCCCCCAAGTCTCCCGATAAAAATGGTACCTCACTTTTGTGTGGGTAGGCCTAGCGCCCGCGACAGGATATGCCCCAAAACACAACGTGGACACATCACAGAAAACAGAGCTGTTTTTAGCAAAGTGCCTACCTGTAGATTTTGGCCTCTAGCTCAGCCGGCACCCAGGGAAACCTACCAAACCTGTGCATTTTTGAAAACTAGAGACCTAGGGGAATCCAAGATGGGGTGACTTGTGGGGCTCTGACCAGGTTCTGTTACCCAGAATCCTTTGCAAACCTCAAATTTTGGTTAAAAAACACATTTTCGTCACATTTCGGTGACAGAAAGTTCTGGAATCTGAGAGGAGCCACAAATGTCCTTCCACCCAGCGCTCCCCAAAGTCTCCCGATAAAAATGGTACCTCACTTGTGTGGGTAGGCCTAGCCCCCGCGACAGGATATGCCCCAAAACACAACGTGGACACATCACAGAAAACAGAGATGTTTTTAGCAAAGTGCCTACCTGTAGATTTTGGCCTCTAGCTCAGCCGGCACTTAGGGAAACCTACCAAACCTGTGCATTTTTGAAAACTAGAGACCTAGGGGAATCCAAGATGGGGTGACTTGTGGGGCTCTGACCAGGTTCTGTTACCCAGAATCCATTGCAAACCTCAACATCTGCCTAAAAAAAATAAAATTTTCGTCACATTTCGGTGACAGAAAGTTCTGGAATCTGAGAGGAGCCACAAATTTCCTTCCACACAGCGCTCCCCCAAGTCTCCCGATAAAAATGGTACCTCACTTGTGTGGGTAGGCCTAGCGCCCGCGACAGGATATGCCCCAAAACACAACGTGGACACATCACAGAAAACAGAGCTGTTTTTAGCAAAGTGCCTACCTGTAGATTTTGGTCTCTAGCTCAGCCGGCACCTAGGGAAACCTACAAAACCTGTGCATTTTTTAAAGCTAGAGACCTAGGGGAATCCAAGATGGGGTGACTTGTGGGGCTCTTACCAGGTTCTGTTACCCAGAATCCTTTGCAAACCTCAACATCTGGCTGAAAAAAACACATTTCCTTCACATTTCGGTGACAGAAAGTTCTGGAATCTGAGAGGAGCCACAAATTTCCTTCCACACAGCGCGCCCCCAAGTCTTCCGATAAAAATGGTACCTCACTTGTGTGGGTAGGCCTAGCGTCCGCGACAGGATATGCCCCAAAACACAACGTGGACACATCACAGAAAACAGAGCTGTTTTTAGCAAAGTGCCTACCTGTAGATTTTGGCCTCTAGCTCAGCCGGCACCTAGGGAAACCTACCAAACCTGTGCATGTTTGAAAACTAGAGACCTAGGGGAATCCAAGATGGGGTGACTTGTGGGGCTCTGACCAGGTTCTGTTACCCAGAATCCTTTGCAAACCTCAAATTTTGGCTAAAAAAACACATTTTCGTCACATTTTGGTGACAGAAAGTTCTGGAATCTGAGATGTTCCACAAATTTCCTTCCACCCAGCGCTCCCCAAAGACTCCCGATAAAAATGGTACCTCACTTGTGTGGGTAGGCCTAGCCCCCGCGACAGGATATGCCCCAAAACACAACGTGGACACATCACAGAAAACAGAGCTGTTTTTAGCAAAGTGCCTACCTGTAGATTTTGGCCTCTAGCTCAGCCGGCACCTAGGGAAACCTACCAAACCTGTGCATTTTTGAAAACTAGAGACCTAGGGGAATCCAAGATGGGGTGACTTGTGGGGCTCTGACCAGGTTCTGTTACCCAGAATCCTTTGCAAACCTCAAATTTTGGCTAAAAAAACACATTTTCGTCACATTTTGGTGACAGAAAGTTCTGGAATCTGAGAGGAGCCACAAATTTCCTTCCACCCAGCGTTCCCCCAAGTCTCACGATAAAAATGATACCTCACTTGTGTGGGTAGGCCTAGCGCCCGCAACAGGAAACGCCCCAAAGCGCTATGTGGACACATCCAAATTTTTGAAAGAAAACAGAGGTGTTTTTTGCAAAGTGCCTACCTGTAGATTTTGGCCTCTAGCTCAGCCGGCACCTAGGGAAACCTACCAAACCTGTGCATTTCTGAAAACTAGAGACCTAGGGGAATCCAAGATGGGGTGACTTGTGGGGCTCGGACTAGGTTATATTACCCAGAATCCTTTGCAAACCTCAAAATTTGGCTAAAAAAACACATGTTCCTCACATTTCTGTGGCAGAAAGTTCTGGAAACTGAGAGGAGCCACAAATTTCCTTCCACCCAGCGTTCCCCGAAGACTCCCGATAAAAATGATACCTCACTTGTGTGGGTAGGCCTAGCGCCCGCGACAGGATATGCCCCAAAACACAACGTGGACACATCACAGAAAACAGAGATGTTTTTAGCAAAGTGCCTACCTGTAGATTTTGGCCTCTAGCTCAGCCGGCACCTAGGGAAACCTACCAAACCTGTGCATTTTTTAAAACTAGAGACCTAGGGGAATCCAAGATGCGGTGACTTGTGGGGCTCTGACCAGGTTCTGTTACCCAGAATCCTTTGCAAACCTCAAATTTTGGTTAAAAAAACACATTTTCGTCACATTTCGGTGACAGAAAGTTCTGGAATCTGAGAGGAGCCACAAATTTCCTTCCACCCAGCGCTCCCCAAAGTCTCCCGATAAAAATGGTACCTCACTTGTGTGGGTAGGCCAAGCCCCCGCGACAGGATATGCCCCAAAACACAACGTGGACACATCACAGAAAACAGAGATGTTTTTAGCAAAGTGCCTACCTGTAGATTTTGGCCTCTAGCTCAGCCGGCACCTAGGGAAACCGACCAAACCTGTGCATTTATGAAAACTAGAGACCGAGGGGAATCCAAGATGGGGTGATTTGTGGGGCTCTGACCAGGTTTTGTTACCCAGAATCCTTTGCAAACCTCAAATTTTGGCTAAAAAACACATTTTCGTCACATTTCGGTGACAGAACGTTCTGGAATCTGAGATGTTCCACAAATTTCCTTCCACCCAGCGCTCCCCAAAGACTCCCGATAAAAATGGTACCTCACTTGTGTGGGTAGGCCTAGCCCCCGCGACAGGATATGCCCCAAAACACAACGTGGACACATCACAGAAAACAGAGATGTTTTTAGCAAAGTGCCTACCTGTAGATTTTGGCCTCTAGCTCAGCCGGCACCTAGGGAAACCTACCAAACCTGTCCATTTTTTAAAACTAGAGACCTAGGGGAATCCAAGATGGGGTGACTTGTGGGGCTCTGACCAGGTTCTGTTACCCAGAATCCTTTGCAAACCTGAAATTTTGGCTAAAAAATCGCATTTTCCTCACATTTCGGTGACAGAAAGTTCTACAATCTGAGAGCAGCCACAAATTTCCTTACACCCAGCGTTCCCCCAAGTCTCCCGATAAAAATGATACCTCACTTGTGTGGGTAGGCCTAGCGGCCGCGACAGTACACACCCCAAAACACAACGTGGACACATCACAGAAAACAGAGCTGTCTTTAGCAAAGTGCCTACCTGTAGATTTTGGCCTCTAGCTCAGCCGGCACCTAGGGAAACCTACCAAACCTGTGCATTTATGAAAACTAGAGACCGAGGGGAATCCAAGATGGGGTGACTTGTGGGGCTCTGACCAGGTTTTGTTACCCAGAATCCTTTGCAAACCTCAAATTTTGGCTAAAAAAACACATTTTCGTCACATTTCGATGACAGAAAGTTCTGGAATCTGAGAGGAGCCACAAATTTCCTTCCACCCAGCGCTCCCCCAAGTCTCCCGATAAAAATGATACCTCACTTGTGTGGGTAGGCCTAGCGCCTGTGACAGGATATGCCCCAAAACACAACGTGGACACATCACAGAAAACAGAGCTGTTTTTAGCAAAGTGCCTACCTGTAGATTTTGGCCTCTAGCTCAGCCGGCACCTAGGGAAACCTACCAAACCTGTGCATTTTTTAAAACTAGAGACCTAGGGGAATCCAAGATGGGGTGACTTGTGGGGCTCTGACCAGGTTCTGTTACCCAGAATCCTTTACAAACCTCAAATTTTGGTTAAAAAAACACATTTTCATCACATTTCGGTGACAGAAAGTTCTGGAATCTGAGAGGAGCCACAAATTTCCTTCCACCCAGCGCTCCCCAAAGTCTCCCGATAAAAATGGTACCTCACTTGTGTGGGTAGGCCTAGCGTCCGCGACAGGATATGCCCCAAAACACAACGTGGACACATCACAGAAAACAGAGCTGTTTTTAGCAAAGTGCCTACCTGTAGATTTTGGCCTCTAGCTCAGCCGGCACGTAGCGAAACCTACAAAACCTGTGCATTTTTGAAAACTAGAGACCTAGGGGAATCCAAGATGGGGTGACTTGTGGGGCTCTGACCAGGTTCTGTTACCCAGAATCCTTTGCAAACCTCAACATCTGGCTAAAAAAAACACATTTTCTTCACATTTCAGTGACAGAAAGTTCTGGAATCGGAGAGGAGCCACAAATTTCCTTCCACACAGCGCTCCCCCAAGTCTCCCGATAAAAATGGTACCTCACTTGTGTGGGTAGGCCTAGCGCCCGCGACAGGATATGCCCCAAAACACAACGTGGACACATCACAGAAAACAGAGCTGTTTTTAGCAAAGTGCCTACCTGTAGATTTTGGCCTCTAGCTCAGCCTGCACCCAGGGAAACCTACCAAACCTGTGCATTTTTGAAAACTAGAGACCTAGGGGAATCCAAGATGGGGTGACTTGTGGGGCTCTGACCAGGTTCTGTAACCCAGAATCCTTTGCAAACCTCAAATTTTGGTTAAAAAAACACATTTTCGTCACATTTCGGTGACAGAAAGTTCTGGAATTTGAGAGGAGCCACAAATTTCCTTCCACCCAGCGCTCCCCAAAGTCTCCCGATAAAAATGGTACCCCGCTTGTGTGGGTAGGCCAAGCCCCCGCGACAGGATATGCCCCAAAACACAACGTGGACACATCACAGAAAACAGAGATGTTTTTAGCAAAGTGCCTACCTGTAGATTTTGGCCTCTAGCTCAGCCGGCACCTAGGGAAACCTACCAAACCTGTGCATTTTTGAAAACTAGAGACCTAGGGGAATCCAAGATGGGGTGACTTGTGGGGCTCTGACCAGGTTCTGTTACCCAGAATCCTTTGCAAACCTCAACATCTGGCTAAAAAAACACATTTTCTTCACTTTTTGGTGACAGAAAGTTCTGGAATCTGAGAGGAGCCACAAATTTCCTTCCACACAGCGCTCCCCCAAGTCTCCCGATAAAAATGGTACCTCACTTTTGTGTGGGTAGGCCTAGCGCCCGCGACAGGATATGCCCCAAAACACAACGTGGACACATCACAGAAAACAGAGCTGTTTTTAGCAAAGTGCCTACCTGTAGATTTTGGCCTCTAGCTCAGCCGGCACCCAGGGAAACCTACCAAACCTGTGCATTTTTGAAAACTAGAGACCTAGGGGAATCCAAGATGGGGTGACTTGTGGGGCTCTGACCAGGTTCTGTTACCCAGAATCCTTTGCAAACCTCAAATTTTGGTTAAAAAACACATTTTCGTCACATTTCGGTGACAGAAAGTTCTGGAATCTGAGAGGAGCCACAAATGTCCTTCCACCCAGCGCTCCCCAAAGTCTCCCGATAAAAATGGTACCTCACTTGTGTGGGTAGGCCTAGCCCCCGCGACAGGATATGCCCCAAAACACAACGTGGACACATCACAGAAAACAGAGATGTTTTTAGCAAAGTGCCTACCTGTAGATTTTGGCCTCTAGCTCAGCCGGCACTTAGGGAAACCTACCAAACCTGTGCATTTTTGAAAACTAGAGACCTAGGGGAATCCAAGATGGGGTGACTTGTGGGGCTCTGACCAGGTTCTGTTACCCAGAATCCTTTGCAAACCTCAAATTTGGCTAAAAAAACACATTTTCGTCACATTTCGGTGACAGAAAGTTCTGGAATCTGAGAGGAGCCACAAATTTCCTTCCACCCAGCGCTCCCCCAAGTCTCCCGATAAAAATGATACCTCACTTGTGTGGGTAGGCCTAGCGCCTGTGACAGGATATGCCCCAAAACACAACGTGGACACATCACAGAAAACAGAGCTGTTTTT
Source organism: Pleurodeles waltl (assembly GCF_031143425.1). NCBI lineage: Eukaryota > Metazoa > Chordata > Amphibia > Caudata > Salamandridae > Pleurodeles > Pleurodeles waltl. The sequence continues at coordinate 35,271,621 of NC_090439.1, forward strand.
AGCAAAGTGCCTACCTGTAGATTTTGGCCTCTAGCTCAGCCGGCACCTAGGGAAACCTACCAAACCTGTGCATTTTTTAAAACTAGAGACCTAGGGGAATCCAAGATGGGGTGACTTGTGGGGCTCTGACCAGGTTCTGTTACCCAGAATCCTTTACAAACCTCAAATTTTGGTTAAAAAAACACATTTTCATCACATTTCGGTGACAGAAAGTTCTGGAATCTGAGAGGAGCCACAAATTTCCTTCCACCCAGCGCTCCCCAAAGTCTCCCGATAAAAATGGTACCTCACTTGTGTGGGTAGGCCTAGCGTCCGCGACAGGATATGCCCCAAAACACAACGTGGACACATCACAGAAAACAGAGCTGTTTTTAGCAAAGTGCCTACCTGTAGATTTTGGCCTCTAGCTCAGCCGGCACGTAGCGAAACCTACAAAACCTGTGCATTTTTGAAAACTAGAGACCTAGGGGAATCCAAGATGGGGTGACTTGTGGGGCTCTGACCAGGTTCTGTTACCCAGAATCCTTTGCAAACCTCAACATCTGGCTAAAAAAAACACATTTTCTTCACATTTCAGTGACAGAAAGTTCTGGAATCGGAGAGGAGCCACAAATTTCCTTCCACACAGCGCTCCCCCAAGTCTCCCGATAAAAATGGTACCTCACTTGTGTGGGTAGGCCTAGCGCCCGCGACAGGATATGCCCCAAAACACAACGTGGACACATCACAGAAAACAGAGCTGTTTTTAGCAAAGTGCCTACCTGTAGATTTTGGCCTCTAGCTCAGCCTGCACCCAGGGAAACCTACCAAACCTGTGCATTTTTGAAAACTAGAGACCTAGGGGAATCCAAGATGGGGTGACTTGTGGGGCTCTGACCAGGTTCTGTAACCCAGAATCCTTTGCAAACCTCAAATTTTGGTTAAAAAAACAAATTTTCGTCACATTTCGGTGACAGAAAGTTCTGGAATTTGAGAGGAGCCACAAATTTCCTTCCACCCAGCGCTCCCCAAAGTCTCCCGATAAAAATGGTACCCCGCTTGTGTGGGTAGGCCAAGCCCCCGCGACAGGATATGCCCCAAAACACAACGTGGACACATCACAGAAAACAGAGATGTTTTTAGCAAAGTGCCTACCTGTAGATTTTGGCTTCTAGCTCAGCCGGCACCTAGGGAAACCTACCAAACCTGTGCATTTTTGAAAACTAGAGACCTAGGGGAATCCAAGATGGGGTGACTTGTGGGGCTCTGACCAGGTTCTGTTACCCAGAATCCTTTGCAAACCTCAACATCTGGCTAAAAAAACACATTTTCTTCACTTTTTGGTGACAGAAAGTTCTGGAATCTGAGAGGAGCCACAAATTTCCTTCCACACAGCGCTCCCCCAAGTCTCCCGATAAAAATGGTACCTCACTTTTGTGTGGGTAGGCCTAGCGCCCGCGACAGGATATGCCCCAAAACACAACGTGGACACATCACAGAAAACAGAGCTGTTTTTAGCAAAGTGCCTACCTGTAGATTTTGGCCTCTAGCTCAGCCGGCACCCAGGGAAACCTACCAAACCTGTGCATTTTTGAAAACTAGAGACCTAGGGGAATCCAAGATGGGGTGACTTGTGGGGCTCTGACCAGGTTCTGTTACCCAGAATCCTTTGCAAACCTCAAATTTTGGTTAAAAAACACATTTTCGTCACATTTCGGTGACAGAAAGTTCTGGAATCTGAGAGGAGCCACAAATGTCCTTCCACCCAGCGCTCCCCAAAGTCTCCCGATAAAAATGGTACCTCACTTGTGTGGGTAGGCCTGGCGCCCGCGACAGGATATGCCCCAAAACACAACGTGGACACATCACAGAAAACAGAGCTGTTTTTAGCAAAGTGCCTACCTGTAGATTTTGGCCTCTAGCTCAGCCGGCACCTAGGGAAACCTACAAAACCTGTGCATTTTTGAAAACTAGAGACCTAGGGGAATCCAAGATGGGGTGACTTGTGGGGCTCTGACCAGGTTCTGTTACCCAGAATCCTTTGCAAACCTCAAATTTTGGCTAAAAAAACGCATTTTCCTCACATTTTGGTGACAGAAAGTTCTGGAATCTGAGAGGAGCCACAAATTTCCTTACACCCAGCGTTCCCCCAAGTCTCCTGATAAAAATGATACCTCACTTGTGTGGGTAGGCCTAGCGGCCGCGACAACAGACACCCCAAAACACAACGTGGACACATCCCATTTTTTGAAAGAAAACAGAGCTGTTTTTTGCAAAGTGTCTACCTGTAGATTTTGTCCTCTAGCTCAGCCGGCACCTAGGGAAACCTACCAAACCTGTGCATTTATGAAAATTAGAGACCTAGGGGAATCCAAGATGGGGTGACTTATGGGGCTCTGACCAGGTTCTGTTAACCAGAATCCTTTGCAAACCTCAAAATGTGGCTTAAAAAACACATGTTCCTCACATTTCTGTGGCAGAAAGTTCTGGAATCTGAGAGGAGCCACAAATTTCCTTCCACCCAGCGTTCCCCCAAGTCTCCTGATAAAAATGATACCTCACTTGTGTGGGTAGGCCTAGCGCCCGCGACACGAAACGTCCCAAAGCGCAACATGGACACTTCCAATTTTTTGAAAGAAAACAGAGGTGTTTTTTGCAAAGTGTCTACCTGTAGATTTTGTCCTCTAGCTCAGCCGGCACCTAGGGAAACCTACCAAACCTGTGCATTTCTGGAAAACTAGAGACCTAGGGGAATCCACAATGGGGTGACTTGTGGGGCTCTGACCAGGTTCTGTTACCCAGAATCCTTTGCAAACCTCAACTTCTGGCTAAAAAAAACAAATTTCTTCACATTTCGGTGACAGAAAGTTCTGGAATCTGAGAGGAGCCACAAATTTCCTTCCACCCAGCGTTCCCCCAAGTCTCACGATAAAAATCATACCTCACTTGTGTGGGTAGGCCTAGCGCCCGCAACAGGAAACGCCCCAAAGCGCTATGTGGACACATCCAAATTTTTGAAAGAAAACAGAGGTGTTTTTTGCAAAGTGCCTACCTGTAGATTTTGGCCTCTAGCTCAGCCGGCACCTAGGGAAACCTACCAAACCTGTGCATTTCTGAAAACTAGAGACCTAGGGGAATCCAAGATGGGGTGACTTGTGGGGCTCGGACTAGGTTATATTACCCAGAATCCTTTGCAAACCTCAAAATTTGGCTAAAAAAACACATGTTCCTCACATTTCTGTGGCAGAAAGTTCTGGAAACTGAGAGGAGCCACAAATTTCTTTCCACCCAGCGTTCCGCGAAGTCTCCCGATAAAAATGATACCTCACTTGTGTGGGTAGGCCTAGCGCCCGCGACAGGATATGCCCCAAAACACAACGTGGACACATCACAGAAAACAGAGATGTTTTTAGCAAAGTGCCTACCTGTAGATTTTGGCCTCTAGCTCAGCCGGCACCTAGGGAAACCTACCAAACCTGTGCATTTTTGAAAACTAGAGACCTAGGGGAATCCAAGATGGGGTGACTTGTGGGGCTCTGACCAGGTTCTGTTACCCAGAATCCTTTGCAAACCTCAAATTTTGGTTAAAAAAACACATTTTCGTCACATTTCGGTGACAGAAAGTTCTGGAATCTGAGAGGAGCCACAAATTTCCTTCCACCCAGCGCTCCCCAAAGTCTCCCGATAAAAATGGTACCTCACTTGTGTGGGTAGGCCAAGCCCCCGCAACAGGATATGCCCCAAAACACAACGTGGACACATCACAGAAAACAGAGATGTTTTTAGCAAAGTGCCTACCTGTAGATTTTGGCCTCTAGCTCAGCCGGCACCTAGGGAAACCTACCAAACCTGTGCATTTATGAAAACTAGAGACCGAGGGGAATCCAAGATGGGGTGATTTGTGGGCCTCTGACCAGGTTTTGTTACCCAGAATCCTTTGCAAACCTCAAATTTTGGCTAAAAAACACATTTTCGTCAGATTTCGGTGACAGAAAGTTCTGGAATCTGAGAGGAGCCACAAATTTCCTTCCACCCAGCGCTCCCCCAAGTCTCCCGATAAAAATGATACCTCACTTGTGTGGGTAGGCCTAGCGCCTGCGACAGGATATGCCCCAAAACACAACGTGGACACATCACAGAAAACAGAGCTGTTTTTAGCAAAGTGCCTACCTGTAGATTTTGGCCTCTAGCTCAGCCGGCACCTAGGGAAACCTACCAAACCTGTGCATTTTTGAAAACTAGAGACCTAGGGGAATCCAAGATGGGGTGACTTGTGGGGCTCTGACCAGGTTCTGTTACCCAGAATCCTTTGCAAACCTCAAATTTTGGTTAAAAAAACACATTTTCGTCACATTTCGGTGACAGAAAGTTCTGGAATCTGAGAGGAGCCACAAATTTCCTTCCACCCAGTGCTCCCCAAAGTCTCCCGATAAAAATGGTACCTCACTTGTGTGGGTAGGGCTAGCCCCCGCGACAGGATATGCCCCAAAACACAACGTGGACACATCACAGAAAACAGAGATGTTTTTAGCAAAGTGCCTACCTGTAGATTTTGGCCTCTAGCTCAGCCGGCACCTAGGGAAACCTACCAAACCTGTGCATTTATGAAAACTAGAGACCTTGGGAAATCCAAGATGGGGTGACTTGTGGGGCTCTGACCAGGTTCTGTTACCCAGAATCCTTTGCAAACCTCAACATCTGGCTAAAAAAAACACATTTTCTTCACTTTTCGGTGACAGAAAGTTCTGGAATCTGAGAGGAGCCACAAATTTCCTTCCACACAGCGCTCCCCCAAGTCTCCCGATAAAAATGGTACCTCACTTGTGTGGGTAGGCCTAGCGTCCGCGACAGGATATGCCCCAAAACACAACGTGGACACGTCACTGAAAACAGAGCTGTTTTTAGCAAAGTGCCTACCTGTAGATTTTGGCCTCTAGCTCAGCCGGCACCTAGGGAAACCTACAAAACCTGTGCATTTTTGAAAACTAGAGACCTAGGGGAATCCAAGATGGGGTGACTTGTGGGGCTCTGACTAGGTTCTGTTACCCAGAATCCTTTGCAAACCTCAACATCTGGCTAAAAAAAACACATTTTCTTCACATTTCGGTGACAGAAAGTTCTGGAATCTGAGAGGAGCCACAAATTTCCTTCCACACAGCGCTCCCCCAAGTCTCCCGATAAAAATGGTACCTCACTTGTGTGGGTAGGCCTAGCGCCCGCGACAGGATATGCCCCAAAACACAACGTGGACACATCACAGAAAACAGAGCTGTTTTTAGCAAAGTGCCTACCTGTAGATTTTGGCCTCTAGCTCAGCCGGCACCTAGGGAAACCTACCAAACCTGTGCATTTTTAAAAACTAGAGACCTAGGGGAATCCAAGATGGGGTGACTTGTGGGGCTCTGACCAGGTTCTGTTACCCAGAATCCTTTGCAAACCTCAAATTTTGGCTAAAAAAACACATTTTAGTCACATTTCGGTGACAGAAAGTTATGGAATCTGAGATGAGCCACAAATTTCCTTCCACCCAGCGCTCCCCAAAGTCTCCCGATAAAAATTGTACCTCACTTGTGTGGGTAGGCCTAGCTTCCGCGACAGGATATGCCCCAAAACACAACGTGGACACATCACAGAAAACAGAGCTGTTTTTAGCAAAGTGCCTACCTGTAGATTTTGGCCTCTAGCTCAGCCGGCACCTAGGGAAACCTACCAAACCTGTCCATTTTTTAAAACTAGAGACCTAGGGGAATCCAAGATGGGGTGACTTGTGGGGCTCTGACCAGGTTCTGTTACCCAGAATCCTTTGCAAACCTCAAATTTTGGCTAAAAAATTGCATTTTCCTCACATTTCGGTGACAGAAAGTTCTACAATCTGAGAGCAGCCACAAATTTCCTTACACCCAGCGTTCCCCCAAGTCTCCCGATAAAAATGATACCTCACTTGTGTGGGTAGACCTAGCGGCCGCGACAGGACACGCCCCAAAACACAACGTGGACACATCACAGAAAACAGAGCTATTTTTAGCAAAGTGCCTACCTGTAGATTTTGGCCTGTAGCTCAGCCGGCACCTAGGGAAACCTACCAAACCTGTGCATTTTTTAAAACTAGAGACCAAGGGGAATCCAAGATGGGGTGACTTGTGGGGCTCTGACCAAGTTTTGTTACCCAGAATCCTTTGCAAACCTCAAATTTTGGCTAAAAAAACACATTTTCGTCACATTTCGGTGACAGAAAGTTCTGGAATCTGAGATGAGCCACAAATTTCCTTCCACCCAGCGCTCCCCCAAGTCTCCCGATAAAAATGGTACCTCACTTGTGTGGGTAGGCCTAGCCCCCGCGACAGGATATGCCCCAAAACACAACGTGGACACATCACAGAAAACAGAGCTGTTTTTAGCAAAGTGCCTACCTGTAGATTTTGGCCTCTAGCTCAGCCGGCACCTAGGGAAACCTACCAAACCTGTGCATTTTTGAAAACTAGAGACCTAGAGGAATCCAAGATGGGGTGACTTGTGGGGCTCTGACCAGGTTCTGTTACCCAGAATCCTTTGCAAACCTCAAATTTTGGCTAAAAAAACGCATTTTCCTCACATTTCGGTGACAGAAAGTTCTGGAATCTGAGAGGAGCCACAAATTTCCTTCCACCCAGCGTTCCCCCAAGTCTCCCGATACAAATGATACCTCACTTGTGTGGGTAGGCCTAGCGCCCGCGACAGGAAACGCCCCAAAGCGCAACGTGGACACATCCAAATTTTTGAAAGAAAACAGAGGTGTTTTTTGCAAAGTGCCTACCTGTAGATTTTGGCCTCTAGCTCAGCCGGCACCTAGGGAAACCTACCAAACATGTGCATTTCTGAAAACTACAGACCTAGGGGAATCCAAGATGGGGTGACTTGTGGGGCTCGGACTAGGTTCTGTTACCCAGAATCCTTTGCAAACCTCAAAATTTGGCTAACAAAACACATGTTCCTCACATTTCTGTGGCAGAAAGTTCTGGAATCTGAGAGGAGCCACAAATTTCCTTCCACCCAGCGTTCCCCCAAGTCTCCCGATAAAAATGATACCTCACTTGTGTGGGTGGGCCTAGCGGCCGCGACAGGACACACCCCAAAACGCAACGTGGACACATCCCATTTTTTGAAAGAAAACAGAACTGTTTTTTGCAAAGCGCCTACATGTACATTTTGGTCTCTAGCTCTGCACGGCACCTAGAGAAACCTACCAAACCTGTGCATTTCTGAAGACTAGAGACCTAGGGGAATCCAAGATGGGGTGACTTGTGGGGCTCTGACCAGGTTCTGTTACCCAGAATCCTTTGCAAACCTCAAATTTTGGTTAAAAAAACACATTTTCGTCACATTTCGGTGACAGAAAGTTCTGGAATCTGAGAGGAGACACAAATGTCCTTCCACCCAGCGCTCCCCAAAGTCTCCCGATAAAAATGGTACCTCACTTGTGTGGGTAGGCCTAGCCCCCGCGACAGGATATGCCCCAAAACACAACGTGGACACATCACAGAAAACAGAGATGTTTTTAGCAAAGTGCCTACCTGTAGATTTTGGCCTCTAGCTCAGCCGGCACCTAGGAAAACCTACAAAACCTGTGCATTTTTGAAAACTAGAGACCTAGGGGAATCCAAGATGGGGTGATTTGTGGGGCTCTGACCAGGTTCTGTTACCCAGAATCCTTTGCAAACCTCAAATTTTGGCTAAAAAATCGCATTTTCCTCACATTTCGGTGACAGAAAGTTCTACAATCTGAGAGCAGCCACAAATTTCCTTACACCCAGCGTTCCCCCAAGTCTCCCGATAAAAATGATACCTCACTTGTGTGGGTAGACCTAGCGGCCGCGACAGGACACGCCCCAAAACACAACGTGGACACATCACAGAAAACAGAGCTGTTTTTAGCAAAGTGCCTACCTGTAGATTTTGGCCTGTAGCTCAGCCGGCACCTAGGGAAACCTACCAAACCTGTGCATTTTTTAAAACTAGAGACCGAGGGGAATCCAAGATGGGGTGACTTGTGGGGCTCTGACCAGGTTTTGTTACCCAGAATCCTTTGCAAACCTCAAATTTTGGCTAAAAAAACACATTTTCGTCACATTTCGGTGACAGAAAGTTCTGGAATCTGAGATGAGCCACAAATTTCCTTCCACCCAGCGCTCCCCCAAGTCTCCCGATAAAAATGGTACCTCACTTGTGTGGGTAGCCCTAGCCTCCGCGACAGGATATGCCCCAAAACACAACGTGGACACATCACAGAAAACAGAGCTGTTTTTAGCAAAGTGCCTACCTGTAGATTTTGGCCTCTAGCTCAGCCGGCACCTAGGGAAACCTACCAAACCTGTGCATTTTTGAAAACTAGAGACCTAGAGGAATCCAAGATGGGGTGACTTGTGGGGCTCTGACCAGGTTCTGTTACCCAGAATCCTTTGCAAACCTCAAATTTTGGCTAAAAAAACGCATTTTCCTCACATTTCGGTGACAGAAAGATCTGGAATCTGAGAGGAGCCACAAATTTCCTTCCACCCAGCGTTCCCCCAAGTCTCCCGATACAAATGATACCTCACTTGTGTGGGTAGGCCTAGCGCCCGCGACAGGAAACGCCCCAAAGCGCAACGTGGACACATCCAAATTTTTGAAAGAAAACATAGGTGTTTTTTGCAAAGTGCCTACCTGTAGATTTTGGCCTCTAGCTCAGCCGGCACCTAGGGAAACCTACCAAACATGTGCATTTCTGAAAACTACAGACCTAGGGGAATCCAAGATGGGGTGACTTGTGGGGCTCGGACTAGGTTCTGTTACCCAGAATCCTTTGCAAACCTCAAAATTTGGCTAACAAAACACATGTTCCTCACATTTCTGTGGCAGAAAGTTCTGGAATCTGAGAGGAGCCACAAATTTCCTTCCACCCAGCGTTCCCCCAAGTCTCCCGATAAAAATGATACCTCACTTGTGTGGGTGGGCCTAGCGGCCGCGACAGGACACACCCCAAAACGCAACGTGGACACATCCCATTTTTTGAAAGAAAACAGAACTGTTTTTTGCAAAGCGCCTACATGTACATTTTGGTCTCTAGCTCTGCACGGCACCTAGAGAAACCTACCAAACCTGTGCATTTCTGAAGACTAGAGACCTAGGGGAATCCAAGATGGGGTGACTTGTGGGGCTCTGACCAGGTTCTGTTACCCAGAATCCTTTGCAAACCTCAAATTTTGGTTAAAAAAACACATTTTCGTCACATTTCGGTGACAGAAAGTTCTGGAATCTGAGAGGAGCCACAAATGTCCTTCCACCCAGCGCTCCCCAAAGTCTCCCGATAAAAATGGTACCTCACTTTTGTGGGTAGGCCTAGCCCCCGCGACAGGATATGCCCCAAAACACAACGTGGACACATCACAGAAAACAGAGATGTTTTTAGCAAAGTGCCTACCTGTAGATTTTGGCCTCTAGCTCAGCCGGCACCTAGGGAAACCTACCAAACCTGTGCATTTTTGAAAATTAGAGACCTAGGGGAATCCAAGATGGGGTGACTTGTGGGGCTCTGACCAGGTTCTGTTACCCAGAATCCTTTGCAAACCTCAACATCTGGCTAAAAAAAACACTTTTTCTTCACATTTCGGTGACAGAAAGTTCTGGAATCTGAGAGGAGCCACAAATTTCCTTCCACACAGTGCTCCCCCAAGCCTCCCGATAAAAATGGTACCTCACTTGTGTGGGTAGGCCTAGTGCCCGCGACAGGATATGCCCCAAAACACAACGTGGACACATCACAGAAAACAGAGCTTTTTTAGCAAAGTGCCTACCTGTAGATTTTGGCCTCTAGGTCAGCCGGCACCTAGGGAAACCTACAAAACCTGTGCATTTTTGAAAACTAGAGACCTAGGGGAATCCAAGATGGGGTGACTTGTGGGGCTCTGACCAGGTTCTGTTACCCAGAATCCTTTGCAAACCTCAAATTTTGGCTAAAAAATCGCATTTTCCTCACATTTCGGTGACAGAAAGTTCTACAATCTGAGAGCAGCCACAAATTTCCTTACACCCAGCGTTCCCCAAGTCTCCCGATAAAAGTGATACCTCACTTGTGTGGGTAGACCTAGCGGCCGCGACAGGACACGCCCCAAAACACAACGTGGACACATCACAGAAAACAGAGCTGTTTTTAGCAAAGTGCCTACCTGTAGATTTTGGCCTGTAGCTCAGCCGGCACCTAGGGAAACCTACCAAACCTGTGCATTTTTTAAAACTAGAGACCGAGGGGAATCCAAGATGGGGTGACTTGTGGGGCTCTGACCAGGTTTTGTTACCCAGAATCCTTTGCAAACCTCAAATTTTGGCTAAAAAAACACATTTTCGTCACATTTCGGTGACAGAAAGTTCTGGAATCTGAGATGAGCCACAAATTTCCTTCCACCCAGCGCTCCCCCAAATCTCCCGATAAAAATGGTACCTCACTTGTGTGGGTAGCCCTAGCCCCCGCGACAGGATATGCCCCAAAACACAACGTGGACACATCACAGAAAACAGAGCTGTTTTTAGCAAAGTGCCTACCTGTAGATTTTGGCCTCTAGCTCAGCCGGCACCTAGGGAAACCTACCAAACCTGTGCATTTTTTAAAACTAGAGACCTAGAGGAATCCAAGATGGGGTGACTTGTGGGGCTCTGACCAGGTTCTGTTACCCAGAATCCTTTGCAAACCTCAAATTTTGGCTAAAAAAACGCATTTTCCTCACATTTCGGTGACAGAAAGTTCTGGAATCTGAGAGGAGCCACAAATTTCCTTCCACCCAGCGTTCCCCCAAGTCTCCCGATACAAATGATACCTCACTTGTGTGGGTAGGCCTAGCGCCCGCGACAGGACACGCCCCAAAACACAACGTGGACACATCCCATTTTTTGAAAGAAAACAGAGCTGTTTTTTGCAAAGTGCCTACCTGTAGATTTTGGCCTGTAGCTCAGCCGGCACCTAGGGAAACCTACCAAACCTGTGCATTTTTTAAACCTAGAGACCGAGGGGAATCCAAGATGGGGTGACTTGTGGGGCTCTGACCAGGTTTTGTTACCCAGAATCCTTTGCAAACCTAAAATTTTGGCTAAAAAAACACATTTTCGTCACATTTCGGTGACAGAAAGTTCTGGAATCTGAGATGAGCCACAAATTTCCTTCCACCCAGCGCTCCCCCAAGTCTCCCGATAAAAATGGTACCTCACTTGTGTGGGTAGGGCTAGCCCCCGCGACAGGATATGCCCCAAAACACAACGTGGACACATCACAGAAAACAGAGATGTTTTTAGCAAAGTGCCTACCTGTAGATTTTGGCCTCTAGCTCAGCCGGCACCTAGGGAAACCTACCAAACCTGTGCATTTTTGAAAACTAGAGACTTAGGGGAATCCAAGATGGGGTGACTTGTGGGGCTCTGACCAGGTTCTGTTACCCAGAATCCTTTGCAAACCTCAAATTTTGGCTAAAAAAACGCATTTTCCTCACATTTCGGTGACAGAAAGTTCTGGAATCTGAGAGGAGCCACAAATTTCCTTCCACCCAGCGTTCCCCCAAGTCTCCCGATACAAATGATACCTCACTTGTGTGGGTAGGCCTAGCGCCCGCGACAGGAAACGCCCCAAAGCGCAACGTGGACACATCCAAATTTTTGAAAGAAAACATAGGTGTTTTTTGCAAAGTGCCTACCTGTAGATTTTGGCCTCTAGCTCAGCCGGCACCTAGGGAAACCTACCAAGCATGTGCATTTCTGAAAACTACAGACCTAGGGGAATCCAAGATGGGGTGACATGTGGGGCTCGGACTAGGTTCTGTTACCCAGAATCCTTTGCAAACCTCAAAATTTGGCTAACAAAACACATGTTCCTCACATTTCTGTGGCAGAAAGTTCTGGAATCTGAGAGGAGCCACAAATTTCCTTCCACCCAGCGTTCCCCCAAGTCTCCCGATAAAAATGATACCTCACTTGTGTGGGTGGGCCTAGCGGCCGCGACAGGACACACCCCAAAACGCAACGTGGACACATCCCATTTTTTGAAAGAAAACAGAACTGTTTTTTGCAAAGTGCCTACCTGTAGATTTTGGTCTCTAGCTCTGCACGGCACCTAGAGAAACGTACCAAACCTGTGCATTTCTGAAGACTAGAGACCTAGGGGAATCCAAGATGGGGTGACTTGTGTGGATCGAACCAGGTTCTATTACCCAGAATCCTTTGCAAACCTCAAAATGTGGCTAACAAAACACATGTTCCTCACATTTCTGTGACAGAAAGTTCTGGAATCTGAGAGGAGCCACTAATTTCCTTCCACCCAGCGTTCCCCCAAGTCTCCTGATAAAAATGATACCTCACTTGTGTGGGTAGGCCTACCGCCCGCAACAGAAAACGCCCCAAAGCGCAACATGGACACATGCAAATTTTTGAAAGAAAACAGAGGTGTTTTTTGCAAAGTGCCTACCTGTAGATTTTGGCCTCTAGCTCAGCCGGCACCTAGGGAAACCTACCAAACCTGTGCATTTCTGAAAACTAGAGACCTAGGGGAATCCAAGATGGGGTGACTTGTGGGGCTCGGACTAGGTTCTGTTACCCAGAATCCTTTGCAAACCTCAAAATGTGGCTAAAAAAAACACATGTTCCTCATATTTCTGTGGCAGTAAGTTCTGAAATCTGAGAGAAGCCAAAAATTTCCTTCCACGCAGCGTTCCCCCAAGTCTCCCGATAAAAATGATACCTCACTTGTGTGGGTAGGCCTAGCGCCCGCGACAGGAGACGCCCCAAAACACAACGTGGACACATCCCATTTTTTGAAAGAAAACAGAGCTGTTTTTTGCAAAGTGCCTACCTGTAGATTTTGGCCTCTAGCTCAGCCGGCACCTAGGGAAACCTACCAAACCTGTGCATTTATGAAAATTAGAGACCTAGGGGAATCCAAGATGGGGTGACTTATGGGGCTCTGACCGGGTTCTGTTACCCAGAATCCTTTGCAAACCTCAAAATGTGGCTTAAAAAACACATGTTCCTCACATTTCGGTGGCAGAAAGTTCTGGAATCTGAGAGGAGCCAAAAATTTCCTTCCACCCAGCGTTCCCCCAAGTCTCCTGATAAAAATTATACCTCACTTGTGTGGGTAGGCCTAGCGCCCGCGACAGGAAACGTCCCAAAGCGCAACATGGACACTTCCAATTTTTTGAAAGAAAACAGAGGTGTTTTTTGCAAAGTGTCTACCTGTAGATTTTGTCCTCTAGCTCAGCCGGCACCTAGGGAAACCTACCAAACCTGTGCATTTCTGGAAAACTAGAGACCTAGGGGAATCCACGATGGGGTGACTTGTGGGGCTCTGACCAGGTTCTGTTACCCAGAATCCTTTGCAAACCTCAACTTCTGGCTAAAAAAAACACATTTTCTTCACATTTCGGTGACAGAAAGTTCTGGAATCTGAGAGGAGCCACAAATTTCCTTCCACCCAGCGTTCCCCCAAGTCTCCCGATAAAAATGATACCTCACTTGTGTGGGTAGGCCTAGCGCCCGCAACAGGAAACGCCCCAAAGCGCTATGTGGACACATCCAAATTTTTGAAAGAAAACAGAGGTGTTTTTTGCAAAGTGCCTACCTGTAGATTTTGGCCTCTAGCTCAGCCGGCACCTAGGGAAACCTACCAAACCTGTGCATTTCTGAAAACTAGAGACCTAGGGGAATCCAAGATGGGGTGACTTGTGGGGTCGGACTAGGTTATATTACCCAGAATCCTTTGCAAACCTCAAAATTTGGCTAACAAAACACATGTTCCTCACATTTCTGTGGCAGAAAGTTCTGGAATCTGAGAGGAGCCACAAATTTCCTTCCACCCAGCGTTCCCCCAAGTCTCCCGATAAAAATGATACCTCACTTGTGTGGGTGGGCCTAGCGGCCGCGACAGGACACACCCCAAAACGCAACGTGGACACATCCCATTTTTTGAAAGAAAACAGAACTGTTTTTTGCAAAGTGCCTACCTGTAGATTTTGGTCTCTAGCTCTGCACGGCACCTAGAGAAACGTACCAAACCTGTGCATTTCTGAAGACTAGAGACCTAGGGGAATCCAAGATGGGGTGACTTGTGTGGATCGAACCAGGTTCTATTACCCAGAATCCTTTGCAAACCTCAAAATGTGGCTAACAAAACACATGTTCCTCACATTTCTGTGACAGAAAGTTCTGGAATCTGAGAGGAGCCACTAATTTCCTTCCACCCAGCGTTCCCCCAAGTCTCCTGATAAAAATGATACCTCACTTGTGTGGGTAGGCCTACCGCCCGCAACAGAAAACGCCCCAAAGCGCAACATGGACACATGCAAATTTTTGAAAGAAAACAGAGGTGTTTTTTGCAAAGTGCCTACCTGTAGATTTTGGCCTCTAGCTCAGCCGGCACCTAGGGAAACCTACCAAACCTGTGCATTTCTGAAAACTAGAGACCTAGGGGAATCCAAGATGGGGTGACTTGTGGGGCTCGGACTAGGTTCTGTTACCCAGAATCCTTTGCAAACCTCAAAATGTGGCTAAAAAAAACACATGTTCCTCATATTTCTGTGGCAGTAAGTTCTGAAATCTGAGAGAAGCCAAAAATTTCCTTCCACGCAGCGTTCCCCCAAGTCTCCCGATAAAAATGATACCTCACTTGTGTGGGTAGGCCTAGCGCCCGCGACAGGAGACGCCCCAAAACACAACGTGGACACATCCCATTTTTTGAAAGAAAACAGAGCTGTTTTTTGCAAAGTGCCTACCTGTAGATTTTGGCCTCTAGCTCAGCCGTCACCTAGGGAAACCTACCAAACCTGTGCATTTATGAAAATTAGAGACCTAGGGGAATCCAAGATGGGGTGACTTATGGGGCTCTGACCGGGTTCTGTTACCCAGAATCCTTTGCAAACCTCAAAATGTGGCTTAAAAAACACATGTTCCTCACATTTCTGTGGCAGAAAGTTATGGAATCTGAGAGGAGCCAAAAATTTCCTTCCACCCAGCGTTCCCCCAAGTATCCTGATAAAAATTATACCTCACTTGTGTGGGTAGGCCTAGCGCCCGCGACAGGAAACGTCCCAAAGCGCAACATGGACACTTCCAATTTTTTGAAAGAAAACAGAGGTGTTTTTTGCAAAGTGTCTACCTGTAGATTTTGTCCTCTAGCTCAGCCGGCACCTAGGGAAACCTACCAAACC
This sequence comes from Pleurodeles waltl, assembly GCF_031143425.1. NCBI lineage: Eukaryota > Metazoa > Chordata > Amphibia > Caudata > Salamandridae > Pleurodeles > Pleurodeles waltl. Next base: position 35,286,797 of record NC_090439.1, read on the forward strand.
TGTGCATTTCTGGAAAACTAGAGCCCTAGGGGAATCCACAATGGGGTGACTTGTGGGGCTCTGACCAGGTTCTGTTACCCAGAATCCTTTGCAAACCTCAACTTCTGGCTAAAAAAAAAACATTTTCTTCACATTTCGGTGACAGAAAGTTCTGGAATCTGAGAGGAGCCACAAATTTCCTTCCACCCAGCGTTCCCCCAAGTCTCCCGATAAAAATGATACCTCACTTGTGTGGGTAGCCCTAGCCTCCGCGACAGGATATGCCCCAAAACACAACGTGGACACATCACAGAAAACAGAGCTGTTTTTAGCAAAGTGCCTACCTGTAGATTTTGGCCTCTAGCTCAGCCGGCACCTAGGGAAACCTACCAAACCTGTGCATTTTTGAAAACTAGAGACCTAGAGGAATCCAAGATGGGGTGACTTGTGGGGCTCTGACCAGGTTCTGTTACCCAGAATCCTTTGCAAACCTCAAATTTTGGCTAAAAAAACGCATTTTCCTCACATTTCGGTGACAGAAAGATCTGGAATCTGAGAGGAGCCACAAATTTCCTTCCACCCAGCGTTCCCCCAAGTCTCCCGATACAAATGATACCTCACTTGTGTGGGTAGGCCTAGCGCCCGCGACAGGAAACGCCCCAAAGCGCAACGTGGACACATCCAAATTTTTGAAAGAAAACATAGGTGTTTTTTGCAAAGTGCCTACCTGTAGATTTTGGCCTCTAGCTCAGCCGGCACCTAGGGAAACCTACCAAACATGTGCATTTCTGAAAACTACAGACCTAGGGGAATCCAAGATGGGGTGACTTGTGGGGCTCGGACTAGGTTCTGTTACCCAGAATCCTTTGCAAACCTCAAAATTTGGCTAACAAAACACATGTTCCTCACATTTCTGTGGCAGAAAGTTCTGGAATCTGAGAGGAGCCACAAATTTCCTTCCACCCAGCGTTCCCCCAAGTCTCCCGATAAAAATGATACCTCACTTGTGTGGGTGGGCCTAGCGGCCGCGACAGGACACACCCCAAAACGCAACGTGGACACATCCCATTTTTTGAAAGAAAACAGAACTGTTTTTTGCAAAGCGCCTACATGTACATTTTGGTCTCTAGCTCTGCACGGCACCTAGAGAAACCTACCAAACCTGTGCATTTCTGAAGACTAGAGACCTAGGGGAATCCAAGATGGGGTGACTTGTGGGGCTCTGACCAGGTTCTGTTACCCAGAATCCTTTGCAAACCTCAAATTTTGGTTAAAAAAACACATTTTCGTCACATTTCGGTGACAGAAAGTTCTGGAATCTGAGAGGAGCCACAAATGTCCTTCCACCCAGCGCTCCCCAAAGTCTCCCGATAAAAATGGTACCTCACTTTTGTGGGTAGGCCTAGCCCCCGCGACAGGATATGCCCCAAAACACAACGTGGACACATCACAGAAAACAGAGATGTTTTTAGCAAAGTGCCTACCTGTAGATTTTGGCCTCTAGCTCAGCCGGCACCTAGGGAAACCTACCAAACCTGTGCATTTTTGAAAATTAGAGACCTAGGGGAATCCAAGATGGGGTGACTTGTGGGGCTCTGACCAGGTTCTGTTACCCAGAATCCTTTGCAAACCTCAACATCTGGCTAAAAAAAACACTTTTTCTTCACATTTCGGTGACAGAAAGTTCTGGAATCTGAGAGGAGCCACAAATTTCCTTCCACACAGTGCTCCCCCAAGCCTCCCGATAAAAATGGTACCTCACTTGTGTGGGTAGGCCTAGTGCCCGCGACAGGATATGCCCCAAAACACAACGTGGACACATCACAGAAAACAGAGCTTTTTTAGCAAAGTGCCTACCTGTAGATTTTGGCCTCTAGGTCAGCCGGCACCTAGGGAAACCTACAAAACCTGTGCATTTTTGAAAACTAGAGACCTAGGGGAATCCAAGATGGGGTGACTTGTGGGGCTCTGACCAGGTTCTGTTACCCAGAATCCTTTGCAAACCTCAAATTTTGGCTAAAAAATCGCATTTTCCTCACATTTCGGTGACAGAAAGTTCTACAATCTGAGAGCAGCCACAAATTTCCTTACACCCAGCGTTCCCCAAGTCTCCCGATAAAAGTGATACCTCACTTGTGTGGGTAGACCTAGCGGCCGCGACAGGACACGCCCCAAAACACAACGTGGACACATCACAGAAAACAGAGCTGTTTTTAGCAAAGTGCCTACCTGTAGATTTTGGCCTGTAGCTCAGCCGGCACCTAGGGAAACCTACCAAACCTGTGCATTTTTTAAAACTAGAGACCGAGGGGAATCCAAGATGGGGTGACTTGTGGGGCTCTGACCAGGTTTTGTTACCCAGAATCCTTTGCAAACCTCAAATTTTGGCTAAAAAAACACATTTTCGTCACATTTCGGTGACAGAAAGTTCTGGAATCTGAGATGAGCCACAAATTTCCTTCCACCCAGCGCTCCCCCAAATCTCCCGATAAAAATGGTACCTCACTTGTGTGGGTAGCCCTAGCCCCCGCGACAGGATATGCCCCAAAACACAACGTGGACACATCACAGAAAACAGAGCTGTTTTTAGCAAAGTGCCTACCTGTAGATTTTGGCCTCTAGCTCAGCCGGCACCTAGGGAAACCTACCAAACCTGTGCATTTTTTAAAACTAGAGACCTAGAGGAATCCAAGATGGGGTGACTTGTGGGGCTCTGACCAGGTTCTGTTACCCAGAATCCTTTGCAAACCTCAAATTTTGGCTAAAAAAACGCATTTTCCTCACATTTCGGTGACAGAAAGTTCTGGAATCTGAGAGGAGCCACAAATTTCCTTCCACCCAGCGTTCCCCCAAGTCTCCCGATACAAATGATACCTCACTTGTGTGGGTAGGCCTAGCGCCCGCGACAGGAAACGCCCCAAAGCACAACGTGGACACATCCAAATTTTTGAAAGAAAACATAGGTGTTTTTTGCAAAGTGCCTACCTGTAGATTTTGGCCTCTAGCTCAGCCGGCACCTAGGGAAACCTACCAAACATGTGCATTTCTGAAAACTACAGACCTAGGGGAATCCAAGATGGGGTGACTTGTGGGGCTCGGACTAGGTTCTGTTACCCAGAATCCTTTGCAAACCTCAAAATTTGGCTAACAAAACACATGTTCCTCACATTTCTGTGGCAGAAAGTTGTGGAATCTGAGAGGAGCCACAAATTTCCTTCCACCCAGCGTTCCCCCAAGTCTCCCGATAAAAATGATACCTCACTTGTGTGGGTGGGCCTAGCGGCCGCGACAGGACACACCCCAAAACGCAACGTGGACACATCCCATTTTTTGAAAGAAAACAGAACTGTTTTTTGCAAAGTGCCTACCTGTAGATTTTGGTCTCTAGCTCTGCACGGCACCTAGAGAAACGTACCAAACCTGTGCATTTCTGAAGACTAGAGACCTAGGGGAATCCAAGATGGGGTGACTTGTGTGGATCGAACCAGGTTCTATTACCCAGAATCCTTTGCAAACCTCAAAATGTGGCTAACAAAACACATGTTCCTCACATTTCTGTGACAGAAAGTTCTGGAATCTGAGAGGAGCCACAAATTTCCTTCCACCCAGCGTTCCCCCAAGTCTCCTGATAAAAATGATACCTCACTTGTGTGGGTAGGCCTAGCGCCCGCAACAGAAAACGCCCCAAAGCGCAACATGGACACATCCAAATTTTTGAAAGAAAACAGAGGTGTTTTTTGCAAAGTGCCTACCTGTAGATTTTGGCCTCTAGCTCAGCCGGCACCTAGGGAAACCTACCAAACCTGTGCATTTCTGAAAACTAGAGACCTAGGGGAATCCAAGATGGGGTGACTTGTGGGGCTCGGACTAGGTTCTGTTACCCAGAATCCTTTGCAAACCTCAATATGTGGCTAAAAAAAACACATGTTCCTCATATTTCTGTGGCAGTAAGTTCTGAAATCTGAGAGAAGCCAAAAATTTCCTTCCACGCAGCGTTCCCCCAAGTCTCCCGATAAAAATGATACCTCACTTGTGTGGGTAGGCCTAGCGCCCGCGACAGGACACGCCCCAAAACACAACGTGGACACATCCCATTTTTTTAAAGAAAACAGAGCTGTTTTTTGCAAAGTGCCTACCTGTAGATTTTGGCCTGTAGCTCAGCCGGCACCTAGGGAAACCTACCAAACCTGTGCATTTTTTAAACCTAGAGACCGAGGGGAATCCAAGATGGGGTGACTTGTGGGGCTCTGACCAGGTTTTGTTACCCAGAATCCTTTGCAAACCTAAAATTTTGGCTAAAAAAACACATTTTCGTCACATTTCGGTGACAGAAAGTTCTGGAATCTGAGATGAGCCACAAATTTCCTTCCACCCAGCGCTCCCCCAAGTCTCCCGATAAAAATGGTACCTCACTTGTGTGGGTAGGGCTAGCCCCCGCGACAGGATATGCCCCAAAACACAACGTGGACACATCACAGAAAACAGAGATGTTTTTAGCAAAGTGCCTACCTGTAGATTTTGGCCTCTAGCTCAGCCGGCACCTAGGGAAACCTACCAAACCTGTGCATTTTTGAAAACTAGAGACTTAGGGGAATCCAAGATGGGGTGACTTGTGGGGCTCTGACCAGGTTCTGTTACCCAGAATCCTTTGCAAACCTCAAATTTTGGCTAAAAAAACGCATTTTCCTCACATTTCGGTGACAGAAAGTTCTGGAATCTGAGAGGAGCCACAAATTTCCTTCCACCCAGCGTTCCCCCAAGTCTCCCGATACAAATGATACCTCACTTGTGTGGGTAGGCCTAGCGCCCGCGACAGGAAACGCCCCAAAGCGCAACGTGGACACATCCAAATTTTTGAAAGAAAACATAGGTGTTTTTTGCAAAGTGCCTACCTGTAGATTTTGGCCTCTAGCTCAGCCGGCACCTAGGGAAACCTACCAAGCATGTGCATTTCTGAAAACTACAGACCTAGGGGAATCCAAGATGGGGTGACTTGTGGGGCTCGGACTAGGTTCTGTTACCCAGAATCCTTTGCAAACCTCAAAATTTGGCTAACAAAACACATGTTCCTCACATTTCTGTGGCAGAAAGTTCTGGAATCTGAGAGGAGCCACAAATTTCCTTCCACCCAGCGTTCCCCCAAGTCTCCCGATAAAAATGATACCTCACTTGTGTGGGTGGGCCTAGCGGCCGCGACAGGACACACCCCAAAACGCAACGTGGACACATCCCATTTTTTGAAAGAAAACAGAACTGTTTTTTGCAAAGTGCCTACCTGTAGATTTTGGTCTCTAGCTCTGCACGGCACCTAGAGAAACGTACCAAACCTGTGCATTTCTGAAGACTAGAGACCTAGGGGAATCCAAGATGGGGTGACTTGTGTGGATCGAACCAGGTTCTATTACCCAGAATCCTTTGCAAACCTCAAAATGTGGCTAACAAAACACATGTTCCTCACATTTCTGTGACAGAAAGTTCTGGAATCTGAGAGGAGCCACTAATTTCCTTCCACCCAGCGTTCCCCCAAGTCTCCTGATAAAAATGATACCTCACTTGTGTGGGTAGGCCTACCGCCCGCAACAGAAAACGCCCCAAAGCGCAACATGGACACATGCAAATTTTTGAAAGAAAACAGAGGTGTTTTTTGCAAAGTGCCTACCTGTAGATTTTGGCCTCTAGCTCAGCCGGCACCTAGGGAAACCTACCAAACCTGTGCATTTCTGAAAACTAGAGACCTAGGGGAATCCAAGATGGGGTGACTTGTGGGGCTCGGACTAGGTTCTGTTACCCAGAATCCTTTGCAAACCTCAAAATGTGGCTAAAAAAAACACATGTTCCTCATATTTCTGTGGCAGTAAGTTCTGAAATCTGAGAGAAGCCAAAAATTTCCTTCCACGCAGCGTTCCCCCAAGTCTCCCGATAAAAATGATACCTCACTTGTGTGGGTAGGCCTAGCGCCCGCGACAGGAGACGCCCCAAAACACAACGTGGACACATCCCATTTTTTGAAAGAAAACAGAGCTGTTTTTTGCAAAGTGCCTACCTGTAGATTTTGGCCTCTAGCTCAGCCGGCACCTAGGGAAACCTACCAAACCTGTGCATTTATGAAAATTAGAGACCTAGGGGAATCCAAGATGGGGTGACTTATGGGGCTCTGACCGGGTTCTGTTACCCAGAATCCTTTGCAAACCTCAAAATGTGGCTTAAAAAACACATGTTCCTCACATTTCGGTGGCAGAAAGTTCTGGAATCTGAGAGGAGCCAAAAATTTCCTTCCACCCAGCGTTCCCCCAAGTCTCCTGATAAAAATTATACCTCACTTGTGTGGGTAGGCCTAGCGCCCGCGACAGGAAACGTCCCAAAGCGCAACATGGACACTTCCAATTTTTTGAAAGAAAACAGAGGTGTTTTTTGCAAAGTGTCTACCTGTAGATTTTGTCCTCTAGCTCAGCCGGCACCTAGGGAAACCTACCAAACCTGTGCATTTCTGGAAAACTAGAGACCTAGGGGAATCCACGATGGGGTGACTTGTGGGGCTCTGACCAGGTTCTGTTACCCAGAATCCTTTGCAAACCTCAACTTCTGGCTAAAAAAAACACATTTTCTTCACATTTCGGTGACAGAAAGTTCTGGAATCTGAGAGGAGCCACAAATTTCCTTCCACCCAGCGTTCCCCCAAGTCTCCCGATAAAAATGATACCTCACTTGTGTGGGTAGGCCTAGCGCCCGCAACAGGAAACGCCCCAAAGCGCTATGTGGACACATCCAAATTTTTGAAAGAAAACAGAGGTGTTTTTTGCAAAGTGCCTACCTGTAGATTTTGGCCTCTAGCTCAGCCGGCACCTAGGGAAACCTACCAAACCTGTGCATTTCTGAAAACTAGAGACCTAGGGGAATCCAAGATGGGGTGACTTGTGGGGTCGGACTAGGTTATATTACCCAGAATCCTTTGCAAACCTCAAAATTTGGCTAACAAAACACATGTTCCTCACATTTCTGTGGCAGAAAGTTCTGGAATCTGAGAGGAGCCACAAATTTCCTTCCACCCAGCGTTCCCCCAAGTCTCCCGATAAAAATGATACCTCACTTGTGTGGGTGGGCCTAGCGGCCGCGACAGGACACACCCCAAAACGCAACGTGGACACATCCCATTTTTTGAAAGAAAACAGAACTGTTTTTTGCAAAGTGCCTACCTGTAGATTTTGGTCTCTAGCTCTGCACGGCACCTAGAGAAACGTACCAAACCTGTGCATTTCTGAAGACTAGAGACCTAGGGGAATCCAAGATGGGGTGACTTGTGTGGATCGAACCAGGTTCTATTACCCAGAATCCTTTGCAAACCTCAAAATGTGGCTAACAAAACACATGTTCCTCACATTTCTGTGACAGAAAGTTCTGGAATCTGAGAGGAGCCACTAATTTCCTTCCACCCAGCGTTCCCCCAAGTCTCCTGATAAAAATGATACCTCACTTGTGTGGGTAGGCCTACCGCCCGCAACAGAAAACGCCCCAAAGCGCAACATGGACACATGCAAATTTTTGAAAGAAAACAGAGGTGTTTTTTGCAAAGTGCCTACCTGTAGATTTTGGCCTCTAGCTCAGCCGGCACCTAGGGAAACCTACCAAACCTGTGCATTTCTGAAAACTAGAGACCTAGGGGAATCCAAGATGGGGTGACTTGTGGGGCTCGGACTAGGTTCTGTTACCCAGAATCCTTTGCAAACCTCAAAATGTGGCTAAAAAAAACACATGTTCCTCATATTTCTGTGGCAGTAAGTTCTGAAATCTGAGAGAAGCCAAAAATTTCCTTCCACGCAGCGTTCCCCCAAGTCTCCCGATAAAAATGATACCTCACTTGTGTGGGTAGGCCTAGCGCCCGCGACAGGAGACGCCCCAAAACACAACGTGGACACATCCCATTTTTTGAAAGAAAACAGAGCTGTTTTTTGCAAAGTGCCTACCTGTAGATTTTGGCCTCTAGCTCAGCCGTCACCTAGGGAAACCTACCAAACCTGTGCATTTATGAAAATTAGAGACCTAGGGGAATCCAAGATGGGGTGACTTATGGGGCTCTGACCGGGTTCTGTTACCCAGAATCCTTTGCAAACCTCAAAATGTGGCTTAAAAAACACATGTTCCTCACATTTCTGTGGCAGAAAGTTATGGAATCTGAGAGGAGCCAAAAATTTCCTTCCACCCAGCGTTCCCCCAAGTATCCTGATAAAAATTATACCTCACTTGTGTGGGTAGGCCTAGCGCCCGCGACAGGAAACGTCCCAAAGCGCAACATGGACACTTCCAATTTTTTGAAAGAAAACAGAGGTGTTTTTTGCAAAGTGTCTACCTGTAGATTTTGTCCTCTAGCTCAGCCGGCACCTAGGGAAACCTACCAAACCTGTGCATTTCTGGAAAACTAGAGCCCTAGGGGAATCCACAATGGGGTGACTTGTGGGGCTCTGACCAGGTTCTGTTACCCAGAATCCTTTGCAAACCTCAACTTCTGGCTAAAAAAAAAACATTTTCTTCACATTTCGGTGACAGAAAGTTCTGGAATCTGAGAGGAGCCACAAATTTCCTTCCACCCAGCGTTCCCCCAAGTCTCCCGATAAAAATGATACCTCACTTGTGTGGGTAGGCCTAGCGCCCGCAACAGGAAACGCCCCAAAGCGCTATGTGGACACATCCAAATTTTTGAAAGAAAACAGAGGTGTTTTTTGCAAAGTGCCTACCTGTAGATTTTGGCCTCTAGCTCAGCCGGCACCTAGGGAAACCTACCAAACCTGTGCATTTCTGAAAACTAGAGACCTAGGGGAATCCAAGATGGGGTGACTTGTGGGGTCGGACTAGGTTATATTACCCAGAATCCTTTGCAAAACTCAAAATTTGGCTAACAAAACACATGTTCCTCACATTTCTGTGGCAGAAAGTTCTGGAATCTGAGAGGAGCCACAAATTTCCTTCCACCCAGCGTTCCCCCAAGTCTCCCGATAAAAATGATACCTCACTTGTGTGGGTGGGCCTAGCGGCCGCGACAGGACACACCCCAAAACGCAACGTGGACACATCCCATTTTTTGAAAGAAAACAGAACTGTTTTTTGCAAAGTGCCTACCTGTAGATTTTGGTCTCTAGCTCTGCACGGCACCTAGAGAAACGTACCAAACCTGTGCATTTCTGAAGACTAGAGACCTAGGGGAATCCAAGATGGGGTGACTTGTGTGGATCGAACCAGGTTCTATTACCCAGAATCCTTTGCAAACCTCAAAATGTGGCTAACAAAACACATGTTCCTCACATTTCTGTGACAGAAAGTTCTGGAATCTGAGAGGAGCCACTAATTTCCTTCCACCCAGCGTTCCCCCAAGTCTCCTGATAAAAATGATACCTCACTTGTGTGGGTAGGCCTACCGCCCGCAACAGAAAACGCCCCAAAGCGCAACATGGACACATGCAAATTTTTGAAAGAAAACAGAGGTGTTTTTTGCAAAGTGCCTACCTGTAGATTTTGGCCTCTAGCTCAGCCGGCACCTAGGGAAACCTACCAAACCTGTGCATTTCTGAAAACTAGAGACCTAGGGGAATCCAAGATGGGGTGACTTGTGGGGCTCGGACTAGGTTCTGTTACCCAGAATCCTTTGCAAACCTCAAAATGTGGCTAAAAAAAACACATGTTCCTCATATTTCTGTGGCAGTAAGTTCTGAAATCTGAGAGAAGCCAAAAATTTCCTTCCACGCAGCGTTCCCCCAAGTCTCCCGATAAAAATGATACCTCACTTGTGTGGGTAGGCCTAGCGCCCGCGACAGGAGACGCCCCAAAACACAACGTGGACACATCCCATTTTTTTAAAGAAAACAGAGCTGTTTTTTGCAAAGTGCCTACCTGTAGATTTTGGCCTCTAGCTCAGCCGGCACCTAGGGAAACCTACCAAACCTGTGCATTTATGAAAATTAGAGACCTAGGGGAATCCAAGATGGGGTGACTTATGGGGCTCTGACCGGGTTCTGTTACCCAGAATCCTTTGCAAACCTCAAAATGTGGCTTAAAAAACACATGTTCCTCACATTTCTGTGGCAGAAAGTTCTGGAATCTGAGAGGAGCCACAAATTTCCTTCCACCCAGCGTTCCCCCAAGTCTCCTGATAAAAATTATACCTCACTTGTGTGGGTAGGCCTAGCGCCCGCGACAGGAAACGTCCCAAAGCGCAACATGGACACTTCCAATTTTTTGAAAGAAAACAGAGGTGTTTTTTGCAAAGTGTCTACCTGTAGATTTTGTCCTCTAGCTCAGCCGGCACCTAGGGAAACCTACCAAACCTGTGCATTTCTGGAAAACTAGAGACCTAGGGGAATCCACGATGGGGTGACTTGTGGGGCTCTGACCAGGTTCTGTTACCCAGAATCCTTTGCAAACCTCAACTTCTGGCTAAAAAAAACACATTTTCTTCACATTTCGGTGACAGAAAGTTCTGGAATCTGAGAGGAGCCACAAATTTCCTTCCACCCAGCGTTCCCCCAAGTCTCCCGATAAAAATGATACCTCACTTGTGTGGGTAGGCCTAGCGCCCGCAACAGGAAACGCCCCAAAGCGCTATGTGGACACATCCAAATTTTTGAAAGAAAACAGAGGTGTTTTTTGCAAAGTGCCTACCTGTAGATTTTGGCCTCTAGCTCAGCCGGCACCTAGGGAAACCTACCAAACCTGTGCATTTCTGAAAACTAGAGACCTAGGGGAATCCAAGATGGGGTGACTTGTGGGGTCGGACTAGGTTATATTACCCAGAATCCTTTGCAAACCTCAAAATTTGGCTAAAAAAACACATGTTCCTCACATTTCTGTGGCAGAAAGTTCTGGAAACTGAGAGGAGCCACAAATTTCCTTCCACCCAGCGTTCCCCGAAGTCTCCCGATAAAAATGATACCTCACTTGTGTGGGTAGGCCTAGCGCCCGCGACAGGATATGCCCCAAAACACAACGTGGACACATCACAGAAAACAGAGCTGTTTTTAGCAAAGTGCCTACCTGTAGATTTTGGCCTCTAGCTCAGCCGGCACCTAGGGAAACCTACCAAACCTGTGCATTTTTGAAAACTAGAGACCTAGGGGAATCCAAGATGGGGTGACTTGTGGGGTCGGACTAGGTTATATTACCCAGAATCCTTTGCAAACCTCAAAATTTGGCTAACAAAACACATGTTCCTCACATTTCTGTGGCAGAAAGTTCTGGAATCTGAGAGGAGCCACAAATTTCCTTCCACCCAGCGTTCCCCCAAGTCTCCCGATAAAAATGATACCTCACTTGTGTGGGTGGGCCTAGCGGCCGCGACAGGACACACCCCAAAACGCAACGTGGACACATCCCATTTTTTGAAAGAAAACAGAACTGTTTTTTGCAAAGTGCCTACCTGTAGATTTTGGTCTCTAGCTCTGCACGGCACCTAGAGAAACGTACCAAACCTGTGCATTTCTGAAGACTAGAGACCTAGGGGAATCCAAGATGGGGTGACTTGTGTGGATCGAACCAGGTTCTATTACCCAGAATCCTTTGCAAACCTCAAAATGTGGCTAACAAAACACATGTTCCTCACATTTCTGTGACAGAAAGTTCTGGAATCTGAGAGGAGCCACTAATTTCCTTCCACCCAGCGTTCCCCCAAGTCTCCTGATAAAAATGATACCTCACTTGTGTGGGTAGGCCTACCGCCCGCAACAGAAAACGCCCCAAAGCGCAACATGGACACATGCAAATTTTTGAAAGAAAACAGAGGTGTTTTTTGCAAAGTGCCTACCTGTAGATTTTGGCCTCTAGCTCAGCCGGCACCTAGGGAAACCTACCAAACCTGTGCATTTCTGAAAACTAGAGACCTAGGGGAATCCAAGATGGGGTGACTTGTGGGGCTCGGACTAGGTTCTGTTACCCAGAATCCTTTGCAAACCTCAAAATGTGGCTAAAAAAAACACATGTTCCTCATATTTCTGTGGCAGTAAGTTCTGAAATCTGAGAGAAGCCAAAAATTTCCTTCCACGCAGCGTTCCCCCAAGTCTCCCGATAAAAATGATACCTCACTTGTGTGGGTAGGCCTAGCGCCCGCGACAGGAGACGCCCCAAAACACAACGTGGACACATCCCATTTTTTGAAAGAAAACAGAGCTGTTTTTTGCAAAGTGCCTACCTGTAGATTTTGGCCTCTAGCTCAGCCGTCACCTAGGGAAACCTACCAAACCTGTGCATTTATGAAAATTAGAGACCTAGGGGAATCCAAGATGGGGTGACTTATGGGGCTCTGACCGGGTTCTGTTACCCAGAATCCTTTGCAAACCTCAAAATGTGGCTTAAAAAACACATGTTCCTCACATTTCTGTGGCAGAAAGTTCTGGAATCTGAGAGGAGCCAAAAATTTCCTTCCACCCAGCGTTCCCCCAAGTCTCCTGATAAAAATTATACCTCACTTGTGTGGGTAGGCCTAGCGCCCGCGACAGGAAACGTCCCAAAGCGCAACATGGACACTTCCAATTTTTTTAAAGAAAACAGAGGTGTTTTTTGCAAAGTGTCTACCTGTAGATTTTGTCCTCTAGCTCAGCCGGCACCTAGGGAAACCTACCAAACCTGTGCATTTCTGGAAAACTAGAGCCCTAGGGGAATCCACAATGGGGTGACTTGTGGGGCTCTGACCAGGTTCTGTTACCCAGAATCCTTTGCAAACCTCAACTTCTGGCTAAAAAAAACACATTTTCTTCACATTTCGGTGACAGAAAGTTCTGGAATCTGAGAGGAGCCACAAATTTCCTTCCACCCAGCGTTCCCCCAAGTCTCCCGATAAAAATGATACCTCACTTGTGTGGGTAGGCCTAGCGCCCGCAACAGGAAACGCCCCAAAGCGCTATGTGGACACATCCAAATTTTTGAAAGAAAACAGAGGTGTTTTTTGCAAAGTGCCTACCTGTAGATTTTGGCCTCTAGCTCAGCCGGCACCTAGGGAAACCTACCAAACCTGTGCATTTCTGAAAACTAGAGACCTAGGGGAATCCAAGATGGGGTGACTTGTGGGGTCGGACTAGGTGATATTACCCAGAATCCTTTGCAAACCTCAAAATTTGGCTAACAAAACACATGTTCCTCACATTTCTGTGGCAGAAAGTTCTGGAATCTGAGAGGAGCCACAAATTTCCTTCCACCCAGCGTTCCCCCAAGTCTCCCGATAAAAATGATACCTCACTTGTGTGGGTGGGCCTAGCGGCCGCGACAGGACACACCCCAAAACGCAACGTGGACACATCCCATTTTTTGAAAGAAAACTGAACTGTTTTTTGCAAAGTGCCTACCTGTAGATTTTGGTCTCTAGCTCTGCACGGCACCTAGAGAAACGTACCAAACCTGTGCATTTCTGAAGACTAGAGACCTAGGGGAATCCAAGATGGGGTGACTTGTGTGGATCGAACCAGGTTCTATTACCCAGAATCCTTTGCAAACCTCAAAATGTGGCTAACAAAACACATGTTCCTCACATTTCTGTGACAGAAAGTTCTGGAATCTGAGAGGAGCCACTAATTTCCTTCCACCCAGCGTTCCCCCAAGTCTCCTGATAAAAATGATACCTCACTTGTGTGGGTAGGCCTACCGCCCGCAACAGAAAACGCCCCAAAGCGCAACATGGACACATGCAAATTTTTGAAAGAAAACAGAGGTGTTTTTTGCAAAGTGCCTACCTGTAGATTTTGGCCTCTAGCTCAGCCGGCACCTAGGGAAACCTACCAAACCTGTGCATTTCTGAAAACTAGAGACCTAGGGGAATCCAAGATGGGGTGACTTGTGGGGCTCGGACTAGGTTCTGTTACCCAGAATCCTTTGCAAACCTCAAAATGTGGCTAAAAAAAACACATGTTCCTCATATTTCTGTGGCAGTAAGTTCTGAAATCTGAGAGAAGCCAAAAATTTCCTTCCACGCAGCGTTCCCCCAAGTCTCCCGATAAAAATGATACCTCACTTGTGTGGGTAGGCCTAGCGCCCGCGACAGGAGACGCCCCAAAACACAACGTGGACACATCCCATTTTTTTAAAGAAAACAGAGCTGTTTTTTGCAAAGTGCCTACCTGTAGATTTTGGCCTCTAGCTCAGCCGGCACCTAGGGAAACCTACCAAACCTGTGCATTTATGAAAATTAGAGACCTAGGGGAATCCAAGATGGGGTGACTTATGGGGCTCTGACCGGGTTCTGTTACCCAGAATCCTTTGCAAACCTCAAAATGTGGCTTAAAAAACACATGTTCCTCACATTTCTGTGGCAGAAAGTTCTGGAATCTGAGAGGAGCCACAAATTTCCTTCCACCCAGCGTTCCCCCAAGTCTCCTGATAAAAATTATACCTCACTTGTGTGGGTAGGCCTAGCGCCCGCGACAGGAAACGTCCCAAAGCGCAACATGGACACTTCCAATTTTTTGAAAGAAAACAGAGGTGTTTTTTGCAAAGTGTCTACCTGTTGATTTTGTCCTCTAGCTCAGCCGGCACCTAGGGAAACCTACCAAACCTGTGCATTTCTGGAAAACTAGAGACCTAGGGGAATCCACGATGGGGTGACTTGTGGGGCTCTGACCAGGTTCTGTTACCCAGAATCCTTTGCAAACCTCAACTTCTGGCTAAAAAAAACACATTTTCTTCACATTTCGGTGACAGAAAGTTCTGGAATCTGAGAGGAGCCACAAATTTCCTTCCACCCAGCGTTCCCCCAAGTCTCCCGATAAAAATGATACCTCACTTGTGTGGGTAGGCCTAGCGCCCGCAACAGGAAACGCCCCAAAGCGCTATGTGGACACATCCAAATTTTTGAAAGAAAACAGAGGTGTTTTTTGCAAAGTGCCTACCTGTAGATTTTGGCCTCTAGCTCAGCCGGCACCTAGGGAAACCTACCAAACCTGTGCATTTCTGAAAACTAGAGACCTAGGGGAATCCAAGATGGGGTGACTTGTGGGGTCGGACTAGGTTATATTACCCAGAATCCTTTGCAAACCTCAAAATTTGGCTAAAAAAACACATGTTCCTCACATTTCTGTGGCAGAAAGTTCTGGAAACTGAGAGGAGCCACAAATTTCCTTCCACCCAGCGTTCCCCGAAGTCTCCCGATAAAAATGATACCTCACTTGTGTGGGTAGGCCTAGCGCCCGCGACAGGA
Organism: Pleurodeles waltl; assembly: GCF_031143425.1. Lineage (NCBI taxonomy): Eukaryota > Metazoa > Chordata > Amphibia > Caudata > Salamandridae > Pleurodeles > Pleurodeles waltl. The sequence goes on from NC_090439.1 coordinate 35,301,939, forward strand.
TATGCCCCAAAACACAACGTGGACACATCACAGAAAACAGAGCTGTTTTTAGCAAAGTGCCTACCTGTAGATTTTGGCCTCTAGCTCAGCCGGCACCTAGGGAAACCTACCAAACCTGTGCATTTTTGAAAACTAGAGACCTAGGGGAATCCAAGATGGGGTGACTTGTGGGGCTCTGACCAGGTTCTGTTACCCAGAATCCTTTGCAAACCTCAAATTTTGGCTAAAAAACACATTTTCGTCACATTTCGGTGACAGAAAGTTCTGGAATCTGAGAGGAGCCACAAATTTCCTTCCACCCAGCGCTCCCCCAAGTCTCCCGATAAAAATTATACCTCACTTGTGTGGGTAGGCCTAGCGCCTGCGACAGGATATGCCCCAAAACACAACGTGGACACATCACAGAAAACAGAGCTGTTTTTAGCAAAGTGCCTACCTGTAGATTTTGGCCTCTAGCTCAGCCGGCACCTAGGGAAACCTACCAAACCTGTGCATTTTTGAAAACTAGAGACCTAGGGGAATCCAAGATGGGGTGACTTGTGGGGCTCTGACCAGGTTCTGTTACCCAGAATCCTTTGCAAACCTCAAATTTTGGTTAAAAAAACACATTTTCGTCACATTTCGGTGACAGAAAGTTCTGGAATCTGAGAGGAGCCACAAATTTCCTTCCACCCAGCGCTCCCAAAAGTCTCCCGATAAAAATGGTACCTCACTTGTGTGGGTAGGCCAAGCCCCCGCGACAGGATATGCCCCAAAACACAACGTGGACACATCACAGAAAACAGAGATGTTTTTAGCAAAGTGCCTACCTGTAGATTTTTGCCTCTAGCTCAGCCGGCACCTAGGGAAACCTACCAAACCTGTGCATTTATGAAAACTAGAGACCTGGGGAAATCCAAGATGGGGTGACTTGTGGGGCTCTGACCAGGTTCTGTTACCCAGAATCCTTTGCAAACCTCAAATTTTGGTTGAAAAAACACATTTTCGTCACATTTCGGTGACAGAAAGTTCTGGAATCTGAGAGGAGCCACAAATTTCCGTCCACCCAGCGCTCCCCCAAGTCTCCCGATAAAAATTGTACCTCACTTGTGTGGGTAGGCCTAGCTTCCGCGACAGGATATGCCCCAAAACACAACGTGGACACATCACAGAAAACAGAGCTGTTTTTAGCAAAGTGCCTACCTGTAGATTTTGGCCTCTAGCTCAGCCGGCACCTAGGGAAACCTACCAAACCTGTGCATTTTTGAAAACTAGAGACCTAGGGGAATCCAAGATGGGGTGACTTGTGGGGCTCTGACTAGGTTCTGTTACCCAGAATCCTTTGCAAACCTCAACATCTGGCTAAAAAAAACACATTTTCTTCACATTTCGGTGACAGAAAGTTCTGGAATATGAGAGGAGCCACAAATTTCCTTCCACCCAGCGTTCCCCCAAGCCTTCCGATAAAAATGGTACCTCACTTGTGTGGGTAGGCCTACCGCCCGCGACAGGATATGCCCCAAAACACAACGTGGACACATCACAGAAAACAGAGCTGTTTTTAGCAAAGTGCCTACCTGTAGGTTTTGGCCTCTAGCTCAGCCGGCACCTAGGGAAACCTACCAAACCTGTGCATTTTTGAAAACTAGAGACCTAGGGGAAACCAAGATGGGGTGACTTGTGGGGCTCTGACCAGGTTCTGTTACCCAGAATCCTTTGCAAACCTCAAATTTTGGCTAAAAAAACACATTTTAGTCACATTTCGGTGACAGAAAGTTCTGGAATCTGAGATGAGCCACAAATTTCCTTCCACCCAGCGCTCCCCAAAGTCTCCCGATAAAAATGGTACCTCATTTGTGTGGGTAGGCCTAGCGCCCGCGACAGGAAACGTCCCAAAGCGCAACATGGACACTTCCAATTTTTTGAAAGAAAACAGAGGTGTTTTTTGCAAAGTGTCTACCTGTAGATTTTGTCCTCTAGCTCAGCCGGCACCTAGGGAAACCTACCAAACCTGTGCATTTCTGGAAAACTAGAGACCTAGGGGAATCCACGATGGGGTGACTTGTGGGGCTCTGACCAGGTTCTGTTACCCAGAATCCTTTGCAAACCTCAACTTCTGGCTAAAAAAAACACATTTTCTTCACATTTCGGTGACAGAAAGTTCTGGAATCTGAGAGGAGCCACAAATTTCCTTCCACCCAGCGTTCCCCCAAGTCTCCCAATAAAAATGATACCTCACTTGTGTGGGTAGGCCTAGCGCCCGCAACAGGAAACGCCCCAAAGCGCTATGTGGACACATCCAAATTTTTGAAAGAAAACAGAGGTGTTTTTTGCAAAGTGCCTACCTGTAGATTTTGGCCTCTAGCTCAGCCGGCACCTAGGGAAACCTACCAAACCTGTGCATTTCTGAAAACTAGAGACCTAGGGGAATCCAAGATGGGGTGACTTGTGGGGTCGGACTAGGTTATATTACCCAGAATCCTTTGCAAACCTCAAAATTTGGCTAAAAAAACACATGTTCCTCACATTTCTGTGGCAGAAAGTTCTGGAAACTGAGAGGAGCCACAAATTTCCTTCCACCCAGCGTTCCCCGAAGTCTCCCGATAAAAATGATACCTCACTTGTGTGGGTAGGCCTAGCGCCCGCGACAGGATATGCCCCAAAACACAACGTGGACACATCACAGAAAACAGAGCTGTTTTTAGCAAAGTGCCTACCTGTAGATTTTGGCCTCTAGCTCAGCCGGCACCTAGGGAAACCTACCAAACCTGTGCATTTTTTAAAACTAGAGACCTAGGGGAATCCAAGATGGGGTGACTTGTGGGGCTCTGACCAGGTTCTGTTACCCAGAATCCTTTGCAAACCTCAAATTTTGGTTAAAAAAACACATTTTCGTCACATTTCGGTGACAGAAAGTTCTGGAATCTGAGAGGAGCCACAAATGTCCTTCCACCCAGCGCTCCCCAAAGTCTCCCGATAAAAATGGTACCTCACTTGTGTGGGTAGGCCAAGCCCCCGCGACAGGATATGCCCCAAAACACAACGTGGACACATCACAGAAAACAGAGATGTTTTTAGCAAAGTGCCTACCTGTAGATTTTGGCCTCTAGCTCAGCCGGCACCTAGGGAAACCTACCAAACCTGTGCATTTATGAAAACTAGAGACCAAGGGGAATCCAAGATGGGGTGATTTGTGGGGCTCTGACCAGGTTTTGTTACCCAGAATCCTTTGCAAACCTCAAATTTTGGCTAAAAAACACATTTTCGTCACATTTCGGTGACAGAAAGTTCTGGAATCTGAGAGGAGCCACAAATTTCCTTCCACCCAGCGCTCCCCCAAGTCTCCCGATAAAAATTATACCTCACTTGTGTGGGTAGGCCTAGCGCCTGCGACAGGATATGCCCCAAAACACAACGTGGACACATCACAGAAAACAGAGCTGTTTTTAGCAAAGTGCCTACCTGTAGATTTTGGCCTCTAGCTCAGCCGGCACCTAGGGAAACCTACCAAACCTGTGCATTTTTGAAAACTAGAGACCTAGGGGAATCCAAGATGGGGTGACTTGTGGGGCTCTGACCAGGTTCTGTTACCCAGAATCCTTTGCAAACCTCAAATTTTGGTTAAAAAAACACATTTTCGTCACATTTCGGTGACAGAAAGTTCTGGAATCTGAGAGGAGCCACAAATTTCCTTCCACCCAGCGCTCCCCAAAGTCTCCCGATAAAAATGGTACCTCACTTGTGTGGGTAGGCCAAGCCCCCGCGACAGGATATGCCCCAAAACACAACGTGGACACATCACAGAAAACAGAGATGTTTTTAGCAAAGTGCCTACCTGTAGATTTTTGCCTCTAGCTCAGCCGGCACCTAGGGAAACCTACCAAACCTGTGCATTTATGAAAACTAGAGACCTGGGGAAATCCAAGATGGGGTGACTTGTGGGGCTCTGACCAGGTTCTGTTACCCAGAATCCTTTGCAAACCTCAACATCTGGCTAAAAAAACCACATTTTCTTCAATTTTCGGTGACAGAAAGTTCTGGAATCTGAGAGGAGCCACAAATTTTCTTCCACACAGCGCTCCCCCAAGTCTCCCGATAAAAATGGTACCTCACTTGTGTGGGTAGGCCTACCGCCCGCGACAGGATATGCCCCAAAACACAACGTGGACACATCACAGAAAACAGAGCTGTTTTTAGCAAAGTGCCTACCTGTAGGTTTTGGCCTCTAGCTCAGCCGGCACCTAGGGAAACCTACCAAACCTGTGCATTTTTGAAAACTAGAGACCTAGGGGAAACCAAGATGGGGTGACTTGTGGGGCTCTGACCAGGTTCTGTTACCCAGAATCCTTTGCAAACCTCAAATTTTGGCTAAAAAAACACATTTTAGTCACATTTCGGTGACAGAAAGTTCTGGAATCTGAGATGAGCCACAAATTTCCTTCCACCCAGCGCTCCCCAAAGTCTCCCGATAAAAATGGTACCTCATTTGTGTGGGTAGGCCTAGCGCCCGCGACAGGAAACGTCCCAAAGCGCAACATGGACACTTCCAATTTTTTGAAAGAAAACAGAGGTGTTTTTTGCAAAGTGTCTACCTGTAGATTTTGTCCTCTAGCTCAGCCGGCACCTAGGGAAACCTACCAAACCTGTGCATTTCTGGAAAACTAGAGACCTAGGGGAATCCACGATGGGGTGACTTGTGGGGCTCTGACCAGGTTCTGTTACCCAGAATCCTTTGCAAACCTCAACTTCTGGCTAAAAAAAACACATTTTCTTCACATTTCGGTGACAGAAAGTTCTGGAATCTGAGAGGAGCCACAAATTTCCTTCCACCCAGCGTTCCCCCAAGTCTCCCAATAAAAATGATACCTCACTTGTGTGGGTAGGCCTAGCGCCCGCAACAGGAAACGCCCCAAAGCGCTATGTGGACACATCCAAATTTTTGAAAGAAAACAGAGGTGTTTTTTGCAAAGTGCCTACCTGTAGATTTTGGCCTCTAGCTCAGCCGGCACCTAGGGAAACCTACCAAACCTGTGCATTTCTGAAAACTAGAGACCTAGGGGAATCCAAGATGGGGTGACTTGTGGGGTCGGACTAGGTTATATTACCCAGAATCCTTTGCAAACCTCAAAATTTGGCTAAAAAAACACATGTTCCTCACATTTCTGTGGCAGAAAGTTCTGGAAACTGAGAGGAGCCACAAATTTCCTTCCACCCAGCGTTCCCCGAAGTCTCCCGATAAAAATGATACCTCACTTGTGTGGGTAGGCCTAGCGCCCGCGACAGGATATGCCCCAAAACACAACGTGGACACATCACAGAAAACAGAGCTGTTTTTAGCAAAGTGCCTACCTGTAGATTTTGGCCTCTAGCTCAGCCGGCACCTAGGGAAACCTACCAAACCTGTGCATTTTTTAAAACTAGAGACCTAGGGGAATCCAAGATGGGGTGACTTGTGGGGCTCTGACCAGGTTCTGTTACCCAGAATCCTTTGCAAACCTCAAATTTTGGTTAAAAAAACACATTTTCGTCACATTTCGGTGACAGAAAGTTCTGGAATCTGAGAGGAGCCACAAATGTCCTTCCACCCAGCGCTCCCCAAAGTCTCCCGATAAAAATGGTACCTCACTTGTGTGGGTAGGCCAAGCCCCCGCGACAGGATATGCCCCAAAACACAACGTGGACACATCACAGAAAACAGAGATGTTTTTAGCAAAGTGCCTACCTGTAGATTTTGGCCTCTAGCTCAGCCGGCACCTAGGGAAACCTACCAAACCTGTGCATTTATGAAAACTAGAGACCAAGGGGAATCCAAGATGGGGTGATTTGTGGGGCTCTGACCAGGTTTTGTTACCCAGAATCCTTTGCAAACCTCAAATTTTGGCTAAAAAACACATTTTCGTCACATTTCGGTGACAGAAAGTTCTGGAATCTGAGAGGAGCCACAAATTTCCTTCCACCCAGCGCTCCCCCAAGTCTCCCGATAAAAATTATACCTCACTTGTGTGGGTAGGCCTAGCGCCTGCGACAGGATATGCCCCAAAACACAACGTGGACACATCACAGAAAACAGAGCTGTTTTTAGCAAAGTGCCTACCTGTAGATTTTGGCCTCTAGCTCAGCCGGCACCTAGGGAAACCTACCAAACCTGTGCATTTTTGAAAACTAGAGACCTAGGGGAATCCAAGATGGGGTGACTTGTGGGGCTCTGACCAGGTTCTGTTACCCAGAATCCTTTGCAAACCTCAAATTTTGGTTAAAAAAACACATTTTCGTCACATTTCGGTGACAGAAAGTTCTGGAATCTGAGAGGAGCCACAAATTTCCTTCCACCCAGCGCTCCCCAAAGTCTCCCGATAAAAATGGTACCTCACTTGTGTGGGTAGGCCAAGCCCCCGCGACAGGATATGCCCCAAAACACAACGTGGACACATCACAGAAAACAGAGATGTTTTTAGCAAAGTGCCTACCTGTAGATTTTTGCCTCTAGCTCAGCCGGCACCTAGGGAAACCTACCAAACCTGTGCATTTATGAAAACTAGAGACCTGGGGAAATCCAAGATGGGGTGACTTGTGGGGCTCTGACCAGGTTCTGTTACCCAGAATCCTTTGCAAACCTCAACATCTGGCTAAAAAAAACACATTTTCTTCAATTTTCGGTGACAGAAAGTTCTGGAATCTGAGAGGAGCCACAAATTTTCTTCCACACAGCGCTCCCCCAAGTCTCCCGATAAAAATGGTACCTCACTTGTGTGGGTAGGCCTAGCTTCCGCGACAGGATATGCCCCAAAACACAACGTGGACACATCACAGAAAACAGAGCTGTTTTTAGCAAAGTGCCTACCTGTAGATTTTGACCTCTAGCTCAGCCGGCACCTAGGGAAACCTACAAAACCTGTGCATTTTTGAAAACTAGAGACCTAGGGGAATCCAAGATGGGGTGACTTGTGGGGCTCTGACTAGGTTCTGTTACCCAGAATCCTTTGCAAACCTCAACATCTGGCTAAAAAAAACACATTTTCTTCACATTTCGGTGACAGAAAGTTCTGGAATCTGAGAGGAGCCACAAATTTCCTTCCACACAGCGCTCCCCCAAGTCTTCCGATAAAAATGGTACCTCACTTGTGTGGGTAGGCCTACCGCCCGCGACAGGATATGCCCCAAAACACAACGTGGACACATCACAGAAAACAGAGCTGTTTTTAGCAAAGTGCCTACCTGTAGATTTTGGCCTCTAGCTCAGCCGGCACCTTGGGAAACCTACCAAACCTGTGCATTTTTGAAAACTAGAGACCTAGGGGAAACCAAGATGGGGTGACTTGTGGGGCTCTGACCAGGTTCTGTTACCCAGAATCCTTTGCAAACCTCAAATTTTGGCTAAAAAAACACATTTTAGTCACATTTCGGTGACAGAAAGTTCTGGAATCTGAGATGAGCCACAAATTTCCTTCCACCCAGCGCTCCCCAAAGTCTCCCGATAAAAATGGTACCTCACTTGTGTGGGTAGGCCTAGCGCCCGCGACAGGAAACGTCCCAAAGCGCAACATGGACACTTCCAATTTTTTGAAAGAAAACAGAGGTGTTTTTTGCAAAGTGTCTACCTGTAGATTTTGTCCTCTAGCTCAGCCGGCACCTAGGGAAACCTACCAAACCTGTGCATTTCTGGAAAACTAGAGACCTAGGGGAATCCACGATGGGGTGACTTGTGGGGCTCTGACCAGGTTCTGTTACCCAGAATCCTTTGCAAACCTCAACTTCTGGCTAAAAAAAACACATTTTCTTCACATTTCGGTGACAGAAAGTTCTGGAATCTGAGAGGAGCCACAAATTTCCTTCCACCCAGCGTTCCCCCAAGTCTCCCGATAAAAATGATACCTCACTTGTGTGGGTAGGCCTAGCGCCCGCAACAGGAAACGCCCCAAAGCGCTATGTGGACACATCCAAATTTTTGAAAGAAAACAGAGGTGTTTTTTGCAAAGTGCCTACCTGTAGATTTTGGCCTCTAGCTCAGCCGGCACCTAGGGAAACCTACCAAACCTGTGCATTTCTGAAAACTAGAGACCTAGGGGAATCCAAGATGGGGTGACTTGTGGGGTCGGACTAGGTTATATTACCCAGAATCCTTTGCAAACCTCAAAATTTGGCTAAAAAAACACATGTTCCTCACATTTCTGTGGCAGAAAGTTCTGGAAACTGAGAGGAGCCACAAATTTCCTTCCACCCAGCGTTCCCCGAAGTCTCCCGATAAAAATGATACCTCACTTGTGTGGGTAGGCCTAGCGCCCGCGACAGGATATGCCCCAAAACACAACGTGGACACATCACAGAAAACAGAGCTGTTTTTAGCAAAGTGCCTACCTGTAGATTTTGGCCTCTAGCTCAGCCGGCACCTAGGGAAACCTACCAAACCTGTGCATTTTTGAAAACTAGAGACCTAGGGGAATCCAAGATGGGGTGACTTGTGGGGCTCTGACCAGGTTCTGTTACCCAGAATCCTTTGCAAACCTCAAATTTTGGTTAAAAAAACACATTTTCGTCACATTTCGGTGACAGAAAGTTCTGGAATCTGAGAGGAGCCACAAATGTCCTTCCACCCAGCGCTCCCCAAAGTCTCCCGATAAAAATGGTACCTCACTTGTGTGGGTAGGCCAAGCCCCCGCGACAGGATATGCCCCAAAACACAACGTGGACACATCACAGAAAACAGAGATGTTTTTAGCAAAGTGCCTACCTGTAGATTTTGGCCTCTAGCTCAGCCGGCACCTAGGGAAACCTACCAAACCTGTGCATTTATGAAAACTAGAGACCTGGGGAAATCCAAGATGGGGTGACTTGTGGGGCTCTGACCAGGTTCTGTTACCCAGAATCCTTTGCAAACCTCAACATCTGGCTAAAAAAACCACATTTTCTTCACTTTTCGGTGACAGAAAGTTCTGGAATCTGAGAGGAGCCACAAATTTTCTTCCACACAGCGCTCCCCCAAGTCTCCCGATAAAAATGGTACCTCACTTGTGTGGGTAGGCCTAGCTTCCGCGACAGGATATGCCCCAAAACACAACGTGGACACATCACAGAAAACAGAGCTGTTTTTAGCAAAGTGCCTACCTGTAGATTTTGGCCTCTAGCTCAGCCGGCACCTAGGGAAACCTACCAAACCTGTGCATTTTTGAAAACTAGAGACCTAGGGGAATCCAAGATGGGGTGACTTGTGGGGCTCTGACCAGGTTCTGTTACCCAGAATCCTTTGCAAACCTCAAATTTTGGTTAAAAAAACACATTTTCGTCACATTTCGGTGACAGAAAGTTCTGGAATCTGAGAGGAGCCACAAATGTCCTTCCACCCAGCGCTCCCCAAAGTCTCCCGATAAAAATGGTACCTCACTTGTGTGGGTAGGCCAAGCCCCCGCGACAGGATATGCCCCAAAACACAACGTGGACACATCACAGAAAACAGAGATGTTTTTAGCAAAGTGCCTACCTGTAGATTTTGGCCTCTAGCTCAGCCGGCACCTAGGGAAACCTACCAAACCTGTGCATTTATGAAAACTAGAGACCAAGGGGAATCCAAGATGGGGTGATTTGTGGGGCTCTGACCAGGTTTTGTTACCCAGAATCCTTTGCAAACCTCAAATTTTGGCTAAAAAACACATTTTCGTCACATTTCGGTGACAGAAAGTTCTGGAATCTGAGAGGAGCCACAAATTTCCTTCCACCCAGCGCTCCCCCAAGTCTCCCGATAAAAATTATACCTCACTTGTGTGGGTAGGCATAGCGCCTGCGACAGGATATGCCCCAAAACACAACGTGGACACATCAAAGAAAACAGAGCTGTTTTTAGCAAAGTGCCTACCTGTAGATTTTGGCCTCTAGCTCAGCCGGCACCTAGGGAAACCTACCAAACCTGTGCATTTTTGAAAACTAGAGACCTAGGGGAATCCAAGATGGGGTGACTTGTGGGGCTCTGACCAGGTTCTGTTACCCAGAATCCTTTGCAAACCTGAAATTTTGGTTAAAAAAACACATTTTCGTCACATTTCGGTGACAGAAAGTTCTGGAATCTGAGAGGAGCCACAAATTTCCTTCCACCCAGCGCTCCCCAAAGTCTCCCGATAAAAATGGTACCTCACTTGTGTGGGTAGGCCAAGCCCCCGCGACAGGATATGCCCCAAAACACAACGTGGACACATCACAGAAAACAGAGATGTTTTTAGCAAAGTGCCTACCTGTAGATTTTTGCCTCTAGCTCAGCCGGCACCTAGGGAAACCTACCAAACCTGTGCATTTATGAAAACTAGAGACCTGGGGAAATCCAAGATGGGGTGACTTGTGGGGCTCTGACCAGGTTCTGTTACCCAGAATCCTTTGCAAACCTCAACATCTGGCTAAAAAAACCACATTTTCTTCACTTTTCGGTGACAGAAAGTTCTGGAATCTGAGAGGAGCCACAAATTTTCTTCCACACAGCGCTCCCCCAAGTCTCCCGATAAAAATGGTACCTCACTTGTGTGGGTAGGCCTAGCTTCCGCGACAGGATATGCCCCAAAACACAACGTGGACACATCACAGAAAACAGAGCTGTTTTTAGCAAAGTGCCTACCTGTAGATTTTGGCCTCTAGCTCAGCCGGCACCTAGGGAAACCTACAAAACCTGTGCATTTTTGAAAACTAGAGACCTAGGGGAATCCAAGATGGTGTGACTTGTGGGGCTCTGACTAGGTTCTGTTACCCAGAATCCTTTGCAAACCTCAACATCTGGCTAAAAAAAACACATTTTCTTCACATTTCGGTGACAGAAAGTTCTGGAATCTGAGAGGAGCCACAAATTTCCTTCCACACAGCGCTCCCCCAAGTCTTCCGATAAAAATGGTACCTCACTTGTGTGGGTAGGCCTACCGCCCGCGACAGGATATGCCCCAAAACACAACGTGGACACATCACAGAAAACAGAGCTGTTTTTAGCAAAGTGCCTACCTGTAGATTTTGGCCTCTAGCTCAGCCGGCACCTTGGGAAACCTACCAAACCTGTGCATTTTTGAAAACTAGAGACCTAGGGGAAACCAAGATGGGGTGACTTGTGGGGCTCTGACCAGGTTCTGTTACCCAGAATCCTTTGCAAACCTCAAATTTTGGCTAAAAAACACATTTTAGTCACATTTCGGTGACAGAAAGTTCTGGAATCTGAGATGAGCCACAAATTTCCTTCCACCCAGCGCTCCCCAAAGTCTCCCGATAAAAATGGTACCTCACTTGTGTGGGTAGGCCTAGCGCCCGCGACAGGAAACGTCCCAAAGCGCAACATGGACACTTCCAATTTTTTTAAAGAAAACAGAGGTGTTTTTTGCAAAGTGTCTACCTGTAGATTTTGTCCTCTAGCTCAGCCGGCACCTAGGGAAACCTACCAAACCTGTGCATTTCTGGAAAACTAGAGACCTAGGGGAATCCACGATGGGGTGACTTGTGGGGCTCTGACCAGGTTCTGTTACCCAGAATCCTTTGCAAACCTCAACTTCTGGCTAAAAAAAACACATTTTCTTCACATTTCGGTGACAGAAAGTTCTGGAATCTGAGAGGAGCCACAAATTTCCTTCCACCCAGCGTTCCCCCAAGTCTCCCGATAAAAATGATACCTCACTTGTGTGGGTAGGCCTAGCGCCCGCAACAGGAAACGCCCCAAAGCGCTATGTGGACACATCCAAATTTTTGAAAGAAAACAGAGGTGTTTTTTGCAAAGTGCCTACCTGTAGATTTTGGCCTCTAGCTCAGCCGGCACCTAGGGAAACCTACCAAACCTGTGCATTTCTGAAAACTAGAGACCTAGGGGAATCCAAGATGGGGTGACTTGTGGGGTCGGACTAGGTTATATTACCCAGAATCCTTTGCAAACCTCAAAATTTGGCTAAAAAAACACATGTTCCTCACATTTCTGTGGCAGAAAGTTCTGGAAACTGAGAGGAGCCACAAATTTCCTTCCACCCAGCGTTCCCCGAAGTCTCCCGATAAAAATGATACCTCACTTGTGTGGGTAGGCCTAGCGCCCGTGACAGGATATGCCCCAAAACACAACGTGGACACATCACAGAAAACAGAGCTGTTTTTAGCAAAGTGCCTACCTGTAGATTTTGGCCTCTAGCTCAGCCGGCACCTAGGGAAACCTACCAAACCTGTGCATTTTTGAAAACTAGAGACCTAGGGGAATCCAAGATGGGGTGACTTGTGGGGCTCTGACCAGGTTCTGTTACCCAGAATCCTTTGCAAACCTCAAATTTTGGTTAAAAAAACACATTTTCGTCACATTTCGGTGACAGAAAGTTCTGGAATCTGAGAGGAGCCACAAATGTCCTTCCACCCAGCGCTCCCCAAAGTCTCCCGATAAAAATGGTACCTCACTTGTGTGGGTAGGCCAAGCCCCCGCGACAGGATATGCCCCAAAACACAACGTGGACACATCACAGAAAACAGAGATGTTTTTAGCAAAGTGCCTACCTGTAGATTTTGGCCTCTAGCTCAGCCGGCACCTAGGGAAACCTACCAAACCTGTGCATTTATGAAAACTAGAGACCAAGGGGAATCCAAGATGGGGTGATTTGTGGGGCTCTGACCAGGTTTTGTTACCCAGAATCCTTTGCAAACCTCAAATTTTGGCTAAAAAACACATTTTCGTCACATTTCGGTGACAGAAAGTTCTGGAATCTGAGAGGAGCCACAAATTTCCTTCCACCCAGCGCTCCCCCAAGTCTCCCGATAAAAATTATACCTCACTTGTGTGGGTAGGCCTAGCGCCTGCGACAGGATATGCCCCAAAACACAACGTGGACACATCACAGAAAACAGAGATGTTTTTAGCAAAGTGCCTACCTGTAGATTTTGGCCTCTAGCTCAGCCGGCACCTAGGGAAACCTACCAAACCTGTGCATTTTTGAAAACTAGAGACCTAGGGGAATCCAAGATGGGGTGACTTGTGGGGCTCTGACCAGGTTCTGTTACCCAGAATCCTTTGCAAACCTCAAATTTTGGTTAAAAAAACACATTTTCGTCACATTTCGGTGACAGAAAGTTCTGGAATCTGAGAGGAGCCACAAATGTCCTTCCACCCAGCGCTCCCCAAAGTCTCCCGATAAAAATGGTACCTCACTTGTGTGGGTAGGCCAAGCCCCCGCGACAGGATATGCCCCAAAACACAACGTGGACACATCACAGAAAACAGAGATGTTTTTAGCAAAGTGCCTACCTGTAGATTTTGGCCTCTAGCTCAGCCGGCACCTAGGGAAACCTACCAAACCTGTGCATTTATGAAAACTAGAGACCAAGGGGAATCCAAGATGGGGTGATTTGTGGGGCTCTGACCAGGTTTTGTTACCCAGAATCCTTTGCAAACCTCAAATTTTGGCTAAAAAACACATTTTCGTCACATTTCGGTGACAGAAAGTTCTGGAATCTGAGAGGAGCCACAAATTTCCTTCCACCCAGCGCTCCCCCAAGTCTCCCGATAAAAATTATACCTCACTTGTGTGGGTAGGCATAGCGCCTGCGACAGGATATGCCCCAAAACACAACGTGGACACATCAAAGAAAACAGAGCTGTTTTTAGCAAAGTGCCTACCTGTAGATTTTGGCCTCTAGCTCAGCCGGCACCTAGGGAAACCTACCAAACCTGTGCATTTTTGAATACTAGAGACCTAGGAGAATCCAAGATGGGGTGACTTGTGGGGCTCTGACCAGGTTCTGTTACCCAGAATCCTTTGCAAACCTGAAATTTTGGTTAAAAAAACACATTTTCGTCACATTTCGGTGACAGAAAGTTCTGGAATCTGAGAGGAGCCACAAATTTCCTTCCACCCAGCGCTCCCCAAAGTCTCCCGATAAAAATGGTACCTCACTTGTGTGGGTAGGCCAAGCCCCCGCGACAGGATATGCCCCAAAACACAACGTGGACACATCACAGAAAACAGAGATGTTTTTAGTAAAGTGCCTACCTGTAGATTTTTGCCTCTAGCTCAGCCGGCACCTAGGGAAACCTACCAAACCTGTGCATTTATGAAAACTAGAGACCTGGGGAAATCCAAGATGGGGTGACTTGTGGGGCTCTGACCAGGTTCTGTTACCCAGAATCCTTTGCAAACCTCAACATCTGGCTAAAAAAACCACATTTTCTTCACTTTTCGGTGACAGAAAGTTCTGGAATCTGAGAGGAGCCACAAATTTTCTTCCACACAGCGCTCCCCCAAGTCTCCCGATAAAAATGGTACCTCACTTGTGTGGGTAGGCCTAGCTTCCGCGACAGGATATGCCCCAAAACACAACGTGGACACATCACAGAAAACAGAGCTGTTTTTAGCAAAGTGCCTACCTGTAGATTTTGGCCTCTAGCTCAGCCGGCACCTAGGGAAACCTACAAAACCTGTGCATTTTTTAAAACTAGAGACCTAGGGGAATCCAAGATGGGGTGACTTGTGGGGCTCTGACTAGGTTCTGTTACCCAGAATCCTTTGCAAACCTCAACATCTGGCTAAAAAAAACACATTTTCTTCACATTTCGGTGACAGAAAGTTCTGGAATCTGAGAGGAGCCACAAATTTCCTTCCACACAGCGCTCCCCCAAGTCTTCCGATAAAAATGGTACCTCACTTGTGTGGGTAGGCCTACCGCCCGCGACAGGATATACCCCAAAACACAACGTGGACACATCACAGAAAACAGAGCTGTTTTTAGCAAAGTGCCTACCTGTAGATTTTGGCCTCTAGCTCAGCCGGCACCTTGGGAAACCTACCAAACCTGTGCATTTTTGAAAACTAGAGACCTAGGGGAAACCAAGATGGGGTGACTTGTGGGGCTCTGACCAGGTTCTGTTACCCAGAATCCTTTGCAAACCTCAAATTTTGGCTAAAAAAACACATTTTAGTCACATTTCGGTGACAGAAAGTTCTGGAATCTGAGATGAGCCACAAATTTCCTTCCACCCAGCGCTCCCCAAAGTCTCCCGATAAAAATGGTACCTCACTTGTGTGGGTAGGCCTAGCGCCCGCGACAGGAAACGTCCCAAAGCGCAACATGGACACTTCCAATTTTTTGAAAGAAAACAGAGGTGTTTTTTGCAAAGTGTCTACCTGTAGATTTTGTCCTCTAGCTCAGCCGGCACCTAGGGAAACCTACCAAACCTGTGCATTTCTGGAAAACTAGAGACCTAGGGGAATCCACGATGGGGTGACTTGTGGGGCTCTGACCAGGTTCTGTTACCCAGAATCCTTTGCAAACCTCAACTTCTGGCTAAAAAAAACACATTTTCTTCACATTTCGGTGACAGAAAGTTCTGGAATCTGAGAGGAGCCACAAATTTCCTTCCACCCAGCGTTCCCCCAAGTCTCCCGATAAAAATGATACCTCACTTGTGTGGGTAGGCCTAGCGCCCGCAACAGGAAACGCCCCAAAGCGCTATGTGGACACATCCAAATTTTTGAAAGAAAACAGAGGTGTTTTTTGCAAAGTGCCTACCTGTAGATTTTGGCCTCTAGCTCAGCCGGCACCTAGGGAAACCTACCAAACCTGTGCATTTCTGAAAACTAGAGACCTAGGGGAATCCAAGATGGGGTGACTTGTGGGGTCGGACTAGGTTATATTACCCAGAATCCTTTGCAAACCTCAAAATTTGGCTAAAAAAACACATGTTCCTCTCATTTCTGTGGCAGAAAGTTCTGGAAACTGAGAGGAGCCACAAATTTCCTTCCACCCAGCGTTCCCCGAAGTCTCCCGATAAAAATGATACCTCACTTGTGTGGGTAGGCCTAGCGCCCGCGACAGGATATGCCCCAAAACACAACGTGGACACATCACAGAAAACAGAGCTGTTTTTAGCAAAGTGCCTACCTGTAGATTTTGGCCTCTAGCTCAGCCGGCACCTAGGGAAACCTACCAAACCTGTGCATTTTTGAAAACTAGAGACCTAGGGGAATCCAAGATGGGGTGACTTGTGGGGCTCTGACCAGGTTCTGTTACCCAGAATCCTTTGCAAACCTCAAATTTTGGTTAAAAAAACACATTTTCGTCACATTTCGGTGACAGAAAGTTCTGGAATCTGAGAGGAGCCACAAATGTCCTTCCACCCAGCGCTCCCCAAAGTCTCCCGATAAAAATGGTACCTCACTTGTGTGGGTAGGCCAAGCCCCCGCGACAGGATATGCCCCAAAACACAACGTGGACACATCACAGAAAACAGAGATGTTTTTAGCAAAGTGCCTACCTGTAGATTTTGGCCTCTAGCTCAGCCGGCACCTAGGGAAACCTACCAAACCTGTGCATTTATGAAAACTAGAGACCAAGGGGAATCCAAGATGGGGTGATTTGTGGGGCTCTGACCAGGTTTTGTTACCCAGAATCCTTTGCAAACCTCAAATTTTGGCTAAAAAACACATTTTCGTCACATTTCGGTGACAGAAAGTTCTGGAATCTGAGAGGAGCCACAAATTTCCTTCCACCCAGCGCTCCCCCAAGTCTCCCGATAAAAATTATACCTCACTTGTGTGGGTAGGCCTAGCGCCTGCGACAGGATATGCCCCAAAACACAACGTGGACACATCACAGAAAACAGAGATGTTTTTAGCAAAGTGCCTACCTGTAGATTTTGGCCTCTAGCTCAGCCGGCACCTAGGGAAACCTACCAAACCTGTGCATTTTTGAAAACTAGAGACCTAGGGGAATCCAAGATGGGGTGACTTGTGGGGCTCTGACCAGGTTCTGTTACCCAGAATCCTTTGCAAACCTCAAATTTTGGTTAAAAAAACACATTTTCGTCACATTTCGGTGACAGAAAGTTCTGGAATCTGAGAGGAGCCACAAATTTCCTTCCACCCAGCGCTCCCCAAAGTCTCCCGATAAAAATGGTACCTCACTTGTGTGGGTAGGCCAAGCCCCCGCGACAGGATATGCCCCAAAACACAACGTGGACACATCACAGAAAACAGAGATGTTTTTAGCAAAGTGCCTACCTGTAGATTTTTGCCTCTAGCTCAGCCGGCACCTAGGGAAACCTACCAAACCTGTGCATTTATGAAAACTAGAGACCTGGGGAAATCCAAGATGGGGTGACTTGTGGGGCTCTGACCAGGTTCTGTTACCCAGAATCCTTTGCAAACCTCAACATCTGGATAAAAAAAACACATTTTCTTCACTTTTCGGTGACAGAAAGTTCTGGAATCTGAGAGGAGCCACAAATTTTCTTCCACACAGCGCTCCCCCAAGTCTCCCGATAAAAATGGTACCTCACTTGTGTGGGTAGGCCTAGCTTCCGCGACAGGATATGCCCCAAAACACAACGTGGACACATCACAGAAAACAGAGCTGTTTTTAGCAAAGTGCCTACCTGTAGATTTTGGCCTCTAGCTCAGCCGGCACCTAGGGAAACCTACAAAACCTGTGCATTTTTGAAAACTAGAGACCTAGGGGAATCCAAGATGGGGTGACTTGTGGGGCTCTGACTAGGTTCTGTTACCCAGAATCCTTTGCAAACCTCAACATCTGGCTAAAAAAAACACATTTTCTTCACATTTCGGTGACAGAAAGTTCTGGAATCTGAGAGGAGCCACAAATTTCCTTCCACACAGCGCTCCCCCAAGTCTTCCGATAAAAATGGTACCTCACTTGTGTGGGTAGGCCTTCCGCCCGCGACAGGATATGCCCCAAAACACAACGTGGACACATCACAGAAAACAGAGCTGTTTTTAGCAAAGTGCCTACCTGTAGATTTTGGCCTCTAGCTCAGCCGGCACCTAGGGAAACCTACCAAACCTGTGCATTTTTGAAAACTAGAGACCTAGGGGAAACCAAGATGGGGTGACTTGTGGGGCTCTGACCAGGTTCTGTTACCCAGAATCCTTTGCAAACCTCAAATTTTGGCTAAAAAAACACATTTTAGTCACATTTCGGTGACAGAAAGTTCTGGAATCTGAGATGAGCCACAAATTTCCTTCCACCCAGCGCTCCCCAAAGTCTCCCGATAAAAATGGTACCTCACTTGTGTGGGTAGGCCTAGCCCCCGCGACAGGATATGCCCCAAAACACACCGTGGACACATCATGGAAAACAGAGCTGTTTTTAGCAAAGTGCCTACCTGTAGATTTTGGCCTCTAGCTCAGCCGGCACCTAGGGAAACCTACCAAACCTGTCCATTTTTTAAAACTAGAGACCTAGGGGAATCCAAGATGGGGTGACTTGTGGGGCTCTGACCAGGTTCTGTTACCCAGAATCCTTTGCAAACCTCAAATTTTGGCTAAAAAAACACATTTTAGTCACATTTCGGTGACAGAAAGTTCTGGAATCTGAGATGAGCCACAAATTTCCTTCCACCCAGCGCTCCCCAAAGTCTCCCGATAAAAATGGTACCTCACTTGTGTGGGTAGGCCTAGCCCCCGCGACAGGATATGCCCCAAAACACACCGTGGACACATCATGGAAAACAGAGCTGTTTTTAGCAAAGTGCCTACCTGTAGATTTTGGCCTCTAGCTCAGCCGGCACCTAGGGAAACCTACCAAACCTGTCCATTTTTTAAAACTAGAGACCTAGGGGAATCCAAGATGGGGTGACTTGTGGGGCTCTGACCAGGTTCTGTTACCCAGAATCCTTTGCAAACCTCAAATTTTGGCTAAAAAATCGCATTTTCCTCACATTTCAGTGACAGAAAGTTCTACAATCTGAGAGCAGCCACAAATTTCCTTACATCCAGCGTTCCCCCAAGTCTCCCGATAAAAATGATACCTCACTTGTGTGGGTAGACCTAGCGGCCGCAACAGGACACGCCCCAAAACACAACGTGGACACATCACAGAAAACAGAGCTGTTTTTAGCAAAGTGCCTACCTGTAGATTTTGGCCTGTAGCTCAGCCGGCACCTAGGGAAACCTACCAAACCTGTGCATTTTTTCAAACTAGAGACTGAGGGGAATCGAAGATGGGGTGACTTGTGGGGCTCTGACCAGGTTTTGTTACCCAGAATCCTTTGCAAACCTCAAATTTTGGCTAAAAAAACACATTTTCGTCACATTTCGGTGACAGAAAGTTCTCGAATCTGAGATGAGCCACAAATTTCCTTCCACCCAGCGCTCCCCCAAGTCTCCCGATAAAAATGGTACCTCACTTGTGTGGGTAGGCCTAGCCCCCGCGACAGGATATGCCCCAAAACACAACGTGGACACATCACAGAAAACAGAGCTGTTTTTAGCAAAGTGCCTACCTGTAGATTTTGGCCTCTAGCTCAGCCGGCACCTAGGGAAACCTACCAAACCTGTGCATTTTTGAAAACTAGAGACCTAGAGGAATCCAAGATGGGGTGACTTGTGGGGCTCTGACCAGGTTCTGTTACCCAGAATCCTTTGCAAACCACAAATTTTGGCTAAAAAAACGCATTTTCCTCACATTTCGGTGACAGAAAGTTCTGGAATCTGAGAGGAGCCACAAATTTCCTTCCACCCAGCGTTCCCCCAAGTCTCCCGATACAAATGATACCTCACTTGTGTGGGTAGGCCTAGCGCCCGCGACAGGAAACGCATCAAAGCTCAACGTGGACACATCCAAATTTTTGAAAGAAAACAGAGGTGTTTTTTGCAAAGTGCCTACCTGTAGATTTTGGCCTCTAGCTCAGCCGGCACCTAGGGAAACCTACCAA
This sequence comes from Pleurodeles waltl, assembly GCF_031143425.1. Lineage (NCBI taxonomy): Eukaryota > Metazoa > Chordata > Amphibia > Caudata > Salamandridae > Pleurodeles > Pleurodeles waltl. Next base: position 35,321,566 of record NC_090439.1, read on the forward strand.
ACATGTGCATTTCTGAAAACTACAGACCTAGGGGAATCCAAGATGGGGTGACTTGTGGGGCTCGGACTAGGTTCTGTTACCCAGAATCCTTTGCAAACCTCAAAATTTGGCTAACAAAACACATGTTCCTCACATTTCTGTGGCAGAAAGTTCTGGAATCTGAGAGGAGCCACAAATTTCCTTCCACCCAGCGTTCCCCCAAGTCTCCCGATAAAAATGATACCTCACTTGTGTGGGTGGGCCTAGCGGCCGCGACAGGACACGCCCCAAAACGCAACGTGGACACATCCCATTTTTTGAAAGAAAACAGAACTGTTCTTTGCAAAGTGCCTACCTGTAGATTTTGGTCTCTAGCTCTGCACGGCACCTAGAGAAACCTACCAAACCTGTGCATTTCTGAAGACTAGAGACCTAGGGGAATCCAAGATGGGGTGACTTGTGGGGCTCTGACTAGGTTCTGTTACCCAGAATCCTTTGCAAACCTCAAATTTTGGTTAAAAAAACACATTTTCGTCACATTTCGGTGACAGAAAGTTCTGGAATCTGAGAGGAGCCACAAATGTCCTTCCACCCAGCGCTCCCCAAAGTCTCCCGATAAAAATGGTACCTCACTTGTGTGGGTAGGCCTAGCCCCCGCGACAGGATATGCCCCAAAACACAACGTGGACACATCACAGAAAACAGAGATGTTTTTAGCAAAGTGCCTACCTGTAGATTTTGGCCTCTAGCTCAGCCGGCACCTAGGGAAACCTACCAAACCTGTGCATTTTTGAAAACTAGAGACCTAGGGGAATCCAAGATGGGGTGACTTGTGGGGCTCTGACCAGGTTCTGTTACCCAGAATCCTTTGCAAACCTCAACATCTGGCTAAAAAAAACACATTTTCTTCACATTTCGGTGACAGAAAGTTCTGGAATCTGAGAGGAGCCACAAATTTCCTTCCACACAGCGCTCCCCCAAGTCTCCCGATAAAAATGGTACCTCACTTGTGTGGGTAGGCCTAGCGCCCGCGACAGGATATGCCCCAAAACACAACGTGGACACATCACAGAAAACAGAGCTGTTTTTAGCAAAGTGCCTACCTGTAGATTTTGGCCTCTAGCTCAGCCGGCACCTAGGGAAACCTACAAAACCTGTGCATTTTTGAAAACTAGAGACCTAGGGGAATCCAAGATGGGGTGACTTGTGGGGCTCTGACCAGGTTCTGTTACCCAGAATCCTTTGCAAACCTCAAATTTTGGCTAAAAAATCGCATTTTCCTCACATTTCGGTGACAGAAAGTTCTACAATCTGAGAGCAGCCACAAATTTCCTTACACCCAGCGTTCCCCCAAGTCTCCCGATAAAAATGATACCTCACTTGTGTGGGTAGACCTAGCGGCCGCGACAGGACACGCCCCAAAACACAACGTGGACACATCACAGAAAACAGAGCTGTTTTTAGCAAAGTGCCTACCTGTAGATTTTGGCCTGTAGCTCAGCCGGCACCTAGGGAAACCTACCAAACCTGTGCATTTTTTAAAACTAGAGACCGAGGGGAATCCAAGATGGGGTGACTTGTGGGGCTCTGACCAGGTTTTGTTACCCAGAATCCTTTGCAAACCTCAAATTTTGGCTAAAAAAACACATTTTCGTCACATTTCGGTGACAGAAAGTTCTGGAATCTGAGATGAGCCACAAATTTCCTTCCACCCAGCGCTCCCCCAAGTCTCCCGATAAAAATGGTACCTCACTTGTGTGGGTAGGCCTAGCCCCCACGACAGGATATGCCCCAAAACACAACGTGGACACATCACAGAAAACAGAGCTGTTTTTAGCAAAGTGCCTACCTGTAGATTTTGGCCTCTAGCTCAGCCGGCACCTAGGGAAACCTACCAAACCTGTGCATTTTTGAAAACTAGAGACCTAGAGGAATCCAAGATGGGGTGACTTGTGGGGCTCTGACCAGGTTCTGTTACCCAGAATCCTTTGCAAACCTCAAATTGTGGCTAAAAAAACGCATTTTCCTCACATTTCGGTGACAGAAAGTTCTGGAATCTGAGAGGAGCCACAAATTTCCTTCCACCCAGCGTTTCCCCAAGTCTCCCGATACAAATGATACCTCACTTGTGTGGGTAGGCCTAGCGCCCGCGACAGGAAACGCCCCAAAGCGCAACGTGGACACCTCCAAATTTTTGAAAGAAAACAGAGGTGTTTTTTGCAAAGTGCCTACCTGTAGATTTTGGCCTCTAGCTCAGCCGGCACCTAGGGAAACCTACCAAACATGTGCATTTCTGAAAACTACAGACCTAGGGGAATCCAAGATGGGGTGACTTGTGGGGCTCGGACTAGGTTCTGTTACCCAGAATCCTTTGCAAACCTCAAAATTTGGCTAACAAAACACATGTTCCTCACATTTCTGTGGCAGTAAGTTCTGAAATCTGAGAGAAGCCAAAAATTTCCTTCCACGCAGCGTTCCCCCAAGTCTCCCGATAAAAATGATACCTCACTTGTGTGGGTAGGCCTAGCGGGCGCGACAGGACACACCCCAAAACGCAACGTGGACACATCCCATTTTTTTAAAGAAAACAGAGCTGTTTTTTGCAAAGTGCCTACCTGTAGAATTTGGCCTCTAGCTCAGCCGGCACCTAGGGAAACCTACCAAACCTGTGCATTTCTGAAAACTAGAGACCTAGGGGAATCCAAGATGGGGTGACTTGTGGGGCTCGGACCAGGTTCTGTTACCCAGAATCCTTTGCAGACCTCAAAATTTTGCTAAAAAAACACATGTTCCTCACATTTCTGTGGCAGAAAGTTCTGGAATATGAGGGGAGCCACAAATTTCCTTCCACCCAGCGTTCCCCCAAGTCTCCCGATAAAAATGATACCTCACTTGTGTGGGTAGGCCTAGCGCCCGCGACAGGAAACGCCCCAAAGCGCAAAGTGGACACATCCAATTTTTTGAAAGAAAACAGAGGTGTTTTTTGCAAAGTGTCTACCTGTAGATTTTGTCCTCTAGCTCAGCCGGCACCTAGGGAAACCTACCAAACCTGTGCATTTCTGAAAACTAGAGACCTAGGGGAATCCAAGATGGGGTGACTTGTGTGGCTCAGACCAGGTTATGTTACCCAGAATCCTTTGCAAACCTTAAAATTTGGCTAACAAAACACATGTTCCTCACATATCTGTGGCAAAAAGTTCTGGAATATGAGAGGAGCCACAAATTTCCTTCCATCCAGCGTTCCCCCAAGTCTCCCGATAAAAATGATACCTCACTTGTGTGGGTAGGCCTAGCGCCCGCGACAGGAAACGCCCCAAAGCGCAACGTGGACACATCCAATTTTTTGAAAGAAAACAAAGGTGTTTTTTGCAAAGTGTCTACCTGTAGATTTTGTCCTCTAGCTCAGCCGGCAACTAGGGAAACCTACCAAACCTGTGCATTTCTAAAACTAGAGACCTAGGGGAATCCAAGATGGGGTGACTTGTGTGGCTCTGACCAGGTTCTGTTACCCAGAATCCTTTGCAAACCTCAACTTCTGGCTAAAAAAAAAACATTTTCCTCATATTTCGGTGACAGAAAGTTCTGGAATCTGAGAGGAGCCACAAATTTCCTTCCACACAGCGCTCCCCCAAGTCTCCCGATAAAAATGGTACCTCACTTGTGTGGGTAGGCCTAGCGCCCGCGACAGGATATGCCCCAAAACACAACGTGGACACATCACAGAAAACAGAGCTGTTTTTAGCAAAGTGCCTACCTGTAGATTTTGGCCTCTAGCTCAGCAGGCACCTATGGAAACCTACCAAACCTGTGCCTTTTTGAAAACTAGAGACCGAGGGGAATCCAAGATGGGGTGACTTGTGGGGCTCTGACCAGGTTCTGTTACCCAGAATCCTTTGCAAACCTCAAAATTTGGCTAAACAAACACATGTTCCTCACATTTCTGTGGCAGAAAGTTCTGGAATCTGAGAGTAGCCACAAATTTCCTTCCACACAGCTTTCCTCCAAGTCTCCCGATAAAAATGATACCTCACTTGTGTGCGTAGGCCTAGCGCCCGCGACAGGAAACGCCCCAAAGCGCAACGTGGACACATCCAAATTTTTTAAAGAAAACAGAGGTGTTTTTTGCACAGTGCCTACCTGTAGATTTTGGCCTCTAGCTCAGCCGGCACCTAGGGAAACCTACCAAACCTGTGCATTTCTGAAATCTAGAGACCTAGGGGAATCCAATATGGGGTGACTTGTGTGGCTCGGACCAGGTTCTGTTACCCAGAATCCTTTGCAAACCTCAAAATTTGGCTAAAAAAACACATGTTCCTCACATTTCTGTGGCTGAAAGTTCTGGAATCTGAGAGGAGCCACAAATTTCCTTCCACCCAGCGTTCCCCCAAGTCTCCTGATAAAAATGATACCTCACTTGTGTGGGTAGGCCTAGCGCCCGCAACAGGAAACGCCCCAAAGCGCAACATGGACACATCCACATTTTTGAAAGAAAACAGAGGTGTTTTTTGCAAAGTGCCTACCTGTAGATTTAGGCCTCTAGCTCAGCCGGTACCTAGGGAAACCTACCAAACCTGTGCATTTCTGAAAACTAGAGACCTAGGGGAATCCAAGATGGGGTGACTTGTGGGGCTCGGACTAGGTTCTGTTACCCAGAATCCTTTGCAAACCTCAAAATGTGGCTAAAAAAAACACATGTTCCTCATATTTCTGTGGCAGTAAGTTCTGAAATCTGAGAGAAGCCAAAAATTTCCTTCCACGCAGCGTTCCCCCAAGTCTCCCGATAAAAATGATACCTCACTTGTGTGGGTAGGCCTAGCGGGCGCGACAGGACACACCCCAAAACGCAACGTGGACACATCCCATTTTTTTAAAGAAAACAGAGCTGTTTTTTGCAAAGTGCCTACCTGTAGATTTTGGCCTCTAGCTCAGCCGGCACCTAGGGAAACCTACCAAACCTGTGCATTTCTGAAAACTAGAGACCTAGGGGAATCCAAGATGGGGTGACTTGTGGGGCTCGGACCAGGTTCTGTTACCCAGAATCCTTTGCAGACCTCAAAATTTTGCTAAAAAAACACATGTTCCTCACATTTCTGTGGCAGAAAGTTCTGGAATATGAGAGGAGCCACAAATTTCCTTCCACCCAGCGTTCCCCCAAGTCTCCCGATAAAAATGATACCTCACTTGTGTGGGTAGGCCTAGCGCCCGCGACAGGAAACGCCCCAAAGCGCAACGTGGACACATCCAATTTTTTGAAAGAAAACAGAGGTGTTTTTTGCAAAGTGTCTACCTGTAGATTTTGTCCTCTAGCTCAGCCGGCACCTAGGGAAACCTACCAAACCTGTGCATTTCTGAAAACTAGAGACCTAGGGGAATCCAAGATGGGGTGACTTGTGCCGCTCAGACCAGGTTCTGTTATCCAGAATCCTTTGCAAACCTTAAAATTTGGCTAACAAAACACATGTTCCTCACATATCTGTGGCAAAAAGTTCTGGAATATGAGAGGAGCCACAAATTTCCTTCCACCCAGCGTTCCCCCAAGTCTCCCGATAAAAATGATACCTCACTTGTATGGGTAGGCCTAGCGCCCCTGACAGGAAACGCCCCAGAGCGCAACGTGGACACATCCAATTTTTTTAAAGAAAACAAAGGTGTTTTTTGCAAAGTGTCTACCTGTAGATTTTGTCTTCTAGCTCAGCCGGCAACTAGGGAAACCTACCAAACCTGTGCATTTCTAAAACTAGAGACCTAGGGGAATCCAAGATGGGGTGACTTGTGTGGCTCGGACCAGGTTCTGTTACCCAGAATCCTTTGCAAACCTCAAAATTTGGCTAAAAAAACACATGTTCCTCACATTTCTGTTGCTGAAAGTTCTGGAATCTGAGAGGAGCCACAAATTTCCTTACACACAGCGCTCCCCCAAGTCTCCCGATAAAAATGATACCTCACTTGTGTGGGTAGGCCTAGAGCCCGCAACAGGATATACCCCAAAACACAACGTGGACACATCACAGAAAACAGAGCTGTTTTTAGCAAAGTGCCTACCTGTAGATTTTGGCCTCTAGCTCAGCCGGCACCTAGGGAAACCTACCTAACCTGTGCATTTTTTAAAACTAGAGACCGAGGGGAATCCAAGATGGGGTGACTTGTGGGGCTCTGATCAGGTTCTGTTACCCAGAATCCTTTGCAAACCTCAAATTTTGGCTAAAAAAACACATTTTCGTCACATTTCGGTGACAGAAAGTTCTGGAATCTGAGAGGAGCCACAAATTTCCTTCCACCCAGCGCTCCCCCAAGTCTCCCGATAAATATGGTACCTCACTTGTGTGGGAAGGCCTAGCCCCCGCGACAGGATATGCCCCAAAACACAACGTGGACACATCACAGAAAACAGAGCTGTTTTTAGCAAAGTGCCTACCTGTAGATTTTGACCTCTAGCTCAGCCGGCACCTAGGGAAACCTACCAAACCTGTGCATTTTTGAAAACTAGAGACCTAGGGGAATCCAAGATGGGGTGACTTGTGGGGCTCTGACCAGGTTCTGTTACCCAGAATCCTTTGCAAACCTCAAATTTTGGATAAAAAAATGCATTTTCCTCACATTTCGGTGACAGAAAGTTCTGGAATCTGAGAGGAGCCACAAATTTCTTTCCAGCCAGCGTTCCCCCAAGTCTCCCGATAAAAATGATACCTCACTTGTGTGGGTAGGCCTAGCGTCCGCGACAGGAGACGCCCCAATACACAACGTGGACACATCCCATTTTTTGAAAGAAAACAGAGCTGTTTTTTGCAAAGTGCCTACCTGTAGATTTTGGCCTCTAGCTCAGCCGGCACCTAGGGAAACCTACCAAACCTGTGCATTTATGAAAATTAGAGACCTAGGGGAATCCAAGATGGGGTGACTTGTGGGGCTCTGACCAGGTTCTGTTACCCAGAATTCTTTGCAAACCTCAAAATGTGGCTAAAAAAACACATGTTCCTCATATTTCTGTGGCAGAAAGTTCTGGAATCTGAGAGGAGCCACAAATTTCCTTCCACCCAGCGTTCCCCCAAGTCTCCTGATAAAAATGATACCTCACTTGTGTGGGTAGGCCTAGCGCCTGCGACAGGAAACGCCCCAAAGCGCAACGTGGACACATCCAATTTTTTGAAAGAAAACAGGGGTGTTTTTTGCGAAGTGTCTACCTGTAGATTTTGTCCTCTAGCTCAGCCGGCACCTAGGGAAACCTACCAAACCTGTGCATTTCTGAAAAACTAGAGACCTAGGGGAATCCACGATGGGGTGACTTGTGGGGCTCTGACCAGGTTCTGTTACCCAGAATCCTTTGCAAACCTCAACTTCTGGATAAAAAAAAAACATTTTCTTCACATTTCGGTGACAGAAAGTTCTGGAATCTGAGAGGAGCCACAAATTTCTTTCCACACAGCGCTTCCCCAAGTCTCCCGATAAAAATGGTACCTCACTTGTGTGGGTAGGCCTAGCGCCCGCGACAGGATATGCCTCAAAACACAACGTGGACACATCACAGAAAACAGAGCTGTTTTTAGCAAAGTGCCTACCTGTAGATTTTGGCCTCTAGCTCAGCCGGCACCTAGGGAAACCTACCAAACCTGTGCATTTCTGAAAAACTAGAGACCTAGGGGAATCCACGATGGGGTGACTTGTGGGGCTCTGACCAGGTTCTGTTACCCAGAATCCTTTGCAAACCTCAAATTTTGGCTAAAAAATCGCATTTTCCTCACATTTCGGTGACAGAAAGTTCTACAATCTGAGAGCAGCCACAAATTTCCTTACACCCAGCGTTCCCCCAAGTCTCCCGATAAAAATGATACCTCACTTGTGTGGGTAGACCTAGCGGCCGCGACAGGACACGCCCCAAAACACAACGTGGACACATCACAGAAAACAGAGCTGTTTTTAGCAAAGTGCCTACCTGTAGATTTTGGCCTGTAGCTCAGCCGGCACCTAGGGAAACCTACCAAACCTGTGCATTTTTTAAAACTAGAGACCGAGGGGAATCCAAGATGGGGTGACTTGTGGGGCTCTGACCAGGTTTTGTTACCCAGAATCCTTTGCAAACCTCAAATTTTGGCTAAAAAAACACATTTTCGTCACATTTCGGTGACAGAAAGTTCTGGAATCTGAGATGAGCCACAAATTTCCTTCCACCCAGCGCTCCCCCAAGTCTCCCGATAAAAATGGTACCTCACTTGTGTGGGTAGGCCTAGCCCCCACGACAGGATATGCCCCAAAACACAACGTGGACACATCACAGAAAACAGAGCTGTTTTTAGCAAAGTGCCTACCTGTAGATTTTGGCCTCTAGCTCAGCCGGCACCTAGGGAAACCTACCAAACCTGTGCATTTTTGAAAACTAGAGACCTAGAGGAATCCAAGATGGGGTGACTTGTGGGGCTCTGACCAGGTTCTGTTACCCAGAATCCTTTGCAAACCTCAAATTGTGGCTAATAAAACGCATTTTCCTCACATTTCGGTGACAGAAAGTTCTGGAATCTGAGAGGAGCCACAAATTTCCTTCCACCCAGCGTTTCCCCAAGTCTCCCGATACAAATGATACCTCACTTGTGTGGGTAGGCCTAGCGCCCGCGACAGGAAACGCCCCAAAGCGCAACGTGGACACATCCAAATTTTTGAAAGAAAACAGAGGTGTTTTTTGCAAAGTGCCTACCTGTAGATTTTGGCCTCTAGCTCAGCCGGCACCTAGGGAAACCTACCAAACATGTGCATTTCTGAAAACTACAGACCTAGGGGAATCCAAGATGGGGTGACTTGTGGGGCTCGGACTAGGTTCTGTTACCCAGAATCCTTTGCAAACCTCAAAATTTGGCTAACAAAACACATGTTCCTCACATTTCTGTGGCAGTAAGTTCTGAAATCTGAGAGAAGCCAAAAATTACCTTCCACGCAGCGTTCCCCCAAGTCTCCCGATAAAAATGATACCTCACTTGTGTGGGTAGGCCTAGCAGGCGCGACAGGACATACCCCAAAACGCAACGTGGACACTTCCCATTTTTTTAAAGAAAACAGAGCTGTTTTTTGCAAAGTGCCTACCTGTAGAATTTGGCCTCTAGCTCAGCCGGCACCTAGGGAAACCTACCAAACCTGTGCATTTCTGAAAACTAGAGACCTAGGGGAATCCAAGATGGGGTGACTTGTGGGGCTCGGACCAGGTTCTGTTACCCAGAATCCTTTGCAGACCTCAAAATTTTGCTAAAAAAACACATGTTCCTCACATTTCTGTGGCAGAAAGTTCTGGAATATGAGAGGAGCCACAAATTTCCTTCCACCCAGCGTTCCCCCAAGTCTCCCGATAAAAATGATACCTCACTTGTGTGGGTAGGCCTAGCGCCCGCGACAGGAAACGCCCCAAAGCGCAACGTGGACACATCCAATTTTTTGAAAGAAAACAGAGGTGTTTTTTGCAAAGTGTCTACCTGTAGATTTTGTCCTCTAGCTCAGCCGGCACCTAGGGAAACCTACCAAACCTGTGCATTTCTGAAAACTAGAGACCTAGGGGAATCCACGATGGGGTGACTTGTGGGGCTCTGACCAGGTTCTGTTACCCAGAATCCTTTGCAAACCTCAACTTCTGGATAAAAAAAAAACATTTTCTTCACATTTCGGTGACAGAAAGTTCTGGAATCTGAGAGGAGCCACAAATTTCCTTCCACACAGCGCTTCCCCAAGTCTCCCGATAAAAATGGTACCTCACTTGTGTGGGTAGGCCTAGCGCCCGCGACAGGATATGCCTCAAAACACAACGTGGACACATCACAGAAAACAGAGCTGTTTTTAGCAAAGTGCCTACCTGTAGATTTTGGCCTCTAGCTCAGCCGGCACCTAGGGAAACCTACCAAACCTGTGCATTTCTGAAAAACTAGAGACCTAGGGGAATCCACGATGGGGTGACTTGTGGGGCTCTGACCAGGTTCTGTTACCCAGAATCCTTTGCAAACCTCAAATTTTGGCTAAAAAATCGCATTTTCCTCACATTTCGGTGACAGAAAGTTCTACAATCTGAGAGCAGCCACAAATTTCCTTACACCCAGCGTTCCCCCAAGTCTCCCGATAAAAATGATACCTCACTTGTGTGGGTAGACCTAGCGGCCGCGACAGGACACGCCCCAAAACACAACGTGGACACATCACAGAAAACAGAGCTGTTTTTAGCAAAGTGCCTACCTGTAGATTTTGGCCTGTAGCTCAGCCGGCACCTAGGGAAACCTACCAAACCTGTGCATTTTTTAAAACTAGAGACCGAGGGGAATTCAAGATGGGGTGACTTGTGGGGCTCTGACCAGGTTTTGTTACCCAGAATCCTTTGCAAACCTCAAATTTTGGCTAAAAAAACACATTTTCGTCACATTTCGGTGACAGAAAGTTCTGGAATCTGAGATGAGCCACAAATTTCCTTCCACCCAGCGCTCCCCCAAGTCTCCCGATAAAAATGGTACCTCACTTGTGTGGGTAGGCCTAGCCCCCACGACAGGATATGCCCCAAAACACAACGTGGACACATCACAGAAAACAGAGCTGTTTTTAGCAAAGTGCCTACCTGTAGATTTTGGCCTCTAGCTCAGCCGGCACCTAGGGAAACCTACCAAACCTGTGCATTTTTGAAAACTAGAGACCTAGAGGAATCCAAGATGGGGTGACTTGTGGGGCTCTGACCAGGTTCTGTTACCCAGAATCCTTTGCAAACCTCAAATTGTGGCTAAAAAAACGCATTTTCCTCACATTTCGGTGACAGAAAGTTCTGGAATCTGAGAGGAGCCACAAATTTCCTTCCACCCAGCGTTTCCCCAAGTCTCCCGATACAAATGATACCTCACTTGTGTGGGTAGGCCTAGCGCCCGCAACAGGAAACGCCCCAAAGCGCAACGTGGACACATCCAAATTTTTGAAAGAAAACAGAGTTGTTTTTTGCAAAGTGCCTACCTGTAGATTTTGGCCTCTAGCTCAGCCGGCACCTAGGGAAACCTACCAAACATGTGCATTTCTGAAAACTACAGACCTAGGGGAATCCAAGATGGGGTGACTTGTGGGGCTCGGACTAGGTTCTGTTACCCAGAATCCTTTGCAAACCTCAAAATTTGGCTAACAAAACACATGTTCCTCACATTTCTGTGGCAGTAAGTTCTGAAATCTGAGAGAAGCCAAAAATTTCCTTCCACGCAGCGTTCCCCCAAGTCTCCCGATAAAAATGATACCTCACTTGTGTGGGTAGGCCTAGCAGGCGCGACAGGACACACCCCAAAACGCAACGTGGACACATCCCATTTTTTTAAAGAAAACAGAGCTGTTTTTTGCAAAGTGCCTACCTGTAGAATTTGGCCTCTAGCTCAGCCGGCACCTAGGGAAACCTACCAAACCTGTGCATTTCTGAAAACTAGAGACCTAGGGGAATCCAAGATGGGGTGACTTGTGGGGCTCGGACCAGGTTCTGTTACCCAGAATCCTTTGCAGACCTCAAAATTTTGCTAAAAAAACACATGTTCCTCACATTTCTGTGGCAGAAAGTTCTGGAATATGAGAGGAGCAACAAATTTCCTTCCACCCAGCGTTCCCCCAAGTCTCCCGATAAAAATGATACCTCACTTGTGTGGGTAGGCCTAGCGCCCGCGACATGAAACGCCCCAAAGCGCAACGTGGACACATCCAATTTTTTGAAAGAAAACAGAGGTGTTTTTTGCAAAGTGTCTACCTGTAGATTTTGTAATCTAGCTCAGCCGGCACCTAGGGAAACCTACCAAACCTGTGCATTTCTGAAAACTAGAGACCTAGGGGAATCCAAGATGGGGTGACTTGTGTGGCTCAGACCAGGTTCTGTTACCCAGAATCCTTTGCAAACCTTAAAATTTGGCTAACAAAACACATGTTCCTCACATATCTGTGGCAAAAAGTTCTGGAATATGAGAGGAGCCACAAATTTCCTTCCACCCAGCGTTCCCCCAAGTCTCCCGATAAAAATGATACCTCACTTGTGTGGGTAGGCCTAGCGCCCGCGACAGGAAACGCCCCAAAGCGCAACGTGGACACATCCAATTTTTTGAAAGAAAACAAAGGTGTTTTTTGCAAAGTGTCTACCTGTAGATTTTGTCCTCTAGCTCAGCCGGCAACTAGGGAAACCTACCAAACCTGTGCATTTCTAAAACTAGAGACCTAGGGGAATCCAAGATGAGGTGACTTGTGTGGCTCTGACCAGGTTCTGTTATCCAGAATCCTTTGCAAACCTCAACTTCTGGCTAAAAAAAAAACATTTTCCTCATATTTCGGTGACAGAAAGTCTGGAATCTGAGAGGAGCCACAAATTTCCTTCCACACAGCGCTCCCCCAAGTCTCCCGATAAAAATGGTACCTCACTTGTGTGGGTAGGCCTAGCGCCCGCGACAGGATATGCCCCAAAACACAACGTGGACACATCACAGAAAACAGAGCTGTTTTTAGCAAAGTGCCTACCTGTAGATTTTGGCCTCTAGCTCAGCAGGCACCAATGGAAACCTACCAAACCTGTGCCTTTTTGAAAACTAGAGACCGAGGGGAATCCAAGATGGGGTGACTTGTGGGGCTCTGACCAGGTTCTGTTACCCAGAATCCTTTGCAAACCTCAAAATTTGGCTAAACAAACACATGTTCCTCACATTTCTGTGGCAGAAAGTTCTGGAATCTGAGAGGAGCCACAAATTTCCTTCCACACAGCGTTCCTCCAAGTCTCACGATAAAAATGATACCTCACTTGTGTGCGTAGGCCTAGCTCCCGCGACAGGAAACGCCCCAAAGCGCAACGTGGACACATCCAAATTTTTTAAAGAAAACAGAGGTGTTTTTTGCACAGTGCCTACCTGTAGATTTTGGCCTCTAGCTCAGCCGGCACCTAGGGAAACCTACCAAACCTGTGCATTTCTGAAAACTAGAGACCTAGGGGAATCCAATATGGGGTGACTTGTGTGGCTCGGACCAGGTTCTGTTACCCAGAATCCTTTGCAAACCTCAAAATGTTGCTAAAAAAACACATGTTCCTCACATTTCTGTGGCAGAAAGTTCTGGAATATTAGAGGAGCCACAAATTTCCTTCCACCCAGCGTTCCCCCAAGTCTCCCGATAAAAATGATACCTCACTTGTGTGGGTAGGCCTAGCGCCCGCGACAGGAAACGCCCCAAAGCGCAACGTGGACACATCCAATTTTTTTAAAGAAAACAGAGGTGTTTTTTGCAACGTGTCTACCTGTAGATTTTGTCCTCTAGCTCAGCCGGCAACTAAGGAAACCTACCAAACCTGTGCATTTCTAAAACTAGAGACCTAGGGGAATCCAAGATGGGGTGACTTGTGTGGCTCGGACCAGGTTCTGGTACCCAGAATCCTTTGCAAACCTCAAAATTTGGCTAAAAAAACACATGTTCCTCACATTTCTGTGGCTGAAAGTTCTGGAATCTGAGAGGAGCCACAAATTTCCTTCCACCCAGCGTTCCCCCAAGTCTCCTGATAAAAATGATACCTCACTTGTGTGGGTAGGCCTAGCGCCCGCAACAGGAAACGCCCCAAAGCGCAACATGGACACATCCACATTTTTGAAAGAAAACAGAGGTGTTTTTTGCAAAGTGCCTACCTGTAGATTTTGGCCTCTAGCTCATCCGGCACCTAGGGAAACCTACCAAACCTGTGCATTTCTGAAAACTAGAGACCTAGGGGAATCCAAGATGGGGTGACTTGTGGGGCTCGGACTAGGTTCTGTTACCCAGAATCCTTTCCAAACCTCAAAATGTGGCTAAAAAAAACACATGTTCCTCATATTTCTGTGGCAGTAAGTTCTGAAATCTGAGAGAAGCCAAAAATTTCCTTCCACGCAGCGTTCCCCCAAGTCTCCCGATAAAAATGATACCTCACTTGTGTGGGTAGGCCTAGCGGGCGCGACAGGACACACCCCAAAACGCAACGTGGACACATCCCATTTTTTTAAAGAAAACAGAGCTGTTTTTTGCAAAGTGCCTACCTGTAGATTTTGGCCTCTAGCTCAGCCGGCACCTAGGGAAACCTACCAAACCTGTGCATTTCTGAAAACTAGAGACCTAGGGGAATCCAAGATGGGGTGACTTGTGGGGCTCGGACCAGGTTCTGTTACCCAGAATCCTTTGCAGACCTCAAAATTTTGCTAAAAAAACACATGTTCCTCACATTTCTGTGGCAGAAAGTTCTGGAATATGAGAGGAGCCACAAATTTCCTTCCACCCAGCGTTCCCCCAAGTCTCCCGATAAAAATGATACCTCACTTGTGTGGGTAGGCCTAGCGCCCGCGACAGGAAACGCCCCAAAGCGCAACGTGGACACATCCAATTTTTTGAAAGAAAACAGAGGTGTTTTTTGCAAAGTGTCTACCTGTAGATTTTGTCCTCTAGCTCAGCCGGCACCTAGGGAAACCTACCAAACCTGTGCATTTCTGAAAACTAGAGACCTAGGGGAATCCAAGATGGGGTGACTTGTGCCGCTCAGACCAGGTTCTGTTACCCAGAATCCTTTGCAAACCTTAAAATTTGGCTAACAAAACACATGTTCCTCACATATCTGTGGCAAAAATTTCTGGAATATGAGAGGAGCCACAAATTTCCTTCCACCCAGCGTTCCCCCAAGTCTCCCGATAAAAATGATACCTCACTTGTGTGGGTAGGCCTAGCGCCCGCGACAGGAAACGCCCCAGAGCGCAACGTGGACACATCCAATTTTTTTAAAGAAAACAAAGGTGTTTTTTGCAAAGTGTCTACCTGTAGATTTTGTCCTCTAGCTCAGCCGGCAACTAGGGAAACCTACCAAACCTGTGCATTTCTAAAACTAGAGAACAAGGGGAATCCAAGATGGGGTGACTTGTGTGGCTCGGACCAGGTTCTGTTACCCAGAATCCTTTGCAAACCTCAAAATTTGGCTAAAAAAACACATGTTCCTCACATTTCTGTTGCTGAAAGTTCTGGAATCTGAGAGGAGCCACAAATTTCCTTACACACAGCGCTCCCCCAAGTCTCCCGATAAAAATGATACCTCACTTGTGTGGGTAGGCCTAGAGCCCGCGACAGGATATACCCCAGAACACAACGTGGACACATCACAGAAAACAGAGCTGTTTTTAGCAAAGTGCCTACCTGTAGATTTTGGCCTCTAGCTCAGCCGGCACCTAGGGAAACCTACCTAACCTGTGCATTTTTTAAAACTAGAGACCGAGGGGAATCCAAGATGGGGTGACTTGTGGGGCTCTGACCAGGTTCTGTTACCCAGAATCCTTTGCAAACCTCAAATTTTGGCTAAAAAAACACATTTTCGTCACATTTCGGTGACAGAAAGTTCTGGAATCTGAGAGGAGCCACAAATTTCCTTCCACCCAGCGCTCCCCCAAGTCTCCCGATAAAAATGGTACCTCACTTGTGTGGGAAGGCCTAGCCCCCGCGACAGGATATGCCCCAAAACACAACGTGGACACATCACAGAAAACAGATCTGTTTTTTGCAAAGTGCCTACCTGTAGATTTTGGCCTCTAGCTCAGCCGGCACCTAGGGAAACCTACCAAACCTGTGCATTTTTGAAAACTAGAGACCTAGGGGAATCCAAGATGGGGTGACTTGTGGGGCTCTGACCAGGTTCTGTTACCCAGAATCCTTTGCAAACCTCAAATTTTGGATAAAAAAATGCATTTTCCTCACATTTCGGTGACAGAAAGTTCTGGAATCTGAGAGGAGCCACAAATTTCTTTCCACTCAGCGTTCCCCCAAGTCTCCCGATAAAAATGATACCTCACTTGTGTGGGTAGGCCTAGCGTCCGCGACAGGAGACGCCCCAATACACAACGTGGACACATCCCATTTTTTGAAAGAAAACAGAGCTGTTTTTTGCAAAGTGCCTACCTGTAGATTTTGGCCTCTAGCTCAGCCGGCACCTAGGGAAACCTACCAAACCTGTGCATTTATGAAAATTAGAGACCTAGGGGAATCCAAGATGGGGTGACTTGTGGGGCTCTGACCAGGTTCTGTTACCCAGAATTCTTTGCAAACCTCAAAATGTGGCTAAAAAAACACATGTTCCTCATATTTCTGTGGCAGAAAGTTCTGGAATCTGAGAGGAGCCACAAATTTCCTTCCACCCAGCGTTCCCCCAAGTCTCCTGATAAAAATGATACCTCACTTGTGTGGGTAGGCCTAGCGCCTGGACAGGAAACGCCCCAAAGCGCAACGTGGACACATCCAATTTTTTGAAAGAAAACAGAGGTGTTTTTTGCGAAGTGTCTACCTGTAGATTTTGTCCTCTAGCTCAGCCGGCACCTAGGGAAACCTACCAAACCTGTGCATTTCTGAAAAACTAGAGACCTAGGGGAATCCACGATGGGGTGACTTGTGGGGCTCTGACCAGGTTCTGTTACCCAGAATCCTTTGCAAACCTCAACTTCTGGATAAAAAAAAAACATTTTCTTCACATTTCGGTGACAGAAAGTTCTGGAATCTGAGAGGAGCCACAAATTTCCTTCCACACAGTGCTTCCCCAAGTCTCCCGATAAAAATGGTACCTCACTTGTGTGGGTAGGCCTAGCGCCCGCGACAGGATATGCCTCAAAACACAACGTGGACACATCACAGAAAACAGAGCTGTTTTTAGCAAAGTGCCTACCTGTAGATTTTGGCCTCTAGCTCAGCCGGCACCTAGGGAAACCTACCAAACCTTTGCATTTCTGAAAAACTAGAGACCTAGGGGAATCCACGATGGGGTGACTTGTGGGGCTCTGACCAGGTTCTGTTACCCAGAATCCTTTGCAAACCTCAAATTTTGGCTAAAAAAACACATTTTCGTCACATTTCGGTGACAGAAAGTTCTGGAATCTGAGAGGAGCCACAAATTTCCTTCCACCCAGCGCTCCCCCAAGTCTCCCGATAAAAATGGTACCTCACTTGTGTGGGTAGGCCTAGCCCCGTGACAGGATATGCCCCAAAACACAACGTGGACACATCACAGAAAACAGAGCTTTTTTTAGCAAAGTGCCTACCTGTAGATTTTGGCCTCTAGCTCAGCTGGCACCTAGGGAAACCTACCAAACCTGTGCATTTCTGTAGACTAGAGACCTAGGGGAATCCAATATGGGGTGACTTGTGTGGCTCGAACCAGGTTCTGTTACCCAGAATCCTTTGCAAACCTCAAAATTTGGCTTAAAAAACACATGTTCCTCACATTTCTGTGGCAGAAAGTTCTGGAATCTGAGAGGAGCCACAAATTTCCTTCCACACAGCGTTCCTCCAAGTCTCCCGATAAAAATGATACCTCACTTGTGTGGGTAGGCCTAGCGCCCGCAACAGGAAACGCCCCAAAGCGCAACGTGGACACATCCAAATTTTTTAAAGAAAACAGAGGTGTTTTTTGCAAAGTGCCTACCTGTAGATTTTGGCCTCTAGCTCAGCCGGCACCTAGGGAAACCTACCAAACCTGTGCATTTCTGAAAACTAGAGACCTAGGGGAATCCAAGATGGGGTGACTTGTGTGGCTCGAACCAGGTTCTGTTACCCATAATCCTTTGCAAACCTCAAAATTTTGCTAAAAAAACACATGTTCCTCACATTTCTGTGGCAGAAAGTTCTGGAATCTGAGAGGAGCCACAAATTTCCTTCCACCCAGCGTTCCCCCAAGTCTCCCGATAAAAATGATACCTCACTTGTGTGGGTAGGCCTAGCGCCCGCGACAGGAAACGCCCCAAAGCGCAACGTGGACACATCCAATTTTTTGAAAGAAAACAGAGGTGTTTTTTGCAAAGTTTCTACCTGTAGATTTTGTCCTCTAGCTCAGCCGGCAACTAGGGAAACCTACCAAACCTGTGCATTTCTAAAATTAGAGACCTAGGGGAATCCAAGATGGGGTGACTTGTGTGGCTCGGACCAAGTTCTGTTACCCAGAATCCTTTGCAAACCTCAAAATTTGGCTAAAAAAAACACATGTTCCTCACATTTCTGTGGCAGAAAGTTCTGGAATCTGAGAGGAGCCACAAATTTCCTTCCACCCAGCGTTCCCCCAAGTCTCCTGATAAAAATGATACCTCACTTGTGTGGGTAGGCCTAGCGCTCGCGACAGGAAACGCCCCAAAGCGCAACGTGGACACATCCAAATTTTTTAAAGAAAACATAGGTGTTTTTTGCAAAGTGCCTACCTGTAGATTTTGGCCTCTAGCTCAGCCGGCACCTAGGGAAACCTACCAAACCTGTGCATTTCTGAAGACTAGAGTCCTAGGGGAATCCAAGATGGGGTGACTTGTGTGGCTCGGACCAGGTTTTGTTACCCAGAATCCTTTGCAAACCTCAAAATTTGGCTAAAAAAACACATGTTCCTCACATTTCTGTGGCAGAAAGTTCTGGAATCTGAGAGGAGCCACAAATTTCCTTCCACCCAGCGTTCCCCCAAGTCTCATGATAAAAATGATACCTCACTTGTGTGGGTAGGCCTAGCGCCCGCGACAGGAAACGCCCCAAAGCGCAACGTGGACACATCCAATTTTTTGAAAGAAAACAGAGGTGTTTTTTGCAAAGTGTCTACCTGTAGATTTTGTCCTCTAGCTCAGCCGGCACCTAGGGAAACCTACCAAACCTGTGCATTTCTGAAAAACTAGAGACCTAGGGTTATCCACGATGGGGTGACTTGTGGGGCTCTGACCAGGTTCTGTTACCCAGAATCCTTTGCAAACCTCAACTTCTGGCTAAAAAAAACACATTTTCTTCACATTTCGGTGACAGAAAGTTCTGGAATCTGAGAGGAGCCACAAATTTCCTTCCACACAGCGCTCCCCCAAGTCTCCCAATAAAAATGGTACCTCACTTTTGTGGGTAGGCCTAGCGCCCGCGACAGGATATACCCCAAAACACAACGTGGACACATCACAGAAAACAGAGCTGTTTTTAGCAAAGTGCCTACCTGTAGATTTTGGCCTCTAGCTCAGCCGGCAACTAGGGAAACCTACCAAACCTGTGCATTTCTAAAACTAGAGACCTAGGGGAATCCAAGATGGGGTGACTTGTGTGGCTCGGACCAGGTTCTGTCACCCAGAATCCTTTGCAAACCTCAAAATTTGGCTAAAAAAACACGTGTTCCTCACATTTCTCTGGCAGAAAGTTCTGGAATCTGAGAAGAGCCACAAATTTCCTTCCACCCAGCGCTCCCCCAAGTCTCCCGATAAAAATGGTACCTCACTTGTGTGGGTAGGCCTAGCCCCCACGACAGGATATACCCCAAAACACAACGTGGACACATCACAGAAAACAGAGCTGTTTTTAGCAAAGTGCCTACCTGTAGATTTTGGCCTCTAGCTCAGCCGGCACCTAGGGAAACCTACCAAACCTGTGCATTTCTGAAAACTAGAGACCTAGGGGAATCCAAGATGGGGTGACTTGTGTGGCTCGGACCAGGTTCTGTTACCCAGAATCCTTTGCAAACCTCAAAATTTTGCTAAAAAAACACATGTTCCTCACATTTCTGTGGCAGAAAGTTCTGGAATATGAGAGGAGCCACAAATTTCCTTCCACCCAGCGTTCCCCCAAGTCTCCCGATAAAAATGATACCTCACTTGTGTGGGTAGGCCTAGCGCCCGCGACAGGAAACGCCCCAAAGCGCAACGTGGACACATCCAATTTTTTGAAAGAAAACAGAGGTGTTTTTTGCAAAGTGTCTACCTGTAGATTTTGTCCTCTAGCTCAGCCGGCAACTAGGGAAACCTACCAAACCTGTGCATTTCTAAAACTAGAGACCTAGGGGAGTCCAAGATGGGGTGACTTGTGTAGCTCGGACCAGGTTCTGTCACCCAGAATCCTTTGCAAACCTCAAAATTTGGCTAAAAAAACACGTGTTCCTCACATTTCTGTGGCAGAAAGTTCTGGAATATGAGAGGAGCCACAAATTTCCTTCCACCCAGCGTTCCCCCAAGTCTCCCGATAAAAATGATACCTCACTTGTGTGGGTAGGCCTAGCGCCCGCAACAGGAAACGCCCCAAAGCGCAACATGGACACATCCAAATTTTTGAAAGAAAACAGAGGTGTTTTTTGCAAAGTGCCTACCTGTAGATTTTGGCCTCTAGCTCAGCCGGCACCTAGGGAAACCTACCAAACCTGTGCATTTCTGAAAACTAGAGACCTAGGGGAATCCAAGATGGGGTGACTTGTGGGGCTCGGACTAGGTTCTGTTACCCAGAATCCTTTGCAAACCTCAAAATTTGGCTAAAAAAAACACATGTTCCTCATATTTCTGTGGCAGTAAGTTCTGAAATCTGAGAGAAGCCAAAAATGTCCTTCCACCCAGCATTCCCCCAAGTCTCCCGATAAAAATGATACCTCACTTGTGTGGGTAGGCCTAGCGGGCGCGACAGGACACACCCCAAAACGCAACATGGACACATCCCATTTTTTTAAAGAAAACAGAGGTGTTTTTTGCAAAGTGCCTACCTGTAGATTTTGGCCTCTAGCTCAGCCGCCACCTAGGGAAACCTACCAAACCTGTGCATTTCTGAAAACTAGAGACCTAGGGGAATCCAAGATGGGGTGACTTGTGGGGCTCGGACTAGGTTCTGTTACCCAGAATCCTTTGCAAACCTCAAAATGTGGCTAAAAAAACACATGTTCCTCACATTTCTGTGGCAGAAAGTTCTGGAATCTGAGAGGAGCCACAAATTTCCTTCCACCCAGCGTTCCCCCAAGTCTTCTGATAAAAATGATACCTCACTTGTGTGGGTAGGCCTAGCGGCCGCGACAGGGGACACCCCAAAACGCAACGTGGACACATCCCATTTTTTGAAAGAAAACAGAGCTGTTTTTTGCAAAGTGCCTACCTGTAGATTTTGGCCTCTAGCTCAGCACAGCACCTAGAGAAACCTACCAAACCTGTGCATTTCTGAAAACTAAAGACCTAGGGGAATCCAAGATGGGGTGACTTGTGTGGCTCGGACCAGGTTCTGTTACCCAGAATCCTTTGCAAACCTCAAAATTTGGCTAAAAAAAACACATGTTCCTCACATTTCTGTGGCAGAAAGTTCTGGAATCTGAGAGGAGCCACAAATTTCCTTCCACCCAGCGTTCCCCCAAGTCTCCTGATAAAAATGATACCTCACTTGTGTGGGTAGGCCTAGCGCCCGCGACAGGAAACGCCCCAAAGCGCAACGTGGACACATCCAAATTTTTTAAAGAAAACATAGGTGTTTTTTGCAAAGTGCCTACCTGTAGATTTTGGCCTCTAGCTCAGCCGGCACCTAGGGAAACCTACCAAACCTGTGCATTTCTGAAGACTAGAGTCCTAGGGGAATCCAAGATGGGGTGACTTGTGTGGCTCGGACCAGGTTTTGTTACCCAGAATCCTTTGCAAACCTCAAAATTTGGCTAAAAAAAACACATGTTCCTCACATTTCTGTGGCAGAAAGTTCTGGAATCTGAGAGGAGCCACAAATTTCCTTCCACCCAGCGTTCCCCCAAGTCTCCTGATAAAAATGATACCTCACTTGTGTGGGTAGGCCTAGCGCCCGCGACAGGAAACGCCCCAAAGCGCAACGTGGACACATCCAAATTTTTTAAAGAAAACATAGGTGTTTTTTGCAAAGTGCCTACCTGTAGATTTTGGCCTCTAGCTCAGCCGGCACCTAGGGAAACCTACCAAACCTGTGCATTTCTGAAGACTAGAGTCCTAGGGGAATCCAAGATGGGGTGACTTGTGTGGCTCGGACCAGGTTTTGTTACCCAGAATCCTTTGCAAACCTCAAAATTTGGCTAAAAAAACACATGTTCCTCACATTTCTGTGGCAGAAAGTTCTGGAATCTGAGAGGAGCCACAAATTTCCTTCCACCCAGCGTTCCCCCAAGTCTCCTGATAAAAATGATACCTCACTTGTGTGGGTAGGCCTAGCGCCCGCGACAGGAAACGCCCCAAAGCGCAACGTGGACACATCCAATTTTTTGAAAGAAAACAGAGGTGTTTTTTGCAAAGTGTCTACCTGTAGATTTTGTCCTCTAGCTCAGCCGGCACCTAGGGAAACCTACCAAACCTGTGCATTTCTGAAAAACTAGAGACCTAGGGGAATCCACGATGGGGTGACTTGTGGGGCTCTGACCAGGTTCTGTTACCCAGAATCCTTTGCAAACCTCAACTTCTGGCTAAAAAAAACACATTTTCTTCACATTTCGGTGACAGAAAGTTCTGGAATCTGAGAGGAGCCACAAATTTCATTCCACACAGCGCTCCCCCAAGTCTCCCGATAAAAATGGTACCTCACTTTTGTGGGTAGGCCTAGCGCCCGCGACAGGATATACCCCAAAACACAACGTGGACACATCACAGAAAACAGAGCTGTTTTTAGCAAAGTGCCTACCTGTAGATTGTGGCCTCTAGCTCAGCCGGCACCTAGGGAAACCTACCAAACCTGTGCATTTTTTTAAACTAGAGACCGAGGGGAATCCAAGATGGGGTGACTTGTGGGGCTCTGACCAGGTTCTGTTACCCAGAATCCTTTGCAAACCTCAAATTTTGGCAAAAAAAACACATTTTCGTCACATTTCGGTGACAGAAAGTTCTGGAATCTGAGAGGAGCCACAAATTTCCTTCCACCCAGCGCTCCCCAAGTCTCCCGATAAAAATGGTACCTCACTTGTGTGGGTAGGCCTAGCCCCCGCGACAGGATATACCCCAAAACACAACGTGGACACATCACAGAAAACAGAGCTGTTTTTAGCAAAGTGCCTACCTGTAGATTTTGGCCTCTAGCTCAGCCGGCACCTAGGGAAACCTACCAAACCTGTGCATTTCTGAAAACTAGAGACCTAGGGGAATCCAAGATGGGGTGACTTGTGTGGCTCGGACCAGGTTCTGTTACCCAGAATCCTTTGCAAACCTCAAAATGTTGCTAAAAAAACACATGTTCCTCACATTTCTGTGGCAGAAAGTTCTGGAATATGAGAGGAGCCACAAATTTCCTTCCACCCAGCGTTCCCCCAAGTCTCCCGATAAAAATGATACCTCACTTGTGTGGGTAGGCCTAGCGGCCGCGACAGGGGACACCCCAAAACGCAACGTGGACACATCCCATTTTTTGAAAGAAAACAGAGCTGTTTTTTGCAAAGTGCCTACCTGTAGATTTTGGCCTCTAGCTCAGCACAGCACCTAGAGAAACCTACCAAACCTGTGCATTTCTGAAAACTAAAGATCTAGGGGAATCCAAGATGGGGTGACTTGTGGGGCTCTGACCAGGTTCTGTTACCCAGAATCCTTTGCAAACCTCAAATTTTGGCAAAAAAAACACATTTTCGTCACATTTCGGTGACAGAAAGTTCTGGAATCTGAGAGGAGCCACAAATTTCCTTCCACCCAGCGCTCCCCGAAGTCTCCCGATAAAAATGGTACCTCACTTGTGTGGGTAGGCCTAGCCCCCGCGACAGGATATACCCCAAAACACAACGTGGACACATCACAGAAAACAGAGCTGTTTTTAGCAAAGTGCCTACCTGTAGATTTTGGCCTCTAGCTCAGCCGGCACCTAGGGAAACCTACCAAACCTGTGCATTTCTGAAAACTAGAGACCTAGGGGAATCCAAGATGGGGTGACTTGTGTGGCTCGGACCAGGTTCTGTTACCCAGAATCCTTTGCAAACCTCAAAATTTTGCTAAAAAAACACATGTTCCTCACATTTCTGTGGCAGAAAGTTCTGGAATATGAGAGGAGCCACAAATTTCCTTCCACCCAGCGTTCCCCCAAGTCTCCCGATAAAAATGATAACTCACTTGTGTGGGTAGGCCTAGCGGCCGCGACAGGGGACACCCCAAAACGCAACGTGGACACATCCCATTTTTTGAAAGAAAACAGAGCTGTTTTTTGCAAAGTGCCTACCTGTAGATTTTGGCCTCTAGCTCAGCACAGCACCTAGAGAAACCTACCAAACCTGTGCATTTCTGAAAACTAAAGACCTAGGGGAATCCAAGATGGGGTGACTTGTGTGGCTCGGACCAGGTTCTGTTACCCAGAATCCTTTGCAAACCTCAAAATTTGGCTAAAAAAAACACATGTTCCTCACATTTCTGTGGCAGAAAGTTCTGGAATCTGAGAGGAGCCACAAATTTCCTTCCACCCAGCGTTCCCCCAAGTCTCCCGATAAAAATGATACCTCACTTGTGTGGGTAGGCCTAGCGCCCGCAACAGGAAACGCCCCAAAGCGCAACATGGACACATCCAAATTTTTGAAAGAAAACTGAGGTGTTTTTTGCAAAGGGCCTACCTGTAGATTTTGGCCTCTAGCTCAGCCGGCACCTAGGGAAACCTACCAAACGTGCATTTCTGAAAACTAGAGACCTAGGGGAATCCAAGATGGGGTGACTTGTGGGGCTCGGACTAGGTTCTGTTACCCAGAATCCTTTGCAAACCTCAAAATTTGGCTAAAAAAAACACATGTTCCTCATATTTCTGTGGCAGTAAGTTCTGAAATCTGAGAGAAGCCAAAAATGTCCTTCCACCCAGCATTCCCCCAAGTCTCCCGATAAAAATGATACCTCACTTGTGTGGGTAGGCCTAGCGGGCGCGACAGGACACATCCCAAAACGCAACATGGACACATCCCATTTTTTTAAAGAAAACAGAGGTGTTTTTTGCAAAGTGCCTACCTGTAGATTTTGGCCTCTAGCTCAGCCGGCACCTAGGGAAACCTACCAAACCTGTGCATTTCTGAAAACTAGAGACCTAGGGGAATCCAAGATGGGGTGACTTGTGGGGCTCGGACTAGGTTCTGTTACCCAGAATCCTTTGCAAACCTCAAAATGTGGCTAAAAAAACACATGTTCCTCACATTTCTGTGGCAGAAAGTTCTGGAATCTGAGAGGAGCCACAAATTTCCTTCCACCCAGCGTTCCCCCAAGTCTCCTGATAAAAATGATACCTCACTTGTTTGGGTAGGCCTAGCGCCCGCGACAGGAAACGCCCCAAAGCGCAACGTGGACACATCCAAATTTTTTAAAGAAAACATAGGTGTTTTTTGCAAAGTGCCTACCTGTAGATTTTGGCCTCTAGCTCAGCCGACACCTAGGGAAACCTACCAAACCTGTGCATTTCTGAAAACTAGAGTCCTAGGGGAATCCAAGATGGGGTGACTTGTGTGGCTCGGACCAGGTTTTGTTACCCAGAATCCTTTGCAAACCTCAAAATTTGGCTAAAAAAACACATGTTCCTCACATTTCTGTGGCAGAAAGTTCTGGAATCTGAGAGGAGCCACAAATTTCCTTCCACCCAGCGTTCCCCCAAGTCTCCTGATAAAAATGATACCTCACTTGTGTGGGTAGGCCTAGGGCCCGCGACAGGAAACGCCCCAAAGCGCAACGTGGACACATCCAATTTTTTGAAAGAAAACAGAGGTGTTTTTTGCAAAGTGTCTACCTGTAGATTTTGTCCTCTAGCTCAGCCGGCACCTAGGGAAACCTACCAAACCTGTGCATTTCTGAAAAACTAGAGACCTAGGGGAATCCACGATGGGGTGACTTGTGGGGCTCTGACCAAGTTCTGTTACCCAGAATCCTTTGCAAACCTCAACTTCTGGCTAAAAAAAACACATTTTCTTCACATTTCGGTGACAGAAAGTTCTGGAATCTGAGAGGAGCCACAAATTTCCTTCCACACAGCGCTCCCCCAAGTCTCCCGATAAAAATGGTACCTCACTTTTGTGGGTAGGCCTAGCGCCCGCGACAGGATATACCCCAAAACACAACGTGGACACATCACAGAAAACAGAGCTGTTTTTAGCAAAGTGCCTACCTGTAGATTTTGGCCTCTAGCTCAGCCGGCACCTAGGGAAACCTACCAAACCTGTGCATTTTTTAAAACTAGAGACCGAGGGGAATCCAAGATGGGGTGACTTGTGGGGCTCTGACCAGGTTCTGTTACCCAGAATCCTTTGCAAACCTCAAATTTTGGCAAAAAAAACACATTTTTGTCACATTTCGGTGACAGAAAGTTCTGGAATCTGAGAGGAGCCACAAATTTCCTTCCACCCAGCGCTCCCCCAAGTCTCCCGATAAAAATGGTACCTCACTTGTGTGGGTAGGCCTAGCCCCCGCGACAGGATATACCCCAAAACACAACGTGGACACATCACAGAAAACAGAGCTGTTTTTAGCAAAGTGCCTACCTGTAGATTTTGGCCTCTAGCTCAGCCGGCACCTAGGGAAACCTACCAAACCTGTGCATTTCTGAAGACTAGAGTCCTAGGGGAATCCAAGATGGGGTGACTTGTGTGGCTCGGACCAGGTTTTGTTACCCAGAATCCTTTGCAAACCTCAAAATTTGGCTAAAAAAACACATGTTCCTCACATTTCTGTGGCAGAAAGTTCTGGAATCTGAGAGGAGCCACAAATTTCCTTCCACCCAGCGTTCCCCCAAGTCTCCTGATAAAAATGATACCTCACTTGTGTGGGTAGGCCTAGCGCCCGCGACAGGAAACGCCCCAAAGCGCAACGTGGAAACATCCAATTTTTTGAAAGAAAACATAGGTGTTTTTTGCAAAGTGTCTACCTGTAGATTTTGTCCTCTAGCTCAGCCGGCACCTAGGGAAACCTACCAAATCTGTGCATTTCTGAAAAACTAGAGACCTAGGGGAATCCACGATGGGGTGAGTTGTGGGGCTCTGACCAGGTTCTGTTACCCAGAATCCTTTGCAAACCTCAACTTCTGGCTAAAAAAAACACATTTTCTTCACATTTCGGTGACAGAAAGTTCTGGAATCTGAGAGGAGCCACAAATTTCCTTCCACACAGCGCTCCCCCAAGTCTCCCGATAAAAATGGTGCCTCACTTTTGTGGGTAGGCCTAGCGCCCGCGACAGGATATACCCCAAAACACAACGTGGACACATCACAGAAAACAGAGCTGTTTTTAGCAAAGTGCCTACCTGTTGATTTTGTCCTCTAGCTCAGCCGGCACCTAGGGAAACCTACCAAACCTGTGCATTTCTGAAAAAATAGAGACCTAGGGGAATCCACGATGGGGTGACTTGTGGGGCTCTGACCAGGTTCTGTTACCCAGAATCCTTTGCAAACCTCAACTTCTGGCTAAAAAAAACACATTTTCTTCACATTTCGGTGACAGAAAGTTCTGGAATCTGAGAAGAGCCACAAATTTCATTCCACACAGCGCTCCCCCAAGTCTCCCGATAAAAATGGTACCTCACTTTTGTGGGTAGGCCTAGCGCCCGCGACAGGATATACCCCAAAACACAACGTGGACACATCACAGAAAACAGAGCTGTTTTTTGCAAAGTGCCTACCTGTAGATTTTGGCCTCTAGCTAAGCCGGCACCTAAGGAAACCTACCAAACCTGTGCATTTTTTAAAACTAGAGACCGAGGGGAATCCAAGATGGGGTGACTTGTGGGGCTCTGACCATGTTCTGTTACCCAGAATCCTTTGCAAACCTCAAATTTTGGCAAAAAAAAACACATTTTCGTCACATTTCGGTGACAGAAAGTTCTGGAATCTGAGAGGAGCCACAAATTTCCTTCCACCCAGCGCTCCCCCAAGTCTCCCGATAAAAATGGTACCTCACTTGTGTGGGTAGGCCTAGCCCCCGCGACAGGATATACCCCAAAACACAACGTGGACACATCACAGAAAACAGAGCTGTTTTTAGCAAAGTGCCTACCTGTAGATTTTGTCCTCTAGCTCAGCCGGCACCTAGGGAAACCTACCAAACCTGTGCATTTCTGAAAAACTAGAGACCTAGGGGAATCCACGATGGGGTGACTTGTGGGGCTCTGACCAGGTTCTGTTACCCAGAATCCTTTGCAAACCTCAACTTCTGGCTAAAAAAAACACATTTTCTTCACATTTCGGTGACAGAAAGTTCTGGAATCTGAGAGGAGCCACAAATTTCCTTCCACACAGCGCTCCCCCAAGTCTCCCGATAAAAATGGTACCTCACTTTTGTGGGCAGGCCTAGCGCCCGCGACAGGATATACCCCAAAACACAACGTGGACACATCACAGACAACAGAGCTGTTTTTAGCAAAGTGCCTACCTGTAGATTTTGTCCTCTAGCTCAGCCGGCACCTAGGGAAACCTACCAAACCTGTGCATTTTTGAAAACTAGAGACCGAGGGGAATCCAAGATGGGGTGACTTGTGGGGCTCTGACCAGGTTCTGTTACCCAGAATCCTTTGCAAAACTCAAATTTTGGCAAAAAAAATACATTTTCGTCACATTTCGGTGACAGAAAGTTCTGGAATTTGAGAGGAGCCACAAATTTCCTTCCACCCAGCGCTCCCCCAAGTCTCCCGATAAAAATGGTACATCACTTGTGTGGGTAGGCCTAGCCCCCGCGACAGGATATGCCCCAAAACACAACGTGGACACATCACAGACAACAGAGCTGTTTTTAGCAAAGTGCCTACCTGTAGATTTTGGCCTCTAGCTCAGCCGGCACCTAGGGAAACCTACCAAACCTGTGCATTTTTGAAAACTAGAGACCGAGGGGAATCCAAGATGGGGTGACTTGTGGGGCTCTGACCAGGTTCTGTTACCCAGAATCCTTTGCAAACTTCAAATTTTGGCAAAAAAAACACATTTTCGTCACATTTCGGTGACAGAAAGTTCTGGAATCTGAGAGGAGCCACAAATTTCCTTCCACCCAGCGCTCCCCAAAGTCTCCCGATAAAAATGGTACATCACTTGTGTGGGTAGGCCTAGCCCCCGCGACAGGATATGCCCCAAAACACAACGTGGACACATCACAGAAAACAGAGCTGTTTTTAGCAAAGTGCCTACCTGTAGATTTTGGCCTCTAGCTCAGCCGGCACCTAGGGAAACCTACCAAACCTGTGCATTTTTGAAAACTAGAGACCTAGGGGAATCCAAGATGGGGTGACTTGTGGGGCTCTGACCAGGTTCTGTTACCCAGAATCCTTTGCAAACCTCAAATTTTGGCTAAAAAAACGCATTTTCCTCACATTTCGGTGACAGAAAGTTCTGGAATCTGAGAGGAGCCACAAATTTCCTTCCACCCAGCGTTCCCCCAAGTCTCCCGATAAAAATGATACCTCACTTGTGTGGGTAGGCCTAGCGGCCGCGACAGGAGACGCCCCAAAACACAACGTGGACACATCCCATTTTTTGAAAGAAAATAGAGCTGTTTTTTGCAAAGTGCCTACCTGTAGATTTTGGCCTCTAGCTCAGCCGGCACCTAGGGAAACCTACCAAACCTGTGCATTTATGAAAATTAGAGACCTAGGGGAATCCAAGATGGGGTGACTTGTGGGGCTCTGACCAGGTTCTGTTACCCAGAATCCTTTGCAAACTTCAAATTTTGGCAAAAAAAACACATTTTCGTCACATTTCGGTGACAGAAAGTTCTGGAATCTGAGAGGAGCCACAAATTTCCTTCCACCCAGCGCTCCCCAAAGTCTCCCGATAAAAATGGTACATCACTTGTGTGGGTAGGCCTAGCCCCCGCGACAGGATATACCCCAAAACACAACGTGGACACATCACAGAAAACAGAGCTGTTTTTAGCAAAGTGCCTACCTGTAGATTTTGGCCTCTAGCTCAGCCGGCACCTAGGGAAACCTACCAAACCTGTGCATTTCTGAAGACTAGAGTCCTAGGGGAATCCAAGATGGGGTGACTTGTGTGGCTCGGACCAGGTTTTGTTACCCAGAATCCTTTGCAAACCTCAAAATTTGGCTAAAAAAACACATGTTCCTCACATTTCTGTGGCAGAAAGTTCTGGAATCTGAGAGGAGCCACAAATTTCCTTCCACCCAGCGTTCCCCCAAGTCTCCTGATAAAAATGATACCTCACTTGTGTGGGTAGGCCTAGCGCCCGCGACAGGAAACGCCCCAAAGCGCAACGTGGAAACATCCAATTTTTTGAAAGAAAACATAGGTGTTTTTTGCAAAGTGTCTACCTGTAGATTTTGTCCTCTAGCTCAGCCGGCACCTAGGGAAACCTACCAAATCTGTGCATTTCTGAAAAACTAGAGACCTAGGGGAATCCACGATGGGGTGAGTTGTGGGGCTCTGACCAGGTTCTGTTACCCAGAATCCTTTGCAAACCTCAACTTCTGGCTAAAAAAAACACATTTTCTTCACATTTCGGTGACAGAAAGTTCTGGAATCTGAGAGGAGCCACAAATTTCCTTCCACACAGCGCTCCCCCAAGTCTCCCGATAAAAATGGTGCCTCACTTTTGTGGGTAGGCCTAGCGCCCGCGACAGGATATACCCCAAAACACAACGTGGACACATCACAGAAAACAGAGCTGTTTTTAGCAAAGTGCCTACCTGTTGATTTTGTCCTCTAGCTCAGCCGGCACCTAGGGAAACCTACCAAACCTGTGCATTTCTGAAAAAATAGAGACCTAGGGGAATCCACGATGGGGTGACTTGTGGGGCTCTGACCAGGTTCTGTTACCCAGAATCCTTTGCAAACCTCAACTTCTGGCTAAAAAAAACACATTTTCTTCACATTTCGGTGACAGAAAGTTCTGGAATCTGAGAAGAGCCACAAATTTCATTCCACACAGCGCTCCCCCAAGTCTCCCGATAAAAATGGTACCTCACTTTTGTGGGTAGGCCTAGCGCCCGCG
The DNA here is from genome assembly GCF_031143425.1 of Pleurodeles waltl. NCBI lineage: Eukaryota > Metazoa > Chordata > Amphibia > Caudata > Salamandridae > Pleurodeles > Pleurodeles waltl. Next base: position 35,352,156 of record NC_090439.1, read on the forward strand.
ACAGGATATACCCCAAAACACAACGTGGACACATCACAGAAAACAGAGCTGTTTTTTGCAAAGTGCCTACCTGTAGATTTTGGCCTCTAGCTAAGCCGGCACCTAAGGAAACCTACCAAACCTGTGCATTTTTTAAAACTAGAGACCGAGGGGAATCCAAGATGGGGTGACTTGTGGGGCTCTGACCATGTTCTGTTACCCAGAATCCTTTGCAAACCTCAAATTTTGGCAAAAAAAAACACATTTTCGTCACATTTCGGTGACAGAAAGTTCTGGAATCTGAGAGGAGCCACAAATTTCCTTCCACCCAGCGCTCCCCCAAGTCTCCCGATAAAAATGGTACCTCACTTGTGTGGGTAGGCCTAGCCCCCGCGACAGGATATACCCCAAAACACAACGTGGACACATCACAGAAAACAGAGCTGTTTTTAGCAAAGTGCCTACCTGTAGATTTTGTCCTCTAGCTCAGCCGGCACCTAGGGAAACCTACCAAACCTGTGCATTTCTGAAAAACTAGAGACCTAGGGGAATCCACGATGGGGTGACTTGTGGGGCTCTGACCAGGTTCTGTTACCCAGAATCCTTTGCAAACCTCAACTTCTGGCTAAAAAAAACACATTTTCTTCACATTTCGGTGACAGAAAGTTCTGGAATCTGAGAGGAGCCACAAATTTCCTTCCACACAGCGCTCCCCCAAGTCTCCCGATAAAAATGGTACCTCACTTTTGTGGGCAGGCCTAGCGCCCGCGACAGGATATACCCCAAAACACAACGTGGACACATCACAGACAACAGAGCTGTTTTTAGCAAAGTGCCTACCTGTAGATTTTGTCCTCTAGCTCAGCCGGCACCTAGGGAAACCTACCAAACCTGTGCATTTTTGAAAACTAGAGACCGAGGGGAATCCAAGATGGGGTGACTTGTGGGGCTCTGACCAGGTTCTGTTACCCAGAATCCTTTGCAAAACTCAAATTTTGGCAAAAAAAATACATTTTCGTCACATTTCGGTGACAGAAAGTTCTGGAATTTGAGAGGAGCCACAAATTTCCTTCCACCCAGCGCTCCCCCAAGTCTCCCGATAAAAATGGTACATCACTTGTGTGGGTAGGCCTAGCCCCCGCGACAGGATATGCCCCAAAACACAACGTGGACACATCACAGACAACAGAGCTGTTTTTAGCAAAGTGCCTACCTGTAGATTTTGGCCTCTAGCTCAGCCGGCACCTAGGGAAACCTACCAAACCTGTGCATTTTTGAAAACTAGAGACCGAGGGGAATCCAAGATGGGGTGACTTGTGGGGCTCTGACCAGGTTCTGTTACCCAGAATCCTTTGCAAACTTCAAATTTTGGCAAAAAAAACACATTTTCGTCACATTTCGGTGACAGAAAGTTCTGGAATCTGAGAGGAGCCACAAATTTCCTTCCACCCAGCGCTCCCCAAAGTCTCCCGATAAAAATGGTACATCACTTGTGTGGGTAGGCCTAGCCCCCGCGACAGGATATGCCCCAAAACACAACGTGGACACATCACAGAAAACAGAGCTGTTTTTAGCAAAGTGCCTACCTGTAGATTTTGGCCTCTAGCTCAGCCGGCACCTAGGGAAACCTACCAAACCTGTGCATTTTTGAAAACTAGAGACCTAGGGGAATCCAAGATGGGGTGACTTGTGGGGCTCTGACCAGGTTCTGTTACCCAGAATCCTTTGCAAACCTCAAATTTTGGCTAAAAAAATGCATTTTCCTCACATTTCGGTGACAGAAAGTTCTGGAATCTGAGAGGAGCCACAAATTTCCTTCCACCCAGCGTTCCCCCAAGTCTCCCGATAAAAATGATACCTCACTTGTGTGGGTAGGCCTAGCGGCCGCGACAGGAGACGCCCCAAAACACAACGTGGACACATCCCATTTTTTGAAAGAAAATAGAGCTGTTTTTTGCAAAGTGCCTACCTGTAGATTTTGGCCTCTAGCTCAACCGGCACCTAGGGAAACCTACCAAACCTGTGCATTTATGAAAATTAGAGACCTAGGGGAATCCAAGATGGGGTGACTTGTGGGGCTCTGACCAGGTTCTGTTACATAGAATCCTTTGCAAACCTCAAAATGTGGCTAAAAAAACACATGTTCCTCACATTTCTGTGGCAGAAGGTTCTGGAATCTGAGAGGAGCCACAAATTTCCTTCCACCCAGCGTTCCCCCAAGTCTCCTGATAAAAAGTGATACCTCACTTGTGTGGGTAGGCCTAGCGCCCGCGACAGGAAACGCCCCAAAGCGCAACGTGGACACATCCAATTTTTTGAAAGAAAACAGAGGTGTTTTTTGCGAAGTGTCTACCTGTAGATTTTGTCCTCTAGCTCAGCCGGCACCTAGGGAAACCTACCAAACCTGTGCATTTTGAAAAACTAGAGACCTAGGGGAATCCACGATGGGGTGACTTGTGGGGCTCTGACCAGGTTCTGTTACCCAGAATCCTTTGCAAACCTCAACTTCTGGCTAAAAAAAAAACATTTTCTTCATATTTCGGTGACATAAAGTTCTGGAATCTGAGAGGAGCCACAAATTTCCTTCCACACAGCGCTCCCCCAAGTCTCCCGATAAAAATGGTACCTCACTTGTGTGGGTAGGCCTAGCGCCCGCGACAGGATATGCCCCAAAACACAACGTGGACACATCACAGAAAACAGAGCTGTTTTTAGCAAAGTGCCTACCTGTAGATTTTGGCCTCTAGCTCAGCAGGCACCTAGGGAAACCTACCAAACCTGTGCATTTTTTAAAACTAGAGACCGAGGGGAATCCAAGATGGGGTGACTTGTGGGGCTCTGACCAGGTTCTGTTACCCAGAATCCTTTGCAAACCTCAAATTTTGGCTAAAAAAACACATGTTCGTCACATTTCGGTGACAGAAAGTTCTGGAATCTGAGAGGAGCCACAAATTTCCTTCCACACAGCGCTCCCCCAAGTCTCCCGATAAAAATGGTACCTCACTTGTGTGGGTAGGCCTAGCCCTGTGACAGGATATGCCCCAAAACACAACATGGGCACATCACAGAAAACAGAGCTTATTTTAGCAAAGTGCCTACCTGCAGATTTTGGCCTCTAGCTCAGCCGGCACCTAGGGAAACCTACCAAACCTGTGCATTTCTGAAGACTAGAGACCTAGGGGAATCCAAGATGGGGTGACTTGTGTGGCTCGAACCAGGTTCTGTTACCCAGAATCCTTTGCAAACCTCAAAATTTGGCAAAAAAAACACATGTTTCTCACATTTCTGTGGTAGAAAGTTCTGGAATCTGAGAGGAGCCACAAATTTCCTTCCACACAGCGTTCCTCCAAGTCTCCCGATAAAAATGATACCTCACTTGTGTGGGTAGGCCTAGCGCCCGCGACAGGAAACGCCCCAAAGCGCAACGTGGACACATCCAAATTTTTTAAAGAAAGCTGAGGTGTTTTTTGCAAAGTGCCTACCTGTAGATTTTGGCCTCTAGCTCAGCCGGCACCTAGGGAAACCTACCAAACCAGTGCATTTCTAAAACTAGAGACCTAGGGAAATACAAGATGGGGTGACTTGTGTGGCTCGGACCAGGTTCTGTTACCCAGAATCCTTTGCAAACCTCAAAATTTGGCAAAAAAACACATGTTCCTCACATTTCTGTGGCTGAAAGTTCTGGAATCTGAGAGGAGCCACAAATTTCCTTCCACACAGCGTTCCTCCAAGTCTCCCGATAAAACTGATACCTCACTTGTGTGGGTAGGCCTAGCGCCCGCGACAAGAAACGCCCCAAAGCGCAACATGGACACATCAAAACTTTTTAAAGAAAACAGAGGTGTTTTTTGCAAAGTGCCTACCTGTAGATTTTGGCCTCTAGCTCAGCCGGCACCTAGGGAAACCTACCAAACCTGTGCATTTCTGAAAACTAGAGACCTAGGGGAATAGAAGATGGGGTGACTTGTGTGGCTCGGACCAGGTTCTGTTACCCAGAATCCTTTGGAAACCTCAACATTTGGCTTAAAAAACACATGTTCGTCACATTTCGGTGACAGAAAGTTCTAGAATCTGAGAGGAGCCACAAATTTCCTTCCACCCAGCGCTCCCCCAAGTCTCCCGATAAAAATGGTACCTCACTTTTGTGGGTAGGCCTAGCCCCGTGACAGGATATGCCCCAAAACACAACGTGGACACATCACAGAAAACAGAGCTTTTTTTAGCAAAGTGCCTACCTGTAGATTTTGGCCTCTAGCTCAGCCGGCACCTAGGGAAACCTACCAAACCTGTGCATTTCTGAAGACTAGAGACCTAGGGGAATTCAAGATGGGGTGACTTGTGTGGCTCGAACCAGGTTCTGTTACCCAGAATCCTTTGCAAACCTCAAAATTTAGCTAAAAAAACACATGTTCCTCACATTTATGTGGCAGAAAGTTCTGGAATCTGAGGGGAGCCACAAATTTCCTTCCACACAGCGTTCCTCCAAGTCTCCCGATAAAAATGATACCTCACTTGTGTGGGTAGGCCTAGCGCCCGCGACAGGAAACGCCCCAAAGCGCAACGTGGACACACCCAAATTTTTCAAAGAAAACAGAGGTGCTTTTTGCAAAGTGCCTACCTGTAGATTTTGGCCTCTAGCTCAGCCGGCACCTAGGGAAACCTACCAAACCAGTGCATTTCTGAAAACTAGAGACCTAGGGGAATCCAAGATGGGGTGACTTGTGTGGCTCGGACCAGGTTCTGTTACCCAGAATTCTTTGCAAACCTCAAAATTTTGCTAAAAAAACACATGTTCCTCACATTTCTGTGGCAGAAAGTTCTGGAATATGAGAGGAGCCACAAATTTCCTTCCACCCAGCGTTCCCCCAAGTCTCCCGATAAAAATGATACCTCACTTGTGTGGGTAGGCCTAGCGCCCGCGACAGGAAACGCCCCAAAGCGCAACGTGGACACATCCAATTTTTTGAAAGAAAACATAGGTGTTTTTTGCAAAGTGTCTACCTGTAGATTTTGTCCTCTAGCTCAGCCGGCAACTAGGGAAACCTACCAAACCTGTGCATTTCTAAAACTAGAGACCTAGGGAAATACAAGATGGGGTGACTTGTGTTGCTCGGACTAGGTTCTGTTACCCAGAATCCTTTGCAAACCTCAAAATTTGGCTAAAAAAACACATGTTCCTCACATTTCTGTGGCTGAAAGTTCTGGAATCTGAGAGGAGCCACAAATTTCCTTCCACACAGTGTTTCTCCAAGTCTCCCGAAATAAATGATACCTCACTTGTGTGGGTAGGCCTAGCGCCCGCGACAAGAAACGCCCCAAAGCGCAACGTGGACACATAAAAACTTTTTAAAGAAAACAGAGGTGTTTTTTGCAAAGTGCCTACCTGTAGATTTTGGCCTCTAGCTCAGCCGGCACCTAGGGAAACCTACCAAACCTGTGCATTTCTGAAAACTAGAGACCTAGGGGAATAGAAGATGGGGTGACTTGTGTGGCTCGGACCAGGTTCTGTTACCCAGAATCCTTTGGAAACCTCAAAATTTGGCAAAAAAAACACATGTTCCTAACATTTCTGTGGCAGAAAGTTCTGGAATTTGAGAGGAGCCACAAATTTCCTTCCACACAGCGTTCCCCCAAGTCTCCCGAGAAAAATTATACCTCACTTAAGTGGGTAGGCCTAGCGCCCGCGACAGGAAACGCCCCAAAGCGCAACGTGGACACATCCAATTTTTTGAAAGAAAACAGAGGTGTTTTTTGCAAAGTGTCTACCTGTAGATTTTGTCCTCTAGCTCAGCCGGCACCTAGGGAAACCTACCAAACCTGTGCATTTCTGAAAACTAGAGACCTAGGGGAATCCAAGATGGGGTGATTTGTGTGGCTCGGACCAGGTTCTGTTACCCAGAATCCTTTGCAAACCTCAGAATTTGGCTAACAAAACACATGTTCCTCACATTTCTGTGGCTGAAAGTTCTGGAATCTGAGAGGAGCCACAAATTTCCTTCCACACAGCGTTCCTCCAAGTCTCCCGATAAAAATTATACCTCACTTGTGTGGGTAGGCCTAGCGCCCGCGACAGGAAACGCCCCAAAACGCAATGTGGACACATCCAAATTTTTTAAAGAAAACAGAGGTGTTTTTTGCAAAGTGCCTACCTGTAGATTTTGGCCTCTAGCTCAGCCGGCACCTAGGGAAACCTACCAAACCAGTGCATTTCTGAAAACTAGAGACCTAGGGGAATCCAAGATGGGGTGACTTGTGTGGCTCGGACCAGGTTCTGTTACCCAGAATCCTTTGCAAACCTCAAAATTTTGCTAAAAAAACACATGTTCCTCACATTTCTGTGGCAGAAAGTTCTGGAATATGAGAGGAGCCACAAATTTCCTTCCACCCAGCGTTCCCCCAAGTCTCCCGATAAAAATGATACCTCACTTGTGTGGGTAGGCCTAGCGCCCGCGACAGGAAACGCCCCAAAGCGCAACGTGGACACATCCAATTTTTTGAAAGAAAACATAGGTGTTTTTTGCAAAGTGTCTACCTGTAGATTTTGTCCTCTAGCTCAGCCGGCAACTAGGGAAACCTACCAAACCTGTGCATTTCTAAAACTAGAGACCTAGGGAAATACAAGATGGGGTGACTTGTGTTGCTCGGACTAGGTTCTGTTACCCAGAATCCTTTGCAAACCTCAAAATTTGGCTAAAAAAACACATGTTCCTCACATTTCTGTGGCTGAAAGTTCTGGAATCTGAGAGGAGCCACAAATTTCCTTCCACACAGCGTTCCCCCAAGGCTCCCGAGAAAAATTATACCTCACTTGTGTGGGTAGGCCTAGCGCCCGCGACAGGAAACGCCCCAAAGCGCAACGTGGACACATCCAATTTTTTGAAAGAAAACAGAGGTGTTTTTTGCAAAGTGTCTACCTGTAGATTTTGTCCTCTAGCTCAGCCGGCACCTAGGGAAACCTACCAAACCTGTGCATTTCTGAAAACTAGAGACCTATGTGAATCCAAGATGGGGTGATTTGTGTGGCTCGGACCAGGTTCTGTTACCCAGAATCCTTTGCAAACCTCAAAATTTGGCTAACAAAACACATGTTCCTCACATTTCTGTGGCTGAAAGTTCTGGAATCTGAGAGGAGCCACAAATTTCCTTCCACACAGCGTTCCTCCAAGTCTCCCGATAAAAATTATACCTCACTTGTGTGGGTAGGCCTAGCGCCCGAGACAGGAAACGCCCCAAAACGCAACGTGGACACATCCAAATTTTTTAAAGAAAACAGAGTTTTTTGTGCAAAGTGCCTACCTGTAGATTTTGGCCTCTAGCTCAGCCGGCACCTAGGGAAACCTACCAAACCTGTGCATTTCTGAAAACTAGAGACCTAGGGGAATCCAAGATGGGGTGACTTGTGTGGCTCGGACCAGGTTCTGCTACCCAGAATCCTTTGCAAACCTCAACATTTTGCTAAAAAAACACATGTTCCTCACATTTCTGTGGCAGAAAGTTCTGGAATATGAGAGGAGCCACAAATTTCCTTCCACCCAGCGTTTCCCCAAGTCTCCCGATAAAAATGATACCTCACTTGTGTGGGTAGGCCTAGCGCCCGCGACAGGAAACGCCCCAAAGCGCAACGTGGACACATCCAATTTTTTGAAAGAAAACAGAGGTGTTTTTTGCAAAGTGTCTACCTGTAGATTTTGTCCTCTAGCTCAGCCGGCAACTAGGGAAACCTACCAAACCTGTGCATTTCTAAAACTAGAGACCTAGGGGAATCCAAGATGGGGTGACTTGTGTGGCTCGGACCAGGTTCTGTCACCCAGAATCCTTTGCAAACCTCAAAATTTGGCTAAAAAAACACATGTTCCTCACATTTCTGTGGCAGAAAGTTCTGGAATCTGAGAGGAGCCACAAATTTGCTTCCACCCAGCGTTCCCCCAAGTCTCCCGATAAAAATGATACCTCACTTGTGTGGGTAGGCCTAGCGCCCGCAACAGGAAACGCCCCAAAGCGCAACATGGACACATCCAAATTTTTGAAAGAAAACAGAGGTGTTTTTTGCAAAGTGCCTACCTGTAGATTTTGGCCTCTAGCTCAGCCGGCACCTAGGGAAACCTACCAAACGTGCATTTCTGAAAACTAGAGACCTAGGGGAATCCAAGATGGGGTGACTTGTGGGGCTCGGACTAGGTTCTGTTACCCAGAATCCTTTGCAAACCTCAAAATTTGGCTAAAAAAAACACATGTTCCTCATATTTCTGTGGCAGTAAGTTCTGAAATCTGAGAGAAGCCAAAAATGTCCTTCCACCCAGCATTCCCCCAAGTCTCCCGATAAAAATGATACCTCACTTGTGTGGGTAGGCCTAGCGGGTGCGACAGGACACACCCCAAAACGCAACATGGACACATCCCATTTTTTTAAAGAAAACAGAGGTGTTTTTTGCAAAGTATCTACCTGTAGATTTTGGCCTCTAGCTCAGCCGGCACCTAGGGAAACCTACCAAACCTGTGCATTTCTGAAAACTAGAGACCTAGGGGAATCCAAGATGGGGTGACTTGTGGGGCTCGGACTAGGTTCTGTTACCCAGAATCCTTTGCAAACCTCAAAATGTGGCTAAAAAAACACATGTTCCTCACATTTCTGTGGCAGAAAGTTCTGGAATCTGAGAGGAGCCACAAATTTCCTTCCACCCAGCGTTCCCCCAAGTCTTCTGATAAAAATGATACCTCACTTGTATGGGTAGGCCTAGCGGCCGCGACAGGGAACACCCCAAAACGCAACTTGGACACATCCCATTTTTTGAAAGAAAACAGAGCTGTTTTTTGCAAAGTGGCTACCTGTAGATTTTGGCCTATAGCTCAGCACAGCACCTAGAGAAACCTACCAAACCTGTGCATTTCTGAAAACTAAAGACCTAGGGGAATCCAAGATGGGGTGACTTGTGTGGCTCGGACCAGGTTCTGTTACCCAGAATCCTTTGCAAACCTCAAAATTTGGCTAAAAAAAACACATGTTCCTCACATTTCTGTGGCAGAAAGTTCTGGAATCTGAGAGGAGCCACAAATTTCCTTCCACCCAGCGTTCCCCCAAGTCTCCTGATAAAAATGATACCTCACTTGTGTGGGTAGGCCTAGCGCCCGCGACAGGAAACGCCCCAAAGAGCAACGTGGACACATCCAATTTTTTGAAAGAAAACAGAGGTGTTTTTTGCAAAGTGTCTACCTGTAGATTTTGTCCTCTAGCTCAGCCGGCACCTAGGGAAACCTACCAAACCTGTGCATTTCTGAAAAACTAGAGACCTAGGGGAATCCACGATGGGGTGACTTGTGGGGCTCTGACCAGGTTCTGTTACCCAGAATCCTTTGCAAACCTCAACTTCTGGCTAAAAAAAACACATTTTCTTCACATTTCGGTGACAGAAAGTTCTGGAATCTGAGAGGAGCCACAAATTTCCTTCCACACAGCGCTCCCCCAAGTCTCCCGATAAAAATGGTGCCTCACTTTTGTGGGTAGGCCTAGCGCCCGCGACAGGATATACCCCAAAACACAACGTGGACACATCACAGAAAACAGAGCTGTTTTTAGCAAAGTGCCTACCTGTAGATTTTGTCCTCTAGCTCAGCCGGCACCTAGGGAAACCTACCAAACCTGTGCATTTCTGAAAAACTAGAGACCTAGGGGAATCCACGATGGGGTGACTTGTGGGGCTCTGACCAGGTTCTGTTACCCAGAATCCTTTGCAAACCTCAACTTCTGGCTAAAAAAAACACATTTTCTTCACATTTCGGTGACAGAAAGTTCTGGAATCTGAGAAGAGCCACAAATTTCATTCCACACAGCGCTCCCCCAAGTCTCCCGATAAAAATGGTACCTCACTTTTGTGGGTAGGCCTAGCGCCCGCGACAGGATATACCCCAAAACACAACGTGGACACATCACAGAAAACAGAGCTGTTTTTTGCAAAGTGCCTACCTGTAGATTTTGGCCTCTAGCTAAGCCGGCACCTAAGGAAACCTACCAAACCTGTGCATTTTTGAAAACTAGAGACCGAGGGGAATCCAAGATGGGGTGACTTGTGGGGCTCTGACCATGTTCTGTTACCCAGAATCCTTTGCAAACCTCAAATTTTGGCAAAAAAAAACACATTTTCGTCACATTTCGGTGACAGAAAGTTCTGGAATCTGAGAGGAGCCACAAATTTCCTTCCACCCAGCACTCCCCCAAGTCTCCCGATAAAAATGGTACCTCACTTGTGTGGGTAGGCCTAGCCCCCGCGACAGGATATACCCCAAAACACAACGTGGACACATCACAGAAAACAGAGCTGTTTTTAGCAAAGTGCCTACCTGTAGATTTTGTCCTCTAGCTCAGCCGGCACCTAGGGAAACCTACCAAACCTGTGCATTTCTGAAAAACTAGAGACCTAGGGGAATCCACGATGGGGTGACTTGTGGGGCTCTGACCAGGTTCTGTTACCCAGAATCCTTTGCAAACCTCAACTTCTGGCTAAAAAAAACACATTTTCTTCACATTTCGGTGACAGAAAGTTCTGGAATCTGAGAGGAGCCACAAATTTCCTTCCACACAGCGCTCCCCCAAGTCTCCCGATAAAAATGGTACCTCACTTTTGTGGGCAGGCCTAGCGCCCGCGACAGGATATACCCCAAAACACAACGTGGACACATCACAGACAACAGAGCTGTTTTTAGCAAAGTGCCTACCTGTAGATTTTGGCCTCTAGCTCAGCCGGCACCTAGGGAAACCTACCAAACCTGTGCATTTTTTAAAACTAGAGACCGAGGGGAATCCAAGATGGGGTGACTTGTGGGGCTCTGACCAGGTTCTGTTACCCAGAATCCTTTGCAAACCTCAAATTTTGGCAAAAAAAATACATTTTCGTCACATTTCGGTGACAGAAAGTTCTGGAATCTGAGAGGAGCCACAAATTTCCTTCCACCCAGCGCTCCCCCAAGTCTCCCGATAAAAATGGTACATCACTTGTGTGGGTAGGCCTAGCCCCCGCGACAGGATATGCCCCAAAACACAACGTGGACACATCACAGACAACAGAGCTGTTTTTAGCAAAGTGCCTACCTGTAGATTTTGGCCTCTAGCTCAGCCGGCACCTAGGGAAACCTACCAAACCTGTGCATTTTTGAAAACTAGAGACCGAGGGGAATCCAAGATGGGGTGACTTGTGGGGCTCTGACCAGGTTCTGTTACCCAGAATCCTTTGCAAACTTCAAATTTTGGCAAAAAAAACACATTTTCGTCACATTTCGGTGACAGAAAGTTCTGGAATCTGAGAGGAGCCACAAATTTCCTTCCACCCAGCGCTCCCCAAAGTCTCCCGATAAAAATGGTACATCACTTGTGTGGGTAGGCCTAGCCCCCGCGACAGGATATGCCCCAAAACACAACGTGGACACATCACAGAAAACAGAGCTGTTTTTAGCAAAGTGCCTACCTGTAGATTTTGGCCTCTAGCTCAGCCGGCACCTAGGGAAACCTACCAAACCTGTGCATTTTTGAAAACTAGAGACCTAGGGGAATCCAAGATGGGGTGACTTGTGGGGCTCTGACCAGGTTCTGTTACCCAGAATCCTTTGCAAACCTCAAATTTTGGCTAAAAAAACGCATTTTCCTCACATTTCGGTGACAGAAAGTTCTGGAATCTGAGAGGAGCCACAAATTTCCTTCCACCCAGCGTTCCCCCAAGTCTCCCGATAAAAATGATACCTCACTTGTGTGGGTAGGCCTAGCGGCCGCGACAGGAGACGCCCCAAAACACAACGTGGACACATCCCATTTTTTGAAAGAAAATAGAGCTGTTTTTTGCAAAGTGCCTACCTGTAGATTTTGGCCTCTAGCTCAGCCGGCACCTAGGGAAACCTACCAAACCTGTGCATTTATGAAAATTAGAGACCTAGGGGAATCCAAGATGGGGTGACTTGTGGGGCTCTGACCAGGTTCTGTTACATAGAATCCTTTGCAAACCTCAAAATGTGGCTAAAAAAACACATGTTCCTCATATTTCTGTGGCAGAAGGTTCTGGAATCTGAGAGGAGCCACAAATTTCCTTCCACCCAGCGTTCCCCCAAGTCTCCTGATAAAAAGTGATACCTCACTTGTGTGGGTAGGCCTAGCGCCCGCGACAGGAAACGCCCCAAAGCGCAACGTGGACACATCCAATTTTTTGAAAGAAAACAGAGGTGTTTTTTGCGAAGTGTCTACCTGTAGATTTTGTCCTCTAGCTCAGCCGGCACCTAGGGAAACCTACCAAACCTGTGCATTTCTGAAAAACTAGAGACCTAGGGGAATCCACGATGGGGTGACTTGTGGGGCTCTGACCAGGTTCTGTTACCCAGAATCCTTTGCAAACCTCAACTTCTGGCTAAAAAAAAAACATTTTCTTCATATTTCGGTGACAGAAAGTTCTGGAATCTGAGAGGAGCCACAAATTTCCTTCCACACAGCGCTCCCCCAAGTCTCCCGATAAAAATGTTACCTCACTTGTGTGGGTAGGCCTAGCGCCCGCGACAGGATATGCCCCAAAACACAACGTGGACACATCACAGAAAACAGAGCTGTTTTTAGCAAAGTGCCTACCTGTAGATTTTGGCCTCTAGCTCAGCAGGCACCTAGGGAAACCTACCAAACCTGTGCATTTTTGAAAACTAGAGACCGAGGGGAATCCAAGATGGGGTGACTTGTGGGGCTCTGACCAGGTTCTGTTACCCAGAATCCTTTGCAAACCTCAAATTTTGGCTAAAAAAACACATGTTCGTCACATTTCGGTGACAGAAAGTTCTGGAATCTGAGAGGAGCCACAAATTTCCTTCCACCCAGCGCTCCCCCAAGTCTCCCGATAAAAATGGTACCTCACTTGTGTGGGTAGGCCTAGCCCGTGACAGGATATGCCCCAAAACACAACGTGGACACATTACAGAAAACAGAGCTTTTTTTAGCAAAGTGCCTACCTGCAGATTTTGGCCTCTAGCTCAGCCGGCACCTAGGGAAACCTACCAAACCTGTGCATTTCTGAAGACTAGAGACCTAGGGGAATCCAAGATGGGGTGACTTGTGTGGCTCGAACCAGGTTCTGTTACCCAGAATCCTTTGCAAACCTCAAAATTTGGCTAAAAAAACACATGTTTCTCACATTTCTGTGGCAGAAAGTTCTGGAATCTGAGAGGAGCCACAAATTTCCTTCCACACAGCGTTCCTCCAAGTCTCCCGATAAAAATGATACCTCACTTGTGTGGGTAGGCCTAGCGCCCGCGACAGGAAACGCCCCAAAGCGCAACGTGGACACATCCAAATTTTTTAAAGAAAGCTGAGGTGTTTTTTGCAAAGTGCCTACCTGTAGATTTTGGCCTCTAGCTCAGCCGGCACCTAGGGAAACCTACCAAACCAGTGCATTTCTAAAACTAGAGACCTAGGGAAATACAAGATGGGGTGACTTGTGTGGCTCGGACCAGGTTCTGTTACCCAGAATCCTTTGCAAACCTCAAAATTTGGCTAAAAAAACACATGTTCCTCACATTTCTGTGGCTGAAAGTTCTGGAATCTGAGAGGAGCCACAAATTTCCTTCCACACAGCGTTCCTCCAAGTCTCCCGATAAAAATGATACCTCACTTGTTTGGGTAGGCCTAGCGCCCGCGACAAGAAACGCCCCAAAGCGCAACGTGGACACATCAAAACTTTTTAAAGAAAACAGAGGTGTTTTTTGCAAAGTGCCTACCTGTAGATTTTGGCCTCTAGCTCAGCCGGCACCTAGGGAAACCTACCAAACCTGTGCATTTCTGAAAACTAGAGACCTAGGGGAATAGAAGATGGGGTGACTTGTGTGGCTCGGACCAGGTTCTGTTACCCAGAATCCTTTGGAAACCTCAACATTTGGCTTAAAAAACACATGTTCGTCACATTTCGGTGACAGAAAGTTCTGGAATCTGAGAGGAGCCACAAATTTCCTTCCACCCAGCGCTCCCCCAAGTCTCCCGATAAAAATGGTACCTCACTTGTGTGGGTAGGCCTAGCCCCGTGACAGGATATGCCCCAAAACACAACGTGGACACATCACAGAAAACAGAGCTTTTTTTAGCAAAGTGCCTACCTGTAGATTTTGGCCTCTAGCTCAGCCGGCACCTAGGGAAACCTACCAAACCTGTGCATTTCTGAAGACTAGAGACCTAGGGGAATCCAAGATGGGGTGACTTGTGTGGCTCGAACCAGGTTCTGTTACCCAGAATCCTTTGCAAACCTCAAAATTTAGCTAAAAAAACACATGTTCCTCACATTTATGTGGCAGAAAGTTCTGGAATCTGAGGGGAGCCACAAATTTCCTTCCACACAGCGTTCCTCCAAGTCTCCCGATAAAAATGATACCTCACTTGTGTGGGTAGGCCTAGCGCCCGCGACAGGAAACGCCCCAAAGCGCAACGTGGACACATCCAAATTTTTTAAAGAAAACAGAGGTGCTTTTTGCAAAGTGCCTACCTGTAGATTTTGTCCTCTAGCTCAGCCGGCACCTAGGGAAACCTACCAAACCTGTGCATTTCTGAAAAACTAGAGACCTAGGGGAATCCAAGATGGGGTGACTTGTGTGGCTCGGACCAGGTTCTGTTACCCAGAATTCTTTGCAAACCTCAAAATTTTGCTAAAAAAACACATGTTCCTCACATTTCTGTGGCAGAAAGTTCTGGAATATGAGAGGAGCCACAAATTTCCTTCCACCCAGCGTTCCCCCAAGTCTCCCGATAAAAATGATACCTCACTTGTGTGGGTAGGCCTAGCGCCCGCGACAGGAAACGCCCCAAAGCGCAACGTGGACACATCCAATTTTTTGAAAGAAAACATAGGTGTTTTTTGCAAAGTGTCTACCTGTAGATTTTGTCCTCTAGCTCAGCCGGCAACTAGGGAAACCTACCAAACCTGTGCATTTCTAAAACTAGAGACCTAGGGAAATACAAGATGGGGTGACTTGTGTTGCTCGGACTAGGTTCTGTTACCCAGAATCCTTTGCAAACCTCAAAATTTGGCTAAAAAAACACATGTTCCTCACATTTCTGTGGCTGAAAGTTCTGGAATCTGAGAGGAGCCACAAATTTCCTTCCACACAGTGTTTCTCCAAGTCTCCCGAAAAAAATGATACCTCACTTGTGTGGGTAGGCCTAGCGCCCGCGACAAGAAACGCCCCAAAGCGCAACGTGGACACATCAAAACTTTTTAAAGAAAACAGAGGTGTTTTTTGCAAAGTGCCTACCTGTAGATTTTGGCCTCTAGCTCAGCCGGCACCTAGGGAAACCTACCAAACCTGTGCATTTCTGAAAACTAGAGACCTAGGGGAATAGAAGATGGGGTGACTTGTGTGGCTCGGACCAGGTTCTGTTACCCAGAATCCTTTGGAAACCTCAAAATTTGGCTTAAAAAACACATGTTCCTAACATTTCTGTGGCAGAAAGTTCTGGAATTTGAGAGGAGCCACAAATTTCCTTCCACACAGCGTTCCCCCAAGTCTCCCGAGAAAAATTATACCTCACTTGTGTGGGTAGGCCTAGCGCCCGCGACAGGAAACGCCCCAAAGCGCAACGTGGACACTTCCAATTTTTTGAAAGAAAACAGAGGTGTTTTTTGCAAAGTGTCTACCTGTAGATTTTGTCCTCTAGCTCAGCCGGCACCTAGGGAAACCTACCAAACCTGTGCATTTTTTAAAACTAGAGACCTAGGGGAATCCAAGATGGGGTGATTTGTGTGGCTCGGACCAGGTTCTGTTACCCAGAATCCTTTGCAAACCTCAAAATTTGGCTAACAAAACACATGTTCCTCACATTTCTGTGGCTGAAAGTTCTGGAATCTGAGAGGAGCCACAAATTTCCTTCCACACAGCGTTCCTCCAAGTCTCCCGATAAAAATTATACCTCACTTGTGTGGGTAGGCCTAGCGCCCGCGACAGGAAACGCCCCAAAACGCAACGTGGACACATCCAAATTTTTTAAAGAAAACAGAGGTGTTTTTTGCAAAGTGCCTACCTGTAGATTTTGGCCTCTACCTCAGCCGGCACCTAGGGAAACCTACCAAACCTGTGCATTTCTGAAAACTAGAGACCTAGGGGAATCCAAGATGGGGTGATTTGTGTGGCTCGGACCAGGTTCTGTTACCCAGAATCCTTTGGAAACCTCAAAATTTGGCAAAAAAACACATGTTCCTCACAGTTCTGTGGCAGAAAGTTCTGGAATCTGAGAGGAGCCACAAATTTCCTTCCACCCAGCGTTCCCCCAAGTCTCCCGAGAAAAATGATACCTCACTTGTGTGGGTAGGCCTAGCGCCCGCGACAGGAAACACCCCAAAGCGCAACGTGGACACATCCACATTTTTGAAAGAAAACAGAGGTGTTTTTTGCAAAGTGCCTACCTGTAGATTTTGGCCTCTAGCTCAGCCGGCACCTAGGGAAACCTACCAAACCTGTGCATTTCTGAAAACTAGAGACCTAGGGGAATCCAAGATGGGGTGACTTGTGTTGCTCGGACTAGGTTCTGTTACCCAGAATCCTTTGCAAACCTCAAAATTTGGCTAAAAAAACACATGTTCCTCACATTTCTGTGGCTGAAAGTTCTGGAATCTGAGAGGAGCCACAAATTTCCTTCCACACAGTGTTTCTCCAAGTCTCCCGAAAAAAATGATACCTCACTTGTGTGGGTAGGCCTAGCGCCCGCGACAAGAAACGCCCCAAAGCGCAACGTGGACACATCAAAACTTTTTAAAGAAAACAGAGGTGTTTTTTGCAAAGTGCCTACCTGTAGATTTTGGCCTCTAGCTCAGCCGGCACCTAGGGAAACCTACCAAACCTGTGCATTTCTGAAAACTAGAGACCTAGGGGAATAGAAGATGGGGTGACTTGTGTGGCTCGGACCAGGTTCTGTTACCCAGAATCCTTTGGAAACCTCAAAATTTGGCTTAAAAAACACATGTTCCTAACATTTCTGTGGCAGAAAGTTCTGGAATTTGAGAGGAGCCACAAATTTCCTTCCACACAGCGTTCCCCCAAGTCTCCCGAGAAAAATTATACCTCACTTGTGTGGGTAGGCCTAGCGCCCGCGACAGGAAACGCCCCAAAGCGCAACGTGGACACATCCAATTTTTTGAAAGAAAACAGAGGTGTTTTTTGCAAAGTGTCTACCTGTAGATTTTGTCCTCTAGCTCAGCCGGCACCTAGGGAAACCTACCAAACCTGTGCATTTCTGAAAACTAGAGACCTAGGGGAATCCAAGATGGGGTGATTTGTGTGGCTCGGACCAGGTTCTGTTACCCAGAATCCTTTGGAAACCTCAAAATTTGGCTAACAAAACACATGTTCCTCACATTTCTGTGGCTGAAAGTTCTGGAATCTGAGAGGAGCCACAAATTTCCTTCCACACAGCGTTCCTCCAAGTCTCCCGATAAAAATTATACCTCACTTGTGTGGGTAGGCCTAGCGCCCGCGACAGGAAACGCCCCAAAACGCAACGTGGACACATCCAAATTTTTTAAAGAAAACAGAGGTGTTTTTTGCAAAGTGCCTACCTGTAGATTTTGGCCTCTAGCTCAGCCGGCACCTAGGGAAACCTACCAAACCAGTGCATTTCTGAAAACTAGAGACCTAGGGGAATCCAAGATGGGGTGACTTGTGTGGCTCGGACCAGGTTCTGTTACCCAGAATCCTTTGCAAACCTCAAAATTTTGCTAAAAAAACACATGTTCCTCACATTTCTGTGGCAGAAAGTTCTGGAATATGAGAGGAGCCACAAATTTCCTTCCACCCAGCGTTCCCCCAAGTCTCCCGATAAAAATGATACCTCACTTGTGTGGGTAGGCCTAGCGCCCGCGACAGGAAACGCCCCAAAGCGCAACGTGGACACATCCAATTTTTTGAAAGAAAACATAGGTGTTTTTTGCAAAGTGTCTACCTGTAGATTTTGTCCTCTAGCTCAGCCGGCAACTAGGGAAACCTACCAAACCTGTGCATTTCTAAAACTAGAGACCTAGGGAAATACAAGATGGGGTGATTTGTGTTGCTCGGACTAGGTTCTGTTACCCAGAATCCTTTGCAAACCTCAAAATTTGGCTAAAAAAACACATGTTCCTCACATTTCTGTGGCTGAAAGTTCTGGAATCTGAGAGGAGCCACAAATTTCCTTCCACACAGTGTTTCTCCAAGTCTCCCGAAAAAAATGATACCTCACTTGTGTGGGTAGGCCTAGCGCCCGCGACAAGAAACGCCCCAAAGCGCAACGTGGACACATCAAAACTTTTTAAAGAAAACAGAGGTGTTTTTTGCAAAGTGCCTACCTGTAGATTTTGGCCTCTAGCTCAGCCGGCACCTAGGGAAACCTACCAAACCTGTGCATTTCTGAAAACTAGAGACCTAGGGGAATAGAAGATGGGGAGACTTGTGTGGCTCGGACCAGGTTCTGTTACCCAGAATCCTTTGGAAACCTCAAAATTTGGCTTAAAAAACACATGTTCCTAACATTTCTGTGGCAGAAAGTTCTGGAATTTGAGAGGAGCCACAAATTTCCTTCCACCCAGCGTTCCCCCAAGTCTCCCGATAAAAATGATACCTCACTTGTGTGGGTAGGCCTAGCGCCCGCGACAGGAAACGCCCCAAAGCGCAACGTGGACACATCCAATTTTTTGAAAGAAAACATAGGTGTTTTTTGCAAAGTGTCTACCTGTAGATTTTGTCCTCTAGCTCAGCCGGCAACTAGGGAAACCTACCAAACCTGTGCATTTCTAAAACTAGAGACCTAGGGAAATACAAGATGGGGTGATTTGTGTTGCTCGGACTAGGTTCTGTTACCCAGAATCCTTTGCAAACCTCAAAATTTGGCTAAAAAAACACATGTTCCTCACATTTCTGTGGCTGAAAGTTCTGGAATCTGAGAGGAGCCACAAATTTCCTTCCACACAGTGTTTCTCCAAGTCTCCCGAAAAAAATGATACCTCACTTGTGTGGGTAGGCCTAGCGCCCGCGACAAGAAACGCCCCAAAGCGCAACGTGGACACATCAAAACTTTTTAAAGAAAACAGAGGTGTTTTTTGCAAAGTGCCTACCTGTAGATTTTGGCCTCTAGCTCAGCCGGCACCTAGGGAAACCTACCAAACCTGTGCATTTCTGAAAACTAGAGACCTAGGGGAATAGAAGATGGGGAGACTTGTGTGGCTCGGACCAGGTTCTGTTACCCAGAATCCTTTGGAAACCTCAAAATTTGGCTTAAAAAACACATGTTCCTAACATTTCTGTGGCAGAAAGTTCTGGAATTTGAGAGGAGCCACAAATTTCCTTCCACACAGCGTTCCCCCAAGTCTCCCGAGAAAAATTATACCTCACTTGTGTGGGTAGGCCTAGCGCCCGCGACAGGAAACGCCCCAAAGCGCAACGTGGACACATCCAATTTTTTGAAAGAAAACAGAGGTGTTTTTTGCAAAGTGTCTACCTGTAGATTTTGTCCTCTAGCTCAGCCGGCACCTAGGGAAATCTACCAAACCTGTGCATTTCTGAAAACTAGAGACCTATGTGAATCCAAGATGGGGTGATTTGTGTGGCTCGGACCAGGTTCTGTTACCCAGAATCCTTTGCAAACCTCAAAATTTGGCTAACAAAACACATGTTCCTCACATTTCTGTGGCTGAAAGTTCTGGAATCTGAGAGGAGCCACAAATTTCCTTCCACACAGCGTTCCTCCAAGTCTCCCGATAAAAATTATACCTCACTTGTGTGGGTAGGCCTAGCGCCCGTGACAGGAAACGCCCCAAAACGCAACGTGGACACATCCAAATTTTTTAAAGAAAACAGAGTTTTTTTTTGCAAACTGCCTACCTGTAGATTTTGGCCTCTAGCTCAGCCGGCACCTAGGGAAACCTACCAAACCTGTGCATTTCTGAAAACTAGAGACCTAGGGGAATCCAAGATGGGGTGATTTGTGTGGCTCGGACCAGGTTCTGTTACCCAGAATCCTTTGGAAACCTCAAAATTTGGCAAAAAAAACACATGTTCCTCACATTTCTGTGGCAGAAAGTTCTGGAATCTGAGAGGAGCCACAAATTTCCTTCCACCCAGCGTTCCCCCAAGTCTCCCGAGAAAACTGATACCTCACTTGTGTGGGTAGGCCTAGCGCCCGCGACAGGAAACGCCCCAAAGCGCAACGTGGACACATCCAAATTTTTTAAAGAAAACAGAGGTGTTTTTTGCAAAGTGCCTACCTGTAGATTTTGGCCTCTAGCTCAGCCGGCAACTAGGGAAACCTACCAAACCTGTGCATTTCTAAAACTAGAGACATAGGGGAATCCAAGATGGGGTGACTTGTGTGGCTCGGACCAGGTTCTGTTACCCAGAATCCTTTGCAAACATCAAAATTTGGCTAAAAAAACACATGTTCCTCACATTTCTGTTGCTGAAAGTTCTGGAATCTGAGAGGAGCCACAAATTTCCTTCCACACAGCGCTCCCCCAAGTCTCCCGATAAAAATGGTACCTCACTTGTGTGGGTAGGCCTAGCGCCCGCGACAGGATATACCCCACAACACAACGTGGACACATCAAAGAAAACAGAGCTGTTTTTAGCAAAGTGCCTACCTGTAGATTTTGGCCTCTAGCTCAGCCGGCACCTAGGGAAACCTACCAAACCTGTGCATTTTTTAAAACAAGAGACTGAGAGGAATCCAAGATGGGGTGACTTGTGGGGCTCTGACCAGGTTCTGTTACCCAGAATCCTTTGCAAACCTCAAATTTTGGCTAAAAAAACACATTTTCGTCACATTTCGGTGACAGAAAGTTCTGGAATCTGAGAGGAGCCACAAATTTCCTTCCACCCAGCGTTCCCCCAAGTCTCCCGATAAAAATTATACCTCACTTGTGTGGGTAGGCCTAGCGGCCGCGACAGAAGACGCCCCAAAACACAAAGTGGACACATCCCATTTTTTGAAAGAAAACAGAGCTGTTTTTTGCAAAGTGCCTACCTGTAGATTTTGGCCTCTAGCTCAGCCGGCACCTAGGGAAACCTACCAAACCTGTGCATTTATGAAAATTAGAGACCTAGGGGAATCCAAGATGGGGTGACTTGTGGGGCTCTGACCAGGTTCTGTTACCCAGAATCCTTTGCAAACCTCAAAATGTGGCTAAAAAAACACATGTTCCTCATATTTCTGTGGCAGAAAGTTCTAGAATCTGAGAGGAGCCACAAATTTCCTTCCACCCAGCGTTTCCCCAAGTCTCCTGATAAAAATGATACCTCACTTGTGTGGGTAGGCCTAGCGCCCGCGACAGGAAACGCCCCAAAGCGCAACGTGGACACATCCAATTTTTTGAAAGAAAACAGAGGTGTTTTTTGCGAAGTGTCTACCTGTAGATTTTGTCCTCTAGCTCAGCCGGCACCTAGGGAAACCTACCAAACCTGTGCATTTCTGAAAAACTAGAGACCTAGGGGAATCCACGATGGGGTGACTTGTGTGGCTCGGACCAGGTTCTGTTACCCAGAATCCTTTGGAAACCTCAAAATTTGGCTAAAAATACACATTTTCCTAACATTTCTGTGGCAGAAAGTTCTGGAATTTGAGAGGAGCCACAAATTTCCTTCCACCTAGCGTTCCCTCAAGTCTCCCGAGAAAAATTATACCTCACTTGTGTGGGTAGGCCTAGCGCCCGCGACAGGAAACGCCCCAAAGCGCAACGTGGACACATCCAATTTTTTGAAAGAAAACAGAGGTGTTTTTTGCAAAGTGTCTACCTGTAGATTTTGTCCTCTAGCTCAGCCGGCACCTAGGGAAACCTACCAAACCTGTGCATTTCTGAAAACTAGAGACCTAGGGGAATCCAAGATGGGGTGACTTGTGTGGCTCGGACCAGGTTCTTTTACCCAGAATCCTTTGCAAACCTCAAAATTTGGCTAACAAAACACATGTTCCTCACATTTCTGTGGCTGAAAGTTCTGGAATCTGAGAGGAGCCACAAATGTCCTTCCACACAGCGTTCCTCCAAGTCTCCCGATAAAAATGATACCTCACTTGTGTGGGTAGTCCTAGCGCCCGTGACAGGAAACGGCCCAAAACGCAACGTGGACACATCCAATTTTTTAAAGAAAACAGAGTTTTTTTTTGCAAAGTGCCTACCTGTAGATTTTGGCCTCTAGCTCAGCCGGCACCTAGGGAAACCTACCAAACCTGTGCATTTCTGAAAACTAGAGACCTAGGGGAATCCAAGATGGGGTGACTTGTGTGGCTCAGACCAGGTTCTGTTACCCAGAATCCTTTGGAAACCTCAAAATTTGGCTAAAAAAACACATGTTCCTCACATTTCTGTGGCAGAAAGTTCTGGAATCTGAGAGGAGCCACAAATTTCCTTCCAACCAGCGTTCCCCCAAGTCTCCCGATAAAAATGATACCTCACTTGTGTGGGTAGGCCTAGCGCCCGCGATAGGAAACGCCCCAAAGCGCAACGTGGACACATCCAATTTTTTGAAAGAAAACAGAGGTGTTTTTTGCAAAGTGTCTACCTGTAGATTTTGTCCTCTAGCTCAGCCGGCACCTAGGGAAACCTACCAAACCTGTGCATTTCTGAAACAATAGAGACCTAGGGGAATCCATGATGGGGTGACTTGTGTGGCTCGGACCAGGTTCTGTTACCCAGAATCCTTTGGAAACCTCAAAATTTGGCTAAAAAAACACATGTTCCTAACATTTCTGTGGCAGAAAGTTCTGGAATTTGAGAGGAGCCACAAATTTCCTTCCACACAGCGTTCCCCCAAGTCTCCCGAGAAAATTTTTACCTCACTTGTGTGGGTAGGCCTAGCGCCCGCGACAGGAAACGCCCCAAAGCGCAACGTGGACACATCCAATTTTTTGAAAGAAAACAGAGGTGTTTTTTGCAAAGTGTCTACCTGTAGATTTTGTCCTCTAGCTCAGCCGGCACCTAGGGAAACCTACCAAACCTGTGCATTTCTGAAAACTAGAGACCTAGGGGAATCCAAGATGGGGTGACTTGTGTGGCTCGGACCAGGTTCTTTTACCCAGAATCCTTTGCAAACCTCAAAATTTGGCTAACAAAACACATGTTCCTCACATTTCTGTGGCTGAAAGTTCTGGAATCTGAGAGGAGCCACAAATTTCCTTCCACACAGCGTTCCTCCAAGTCTCCCGATAAAAATGATACCTCACTTGTGTGGGTAGGCCTAGCGCCCGCGACAGGAAACGCCCCAAAACGCAACGTGGACACATCCAATTTTTTAAAGAAAACAGAGTTTTTTTGTGCAAAGTGCCTACCTGTAGATTTTGGCCTCTAGCTCAGCCGGCACCTAGGGAAACCTACCAAACCTGTGCATTTCTGAAAACTAGAGACCTAGGGGAATCCAAGATGGGTTGACTTGTGTGGCTCAGACCAGGTTCTGTTACCCAGAATCCTTTGGAAACCTCAAGATTTGGCTAAAAAAACACGTTCCTCATATTTCAGTGGCAGAAAGTTCTGGAATCTGAGAGGAGCCACAAATTTCCTTCTAACCAGCGTTCCCCCAAGTCTCCCGATAAAAATGATACCTCACTTGTGTGGGTAGGCCTAGCGCCCGCGACAGGAAACGCCCCAAAGCGCAACGTGGACACATCCAATTTTTTGAAAGAAAACAGAGGTGTTTTTTGCAAAGTGTCTATCTGTAGATTTTGTCCTCTAGCTCAGCCGGCACCTAGGGAAACCTACCAAACCTGTGCATTTCTGAAAAAATAGAGACCTAGGGGAATCCACGATGGGGTGACTTGTGTGGCTCGGACCAGGTTCTGTTACCCAGAATCCTTTGGAAACCTCAAAATTTGGCTAAAAAAACACATGTTCCTAACATTTCTGTGGCAGAAAGTTCTGGAATTTGAGAGGAGCCACAAATTTCCTTCCACACAGCGTTCCCCCAAGTCTCCCGAGAAAAATTATACCTCACTTGTGTGGGTAGGCCTAGCGCCCGCGACAGGAAACGCCCCAAAGCGCAACGTGGACACATCCAATTTTTTGAAAGAAAACAGAGGTGTTTTTTGCAAAGTGTCTACCTGTAGATTTTGTCCTCTAGCTCAGCCGGCACCTAGGGAAACCTACCAAACCTGTGCATTTCTGAAAACTAGAGACCTAGGGGAATCCAAGATGGGGTGATTTGTGTGGCTCGGACCAGGTTCTGTTACCCAGAATCCTTTGGAAACCTCAAAATTTGGCAAAAAAACACATGTTCCTCACAGTTCTGTGGCAGAAAGTTCTGGAATCTGAGAGGAGCCACAAATTTCCTTCCACCCAGCGTTCCCCCAAGTCTCCCGAGAAAAATGATACCTCACTTGTGTGGGTAGGCCTAGCGCCCGCGACAGGAAACACCCCAAAGCGCAACGTGGACACATCCACATTTTTTAAAGAAAACAGAGGTGTTTTTTGCAAAGTGCCTACCTGTAGATTTTGGCCTCTAGCTCAGCCGGCACCTAGGGAAACCTACCAAACCTGTGCATTTCTGAAAACTAGAGACCTAGGGGAATCCAAGATGGGGTGACTTGTGGGGCTCGGACTAGGTTCTGTTACCCAGAATCCTTTGCAAACCTCAAAATTTGGCTAAAAAAACACATGTTCCTCACATTTATGTGGCAGAAAGTTCTGGAATCTGAGAGGAGCCACAAATTTCCTTCCACCCAGCGTTCCCCCAAGTCTCCCGATAAAAATGATACCTCACTTGTGTGGGTAGGCCCAGCGCCCGCGACAGGATACGCCCCAAAGCGCAACGTGGACACATCCAATTTTTTGAAAGAAAACAAAGGTGTTTTTTGCAAAGTGTCTACCTGTAGATTTTGGCCTCTAGCTCAGCCGGCACCTAGGGAAACCTACCAAACCTGTGCATTTCTGAAAACTAGAGACCTAGGGGAATCCAAGATGGGGTGACTTGTGTGGCTCGGACCAGGTTCTTTTACCCAGAATCCTTTGCAAACCTCAAAATTTGGCTAACAAAACACATGTTCCTCACATTTCTGTGGCTGAAAGTTCTGGAATCTGAGAGGAGCCACAAATTTCCTTCCACACAGCGTTCCTCCAAGTCTCCCTATAAAAATGATACCTCACTTGTGTGGGTAGGCCTAGCGCCCGCGACAGGAAACGCCCCAAAACGCAACGTGGACACATCCAATTTTTTAAAGAAAACAGAGGTTTTTTTTGCAAAGTGCCTACCTGTAGATTTTGGCCTCTAGCTCAGCCGGCACCTAGGGAAACCTACCAAACCTGTGCATTTCTGAAAAAATAGAGACCTAGGGGAATCCACGATGGGGTGACTTGTGTGGCTCGGACCAGGTTCTGATACCCAGAATCCTTTGGAAACCTCAAAATTTGGCTAAAAAAACACATGTTCCTAACATTTCTGTGGCAGAAAGTTCTGGAATTTGAGAGAAGCCACAAATTTCCTTCCACACAGCGTTCCCCCAAGTCTCCCGAGAAAAATTATACCTCACTTGTGTGGGTAGGCCTAGCGCCCGCGACAGGAAACGCCCCAAAGCGCAACGTGGACACATCCAATTTTTTGAAAGAAAACAGAGGTGTTTTTTGCAAAGTGTCTAACTGTAGATTGTGTCCTCTAGCTCAGCCGGCACCTAGGGAAACCTACCAAACCTGTGCATTTCTGAAAACTAGAGACATAGGGGAATCCAAGATGGGGTGATTTGTGTGGCTCGGACCAGGTTCTGTTACCCAGAATCCTTTGCAAACCTCAAAATTTGGCTAACAAAACACATGTTCCTCACATTTCTGTGGCTGAAAGTTCTGGAATCTGAGAGGAGCCACAAATTTCCTTCCACACAGCGTTCCCCCAAGTCTCCCGATAAAAATGATACCTCACTTGTGTGGGTAGGCCCAGCGCCCGCGACAGGATACGCCCCAAAGCGCAACGTGGACACATCCAATTTTTTGAAAGAAAACAAAGGTGTTTTTTGCAAAGTGTCTACCTGTAGATTTTGTCCTCTAGCTCAGCCGGCAACTAGGGAAACCTACCAAACCTGTCCATTTCTAAAACTAGAGACATAGGGGAATCCAAGATGGGGTGACTTGTGTGGCTCGGACCAGGTTCTGTTACCCAGAATCCTTTGCAAACATCAAAATTTGGCTAAAAAAACACATGTTCCTCACATTTCTGATGCTGAAAGTTCTGGAATCTGAGAGGAGCCACAAATTTCCTTCCACACAGCGCTCCCCCAAGTCTCCCGATAAAAATGATACCTCACTTGTGTGGGTAGGCCCAGCGCCCGCGACAGGATACGCCCCAAAGCGCAACGTGGACACATCCAATTTTTTGAAAGAAAACAGAGGTGTTTTTTGCAAAGTGCCTACCTGTAGATTTTGGCCTCTAGCTCAGCCGGCACCTAGGGAAACCTACCAAACCTGTGCATTTCTGAAAACTAGAGACCTAGGGGAATAGAAGATGGGGAGACTTGTGTGGCTCGGACCAGGTTCTGTTACCCAGAATCCTTTGGAAACCTCAAAATTTGGCTTAAAAAACACATGTTCCTAACATTTCTGTGGCAGAAAGTTCTGGAATTTGAGAGGAGCCACAAATTTCCTTCCACACAGCGTTCCCCCAAGTCTCCCGAGAAAAATGATACCTCACTTGTGTGGGTAGGCCTAGCGCCCGCGACAGGAAACGCCCCAAAGCGCAACGTGGACACATCCAATTTTTTGAAAGAAAACAGAGGTGTTTTTTGCAAAGTGTCTAACTGTAGATTGTGTCGTCTAGCTCAGCCGGCACCTAGGGAAACCTACCAAACCTGTGCATTTCTGAAAACTAGAGACATAGGGGAATCCAAGATGGGGTGATTTGTGTGGCTCGGACCAGGTTCTGTTACCCAGAATCCTTTGCAAACCTCAAAATGTGGCTAACAAAACACATGTTCCTCACATTTCTGTGGCTGAAAGTTCTGGAATCTGAGAGGAGCCACAAATTTCCTTCCACACAGCGTTCCCCCAAGTCTCCCGATAAAAATGATACCTCACTTGTGTGGGTAGGCCCAGCGCCCGCGACAGGATACGCCCCAAAGCGCAACGTGGACACATCCAATTTTTTGAAAGAAAACAAAGGTGTTTTTTGCAAAGTGTCTACCTGTAGATTTTGTCCTCTAGCTCAGCCGGCAACTAGGGAAACCTACCAAACCTGTCCATTTCTAAAACTAGAGACATAGGGGAATCCAAGATGGGGTGACTTGTGTGGCTCGGACCAGGTTCTGTTACCCAGAATCCTTTGCAAACATCAAAATTTGGCTAAAAAAACACATGTTCCTCACATTTCTGTTGCTGAAAGTTCTGGAATCTGAGAGGAGCCACAAATTTCCTTCCACACAGCGCTCCCCCAAGTCTCCCGATAAAAATGGTACCTCACTTGTGTGGGTAGGCCTAGCGCCCGCGACAGGATATACCCCACAACACAACGTGGACACATCACAGAAAACAGAGCTGTTTTTAGCAAAGTGCCTACCTGTAGATTTTGGCCTCTAGCTCAGCCGGCACCTAGGGAAACCTACCAAACCTGTGCATTTTTTAAAACAAGAGACCGAGGGGAATCCAAGATGGGGTGACTTGTGGGGCTCTGACCAGGTTCTGTTACCCAGAATCCTTTGCAAACCTCAAATTTTGGCTAAAAAAACACATTTTCGTCACATTTCGGTGACAGAAAGTTCTGGAATCTGAGAGGAGCCACAAATTTCCTTCCACCCAGCGTTCCCCCAAGTCTCCCGATAAAAATTATACCTCACTTGTGTGGGTAGGCCTAGCGGCCGCGACAGGAGACACCCCAAAACACAACGTGGTCACATCCCATTTTTTGAAAGAAAACAGAGCTGTTTTTTGCAAAGTGCCTACCTGTAGATTTTGGCCTCTAGCTCAGCCGGCACCTAGGGAAACCTACCAAACCTGTGCATTTATGAAAATTAGAGACCTAGGGGAATCCAAGATGGGGTGACTTGTGGGGCTCTGACCAGGTTCTGTTACCCAGAATCCTTTGCAAACCTCAAAATGTGGCAAAAAAAACACATGTTCCTCATATTTCTGTGGCAGAAAGTTCTAGAATCTGAGAGGAGCCACAAATTTCCTTCCACCCAGCGTTCCCCCAAGTCTCCTGATAAAAATGATACCTCACTTGTGTGGGTAGGCCTAGCGCCCGCGACAGGAAACGCCCCAAAGCGCAACGTGGACACATCCAATTTTTTGAAAGAAAACAGAGGTGTTTTTTGCGAAGTGTCTACCTGTAGATTTTGTCCTCTAGCTCAGCCGGCACCTAGGGAAACCTACCAAACCTGTGCATTTCTGAAAAACTAGAGACCTAGGGGAATCCACGATGGGGTGACTTGTGTGGCTCGGACCAGTTTCTGTTACCCAGAATCCTTTGGAAACCTCAAAATTTGGCTAAAAAAACACATGTTCCTAATATTTCTGTGGCAGAAAGTTCTGGAATTTGAGAGGAGCCACAAATTTCCTTCCACCTAGCGTTCCCCCAAGTCTCCCGAGAAAAATTATACCTCACTTGTGTGGGTAGGCCTAGCGCCCGCGACAGGAAACTCCCCAAAGCGCAACGTGGACACATCCAATTTTTTGAAAGAAAACAGAGGTGTTTTTTGCAAAGTGTCTACCTGTAGATTTTGTCCTCTAGCTCAGCCGGCACCTAGGGAAACCTACCAAACCTGTGCATTTCTGAAAACTAGAGACCTAGGGGAATCCAAGATGGGGTGACTTGTGTGGCTCGGACCAGGTTCTTTTACCCAGAATCCTTTGCAAACCTCAAAATTTGGCTAACAAAACACATGTTCCTCACATTTCTGTGGCTGAAAGTTCTGGAATCTGAGAGGAGCCACAAATTTCCTTCCACACAGCGTTCCTCCAAGTCTCCCGATAAAAATGATACCTCACTTGTGTGGGTAGGCCTAGCGCCCGCGACAGGAAACGCCCCAAAACGCAACGTGGACACATCCAATTTTTTAAAGAAAACAGAGTTTTTTTGTGCAAAGTGCCTACCTGTAGATTTTGGCCTCTAGCTCAGCCGGCACCTAGGGAAACCTACCAAACCTGTGCATTTCTGAAAACTAGAGACCTAGGGGAATCCAAGATGGGGTGACTTGTGTGGCTCAGACCAGGTTCTGTTACCCAGAATCCTTTGGAAACCTCAAAATTTGGCTAAAAAAACACATGTTCCTCATATTTCTGTGGAAGAAAGTTCTGGAATCTGAGAGGAGCCACAAATTTCCTTCCAACCAGCGTTCCCCCAAGTCTCCCGATAAAAATGATACCTCACTTGTGTGGGTAGGCCTAGCGCCCGCGACAGGAAACGCCCCAAAGCGCAACGTGGACACATCCAATTTTTTGAAAGAAAACAGAGGTGTTTTTTGCAAAGTGTCTACCTGTAGATTTTGTCCTCTAGCTCAGCCGGCACCTAGGGAAACCTACCAAACCTGTGCATTTCTGAAAACTAGAGACCTAGGGGAATCCAAGATGGGGTGATTTGTGTGGCTCGGACCAGGTTCTGTTACCCAGAATCCTTTGCAAACCTCAAAATTTGGCTAACAAAACACATGTTCCTCACATTTCTGTGGCTGAAAGTTCTGGAATCTGAGAGGAGCCACAAATTTCCTTCCACACAGCGTTCCTCCAAGTCTCCCGATAAAAATTATACCTCACTTGTGTGGGTAGGCCTAGCGCCCGCGACAGGAAACGCCCCAAAACGCAACGTGGACACATCCAAATTTTTTAAAGAAAACAGAGTTTTTTTTTGCAAAGTGCCTACCTGTAGATTTTGGCCTCTACCTCAGCCGGCACCTAGGGAAACCTACCAAACCTGTGCATTTCTGAAAACTAGAGACCTAGGGGAATCCAAGATGGGGTGATTTGTGTGGCTCGGACCAGGTTCTGTTACCCAGAATCCTTTGGAAACCTCAAAATTTGGCAAAAAAACACATGTTCCTCACAGTTCTGTGGCAGAAAGTTCTGGAATCTGAGAGGAGCCACAAATTTCCTTCCACCCAGCGTTCCCCCAAGTCTCCCGAGAAAAATGATACCTCACTTGTGTGGGTAGGCCTAGCGCCCGCGACAGGAAACACCCCAAAGCGCAACGTGGACACATCCACATTTTTGAAAGAAAACAGAGGTGTTTTTTGCAAAGTGCCTACCTGTAGATTTTGGCCTCTAGCTCAGCCGGCACCTAGGGAAACCTACCAAACCTGTGCATTTCTGAAAACTAGAGACCTAGGGGAATCCAAGATGGGGTGACTTGTGGGGCTCGGACTAGGTTCTGTTACCCAGAATCCTTTGCAAACCTAAAAATTTGGCTAAAAAAACACATGTTCCTCACATTTATGTGGCAGAAAGTTCTGGAATCTGAGAGGAACCACAAATTTCCTTCCACCCAGCGTTCCCCCAAGTCTCCCGATAAAAATGATACCTCACTTGTGTGGGTAGGCCCAGCGCCTGCGACAGGATACGCCCCAAAGCGCAACGTGGACACATCCAATTTTTTGAAAGAAAACAAAGGTGTTTTTTGCAAAGTGTCTACCTGTAGATTTTGTCCTCTAGCTCAGCCGGCAACTAGGGAAACCTACCAAACCTGTCCATTTCTAAAACTAGAGACATAGGGGAATCCAAGATGGGGTGACTTGTGTGGCTCGGACCAGGTTCTGTTACCCAGAATCCTTTGCAAACATCAAAATTTGGCTAAAAAAACACATGTTCCTCACATTTCTGATGCTGAAAGTTCTGGAATCTGAGAGGAGCCACAAATTTCCTTCCACACAGCGCTCCCCCAAGTCTCCCGATAAAAATGGTACCTCACTTGTGTGGGTAGGCCTAGCGCCCGCGACAGGATATACCCCACAACACAACGTGGACACATCACAGAAAACAGAGCTGTTTTTAGCAAATTGCCTACCTGTAGATTTTGGCCTCTAGCTCAGCCGGCACCTAGGGAAACCTACCAAACCTGTGCATTTTTAAAAACAAGAGACCGAGGAGAATCCAAGATGGGGTGACTTGTGGGGCTCTGACCAGGTTCTGTTACCCAGAATCCTTTGCAAACCTCAAACTTTGGCTAAAAAAACACATTTTCGTCACATTTCGGTGACAGAAAGTTCTGGAATCTGAGAGGAGCCACAAATTTCCTTCCACCCAGCGTTCCCCCAAGTCTCCCGATAAAAATTATACCTCACTTGTGTGGGTAGGCCTAGCGGCCGCGACAGGAGACGCCCCAAAACACAACGTGGACACATCCCATTTTTTGAAAGAAAACAGAGCTGTTTTTTGCAAAGTGCCTACCTGTAGATTTTGGCCTCTAGCTCAGCCGGCACCTAGGGAAACCTACCAAACCTGTGCATTTATGAAAATTAGAGACCTAGGGGAATCCAAAATGGGGTGACTTGTGGGGCTCTGACCAGGTTCTGTTACCCAGAATCCTTTGCAAACCTCAAAATGTGGCTAAAAAAACACATGTTCCTCATATTTCTGTGGCAGAAAGTTCTAGAATCTGAGAGGAGCCACAAATTTCCTTCCACCCAGCGTTCCCCCAAGTCTCCTGATAAAAATGATACCTCACTTGTGTGGGTAGGCCTAGCGCCCGCCACAGGAAACGCCCCAAAGCGCAACGTGGACACATCCAATTTTTTTAAAGAAAACAGAGGTGTTTTTTGCGAAGTGTCTACCTGTAGATTTTGTCCTCTAGTTCAGCCGGCACCTAGGGAAACCTTCCAAACCTGTGCATTTCTGAAAAACTAGAGACCTAGGGGAATCCACGATGGGGTGACTTGTGTGGCTCGGACCAGGTTCTGTTACCCAGAATCCTTTGGAAACCTCAAAATTTGGCTAAAAAAACACATGTTCCTAACATTTCTGTGGCAGAAAGTTCTGGAATTTGAGAGGAGCCACAAATTTCCTTCCACCCAGCGTTCCCCCAAGTCTCCCGATAAAAATTATACCTCACTTGTGTGGGTAGGCCTAGCGGCCGCGACAGGAGACGCCCCAAAATACAACGTGGACACATCCCATTTTTTTAAAGAAAACAGAGCTGTTTTTTGCAAAGTGCCTACCTGTAGATTTTGGCCTCTAGCTCAGCCGGCACCTAGGGAAACCTACCAAACCTGTGCATTTATGAAAATTAGAGACCTAGGGGAATCCAAAATGGGGTGACTTGTGGGGATCTGACCAGGTTCTGTTACCCAGAATCCTTTGCAAACCTCAAAATGTGGCTAAAAAAACACATGTTCCTCATATTTCTGTGGCAGAAAGTTCTAGAATCTGAGAGGAGCCACAAATTTCCTTCCACCCAGCGTTCCCCCAAGTCTCCTGAGAAAAATGATACCTCACTTGTGTGGGTAGGCCTAGCGCCCGCGACAGGAAACGCCCCAAAGCGCAACGTGGACACATCCAATTTTTTGAAAGAAAACAGAGGTGTTTTTTGCGAAGTGTCTACCTGTAGATTTTGTCCTCTAGCTCAGCCGGCACCTAGGGAAACCTACCAAACCTGTGTATTTCTGAAAAACTAGAGACCTAGGGGAATCCACGATGGGGTGACTTGTGTGGCTCGGACCAGGTTCTGTTACCCAGAATCCTTTGGAAACCTCAAAATTTGGCTAAAAAAACACATGTTCCTAACATTTCTGTGGCAGAAAGTTCTGGAATTTGAGAGGAGCCACAAATTTCCTTCCACACAGCGTTCCCCCAAGTCTCCCGAGAAAAATGATACCTCACTTGTGTGGGTAGGCCTAGCGCCCGCGACAGGAAACGCCCCAAAGCGCAACGTGGACACATCCAATTTTTTGAAAGAAAACAGAGGTGTTTTTTGCAAAGTGTCTACCTGTAGATTTTGTCCTCTAGCTCAGCCGGCACCTAGGGAAACCTACCAAACCTGTGCATTTCTGAAAACTAGAGACCTAGGGGAATCCAAGATGGGGTGACTTGTGTGGCTCGGACCAGGTTCTTTTACCCAGAATCCTTTGCAAACCTCAAAATTTGGCTAACAAAACACATGTTCCTCACATTTCTGTGGCTGAAAGTTCTGGAATCTGAGAGGAGCCACAAATTTCCTTCCACACAGCGTTCCTCCAAGTCTCCCTATAAAAATGATACCTCACTTGTGTGGGTAGGCCTAGCGCCCGCGACAGGAAACGCCCCAAAACGCAACGTGGACACATCCAATTTTTTAAAGAAAACAGAGGTTTTTTTTGCAAAGTGCCTACCTGTAGATTTTGGCCTCTAGCTCAGCCGGCACCTAGGGAAACCTACCAAACCTGTGCATTTCTGAAAAAATAGAGACCTAGGGGAATCCACGATGGGGTGACTTGTGTGGCTCGGACCAGGTTCTGTTACCCAGAATCCTTTGGAAACCTCAAAATTTGGCTAAAAAAACACATGTTCCTAACATTTCTGTGGCAGAAAGTTCTGGAATTTGAGAGGAGCCACAAATTTCCTTCCACACAGCGTTCCCCCAAGTCTCCCGAGAAAAATTATACCTCACTTGTGTGGGTAGGCCTAGCGCCCGCGACAGGAAACGCCCCAAAGCGCAACGTGGACACATCCAATTTTTTGAAAGAAAACAGAGGTGTTTTTTGCAAAGTGTCTAACTGTAGATTGTGTCCTCTAGCTCAGCCGGCACCTAGGGAAACCTACCAAACCTGTGCATTTCTGAAAACTAGAGACATAGGGGAATCCAAGATGGGGTGATTTGTGTGGCTCGGACCAGGTTCTGTTACCCAGAATCCTTTGCAAACCTCAAAATTTGGCTAACAAAACACATGTTCCTCACATTTCTGTGGCTGAAAGTTCTGGAATCTGAGAGGAGCCACAAATTTCCTTCCACACAGCGTTCCCCCAAGTCTCCCGATAAAAATGATACCTCACTTGTGTGGGTAGGCCCAGCGCCCGCGACAGGATACGCCCCAAAGCGCAACGTGGACACATCCAATTTTTTGAAAGAAAACAAAGGTGTTTTTTGCAAAGTGTCTACCTGTAGATTTTGTCATCTAGCTCAGCCGGCAACTAGGGAAACCTACCAAACCTGTCCATTTCTAAAACTAGAGACATAGGGGAATCCAAGATGGGGTGACTTGTGTGGCTCGGACCAGGTTCTGTTACCCAGAATCCTTTGCAAACATCAAAATTTGGCTAAAAAAACACATGTTCCTCACATTTCTGTTGCTGAAAGTTCTGGAATCTGAGAGGAGCCACAAATTTCCTTCCACACAGCGCTCCCCCAAGTCTCCCGATAAAAATGGTACCTCACTTGTGTGGGTAGGCCTAGCGCCCGCGACAGGATATACCCCACAACACAACGTGGACACATCACAGAAAACAGAGCTGTTTTTAGCAAAGTGCCTACCTGTAGATTTTGGCCTCTAGCTCAGCCGGCACCTAGGGAAACCTACCAAACCTGTGCATTTTTTAAAACAAGAGACCGAGTGGAATCCAAGATGGGGTGACTTGTGGGGCTCTGACCAGGTTCTGTTACCCAGAATCCTTTGCAAACCTCAAATTTTGGCTAAAAAAACACATTTTCGTCACATTTCGGTGACAGAAAGTTCTGGAATCTGAGAGGAGCCACAAATTTCCTTCCACCCAGCGTTCCCCCAAGTCTCCTGATAAAAATGATACCTCACTTGTGTGGGTAGGCCTAGCGCCCGCGACAGGAAACGCCCCAAAGCGCAACGTGGACACATCCAATTTTTTGAAAGAAAACAGAGGTGTTTTTTGCGAAGTGTCTACCTGTAGATTTTGTCCTCTAGCTCAGCCGGCACCTAGGGAAACCTACCAAACCTGTGCATTTCTGAAAAACTAGAGACCTAGGGGAATCCACGATGGGGTGACTTGTGTGGCTCGGACCAGTTTCTGTTACCCAGAATCCTTTGGAAACCTCAAAATTTGGCTAAAAAAACACATGTTCCTAACATTTCTGTGGCAGAAAGTTCTGGAATTTGAGAGGAGCCACAAATTTCCTTCCACCTAGCGTTCCCCCAAGTCTCCCGAGAAAAATTATACCTCACTTGTGTGGGTAGGCCTAGCGCCCGCGACAGGAAACGCCCCAAAGCGCAACGTGGACACATCCAATTTTTTGAAAGAAAACAGAGGTGTTTTTTGCAAAGTGTCTACCTGTAGATTTTGTCCTCTAGCTCAGCCGGCACCTAGGGAAACCTACCAAACCTGTGCATTTCTGAAAACTAGAGACCTAGGGGAATCCAAGATAGGGTGATTTGTGTGGCTCGGACCAGGTTCTGTTACCCAGAATCCTTTGCAAACCTCAAAATTTGGCTAACAAAACACATGTTCCTCACATTTCTGTGGCTGAAAGTTCTGGAATCTGAGAGGAGCCACAAATTTCCTTCCACACAGCGTTCCTCCAAGTCTCCCGATAAAAATTATACCTCACTTGTGTGGGTAGGCCTAGCGCCCGCGACGGGAAATGCCCCAAAACGCAACGTGGACACATCCAAATTTTTTAAAGAAAACAGAGTTTTTTTTTTCAAACTGCCTACCTGTAGATTTTGGCCACTACCTCAGCCGGCACCTAGGGAAACCTACCAAACCTGTGCATTTCTGAAAACTAGAGACCTAGGGGAATCCAAGATGGGGTGATTTGTGTGGCTCGGACCAGGTTCTGTTACCCAGAAACCTTTGGAAACCTCAAAATTTGGCTAAATAAACACATGTTCCTCACATTTCTGTGGCAGAAAGTTCTGGAATCTGAGAGGAGCCACAAATTTCCTTCCACCCAGCGTTCCCCCAAGTCTCCCGATAAAAATGATACCTCACTTGTGTGGGTAGGCCTAGCGCCCGCGACAGGAAACGCCCCAAAGCGCAACGTGGACACATCCAAATTTTTTAAAGAAAACAGAGGTGTTTTTTGCAAAGTGCCTACCTGTAGATTTGGGCCTCTAGCTCAGCCGGCACCTAGGGAAACCTACCAAACCAGTGCATTTCTGAAAACTAGAGACCTAGGGGAATCCAAGATAGGGTGACTTGTGTGGCTCGGACCAGGTTCTGTTACCCAGAATCCTTTGCAAACCTCAAAATTTTGCTAAAAAAACACATGTTCCTCACATTTCTGTGGCAGAAAGTTCTGGAATATGAGAGGAGCCACAAATTTCCTTCCACCGAGCGTTCCCCCAAGTCTCCCGATAAAAATGATACCTCACTTGTGTGGGTAGGCCTAGCGCCCGCGACAGGAAACGCCCCAAAGCGCAACGTGGACACATCCAATTTTTTGAAAGAAAACATAGGTGTTTTTTGCAAAGTGTCTACCTGTAGATTTTGTCCTCTAGCTCAGCCGGCAACTAGGGAAACCTACCAAACCTGTGCATTTCTAAAACTAGAGACCTAGGGAAATACAAGATGGGGTGACTTGTGTTGCTCGGACTTGTTTCTGTTACCCAGAATCCTTTGCAAACCTCAAAATTTGGCTAAAAAAACACATGTTCCTCACATTTCTGTGGCTGAAAGTTCTGGAATCTGAGAGGAGCCACAAATTTCCTTCCACACAGTGTTTCTCCAAGTCTCCCGAAAAAAATGATACCTCACTTGTGTGGGTAGGCCTAGCGCCCACGACAAGAAACGCCCCAAAGCGCAACGTGGACATATCAAAACTTTTTAAAGAAAACAGAGGTGTTTTTTGCAAAGTGCCTACCTGTAGATTTTGGCCTCTAGCTCAGCCGGCACCTAGGGAAACCTACCAAACCTGTGCATTTCTGAAAACTAGAGACCTAGGGGAATAGAAGATGGGGTGACTTGTGTGGCTCGGACCAGGTTCTGTTACCCAGAATCCTTTGGAAACCTCAAAATTTGGCTTAAAAAACACATGTTCCTAACATTTCTGTGGCAGAAAGTTCTGGAATTTGAGAGGAGCCACAAATTTCCTTCCACACAGCGTTCCCCCAAGTCTCCCGAGAAAAATTATACCTCACTTGTGTGGGTAGGCCTAGCGCCCGCGACAGGAAACGCCCCAAAGCGCAACGTGGACACATCCAATTTTTTGAAAGAAAACAGAGGTGTTTTTTGCAAAGTGTCTACCTGTAGATTTTGTCCTCTAGCTCAGCCGGCACCTAGGGAAACCTACCAAACCTGTGCATTTCTGAAAACTAGAGACCTAGGGGAATCCAAGATGGGGTGATTTGTGTGGCTCGGACCAGGTTCTGTTACCCAGAATCCTTTGCAAACCTCAAAATTTGGCTAACAAAACAAATGTTCCTCACATTTCTGTGGCTGAAAGTTCTGGAATCTGAGAGGAGCCACAAATTTCCTTCCACACAGCGTTCCTCCAAGTCTCCCGATAAAAATTATACCTCACTTGTGTGGGTAGGCCTAGCGCCCGCGACAGGAAACGCCCCAAAACGCAACGTGGACACATCCAAATTTTTTAAAGAAAACAGAGGTTTTTTTTGCAAACTGCCTACCTGTAGATTTTGGCCTCTAGCTCAGCCGGCACCTAGGGAAACCTACCAAACCTGTGCATTTCTGAAAACTAGAGACCTAGGGGAATCCAAGATGGGGTGATTTGTGTGGCTCGGACCAGGTTCTGTTACCCAGAATCCTTTGGAAACCTCAAAATTTGGCAAAAAAAACACATGTTCCTCACATTTCTGTGGCAGAAAGTTCTGGAATCTGAGAGGAGCCACAAATTTCCTTCCACCCAGCGTTCCCCCAAGTCTCCCGAGAAAACTTATACCTCACTTGTGTGGGTAGGCCTAGCGCCCGCGACAGGAAACGCCCCAAAGCGCAACGTGGACACATCCAAATTTTTGAAAGAAAACAGAGGTGTTTTTTGCAAAGTGCCTACCTGTAGATTTTGGCCTCTAGCTCAGCCGGCACCTAGGGAAACCTACCAAACCTGTGCATTTCTGAAAACTAGAGACCTAGGGGAATCCAAGATGGGGTGACTTGTGGGGCTCGGACTAGGTTCTGTTACCCAGAATCCTTTGCAAACCTCAAAATTTGGCTAAAAAAACACATGTTCCTCACATTTATGTGGCAGAAAGTTCTGGAATCTGAGAGGAGCCACAAATTTCCTTCCACCCAGCGTTCCCCCAAGTCTCCCGATAAAAATTATACCTCACTTGTGTGGGTAGGCCCAGCGCCCGCGACAGGATACGCCCCAAAGCGCAACGTGGACACATCCAATTTTTTGAAAGAAAACAAAGGTGTTTTTTGCAAAGTGTCTACCTGTAGATTTTGTCCTCTAGCTCAGCCGGCAACTAGGGAAACCTACCAAACCTGTGCATTTCTAAAACTAGAGACATAGGGGAATCCAAGATGGGGTGACTTGTGTGGCTCGGACCAGGTTCTGTTACCCAGAATCCTTTGCAAACATCAAAATTTGGCTAAAAAAACACATGTTCCTCACATTTCTGTTGCTGAAAGTTCTGGAATCTGAGAGGAGCCACAAATTTCCTTCCACACAGCACTCCCCCAAGTCTCCCGATAAAAATTATACCTCACTTGTGTGGGTAGGCCTAGCGCCCGCGACAGGATATACCCCACAACACAACGTGGACACATCAAAGAAAACAGAGCTGTTTTTAGCAAAGTGCCTACCTGTAGATTTTGGCCTCTAGCTCAGCCGGCACCTAGGGAAACCTACCAAACCTGTGCATTTTTTAAAACAAGAGACCGAGAGGAATCCAAGATGGGGTGACTTGTGGGGCTCTGACCAGGTTCTGTTACCCAGAATCCTTTGCAAACCTCAAATTTTGGCTAAAAAAACACATTTTCGTCACATTTCGGTGACAGAAAGTTCTGGAATCTGAGAGGAGCCACAAATTTCCTTCCACCCAGCGTTCCCCCAAGTCACCCGATAAAAATTATACCTCACTTGTGTGGGTAGGCCTAGCGGCCGCGACAGGAGACGCCCCAAAACACAAAGTGGACACATCCCATTTTTTGAAAGAAAACAGAGCTGTTTTTTGCAAAGTGCCTACCTGTAGATTTTGGCCTCTAGCTCAGCCGGCACCTAGGGAAACCTACCAAACCTGTGCATTTATGAAAATTAGAGACCTAGGGGAATCCAAGATGGGGTGACTTGTGGGGCTCTGACCAGGTTCTGTTACCCAGAATCCTTTGCAAACCTCAAAATGTGGCTAAAAAAACACATGTTCCTCATATTTCTGTGGCAGAAAGTTCTAGAATCTGAGAGGAGCCACAAATTTCCTTCCACCCAGCGTTCCCCCAAGTCTCCTGATAAAAATGATACCTCACTTGTGTGGGTAGGCCTAGCGCCCGCGACAGGAAACGCCCCAAAGCGCAACTTGGACACATCCAATTTTTTGAAAGAAAACAGAGGTGTTTTTTGCGAAGTGTCTACCTGTAGATTTTGTCCTCTAGCTCAGCCGGCACCTAGGGAAACCTACCAAACCTGTGCATTTCTGAAAAACTAGAGACCTAGGGGAATCCACGATGGGGTGACTTGTGTGGCTCGGACCAGGTTCTGTTACCCAGAATCCTTTGGAAACCTCAAAATTTGGCTAAAAAAACACATGTTCATAACATTTCTGTGGCAGAAAGTTCTGGAATTTGAGAGGAGCCACAAATTTCCTTCCACCTAGCGTTCCCTCAAGTCTCCCGATAAAAATGATACCTCACTTGTGTGGGTAGGCCTAGCGCCCGCGACAGGAAACGCCCCAAAGCGCAACGTGGACACATCCAATTTTTTGAAAGAAAACATAGGTGTTTTTTGCAAAGTGTCTACCTGTAGATTTTGTCCTCTAGCTCAGCCGGCACCTAGGGAAACCTACCAAACCTGTGCATTTCTGAAACAATAGAGACCTAGGGGAATCCATGATGGGGTGACTTGTGTGGCTCGGACCAGGTTCTGTTACCCAGAATCCTTTGGAAACCTCAAAATTTGGCTAAAAAAACACATGTTCCTAACATTTCTGTGGCAGAAAGTTCTGGAATTTGAGAGGAGCCACAAATTTCCTTCCACACAGCGTTCCCCCAAGTCTCCCGAGAAAATTTTTACCTCACTTGTGTGGGTAGGCCTAGCGCCCGCGACAGGAAACGCCCCAAAGCGCAACGTGGACACATCCAATTTTTTGAAAGAAAACAGAGGTGTTTTTTGCAAAGTGTCTACCTGTAGATTTTGTCCTCTAGCTCAGCCGGCACCTAGGGAAACCTACCAAACCTGTGCATTTCTGAAAACTAGAGACCTAGGGGAATCCAAGATGGGGTGACTTGTGTGGCTCGGACCAGGTTCTTTTACCCAGAATCCTTTGCAAACCTCAAAATTTGGCTAACAAAACACATGTTCCTCACATTTCTGTGGCTGAAAGTTCTGGAATCTGAGAGGAGCCACAAATTTCCTTCCACACAGCGTTCCTCCAAGTCTCCCGATAAAAATGATACCTCACTTGTGTGGGTAGGCCTAGCGCCCGCGACAGGAAACGCCCCAAAACGCAACGTGGACACATCCAATTTTTTAAAGAAAACAGAGTTTTTTTGTGCAAAGTGCCTACCTGTAGATTTTGGCCTCTAGCTCAGCCGGCACCTAGGGAAACCTACCAAACCTGTGCATTTCTGAAAACTAGAGACCTAGGGGAATCCAAGATGGGTTGACTTGTGTGGCTCAGACCAGGTTCTGTTACCCAGAATCCTTTGGAAACCTCAAGATTTGGCTAAAAAAACACGTTCCTCATATTTCAGTGGCAGAAAGTTCTGGAATCTGAGAGGAGCCACAAATTTCCTTCTAACCAGCGTTCCCCCAAGTCTCCCGATAAAAATGATACCTCACTTGTGTGGGTAGGCCTAGCGCCCGCGACAGGAAACGCCCCAAAGCGCAACGTGGACACATCCAATTTTTTGAAAGAAAACAGAGGTGTTTTTTGCAAAGTGTCTATCTGTAGATTTTGTCCTCTAGCTCAGCCGGCACCTAGGGAAACCTACCAAACCTGTGCATTTCTGAAAAAATAGAGACCTAGGGGAATCCACGATGGGGTGACTTGTGTGGCTCGGACCAGGTTCTGTTACCCAGAATCCTTTGGAAACCTCAAAATTTGGCTAAAAAAACACATGTTCCTAACATTTCTGTGGCAGAAAGTTCTGGAATTTGAGAGGAGCCACAAATTTCCTTCCACACAGCGTTCCCCCAAGTCTCCCGAGAAAAATTATACCTCACTTGTGTGGGTAGGCCTAGCGCCCGCGACAGGAAACGCCCCAAAGCGCAACGTGGACACATCCAATTTTTTGAAAGAAAACAGAGGTGTTTTTTGCAAAGTGTCTACCTGTAGATTTTGTCCTCTAGCTCAGCCGGCACCTAGGGAAACCTACCAAACCTGTGCATTTCTGAAAACTAGAGACCTAGGGGAATCCAAGATGGGGTGATTTGTGTGGCTCGGACCAGGTTCTGTTACCCAGAATCCTTTGGAAACCTCAAAATTTGGCAAAAAAACACATGTTCCTCACAGTTCTGTGGCAGAAAGTTCTGGAATCTGAGAGGAGCCACAAATTTCCTTCCACCCAGCGTTCCCCCAAGTCTCCCGAGAAAAATGATACCTCACTTGTGTGGGTAGGCCTAGCGCCCGCGACAGGAAACACCCCAAAGCGCAACGTGGACACATCCACATTTTTTAAAGAAAACAGAGGTGTTTTTTGCAAAGTGCCTACCTGTAGATTTTGGCCTCTAGCTCAGCCGGCACCTAGGGAAACCTACCAAACCTGTGCATTTCTGAAAACTAGAGACCTAGGGGAATCCAAGATGGGGTGACTTGTGGGGCTCGGACTAGGTTCTGTTACCCAGAATCCTTTGCAAACCTCAAAATTTGGCTAAAAAAACACATGTTCCTCACATTTATGTGGCAGAAAGTTCTGGAATCTGAGAGGAGCCACAAATTTCCTTCCACCCAGCGTTCCCCCAAGTCTCCCGATAAAAATGATACCTCACTTGTGTGGGTAGGCCCAGCGCCCGCGACAGGATACGCCCCAAAGCGCAACGTGGACACATCCAATTTTTTGAAAGAAAACAAAGGTGTTTTTTGCAAAGTGTCTACCTGTAGATTTTGGCCTCTAGCTCAGCCGGCACCTAGGGAAACCTACCAAACCTGTGCATTTCTGAAAACTAGAGACCTAGGGGAATCCAAGATGGGGTGACTTGTGTGGCTCGGACCAGGTTCTTTTACCCAGAATCCTTTGCAAACCTCAAAATTTGGCTAACAAAACACATGTTCCTCACATTTCTGTGGCTGAAAGTTCTGGAATCTGAGAGGAGCCACAAATTTCCTTCCACACAGCGTTCCTCCAAGTCTCCCTATAAAAATGATACCTCACTTGTGTGGGTAGGCCTAGCGCCCGCGACAGGAAACGCCCCAAAACGCAACGTGGACACATCCAATTTTTTAAAGAAAACAGAGGTTTTTTTTGCAAAGTGCCTACCTGTAGATTTTGGCCTCTAGCTCAGCCGGCACCTAGGGAAACCTACCAAACCTGTGCATTTCTGAAAAAATAGAGACCTAGGGGAATCCACGATGGGGTGACTTGTGTGGCTCGGACCAGGTTCTGATACCCAGAATCCTTTGGAAACCTCAAAATTTGGCTAAAAAAACACATGTTCCTAACATTTCTGTGGCAGAAAGTTCTGGAATTTGAGAGAAGCCACAAATTTCCTTCCACACAGCGTTCCCCCAAGTCTCCCGAGAAAAATTATACCTCACTTGTGTGGGTAGGCCTAGCGCCCGCGACAGGAAACGCCCCAAAGCGCAACGTGGACACATCCAATTTTTTGAAAGAAAACAGAGGTGTTTTTTGCAAAGTGTCTAACTGTAGATTGTGTCCTCTAGCTCAGCCGGCACCTAGGGAAACCTACCAAACCTGTGCATTTCTGAAAACTAGAGACATAGGGGAATCCAAGATGGGGTGATTTGTGTGGCTCGGACCAGGTTCTGTTACCCAGAATCCTTTGCAAACCTCAAAATTTGGCTAACAAAACACATGTTCCTCACATTTCTGTGGCTGAAAGTTCTGGAATCTGAGAGGAGCCACAAATTTCCTTCCACACAGCGTTCCCCCAAGTCTCCCGATAAAAATGATACCTCACTTGTGTGGGTAGGCCCAGCGCCCGCGACAGGATACGCCCCAAAGCGCAACGTGGACACATCCAATTTTTTGAAAGAAAACAAAGGTGTTTTTTGCAAAGTGTCTACCTGTAGATTTTGTCCTCTAGCTCAGCCGGCAACTAGGGAAACCTACCAAACCTGTCCATTTCTAAAACTAGAGACATAGGGGAATCCAAGATGGGGTGACTTGTGTGGCTCGGACCAGGTTCTGTTACCCAGAATCCTTTGCAAACATCAAAATTTGGCTAAAAAAACACATGTTCCTCACATTTCTGATGCTGAAAGTTCTGGAATCTGAGAGGAGCCACAAATTTCCTTCCACACAGCGCTCCCCCAAGTCTCCCGATAAAAATGATACCTCACTTGTGTGGGTAGGCCCAGCGCCCGCGACAGGATACGCCCCAAAGCGCAACGTGGACACATCCAATTTTTTGAAAGAAAACAGAGGTGTTTTTTGCAAAGTGCCTACCTGTAGATTTTGGCCTCTAGCTCAGCCGGCACCTAGGGAAACCTACCAAACCTGTGCATTTCTGAAAACTAGAGACCTAGGGGAATAGAAGATGGGGAGACTTGTGTGGCTCGGACCAGGTTCTGTTACCCAGAATCCTTTGGAAACCTCAAAATTTGGCTTAAAAAACACATGTTCCTAACATTTCTGTGGCAGAAAGTTCTGGAATTTGAGAGGAGCCACAAATTTCCTTCCACACAGCGTTCCCCCAAGTCTCCCGAGAAAAATGATACCTCACTTGTGTGGGTAGGCCTAGCGCCCGCGACAGGAAACGCCCCAAAGCGCAACGTGGACACATCCAATTTTTTGAAAGAAAACAGAGGTGTTTTTTGCAAAGTGTCTAACTGTAGATTGTGTCGTCTAGCTCAGCCGGCACCTAGGGAAACCTACCAAACCTGTGCATTTCTGAAAACTAGAGACATAGGGGAATCCAAGATGGGGTGATTTGTGTGGCTCGGACCAGGTTCTGTTACCCAGAATCCTTTGCAAACCTCAAAATGTGGCTAACAAAACACATGTTCCTCACATTTCTGTGGCTGAAAGTTCTGGAATCTGAGAGGAGCCACAAATTTCCTTCCACACAGCGTTCCCCCAAGTCTCCCGATAAAAATGATACCTCACTTGTGTGGGTAGGCCCAGCGCCCGCGACAGGATACGCCCCAAAGCGCAACGTGGACACATCCAATTTTTTGAAAGAAAACAAAGGTGTTTTTTGCAAAGTGTCTACCTGTAGATTTTGTCCTCTAGCTCAGCCGGCAACTAGGGAAACCTACCAAACCTGTCCATTTCTAAAACTAGAGACATAGGGGAATCCAAGATGGGGTGACTTGTGTGGCTCGGACCAGGTTCTGTTACCCAGAATCCTTTGCAAACATCAAAATTTGGCTAAAAAAACACATGTTCCTCACATTTCTGTTGCTGAAAGTTCTGGAATCTGAGAGGAGCCACAAATTTCCTTCCACACAGCGCTCCCCCAAGTCTCCCGATAAAAATGGTACCTCACTTGTGTGGGTAGGCCTAGCGCCCGCGACAGGATATACCCCACAACACAACGTGGACACATCACAGAAAACAGAGCTGTTTTTAGCAAAGTGCCTACCTGTAGATTTTGGCCTCTAGCTCAGCCGGCACCTAGGGAAACCTACCAAACCTGTGCATTTTTTAAAACAAGAGACCGAGGGGAATCC
Organism: Pleurodeles waltl; assembly: GCF_031143425.1. NCBI lineage: Eukaryota > Metazoa > Chordata > Amphibia > Caudata > Salamandridae > Pleurodeles > Pleurodeles waltl. The sequence goes on from NC_090439.1 coordinate 35,396,896, forward strand.
AAGATGGGGTGACTTGTGGGGCTCTGACCAGGTTCTGTTACCCAGAATCCTTTGCAAACCTCAAATTTTGGCTAAAAAAACACATTTTCGTCACATTTCGGTGACAGAAAGTTCTGGAATCTGAGAGGAGCCACAAATTTCCTTCCACCCAGCGTTCCCCCAAGTCTCCCGATAAAAATTATACCTCACTTGTGTGGGTAGGCCTAGCGGCCGCGACAGGAGACACCCCAAAACACAACGTGGACACATCCCATTTTTTGAAAGAAAACAGAGCTGTTTTTTGCAAAGTGCCTACCTGTAGATTTTGGCCTCTAGCTCAGCCGGCACCTAGGGAAACCTACCAAACCTGTGCATTTATGAAAATTAGAGACCTAGGGGAATCCAAGATGGGGTGACTTGTGGGGCTCTGACCAGGTTCTGTTACCCAGAATCCTTTGCAAACCTCAAAATGTGGCAAAAAAAACACATGTTCCTCATATTTCTGTGGCAGAAAGTTCTAGAATCTGAGAGGAGCCACAAATTTCCTTCCACCCAGCGTTCCCCCAAGTCTCCTGATAAAAATGATACCTCACTTGTGTGGGTAGGCCTAGCGCCCGCGACAGGAAACGCCCCAAAGCGCAACGTGGACACATCCAATTTTTTGAAAGAAAACAGAGGTGTTTTTTGCGAAGTGTCTACCTGTAGATTTTGTCCTCTAGCTCAGCCGGCACCTAGGGAAACCTACCAAACCTGTGCATTTCTGAAAAACTAGAGACCTAGGGGAATCCACGATGGGGTGACTTGTGTGGCTCGGACCAGTTTCTGTTACCCAGAATCCTTTGGAAACCTCAAAATTTGGCTAAAAAAACACATGTTCCTAATATTTCTGTGGCAGAAAGTTCTGGAATTTGAGAGGAGCCACAAATTTCCTTCCACCTAGCGTTCCCCCAAGTCTCCCGAGAAAAATTATACCTCACTTGTGTGGGTAGGCCTAGCGCCCGCGACAGGAAACTCCCCAAAGCGCAACGTGGACACATCCAATTTTTTGAAAGAAAACAGAGGTGTTTTTTGCAAAGTGTCTACCTGTAGATTTTGTCCTCTAGCTCAGCCGGCACCTAGGGAAACCTACCAAACCTGTGCATTTCTGAAAACTAGAGACCTAGGGGAATCCAAGATGGGGTGACTTGTGTGGCTCGGACCAGGTTCTTTTACCCAGAATCCTTTGCAAACCTCAAAATTTGGCTAACAAAACACATGTTCCTCACATTTCTGTGGCTGAAAGTTCTGGAATCTGAGAGGAGCCACAAATTTCCTTCCACACAGCGTTCCTCCAAGTCTCCCGATAAAAATGATACCTCACTTGTGTGGGTAGGCCTAGCGCCCGCGACAGGAAACGCCCCAAAACGCAACGTGGACACATCCAATTTTTTAAAGAAAACAGAGTTTTTTTGTGCAAAGTGCCTACCTGTAGATTTTGGCCTCTAGCTCAGCCGGCACCTAGGGAAACCTACCAAACCTGTGCATTTCTGAAAACTAGAGACCTAGGGGAATCCAAGATGGGGTGACTTGTGTGGCTCAGACCAGGTTCTGTTACCCAGAATCCTTTGGAAACCTCAAAATTTGGCTAAAAAAACACATGTTCCTCATATTTCTGTGGAAGAAAGTTCTGGAATCTGAGAGGAGCCACAAATTTCCTTCCAACCAGCGTTCCCCCAAGTCTCCCGATAAAAATGATACCTCACTTGTGTGGGTAGGCCTAGCGCCCGCGACAGGAAACGCCCCAAAGCGCAACGTGGACACATCCAATTTTTTGAAAGAAAACAGAGGTGTTTTTTGCAAAGTGTCTACCTGTAGATTTTGTCCTCTAGCTCAGCCGGCACCTAGGGAAACCTACCAAACCTGTGCATTTCTGAAAACTAGAGACCTAGGGGAATCCAAGATGGGGTGATTTGTGTGGCTCGGACCAGGTTCTGTTACCCAGAATCCTTTGCAAACCTCAAAATTTGGCTAACAAAACACATGTTCCTCACATTTCTGTGGCTGAAAGTTCTGGAATCTGAGAGGAGCCACAAATTTCCTTCCACACAGCGTTCCTCCAAGTCTCCCGATAAAAATTATACCTCACTTGTGTGGGTAGGCCTAGCGCCCGCGACAGGAAACGCCCCAAAACGCAACGTGGACACATCCAAATTTTTTAAAGAAAACAGAGTTTTTTTTTGCAAAGTGCCTACCTGTAGATTTTGGCCTCTACCTCAGCCGGCACCTAGGGAAACCTACCAAACCTGTGCATTTCTGAAAACTAGAGACCTAGGGGAATCCAAGATGGGGTGATTTGTGTGGCTCGGACCAGGTTCTGTTACCCAGAATCCTTTGGAAACCTCAAAATTTGGCAAAAAAACACATGTTCCTCACAGTTCTGTGGCAGAAAGTTCTGGAATCTGAGAGGAGCCACAAATTTCCTTCCACCCAGCGTTCCCCCAAGTCTCCCGAGAAAAATGATACCTCACTTGTGTGGGTAGGCCTAGCGCCCGCGACAGGAAACACCCCAAAGCGCAACGTGGACACATCCACATTTTTGAAAGAAAACAGAGGTGTTTTTTGCAAAGTGCCTACCTGTAGATTTTGGCCTCTAGCTCAGCCGGCACCTAGGGAAACCTACCAAACCTGTGCATTTCTGAAAACTAGAGACCTAGGGGAATCCAAGATGGGGTGACTTGTGGGGCTCGGACTAGGTTCTGTTACCCAGAATCCTTTGCAAACCTAAAAATTTGGCTAAAAAAACACATGTTCCTCACATTTATGTGGCAGAAAGTTCTGGAATCTGAGAGGAACCACAAATTTCCTTCCACCCAGCGTTCCCCCAAGTCTCCCGATAAAAATGATACCTCACTTGTGTGGGTAGGCCCAGCGCCTGCGACAGGATACGCCCCAAAGCGCAACGTGGACACATCCAATTTTTTGAAAGAAAACAAAGGTGTTTTTTGCAAAGTGTCTACCTGTAGATTTTGTCCTCTAGCTCAGCCGGCAACTAGGGAAACCTACCAAACCTGTCCATTTCTAAAACTAGAGACATAGGGGAATCCAAGATGGGGTGACTTGTGTGGCTCGGACCAGGTTCTGTTACCCAGAATCCTTTGCAAACATCAAAATTTGGCTAAAAAAACACATGTTCCTCACATTTCTGATGCTGAAAGTTCTGGAATCTGAGAGGAGCCACAAATTTCCTTCCACACAGCGCTCCCCCAAGTCTCCCGATAAAAATGGTACCTCACTTGTGTGGGTAGGCCTAGCGCCCGCGACAGGATATACCCCACAACACAACGTGGACACATCACAGAAAACAGAGCTGTTTTTAACAAATTGCCTACCTGTAGATTTTGGCCTCTAGCTCAGCCGGCACCTAGGGAAACCTACCAAACCTGTGCATTTTTAAAAACAAGAGACCGAGGAGAATCCAAGATGGGGTGACTTGTGGGGCTCTGACCAGGTTCTGTTACCCAGAATCCTTTGCAAACCTCAAACTTTGGCTAAAAAAACACATTTTCGTCACATTTCGGTGACAGAAAGTTCTGGAATCTGAGAGGAGCCACAAATTTCCTTCCACCCAGCGTTCCCCCAAGTCTCCCGATAAAAATTATACCTCACTTGTGTGGGTAGGCCTAGCGGCCGCGACAGGAGACGCCCCAAAACACAACGTGGACACATCCCATTTTTTGAAAGAAAACAGAGCTGTTTTTTGCAAAGTGCCTACCTGTAGATTTTGGCCTCTAGCTCAGCCGGCACCTAGGGAAACCTACCAAACCTGTGCATTTATGAAAATTAGAGACCTAGGGGAATCCAAAATGGGGTGACTTGTGGGGCTCTGACCAGGTTCTGTTACCCAGAATCCTTTGCAAACCTCAAAATGTGGCTAAAAAAACACATGTTCCTCATATTTCTGTGGCAGAAAGTTCTAGAATCTGAGAGGAGCCACAAATTTCCTTCCACCCAGCGTTCCCCCAAGTCTCCTGATAAAAATGATACCTCACTTGTGTGGGTAGGCCTAGCGCCCGCCACAGGAAACGCCCCAAAGCGCAACGTGGACACATCCAATTTTTTTAAAGAAAACAGAGGTGTTTTTTGCGAAGTGTCTACCTGTAGATTTTGTCCTCTAGTTCAGCCGGCACCTAGGGAAACCTTCCAAACCTGTGCATTTCTGAAAAACTAGAGACCTAGGGGAATCCACGATGGGGTGACTTGTGTGGCTCGGACCAGGTTCTGTTACCCAGAATCCTTTGGAAACCTCAAAATTTGGCTAAAAAAACACATGTTCCTAACATTTCTGTGGCAGAAAGTTCTGGAATTTGAGAGGAGCCACAAATTTCCTTCCACCCAGCGTTCCCCCAAGTCTCCCGATAAAAATTATACCTCACTTGTGTGGGTAGGCCTAGCGGCCGCGACAGGAGACGCCCCAAAATACAACGTGGACACATCCCATTTTTTTAAAGAAAACAGAGCTGTTTTTTGCAAAGTGCCTACCTGTAGATTTTGGCCTCTAGCTCAGCCGGCACCTAGGGAAACCTACCAAACCTGTGCATTTATGAAAATTAGAGACCTAGGGGAATCCAAAATGGGGTGACTTGTGGGGATCTGACCAGGTTCTGTTACCCAGAATCCTTTGCAAACCTCAAAATGTGGCTAAAAAAACACATGTTCCTCATATTTCTGTGGCAGAAAGTTCTAGAATCTGAGAGGAGCCACAAATTTCCTTCCACCCAGCGTTCCCCCAAGTCTCCTGAGAAAAATGATACCTCACTTGTGTGGGTAGGCCTAGCGCCCGCGACAGGAAACGCCCCAAAGCGCAACGTGGACACATCCAATTTTTTGAAAGAAAACAGAGGTGTTTTTTGCGAAGTGTCTACCTGTAGATTTTGTCCTCTAGCTCAGCCGGCACCTAGGGAAACCTACCAAACCTGTGTATTTCTGAAAAACTAGAGACCTAGGGGAATCCACGATGGGGTGACTTGTGTGGCTCGGACCAGGTTCTGTTACCCAGAATCCTTTGGAAACCTCAAAATTTGGCTAAAAAAACACATGTTCCTAACATTTCTGTGGCAGAAAGTTCTGGAATTTGAGAGGAGCCACAAATTTCCTTCCACACAGCGTTCCCCCAAGTCTCCCGAGAAAAATGATACCTCACTTGTGTGGGTAGGCCTAGCGCCCGCGACAGGAAACGCCCCAAAGCGCAACGTGGACACATCCAATTTTTTGAAAGAAAACAGAGGTGTTTTTTGCAAAGTGTCTACCTGTAGATTTTGTCCTCTAGCTCAGCCGGCACCTAGGGAAACCTACCAAACCTGTGCATTTCTGAAAACTAGAGACCTAGGGGAATCCAAGATGGGGTGACTTGTGTGGCTCGGACCAGGTTCTTTTACCCAGAATCCTTTGCAAACCTCAAAATTTGGCTAACAAAACACATGTTCCTCACATTTCTGTGGCTGAAAGTTCTGGAATCTGAGAGGAGCCACAAATTTCCTTCCACACAGCGTTCCTCCAAGTCTCCCTATAAAAATGATACCTCACTTGTGTGGGTAGGCCTAGCGCCCGCGACAGGAAACGCCCCAAAACGCAACGTGGACACATCCAATTTTTTAAAGAAAACAGAGGTTTTTTTTGCAAAGTGCCTACCTGTAGATTTTGGCCTCTAGCTCAGCCGGCACCTAGGGAAACCTACCAAACCTGTGCATTTCTGAAAAAATAGAGACCTAGGGGAATCCACGATGGGGTGACTTGTGTGGCTCGGACCAGGTTCTGTTACCCAGAATCCTTTGGAAACCTCAAAATTTGGCTAAAAAAACACATGTTCCTAACATTTCTGTGGCAGAAAGTTCTGGAATTTGAGAGGAGCCACAAATTTCCTTCCACACAGCGTTCCCCCAAGTCTCCCGAGAAAAATTATACCTCACTTGTGTGGGTAGGCCTAGCGCCCGCGACAGGAAACGCCCCAAAGCGCAACGTGGACACATCCAATTTTTTGAAAGAAAACAGAGGTGTTTTTTGCAAAGTGTCTAACTGTAGATTGTGTCCTCTAGCTCAGCCGGCACCTAGGGAAACCTACCAAACCTGTGCATTTCTGAAAACTAGAGACATAGGGGAATCCAAGATGGGGTGATTTGTGTGGCTCGGACCAGGTTCTGTTACCCAGAATCCTTTGCAAACCTCAAAATTTGGCTAACAAAACACATGTTCCTCACATTTCTGTGGCTGAAAGTTCTGGAATCTGAGAGGAGCCACAAATTTCCTTCCACACAGCGTTCCCCCAAGTCTCCCGATAAAAATGATACCTCACTTGTGTGGGTAGGCCCAGCGCCCGCGACAGGATACGCCCCAAAGCGCAACGTGGACACATCCAATTTTTTGAAAGAAAACAAAGGTGTTTTTTGCAAAGTGTCTACCTGTAGATTTTGTCATCTAGCTCAGCCGGCAACTAGGGAAACCTACCAAACCTGTCCATTTCTAAAACTAGAGACATAGGGGAATCCAAGATGGGGTGACTTGTGTGGCTCGGACCAGGTTCTGTTACCCAGAATCCTTTGCAAACATCAAAATTTGGCTAAAAAAACACATGTTCCTCACATTTCTGTTGCTGAAAGTTCTGGAATCTGAGAGGAGCCACAAATTTCCTTCCACACAGCGCTCCCCCAAGTCTCCCGATAAAAATGGTACCTCACTTGTGTGGGTAGGCCTAGCGCCCGCGACAGGATATACCCCACAACACAACGTGGACACATCACAGAAAACAGAGCTGTTTTTAGCAAAGTGCCTACCTGTAGATTTTGGCCTCTAGCTCAGCCGGCACCTAGGGAAACCTACCAAACCTGTGCATTTTTTAAAACAAGAGACCGAGTGGAATCCAAGATGGGGTGACTTGTGGGGCTCTGACCAGGTTCTGTTACCCAGAATCCTTTGCAAACCTCAAATTTTGGCTAAAAAAACACATTTTCGTCACATTTCGGTGACAGAAAGTTCTGGAATCTGAGAGGAGCCACAAATTTCCTTCCACCCAGCGTTCCCCCAAGTCTCCTGATAAAAATGATACCTCACTTGTGTGGGTAGGCCTAGCGCCCGCGACAGGAAACGCCCCAAAGCGCAACGTGGACACATCCAATTTTTTGAAAGAAAACAGAGGTGTTTTTTGCGAAGTGTCTACCTGTAGATTTTGTCCTCTAGCTCAGCCGGCACCTAGGGAAACCTACCAAACCTGTGCATTTCTGAAAAACTAGAGACCTAGGGGAATCCACGATGGGGTGACTTGTGTGGCTCGGACCAGTTTCTGTTACCCAGAATCCTTTGGAAACCTCAAAATTTGGCTAAAAAAACACATGTTCCTAACATTTCTGTGGCAGAAAGTTCTGGAATTTGAGAGGAGCCACAAATTTCCTTCCACCTAGCGTTCCCCCAAGTCTCCCGAGAAAAATTATACCTCACTTGTGTGGGTAGGCCTAGCGCCCGCGACAGGAAACGCCCCAAAGCGCAACGTGGACACATCCAATTTTTTGAAAGAAAACAGAGGTGTTTTTTGCAAAGTGTCTACCTGTAGATTTTGTCCTCTAGCTCAGCCGGCACCTAGGGAAACCTACCAAACCTGTGCATTTCTGAAAACTAGAGACCTAGGGGAATCCAAGATAGGGTGATTTGTGTGGCTCGGACCAGGTTCTGTTACCCAGAATCCTTTGCAAACCTCAAAATTTGGCTAACAAAACACATGTTCCTCACATTTCTGTGGCTGAAAGTTCTGGAATCTGAGAGGAGCCACAAATTTCCTTCCACACAGCGTTCCTCCAAGTCTCCCGATAAAAATTATACCTCACTTGTGTGGGTAGGCCTAGCGCCCGCGACGGGAAATGCCCCAAAACGCAACGTGGACACATCCAAATTTTTTAAAGAAAACAGAGTTTTTTTTTTCAAACTGCCTACCTGTAGATTTTGGCCACTACCTCAGCCGGCACCTAGGGAAACCTACCAAACCTGTGCATTTCTGAAAACTAGAGACCTAGGGGAATCCAAGATGGGGTGATTTGTGTGGCTCGGACCAGGTTCTGTTACCCAGAAACCTTTGGAAACCTCAAAATTTGGCTAAATAAACACATGTTCCTCACATTTCTGTGGCAGAAAGTTCTGGAATCTGAGAGGAGCCACAAATTTCCTTCCACCCAGCGTTCCCCCAAGTCTCCCGATAAAAATGATACCTCACTTGTGTGGGTAGGCCTAGCGCCCGCGACAGGAAACGCCCCAAAGCGCAACGTGGACACATCCAAATTTTTTAAAGAAAACAGAGGTGTTTTTTGCAAAGTGCCTACCTGTAGATTTGGGCCTCTAGCTCAGCCGGCACCTAGGGAAACCTACCAAACCAGTGCATTTCTGAAAACTAGAGACCTAGGGGAATCCAAGATAGGGTGACTTGTGTGGCTCGGACCAGGTTCTGTTACCCAGAATCCTTTGCAAACCTCAAAATTTTGCTAAAAAAACACATGTTCCTCACATTTCTGTGGCAGAAAGTTCTGGAATATGAGAGGAGCCACAAATTTCCTTCCACCGAGCGTTCCCCCAAGTCTCCCGATAAAAATGATACCTCACTTGTGTGGGTAGGCCTAGCGCCCGCGACAGGAAACGCCCCAAAGCGCAACGTGGACACATCCAATTTTTTGAAAGAAAACATAGGTGTTTTTTGCAAAGTGTCTACCTGTAGATTTTGTCCTCTAGCTCAGCCGGCAACTAGGGAAACCTACCAAACCTGTGCATTTCTAAAACTAGAGACCTAGGGAAATACAAGATGGGGTGACTTGTGTTGCTCGGACTTGTTTCTGTTACCCAGAATCCTTTGCAAACCTCAAAATTTGGCTAAAAAAACACATGTTCCTCACATTTCTGTGGCTGAAAGTTCTGGAATCTGAGAGGAGCCACAAATTTCCTTCCACACAGTGTTTCTCCAAGTCTCCCGAAAAAAATGATACCTCACTTGTGTGGGTAGGCCTAGCGCCCACGACAAGAAACGCCCCAAAGCGCAACGTGGACATATCAAAACTTTTTAAAGAAAACAGAGGTGTTTTTTGCAAAGTGCCTACCTGTAGATTTTGGCCTCTAGCTCAGCCGGCACCTAGGGAAACCTACCAAACCTGTGCATTTCTGAAAACTAGAGACCTAGGGGAATAGAAGATGGGGTGACTTGTGTGGCTCGGACCAGGTTCTGTTACCCAGAATCCTTTGGAAACCTCAAAATTTGGCTTAAAAAACACATGTTCCTAACATTTCTGTGGCAGAAAGTTCTGGAATTTGAGAGGAGCCACAAATTTCCTTCCACACAGCGTTCCCCCAAGTCTCCCGAGAAAAATTATACCTCACTTGTGTGGGTAGGCCTAGCGCCCGCGACAGGAAACGCCCCAAAGCGCAACGTGGACACATCCAATTTTTTGAAAGAAAACAGAGGTGTTTTTTGCAAAGTGTCTACCTGTAGATTTTGTCCTCTAGCTCAGCCGGCACCTAGGGAAACCTACCAAACCTGTGCATTTCTGAAAACTAGAGACCTAGGGGAATCCAAGATGGGGTGATTTGTGTGGCTCGGACCAGGTTCTGTTACCCAGAATCCTTTGCAAACCTCAAAATTTGGCTAACAAAACAAATGTTCCTCACATTTCTGTGGCTGAAAGTTCTGGAATCTGAGAGGAGCCACAAATTTCCTTCCACACAGCGTTCCTCCAAGTCTCCCGATAAAAATTATACCTCACTTGTGTGGGTAGGCCTAGCGCCCGCGACAGGAAACGCCCCAAAACGCAACGTGGACACATCCAAATTTTTTAAAGAAAACAGAGGTTTTTTTTGCAAACTGCCTACCTGTAGATTTTGGCCTCTAGCTCAGCCGGCACCTAGGGAAACCTACCAAACCTGTGCATTTCTGAAAACTAGAGACCTAGGGGAATCCAAGATGGGGTGATTTGTGTGGCTCGGACCAGGTTCTGTTACCCAGAATCCTTTGGAAACCTCAAAATTTGGCAAAAAAAAACACATGTTCCTCACATTTCTGTGGCAGAAAGTTCTGGAATCTGAGAGGAGCCACAAATTTCCTTCCACCCAGCGTTCCCCCAAGTCTCCCGAGAAAACTTATACCTCACTTGTGTGGGTAGGCCTAGCGCCCGCGACAGGAAACGCCCCAAAGCGCAACGTGGACACATCCAAATTTTTGAAAGAAAACAGAGGTGTTTTTTGCAAAGTGCCTACCTGTAGATTTTGGCCTCTAGCTCAGCCGGCACCTAGGGAAACCTACCAAACCTGTGCATTTCTGAAAACTAGAGACCTAGGGGAATCCAAGATGGGGTGACTTGTGGGGCTCGGACTAGGTTCTGTTACCCAGAATCCTTTGCAAACCTCAAAATTTGGCTAAAAAAACACATGTTCCTCACATTTATGTGGCAGAAAGTTCTGGAATCTGAGAGGAGCCACAAATTTCCTTCCACCCAGCGTTCCCCCAAGTCTCCCGATAAAAATTATACCTCACTTGTGTGGGTAGGCCCAGCGCCCGCGACAGGATACGCCCCAAAGCGCAACGTGGACACATCCAATTTTTTGAAAGAAAACAAAGGTGTTTTTTGCAAAGTGTCTACCTGTAGATTTTGTCCTCTAGCTCAGCCGGCAACTAGGGAAACCTACCAAACCTGTGCATTTCTAAAACTAGAGACATAGGGGAATCCAAGATGGGGTGACTTGTGTGGCTCGGACCAGGTTCTGTTACCCAGAATCCTTTGCAAACATCAAAATTTGGCTAAAAAAACACATGTTCCTCACATTTCTGTTGCTGAAAGTTCTGGAATCTGAGAGGAGCCACAAATTTCCTTCCACACAGCACTCCCCCAAGTCTCCCGATAAAAATTATACCTCACTTGTGTGGGTAGGCCTAGCGCCCGCGACAGGATATACCCCACAACACAACGTGGACACATCAAAGAAAACAGAGCTGTTTTTAGCAAAGTGCCTACCTGTAGATTTTGGCCTCTAGCTCAGCCGGCACCTAGGGAAACCTACCAAACCTGTGCATTTTTTAAAACAAGAGACCGAGAGGAATCCAAGATGGGGTGACTTGTGGGGCTCTGACCAGGTTCTGTTACCCAGAATCCTTTGCAAACCTCAAATTTTGGCTAAAAAAACACATTTTCGTCACATTTCGGTGACAGAAAGTTCTGGAATCTGAGAGGAGCCACAAATTTCCTTCCACCCAGCGTTCCCCCAAGTCACCCGATAAAAATTATACCTCACTTGTGTGGGTAGGCCTAGCGGCCGCGACAGGAGACGCCCCAAAACACAAAGTGGACACATCCCATTTTTTGAAAGAAAACAGAGCTGTTTTTTGCAAAGTGCCTACCTGTAGATTTTGGCCTCTAGCTCAGCCGGCACCTAGGGAAACCTACCAAACCTGTGCATTTATGAAAATTAGAGACCTAGGGGAATCCAAGATGGGGTGACTTGTGGGGCTCTGACCAGGTTCTGTTACCCAGAATCCTTTGCAAACCTCAAAATGTGGCTAAAAAAACACATGTTCCTCATATTTCTGTGGCAGAAAGTTCTAGAATCTGAGAGGAGCCACAAATTTCCTTCCACCCAGCGTTCCCCCAAGTCTCCTGATAAAAATGATACCTCACTTGTGTGGGTAGGCCTAGCGCCCGCGACAGGAAACGCCCCAAAGCGCAACTTGGACACATCCAATTTTTTGAAAGAAAACAGAGGTGTTTTTTGCGAAGTGTCTACCTGTAGATTTTGTCCTCTAGCTCAGCCGGCACCTAGGGAAACCTACCAAACCTGTGCATTTCTGAAAAACTAGAGACCTAGGGGAATCCACGATGGGGTGACTTGTGTGGCTCGGACCAGGTTCTGTTACCCAGAATCCTTTGGAAACCTCAAAATTTGGCTAAAAAAACACATGTTCATAACATTTCTGTGGCAGAAAGTTCTGGAATTTGAGAGGAGCCACAAATTTCCTTCCACCTAGCGTTCCCTCAAGTCTCCCGATAAAAATGATACCTCACTTGTGTGGGTAGGCCTAGCGCCCGCGACAGGAAACGCCCCAAAGCGCAACGTGGACACATCCAATTTTTTGAAAGAAAACATAGGTGTTTTTTGCAAAGTGTCTACCTGTAGATTTTGTCCTCTAGCTCAGCCGGCACCTAGGGAAACCTACCAAACCTGTGCATTTCTGAAAACTAGAGGCCTAGGGGAATCCAAGATGGGGTGACTTGTGTGGCTCGGACCAGGTTCTTTTACCCAGAATCCTTTGCAAACCTCAAAATTTGGCTAACAAAACACATGTTCCTCACATTTCTGTGGCTGAAAGTTCTGGAATCTGAGAGGAGCCACAAATTTCCTTCCACACAGCGTTCCTCCAAGTCTCCCGATAAAAATGACACCTCACTTGTGTGGGTAGTCCTAGCGCCCGTGACAGGAAACGCCCCAAAACGCAACGTGGACACATCCAATTTTTTAAAGAAAGCAGAGTTTTTTTTTGCAAAGTGCCTACCTGTAGATTTTGGCCTCTAGCTCAGCCGGCACCTAGGGAAACCTACCAAACCTGTGCATTTCTGAAAACTAGAGACCTAGGGGAATCCAAGATGGGGTGACTTGTGTGGCTCAGACCAGGTTCTGTTACCCAGAATCCTTTGGAAACCTCAAAATTTGGCTAAAAAAACACATGTTCCTCACATTTCTGTGGCAGAAAGTTCTGGAATCTGAGAGGAGCCACAAATTTCCTTCCAACCAGCGTTCCCCCAAGTCTCCCGATAAAAATGATACCTCACTTGTGTGGGTAGGCCTAGCGCCCGCGATAGGAAACGCCCCAAAGCGCAACGTGGACACATCCAATTTTTTGAAAGAAAACAGAGGTGTTTTTTGCAAAGTGTCTACCTGTAGATTTTGTCCTCTAGCTCAGCCGGCACCTAGGGAAACCTACCAAACCTGTGCATTTCTGAAACAATAGAGACCTAGGGGAATCCACGATGGGGTGACTTGTGTGGCTCGGGCCAGGTTCTGTTACCCAGAATCCTTTGGAAACCTCAAAATTTGGCTAAAAAAACACATGTTCCTAACATTTCTGTGGCAGAAAGTTCTGGAATTTGAGAGGAGCCACAAATTTCCTTCCACACAGCGTTCCCCCAAGTCTCCCGAGAAAAATGTTACCTCACTTGTGTGGGTAGGCCTAGCGCCCGCGACAGGAAACGCCCCAAAGCGCAACGTGGACACATCCAATTTTTTTAAAGAAAACAGAGGTGTTTTTTGCAAAGTGTCTACCTGTAGATTTTGTCCTCTAGCTCAGCCGGCACCTAGGGAAACCTACCAAACCTGTGCATTTCTGAAAACTAGAGACCTAGGGGAATCCAAGATGGGGTGACTTGTGTGGCTCGGACCAGGTTCTTTTACCCAGAATCCTTTGCGAACCTCAAAATTTGGCTAACAAAACACATGTTCCTCACATTTCTGTGGCTGAAAGTTCTGGAATCTGAGAGGAGCCACAAATTTCCTTCCACACAGCGTTCCTCCAAGTCTCCCGATAAAAATGATACCTCACTTGTGTGGGTAGGCCTAGCGCCCGCGACAGGAAACGCCCCAAAACGCAACGTGGACACATCCAATTTTTTAAAGAAAACAGAGTTTTTTTGTGCAAAGTGCCTACCTGTAGATTTTGGCCTCTAGCTCAGCCGGCACCTAGGGAAACCTACCAAACCTGTGCATTTCTGAAAACTAGAGACCTAGGGGAATCCAAGATGGGTTGACTTGTGTGGCTCAGACCAGGTTCTGTTACCCAGAATCCTTTGGAAACCTCAAGATTTGGCTAAAAAAACACGTTCCTCATATTTCTGTGGCAGAAAGTTCTGGAATCTGAGAGGAGCCACAAATTTCCTTCCAACCAGCGTTCCCCCAAGTCTCCCGATAAAAATGATACCTCACTTGTGTGGGTAGGCCTAGCGCCCGCGACAGGAAACGCCCCAAAGCGCAACGTGGACACATCCAATTTTTTGAAAGAAAACAGAGGTGTTTTTTGCAAAGTGTCTATCTGTAGATTTTGTCCTCTAGCTCAGCCGGCACCTAGGGAAACCTACCAAACCTGTGCATTTCTGAAAAAATAGAGACCTAGGGGAATCCACGATGGGGTGACTTGTGTGGCTCGGACCAGGTTCTGTTACCCAGAATCCTTTGGAAACCTCAAAATTTGGCTAAAAAAACACATGTTCCTAACATTTCTGTGGCAGAAAGTTCTGGAATTTGAGAGGAGCCACAAATTTCCTTCCACACAGCGTTCCCCCAAGTCTCCCGAGAAAAATTATACCTCACTTGTGTGGGTAGGCCTAGCGCCCGCGACAGGAAACGCCCCAAAGCGCAACGTGGACACATCCAATTTTTTGAAAGAAAACAGAGGTGTTTTTTGCAAAGTGTCTACCTGTAGATTTTGTCCTCTAGCTCAGCCGGCACCTAGGGAAACCTACCAAACCTGTGCATTTCTGAAAACTAGAGACCTAGGGGAATCCAAGATGGGGTGATTTGTGTGGCTCGGACCAGGTTTTGTTACCCAGAATCCTTTGCAAACCTCAAAATTTGGCTAACAAAACACATGTTCCTCACATTTCTGTGGCTGAAAGTTCTGGAATCTGAGAGGAGCCACAAATTTCCTTCCACACAGCGTTCCTCCAAGTCTCCCGATAAAAATTATACCTCACTTGTGTGGGTAGGCCTAGCGCCCGCGACAGGAAACGCCCCAAAACGCAACGTGGACACATCCAAATTTTTTAAAGAAAACAGAGTTTTTTTTTGCAAAGTGCCTACCTGTAGATTTTGGCCTCTAGCTCAGCCGGCACCTAGGGAAACCTACCAAACCTGTGCATTTCTGAAAACTAGAGACCTAGGGGAATCCAAGATGGGGTGATTTGTGTGGCTCGGACCAGGTTCTGTTACCCAGAATCCTTTGGAAACCTCAAAATTTGGCAAAAAAAACACATGTTCCTCACAGTTCTCTGGCAGAAAGTTCTGGAATCTGAGAGGAGCCACAAATTTCCTTCCACCCAGCGTTCCCCCAAGTCTCCCGAGAAAAATGATACCTCACTTGTGTGGGTAGGCCTAGCGCCCGCGACAGGAAACACCCCAAAGCGCAACGTGGACACATCCACATTTTTGAAAGAAAACAGAGGTGTTTTTTGCAAAGTGCCTACCTGTAGATTTTGGCCTCTAGCTCAGCCGGCACCTAGGGAAACCTACCAAACCTGTGCATTTCTGAAAACTAGAGACCTAGGGGAATCCAAGATGGGGTGACTTGTGGGGCTCGGACTAGGTTCTGTTACCCAGAATCCTTTGCAAACCTCAAAATTTGGCTAAAAAAACACATGTTCCTCACATTTATGTGGCAGAAAGTTCTGGAATCTGAGAGGAGCCACAAATTTCCTTCCACCCAGCGTTCCCCCAAGTCTCCCGATAAAAATGATACCTCACTTGTGTGGGTAGGCCCAGCGCCCGCGACAGGATACGCCCCAAAGCGCAACGTGGACACATCCAATTTTTTGAAAGAAAACAAAGGTGTTTTTTGCAAAGTGTCTACCTGTAGATTTTGGCCTCTAGCTCAGCCGGCACCTAGGGAAACCTACCAAACCTGTGCATTTCTGAAAACTAGAGACCTAGGGGAATCCAAGATGGGGTGACTTGTGTGGCTCGGACCAGGTTCTTTTACCCAGAATCCTTTGCAAACCTCAAAATTTGGCTAACAAAACACATGTTCCTCACATTTCTGTGGCTGAAAGTTCTGGAATCTGAGAGGAGCCACAAATTTCCTTCCACACAGCGTTCCTCCAAGTCTCCCTATAAAAATGATACCTCACTTGTGTGGGTAGGCCTAGCGCCCGCGACAGGAAACGCCCCAAAACGCAACGTGGACACATCCAATTTTTTAAAGAAAACAGAGGTTTTTTTTGCAAAGTGCCTACCTGTAGATTTTGGCCTCTAGCTCAGCCGGCACCTAGGGAAACCTACCAAACCTGTGCATTTCTGAAAAAATAGAGACCTAGGGGAATCCACGATGGGGTGACTTGTGTGGCTCGGACCAGGTTCTGTTACCCAGAATCCTTTGGAAACCTCAAAATTTGGCTAAAAAAACACATGTTCCTAACATTTCTGTGGCAGAAAGTTCTGGAATTTGAGAGAAGCCACAAATTTCCTTCCACACAGCGTTCCCCCAAGTCTCCCGAGAAAAATTATACCTCACTTGTGTGGGTAGGCATAGCGCCCGCGACAGGAAACGCCCCAAAGCGCAACGTGGACACATCCAATTTTTTGAAAGAAAACAGAGGTGTTTTTTGCAAAGTGTCTAACT
Organism: Pleurodeles waltl; assembly: GCF_031143425.1. NCBI lineage: Eukaryota > Metazoa > Chordata > Amphibia > Caudata > Salamandridae > Pleurodeles > Pleurodeles waltl. The sequence continues at coordinate 35,413,247 of NC_090439.1, forward strand.
GTAGATTGTGTCCTCTAGCTCAGCCGGCACCTAGGGAAACCTACCAAACCTGTGCATTTCTGAAAACTAGAGACATAGGGGAATCCAAGATGGGGTGATTTGTGTGGCTCGGACCAGGTTCTGTTACCCAGAATCCTTTGCAAACCTCAAAATTTGGCTAACAAAACACATGTTCCTCACATTTCTGTGGCTGAAAGTTCTGGAATCTGAGAGGAGCCACAAATTTCCTTCCACACAGCGTTCCCCCAAGTCTCCCGATAAAAATGATACCTCACTTGTGTGGGTAGGCCCAGCGCCCGCGACAGGATACGCCCCAAAGCGCAACGTGGACACATCCAATTTTTTGAAAGAAAACAAAGGTGTTTTTTGCAAAGTGTCTACATGTAGATTTTGTCCTCTAGCTCAGCCGGCAACTAGGGAAACCTACCAAACCTGTCCATTTCTAAAACTAGAGACATAGGGGAATCCAAGATGGGGTGACTTGTGTGGCTCGGACCAGGTTCTGTTACCCAGAATCCTTTGCAAACATCAAAATTTGGCTAAAAAAACACATGTTCCTCACATTTCTGATGCTGAAAGTTCTGGAATCTGAGAGGAGCCACAAATTTCCTTCCACACAGCGCTCCCCCAAGTCTCCCGATAAAAATGATACCTCACTTGTGTGGGTAGGCCCAGCGCCCGCGACAGGATACGCCCCAAAGCGCAACGTGGACACATCCAATTTTTTGAAAGAAAACAGAGGTGTTTTTTGCAAAGTGCCTACCTGTAGATTTTGGCCTCTAGCTCAGCCGGCACCTAGGGAAACCTACCAAACCTGTGCATTTCTGAAAACTAGAGACCTAGGGGAATAGAAGATGGGGAGACTTGTGTGGCTCGGACCAGGTTCTGTTACCCAGAATCCTTTGGAAACCTCAAAATTTGGCTTAAAAAACACATGTTCCTAACATTTCTGTGGCAGAAAGTTCTGGAATTTGAGAGGAGCCACAAATTTCCTTCCACACAGCGTTCCCCCAAGTCTCCCGAGAAAAATGATACCTCACTTGTGTGGGTAGGCCTAGCGCCCGCGACAGGAAACGCCCCAAAGCGCAACGTGGACACATCCAATTTTTTGAAAGAAAACAGAGGTGTTTTTTGCAAAGTGTCTAACTGTAGATTGTGTCGTCTAGCTCAGCCGGCACCTAGGGAAACCTACCAAACCTGTGCATTTCTGAAAACTAGAGACATAGGGGAATCCAAGATGGGGTGATTTGTGTGGCTCGGACCAGGTTCTGTTACCCAGAATCCTTTGCAAACCTCAAAATGTGGCTAACAAAACACATGTTCCTCACATTTCTGTGGCTGAAAGTTCTGGAATCTGAGAGGAGCCACAAATTTCCTTCCACACAGCGTTCCCCCAAGTCTCCCGATAAAAATGATACCTCACTTGTGTGGGTAGGCCCAGCGCCCGCGACAGGATACGCCCCAAAGCGCAACGTGGACACATCCAATTTTTTGAAAGAAAACAAAGGTGTTTTTTGCAAAGTGTCTACCTGTAGATTTTGTCCTCTAGCTCAGCCGGCAACTAGGGAAACCTACCAAACCTGTCCATTTCTAAAACTAGAGACATAGGGGAATCCAAGATGGGGTGACTTGTGTGGCTCGGACCAGGTTCTGTTACCCAGAATCCTTTGCAAACATCAAAATTTGGCTAAAAAAACACATGTTCCTCACATTTCTGTTGCTGAAAGTTCTGGAATCTGAGAGGAGCCACAAATTTCCTTCCACACAGCGCTCCCCCAAGTCTCCCGATAAAAATGGTACCTCACTTGTGTGGGTAGGCCTAGCGCCCGCGACAGGATATACCCCACAACACAACGTGGACACATCACAGAAAACAGAGCTGTTTTTAGCAAAGTGCCTACCTGTAGATTTTGGCCTCTAGCTCAGCCGGCACCTAGGGAAACCTACCAAACCTGTGCATTTTTTAAAACAAGAGACCGAGGGGAATCCAAGATGGGGTGACTTGTGGGGCTCTGACCAGGTTCTGTTACCCAGAATCCTTTGCAAACCTCAAATTTTGCCTAAAAAAACACATTTTCGTCACATTTCGGTGACAGAAAGTTCTGGAATCTGAGAGGAGCCACAAATTTCCTTCCACCCAGCGTTCCCCCAAGTCTCCCGATAAAAATTATACCTCACTTGTGTGGGTAGGCCTAGCGGCCGCGACAGGAGACGCCCCAAAACACAACGTGGACACATCCCATTTTTTGAAAGAAAACAGAGCTGTTTTTTGCAAAGTGCCTACCTGTAGATTTTGGCCTCTAGCTCAGCCGGCACCTAGGGAAACCTACCAAACCTGTGCATTTATGAAAATTAGAGACCTAGGGGAATCCAAGATGGGGTGACTTGTGGGGCTCTGACCAGGTTCTGTTACCCAGAATCCTTTGCAAACCTCAAAATGTGGCAAAAAAAACACATGTTCCTCATATTTCTGTGGCAGAAAGTTCTAGAATCTGAGAGGAGCCACAAATTTCCTTCCACCCAGCGTTCCCCCAAGTCTCCTGATAAAAATGATACCTCACTTGTGTGGGTAGGCCTAGCGCCCGCGACAGGAAACGCCCCAAAGCGCAACGTGGACACATCCAATTTTTTGAAAGAAAACAGAGGTGTTTTTTGCGAAGTGTCTACCCGTAGATTTTGTCCTCTAGCTCAGCCGGCACCTAGGGAAACCTACCAAACCTGTGCATTTCTGAAAAACTAGAGACCTAGGGGAATCCACGATGGGGTGACTTGTGTGGCTCGGACCAGTTTCTGTTACCCAGAATCCTTTGGAAACCTCAAAATTTGGCTAAAAAAACACATGTTCCTAATATTTCTGTGGCAGAAAGTTCTGGAATTTGAGAGGAGCCACAAATTTCCTTCCACCTAGCGTTCCCCCAAGTCTCCCGAGAAAAATTATACCTCACTTGTGTGGGTAGGCCTAGCGCCCGCGACAGGAAACTCCCCAAAGCGCAACGTGGACACATCCAATTTTTTGAAAGAAAACAGAGGTGTTTTTTGCAAAGTGTCTACCTGTAGATTTTGTCCTCTAGCTCAGCCGGCACCTAGGGAAACCTACCAAACCTGTGCATTTCTGAAAACTAGAGACCTAGGGGAATCCAAGATGGGGTGACTTGTGTGGCTCGGACCAGGTTCTTTTACCCAGAATCCTTTGCAAACCTCAAAATTTGGCTAACAAAACACATGTTCCTCACATTTCTGTGGCTGAAAGTTCTGGAATCTGAGAGGAGCCACAAATTTCCTTCCACACAGCGTTCCTCCAAGTCTCCCGATAAAAATTATACCTCACTTGTGTGGGTAGGCCTAGCGCCCGCGACAGGAAACGCCCCAAAACGCAACGTGGACACATCCAATTTTTTAAAGAAAACAGAGTTTTTTTGTGCAAAGTGCCTACCTGTAGATTTTGGCCTCTAGCTCAGCCGGCACCTAGGGAAACCTACCAAACCTGTGCATTTCTGAAAACTAGAGACCTAGGGGAATCCAAGATGGGGTGACTTGTGTGGCTCAGACCAGGTTCTGTTACCCAGAATCCTTTGGAAACCTCAAAATTTGGCTAAAAAAACACATGTTCCTCATATTTCTGTGGAAGAAAGTTCTGTAATCTGAGAGGAGCCACAAATTTCCTTCCAACCAGCGTTCCCCCAAGTCTCCCGATAAAAATGATACCTCACTTGTGTGGGTAGGCCTAGCGCCCGCGACAGGAAACGCCCCAAAGCGCAACGTGGACACATCCAATTTTTTGAAAGAAAACAGAGGTGTTTTTTGCAAAGTGTCTACCTGTAGATTTTGTCCTCTAGCTCAGCCGGCACCTAGGGAAAAATACCAAACCTGTGCATTTCTGAAAACTAGAGACGTAGGGGAATCCAAGATGGGGTGATTTGTGTGGCTCGGACCAGGTTCTGTTACCCAGAATCCTTTGCAAACCTCAAAATTTGGCTAACAAAACACATGTTCCTCACATTTCTGTGGCTGAAAGTTCTGGAATCTGAGAGGAGCCACAAATTTCCTTCCACACAGCGTTCCTCCAAGTCTCCCGATAAAAATTATACCTCACTTGTGTGGGTAGGCCTAGCGCCCGCGACAGGAAACGCCCCAAAACGCAACGTGGACACATCCAAATTTTTTAAAGAAAACAGAGTTTTTTTTTGCAAAGTGCCTACCTGTAGATTTTGGCCTCTACCTCAGCCGGCACCTAGGGAAACCTACCAAACCTGTGCATTTCTGAAAACTAGAGACCTAGGGGAATCCAAGATGGGGTGATTTGTGTGGCTCGGACCAGGTTCTGTTACCCAGAATCCTTTGGAAACCTCAAAATTTGGCAAAAAAACACATGTTCCTCACAGTTCTGTGGCAGAAAGTTCTGGAATCTGAGAGGAGCCACAAATTTCCTTCCACCCAGCGTTCCCCCAAGTCTCCCGAGAAAAATGATACCTCACTTGTGTGGGTAGGCCTAGCGCCCGCGACAGGAAACACCCCAAAGCGCAACGTGGACACATCGACATTTTTGAAAGAAAACAGAGGTGTTTTTTGCAAAGTGCCTACCTGTAGATTTTGGCCTCTAGCTCAGCCGGCACCTAGGGAAACCTACCAAACCTGTGCATTTCTGAAAACTAGAGACCTAGGGGAATCCAAATGGGGTGACTTGTGGGGCTCGGACTAGGTTCTGTTACCCAGAATCCTTAGCAAACCTAAAAATTTGGCTAAAAAAACACATGTTCCTCACATTTATGTGGCAGAAAGTTCTGGAATCTGAGAGGAACCACAAATTTCCTTCCACCCAGCGTTCCCCCAAGTCTCCCGATAAAAATGATACCTCACTTGTGTGGGTAGGCCCAGCGCCCGCGACAGGATACGCCCCAAAGCACAACGTGGACACATCCAATTTTTTGAAAGAAAACAAAGGTGTTTTTTGCAAAGTGTCTACCTGTAGATTTTGTCCTCTAGCTCAGCCGGCAACTAGGGAAACCTACCAAACCTGTCCATTTCTAAAACTAGAGACATAGGGGAATCCAAGATGGGGTGACTTGTGTGGCTCGGACCAGGTTCTGTTACCCAGAATCCTTTGCAAACATCAAAATTTGGCTAAAAAAACACATGTTCCTCACATTTCTGATGCTGAAAGTTCTGGAATCTGAGAGGAGCCACAAATTTCCTTCCACACAGCGCTCCCCCAAGTCTCCCGATAAAAATGGTACCTCACTTGTGTGGGTAGGCCTAGCGCCCGCGACAGGATATACCCCACAACACAACGTGGACACATCACAGAAAACAGAGCTGTTTTTAGCAAAGTGCCTACCTGTAGATTTTGGCCTCTAGCTCAGCCGGCACCTAGGGAAACCTACCAAACCTGTGCATTTTTTAAAACAAGAGACCGAGGAGAATCCAAGATGGGGTGACTTGTGGGGCTCTGACCAGGTTCTGTTACCCAGAATCCTTTGCAAACCTCAAATTTTGGCTAAAAAAACACATTTTCGTCACATTTCGGTGACAGAAAGTTCTGGAATCTGAGAGGAGCCACAAATTTCCTTCCACCCAGCGTTCCCCCAAGTCTCCCGATAAAAATTATACCTCACTTGTGTGGGTAGGCCTAGCGGCCGCGACAGGAGACGCCCCAAAACACAACGTGGACACATCCCATTTTTTGAAAGAAAACAGAGCTGTTTTTTGCAAAGTGCCTACCTGTAGATTTTGGCCTCTAGCTCAGCCGGCACCTAGGGAAACCTACCAAACCTGTGCATTTATGAAAATTAGAGACCTAGGGGAATCCAAAATGGGGTGACTTGTGGGGCTCTGACCAGGTTCTGTTACCCAGAATCCTTTGCAAACCTCAAAATGTGGCTAAAAAAACACATGTTCCTCATATTTCTGTGGCAGAAAGTTCTAGAATCTGAGAGGAGCCACAAATTTCCTTCCACCCAGCGTTCCCCCAAGTCTCCTGATAAAAATGATACCTCACTTGTGTGGGTAGGCCTAGCGCCCGCCACAGGAAACGCCCCAAAGCGCAACGTGGACACATCCAATTTTTTGAAAGAAAACAGAGGTGTTTTTTGCGAAGTGTCTACCTGTAGATTTTGTCCTCTAGCTCAGCCGGCACCTAGGGAAACCTTCCAAACCTGTGCATTTCTGAAAAACTAGAGACCTAGGGGAATCCACGATGAGGTGACTTGTGTGGCTCGGACCAGGTTCTGTTACCCAGAATCCTTTGGAAACCTCAAAATTTGGCTAAAAAAACACATGTTCCTAACATTTCTGTGGCAGAAAGTTCTGGAATTTGAGAGGAGCCACAAATTTCCTTCCACCCAGCGTTCCCCCAAGTCTCCCGATAAAAATTATACCTCACTTGTGTGGGTAGGCCTAGCGGCCGCGACAGGAGACGCCCCAAAACACAACGTGGACACATCCCATTTTTTTAAAGAAAACAGAGCTGTTTTTTGCAAAGTGCCTACCTGTAGATTTTGGCCTCTAGCTCAGCCGGCACCTAGGGAAACCTACCAAACCTGTGCATTTATGAAAATTAGAGACCTAGGGGAATCCAAAATGGGGTGACTTGTGGGGATCTGACCAGGTTCTGTTACCCAGAATCCTTTGCAAACCTCAAAATGTGGCTAAAAAAACACATGTTCCTAACATTTCTGTGGCAGAAAGTTCTAGAATCTGAGAGGAGCCACAAATTTCCTTCCACCCAGCGTTCCCCCAAGTCTCCTGATAAAAATGATACCTCACTTGTGTGGGTAGGCCTAGCGCCCGCGACAGGAAACGCCCCAAAGCGCAACGTGGACACATCCAATTTTTTGAAAGAAAACAGAGGTGTTTTTTGCGAAGTGTCTACCTGTAGATTTTGTCCTCTAGCTCAGCCGGCACCTAGGGAAACCTACCAAACCTGTGCATTTCTGAAAAACTAGAGACCTAGGGGAATCCACGATGGGGTGACTTGTGTGGCTCGGACCAGGTTCTGTTACCCAGAATCCTTTGGAAACCTCAAAATTTGGCTAAAAAAACACATGTTCCTAACATTTCTGTGGCAGAAAGTTCTGGAATTTGAGAGGAGCCACAAATTTCCTTCCACCTAGCGTTCCCCCAAGTCTCCCGAGAAAAATGATACCTCACTTGTGTGGGTAGGCCAAGCGCCCGCGACAGGAAACGCCCCAAAGCGCAACGTGGACACATCCAATTTTTTGAAAGAAAACAGAGGTGTTTTTTGCAAAGTGTCTACCTGTAGATTTTGTCCTCTAGCTCAGCCGGCACCTAGGGAAACCTACCAAACCTGTGCATTTCTGAAAACTAGAGACCTAGGGGAATCCAAGATGGGGTGACTTGTGTGGCTCGGACCAGGTTCTTTTACCCAGAATCCTTTGCAAACCTCAAAATTTGGCTAACAAAACACATGTTCCTCACATTTCTGTGGCTGAAAGTTCTGGAATCTGAGAGGAGCCACAAATTTCCTTCCACACAGCGTTCCTCCAAGTCTCCCTATAAAAATGATACCTCACTTGTGTGGGTAGGCCTAGCGCCCGCGACAGGAAACGCCCCAAAACGCAACGTGGACACATCCAATTTTTTAAAGAAAACAGAGGTTTTTTTTGCAAAGTGCCTACCTGTAGATTTTGGCCTCTAGCTCAGCCGGCACCTAGGGAAACCTACCAAACCTGTGCATTTCTGAAAAAATAGAGACCTAGGGGAATCCACGATGGGGTGACTTGTGTGGCTCGGACCAGGTTCTGTTACCCAGAATCCTTTGGAAACCTCAAAATTTGGCTAAAAAAACACATGTTCCTAACATTTCTGTGGCAGAAAGTTCTGGAATTTGAGAGGAGCCACAAATTTCCTTCCACACAGCGTTCCCCCAAGTCTCCCGAGAAAAATTATACCTCACTTGTGTGGGTAGGCCTAGTGCCCGCGACAGGAAACGCCCCAAAGCGCAACGTGGACACATCCAATTTTTTGAAAGAAAACAGAGGTGTTTTTTGCAAAGTGTCTAACTGTAGATTGTGTCCTCTAGCTCAGCCGGCACCTAGGGAAACCTACCAAACCTGTGCATTTCTGAAAACTAGAGACATAGGGGAATCCAAGATGGGGTGATTTGTGTGGCTCGGACCAGGTTCTGTTACCCAGAATCCTTTGCAAACCTCAAAATTTGGCTAACAAAACACATGTTCCTCACATTTCTGTGGCTGAAAGTTCTGGAATCTGAGAGGAGCCACAAATTTCCTTCCACACAGCGTTCCCCCAAGTCTCCCGATAAAAATGATACCTCACTTGTGTGGGTAGGCCCAGCGCCCGCGACAGGATACGCCCCAAAGCGCAACGTGGACACATCCAATTTTTTGAAAGAAAACAAAGGTGTTTTTTGCAAAGTGTCTACCTGTAGATTTTGTCATCTAGCTCAGCCGGCACCTAGGGAAACCTACCAAACCTGTCCATTTCTAAAACTAGAGACATAGGGGAATCCAAGATGGGGTGACTTGTGTGGCTCGGACCAGGTTCTGTTACCCAGAATCCTTTGCAAACATCAAAATTTGGCTAAAAAAACACATGTTCCTCACATTTCTGTTGCTGAAAGTTCTGGAATCTGAGAGGAGCCACAAATTTCCTTCCACACAGCGCTCCCCCAAGTCTCCCGATAAAAATGGTACCTCACTTGTGTGGGTAGGCCTAGCGCCCGCGACAGGATATACCCCACAACACAACGTGGACACATCACAGAAAACAGAGCTGTTTTTAGCAAAGTGCCTACCTGTAGATTTTGGCCTCTAGCTCAGCCGGCACCTAGGGAAACCTACCAAACCTGTGCATTTTTTAAAACAAGAGACCGAGGGGAATCCAAGATGGGGTGACTTGTGGGGCTCTGACCAGGTTCTGTTACCCAAAATCCTTTGCAAACCTCAAATTTTGGCTAAAAAAACACATTTTCGTCACATTTCGGTGACAGAAAGTTCTGGAATCTGAGAGGAGCCACAAATTTCCTTCCACCCAGCGTTCCCCCAAGTCTCCCGATAAAAATTATACCTCACTTGTGTGGGTAGGCCTAGCGGCCGCGACAGGAGACGCCCCAAAACACAACGTGGACACATCCCATTTTTTGAAAGAAAACAGAGGTGTTTTTTGCGAAGTGTCTACCTGTAGATTTTGTCCTCTAGCTCAGCCGGCACCTAGGGAAACCTACCAAACCTGTGCATTTCTGAAAAACTAGAGACCTAGGGGAATCCACGATGGGGTGACTTGTGTGGCTCGGACCAGTTTCTGTTACCCAGAATCCTTTGGAAACCTCAAAATTTGGCTAAAAAAACACATGTTCCTAACATTTCTGTGGCAGAAAGTTCTGGAATTTGAGAGGAGCCACAAATTTCCTTCCACCTAGCGTTCCCCCAAGTCTCCCGAGAAAAATTATACCTCACTTGTGTGGGTAGGCCTAGCGCCCGCGACAGGAAACGCCCCAAAGCGCAACGTGGACACATCCAATTTTTTGAAAGAAAACAGAGGTGTTTTTTGCAAAGTGTCTGCCTGTAGATTTTGTCCTCTAGCTCAGCCGGCACCTAGGGAAACCTACCAAACCTGTGCATTTCTGAAAACTAGAGACCTAGGGGAATCCAAGATAGGGTGATTTGTGTGGCTCGGACCAGGTTCTGTTACCCAGAATCCTTTGCAAACCTCAAAATTTGGCTAACAAAACACATGTTCCTCACATTTCTGTGGCTGAAAGTTCTGGAATCTGAGAGGAGCCAAAAATTTCCTTCCACACAGCGTTCCTCCAAGTCTCCCGATAAAAATTATACCTCACTTGTGTGGGTAGGCCTAGCGCCCGCGACAGGAAATGCCCCAAAACGCAACGTGGACACATCCAAATTTTTTAAAGAAAACAGAGTTTTTTTTTTCAAACTGCCTACCTGTAGATTTTGGCCTCTACCTCAGCCGGCACCTAGGGAAACCTACCAAACCTGTGCATTTCTGAAAACTAGAGACCTAGGGGAATCCAAGATGGGGTGATTTGTGTGGCTCGGACCAGGTTCTGTTACACAGAAACCTTTGGAAACCTCAAAATTTGGCTAAATAAACACATGTTCCTCACATTTCTGTGGCAGAAAGTTCTGGAATCTGAGAGGAGCCACAAATTTCCTTCCACACAGCGTTTCTCCAAGTCTCCCGATAAAAATGATACCTCACTTGTGTGGGTAGGCCTAGCGCCCGCGACAGGAAACGCCCCAAAGCGCAACGTGGACACATCCAAATTTTTTAAAGAAAACAGAGGTGTTTTTTGCAAAGTGCCTACCTGTAGATTTGGGCCTCTAGCTCAGCCGGCACCTAGGGAAACCTACCAAACCAGTGCATTTCTGAAAACTAGAGACCTAGGGGAATCCAAGATAGGGTGACTTGTGTGGCTCGGACCAGGTTCTGTTACCCAGAATCCTTTGCAAACCTCAAAATTTTGCTAAAAAAACACATGTTCCTCACATTTCTGTGGCAGAAAGTTCTGGAATATGAGAGGAGCCACAAATTTCCTTCCACCGAGCGTTCCCCCAAGTCTCCCGATAAAAATGATACCTCACTTGTGTGGGTAGGCCTAGCGCCCGCGACAGGAAACGCCCCAAAGCGCAACGTGGACACATCCAATTTTTTGAAAGAAAACATAGGTGTTTTTTGCAAAGTGTCTACCTGTAGATTTTGTCCTCTAGCTCAGCCGGCAACTAGGGAAACCTACCAAACCTGTGCATTTCTAAAACTAGAGACCTAGGGAAATACAAGATGGGGTGACTTGTGTTGCTCGGACTTGTTTCTGTTACCCAGAATCCTTTGCAAACCTCAAAATTTGGCTAAAAAAACACATGTTCCTCACATTTCTGTGGCTGAAAGTTCTGGAATCTGAGAGGAGCCACAAATTTCCTTCCACACAGTGTTTCTCCAAGTCTCCCGAAAAAAATGATACCTCACTTGTGTGGGTAGGCCTAGCGCCCACGACAAGAAACGCCCCAAAGCGCAACGTGGACATATCAAAACTTTTTAAAGAAAACAGAGGTGTTTTTTGCAAAGTGCCTACCTGTAGATTTTGGCCTCTAGCTCAGCCGGCACCTAGGGAAACCTACCAAACCTGTGCATTTCTGAAAACTAGAGACCTAGGGGAATAGAAGATGGGGTGACTTGTGTGGCTCGGACCAGGTTCTGTTACCCAGAATCCTTTGGAAACCTCAAAATTTGGCTTAAAAAACACATGTTCCTAACATTTCTGTGGCAGAAAGTTCTGGAATTTGAGAGGAGCCACAAATTTCCTTCCACACAGCGTTCCCCCAAGTCTCCCGAGAAAAATTATACCTCACTTGTGTGGGTAGGCCTAGCGCCCGCGACAGGAAACGCCCCAAAGCGCAACGTGGACACATCCAATTTTTTGAAAGAAAACAGAGGTGTTTTTTGCAAAGTGTCTACCTGTAGATTTTGTCCTCTAGCTCAGCCGGCACCTAGGGAAACCTACCAAACCTGTGCATTTCTGAAAACTAGAGACCTAGGGGAATCCAAGATGGGGTGATTTGTGTGGCTCGGACCAGGTTCTGTTACCCAGAATCCTTTGCAAACCTCAAAATTTGGCTAACAAAACAAATGTTCCTCACATTTCTGTGGCTGAAAGTTCTGGAATCTGAGAGGAGCCACAAATTTCCTTCCACACAGCGTTCCTCCAAGTCTCCCGATAAAAATTATACCTCACTTGTGTGGGTAGGCCTAGCGCCCGCGACAGGAAACGCCCCAAAACGCAACGTGGACACATCCACATTTTTTAAAGAAAACAGAGGTTTTTTTTGCAAACTGCCTACCTGTAGATTTTGGCCTCTAGCTCAGCCGGCACCTAGGGAAACCTACCAAACCTGTGCATTTCTGAAAACTAGAGACCTAGGGGAATCCAAGATGGGGTGATTTGTGTGGCTCGGACCAGGTTCTGTTACCCAGAATCCTTTGGAAACCTCAAAATTTGGCAAAAAAAACACATGTTCCTCACATTTCTGTGGCAGAAAGTTCTGGAATCTGAGAGGAGCCACAAATTTCCTTCCACCCAGCGTTCCCCCAAGTCTCCCGAGAAAACTTATACCTCACTTGTGTGGGTAGGCCTAGCGCCCGCGACAGGAAACGCCCCAAAGCGCAACGTGGACACATCCAAATTTTTGAAAGAAAACAGAGGTGTTTTTTGCAAAGTGCCTACCTGTAGATTTTGGCCTCTAGCTCAGCCGGCACCTAGGGAAACCTACCAAACCTGTGCATTTCTGAAAACTAGAGACCTAGGGGAATCCAAGATGGGGTGACTTGTGGGGCTCGGACTAGGTTCTGTTACCCAGAATCCTTTGCAAACCTCAAAATTTGGCTAAAAAAACACATGTTCCTCACATTTATGTGGCAGAAAGTTCTGGAATCTGAGAGGAGCCACAAATTTCCTTCCACCCAGCGTTCCCCCAAGTCTCCCGATAAAAATTATACCTCACTTGTGTGGGTAGGCCCAGCGCCCGCGACAGGATACGCCCCAAAGCGCAACGTGGACACATCCAATTTTTTGAAAGAAAACAAAGGTGTTTTTTGCAAAGTGTCTACCTGTAGATTTTGTCCTCTAGCTCAGCCGGCAACTAGGGAAACCTACCAAACCTGTGCATTTCTAAAACTAGAGACATAGGGGAATCCAAGATGGGGTGACTTGTGTGGCTCGGACCAGGTTCTGTTACCCAGAATCCTTTGCAAACATCAAAATTTGGCTAAAAAAACACATGTTCCTCACATTTCTGTTGCTGAAAGTTCTGGAATCTGAGAGGAGCCACAAATTTCCTTCCACACAGCGCTCCCCCAAGTCTCCCGATAAAAATTATACCTCACTTGTGTGGGTAGGCCTAGCGCCCGCGACAGGATATACCCCACAACACAACGTGGACACATCAAAGAAAACAGAGCTGTTTTTAGCAAAGTGCCTACCTGTAGATTTTGGCCTCTAGCTCAGCCGGCACCTAGGGAAACCTACCAAACCTGTGCATTTTTTAAAACAAGAGACCGAGAGGAATCCAAGATGGGGTGACTTGTGGGGCTCTGACCAGGTTCTGTTACCCAGAATCCTTTGCAAACCTCAAATTTTGGCTAAAAAAACACATTTTCGTCACATTTCGGTGACAGAAAGTTCTGGAATCTGAGAGGAGCCACAAATTTCCTTCCACCCAGCGTTCCCCCAAGTCACCCGATAAAAATTATACCTCACTTGTGTGGGTAGGCCTAGCGGCCGCGACAGGAGACGCCCCAAAACACAAAGTGGACACATCCCATTTTTTTAAAGAAAACAGAGCTGTTTTTTGCAAAGTGCCTACCTGTAGATTTTGGCCTCTAGCTCAGCCGGCACCTAGGGAAACCTACCAAACCTGTGCATTTATGAAAATTAGAGACCTAGGGGAATCCAAGATGGGGTGACTTGTGGGGCTCTGACCAGGTTCTGTTACCCAGAATCCTTTGCAAACCTCAAAATGTGGCTAAAAAAACATATGTTCCTCATATTTCTGTGGCAGAAAGTTCTAGAATCTGAGAGGAGCCACAAATTTCCTTCCACCCAGCGTTCCCCCAAGTCTCCTGATAAAAATGATACCTCACTTGTGTGGGTAGGCCTAGCGCCCGCGACAGGAAACGCCCCAAAGCGCAACTTGGACACATCCAATTTTTTGAAAGAAAACAGAGGTGTTTTTTGCGAAGTGTCTACCTGTAGATTTTGTCCTCTAGCTCAGCCGGCACCTAGGGAAACCTACCAAACCTGTGCATTTCTGAAAAACTAGAGACCTAGGGGAATCCACGATGGGGTGACTTGTGTGGCTCGGACCAGGTTCTGTTACCCAGAATCCTTTGGAAACCTCAAAATTTGGCTAAAAAAACACATGTTCATAACATTTCTGTGGCAGAAAGTTCTGGAATTTGAGAGGAGCCACAAATTTCCTTCCACCTAGCGTTCCCTCAAGTCTCCCGAGAAAAATTATACCTCACTTGTGTGGGTAGGCCTAGCGCCCGCGACAGGAAACGCCCCAAAGCGCAACGTGGACACATCCAATTTTTTGAAAGAAAACAGAGGTGTTTTTTGCAAAGTGTCTACCTGTAGATTTTGTCCTCTAGCTCAGCCGGCACCTAGGGAAACCTACCAAACCTGTGCATTTCTGAAAACTAGAGGCCTAGGGGAATCCAAGATGGGGTGACTTGTGTGGCTCGGACCAGGTTCTTTTACCCAGAATCCTTTGCAAAACCTCAAAATTTGGCTAACAAAACACATGTTCCTCACATTTCTGTGGCTGAAAGTTCTGGAATCTGAGAGGAGCCACAAATTTCCTTCCACACAGCGTTCCTCCAAGTCTCCCGATAAAAATGACACCTCACTTGTGTGGGTAGTCCTAGCGCCCGTGACAGGAAACGCCCCAAAACGCAACGTGGACACATCCAATTTTTTAAAGAAAGCAGAGTTTTTTTTTGCAAAGTGCCTACCTGTAGATTTTGGCCTCTAGCTCAGCCGGCACCTAGGGAAACCTACCAAACCTGTGCATTTCTGAAAACTAGAGACCTAGGGGAATCCAAGATGGGGTGACTTGTGTGGCTCAGACCAGGTTCTGTTACCCAGAATCCTTTGGAAACCTCAAAATTTGGCTAAAAAAACACATGTTCCTCACATTTCTGTGGCAGAAAGTTCTGGAATCTGAGAGGAGCCACAAATTTCCTTCCAACCAGCGTTCCCCCAAGTCTCCTGATAAAAATGATACCTCACTTGTGTGGGTAGGCCTAGCGCCCGCGACAGGAAACGCCCCAAAGCGCAACGTGGACACATCCAATTTTTTGAAAGAAAACAGAGGTGTTTTTTGCAAAGTGTCTACCTGTAGATTTTGTCCTCTAGCTCAGCCGGCACCTAGGGAAACCTACCAAACCTGTGCATTTCTGAAACAATAGAGACCTAGGGGAATCCACGATGGGGTGACTTGTGTGGCTCGGACCAGGTTCTGTTACCCAGAATCCTTTGGAAACCTCAAAATTTGGCTAAAAAAACACATGTTCCTAACATTTCTGTTGCTGAAAGTTCTGGAATTTGAGAGGAGCCACAAATTTCCTTCCACACAGCGTTCCCCCAAGTCTCCCGAGAAAATTTTTACCTCACTTGTGTGGGTAGGCCTAGCGCTCGCGACAGGAAACGCCCCAAAGCACAACGTGGACACATCCATTTTTTTTAAAGAAAACAGAGGTGTTTTTTGCAAAGTGCCTACCTGTAGATTTTGGCCTCTAGCTCAGCCGGCACCTAGGGAAACCAACCAAACCTGTGCATTTCTGAAAATTAGAGACCTAGGGGAATCCAAGATGGGGTGACTTGTGTGGCTCAGACCAGGTTTTGTTACCCAGAATCCTTTGGAAACCTCAAAATTTGGCTAAAAAAACACATGTTCCTCACATTTCTGTGGCAGAAATTTCTGGAATCTGAGAGGAGCCACAAATTTCCTTCCAACCAGCGTTCCCCCAAGTCTCCCGATAAAAATGATACCTCACTTGTGTGGGTAGGCCTAGCGCCCGCGACAGGAAACGCCCCAAAGCGCAACGTGGACACATCCAATTTTTTGAAAGAAAACAGAGGTGTTTTTTGCAAAGTGTCTACCTGTAGATTTTGTCCTCTAGCTCAGCCGGCACCTAGCGAAACCTACCAAACCTGTGCATTTCTGAAAACTAGAGACCTAGGGGAATCCAAGATGGGGTGACTTGTGTGGCTCGGACCAGGTTCTTTTACCCAGAATCCTTTGCAAACCTCAAAATTTGGCTAACAAAACACATGTTCCTCACATTTCTGTGGCTGAAAGTTCTGGAATCTGAGAGGAGCCACAAATTTCCTTCCACACAGCGTTCCTCCAAGTCTCCCGATAAAAATGATACCTCACTTGTGTGGGTAGGCCTAGCGCCCGCGACAGGAAACGCCCCAAAACGCAACGTGGACACATCCAATTTTTTAAAGAAAACAGAGTTTTTTTGTGCAAACTGCCTACCTGTAGATTTTGGCCTCTAGCTCAGCCGGCACCTAGGGAAACCTACCAAACCTGTGCATTTCTGAAAACTAGAGACCTAGGGGAATCCAAGATGGGGTGACTTGTGTGGCTCAGACCAGGTTCTGTTACCCAGAATCCTTTGGAAACCTCAAAATTTGGCTAAAAAAACACATGTTCCTAACATTTCTGTGGCAGAAAGTTCTGGAATCTGAGAGGAGCCACAAATTTCCTTCCAACCAGCGTTCCCCCAAGTCTCCCGATAAAAATGATACCTCACTTGTGTGGGTAGGCCTAGCGCCCGCGACAGGAAACGCCCCAAAGCGCTACGTGGACACATCCAATTTTTTGAAAGAAAACAGAGGTGTTTTTTGCAAAGTGTCTACCTGTAGATTTTGTCCTGTAGCTCAGCCGGCACCTAGGGAAACCTACCAAACCTGTGCATTTCTGAAAAAATAGAGACCTAGGGGAATCCACGATGGGGTGACTTGTGTGGCTCGGACCAGGTTCTGTTACCCAGAATCCTTTGGAAACCTCAAAATTTGGCTAAAAAAACACATGTTCCTAACATTTCTGTGGCAGAAAGTTCTGGAATTTGAGAGGAGCCACAAATTTCCTTCCACACAGCGTTCCCCCAAGTCTCCCGAGAAAAATTATACCTCACTTGTGTGGGTAGGCCTAGCGCCCGCGACAGGAAACGCCCCAAAGCGCAACGTGGACACATCCAATTTTTTGAAAGAAAACAGAGGTGTTTTTTGCAAAGTGTCTACCTGTAGATTTTGTCCTCTAGCTCAGCCGGCACCTAGGGAAACCTACCAAACCTGTGCATTTCTGAAAACTAGAGACCTAGGGGAATCCAAGATGGGGTGATTTGTGTGGCTCGGACCAGGTTCTGTTACCCAGAATCCTTTGCAAACCTCAAAATTTGGCTAACAAAACACATGTTCCTCACATTTCTGTGGCTGAAAGTTCTGGAATCTGAGAGGAGCCACAAATTTCCATCCACACAGCGTTCCTCCAAGTCTCCCGATAAAAATGATACCTAAATTGTGTGGGTAGGCCTAGCGCCCGCGACAGGAAACGCCCCAAAACGCAACGTGGACACATCCAAATTTTTTAAAGAAAACAGAGTTTTTTTTTGCAAAGTGCCTACCTGTAGATTTTGGCCTCTAGCTCAGCCGGCACCTAGGGAAACCTACCAAACCTGTGCATTTCTGAAAACTAGAGACCTAGGGGAATCCAAGATGGGGTGATTTGTGTGGCTCGGACCAGGTTCTGTTACCCAGAATCCTTTGGAAACCTCAAAATTTGGCAAAAAAACACATGTTCCTCACATTTCTGTGGCAGAAAGTTCTGGAATCTGAGAGGAGCCACAAATTTCCTTCCACCCAGCGTTCCCCCAAGTCTCCCGAGAAAAATAATACCTCACTTGTGTGGGTAGGCCTAGCGCCCGCGACAGGAAACACCCCAAAGCGCAACGTGGACACATCCACATTTTTGAAAGAAAACAGAGGTGTTTTTTGCAAAGTGCCTACCTGTAGATTTTGGCCTCTAGCTCAGCCGGCACCTAGGGAAACCTACCAAACCTGTGCATTTCTGAAAACTAGAGACCTAGGGGAATCCAAGATGGGGTGACTTGTGTGGCTCGGACCAGGTTCTTTTACCCAGAATCCTTTGCAAACCTCAAAATTTGGCTAACAAAACACATGTTCCTCACATTTCTGTGGCTGAAAGTTCTGGAATCTGAGAGGAGCCACAAATTTCCTTCCACACAGCGTTCCTCCAAGTCTCCCTATAAAAATGATACCTCACTTGTGTGGGTAGGCCTAGCGCCCGCGACAGGAAACGCCCCAAAACGCAACGTGGACACATCCAATTTTTTAAAGAAAACAGAGTTTTTTTTTGCAAAGTGCCTACCTGTAGATTTTGGCCTCTAGCTCAGCCGGCACCTAGGGAAACCTACCAAACCTGTGCATTTCTGAAAAAATAGAGACCTAGGGGAATCCACGATGGGGTGACTTGTGTGGCTCGGACCAGGTTCTGTTACCCAGAATCCTTTGGAAACCTCAAAATTTGGCTAAAAAAACACATGTTCCTAACATTTCTGTGGCAGAAAGTTCTGGAATTTGAGAGGAGCCACAAATTTCCTTCCACACAGCGTTCCCCCAAGTCTCCCGAGAAAAATTATACCTCACTTGTGTGGGTAGGCCTAGCGCCCGCGACAGGAAACGCCCCAAAGCGCAACGTGGACACATCCAATTTTTTGAAAGAAAACAGAGGTGTTTTTTGCAAAGTGTCTACCTGTAGATTTTGTCCTCTAGCTCAGCCGGCACCTAGGGAAACCTACCAAACCTGTGCATTTCTGAAAACTAGAGACCTAGGGGAATCCAAGATGGGGTGACTTGTGGGGCTCGGACTAGGTTCTGTTACCCAGAATCCTTTGCAAACCTCAAAATTTGGCTAAAAAAACACATGTTCCTCACATTTATGTGGCAGAAAGTTCTGGAATCTGAGAGGAGCCACAAATTTCCTTCCACCCAGCGTTCCCCCAAGTCTCCCGATAAAAATGATACCTCACTTGTGTGGGTAGGCCCAGCGCCCGCGACAGGATACGCCCCAAAGCGCAACGTGGACACATCCAATTTTTTGAAAGAAAACAAAGGTGTTTTTTGCAAAGTGTCTACCTGTAGATTTTGTCCTCTAGCTCAGCCGGCAACTAGGGAAACCTACCAAACCTGTCCATTTCTAAAACTAGAGATATAGGGGAATCCAAGATGGGGTGACTTGTGTGGCTCGGACCAGGTTCTGTTACCCAGAATCCTTTGCAAACATCAAAATTTGGCTAAAAAAACACATGTTCCTCACATTTCTGATGCTGAAAGTTCTGGAATCTGAGAGGAGCCAGAAATTTCCTTCCACACAGCGCTCCCCCAAGTCTCCCGATAAAAATGGTACCTCACTTGTGTGGGTAGGCCTAGCGCCCGCGACAGGATATACCCCACAACACAACGTGGACACATCACAGAAAACAGAGCTGTTTTTAGCAAAGTGCCTACCTGTAGATTTTGGCCTCTAGCTCAGCCGGCACCTAGGGAAACCTACCAAACCTGTGCATTTTTTAAAACAAGAGACCGAGGGGAATCCAAGATGGGGTGACTTGTGGGGCTCTGACCAGGTTCTGTTACCCAGAATCCTTTGCAAACCTCAAATGTTGGCTAAAAAAACACATTTTCGTCACATTTCGGTGACAGAAAGTTCTGGAATCTGAGAGGAGCCACAAATTTCCTTCCACCCAGCGTTCCCCCAAGTCTCCCGATAAAAATTATACCTCACTTGTGTGGGTAGGCCTAGCGGCCGCGACAGGAGACGCCCCAAAACACAACGTGGACACATCCCATTTTTTGAAAGAAAACAGAGCTGTTTTTTGCAAAGTGCCTACCTGTAGATTTTGGCCTCTAGCTCAGCCGGCACCTAGGGAAACCTACCAAACCTGTGCATTTATGAAAATTAGAGACCTAGGGGAATCCAAGATGGGGTGACTTGTGGGGCTCTGACCAGGTTCTGTTACCCAGAATCCTTTGCAAACCTCAAAATGTGGCTAAAAAAACACATGTTCCTCATATTTCTGTGGCAGAAAGTTCTAGAATCTGAGAGGAGCCACAAATTTCCTTCCACCCAGCGTTCCCCCAAGTCTCCTGATAAAAATGATACCTCACTTGTGTGGGTAGGCCTAGCGCCCGCGACAGGAAACGCCCCAAAGCGCAACGTGGACACATCCAATTTTTTGAAAGAAAACAGAGGTGTTTTTTGCGAAGTGTCTACCTGTAGATTTTGTCCTCTAGCTCAGCCGGCACCTAGGGAAACCTACCAAACCTGTGCATTTCTGAAAAACTAGAGACCTAGGGGACTCCACGATGGGGTGACTTGTGTGGCTCGGACCAGGTTCTTTTACCCAGAATCCTTTGCAAACCTCAAAATTTGTCTAACAAAACACATGTTCCTCACATTTCTGTGGCTGAAAGTTCTGGAATCTGAGAGGAGCCACAAATTTCCTTCCACACAGCGTTCCTCCAAGTCTCCCGATAAAAATGATACCTCACTTGTGTGGGTAGTCCTAGCGCCCGCGACAGGATACGCCCCAAAGCGCAACGTGGACACATCCAATTTTTTGAAAGAAAACAGAGGTGTTTTTTGCAATGTGTCTACCTGTAGATTTTGTCCTCTAGCTCAGCCGGCACCTAGGGAAACCTACCAAACCTGTGCATTTCTGAAAACTAGAGACCTAGGGGAATCCAAGATGGGGTGACTTGTGGGGCTCGGACTAGGTTCTTTTACCCAGAATCCTTTGCAAACCTCAAAATTTGGCTAACAAAACACATGTTCCTCACATTTCTGTGGCTGAAAGTTCTGGAATCTGAGAGGAGCCACAAATTTCCTTCCACACAGCGTTCCTCCAAGTCTCCCGATAAAAATGACACCTCACTTGTGTGGGTAGTCCTAGCGCCCGTGACAGGAAACGCCCCAAAACGCAACGTGGACACATCCAATTTTTTAAAGAAAGCAGAGTTTTTTTTTGCAAAGTGCCTACCTGTAGATTTTGGCCTCTAGCTCAGCCGGCACCTAGGGAAACCTACCAAACCTGTGCATTTCTGAAAACTAGAGACCTAGGGGAATCCAAGATGGGGTGACTTGTGTGGCTCAGACCAGGTTCTGTTACCCAGAATCCTTTGGAAACCTCAAAATTTGGCTAAAAAAACACATGTTCCTCACATTTCTGTGGCAGAAAGTTCTGGAATCTGAGAGGAGCCACAAATTTCCTTCCAACCAGCGTTCCCCCAAGTCTCCCGATAAAAATGATACCTCACTTGTGTGGGTAGGCCTAGCGCCCGCGACAGGAAACGCCCCAAAGCGCAACGTGGACACATCCAATTTTTTGAAAGAAAACAGAGGTGTTTTTTGCAAAGTGTCTACCTGTAGATTTTGTCCTCTAGCTCAGCCGGCAAATAGGGAAACCTACCAAACCTGTGCATTTCTGAAACAATAGAGACCTAGGGGAATCCACGATGGGGTGACTTGTGTGGCTCGGACCAGGTTCTGTTACCCAGAATCCTTTGGAAACCTCAAAATTTGGCTAAAAAAACACATGTTCCTAACATTTCTGTTGCTGAAAGTTCTGGAATTTGAGAGGAGCCACAAATTTCCTTCCACACAGCGTTCCCCCAAGTCTCCCGAGAAAATTTTTACCTCACTTGTGTGGGTAGGCCTAGCGCCCGCGACAGGAAACGCCCCAAAGCACAACGTGGACACATCCATTTTTTTTAAAGAAAACAGAGGTGTTTTTTGCAAAGTGCCTACCTGTAGATTTTGGCCTCTAGCTCAGCCGGCACCTAGGGAAACCAACCAAACCTGTGCATTTCTGAAAATTAGAGACCTAGGGGAATCCAAGATGGGGTGACTTGTGTGGCTCAGACCAGGTTTTGTTACCCAGAATCCTTTGGAAACCTCAAAATTTGGCTAAAAAAACACATGTTCCTCACATTTCTGTGGCAGAAATTTCTGGAATCTGAGAGGAGCCACAAATTTCCTTCCAACCAGCGTTCCCCCAAGTCTCCCGATAAAAATGATACCTCACTTGTGTGGGTAGGCCTAGCGCCCGCGACAGGAAACGCCCCAAAGCGCAACGTGGACACATCCAATTTTTTGAAAGAAAACAGAGGTGTTTTTTGCAAAGTGTCTACCTGTAGATTTTGTCCTCTAGCTCAGCCGGCACCTAGCGAAACCTACCAAACCTGTGCATTTCTGAAAACTAGAGACCTAGGGGAATCCAAGATGGGGTGACTTGTGTGGCTCGGACCAGGTTCTTTTACCCAGAATCCTTTGCAAACCTCAAAATTTGGCTAACAAAACACATGTTCCTCACATTTCTGTGGCTGAAAGTTCTGGAATCTGAGAGGAGCCACAAATTTCCTTCCACACAGCGTTCCTCCAAATCTCCCGATAAAAATGATACCTCACTTGTGTGGGTAGGCCTAGCGCCCGCGACAGGAAACGCCCCAAAACGCAACGTGGACACATCCAATTTTTTAAAGAAAACAGAGTTTTTTTGTGCAAACTGCCTACCTGTAGATTTTGGCCTCTAGCTCAGCCGGCACCTAGGGAAACCTACCAAACCTGTGCATTTCTGAAAACTAGAGACCTAGGGGAATCCAAGATGGGGTGACTTGTGTGGCTCAGACCAGGTTCTGTTACCCAGAATCCTTTGGAAACCTCAAAATTTGGCTAAAAAAACACATGTTCCTAACATTTCTGTGGCAGAAAGTTCTGGAATCTGAGAGGAGCCACAAATTTCCTTCCAACCAGCGTTCCCCCAAGTCTCCCGATAAAAATGATACCTCACTTGTGTGGGTAGGCCTAGCGCCCGCGACAGGAAACGCCCCAAAGCGCTACGTGGACACATCCAATTTTTTGAAAGAAAACAGAGGTGTTTTTTGCAAAGTGTCTACCTGTAGATTTTGTCCTGTAGCTCAGCCGGCACCTAGGGAAACCTACCAAACCTGTGCATTTCTGAAAAAATAGAGACCTAGGGGAATCCACGATGGGGTGACTTGTGTGGCTCGGACCAGGTTCTGTTACCCAGAATCCTTTGGAAACCTCAAAATTTGGCTAAAAAAACACATGTTCCTAACATTTCTGTGGCAGAAAGTTCTGGAATTTGAGAGGAGCCACAAATTTCCTTCCACACAGCGTTCCCCCAAGTCTCCCGAGAAAAATTATACCTCACTTGTGTGGGTAGGCCTAGCGCCCGCGACAGGAAACGCCCCAAAGCGCAACGTGGACACATCCAATTTTTTGAAAGAAAACAGAGGTGTTTTTTGCAAAGTGTCTACCTGTAGATTTTGTCCTCTAGCTCAGCCGGCACCTAGGGAAACCTACCAAACCTGTGCATTTCTGAAAACTAGAGACCTAGGGGAATCCAAGATGGGGTGATTTGTGTGGCTCGGACCAGGTTCTGTTACCCAGAATCCTTTGCAAACCTCAAAATTTGGCTAACAAAACACATGTTCCTCACATTTCTGTGGCTGAAAGTTCTGGAATCTGAGAGGAGCCACAAATTTCCATCCACACAGCGTTCCTCCAAGTCACCCGATAAAAATGATACCTAAATTGTGTGGGTAGGCCTAGCGCCCGCGACAGGAAATGCCCCAAAACGCAACGTGGACACATCCAAATTTTTTAAAGAAAACAGAGTTTTTTTTTGCAAAGTGCCTACCTGTAGATTTTGGCCTCTAGCTCAGCCGGCACCTAGGGAAACCTACCAAACCTGTGCATTTCTGAAAACTAGAGACCTAGGGGAATCCAAGATGGGGTGATTTGTGTGGCTCGGACCAGGTTCTGTTACCCAGAATCCTTTGGAAACCTCAAAATTTGGCAAAAAAACACATGTTCCTCACATTTCTGTGGCAGAAAGTTCTGGAATCTGAGAGGAGCCACAAATTTCCTTCCACCCAGCGTTCCCCCAAGTCTCCCGAGAAAAATAATACCTCACTTGTGTGGGTAGGCCTAGCGCCCGCGACAGGAAACACCCCAAAGCGCAACGTGGACACATCCACATTTTTGAAAGAAAACAGAGGTGTTTTTTGCAAAGTGCCTA
This sequence comes from Pleurodeles waltl, assembly GCF_031143425.1. Taxonomy (NCBI): domain Eukaryota; kingdom Metazoa; phylum Chordata; class Amphibia; order Caudata; family Salamandridae; genus Pleurodeles; species Pleurodeles waltl. The sequence goes on from NC_090439.1 coordinate 35,436,935, forward strand.
CCTGTAGATTTTGGCCTCTAGCTCAGCCGGCACCTAGGGAAACCTACCAAACCTGTGCATTTCTGAAAACTAGAGACCTAGGGGAATCCAAGATGGGGTGACTTGTGTGGCTCGGACCAGGTTCTTTTACCCAGAATCCTTTGCGAACCTCAAAATTTGGCTAACAAAACACATGTTCCTCACATTTCTGTGGCTGAAAGTTCTGGAATCTGAGAGGAGCCACAAATTTCCTTCCACACAGCGTTCCTCCAAGTCTCCCTATAAAAATGATACCTCACTTGTGTGGGTAGGCCTAGCGCCCGCGACAGGAAACGCCCCAAAACGCAACGTGGACACATCCAATTTTTTAAAGAAAACAGAGGTTTTTTTTGCAAAGTGCCTACCTGTAGATTTTGGCCTCTAGCTCAGCCGGCACCTAGGGAAACCTACCAAACCTGTGCATTTCTGAAAAAATAGAGACCTAGGGGAATCCACGATGGGGTGACTTGTGTGGCTCGGACCAGGTTCTGTTACCCAGAATCCTTTGGAAACCTCAAAATTTGGCTAAAAAAACACATGTTCCTAACATTTCTGTGGCAGAAAGTTCTGGAATTTGAGAGGAGCCACAAATTTCCTTCCACACAGCGTTCCCCCAAGTCTCCCGAGAAAAATTATACCTCACTTGTGTGGGTAGGCCTAGCGCCCGCGACAGGAAACGCCCCAAAGCGCAACGTGGACACATCCAATTTTTTGAAAGAAAACAGAGGTGTTTTTTGCAAAGTGTCTACCTGTAGATTTTGTCCTCTAGCTCAGCCGGCACCTAGGGAAACCTACCAAACCTGTGCATTTCTGAAAACTAGAGACCTAGGGGAATCCAAGATGGGGTGACTTGTGGGGCTCGGACTAGGTTCTGTTACCCAGAATCCTTTGCAAACCTCAAAATTTGGCTAAAAAAACACATGTTCCTCACATTTATGTGGCAGAAAGTTCTGGAATCTGAGAGGAGCCACAAATTTCCTTCCACCCAGCGTTCCCCCAAGTCTCCCGATAAAAATGATACCTCACTTGTGTGGGTAGGCCCAGCGCCCGCGACAGGATACGCCCCAAAGCGCAACGTGGACACATCCAATTTTTTGAAAGAAAACAAAGGTGTTTTTTGCAAAGTGTCTACCTGTAGATTTTGTCCTCTAGCTCAGCCGGCAACTAGGGAAACCTACCAAACCTGTCCATTTCTAAAACTAGAGATATAGGGGAATCCAAGATGGGGTGACTTGTGTGGCTCGGACCAGGTTCTGTTACCCAGAATCCTTTGGAAACCTCAAAATTTGGCTAAAAAAACACATGTTCCTAACATTTCTGTGGCAGAAAGTTCTGGAATTTGAGAGGAGCCACAAATTTCCTTCCACACAGCGTTCCCCCAAGTCTCCCGAGAAAAATTATACCTCACTTGTGTGGGTAGGCCTAGCGCCCGCGACAGGAAACGCCCCAAAGCGCAACGTGGACACATCCAATTTTTTGAAAGAAAACAGAGGTGTTTTTTGCAAAGTGTCTACCTGTAGATTTTGTCCTCTAGCTCAGCCGGCACCTAGGGAAACCTACCAAACCTGTGCATTTCTGAAAACTAGAGACCTAGGGGAATCCAAGATGGGGTGACTTGTGGGGCTCGGACCAGGTTCTGTTACCCAGAATCCTTTGCAAACATCAAAATTTGGCTAAAAAAACACATGTTCCTCACATTTCTGATGCTGAAAGTTCTGGAATCTGAGAGGAGCCAGAAATTTCCTTCCACACAGCGCTCCCCCAAGTCTCCCGATAAAAATGGTACCTCACTTGTGTGGGTAGGCCTAGCGCCCGCGACAGGATATACCCCACAACACAACGTGGACACATCACAGAAAACAGAGCTGTTTTTAGCAAAGTGCCTACCTGTAGATTTTGGCCTCTAGCTCAGCCGGCACCTAGGGAAACCTACCAAACCTGTGCATTTTTTAAAACAAGAGACCGAGGGGAATCCAAGATGGGGTGACTTGTGGGGCTCTGACCAGGTTCTGTTACCCAGAATCCTTTGCAAACCTCAAATGTTGGCTAAAAAAACACATTTTCGTCACATTTCGGTGACAGAAAGTTCTGGAATCTGAGAGGAGCCACAAATTTCCTTCCACCCAGCGTTCCCCCAAGTCTCCCGATAAAAATTATACCTCACTTGTGTGGGTAGGCCTAGCGGCCGCGACAGGAGACGCCCCAAAACACAACGTGGACACATCCCATTTTTTGAAAGAAAACAGAGCTGTTTTTTGCAAAGTGCCTACCTGTAGATTTTGGCCTCTAGCTCAGCCGGCACCTAGGGAAACCTACCAAACCTGTGCATTTATGAAAATTAGAGACCTAGGGGAATCCAAGATGGGGTGACTTGTGGGGCTCTGACCAGGTTCTGTTACCCAGAATCCTTTGCAAACCTCAAAATGTGGCTAAAAAAACACATGTTCCTCATATTTCTGTGGCAGAAAGTTCTAGAATCTGAGAGGAGCCACAAATTTCCTTCCACCCAGCGTTCCCCCAAGTCTCCTGATAAAAATGATACCTCACTTGTGTGGGTAGGCCTAGCGCCCGCGACAGGAAACGCCCCAAAGCGCAACGTGGACACATCCAATTTTTTGAAAGAAAACAGAGGTGTTTTTTGCGAAGTGTCTACCTGTAGATTTTGTCCTCTAGCTCAGCCGGCACCTAGGGAAACCTACCAAACCTGTGCATTTCTGAAAAACTAGAGACCTAGGGGACTCCACGATGGGGTGACTTGTGTGGCTCGGACCAGGTTCTTTTACCCAGAATCCTTTGCAAACCTCAAAATTTGTCTAACAAAACACATGTTCCTCACATTTCTGTGGCTGAAAGTTCTGGAATCTGAGAGGAGCCACAAATTTCCTTCCACACAGCGTTCCTCCAAGTCTCCCGATAAAAATGATACCTCACTTGTGTGGGTAGTCCTAGCGCCCGCGACAGGATACGCCCCAAAGCGCAACGTGGACACATCCAATTTTTTGAAAGAAAACAGAGGTGTTTTTTGCAATGTGTCTACCTGTAGATTTTGTCCTCTAGCTCAGCCGGCACCTAGGGAAACCTACCAAACCTGTGCATTTCTGAAAACTAGAGACCTAGGGGAATCCAAGATGGGGTGACTTGTGGGGCTCGGACTAGGTTCTTTTACCCAGAATCCTTTGCAAACCTCAAAATTTGGCTAACAAAACACATGTTCCTCACATTTCTGTGGCTGAAAGTTCTGGAATCTGAGAGGAGCCACAAATTTCCTTCCACACAGCGTTCCTCCAAGTCTCCCGATAAAAATGACACCTCACTTGTGTGGGTAGTCCTAGCGCCCGTGACAGGAAACGCCCCAAAACGCAACGTGGACACATCCAATTTTTTAAAGAAAGCAGAGTTTTTTTTTGCAAAGTGCCTACCTGTAGATTTTGGCCTCTAGCTCAGCCGGCACCTAGGGAAACCTACCAAACCTGTGCATTTCTGAAAACTAGAGACCTAGGGGAATCCAAGATGGGGTGACTTGTGTGGCTCAGACCAGGTTCTGTTACCCAGAATCCTTTGGAAACCTCAAAATTTGGCTAAAAAAACACATGTTCCTCACATTTCTGTGGCAGAAAGTTCTGGAATCTGAGAGGAGCCACAAATTTCCTTCCAACAAGCGTTCCCCCAAGTCTCCCGATAAAAATGATACCTCACTTGTGTGGGTAGGCCTAGCGCCCGCGACAGGAAACGCCCCAAAGCGCAACGTGGACACATCCAATTTTTTGAAAGAAAACAGAGGTGTTTTTTGCAAAGTGTCTACCTGTAGATTTTGTCCTCTAGCTCAGCCGGCAAATAGGGAAACCTACCAAACCTGTGCATTTCTGAAACAATAGAGACCTAGGGGAATCCACGATGGGGTGACTTGTGTGGCTCGGACCAGGTTCTGTTACCCAGAATCCTTTGGAAACCTCAAAATTTGGCTAAAAAAACACATGTTCCTAACATTTCTGTTGCTGAAAGTTCTGGAATTTGAGAGGAGCCACAAATTTCCTTCCACACAGCGTTCCCCAAGTCTCCCGAGAAAATTTTTACCTCACTTGTGTGGGTAGGCCTAGCGCCCGCGACAGGAAACGCCCCAAAGCGCAACGTGGACACATCCATTTTTTTTAAAGAAAACAGAGGTGTTTTTTGCAAAGTGCCTACCTGTAGATTTTGGCCTCTAGCTCAGCCGGCACCTAGGGAAAGCAACCAAACCTGTGCATTTCTGAAAATTAGAGACCTAGGGGAATCCAAGATGGGGTGACTTGTGTGGCTCAGACCAGGTTTTGTTACCCAGAATCCTTTGGAAACCTCAAAATTTGGCTAAAAAAACACATGTTCCTCACATTTCTGTGGCAGAAATTTCTGGAAACTGAGAGGAGCCACAAATTTCCTTCCAACCAGCGTTCCCCCAAGTCTCCCGATAAAAATGATACCTCACTTGTGTGGGTAGGCCTAGCGCCCGCGACAGGAAACGCCCCAAAGCGCAACGTGGACACATCCAATTTTTTGAAAGAAAACAGAGGTGTTTTTTGCAAAGTGTCTACCTGTAGATTTTGTCCTCTAGCTCAGCCGGCACCTAGCGAAACCTACCAAACCTGTGCATTTCTGAAAACTAGAGACCTAGGGGAATCCAAGATGGGGTGACTTGTGTGGCTCGGACCAGGTTCTTTTACCCAGAATCCTTTGCAAACCTCAAAATTTGGCTAACAAAACACATGTTCCTCACATTTCTGTGGCTGAAAGTTCTGGAATCTGAGAGGAGCCACAAATTTCCTTCCACACAGCGTTCCTCCAAGTCTCCCGATAAAAATGATACCTCACTTGTGTGGGTAGGCCTAGCGCCCGCGACAGGAAACGCCCCAAAACGCAACGTGGACACATCCAATTTTTTAAAGAAAACAGAGTTTTTTTGTGCAAAGTGCCTACCTGTAGATTTTGGCCTCTAGCTCAGCCGGCACCTAGGGAAACCTACCAAACCTGTGCATTTCTGAAAACTAGAGACCTAGGGGAATCCAAGATGGGGTGACTTGTGTGGCTCAGACCAGGTTCTGTTACCCAGAATCCTTTGGAAACCTCAAAATTTGGCTAAAAAAACACATGTTCCTAACATTTCTGTGGCAGAAAGTTCTGGAATCTGAGAGGAGCCACAAATTTCCTTCCAACCAGCGTTCCCCCAAGTCTCCCGATAAAAATGATACCTCACTTGTGTGGGTAGGCCTAGCGCCCGCGACAGGAAACGCCCCAAAGCGCTACGTGGACACATCCAATTTTTTGAAAGAAAACAGAGGTGTTTTTTGCAAAGTGTCTACCTGTAGATTTTGTCCTCTAGCTCAGCCGGCACCTAGGGAAACCTACCAAACCTGTGCATTTCTGAAAAAATAGAGACCTAGGGGAATCCACGATGGGGTGACTTGTGTGGCTCGGACCAGGTTCTGTTACCCAGAATCCTTTGGAAACCTCAAAATTTGGCTAAAAAAACACATGTTCCTAACATTTCTGTGGCAGAAAGTTCTGGAATTTGAGAGGAGCCACAAATTTCCTTCCACACAGCGTTCCCCCAAGTCTCCCGAGAAAAATTATACCTCACTTGTGTGGGTAGGCCTAGCGCCCGCGACAGGAAACGCCCCAAAGCGCAATGTGGACACATCCAATTTTTTGAAAGAAAACAGAGGTGTTTTTTGCAAAGTGTCTACCTGTAGATTTTGTCCTCTAGCTCAGCCGGCACCTAGGGAAACCTACCAAACCTGTGCATTTCTGAAAACTAGAGACCTAGGGGAATCCAAGATGGGGTGATTTGTGTGGCTCGGACCAGGTTCTGTTACCCAGAATCCTTTGCAAACCTCAAAATTTGGCTAACAAAACACATGTTCCTCACATTTCTGTGGCTGAAAGTTCTGGAATCTGAGAGGAGCCACAAATTTCCATCCACACAGCGTTCCTCCAAGTCTCCCGATAAAAATGATACCTCACTTGTGTGGGTAGGCCTAGCGCCCGCGACAGGAAACGCCCCAAAACGCAACGTGGACACATCCAAATTTTTTAAAGAAAACAGAGTTTTTTTTTGCAAAGTGCCTACCTGTAGATTTTGGCCTCTAGCTCAGCCGGCACCTAGGGAAACCTACCAAACCTGTGCATTTCTGAAAACTAGAGACCTAGGGGAATCCAAGATGGGGTGATTTGTGTGGCTCGGACCAGGTTCTGTTACCCAGAATCCTTTGGAAACCTCAAAATTTGGCAAAAAAACACATGTTCCTCACATTTCTGTGGCAGAAAGTTCTGGAATCTGAGAGGAGCCACAAATTTCCTTCCACCCAGCGTTCCCCCAAGTCTCCCGAGAAAAATAATACCTCACTTGTGTGGGTAGGCCTAGCGCCCGCGACAGGAAACACCCCAAAGCGCAACGTGGACACATCCACATTTTTGAAAGAAAACAGAGGTGTTTTTTGCAAAGTGCCTACCTGTAGATTTTGGCCTCTAGCTCAGCCGGCACCTAGGGAAACCTACCAAACCTGTGCATTTCTGAAAACTAGAGACCTAGGAGAATCCAAGATGGGGTGACTTGTGTGGCTCGGACCAGGTTCTTTTACCCAGAATCCTTTGCAAACCTCAAAATTTGGCTAACAAAACACATGTTCCTCACATTTCTGTGGCTGAAAGTTCTGGAATCTGAGAGGAGCCACAAATTTCCTTCCACACAGCGTTCCTCCAAGTCTCCCTATAAAAATGATACCTCACTTGTGTGGGTAGGCCTAGCGCCCGCGACAGGAAACGCCCCAAAACGCAACGTGGACACATCCAATTTTTTAAAGAAAACAGAGTTTTTTTTTTGCAAAGTGCCTACCTGTAGATTTTGGCCTCTAGCTCAGCCGGCACCTAGGGAAACCTACCAAAGCTGTGCATTTCTGAAAAACTAGAGACCTAGGGGAATCCACGATGGGGTGACTTGTGTGGCTCGGACCAGGTTCTGTTACCCAGAATCCTTTGGAAACCTCAAAATTTGGCTAAAAAAACACATGTTCCTAACATTTCTGTGGCAGAAAGTTCTGGAATTTGAGAGGAGCCACAAATTTCCTTCCACACAGCGTTCCCCCAAGTCTCCCGAGAAAAATTATACCTCACTTGTGTGGGTAGGCCTAGCGCCCGCGACAGGAAACGCCCCAAAGCGCAACGTGGACACATCCAATTTTTTGAAAGAAAACAGAGGTGTTTTTTGCAAAGTGTCTACCTGTAGATTTTGTCCTCTAGCTCAGCCGGCACCTAGGGAAACCTACCAAACCTGTGCATTTCTGAAAACTAGAGACCTAGGGGAATCCAAGATGGGGTGACTTGTGGGGCTCGGACTAGGTTCTGTTACCCAGAATCCTTTGCAAACCTCAAAATTTGGCTAAAAAAACACATGTTCCTCACATTTATGTGGCAGAAAGTTCTGGAATCTGAGAGGAGCCACAAATTTCCTTCCACCCAGCGTTCCCCCAAGTCTCCCGATAAAAATGATACCTCACTTGTGTGGGTAGGCCCAGCGCCCGCGACAGGATACGCCCCAAAGCGCAACGTGGACACATCCATTTTTTTGAAAGAAAACAAAGGTGTTTTTTGCAAAGTGTCTACCTGTAGATTTTGTCCTCTAGCTCAGCCGGCAACTAGGGAAACCTACCAAACCTGTCCATTTCTAAAACTAGAGATATAGGGGAATCCAAGATGGGGTGACTTGTGTGGCTCGGACCAGGTTCTGTTACCCAGAATCCTTTGCAAACATCAAAATTTGGCTAAAAAAACACATGTTCCTCACATTTCTGATGCTGAAAGTTCTGGAATCTGAGAGGAGCCAGAAATTTCCTTCCACACAGCGCTCCCCCAAGTCTCCCGATAAAAATGGTACCTCACTTGTGTGGGTAGGCCTAGCGCCCGCGACAGGATATACCCCACAACACAACGTGGACACATCACAGAAAACAGAGCTGTTTTTAGCAAAGTGCCTACCTGTAGATTTTGGCCTCTAGCTCAGCCGGCACCTAGGGAAACCTACCAAACCTGTGCATTTTTTAAAACAAGAGACCGAGGGGAATCCAAGATGGGGTGACTTGTGGGGCTCTGACCAGGTTCTGTTACCCAGAATCCTTTGCAAACCTCAAATGTTGGCTAAAAAAACACATTTTCGTCACATTTCGGTGACAGAAAGTTCTGGAATCTGAGAGGAGCCACAAATTTCCTTCCACCCAGCGTTCCCCCAAGTCTCCCGATAAAAATTATACCTCACTTGTGTGGGTAGGCCTAGCGGCCGCGACAGGAGACGCCCCAAAACACAACGTGGACACATCCCATTTTTTGAAAGAAAACAGAGCTGTTTTTTGCAAAGTGCCTACCTGTAGATTTTGGCCTCTAGCTCAGCCGGCACCTAGGGAAACCTACCAAACCTGTGCATTTATGAAAATTAGAGACCTAGGGGAATCCAAGATGGGGTGACTTGTGGGGCTCTGACCAGGTTCTGTTACCCAGAATCCTTTGCAAACCTCAAAATGTGGCTAAAAAAACACATGTTCCTCATATTTCTGTGGCAGAAAGTTCTAGAATCTGAGAGGAGCCACAAATTTCCTTCCACCCAGCGTTCCCCCAAGTCTCCTGATAAAAATGATACCTCACTTGTGTGGGTAGGCCTAGCGCCCGCGACAGGAAACGCCCCAAAGCGCAACGTGGACACATCCAATTTTTTGAAAGAAAACAGAGGTGTTTTTTGCGAAGTGTCTACCTGTAGATTTTGTCCTCTAGCTCAGCCGGCACCTAGGGAAACCTACCAAACCTGTGCATTTCTGAAAAACTAGAGACCTAGGGGACTCCACGATGGGGTGACTTGTGTGGCTCGGACCAGGTTCTTTTACCCAGAATCCTTTGCAAACCTCAAAATTTGGCTAACAAAACACATGTTCCTCACATTTCTGTGGCTGAAAGTTCTGGAATCTGAGAGGAGCCACAAATTTCCTTCCACACAGCGTTCCTCCAAGTCTCCCGATAAAAATGATACCTCACTTGTGTGGGTAGTCCTAGCGCCCGCGACAGGATACGCCCCAAAGCGCAACGTGGACACATCCAATTTTTTGAAAGAAAACAGAGGTGTTTTTTGCAATGTGTCTACCTGTAGATTTTGTCCTCTAGCTCAGCCGGCACCTAGGGAAACCTACCAAACCTGTGCATTTCTGAAAACTAGAGACCTAGGGGAATCCAAGATGGGGTGACTTGTGGGGCTCGGACTAGGTTCTGTTACCCAGAATCCTTTGCAAACATCAAAATTTGGCTAAAAAAACACATGTTCCTCACATTTCTGATGCTGAAAGTTCTGGAATCTGAGAGGAGCCAGAAATTTCCTTCCACACAGCGATCCCCCAAGTCTCCCGATAAAAATGGTACCTCACTTGTGTGGGTAGGCCTAGCGCCCGCGACAGGATATACCCCACAACACAACGTGGACACATCACAGAAAACAGAGCTGTTTTTAGCAAAGTGCCTACCTGTAGATTTTGGCCTCTAGCTCAGCCGGCACCTAGGGAAACCTACCAAACCTGTGCATTTTTTAAAACAAGAGACCGAGGGGAATCCAAGATGGGGTGACTTGTGGGGCTCTGACCAGGTTCTGTTACCCAGAATCCTTTGCAAACCTCAAATTGTGGCTAAAAAAACACATTTTCGTCACATTTCGGTGACAGAAAGTTCTGGAATCTGAGAGGAGCCACAAATTTCCTTCCACCCAGCGTTCCCCCAAGTCTCCCGATAAAAATTATACCTCACTTGTGTGGGTAGGCCTAGCGGCCGCGACAGGAGACACCCCAAAACACAACGTGGACACATCCCATTTTTTGAAAGAAAACAGAGCTGTTTTTTGCAAAGTGCCTACCTGTAGATTTTGGCCTCTAGCTCAGCCGGCACCTAGGGAAACCTACCAAACCTGTGCATTTATGAAAATTAGAGACCTAGGGGAATCCAAGATGGGGTGACTTGTGGGTCTCTGACCAGGTTCTGTTACCCAGAATCCTTTGCAAACCTCAAAATGTGGCTAAAAAATCACATGTTCCTCATATTTCTGTGGCAGAAAGTTCTAGAATCTGAGAGGAGCCACAAATTTCCTTCCACCCAGCGTTCCCCCAAGTCTCCTGATAAAAATGATACCTCACTTGTGTGGGTAGGCCTAGCGCCCGCGACAGGAAACGCCCCAAAGCGCAACGTGGACACATCCAATTTTTTGAAAGAAAACAGAGGTGTTTTTTGCGAAGTGTCTACCTGTAGATTTTGTCCTCTAGCTCAGCCGGCACCTAGGGAAACCTACCAAACCTGTGCATTTCTGAAAAACTAGAGACCTAGGGGAATCCACGATGGGGTGACTTGTGTGGCTCGGACCAGGTTCTGTTACCCAGAATCCTTTGAAAAACTCAAAATTTGGCTAAAAAAACACATGTTCCTAACATTTCTGTGGCAGAAAGTTCTGGAATTTGAGAGGAGCCACAAATTTCCTTCCACCTAGCGTTCCCCCAAGTCTCCCGAGAAAAATTATACCTCACTTGTGTGGGTAGGCCTAGCTCCCGCGACAGGAAACGCCCCAAAGCGCAACGTGGACACATCCATTTTTTTGAAAGAAAACAGAGGTGTTTTTTGCAAAGTGTCTACCTGTAGATTTTGTCCTCTAGCTCAGCCGGCACCTAGCGAAACCTACCAAACCTGTGCATTTCTGAAAACTAGAGACCTAGGGGAATCCAAGATGGGGTGACTTGTGTGGCTCGGACCAGGTTCTTTTACCCAGAATCCTTTGCAAACCTCAAAATTTGGCTAACAAAACACATGTTCCTCACATTTCTGTGGCTGAAAGGTCTGGAATCTGAGAGGAGCCACAAATTTCCTTCCACACAGCGTTCCTCCAAGTCTCCCTATAAAAATGATACCTCACTTGTGTGGGTAGGCCTAGCGCCCGCGACAGGAAACGCCCCAAAACGCAACGTGGACACATCCAATTTTTTAAAGAAAACAGAGTTTTTTTTTGCAAAGTGCCTACCTGTAGATTTTGGCCTCTAGCTCAGCCGGCACCTAGGGAAACCTACCAAACCTGTGCATTTCTGAAAAAATAGAGACCTAGGGGAATCCACGATGGGATGAATTGTGTGGCTCGGACCAGGTTCTGTTACCCAGAATCCTTTGGAAACCTCAAAATTTGTCTAAAAAAACACATGTTCCTAACATTTCTGTGGCAGAAAGTTCTGGAATTTGAGAGAAGCCACAAATTTCCTTCCACACAGCGTTCCCCCAAGTCTCCCGAGAAAAATTATACCTCACTTGTGTGGGTAGGCCTAGCGCCCGCGACAGGAAACGCCCCAAAGCGCAACGTGGACACATCCAATTTTTTGAAAGAAAACAGAGGTGTTTTTTGCAAAGTGTCTACCTGTAGATTTTGTCCTCTAGCTCAGCCGGCACCTAGCGAAACCTACCAAACCTGTGCATTTCTGAAAACTAGAGACCTAGGGGAATCCAAGATGGGGTGACTTGTGTGGCTCGGACCAGGTTCTTTTACCCAGAATCCTTTGCAAACCTCAAAATTTGGCTAACAAAACACATGTTCCTCACATTTCTGTGGCTGAAAGTTCTGGAATCTGAGAGGAGCCACAAATTTCCTTCCACACAGCGTTCCTCCAAGTCTCCCGATAAAAATGATACCTCACTTGTGTGGGTAGGCCTAGCGCCCGCGACAGGAAACGCCCCAAAACGCAACGTGGACACATCCAATTTTTTAAAGAAAACAGAGTTTTTTTGTGCAAAGTGCCTACCTGTAGATTTTGGCCTCTAGCTCAGCCGGCACCTAGGGAAACCTACCAAACCTGTGCATTTCTGAAAACTAGAGACCTAGGGGAATCCAAGATGGGGTGACTTGTGTGGCTCAGACCAGGTTCTGTTACCCAGAATCCTTTGGAAACCTCAAAATTTGGCTAAAAAAACACATGTTCCTCACATTTCTGTGGCAGAAAGTTCTGGAATCTGAGAGGAGCCACAAATTTCCTTCCAACCAGCATTCCCCCAAGTCTCCCGATAAAAATGATACCTCACTTGTGTGGGTAGGCCTAGCGCCCGCGACAGGAAACGCCCCAAAGCGCAACGTGGACACATCCAATTTTTTGAAAGAAAACAGAGGTGTTTTTTGCAAAGTGTCTACCTGTAGATTTTGTCCTCTAGCTCAGCCGGCACCTAGGGAAACCTACCAAACCTGTGCATTTCTGAAAAAATAGAGACCTAGGGGAATCCACGATGGGGTGACTTGTGTGGCTCGGACCAGGTTCTGTTACCCAGAATCCTTTGGAAACCTCAAAATTTGGCTAAAAAAACACATGTTCCTAACATTTCTGTGGCAGAAAGTTCTGGAATTTGAGAGGAGCCACACATTTCCTTCCACACAGCGTTCCCCCAAGTCTCCCGAGAAAAATTATACCTCACTTGTGTGGGTAGGCCTAGCGCCCGCGACAGGAAACACCCCAAAGCGAAACGTGGACAAATCCAATTTTTTGAAAGAAAACAGAGGTGTTTTTTGCAAAGTGTCTACCTGTAGATTTTGTCCTCTAGCTCAGCCGGCACCTAGGGAAACCTACCAAACCTGTGCATTTCTGAAAACTAGAGACCTAGGGGAATCCAAGATGGGGTGATTTGTGTGGCTCGGACCAGGTTCTGTTACCCAGAATCCTTTGCAAACCTCAAAATTTGGCTAACAAAACACATGTTCCTCACATTTCTGTGGCTGAAAGTTCTGGAATCTGAGAGGAGCCACAAATTTCCTTCCACACAGCGTTCCTCCAAGTCTCCCGATAAAAATTATACCTCACTTGTGTGGGTAGGCCTAGCGCCCGCGACAGGAAATGCCCCAAAACGCAACGTGGACACATCCAAATTTTTGAAAGAAAACAGAGTTTTTTTTTGCAAAGTGCCTACCTGTAGATTTTGGCCTCTAGCTCAGCCGGCACCTAGGGAAACCTACCAAACCTGTGCATTTCTGAAAACTAGAGACCTAGGGGAATCCAAGATGGGGTGATTTGTGTGGCTCGGACCAGGTTCTGTTACCCAGAATCCTTTGGAAACCTCAAAATTTGGCAAAAAAACACATGTTCCTCACATTTCTGATGCTGAAAGTTCTGGAATCTGAGAGGAGCCACAAATTTCCTTCCACCCAGCGTTCCCCCAAGTCTCCCGAGAAAAATGATACCTCACTTGTGTGGGTAGGCCTAGCGCCCGCGACACGAAACACCCCAAAGCGCAACGTGGACACATCCACATTTTTGAAAGAAAACAGAGGTGTTTTTTGCAAAGTGCCTACCTGTAGATTTTGGCCTCTAGCTCAGCCGGCACCTAGGGAAACCTACCAAACCTGTGCATTTCTGAAAACTAGAGACCTAGGGGAATCCAAGATGGGGTGACTTGTGGGGCTCGGACTAGGTTCTGTTACCCAGAATCCTTTGCAAACCTCAAAATTTGGCTAAAAAAACACATGTTCCTCACATTTATGTGGCAGAAAGTTCTGGAATCTGAGAGGAGCCACAAATTTCCTTCCACCCTGCGTTCCCCCAAGTCTCCCGATAAAAATGATACCTCACTTGTGTGGGTAGGCCCAGCGCCCGCGACAGGATACGCCCCAAAGCGCAACGTGGACACATCCAATTTTTTGAAAGAAAACAAAGGTGTTTTTTGCAAAGTGTCTACCTGTAGATTTTGTCCTCTAGCTCAGCCGGCAACTAGGGAAACCTACCAAACCTGTCCATTTCTAAAACTAGAGATATAGGGGAATCCAAGATGGGGTGACTTGTGTGGCTCGGACCAGGTTCTGTTACCCAGAATCCTTTGCAAACATCAAAATTTGGCTAAAAAAACACATGTTCCTCACATTTCTGTTGCTGAAAGTTCTGGAATCTGAGAGGAGCCACAAATTTCCTTCCACACAGCGCTCCCCCAAGTCTCCCGATAAAAATGGTACCTCACTTGTGTGGGTAGGCCTAGCGCCCGCGACAGGATATACCCCACAACACAACGTGGACACATCACAGAAAACAGAGCTTTTTTTAGCAAAGTGCCTACCTGTAGATTTTGGCCTCTAGCTCAGCCGGCACCTAGGGAAACCTACCAAACCTGTGCATTTTTTAAAACAAGAGACCGAGGGGAATCCAAGATGGGGTGACTTGTGGGGCTCTGACCAGGTTCTGTTACCCAGAATCCTTTGCAATCCTCAAATTTTGGCTAAAAAAACACATTTTCGTCACATTTCGGTGACAGAAAGTTCTGGAATCTGAGAGGAGCCACAAATTTCCTTCCACCCAGCGTTCCCCCAAGTCTCCCGATAAAAATTATACCTCACTTGTGTGGGTAGGCCTAGCGGCCGCGACAGGAGACACCCCAAAACACAACGTGGACACATCCCATTTTTTGAAAGAAAACAGAGCTGTTTTTTGCAAAGTGCCTACCTGTAGATTTTGGCCTCTAGCTCAGCCGGCACCTAGGGAAACCTACCAAACCTGTGCATTTATGAAAATTAGAGACCTAGGGGAATCCAAGATGGGGTGACTTGTGGGGCTCTGACCAGGTTCTGTTACCCAGAATCCTTTGCAAACCTCAAAATGTGGCTAAAAAAACACATGTTCCTCATATTTCTGTGGCAGAAAGTTCTAGAATCTGAGAGGAGCCACAAATTTCCTTCCACCCAGCGTTCCCCCAAGTCTCCTGATAAAAATGATACCTCACTTGTGTGGGTAGGCCTAGCGCCCGCGACAGGAAACGCCCCAAAGCGCAACGTGGACACATCCAATTTTTTGAAAGAAAACAGAGGTGTTTTTTGCGAAGTGTCTACCTGTAGATTTTGTCCTCTAGCTCAGCCGGCACCTAGGGAAACCTACCAAACCTGTGCATTTCTGAAAAACTAGAGACCTAGGGGAATCCACGATGGGGTGACTTGTGTGGCTCGGACCAGGTTCTGTTACCCAGAATCCATTGGAAACCTCAAAATTTGGCTAAAAAAACACATGTTCCTAACATTTCTGTGGCAGAAAGTTCTGGAATTTGAGAGGAGCCACAAATTTCCTTCCACCTAGCGTTCCCCCAAGTCTCCCGAGAAAAATTATACCTCACTTGTGTGGGTAGGCCTAGCGCCCGCGACAGGAAACGCCCCAAAGCGCAACGTGGACACATCCAATTTTTTGAAAGAAAACAGAGGTGTTTTTTGCAAAGTGTCTACCTGTAGATTTTGTCCTCTAGCTCAGCCGGCACCTAGGGAAACCTACCAAACCTGTGCATTTCTGAAAACTAGAGACCTAGGGGAATCCAAGATGGGGTGACTTGTGTGGCTTGGACCAGGTTCTTTTACCCAGAATCCTTTGCAAACCTCAAAATTTGGCTAACAAAACACATGTTCCTCACATTTCTGTGGCTGAAAGTTCTGGAATCTGAGAGGAGCCACAAATTTCCTTCCACATAGCGTTCCTCCAAGTCTCCCTATAAAAATGATACCTCACTTGTGTGGGTAGGCCTAGCGCCCGCGACAGGAAACACCCCAAAACGCAACGTGGACACATCCAATTTTTTAAAGAAAACAGAGGTTTTTTTTGCAAAGTGCCTACCTGTAGATTTTGGCCTCTAGCCCAGCCGGCACCTAGGGAAACCTACCAAACCTGTGCATTTCTGAAAAAATAGAGACCTAGGGGAATCCACGATGGGGTGACTTGTGTGGCTCGGACCAGGTTCTGTTACCCAGAATCCTTTGGAAACCTCAAAATTTGGCTAAAAAAACACATGTTCCTAACATTTCTGTGGCAGAAAGTTCTGGAATTTGAGAGGAGCCACAAATTTCCTTCCACACAGCGTTCCCCCAAGTCTCCCGAGAAAAATTATACCTCACTTGTGTGGGTAGGCCTAGCGCCCGCGACAGGAAACGCCCCAAAGCGCAACGTGGACACATCCAATTTTTTTAAAGAAAACAGAGGTGTTTTTTGCAAAGTGTCTACCTGTAGATTTTGTCCTCTAGCTCAGCCGGCACCTAGGGAAACCTACCAAACCTGTGCATTTCTGAAAACTAGAGACCTAGGGGAATCCAAGATGGGGTGATTTGTGTGGCTCGGACCAGGTTCTGTTACCCAGAATCCTTTGCAAACCTCAAAATTTGGCTAACAAAACACATGTTCCTCACATTTCTGTGGCTGAAAGTTCTGGAATCTGAGAGGAGCCACAAATTTCCTTCCACACAGCGTTCCCCCAAGTCTCCCGATAAAAATGATACCTCACTTGTGTGGGTAGGCCCAGCGCCCGCGACAGGATACGCCCCAAAGCGCAACGTGGACACATCCAATTTTTTGAAAGAAAACAAAGGTGTTTTTTGCAAAGTGTCTACCTGTAGATTTTGTCCTCTAGCTCAGCCGGCAACTAGGGAAACCTACCAAACCTGTCCATTTCTAAAACTAGAGACATAGGGGAATCCAAGATGGGGTGACTTGTGTGGCTCGGACCAGGTTCTGTTACCCAGAATCCTTTGCAAACATCAAAATTTGGCTAAAAAAACACATGTTCCTCACATTTCTGTTGCTGAAAGTTCTGGAATCTGAGAGGAGCCACAAATTTCCTTCCACACAGCGCTCCCCCAAGTCTCCCGATAAAAATGGTACCTCACTTGTGTGGGTAGGCCTAGCGCCCGCGACAGGATATACCCCACAACACAACGTGGACACATCACAGAAAACAGAGCTGTTTTTAGCAAAGTGCCTACCTGTAGATTTTGGCCTCTAGCTCAGCCGGCACCTAGGGAAACCTACCAAACCTGTGCATTTTTTAAAACAAGAGACCGAGGGGAATCCAAGATGGGGTGACTTGTGGGGCTCTGACCAGGTTCTGTTACCCAGAATCCTTTGCAAACCTCAAATTTTGGCTAAAAAAACACATTTTCGTCACATTTCGGTGACAGAAAGTTCTGGAATCTGAGAGGAGCCACAAATTTCCTTCCACCCAGCGTTCCCCCAAGTCTCCCGATAAAAATTATACCTCACTTGTGTGGGTAGGCCTAGCGGCCGCGACAGAACACGCCCCAAAACACAACGTGGACACATCCCATTTTTTGAAAGAAAACAGAGCTGTTTTTTGCAAAGTGCCTACCTGTAGATTTTGGCCTCTAGCTCAGCCGGCACCTAGGGAAACCTACCAAACCTGTGCATTTATGAAAATTAGAGACCCAGGGGAATCCAAGATGGGGTGACTTGTGGGGCTCTGACCAGGTTCTGTTACCCAGAATCCTTTGCAAACCTCAAAATGTGGCTAAAAAAACACATGTTCCTCATATTTCTGTGGCAGAAAGTTCTAGAATCTGAGAGGAGCCACAAATTTCCTTCCACCCAGCGTTCCCCCAAGTCTCCTGATAAAAATGATACCTCACTTGTGTGGGTAGGCCTAGCGCCCGCGACAGGAAACGCCCCAAAGCGCAACGTGGACACATCCAATTTTTTGAAAGAAAACAGAGGTGTTTTTTGCGAAGTGTCTACCTGTAGATTTTGTCCTCTAGCTCAGCCGGCACCTAGGGAAACCTACCAAACCTGTGCATTTCTGAAAAACTAGAGACCTAGGGGAATCCACGATGGGGTGACTTGTGTGGCTCGGACCAGGTTCTGTTACCCAGAATCCTTTGGAAACCTCAAAATTTGGCTAAAAAAACACATGTTCCTAACATTTCTGTGGCAGAAAGTTCTGGAATTTGAGAGGAGCCACAAATTTCCTTCCACCTAGCGTTCCCCCAAGTCTCCCGAGAAAAATTATACCTCACTTGTGTGGGTAGGCCTAGCGCCCGCGACAGGAAACGCCCAAAAGCGCAACGTGGACACATCCAATTTTTTGAAAGAAAACAGAGGTGTTTTTTGCAAAGTGTCTACCTGTAGATTTTGTCCTCTAGCTCAGCCGGCACCTAGGGAAACCTACCAAACCTGTGCATTTCTGAAAACTAGAGACCTAGGGGAATCCAAGATGGGGTGACTTGTGTGGCTCGGACCAGGTTCTTTTACCCAGAATCCTTTGCAAACCTCAAAATTTGGCTAACAAAACACATGTTCCTCACATTTCTGTGGCTGAAAGTTCTGGAATCTGAGAGGAGCCACAAAGTTCCTTCCACACAGCGTTCCTCCAAGTCTCCCTATAAAAATTATACCTCACTTGTGTGGGTAGGCCTAGCGCCCGTGACAGGAAACGCCCCAAAACGCAACGTGGACACATCCAATTTTTTAAAGAAAACAGAGTTTTTTTTTGCAAAGTGCCTACCTGTAGATTTTGGCCTCTAGCTCAGCCGGCACCTAGGGAAACCTACCAAACCTGTGCATTTCTGAAAACTAGAGACCTAGGGGAATCCAAGATGGGGTGACTTGTGTGGCTCAGACCAGGTTCTGTTACCCAGAATCCTTTGGAAACCTCAAAATTTGGCTAAAAAAACACATGTTCCTCAAATTTCTGTGGCAGAAAGTTCTGGAATCTGAGAGGAGCCACAAATTTCCTTCCACCCAGCGTTCCCCCAAGTCTCCCGATAAAAATGATACCTCACTTGTGTGGGTAGGCCTAGCGCCCGCGACAGGAAACGCCCCAAAGCGCAACGTGGACACATCCAATTTTTTGAATGAAAACAGAGGTGTTTTTTGCAAAGTTTCTACCTGTAGATTTTGTCCTCTAGCTCAGCCGGCACCTAGGGAAACCTACCAAACCTGTGCATTTCTGAAATCTAGAGACCTAGGGGAATCCAAGATGGGGTGACTTGTGTGGCTCAGACCAGGTTCTGTTACCCAGAATCCTTTGCAAACCTTAAAATTTGGATAACAAAACACATGTTCCTCACATTTCTGTTGCAGAAAGTTCTGGAATATGAGAGGAGCCACAAATTTCCTTCCACCCAGCGTTCCCCCAAGTCTCCCGATAAAAATGATACCTCACTTGTGTGGGTAGGCCTAGCGCCCGCGGCAGGAAACGCCCCAAAGCGCAACGTGGACACATCCAATTTTTTGAAAGAAAACAAAGGTGTTTTTTGCAAAGTGTCTACCTGTAGATTTTGTCCTCTAGCTCAGCCGGCACCTAGGGAAACCTACCAAACCTGTGCATTTCTGAAAAACTAGAGACCTAGGGGAATCCACGATGGGGTGACTTGTGTGGCTCGGACCAGATTCTGTTACCCAGAATCCTTTGGAAACCTCAAAATTTGGCTAAAAAAACACATGTTCCTAACATTTCTGTGGCAGAAAGTTCTGGAATTTGAGAGGAGCCACAAATTTCCTTCCACCTAGCGTTCCCCCAAGTCTCCCGAGAAAAATTATACCTCACTTGTGTGGGTAGGCCTAGCGCCCGCGACAGGAAACGCCCAAAAGCGCAACGTGGACACATCCAATTTTTTGAAAGAAAACAGAGGTGTTTTTTGCAAAGTGTCTACCTGTAGATTTTGTCCTCTAGCTCAGCCGGCACCTAGGGAAACCTACCAAACCTGTGCATTTCTGAAAACTAGAGACCTAGGGGAATCCACGATGGGGTGACTTGTGTGGCTCGGACCAGGTTCTGTTACCCAGAATCCTTTGGAAACCTCAAAATTTGGCTAAAAAAACACATGTTACTAACATTTCTGTGGCAGAAAGTTCTGGAATTTGAGAGGAGCCACAAATTTCCTTCCACCTAGCTTTCCCCCAAGTCTCCCGAGAAAAATTATACCTCACTTGTGTGGGTAGGCCTAGCGCCCGCGACAGGAAACGCCCCAAAGCGCAACGTGGACACATCCAATTTTTTGAAAAAAAACAGAGGTGTTTTTTGCAAAGTGTCTACCTGTAGATTTTGTCCTCTAGCTCAGCCGGCACCTAGGGAAACCTACCAAACCTGTGCATTTCTGAAAACTAGAGACCTAGGGGAATCCAAGATGGGGTGACTTGTGTGGCTCGGACCAGGTTCTTTTACCCAGAATCCTTTGCAAACCTCAAAATTTGGCTAACAAAACACATGTTCCTCACATTTCTGTGGCTGAAAGTTCTGGAATCTGAGAGGAGCCACAAATTTCCTTCCACATAGCGTTCCTCCAAGTCTCCCTATAAAAATGATACCTCACTTGTGTGGGTAGGCCTAGCGCCCGCGACAGGAAACGCCCCAAAACGCAACGTGGACACATCCAATTTTTTAAAGAAAACAGAGTTTTTTTTTGCAAAGTGCCTACCTGTAGATTTTGGCCTCTAGCCCAGCCGGCACCTAGGGAAACCTACCAAACCTGTGCATTTCTGAAAAAATAGAGACCTAGGGGAATCCACGATGGGGTGACTTGTGTGGCTCGGACCAGGTTCTGTTACCCAGAATCCTTTGGAAACCTCAAAATTTGGCTAAAAAAACACATGTTCCTAACATTTCTGTGGCAGAAAGTTCTGGAATTTGAGAGGAGCCACAAATTTCCTTCCACACAGCGTTCCCCCAAGTCTCCCGAGAAAAATTATACCTCACTTGTGTGGGTAGGCCTAGCGCCCGCGACAGGAAACGCCCCAAAGCGCAACGTGGACACATCCAATTTTTTTAAAGAAAACAGAGGTGTTTTTTGCAAAGTGTCTACCTGTAGATTTTGTCCTCTAGCTCAGCCGGCACCTAGGGAAACCTACCAAACCTGTGCATTTCTGAAAACTAACTAGAGACCTAGGGGAATCCAAGATGGGGTGATTTGTGTGGCTCGGACCAGGTTCTGTTACCCAGAATCCTTTGCAAACCTCAAAATTTGGCTAACAAAACACATGTTCCTCACATTTCTGTGGCTGAAAGTTCTGGAATCTGAGAGGAGCCACAAATTTCCTTCCACCCAGCGTTCCCCCAAGTCTCCCGAGAAAAATTATACCTCACTTGTGTGGGTAGGCCTAGCGCCCGCGACAGGAAACGCCCCAAAGCGCAACGTGGACACATCCAAATTTTTTAAAGAAAACAGAGGTGTTTTTTGCAAAGTGCCTACCTGTAGATTTTGGCCTCTAGCTCAGCCGGCACCTAGGGAAACCTACCAAACCTGTGCATTTCTGAAAAATAGAGACCTAGGGGAATAGAAGATGGGGTGACTTGTGTGGCTCGGACCAGGTTCTGTTACCCAGAATCCTTTGCAAACCTCAAAATTTGGCTAAAAAAACACATGTTCCTCACATTTCTGTGGCAGAAAGTTCTGGAATCTGAGAGGAGCCACAAATTTCCTTCCATCCAGCGTTCCCCCAAGTCTCCTGATAAAAATGGTACCTCACTTGTGTGGGTAGGCCTAGCGCCCGCAACAGGATATGCCCCAAAACACAACGTGGACACATCACAGAAAACAGAGCTTTTTTTAGCAAAGTGCCTACCTGTAGATTTTGGCCTCTAGCCCAGCCGGCACCTAGGGAAACCTACCAAACCTGTGCATTTCTGAAAAAATAGAGACCTAGGGGAATCCACGATGGGGTGACTTGTGTGGCTCGGACCAGGTTCTGTTACCCAGAATCCTTTGGAAACCTCAAAATTTGGCTAAAAAAACACATGTTCCTAACATTTCTGTGGCAGAAAGTTCTGGAATTTGAGAGGAGCCACAAATTTCCTTCCACACAGCGTTCCCCCAAGTCTCCCGAGAAAAATTATACCTCACTTGTGTGGGTAGGCCTAGCGCCCGCGACAGGAAACGCCCCAAAGCGCAACGTGGACACATCCAATTTTTTTAAAGAAAACAGAGGTGTTTTTTGCAAAGTGTCTACCTGGAGATTTTGTCCTCTAGCTCAGCCGGCACCTAGGGAAACCTACCAAACCTGTGCATTTCTGAAAACTAACTAGAGACCTAGGGGAATCCAAGATGGGGTGATTTGTGTGGCTCGGACCAGGTTCTGTTACCCAGAATCCTTTGCAAACCTCAAAATTTGGCTAACAAAACACATGTTCCTCACATTTCTGTGGCTGAAAGTTCTGGAATCTGAGAGGAGCCACAAATTTCCTTCCACACAGCGTTCCCCCAAGTCTCCCGATAAAAATGATACCTCACTTGTGTGGGTAGGCCCAGCGCCCGCGACAGGATACGCCCCAAAGCGCAACGTGGACACATCCAATTTTTTGAAAGAAAACAAAGGTGTTTTTTGCAAAGTGTCTACCTGTAGATTTTGTCCTCTAGCTCAGCCGGCAACTAGGGAAACCTACCAAACCTGTCCATTTCTAAAACTAGAGACATAGGGGAATCCAAGATGGGGTGACTTGTGTGGCTCGGACCAGGTTCTGTTACCCAGAATCCTTTGCAAACATCAAAATTTGGCTAAAAAAACACATGTTCCTCACATTTCTGTTGCTGAAAGTTCTGGAATCTGAGAGGAGCCACAAATTTCCTTCCACACAGCGCTCCCCCAAGTCTCCCGATAAAAATGGTACCTCACTTGTGTGGGTAGGCCTAGCGCCCGCGACAGGATATACCCCACAACACAACGTGGACACATCACAGAAAACAGAGCTGTTTTTAGCAAAGTGCCTACCTGTAGATTTTGGCCTCTAGCTCAGCCGGCACCTAGGGAAACCTACCAAACCTGTGCATTTTTTAAAACAAGAGACCGAGGGGAATCCAAGATGGGGTGACTTGTGGGGCTCTGACCAGGTTCTGTTACCCAGAATCCTTTGCAAACCTCAAATTTTGGCTAAAAAAACACATTTTCGTCACATTTCGGTGACAGAAAGTTCTGGAATCTGAGAGGAGCCACAAATTTCCTTCCACCCAGCGTTCCCCCAAGTCTCCCGATAAAAATTATACCTCACTTGTGTGGGTAGGCCTAGCGGCCGCGACAGGAGACGCCCCAAAACACAACGTGGACACATCCCATTTTTTGAAAGAAAACAGAGCTGTTTTTTGCAAAGTGCCTACCTGTAGATTTTGGCCTCTAGCTCAGCCGGCACCTAGGGAAACCTACCAAACCTGTGCATTTATGAAAATTAGAGACCCAGGGGAATCCAAGATGGGGTGACTTGTGGGGCTCTGACCAGGTTCTGTTACCCAGAATCCTTTGCAAACCTCAAAATGTGGCTAAAAAAACACATGTTCCTCATATTTCTGTGGCAGAAAGTTCTAGAATCTGAGAGGAGCCACAAATTTCCTTCCACCCAGCGTTCCCCCAAGTCTCCTGATAAAAATGATACCTCACTTGTGTGGGTAGGCCTAGCGCCCGCGACAGGAAACGCCCCAAAGCGCAACGTGGACACATCCAATTTTTTGAAAGAAAACAGAGGTGTTTTTTGCGAAGTGTCTACCTGTAGATTTTGTCCTCTAGCTCAGCCGGCACCTAGGGAAACCTACCAAACCTGTGCATTTCTGAAAAACTAGAGACCTAGGGGAATCCACGATGGGGTGACTTGTGTGGCTCGGACCAGGTTCTGTTACCCAGAATCCTTTGGAAACCTCAAAATTTGGCTAAAAAAACACATGTTCCTAACATTTCTGTGGCAGAAAGTTCTGGAATTTGAGAGGAGCCACAAATTTCCTTCCACCTAGCGTTCCCCCAAGTCTCCCGAGAAAAATTATACCTCACTTGTGTGGGTAGGCCTAGCGCCCGCGACAGGAAACGCCCAAAAGCGCAACGTGGACACATCCAATTTTTTTAAAGAAAACAGAGGTGTTTTTTGCAAAGTGTCTACCTGTAGATTTTGTCCTCTAGCTCAGCCGGCACCTAGGGAAACCTACCAAACCTGTGCATTTCTGAAAACTAGAGACCTAGGGGAATCCAAGATGGGGTGACTTGTGTGGCTCGGACCAGGTTCTTTTACCCAGAATCCTTTGCAAACCTCAAAATTTGGCTAACAAAACACATGTTCCTCACATTTCTGTGGCTGAAAGTTCTGGAATCTGAGAGGAGCCACAAAGTTCCTACCACACAGCGTTCCTCCAAGTCTCCCTATAAAAATTATACCTCACTTGTGTGGGTAGGCCTAGCGCCCGTGACAGGAAACGCCCCAAAACGCAATGTGGACACATCCAATTTTTTAAAGAAAACAGAGTTTTTTTTTGCAAAGTGCCTACCTGTAGATTTTGGCCTCTAGCTCAGCCGGCACCTAGGGAAACCTACCAAACCTGTGCATTTCTGAAAACTAGAGACCTAGGGGAATCCAAGATGGGGTGACTTGTGTGGCTCAGACCAGGTTCTGTTACCCAGAATCCTTTGGAAACCTCAAAATTTGGCTAAAAAAACACATGTTCCTCACATTTCTGTGGCAGAAAGTTCTGGAATCTGAGAGGAGCCACAAATTTCCTTCCACCCAGCGTTCCCCCAAGTCTCCCAATAAAAATGATACCTCACTTGTGTGGGTAGGCCTAGCGCCCGCGACAGGAAACGCCCCAAAGCGCAACGTGGACACATCCAATTTTTTGAATGAAAACAGAGGTGTTTTTTGCAAAGTTTCTACCTGTAGATTTTGTCCTCTAGCTCAGCCGGCACCTAGGGAAACCTACCAAACCTGTGCATTTCTGAAATCTAGAGACCTAGGGGAATCCAAGATGGGGTGACTTGTGTGGCTCAGACCAGGTTCTGTTACCCAGAATCCTTTGCAAACCTTAAAATTTGGATAACAAAACACATGTTCCTCACATTTCTGTTGCAGAAAGTTCTGGAATATGAGAGGAGCCACAAATTTCCTTCCACCCAGCGTTCCCCCAAGTCTCCCGATAAAAATGATACCTCACTTGTGTGGGTAGGCCTAGCGCCCGCGGCAGGAAACGCCCCAAAGCGCAACGTGGACACATCCAATTTTTTGAAAGAAAACAAAGGTGTTTTTTGCAAAGTGTCTACCTGTAGATTTTGTCCTCTAGCTCAGCCGGCACCTAGGGAAACCTACCAAACCTGTGCATTTCTGAAAAACTAGAGACCTAGGGGAATCCACGATGGGGTGACTTGTGTGGCTCGGACCAGGTTCTGTTACCCAGAATCCTTTGGAAACCTCAAAATTTGGCTAAAAAAACACATGTTCCTAACATTTCTGTGGCAGAAAGTTCTGAAATTTGAGAGGAGCCTCAAATTTCCTTCCACCTAGCGTTCCCCCAAGTCTCCCGAGAAAAATTATACCTCACTTGTGTGGGTAGGCCTAGCGCCCGCGACAGGAAACGCCCAAAAGCGCAACGTGGACACATCCAATTTTTTGAAAGAAAACAGAGGTGTTTTTTGCAAAGTGTCTACCTGTAGATTTTGTCCTCTAGCTCAGCCGGCACCTAGGGAAACCTACCAAACCTGTGCATTTCTGAAAACTAGAGACCTAGGGGAATCCAAGATGGGGTGACTTGTGTGGCTCGGACCAGGTTCTTTTACCCAGAATCCTTTGCAAACCTCAAAATTTGGCTAACAAAACACATGTTCCTCACATTTCTGTGGCTGAAAGTTCTGGAATCTGAGAGGAGCCACAAAGTTCCTTCCACACAGCGTTCCTCCAAGTCTCCCTATAAAAATTATACCTCACTTGTGTGGGTAGGCCTAGCGCCCGTGACAGGAAACGCCCCAAAACGCAACGTGGACACATCCAATTTTTTAAAGAAAACAGAGTTTTTTTTTGCAAAGTGCCTACCTGTAGATTTTGGCCTCTAGCTCAGCCGGCACCTAGGGAAACCTACCAAACCTGTGCATTTCTGAAAACTAGAGACCTAGGGGAATCCAAGATGGGGTGACTTGTGTGGCTCAGACCAGGTTCTGTTACCCAGAATCCTTTGGAAACCTCAAAATTTGGCTAAAAAAACACATGTTCCTCACATTTCTGTGGCAGAAAGTTCTGGAATCTGAGAGGAGCCACAAATTTCCTTCCACCCAGCGTTCCCCCAAGTCTCCCGATAAAAATGATACCTCACTTGTGTGGGTAGGCCTAGCGCCCGCGACAGGAAACGCCTCAAAGCGCAACGTGGACACATCCAATTTTTTGAAAGAAAACAGAGGTGTTTTTTGCAAAGTGTCTACCTGTAGATTTTGTCCTCTAGCTCAGCCGGCACCTAGGGAAACCTACCAAACCTGTGCATTTCTGAAAACTAGAGACCTAGGGGAATCCAAGATGGGGTGACTTGTGTGGCTCGGACCAGGTTCTTTTACCCAGAATCCTTTGCAAACCTCAAAATTTGGCTAACAAAACACATGTTCCTCACATTTCTGTGGCTGAAAGTTCTGGAATCTGAGAGGAGCCACAAAGTTCCTTCCACACAGCGTTCCTCCAAGTCTCCCTATAAAAATTATACCTCACTTGTGTGGGTAGGCCTAGCGCCCGTGACAGGAAACGCCCCAAAACGCAACGTGGACACATCCAATTTTTTAAAGAAAACAGAGTTTTTTTTTGCAAAGTGCCTACCTGTAGATTTTGGCCTCTAGCTCAGCCGGCACCTAGGGAAACCTACCAAACCTGTGCATTTCTGAAAACTAGAGACCTAGGGGAATCCAAGATGGGGTGACTTGTGTGGCTCAGACCAGGTTCTGTTACCCAGAATCCTTTGGAAACCTCAAAATTTGGCTAAAAAAACACATGTTCCTCACATTTCTGTGGCAGAAAGTTCTGGAATCTGAGAGGAGCCACAAATTTCCTTCCACCCAGCGTTCCCCCAAGTCTCCCGATAAAAATGATACCTCACTTGTGTGGGTAGGCCTAGCGCCCGCGACAGGAAACGCCCCAAAGCGCAACGTGGACACATCCAATTTTTTGAATGAAAACAGAGGTGTTTTTTGCAAAGTTTCTACCTGTAGATTTTGTCCTCTAGCTCAGCCGGCACCTAGGGAAACCTACCAAACCTGTGCATTTCTGAAATCTAGAGACCTAGGGGAATCCAAGATGGGGTGACTTGTGTGGCTCAGACCAGGTTCTGTTACCCAGAATCCTTTGCAAACCTTAAAATTTGGATAACAAAACACATGTTCCTCACATTTCTGTTGCAGAAAGTTCTGGAATATGAGAGGAGCCACAAATTTCCTTCCACCCAGCGTTCCCCCAAGTCTCCCGATAAAAATGATACCTCACTTGTGTGGGTAGGCCTAGCGCCCGCGGCAGGAAACGCCCCAAAGCGCAACGTGGACACATCCAATTTTTTGAAAGAAAACAAAGGTGTTTTTTGCAAAGTGTCTACCTGTAGATTTTGTCCTCTAGCTCAGCCGGCACCTAGGGAAACCTACCAAACCTGTGCATTTCTGAAAAACTAGAGACCTAGGGGAATCCACGATGGGGTGACTTGTGTGGCTCGGACCAGGTTCTGTTACCCAGAATCCTTTGGAAACCTCAAAATTTGGCTAAAAAAACACATGTTCCTAACATTTCTGTGGCAGAAAGTTCTGAAATTTGAGAGGAGCCACAAATTTCCTTCCACCTAGCGTTCCCCCAAGTCTCCCGAGAAAAATTATACCTCACTTGTGTGGGTAGGCCTAGCGCCCGCGACAGGAAACGCCCAAAAGCGCAACGTGGACACATCCAATTTTTTGAAAGAAAACAGAGGTGTTTTTTGCAAAGTGTCTACCTGTAGATTTTGTCCTCTAGCTCAGCCGGCACCTAGGGAAACCTACCAAACCTGTGCATTTCTGAAAACTAGAGACCTAGGGGAATCCAAGATGGGGTGACTTGTGTGGCTCGGACCAGGTTCTTTTACCCAGAATCCTTTGCAAACCTCAAAATTTGGCTAACAAAACACATGTTCCTCACATTTCTGTGGCTGAAAGTTCTGGAATCTGAGAGGAGCCACAAAGTTCCTTCCACACAGCGTTCCTCCAAGTCTCCCTATAAAAATTATACCTCACTTGTGTGGGTAGGCCTAGCGCCCGTGACAGGAAACGCCCCAAAACGCAACGTGGACACATCCAATTTTTTAAAGAAAACAGAGTTTTTTTTTGCAAAGTGCCTACCTGTAGATTTTGGCCTCTAGCTCAGCCGGCACCTAGGGAAACCTACCAAACCTGTGCATTTCTGAAATCTAGAGACCTAGGGGAATCCAAGATGGGGTGACTTGTGTGCCTCAGACCAGGTTCTGTTACCCAGAATCCTTTGCAAACCTTAAAATTTGGATAACAAAACACATGTTCCTCACATTTCTGTTGCAGAAAGTTCTGGAATATGAGAGGAGCCACAAATTTCCTTCCACCCAGCGTTCCCCCAAGTCTCCCGATAAAAATGATACCTCACTTGTGTGGGTAGGCCTAGCGCCCGCGGCAGGAAACGCCCCAAAGCGCAACGTGGACACATCCAATTTTTTGAAAGAAAACAAAGGTGTTTTTTGCAAAGTGTCTACCTGTAGATTTTGTCCTCTAGCTCAGCCGGCACCTAGGGAAACCTACCAAACCTGTGCATTTCTGAAAAACTAGAGACCTAGGGGAATCCACGATGGGGTGACTTGTGTGGCTCGGACCAGGTTCTGTTACCCAGAATCCTTTGGAAACCTCAAAATTTGGCTAAAAAAACACATGTTCCTAACATTTCTGTGGCAGAAAGTTCTGAAATTTGAGAGGAGCCACAAATTTCCTTCCACCTAGCGTTCCCCCAAGTCTCCCGAGAAAAATTATACCTCACTTGTGTGGGTAGGCCTAGCGCCCGCGACAGGAAACGCCCAAAAGCGCAACGTGGACACATCCAATTTTTTGAAAGAAAACAGAGGTGTTTTTTGCAAAGTGTCTACCTGTAGATTTTGTCCTCTAGCTCAGCCGGCACCTAGGGAAACCTACCAAACCTGTGCATTTCTGAAAACTAGAGACCTAGGGGAATCCAAGATGGGGTGACTTGTGTGGCTCGGACCAGGTTCTTTTACCCAGAATCCTTTGCAAACCTCAAAATTTGGCTAACAAAACACATGTTCCTCACATTTCTGTGGCTGAAAGTTCTGGAATCTGAGAGGAGCCACAAAGTTCCTTCCACACAGCGTTCCTCCAAGTCTCCCTATAAAAATTATACCTCACTTGTGTGGGTAGGCCTAGCGCCCGTGACAGGAAACGCCCCAAAACGCAACGTGGACACATCCAATTTTTTAAAGAAAACAGAGTTTTTTTTTGCAAAGTGCCTACCTGTAGATTTTGGCCTCTAGCTCAGCCGGCACCTAGGGAAACCTACCAAACCTGTGCATTTCTGAAAACTAGAGACCTAGGGGAATCCAAGATGGGGTGACTTGTGTGGCTCAGACCAGGTTCTGTTACCCAGAATCCTTTGGAAACCTCAAAATTTGGCTAAAAAAACACATGTTCCTCACATTTCTGTGGCAGAAAGTTCTGGAATCTGAGAGGAGCCATAAATTTCCTTCCACCCAGCGTTCCCCCAAGTCTCCCGATAAAAATGATACCTCACTTGTGTGGGTAGGCCTAGCGCCCGCGACAGGAAACGCCCCAAAGCGCAACGTGGACACATCCAATTTTTTGAAAGAAAACAGAGGTGTTTTTTGCAAAGTGTCTACCTGTAGATTTTGTCCTCTAGCTCAGCCGGCACCTAGGGAAACCTACCAAACCTGTGCATTTCTGAAAACTAGAGACCTAGGGGAATCCAAGATGGGGTGACTTGTGTGGCTCGGACCAGGTTCTTTTACCCAGAATCCTTTGCAAACCTCAAAATTTGGCTAACAAAACACATGTTCCTCACATTTCTGTGGCTGAAAGTTCTGGAATCTGAGAGGAGCCACAAAGTTCCTTCCACACAGCGTTCCTCCAAGTCTCCCTATAAAAATTATACCTCACTTGTGTGTTTAGGCCTAGCGCCCGTGACAGGAAACGCCCCAAAACGCAACGTGGACACATCCAATTTTTTAAAGAAAACAGAGTTTTTTTTTGCAAAGTGCCTACCTGTAGATTTTGGCCTCTAGCTCAGCCGGCACCTAGGGAAACCTACCAAACCTGTGCATTTCTGAAAACTAGAGACCTAGGGGAATCCAAGATGGGGTGACTTGTGTGGCTCAGACCAGGTTCTGTTACCCAGAATCCTTTGGAAACCTCAAAATTTGGCTAAAAAAACACATGTTCCTCACATTTCTGTGGCAGAAAGTTCTGGAATCTGAGAGGAGCCACAAATTTCCTTCCACCCAGCGTTCCCCCAAGTCTCCCGATAAAAATGATACCTCACTTGTGTGGGTAGGCCTAGCGCCCGCGACAGGAAACGCCCCAAAGCGCAACGTGGACACATCCAATTTTTTGAATGAAAACAGAGGTGTTTTTTGCAAAGTTTCTACCTGTAGATTTTGTCCTCTAGCTCAGCCGGCACCTAGGGAAACCTACCAAACCTGTGCATTTCTGAAATCTAGAGACCTAGGGGAATCCAAGATGGGGTGACTTGTGTGGCTCAGACCAGGTTCTGTTACCCAGAATCCTTTGCAAACCTTAAAATTTGGATAACAAAACACATGTTCCTCACATTTCTGTTGCAGAAAGTTCTGGAGTATGAGAGGAGCCACAAATTTCCTTCCACCCAGCGTTCCCCCAAGTCTCCCGATAAAAATGATACCTCACTTGTGTGGGTAGGCCTAGCGCCCGCGGCAGGAAACGCCCCAAAGCGCAACGTGGACACATCCAATTTTTTGAAAGAAAACAAAGGTGTTTTTTGCAAAGTGTCTACCTGTAGATTTTGTCCTCTAGCTCAGCCGGCACCTAGGGAAACCTACCAAACCTGTGCATTTCTGAAATCTAGAGACCTAGGGGAATCCAAGATGGGGTGACTTGTGTGGCTCAGACCAGGTTCTGTTCCCCAGAATCCTTTGCAAACCTTAAAATTTGGCTAACAAAACACATGTTCCTCACATTTCTGTTGCAGAAAGTTCTGGAATATGAGAGGAGCCACAAATTTCCTTCCACCCAGCGTTCCCCCAAGTCTCCCGATAAAAATGATACCTCACTTGTGTGGGTAGGCCTAGCGCCCGCGACAGGAGACGCCCCAAAACACAACGTGGACACATCCCATTTTTTGAAAGAAAACAGAGCTGTTTTTTGCAAAGTGCCTACCTGTAGATTTTGGCCTCTAGCTCAGCCGGCACCTAGGGAAACCTACCAAACCTGTGCATTTATGAAAATTAGAGACCTAGGGGAATCCAAGATGGGGTGACTTGTGGGGCTCTGACCAGGTTCTGTTACCCAGAATCCTTTGCAAACCTCAAAATGTGGCTAAAAAAACACATGTTCCTCATATTTCTGTGGCAGAAAGTTCTAGAATCTGAGAGGAGCCACAAATTTCCTTCCACCCAGCGTTCCCCCAAGTCTCCTGATAAAAATTATACCTCACTTGTGTGGGTAGGCCTAGCGCCCGCGACAGGAAACGCCCCAAAGCGCAACGTGTACACATCCAATTTTTTGAAAGAAAACAGAGGTGTTTTTTGCGAAGTGTCTACCTGTAGATTTTGTCCTCTAGCTCAGCCGGCACCTAGGGAAACCTACCAAACCTGTGCATTTCTGAAAAACTAGAGACCTAGGGGAATCCACGATGGGGTGACTTGTGTGGCTCGGACCAGGTTCTGTTACCCAGAATCCTTTGGAAACCTCAAAATTTGGCTAAAAAAACACATGTTCCTAACATTTCTGTGGCAGAAAGTTCTGGAATTAGAGAGGAGCCACAAATTTCCTTCCACCTAGCGTTCCCCCAAGTCTCCCGAGAAAAATTATACCTCACTTGTCTGGGTAGGCCTAGTGCCCGCGACAGGAAATGCCCCAAAGCGCAACGTGGACACATCCAATTTTTTGAAAGAAAACAGAGGTGTTTTTTGCAAAGTGTCTACCTGTAGATTTTGTCCTCTAGCTCAGCCGGCACCTAGGGAAACCTACCAAACCTGTGCATTTCTGAAAACTAGAGACCTAGGGGAATCCAAGATGGGGTGACTTGTGTGGCTCGGACCAGGTTCTTTTACCCAGAATCCTTTGCAAACCTCAAAATTTGGCTAACAAAACACATGTTCCTCACATTTCTGTGGCTGAAAGTTCTGGAATCTGAGAGGAGCCACAAATTTCCTTCCACACAGCGTTCCTCCAAGTCTCCCTATAAAAATGATACCTCACTTGTGTGGGTAGGTCTAGCGCCCGCGACAGGAAACGCCCCAAAACGCAACGTGGACACATCCAATTTTTTAAAGAAAACAGAGGTTTTTTTTTAAAAGTGCCTACCTGTAGATTTTGGCCTCTAGCTCAGCCGGCACCTAGGGAAACCTACCAAACCTGTGCATTTATGAAAATTAGAGACCCAGGGGAATCCAAGATGGGGTGACTTGTGGGGCTCTGACCAGGTTCTGTTACCCTGAATCCTTTGCAAACCTCAAAATGTGGCTAAAAAAACACATGTTCCTCATATTTCTGTGGCAGAAAGTTCTAGAATCTGAGAGGAGCCACAAATTTCCTTCCACCCAGCGTTCCCCCAAGTCTCCTGATAAAAATGATACCTCACTTGTGTGGGTAGGCCTAGCGCCCGCGACAGGAAACGCCCCAAAGCGCAACGTGGACACATCCAATTTTTTGAAAGAAAACAGAGGTGTTTTTTGCGAAGTGTCTACCTGTAGATTTTGTCCTCTAGCTCAGCCGGCACCTAGGGAAACCTACCAAACCTGTGCATTTCTGAAAAACTAGAGACCTAGGGGAATCCACGATGGGGTGACTTGTGTGGCTCGGACCAGGTTCTGTTACCCAGAATCCTTTGGAAACCTCAAAATTTGGCTAAAAAAACACATGTTCCTAACATTTCTGTGGCAGAAAGTTCTGGAATTTGAGAGGAGCCACAAATTTCCTTCCACCTAGCGTTCCCCCAAGTCTCCCGAGAAAAATTATACCTCACTTGTGTGGGTAGGCCTAGCGCCCGCGACAGGAAACGCCCAAAAGCGCAACGTGGACACATCCAATTTTTTGAAAGAAAACAGAGGTGTTTTTTGCAAAGTGTCTACCTGTAGATTTTGTCCTCTAGCTCAGCCGGCACCTAGGGAAACCTACCAAACCTGTGCATTTCTGAAAACTAGAGACCTAGGGGAATCCAAGATGGGGTGACTTGTGTGGCTCGGACCAGGTTCTTTTACCCAGAATCCTTTGCAAACCTCAAAATTTGGCTAACAAAACACATGTTCCTCACATTTCTGTGGCTGAAAGTTCTGGAATCTGAGAGGAGCCACAAAGTTCCTTCCACACAGCGTTCCTCCAAGTCTCCCTATAAAAATTATACCTCACTTGTGTGGGTAGGCCTAGCGCCCGTGACAGGAAACGCCCCGAAACGCAACGTGGACACATCCAATTTTTTAAAGAAAACAGAGTTTTTTTTTGCAAAGTGCCTACCTGTAGATTTTGGCCTCTAGCTCAGCCGGCACCTAGGGAAACCTACCAAACCTGTGCATTTCTGAAAACTAGAGACCTAGGGGAATCCAAGATGGGGTGACTTGTGTGGCTCAGACCAGGTTCTGTTACCCAGAATCCTTTGGAAACCTCAAAATTTGGCTAAAAAAACACATGTTCCTCACATTTCTGTGGCAGAAAGTTCTGGAATCTGAGAGGAGCCACAAATTTCCTTCCACCCAGCGTTCCCCCAAGTCTCCCGATAAAAATGATACCTCACTTGTGTGGGTAGGCCTAGCGCCCGCGACAGGAAACGCCCCAAAGCGCAACGTGGACACATCCAATTTTTTGAATGAAAACAGAGGTGTTTTTTGCAAAGTTTCTACCTGTAGATTTTGTCCTCTAGCTCAGCCGGCACCTAGGGAAACCTACCAAACCTGTGCATTTCTGAAATCTAGAGACCTAGGGGAATCCAAGATGGGGTGACTTGTGTGGCTCAGACCAGGTTCTGTTACCCAGAATCCTTTGCAAACCTTAAAATTTGGATAACAA
Source organism: Pleurodeles waltl (assembly GCF_031143425.1). Lineage (NCBI taxonomy): Eukaryota > Metazoa > Chordata > Amphibia > Caudata > Salamandridae > Pleurodeles > Pleurodeles waltl. The sequence continues at coordinate 35,470,741 of NC_090439.1, forward strand.
AACACATGTTCCTCACATTTCTGTTGCAGAAAGTTCTGGAATATGAGAGGAGCCACAAATTTCCTTCCACCCAGCGTTCCCCCAAGTCTCCCGATAAAAATGATACCTCACTTGTGTGGGTAGGCCTAGCGCCCGCGGCAGGAAACGCCCCAAAGCGCAACGTGGACACATCCAATTTTTTGAAAGAAAACAAAGGTGTTTTTTGCAAAGTGTCTACCTGTAGATTTTGTCCTCTAGCTCAGCCGGCACCTAGGGAAACCTACCAAACCTGTGCATTTCTGAAAAACTAGAGACCTAGGGGAATCCACGATGGGGTGACTTGTGTGGCTCGGACCAGGTTCTGTTACCCAGAATCCTTTGGAAACCTCAAAATTTGGCTAAAAAAACACATGTTCCTAACATTTCTGTGGCAGAAAGTTCTGGAATTTGAGAGGAGCCACAAATTTCCTTCCACCTAGCGTTCCCCCAAGTCTCCCGAGAAAAATTATACCTCACTTGTGTGGGTAGGCCTAGCGCCCGCGACAGGAAACGCCCAAAAGCGCAACGTGGACACATCCAATTTTTTGAAAGAAAACAGAGGTGTTTTTTGCAAAGTGTCTACCTGTACATTTTGTCCTCTAGCTCAGCCGGCACCTAGGGAAACCTACCAAACCTGTGTATTTCTGAAAACTAGAGACCTAGGGGAATCCACGATGGGGTGACTTGTGTGGCTCGGACCAGGTTCTGTTACCCAGAATCCTTTGGAAACCTCAAAATTTGGCTAAAAAAACACATGTTCCTAACATTTCTGTGGCAGAAAGTTCTGGAATTTGAGAGGAGCCACAAATTTCCTTCCACCTAGCGTTCCCCCAAGTCTCCTGAGAAAAATTATACCTCACTTGTGTGGGTAGGCCTAGCGCCCGCGACAGGAAACGCCCCAAAGTGCAACGTGGACACATCCAATTTTTTGAAAGAAAACAGAGGTGTTTTTTGCAAAGTGTCTACCTGTAGATTTTGTCCTCTAGCTCAGCCGGCACCTAGGGAAACCTACCAAACCTGTGCATTTCTGAAAACTAGAGACCTAGGGGAATCCAAGATGGGGTGACTTGTGTGGCTCGGACCAGGTTCTTTTACCCAGAATCCTTTGCAAACCTCAAAATTTGGCTAACAAAACACATGTTCCTCACATTTCTGTGGCTGAAAGTTCTGGAATCTGAGAGGAGCCACAAATTTCCTTCCACATAGCGTTCCTCCAAGTCTCCCTATAAAAATGATACCTCACTTGTGTGGGTAGGCCTAGCGCCCGCGACAGGAAACGCCCCAAAACGCAACGTGGACACATCCAATTTTTTAAAGAAAACAGAGTTTTTTTTTGCAAAGTGCCTACCTGTAGATTTTGGCCTCTAGCCCAGCCGGCACCTAGGGAAACCTACCAAACCTGTGCATTTCTGAAAACTAGAGACCTAGGGGAATCCAAGATGGGGTGACTTGTGTGGCTCGGACCAGGTTCTTTTACCCAGAATCCTTTGCAAACCTCAAAATTTGGCTAACAAAACACATGTTCCTCACATTTCTGTGGCTGAAAGTTCTGGAATTTGAGAGGAGCCACAAATTTCCTTCCACACAGCGTTCCCCCAAGTCTCCCGAGAAAAATTATACCTCACTTGTGTGGGTAGGCCTAGCGCCCGCGACAGGAAACGCCCCAAAGCGCAACGTGGACACATCCAATTTTTTTAAAGAAAACAGAGGTGTTTTTTGCAAAGTGTCTACCTGTAGATTTTGTCCTCTAGCTCAGCCGGCACCTAGGGAAACCTACCAAACCTGTGCATTTCTGAAAACTAACTAGAGACCTAGGGGAATCCAAGATGGGGTGATTTGTGTGGCTCGGACCAGGTTCTGTTACCCAGAATCCTTTGCAAACCTCAAAATTTGGCTAACAAAACACATGTTCCTCACATTTCTGTGGCTGAAAGTTCTGGAATCTGAGAGGAGCCACAAATTTCCTTCCACCCAGCGTTCCCCCAAGTCTCCCGAGAAAAATTATACCTCACTTGTGTGGGTAGGCCTAGCGCCCGCGACAGGAAACGCCCCAAAGCGCAACGTGGACACATCCAAATTTTTTAAAGAAAACAGAGGTGTTTTTTGCAAAGTGCCTACCTGTAGATTTTGGCCTCTAGCTCAGCCGGCACCTAGGGAAACCTACCAAACCTGTGCATTTCTGAAAAATAGAGACCTAGGGGAATAGAAGATGGGGTGACTTGTGTGGCTCGGACCAGGTTCTGTTACCCAGAATCCTTTGCAAACCTCAAAATTTGGCTAAAAAAACACATGTTCCTCACATTTCTGTGGCAGAAAGTTCTGGAATCTGAGAGGAGCCACAAATTTCCTTCCATCCAGCGTTCCCCCAAGTCTCCTGATAAAAATGGTACCTCACTTGTGTGGGTAGGCCTAGCGCCCGCAACAGGATATGCCCCAAAACACAACGTGGACACATCACAGAAAACAGAGCTTTTTTTAGCAAAGTGCCTACCTGTAGATTTTGGCCTCTAGCCCAGCCGGCACCTAGGGAAACCTACCAAACCTGTGCATTTCTGAAAAAATAGAGACCTAGGGGAATCCACGATGGGGTGACTTGTGTGGCTCGGACCAGGTTCTGTTACCCAGAATCCTTTGGAAACCTCAAAATTTGGCTAAAAAAACACATGTTCCTAACATTTCTGTGGCAGAAAGTTCTGGAATTTGAGAGGAGCCACAAATTTCCTTCCACACAGCGTTCCCCCAAGTCTCCCGAGAAAAATTATACCTCACTTGTGTGGGTAGGCCTAGCGCCCGCGACAGGAAACGCCCCAAAGCGCAACGTGGACACATCCAATTTTTTTAAAGAAAACAGAGGTGTTTTTTGCAAAGTGTCTACCTGTAGATTTTGTCCTCTAGCTCAGCCGGCACCTAGGGAAACCTACCAAACCTGTGCATTTCTGAAAACTAACTAGAGACCTAGGGGAATCCAAGATGGGGTGATTTGTGTGGCTCGGACCAGGTTCTGTTACCCAGAATCCTTTGCAAACCTCAAAATTTGGCTAACAAAACACATGTTCCTCACATTTCTGTGGCTGAAAGTTCTGGAATCTGAGAGGAGCCACAAATTTCCTTCCACACAGCGTTCCCCCAAGTCTCCCGATAAAAATGATACCTCACTTGTGTGGGTAGGCCCAGCGCCCGCGACAGGATACGCCCCAAAGCGCAACGTGGACACATCCAATTTTTTGAAAGAAAACAAAGGTGTTTTTTGCAAAGTGTCTACCTGTAGATTTTGTCCTCTAGCTCAGCCGGCAACTAGGGAAACCTACCAAACCTGTCCATTTCTAAAACTAGAGACCTAGGGGAATCCAAGATGGGGTGACTTGTGTGGCTCGGACCAGGTTCTGTTACCCAGAATCCTTTGCAAACATCAAAATTTGGCTAAAAAAACACATGTTCCTCACATTTCTGTTGCTGAAAGTTCTGGAATCTGAGAGGAGCCACAAATTTCCTTCCACACAGCGCTCCCCCAAGTCTCCCGATAAAAATGGTACCTCACTTGTGTGGGTAGGCCTAGCGCCCGCGACAGGATATACCCCACAACACAACGTGGACACATCACAGAAAACAGAGCTGTTTTTAGCAAAGTGCCTACCTGTAGATTTTGGCCTCTAGCTCAGCCGGCACCTAGGGAAACCTACCAAACCTGTGCATTTTTTAAAACAAGAGACCGAGGGGAATCCAAGATGGGGTGACTTGTGGGGCTCTGACCAGGTTCTGTTACCCAGAATCCTTTGCAAACCTCAAATTTTGGCTAAAAAAACACATTTTCGTCACATTTCGGTGACAGAAAGTTCTGGAATCTGAGAGGAGCCACAAATTTCCTTCCACCCAGCGTTCCCCCAAGTCTCCCGATAAAAATTATACCTCACTTGTGTGGGTAGGGCCTAGCGGCCGCGACAGGAGACGCCCCAAAACACAACGTGGACACATCCCATTTTTTGAAAGAAAACAGAGCTGTTTTTTGCAAAGTGCCTACCTGTAGATTTTGGCCTCTAGCTCAGCCGGCACCTAGGGAAACCTACCAAACCTGTGCATTTATGAAAATTAGAGACCCAGGGGAATCCAAGATGGGGTGACTTGTGGGGCTCTGACCAGGTTCTGTTACCCAGAATCCTTTGCAAACCTCAAAATGTGGCTAAAAAAACACATGTTCCTCATATTTCTGTGGCAGAAAGTTCTAGAATCTGAGAGGAGCCACAAATTTCCTTCCACCCAGCGTTCCCCCAAGTCTCCTGATAAAAATGATATCTCACTTGTGTGGGTAGGCCTAGCGCCCGCGACAGGAAACGCCCCAAAGCGCAACGTGGACACATCCAATTTTTTGAAAGAAAACAGAGGTGTTTTTTGCGAAGTGTCTACCTGTAGATTTTGTCCTCTATCTCAGCCGGCACCTAGGGAAACCTACCAAACCTGTGCATTTCTGAAAAACTAGAGACCTAGGGGAATCCACGATGGGGTGACTTGTGTGGCTCGGACCAGGTTCTGTTACCCAGAATCCTTTGGAAACCTCAAAATTTGGCTAAAAAAACACATGTTCCTAACATTTCTGTGGCAGAAAGTTCTGGAATTTGAGAGGAGCCACAAATTTCCTTCCACCTAGCGTTCCCCCAAGTCTCCCGAGAAAAATTATACCTCACTTGTGTGGGTAGGCCTAGCGCCCGCGACAGGAAACGCCCAAAAGCGCAACGTGGACACATCCAATTTTTTGAAAGAAAACAGAGGTGTTTTTTGCGAACTGTCTACCTGTAGATTTTGTCCTCTAGCTCAGCCGGCACCTAGGGAAACCTACCAAACCTGTGCATTTCTGAAAACTAGAGACCTAGGGGAATCCAAGATGGGGTGTCTTGTGTGGCTCGGACCAGGTTCTTTTACCCAGAATCCTTTGCAAACCTCAAAATTTGGCTAACAAAACACATGTTCCTCACATTTCTGTGGCTGAAAGTTCTGGAATCTGAGAGGAGCCACAAAGTTCCTTCCACACAGCGTTCCTCCAAGTCTCCCTATAAAAATTATACCTCACTTGTGTGGGTAGGCCTAGCGCCCGTGACAGGAAACGCCCCAAAACGCAATGTGGACACATCCAATTTTTTAAAGAAAACAGAGTTTTTTTTTGCAAAGTGCCTACCTGTAGATTTTGGCCTCTAGCTCAGCCGGCACCTAGGGAAACCTACCAAACCTGTGCATTTCTGAAAACTAGAGACCTAGGGGAATCCAAGATGGGGTGACTTGTGTGGCTCAGACCAGGTTCTGTTACCCAGAATCCTTTGGAAACCTCAAAATTTGGCTAAAAAAAAACACATGTTCCTCACATTTCTGTGGCAGAAAGTTCTGAAATTTGAGAGGAGCCACAAATTTCCTTCCACCTAGCGTTCCCCCAAGTCTCCCGAGAAAAATTATACCTCACTTGTGTGGGTAGGCCTAGCGCCCGCGACAGGAAACGCCCCAAAGCGCAACGTGGACACATCCAATTTTTTGAATGAAAACAGAGGTGTTTTTTGCAAAGTTTCTACCTGTAGATTTTGTCCTCTAGCTCAGCCGGCACCTAGGGAAACCTACCAAACCTGTGCATTTCTGAAATCTAGAGACCTAGGGGAATCCAAGATGGGGTGACTTGTGTGGCTCAGACCAGGTTCTGTTACCCAGAATCCTTTGCAAACCTTAAAATTTGGATAACAAAACACATGTTCCTCACATTTCTGTTGCAGAAAGTTCTGGAATATGAGAGGAGCCACAAATTTCCTTCCACCCAGCGTTCCCCCAAGTCTCCCGATAAAAATGATACCTCACTTGTGTGGGTAGGCCTAGCGCCCGCGGCAGGAAACGCCCCAAAGCGCAACGTGGACACATCCAATTTTTTGAAAGAAAACAAAGGTGTTTTTTGCAAAGTGTCTACCTGTAGATTTTGTCCTCTAGCTCAGCCGGCACCTAGGGAAACCTACCAAACCTGTGCATTTCTGAAAAACTAGAGACCTAGGGGAATCCACGATGGGGTGACTTGTGTGGCTCGGACCAGGTTCTGTTACCCAGAATCCTTTGGAAACCTCAAAATTTGGCTAAAAAAACACATGTTCCTAACATTTCTGTGGCAGAAAGTTCTGAAATTTGAGAGGAGCCACAAATTTCCTTCCACCTAGCGTTCCCCCAAGTCTCCCCGAGAAAAATTATACCTCACTTGTGTGGGTAGGCCTAGCGCCCGCGACAGGAAACGCCCAAAAGCGCAACGTGGACACATCCAATTTTTTGAAAGAAAACAGAGGTGTTTTTTGCAAAGTGTCTACCTGTAGATTTTGTCCTCTAGCTCAGCCGGCACCTAGGGAAACCTACCAAACCTGTGCATTTCTGAAAACTAGAGACCTAGGGGAATCCAAGATGGGGTGACTTGTGTGGCTCGGACCAGGTTCTTTTACCCAGAATCCTTTGCAAACCTCAAAATTTGGCTAACAAAACACATGTTCCTCACATTTCTGTGGCTGAAAGTTCTGGAATCTGAGAGGAGCCACAAAGTTCCTTCCACACAGCGTTCCTCCAAGTCTCCCTATAAAAATTATACCTCACTTGTGTGGGTAGGCCTAGCGCCCGTGACAGGAAACGCCCCAAAACGCAACGTGGACACATCCAATTTTTTAAAGAAAACAGAGTTTTTTTTTGCAAAGTGCCTACCTGTAGATTTTGGCCTCTAGCTCAGCCGGCACCTAGGGAAACCTACCAAACCTGTGCATTTCTGAAAACTAGAGACCTAGGGGAATCCAAGATGGGGTGACTTGTGTGGCTCAGACCAGGTTCTGTTACCCAGAATCCTTTGGAAACCTCAAAATTTGGCTAAAAAAACACATGTTCCTCACATTTCTGTGGCAGAAAGTTCTGGAATCTGAGAGGAGCCACAAATTTCCTTCCACCCAGCGTTCCCCCAAGTCTCCCGATAAAAATGATACCTCACTTGTGTGGGTAGGCCTAGCGCCCGCGACAGGAAACGCCCCAAAGCGCAACGTGGACACATCCAATTTTTTGAATGAAAACAGAGGTGTTTTTTGCAAAGTTTCTACCTGTAGATTTTGTCCTCTAGCTCAGCCGGCACCTAGGGAAACCTACCAAACCTGTGCATTTCTGAAATCTAGAGACCTAGGGGAATCCAAGATGGGGTGACTTGTGTGGCTCAGACCAGGTTCTGTTACCCAGAATCCTTTGCAAACCTTAAAATTTGGATAACAAAACACATGTTCCTCACATTTCTGTTGCAGAAAGTTCTGGAGTATGAGAGGAGCCACAAATTTCCTTCCACCCAGCGTTCCCCCAAGTCTCCCGATAAAAATGATACCTCACTTGTGTGGGTAGGCCTAGCGCCCGCGGCAGGAAACGCCTCAAAGCGCAACGTGGACACATCCAATTTTTTGAAAGAAAACAAAGGTGTTTTTTGCAAAGTGTCTACCTGTAGATTTTGTCCTCTAGCTCAGCCGGCACCTAGGGAAACCTACCAAACCTGTGCATTTCTGAAATCTAGAGACCTAGGGGAATCCAAGATGGGGTGACTTGTGTGGCTCAGACCAGGTTCTGTTCCCCAGAATCCTTTGCAAACCTTAAAATTTGGCTAACAAAACACATGTTCCTCACATTTCTGTTGCAGAAAGTTCTGGAATATGAGAGGAGCCACAAATTTCCTTCCACCCAGCGTTCCCCCAAGTCTCCCGATAAAAATGATACCTCACTTGTGTGGGTAGGCCTAGCGCCCGCGACAGGAGACGCCCCAAAACACAACGTGGACACATCCCATTTTTTGAAAGAAAACAGAGCTGTTTTTTGCAAAGTGCCTACCTGTAGATTTTGGCCTCTAGCTCAGCCGGCACCTAGGGAAACCTACCAAACCTGTGCATTTATGAAAATTAGAGACCTAGGGGAATCCAAGATGGGGTGACTTGTGGGGCTCTGACCAGGTTCTGTTACCCAGAATCCTTTGCAAACCTCAAAATGTGGCTAAAAAAACACATGTTCCTCATATTTCTGTGGCAGAAAGTTCTAGAATCTGAGAGGAGCCACAAATTTCCTTCCACCCAGCGTTCCCCCAAGTCTCCTGATAAAAATTATACCTCACTTGTGTGGGTAGGCCTAGCGCCCGCGACAGGAAACGCCCCAAAGCGCAACGTGTACACATCCAATTTTTTGAAAGAAAACAGAGGTGTTTTTTGCGAAGTGTCTACCTGTAGATTTTGTCCTCTAGCTCAGCCGGCACCTAGGGAAACCTACCAAACCTGTGCATTTCTGAAAAACTAGAGACCTAGGGGAATCCACGATGGGGTGACTTGTGTGGCTCGGACCAGGTTCTGTTACCCAGAATCCTTTGGAAACCTCAAAATTTGGCTAAAAAAACACATGTTCCTAACATTTCTGTGGCAGAAAGTTCTGGAATTTGAGAGGAGCCACAAATTTCCTTCCACCTAGCGTTCCCCCAAGTCTCCCGAGAAAAATTATACCTCACTTGTGTGGGTAGGCCTAGTGCCCGCGACAGGAAACGCCCCAAAGCGCAACGTGGACACATCCAATTTTTTGAAAGAAAACAGAGGTGTTTTTTGCAAAGTGTCTACCTGTAGATTTTGTCCTCTAGCTCAGCCGGCACCTAGGGAAACCTACCAAACCTGTGCATTTCTGAAAACTAGAGACCTAGGGGAATCCAAGATGGGGTGACTTGTGTGGCTCGGACCAGGTTCTTTTACCCAGAATCCTTTGCAAACCTCAAAATTTGGCTAACAAAACACATGTTCCTCACATTTCTGTGGCTGAAAGTTCTGGAATCTGAGAGGAGCCACAAATTTCCTTCCACACAGCGTTCCTCCAAGTCTCCCTATAAAAATGATACCTCACTTGTGTGGGTAGGCCTAGCGCCCGCGACAGGAAACGCCCCAAAACGCAACGTGGACACATCCAATTTTTTAAAGAAAACAGAGGTTTTTTTTTAAAAGTGCCTACCTGTAGATTTTGGCCTCTAGCTCAGCCGGCACCTAGGGAAACCTACCAAACCTGTGCATTTCTGAAAACTAGAGACCTAGGGGAATCCAAGATGGGGTGACTTGTGTGGCTCAGACCAGGTTCTGTTACCCAGAATCCTTTGGAAACCTCAAAATTTGGCTAAAAAAACACATGTTCCTCATATTTCTGTGGCAGAAAGTTCTGGAATCTGAGAGGAGCCACAAATTTCCTTCCACCCAGCGTTCCCCCAAGTCTCCCGATAAAAATGATACCTCACTTGTGTGGGTAGGCCTAGCGCCCGCGACAGGAAACGCCCCAAAGCGCAACGTGGACACATCCAATTTTTTGAATGAAAACAGAGGTGTTTTTTGCAAAGTGTCCACCTGTAGATTTTGTCCTCTAGCTCAGCCGGCACCTAGGGAAACCTACCAAACCTGTGCATTTCTGAAAACTAACTAGAGACCTAGGGGAATCCAAGATGGGGTGATTTGTGTGGCTCGGACCAGGTTCTGTTACCCAGAATCCTTTGCAAACCTCAAAATTTGGCTAACAAAACACATGTTCCTCACATTTCTGTGGCTGAAAGTTCTGGAATCTGAGAGGAGCCACAAATTTCCTTCCACACAGCGTTCCCCCAAGTCTCCCGATAAAAATGATACCTCACTTGTGTGGGTAGGCCCAGCGCCCGCGACAGGATACGCCCCAAAGCGCAACGTGGACACATCCAATTTTTTGAAAGAAAACAAAGGTGTTTTTTGCAAAGTGTCTACCTGTAGATTTTGTCCTCTAGCTCAGCCGGCAACTAGGGAAACCTACCAAACCTGTCCATTTCTAAAACTAGAGACATAGGGGAATCCAAGATGGGGTGACTTGTGTGGCTCGGACCAGGTTCTGTTACCCAGAATCCTTTGCAAACATCAAAATTTGGCTAAAAAAACACATGTTCCTCACATTTCTGTTGCTGAAAGTTCTGGAATCTGAGAGGAGCCACAAATTTCCTTCCACACAGCGCTCCCCCAAGTCTCCCGATAAAAATGGTACCTCACTTGTGTGGGTAGGCCTAGCGCCCGCGACAGGATATACCCCACAACACAACGTGGACACATCACAGAAAACAGAGCTGTTTTTAGCAAAGTGCCTACCTGTAGATTTTGGCCTCTAGCTCAGCCGGCACCTAGGGAAACCTACCAAACCTGTGCATTTTTTAAAACAAGAGACCGAGGGGAATCCAAGATGGGGTGACTTGTGGGGCTCTGACCAGGTTCTGTTACCCAGAATCCTTTGCAAACCTCAAATTTTGGCTAAAAAAACACATTTTCGTCACATTTCGGTGACAGAAAGTTCTGGAATCTGAGAGGAGCCACAAATTTCCTTCCACCCAGCGTTCCCCCAAGTCTCCCGATAAAAATTATACCTCACTTGTGTGGGTAGGCCTAGCGGCCGCGACAGGAGACGCCCCAAAACACAACGTGGACACATCCCATTTTTTGAAAGAAAACAGAGCTGTTTTTTGCAAAGTGCCTACCTGTAGATTTTGGCCTCTAGCTCAGCCGGCACCTAGGGAAACCTACCAAACCTGTGCATTTATGAAAATTAGAGACCCAGGGGAATCCAAGATGGGGTGACTTGTGGGGCTCTGACCAGGTTCTGTTACCCAGAATCCTTTGCAAACCTCAAAATGTGGCTAAAAAAACACATGTTCCTCATATTTCTGTGGCAGAAAGTTCTAGAATCTGAGAGGAGCCACAAATTTCCTTCCACCCAGCGTTCCCCCAAGTCTCCTGATAAAAATGATACCTCACTTGTGTGGGTAGGCCTAGCGCCCGCGACAGGAAACGCCCCAAAGCGCAACGTGGACACATCCAATTTTTTGAAAGAAAACAGAGGTGTTTTTTGCGAAGTGTCTACCTGTAGATTTTGTCCTCTAGCTCAGCCGGCACCTAGGGAAACCTACCAAACCTGTGCATTTCTGAAAAACTAGAGACCTAGGGGAATCCACGATGGGGTGACTTGTGTGGCTCGGACCAGGTTCTGTTACCCAGAATCCTTTGGAAACCTCAAAATTTGGCTAAAAAAACACATGTTCCTAACATTTCTGTGGCAGAAAGTTCTGGAATTTGAGAGGAGCCACAAATTTCCTTCCACCTAGCGTTCCCCCAAGTCTCCCGAGAAAAATTATACCTCACTTGTGTGGGTAGGCCTAGCGCCCGCGACAGGAAACGCCCAAAAGCGCAACGTGGACACATCCAATTTTTTGAAAGAAAACAGAGGTGTTTTTTGCAAAGTGTCTACCTGTAGATTTTGTCCTCTAGCTCAGCCGGCACCTAGGGAAACCTACCAAACCTGTGCATTTCTGAAAACTAGAGACCTAGGGGAATCCAAGATGGGGTGACTTGTGTGGCTCGGACCAGGTTCTTTTACCCAGAATCCTTTGCAAACCTCAAAATTTGGCTAACAAAACACATGTTCCTCACATTTCTGTGGCTGAAAGTTCTGGAATCTGAGAGGAGCCACAAAGTTCCTTCCACACAGCGTTCCTCCAAGTCTCCCTATAAAAATTATACCTCACTTGTGTGGGTAGGCCTAGCGCCCGTGACAGGAAACGCCCCAAAACGCAATGTGGACACATCCAATTTTTTAAAGAAAACAGAGTTTTTTTTTGCAAAGTGCCTACCTGTAGATTTTGGCCTCTAGCTCAGCCGGCACCTAGGGAAACCTACCAAACCTGTGCATTTCTGAAAACTAGAGACCTAGGGGAATCCAAGATGGGGTGACTTGTGTGGCTCAGACCAGGTTCTGTTACCCAGAATCCTTTGGAAACCTCAAAATTTGGCTAAAAAAACACATGTTCCTCACATTTCTGTGGCAGAAAGTTCTGGAATCTGAGAGGAGCCACAAATTTCCTTCCACCCAGCGTTCCCCCAAGTCTCCCAATAAAAATGATACCTCACTTGTGTGGGTAGGCCTAGCGCCCGCGACAGGAAACGCCCCAAAGCGCAACGTGGACACATCCAATTTTTTGAATGAAAACAGAGGTGTTTTTTGCAAAGTTTCTACCTGTAGATTTTGTCCTCTAGCTCAGCCGGCACCTAGGGAAACCTACCAAACCTGTGCATTTCTGAAATCTAGAGACCTAGGGGAATCCAAGATGGGGTGACTTGTGTGGCTCAGACCAGGTTCTGTTACCCAGAATCCTTTGCAAACCTTAAAATTTGGATAACAAAACACATGTTCCTCACATTTCTGTTGCAGAAAGTTCTGGAATATGAGAGGAGCCACAAATTTCCTTCCACCCAGCGTTCCCCCAAGTCTCCCGATAAAAATGATACCTCACTTGTGTGGGTAGGCCTAGCGCCCGCGGCAGGAAACGCCCCAAAGCGCAACGTGGACACATCCAATTTTTTGAAAGAAAACAAAGGTGTTTTTTGCAAAGTGTCTACCTGTAGATTTTGTCCTCTAGCTCAGCCGGCACCTAGGGAAACCTACCAAACCTGTGCATTTCTGAAAAACTAGAGACCTAGGGGAATCCACGATGGGGTGACTTGTGTGGCTCGGACCAGGTTCTGTTACCCAGAATCCTTTGGAAACCTCAAAATTTGGCTAAAAAAACACATGTTCCTAACATTTCTGTGGCAGAAAGTTCTGAAATTTGAGAGGAGCCACAAATTTCCTTCCACCTAGCGTTCCCCCAAGTCTCCCGAGAAAAATTATACCTCACTTGTGTGGGTAGGCCTAGCGCCCGCGACAGGAAACGCCCAAAAGCGCAACGTGGACACATCCAATTTTTTGAAAGAAAACAGAGGTGTTTTTTGCAAAGTGTCTACCTGTAGATTTTGTCCTCTAGCTCAGCCGGCACCTAGGGAAACCTACCAAACCTGTGCATTTCTGAAAACTAGAGACCGAGGGGAATCCACGATGGGGTGACTTGTGTGGCTCGGACCAGGTTCTTTTACCCAGAATCCTTTGCAAACCTCAAAATTTGGCTAACAAAACACATGTTCCTCACATTTCTGTGGCTGAAAGTTCTGGAATCTGAGAGGAGCCACAAAGTTCCTTCCACACAGCGTTCCTCCAAGTCTCCCTATAAAAATTATACCTCACTTGTGTGGGTAGGCCTAGCGCCCATGACAGGAAACGCCCCAAAACGCAACGTGGACACATCCAATTTTTTAAAGAAAACAGAGTTTTTTTTTGCAAAGTGCCTACCTGTAGATTTTGGCCTCTAGCTCAGCCGGCACCTAGGGAAACCTACCAAACCTGTGCATTTCTGAAAACTAGAGACCTAGGGGAATCCAAGATGGGGTGACTTGTGTGGCTCAGACCAGGTTCTGTTACCCAGAATCCTTTGGAAACCTCAAAATTTGGCTAAAAAAACACATGTTCCTCACATTTCTGTGGCAGAAAGTTCTGGAATCTGAGAGGAGCCACAAATTTCCTTCCACCCAGCGTTCCCCCAAGTCTCCCGATAAAAATGATACCTCACTTGTGTGGGTAGGCCTAGCGCCCGCGACAGGAAACGCCCCAAAGCGCAACGTGGACACATCCAATTTTTTGAATGAAAACAGAGGTGTTTTTTGCAAAGTTTCTACCTGTAGATTTTGTCCTCTAGCTCAGCCGGCACCTAGGGAAACCTACCAAACCTGTGCATTTCTGAAATCTAGAGACCTAGGGGAATCCAAGATGGGGTGACTTGTGTGGCTCAGACCAGGTTCTGTTACCCAGAATCCTTTGCAAACCTTAAAATTTGGATAACAAAACACATGTTCCTCACATTTCTGTTGCAGAAAGTTCTGGAGTATGAGAGGAGCCACAAATTTCCTTCCACCCAGCGTTCCCCCAAGTCTCCCGATAAAAATGATACCTCACTTGTGTGGGTAGGCCTAGCGCCCGCGGCAGGAAACGCCCCAAAGCGCAACGTGGACACATCCAATTTTTTGAAAGAAAACAAAGGTGTTTTTTGCAAAGTGTCTACCTGTAGATTTTGTCCTCTAGCTCAGCCGGCACCTAGGGAAACCTACCAAACCTGTGCATTTCTGAAATCTAGAGACCTAGGGGAATCCAAGATGGGGTGACTTGTGTGGCTCAGACCAGGTTCTGTTCCCCAGAATCCTTTGCAAACCTTAAAATTTGGCTAACAAAACACATGTTCCTCACATTTCTGTTGCAGAAAGTTCTGGAATATGAGAGGAGCCACAAATTTCCTTCCACCCAGCGTTCCCCCAAGTCTCCCGATAAAAATGATACCTCACTTGTGTGGGTAGGCCTAGCGCCCGCGACAGGAGACGCCCCAAAACACAACGTGGACACATCCCATTTTTTGAAAGAAAACAGAGCTGTTTTTTGCAAAGTGCCTACCTGTAGATTTTGGCCTCTAGCTCAGCCGGCACCTAGGGAAACCTACCAAACCTGTGCATTTATGAAAATTAGAGACCTAGGGGAATCCAAGATGGGGTGACTTGTGGGGCTCTGACCAGGTTCTGTTACCCAGAATCCTTTGCAAACCTCAAAATGTGGCTAAAAAAACACATGTTCCTCATATTTCTGTGGCAGAAAGTTCTAGAATCTGAGAGGAGCCACAAATTTCCTTCCACCCAGCGTTCCCCCAAGTCTCCTGATAAAAATTATACCTCACTTGTGTGGGTAGGCCTAGCGCCCGCGACAGGAAACGCCCCAAAGCGCAACGTGTACACATCCAATTTTTTGAAAGAAAACAGAGTTGTTTTTTGCGAAGTGTCTACCTGTAGATTTTGTCCTCTAGCTCAGCCGGCACCTAGGGAAACCTACCAAACCTGTGCATTTCTGAAAAACTAGAGACCTAGGGGAATTCACGATGGGGTGACTTGTGTGGCTCGGACCAGGTTCTGTTACCCAGAATCCTTTGGAAACCTCAAAATTTGGCTAAAAAAAACACATGTTCCTAACATTTCTGTGGCAGAAAGTTCTGGAATTTGAGAGGAGCCACAAATTTCCTTCCACCTAGCGTTCCCCCAAGTCTCCCGAGAAAAATTATACCTCAATTGTGTGGGTAGGCCTAGTGCCCGCGACAGGAAACGCCCCAAAGCGCAACGTGGACACATCCAATTTTTTGAAAGAAAACAGAGGTGTTTTTTGCAAAGTGTCTACGTGTAGATTTTGTCCTCTAGCTCAGCCGGCACCTAGGGAAACCTACCAAACCTGTGCATTTCTGAAAACTAGAGACCTAGGGGAATCCAAGATGGGGTGACTTGTGTGGCTCGGACCAGGTTCTTTTACCCAGAATCCTTTGCAAACCTCAAAATTTGGCTAACAAAACACATGTTCCTCACATTTCTGTGGCTGAAAGTTCTGGAATCTGAGAGGAGCCACAAATTTCCTTCCACACAGCGTTCCTCCAAGTCTCCCTATAAAAATGATACCTCACTTGTGTGGGTAGGCCTAGCGCCCGCGACAGGAAACGCCCCAAAACGCAACGTGGACACATCCAATTTTTTAAAGAAAACAGAGTTTTTTTTTTAAAAGTGCCTACCTGTAGATTTTGGCCTCTAGCTCAGCCGGCACCTAGGGAAACCTACCAAACCTGTGCATTTCTGAAAACTAGAGACCTAGGGGAATCCAAGATGGGGTGACTTGTGTGGCTCAGACCAGGTTCTGTTACCCAGAATCCTTTGGAAACCTCAAAATTTGGCTAAAAAAACACATGTTCCTCATATTTCTGTGGCAGAAAGTTCTGGAATCTGAGAGGAGCCACAAATTTCCTTCCACCCAGCGTTCCCCCAAGTCTCCCGATAAAAATGATACCTCACTTGTGTGGGTAGGCCTAGCGCCCGCGACAGGAAACGCCCCAAAGCGCAACGTGGACACATCCAATTTTTTGAATGAAAACAGAGGTGTTTTTTGCAAAGTGTCTACCTGTAGATTTTGTCCTCTAGCTCAGCCGGCACCTAGGGAAACCTACCAAACCTGTGCATTTCTGAAATCTAGAGACCTAGGGGAATCCAAGATGGGGTGACTTGTGTGGCTCAGACCAGGTTCTGTTACCCAGAATCCTTTGCAAACCTTAAAATTTGGCTAACAAAACACATGTTCCTCACATTTCTGTTGCAGAAAGTTCTGGAATATGAGAGGAGCCACAAATTTCCTTCCACCCAGCGTTCCCCCAAGTCTCCCGATAAAAATGATACCTCACTTGTGTGGGTAGGCCTAGCGCCCGCGGCAGGAAACGCCCCAAAGCGCAACGTGGACACATCCAATTTTTTGAAAGAAAACAAAGGTGTTTTTTGCAAAGTGTCTACCTGTAGATTTTGTCCTCTAGCTCAGCCGGCAACTAGGGAAACCTACCAAACCTGTGCATTTCTAAAACTAGAGACCTAGGGGAATCCAAGATGGGGTGACTTGTGTGGCTCGGACCAGGTTCTGTTACCCAGAATCCTTTGCAAACCTCAAAATTTAGCTAAAAAAACACATGTTCCTCACATTTCTGTTTCTGAAAGTTCTGGAATCTGAGAGGAGCCACAAATTTCCTTCCACACAGCGCTCCCCCAAGTCTCCCGATAAAAATGTTACCTCACTTGTGTGGGTAGGCCTAGCGCCCGCGACAGGATATACCCCAAAACACAACGAGGACACATCACAGAAAACAGAGCTGTTTTTAGCAAAGTGCCTACCTGTAGATTTTGGCCTCTAGCTCAGCCGGCACCTAGGGAAACCTACCAAACCTGTGCATTTTTGAAAACTAGAAACCGAGGGGAATCCAAGATGGGGTGACTTGTGGGGCTCTGACCAGGTTCTGTTACCCAGAATCCTTTGCAAACCTCAAATTTTGGCAAAAAAAACACATTTTCGTCACATTTCGATGACAGAAAGTTCTGGAACCTGAGAGGAGCCACAAATTTCCTTCCACCCAGCGCTCCCCCAAGTCTCCCGATAAAAATGGTACCTAACTTGTGTGGGTAGGCCTAGCCCCCGCGACAGGATATGCCCCAAAACACAACGTGGACACATCACAGAAAACAGAGCTGTTTTTAGCAAAGTGCCTACCTGTAGATTTTGGCCTCTAGCTCAGCCGGCACCTAGGGAAACCTACCAAACCTCTGCATTTTTGAAAACTAGAGACCTAGGGGAATCCAAGATGGGGTGACTTGTGGGGCTCTGACCAGGTTCTGTTACCCAGAATCCTTTGCAAACCTCAAATTTTGGCTAAAAAAATGCATTTTCCTCAAATTTCGGTGACAGAAAGTTCTGGAATCTGAGAGGAGCCACAAATTTACTTCCACCCAGCGTTCCCCCAAGTCTCCCGATAAAAATGATACCTCACTTGTGTGGGTAGGCCTAGCGGCCGCGACAGGAGACGCCCCAAAACACAACGTGGACACATCCCATTTTTTGAAAGAAAACAGAGCTGTTTTTTGCAAAGTGCCTACCTGTAGATTTTGGCCTCTAGCTCAGCCGGCACCTAGGGAAACCTACCAAACCTGTGCATTTCTGAAAATTAGAGACTTAGGGGAATCCAAGATGGGGTGACTTGTGGGGCTCTGACCAGGTTCTGTTACCCAGAATCCTTTGCAAACCTCAAAATGGGGCTAAAAAAACACATGTTCCTCATATTTCTGTGGCAGAAAGTTCTGGAATCTGAGAGGAGCCACAAATTTCCTTCCACCCAGCGTTCCCCCAAGTCTCCTGATAAAAATGACACCTCACTTGTGTGGGTAGGCCTAGCGCCCGCGACAGGAAACGCCCCAAAGCGCAACGTGGACACATCCAATTTTTGGAAAGAAAACAGAGGTGTTTTTTGCGAATTGTCTACCTGTAGATTTTGTCCTCTAGCTCAGCCGGCACCTAGGGAAACCTACCAAACCTGTGCATTTCTGAAAAACTAGAGACCTAGGGGAATCCACGATGGGGTGACTTGTAGGGCTCTGACCAGGTTCTGTTACCCAGAATCCATTGCAAACCTTAACTTCTGGCTAAAAAAAATCATTTTCTTCACATTTCGGTGACAGAAAGTTCTGGAATCTGAGAGGAGCCACAAATTTCCTTCCACACAGCGCTCCCCCAAGTCTCCCGATAAAAATGGTACCTCACTTGTGTGGGTAGGCCTAGCGCCCGCGACAGGATATGCCCCAAAACACAACGTGGACACATCACATAAAACAGAGCTGTTTTTAGCAAAGTGCCTACCTGTAGATTTTGGCCTCTAGCTCAGCCGGCACCTAGGGAAACCTACCAAACCTTTGCATTTTTTTAAACTAGAGACCGAGGGGACTCCAAGATGGGGTGACTTGTGGGGCTCTGACCAGGTTCTGTTACCCAGAATCCTTTGCAAACCTCAAATTTTGGCTGAAAAAACACATTTTCGTCACATTTCGGTGACAGAAAGTTCTGGAATCTGAGAGGAGCCACAAATTTCCTTCCACCCAGCGCTCCCTCAAGTCTCCCGATAAAAATGGTACCTCACATGTGTGGGTAGGCCTAGCCCGTGACAAGATATGCCCCAAAACACAACGTGGACACATCACAGAAAACAGAGCTTTTTTTAGCAAAGTGCTTACCTGTAGATTTTGGCCTCTAGCTCAGCCGGCACCTAGGGAAACCTACTAAACCTGTGCATTTCTGAAGACTAGAGACCTAGGGGAATCCAAGATGGGGTGACTTGTGTGGCTCGAACCAGGTTCTATTACCCAGAATCCTTTGCAAACCTCAAAATTTGGCTAAAAAAACAAATGTTCCTCACATTTCTGTGGCAGAAAGTTCTGGAATCTGAGAGGAGCCACAAATTTCCTTCCACACAGCGTTCCTCCAAGTCTCCCGATAAAAATGATACCTCACTTGTGTGGGTAGGCCTAGCGCCCACGACAGGAAACGCCCCAAAGCGCAACGTGGACACATCCAAATTTTTTAAAGAAAACAGATGTGTTTTTTGCAAAGTGCCTACCTGTAGATTTTGGCCTCTAGCTCAACCGGCACCGAGGGAAACCTACCAAACCTGTGCATTTCTGAAAACTAGAGACCTAGGGGAATCCAAGATGGGGTGACTTGTGTGGCTCGGACCAGGTTCTGTTACCCAGAATCCTTTGCAAACCTCAAAATTTGGCTAAAAAAACACATGTTCCTCACATTTCTGTGGCAGAAAGTTCTGGAATCTGAGAGGAGCCACAAATTTCCTTCCTTCCAGCGTTTCCCCAAGTCTCCCAATAAAAATGATACCTCACTTGTGTGGGTAGGCCTAGCGCCCGCGACAGGAAACGCCCCAAAGCGCAACGTGGACACATCCAATTTTTTGAAAGAAAACAGAGGTGTTTTTTGCAAAGTGTTTACCTGTAGATTTTGTCCTCTAGCTCAACCGGCAACTAGGGAAACCTACCAAACCTGTGCATTTCTAAAACTAGAGACCTAGGGGAATCCAAGATGGGGTGAATTGTGTGGCTCGGACCAGGTTCTGTTACCCAGAATCCTTTGCAAACCTAAAAATTTGGCTAAAAAAACACATGTTCCTCACATTTCTGTGGCTGAAAGTTCTGGAATCTGAGAGGAGCGACAAATTTCCTTCCACACAGCGTTCCTCCAAGTCTCCCGATAAAAATGATACCTCACTTGTGTGGGTAGGCCTAGCGCCCGCGACAAGAAACGCCCCAAAGCGTAAGGTGGACACATCAACATTTTTTAAAGAAAACAGAGGTGTTTTTTGCAAAGTGCCTACATGTAGATTTTGGCCTCTAGCTCAGCCGGCACCTAGGGAAACCTACCAAACCTGTGCATTTCTGAAAACTAGAGACCTAGGGGAATAGAAGATGGGGTGACTTGTGTGGCTCGGACCAGGTTCTGTTACCCAGAATCCTTTGGAAACCTCAAAATTTGGCTAAAAAAACACATGTTCCTCACATTTCTGTGGCAGAAAGTTCTGGAATCTGAGAGGAGCCACAAATTTCCTTCCACCCAGCGTTCCCCCAAGTCTCCCGAGAAAAATTATACCTCACTTGTGTGGGTAGGCCTAGCGCCCGCGACAGGAAACGCCCCATAGCGCAACGTGGACACATCCAAATTTTTAAAAGAAAACAGAGGTGTTTTTTGCAAAGTGCCTAGCTGTAGATTTTGGCCTCTAGCTCAGCCGGCACCTAGGGAAACTTACCAAACCTGTGCATTTCTGAAAACTAGAGACCTAGGGGAATCCAAGATGGGGTGACTTGTGGGGCTCGGACTAGGTTCTGTTACCCAGAATCCTTTGCAAACCTCAAAATTTGGTTAAAAAAACACATGTTCCTCATATTTCTGTGGCAGAAAGTTCTGGAATCTGAGAGGAGCCACAAATTTCCTTCCATCCAGCGTTCCCCCAAGTCTCCCGATAAAAATGATACCTCACTTGTGTGGGTAGGCCTAGCGCCCGCGACAGGAAATGCCCCAAAGCGCAACGTGGACACATCCAATTTTTTGAAAGAAAACAGAGGTGTTTTTTGCAAAGTGTCTACCTGTAGATTTTGTCCTCTAGCTCAGCCGGCACCTAGGGAAACCTACCAAACCTGTGCATTTCTGAAAACTAGAGACCTAGGGGAATCCAAGATGGGGTGACTTGTGTGGCTCGGACCAGGTTCTGTTACCCAGAATCCTTTGCAAACCTCAAAATTTGGCTAACAAAACACATGTTCCTCACATTTCTGTGGCTGAAAGTTCTGGAATCTGAGAGGAGCCACAAATGTCCTTCCACACAGCGTTCCTCCAAGTCTCCCGATAAAAATGATACCTCACTTGTGTGGGTAGGCCTAGTGCCCGCGACAGGAAACGCCCCAAAGCGCAACGTGGACACATCCAAATTTTTTTAGGAAAACAGAGTTTTTTTTTTGCAAAGTGCCTACCTGTAGATTTTGGCCTCTAGCTCAGCCGGCACCTAGGGAAACCTACCAAACCTGTGCATTTCTTAAAATTAGAGACCTAGGGGAATCCAAGATGGGGTGACTTGTGTGGCTCGGACCAGGTTCTGTTACCCAGAATCCTTTGGAATCCTCAAAATATGGCTAAAAAAACACATGTTCCTCACATTTCTGTGGCAGAAAGTTCTGGAATCTGAGAGGAGCCACAAATTTCCTTCC
Source organism: Pleurodeles waltl (assembly GCF_031143425.1). Classification (NCBI taxonomy): domain Eukaryota; kingdom Metazoa; phylum Chordata; class Amphibia; order Caudata; family Salamandridae; genus Pleurodeles; species Pleurodeles waltl. The sequence continues at coordinate 35,491,818 of NC_090439.1, forward strand.
ACCCAGCGTTCCCCCAAGTCACCCGAGAAAAATGAAACCTCACTTCTGTGGGTAGGCCTAGCGTCCGCGACAGGAAACGCCCCAAAGCGCAACGTGGACACATCCAATTTTTTGAAAGAAAACAGAGGTGTTTTTTGCAAAGTGTCTACCTGTAGATTTTGTCCTCTAGCTCAGCCGGCACCTAGGGAAACCTACCAAACCTGTGCATTTCTGAAAACTAGAGACCTAGCGGAATCCAAGATGGGGTGACTTGTGTGGCTCAGACAAGGTTCTGTTACCCAGAATCCTTTGCAAACCTCAAAATTTGGCTAACAAAACACATGTTCCTCACATTTCTGTGGCAGAAAGTTCTGGAATATGAGAGGAGCCACAAATTTCCTTCCACCCAGCGTTCCCCCAAGTCTCCCGATAAAAATGATACCTCACTTGTGTGGGTAGGCCTAGCGCCCTCGACAGGAAACGCCCCAAAGCGCAACGTGGACACATCCAATTTTTTTAAAGAAAACAAAGATGTTTTTTGCAAAGTGTCTACCTGTAGATTTTGTCCTGTAGCTCAGCCGGCAACTAGGGAAACCTACCAAACCTGTGCATTTCTAAAACTAGAGACCTAGGGGAATCCAAGATGGGGTGACTTGTGTGGCTCGGACCAGGTTCTGTTACCCAGAATCCTTTGCAAACCTCAAAATATGGCTAAAAAAACACATGTTCCTCACATTTCTGTGGCTGAAAGTTCTGGAATCTGAGAGGAGCCACAAATTTCCTTCCACCCAGCGTTCCCCCAAGTCTCCCGATAAAAATGATACCTCACTTGTGTGGGTAGGCCTAGCGGCCGCGACAGAAGACACCCCAAAACGCAACGTGGACACATCCCATTTTTTGAAAGAAAACAGAGGTGTTTTTTGCAAAGTGTCTACCTGTAGATTTTGTCCTCTAGCTCTGCCGGCAACTAGGGAAACCTACCAAACCTGTGCATTTCTAAAACTAGAGACCTAGGGGAATCCGAGATGGGGTGACTTGTGTGGCTCGGACCAGGTTCTGTTACCCAGAATCCTTTGCAAACCTCAAAATTTGGCTAAAAAAACACATGTTCCTCACATTTCTGTGGCTGAAAGTTCTGGAATCTGAGAGGAGCCACAAATTTCCTTCCACCCAGAGTTCCCCCAAGTCTCCCGATAAAAATGATACCTCACTTGTGTGGGTAGGCCTAGCGGCCGCGACAGAACACACCCCAAAACGCAACGTGGACACATCCCATTTTTTGAAAGAAAACAGAGGTGTTTTTTGCAAAGTGTCTACCTGTAGATTTTGTCCTCTAGCTCAGCCGGCAACTAGGGAAACCTACCAAACCTGTGCATTTCTAAAACTAGAGACCTAGGGGAATCCAAGATGGGGTGACTTGTGTGGCTCGGACCAGGTTCTGTTACCCAGAATCCTTTGCAAACCTCAAAATTTGGCTAAAAAAAAACACATGTTCCTCATATTTCTGTGGCAGAAAGTTCTGGAATCTGAGAGGAGCCACAAATTTCCTTCCACCCAGCGTTCCCCCAAGTCTCCTGATAAAAATGATACCTCACTTATGTGGGTAGGCCTAGCGCCCGCGACAGGAAACGCCCCAAAGCGCAACGTGGACACATCCAATTTTTTTAAAGAAAACAGAGGTGTTTTTTGCGAAGTGTCTTCCTGTAGATTTTGTCCTCTAGCTCAGCCGGCACCTAGGGAAACCTACCAAACCTGTGCATTTATGAAAATTAGAGACCTAGGGGAATCCAAGATGGGTGACGTGTGGGGCTCTGACCAGGTTCTGTTACCCAGAATCCTTTGCAAACCTCAAATTTTGGCTAAAAAAAAACATTTTCGTCACATTTCGGTGACAGAAAGTTCTGGAATCTGAGAGGAGCCACAAATTTCCTTCCACCCAGCGCTCCCCCAAGTCTCCCGATAAAAATGGTACCTCACTTGTGTGGGTAGGCCTAGCCCCGTGACAGGATATTCCCCAAAACACAACGTGGACACATCACAGAAAACAGAGCTTTTTTTAGCAAAGTGCCTACCTGTAGATTTTGTCCTCTAGCTCAGCCGGCACCTAGGGAAACCTACCAAACCTGTGCATTTCTGAAAACTAGAGACCTAGCGGAATCCAAGATGGGGTGACTTGTGTGGCTCAGACAAGGTTCTGTTACCCAGAATCCTTTGCAAACCTCAAAATTTGGCTAACAAAACACATGTTCCTCACATTTCTGTGGCAGAAAGTTCTGGAATATGAGAGGAGCCACAAATTTCCTTCCACCCAGCGTTCCCCCAAGTCTCCCGATAAAAATGATACCTCACTTGTGTGAGTAGGCCTAGCGCCCTCGACAGGAAACGCCCCAAAGCGCAACGTGGACACATCCAATTTTTTTAAAGAAAACAAAGGTGTTTTTTGCAAAGTGTCTACCTGTAGATTTTGTCCTGTAGCTCAGCCGGCAACTAGGGAAACCTACCAAACCTGTGCATTTCTAAAACTAGAGACCTAGGGGAATCCAAGATGGGGTGACTTGTGTGGCTCGGACCAGGTTCTGTTACCCAGAATCCTTTGCAAACCTCAAAATATGGCTAAAAAAACACATGTTCCTCACATTTCTGTGGCTGAAAGTTCTGGAATCTGAGAGGAGCCACAAATTTCCTTCCACCCAGCGTTCCCCCAAGTCTCCCGATAAAAATGATACCTCACTTGTGTGGGTAGGCCTAGCGGCCGCGACAAAAGACACCCCAAAACGCAACGTGGACACATCCCATTTTTTGAAAGAAAACAGAGGTGTTTTTTGCAAAGTGTCTACCTGTAGATTTTGTCCTCTAGCTCTGCCGGCAACTAGGGAAACCTACCAAACCTGTGCATTTCTAAAACTAGAGACCTAGGGGAATCCGAGATGGGGTGACTTGTGTGGCTCGGACCAGGTTCTGTTACCCAGAATCCTTTGCAAACCTCAAAATTTGGCTAAAAAAACACATGTTCCTCACATTTCTGTGGCTGAAAGTTCTGGAATCTGAGAGGAGCCACAAATTTTCTTCCACCCAGCGTTCCCCCAAGTCTCCCGATAAAAATGATACCTCACTTGTGTGGGTAGGCCTAGCGGCCGCGACAGAACACACCCCAAAACGCAACGTGGACACATCCCATTTTTTGAAAGAAAACAGAGGTGTTTTTTGCAAAGTGTCTACCTGTAGATTTTGTCCTCTAGCTCAGCCGGCAACTAGGGAAACCTACCAAACCTGTGCATTTCTAAAACTAGAGACCTAGGGGAATCCAAGATGGGGTGACTTGTGTGGCTCGGACCAGGTTCTGTTACCCAGAATCCTTTGCAAACCTCAAAATTTGGCTAAAAAAAAAACACATGTTCCTCATATTTCTGTGGCAGAAAGTTCTGGAATCTGAGAGGAGCCACAAATTTCCTTCCACCCAGCGTTACCCCAAGTCTCCTGATAAAAATGATACCTCACTTATGTGGGTAGGCCTAGCGCCCGCGACTGGAAACGCCCCAAAGCGCAACGTGGACACATCCAATTTTTTTAAAGAAAACAGAGGTGTTTTTTGCGAAGTGTCTACCTGTAGATTTTGTCCTCTAGCTCAGCCGGCACCTAGGGAAACCTACCAAACCTGTGCATTTATGAAAATTAGAGACCTAGGGGAATCCAAGATGGGTGACGTGTGGGGCTCTGACCAGGTTCTGTTACCCAGAATCCTTTGCAAACCTAAAATTTTGGCTAAAAAAAAACATTTTCGTCACATTTCGGTGACAGAAAGTTCTGGAATCTGAGAGGAGCCACAAATTTCCTTCCACCCAGCGCTCCCCCAAGTCTCCCGATAAAAATGGTACCTCACTTGTGTGGGTAGGCCTAGCCCCGTGACAGGATATTCCCCAAAACACAACGTGGACACATCACAGAAAACAGAGCTTTTTTTAGCAAAGTGCCTACCTGTAGATTTTGGCCTCTAGCTCAGCCGGCACCTAGGGAAACCTACCAAACCTGTGCATTTCTGAAAACTAGAGACCTAGGGGAATCCAAGATGGGGTGACTTGTGTGGCTCGGACCAGGTTCTGTAACCCAGAATCCTTTGCAAACCTCAAAATTTGGCTAAAAAAACACATGTTCCTCATATTTCTGTGGCTGAAAGTTCTGGAATCTGAGAGGAGCCACAAATTTCCTTCCACACAGCGTTCCTCCAAGTCTCCCGATAAAAATGATCCCTCACTTGTGTGGGTAGGCCTAGCGCCCGCGACAGGAAACGCCCCAAAACGCAACGTGGACACATCCAAATTTTTTAAAGAAAACAGAGGTGTTTTTTGCAAAGTGCCTACCTGTTGATTTTGGCCTCTAGCTCAGCCGGCACCTAGGGAAACCTACCAAACCTGTGCAATTCTGAAAACTAGAGACCTAGGGGAATAGAAGATGGGGTGACTTGTGTGGCTCGGACCAGGTTCTGTTACCCAGAATCCTTTGCAAACCTCAAAATTTGGCTAAAAAAACACATGTTCCTAACATTTCTGTGGCAGAAAGTTCTGGAATTTGAGAGGAGCCACAAATTTCCTTCCACCCAGCGTTCCCCCAAGTCTCGCGAGAAAAATTATACCTCACTTGTGTGGGTAGGCCTAGCGCCCGCGACAGGAAACGCCCCAAAGCGCAACGTGGACACATCCAATTTTTTAAAGAAAACAGAGTTTTTTTTGCAAAGTGCCTACCTGTAGATTTTGGCCTCTAGCTCAGCTGGCACCTAGGGAAACCTACCAAACCTGTGCATTTCTGAAAACTAGAGACCTAGGGGAATCCAAGATGGGGTGACTTGTGTGGCTCGTACCAGGTTCTGTTACCCAGAATCCTTTGCAAACCTCAAAATTTGGCTAACAAAACACATGTTCCTCACATTTCTGTGGCTGAAAGTTCTGGAATCTGAGAGGAGCCACAAATTTCCTTCCACACAGCGTTCCTCCAAGTCTCCCGATAAAAATGATACCTCACTTGTGTGGGTAGGCCTAGCGCCCGCGACAGGAAACGCCCCAAAACGCAACGTGGACACATCCAAATTTTTTAAAGAAAACAGAGGTTTTTTTTGCAAACTGCCTACCTGTAGATTTTGGCCTCTAGCTCAGCCGGCACCTAGGGAAACCTACCAAACCTGTGCATTTCTGAAAACTAGAGACCTAGCGGAATCCAAGATGGGGTGACTTGTGTGGCTCAGACCAGGTTCTGTTGCCCAGAATCCTTTGCAAACCTCAAAATTTGGCTAACAAAACACATGTTCCTCACATTTCTGTGGCAGAAAGTTCTGGAATATGAGAGGAGCCACAAATTTCCTTCCACCCAGCGTTCCCCCAAGTCTCCCGATAAAAATGATACCTCCCTTGTGTGGGTAGGCCTAGCGCCCTTGACAGGAAACGCCCCAAAGCGCAACGTGGACACATCCAATTTTTTGAAAGAAAACAAAGGTGTTTTTTGCAAAGTGTCTACCTGTAGATTTTGTCCTCTAGCTCAGCCGGCACCTAGGGAAACCTACCAAACCTGTGCATTTCTGAAAACTAGAGACCTAGGGGAATCCAAGATGGGGTGACTTGTGTGGCTCGGACCAGGTTCTGTTACCCAGAATCGTTTGCAAACCTCAAAATTTGGGTAACAAAACACATGTTCCTCACATTTCTGTGGCTGAAAGTTCTGGAATCTGAGAGGAGCCACAAATTTCCTTCCACACAGCGTTCCTCCAAGTCTCCCGATAAAAATGATACCTCACTTGTGTGGGTAGGCCTAGCGCCCGCGACAGGAAACGCCCCAAAACGCAACGTGGACACATCCAAATTTTTTAAAGAAAACAGAGTTTTTTTTTGCAAAGTGCCTACCTGTAGATTTTTGGCCTCTAGCTCAGCCGGCACCTAGGGAAACCTACCAAACCTGTGCATTTCTGAAAACTAGAGACCTAGGGGAATCCAAGATGGGGTGACTTGTGTGGCTCGGACCAGGTTCTGTTACCCAGAATCCTTTGCAAACCTCAAAATTTGGCTAAAAAAACACATGTTCCTCACATTTCTGTGGCTGAAAGTTCTGGAATCTGAGAGGAGCCACAAATTTCCTTCCACACAGCGTTCCTCCAAGTCTCCCGATAAAAATGATCCCTCACTTGTGTTTGTAGGCCTAGCGCCCGCGACAGGAAACGCCCCAAAACGCAACGTGGACACATCCAAATTTTTTAAAGAAAACAGAGGTGTTTTTTGCAAAGTGCCTACCTGTAGATTTTGGCCTCTAGCTCAGCCGGCACCTAGGGAAACCTACCAAACCTGTGCATTTCTGAAAACTAGAGACCTAGGGGAATCCAAGATGGGGTGACTTGTGTGGCTCGGACCAGGTTCTGTTACCCAGAATCCTTTGCAAACCTCAAAATTTGGCTAACAAAACACATGTTCCTCACATTTCTGTGGCTGAAAGTTCTGGAATCTGAGAGGAGCCACAAATTTCCTTCCACACAGCGTTCCTCCAAGTCTCCCGATAAAAATGATACCTCACTTGTGTGGGTAGGCCTAGCGCCCGCGACAGGAAACGCCCCAAAACGCAACGTGGACACATCCAAATTTTTGAAAGAAAACAGAGGTTTATTTTGCAAACTGCCTACATGTAGATTTTGGCCTCTAGCTCAGCCGGCACCTAGGGAAACCTACCAAACCTGTGCATTTCTGAAAACTAGAGACCTAGCGGAATCCAAGATGGGGTGACTTGAGTGGCTCAGACCAGGTTCTGTTACCCAGAATCCTTTGCAAACCTCAAAATTTGGCTAACAAAACACATGTTCCTCACATTTCTGTGGCTGAAGGTTCTGGAATCTGAGAGGAGCCACAAATTTCCTTCCACACAGCGTTCCTCCAAGTCTCCCGATAAAAATGATACCTCACTTGTGTGGGTAGGCCTAGCGCCCTCGACAGGAAACGCCCCAAAGCGCAACGTGGACACATCCAATTTTTTGAAAGAAAACAAAGGTGTTTTTTGCAAAGTGTATACCTGTAGATTTTGTCCTCTAGCTCAGCCGGCAACTAGGGAAACCTACCAAACCTGTGCATTTCTAAAACTAGAGACCTAGGCGAATCCAAGATGGGGTGACTTGTGTGGCTCAGACCAGGTTCTGTTACCCAGAATCCTTTGCAAACCTCAAAATTTGGCTAAAAAAACACATGTTCCTCACATTTCTGTGGCTGAAAGTTCTGGAATCTGAGAGGAGCCACAAATTTCCTTCCACCCAGCGTTCCCCCAAGTCTCCCGATAAAAATGATACCTCACTTGTGTGGGTAGGCCTAGCGGCCGCGACAGAAGACACCCCAGAACGCAACGTGGACACATCCCATTTTTTGAAAGAAAACAGAGGTGTTTTTTGCAAAGTGTCTACCTGTAGATTTTGTCCTCTAGCTCTGCCGGCAACTAGGGAAACCTACCAAACCTGTGCATTTCTAAAACTAGAGACCTAGGGGAATCCAAGATGGGGTGACTTGTGTGGCTCGGACCAGGTTCTGTTACCCAGAATCCTTTGCAAACCTCAAAATATGGCTAAAAAAACACATGTTCCTCACATTTCTGTGGCTGAAAGTTCTGGAATCTGAGAGGAGCCACAAATTTCCTTCCACCCAGCGTTCCCCCAAGTCTCCCGATAAAAATGATACCTCACTTGTGTGGGTAGGCCTAGCGGCCGCGACAAAAGACACCCCAAAACGCAACGTGGACACATCCCATTTTTTGAAAGAAAACAGAGGTGTTTTTTGCAAAGTGTCTACCTGTAGATTTTGTCCTCTAGCTCTGCCGGCAACTAGGGAAACCTACCAAACCTGTGCATTTCTAAAACTAGAGACCTAGGGGAATCCGAGATGGGGTGACTTGTGTGGCTCGGACCAGGTTCTGTTACCCAGAATCCTTTGCAAACCTCAAAATTTGGCTAAAAAAACACATGTTCCTCACATTTCTGTGGCTGAAAGTTCTGGAATCTGAGAGGAGCCACAAATTTCCTTCCACCCAGCGTTCCCCCAAGTCTCCCGATAAAAATGATACCTCACTTGTGTGGGTAGGCCTAGCGGCTGCGACAGAACACACCCCAAAACGCAACGTGGACACATCCCATTTTTTGAAAGAAAACAGAGGTGTTTTTTGCAAAGTGTCTACCTGTAGATTTTGTCCTCTAGCTCAGCCGGCAACTAGGGAAACCTACCAAACCTGTGCATTTCTAAAACTAGAGACCTAGGGGAATCCAAGATGGGGTGACTTGTGTGGCTCGGACCAGGTTCTGTTACCCAGAATCCTTTGCAAACCTCAAAATTTGGCTAAAAAAAAACACATGTTCCTCATATTTCTGTGGCAGAAAGTTCTGGAATCTGAGAGGAGCCACAAATTTCCTTCCACCCAGCGTTACCCCAAGTCTCCTGATAAAAATGATACCTCACTTATGTGGGTAGGCCTAGCGCCCGCGACTGGAAACGCCCCAAAGCGCAACGTGGACACATCCAATTTTTTTAAAGAAAACAGAGGTGTTTTTTGCGAAGTGTCTACCTGTAGATTTTGTCCTCTAGCTCAGCCGGCACCTAGGGAAACCTACCAAACCTGTGCATTTATGAAAATTAGAGACCTAGGGGAATCCAAGATGGGTGACGTGTGGGGCTCTGACCAGGTTCTGTTACCCAGAATCCTTTGCAAACCTAAAATTTTGGCTAAAAAAAAACATTTTCGTCACATTTCGGTGACAGAAAGTTCTGGAATCTGAGAGGAGCCACAAATTTCCTTCCACCCAGCGCTCCCCCAAGTCTCCCGATAAAAATGGTACCTCACTTGTGTGGGTAGGCCTAGCCCCGTGACAGGATATTCCCCAAAACACAACGTGGACACATCACAGAAAACAGAGCTTTTTTTAGCAAAGTGCCTACCTGTAGATTTTGGCCTCTAGCTCAGCCGGCACCTAGGGAAACCTACCAAACCTGTGCATTTCTGAAAACTAGAGACCTAGGGGAATCCAAGATGGGGTGACTTGTGTGGCTCGGACCAGGTTCTGTAACCCAGAATCCTTTGCAAACCTCAAAATTTGGCTAAAAAAACACATGTTCCTCATATTTCTGTGGCTGAAAGTTCTGGAATCTGAGAGGAGCCACAAATTTCCTTCCACACAGCGTTCCTCCAAGTCTCCCGATAAAAATGATCCCTCACTTGTGTGGGTAGGCCTAGCGCCCGCGACAGGAAACGCCCCAAAACGCAACATGGACACATCCAAATTTTTTAAAGAAAACAGAGGTGTTTTTTGCAAAGTGCCTACCTGTTGATTTTGGCCTCTAGCTCAGCCGGCACCTAGGGAAACCTACCAAACCTGTGCAATTCTGAAAACTAGAGACCTAGGGGAATAGAAGATGGGGTGACTTGTGTGGCTCGGACCAGGTTCTGTTACCCAGAATCCTTTGCAAACCTCAAAATTTGGCTAAAAAAACACATGTTCCTAACATTTCTGTGGCAGAAAGTTCTGGAATTTGAGAGGAGCCACAAATTTCCTTCCACCCAGCGTTCCCCCAAGTCTCGCGAGAAAAATAATACCTCACTTGTGTGGGTAGGCCTAGCGCCCGCGACAGGAAACGCCCCAAAGCGCAACGTGGACACATCCAATTTTTTAAAGAAAACAGAGTTTTTTTTGCAAAGTGCCTACCTGTAGATTTTGGCCTCTAGCTCAGCTGGCACCTAGGGAAACCTACCAAACCTGTGCATTTCTGAAAACTAGAGACCTAGGGGAATCCAAGATGGGGTGACTTGTGTGGCTCGGACCAGGTTCTGTTACCCAGAATCCTTTGCAAACCTCAAAATTTGGCTAACAAAACACATGTTCCTCACATTTCTGTGGCTGAAAGTTCTGGAATCTGAGAGGAGCCACAAATTTCCTTCCACACAGCGTTCCTCCAAGTCTCCCGATAAAAATGATACCTCACTTGTGTGGGTAGGCCTAGCGCCCGCGACAGGAAACGCCCCAAAACGCAACGTGGACACATCCAAATTTTTTAAAGAAAACAGAGGTTTTTTTTGCAAACTGCCTACCTGTAGATTTTGGCCTCTAGCTCAGCCGGCACCTAGGGAAACCTACCAAACCTGTGCATTTCTGAAAACTAGAGACCTAGCGGAATCCAAGATGGGGTGACTTGTGTGGCTCAGACCAGGTTCTGTTGCCCAGAATCCTTTGCAAACCTCAAAATTTGGCTAACAAAACACATGTTCCTCACATTTCTGTGGCAGAAAGTTCTGGAATATGAGAGGAGCCACAAATTTCCTTCCACCCAGCGTTCCCCCAAGTCTCCCGATAAAAATGATACCTCCCTTGTGTGGGTAGGCCTAGCGCCCTTGACAGGAAACGCCCCAAAGCGCAACGTGGACACATCCAATTTTTTGAAAGAAAACAAAGGTGTTTTTTGCAAAGTGTCTACCTGTAGATTTTGTCCTCTAGCTCAGCCGGCACCTAGGGAAACCTACCAAACCTGTGCATTTCTGAAAACTAGAGACCTAGGGGAATCCAAGATGGGGTGACTTGTGTGGCTCGGACCAGGTTCTGTTACCCAGAATCGTTTGCAAACCTCAAAATTTGGGTAACAAAACACATGTTCCTCACATTTCTGTGGCTGAAAGTTCTGGAATCTGAGAGGAGCCACAAATTTCCTTCCACACAGCGTTCCTCCAAGTCTCCCGATAAAAATGATACCTCACTTGTGTGGGTAGGCCTAGCGCCCGCGACAGGAAACGCCCCAAAACGCAACGTGGACACATCCAAATTTTTTAAAGAAAACAGAGTTTTTTTTTGCAAAGTGCCTACCTGTAGATTTTGGCCTCTAGCTCAGCCGGCACCTAGGGAAACCTACCAAACCTGTGCATTTCTGAAAACTAGAGACCTAGGGGAATCCAAGATGGGGTGACTTGTGTGGCTCGGACCAGGTTCTGTTACCCAGAATCCTTTGCAAACCTCAAAATTTGGCTAAAAAAACACATGTTCCTCACATTTCTGTGGCTGAAAGTTCTGGAATCTGAGAGGAGCCACAAATTTCCTTCCACACAGCGTTCCTCCAAGTCTCCCGATAAAAATGATCCCTCACTTGTGTTTGTAGGCCTAGCGCCCGCGACAGGAAACGCCCCAAAACGCAACGTGGACACATCCAAATTTTTTAAAGAAAACAGAGGTGTTTTTTGCAAAGTGCCTACCTGTAGATTTTGGCCTCTAGCTCAGCCGGCACCTAGGGAAACCTACCAAACCTGTGCATTTCTGAAAACTAGAGACCTAGGGGAATCCAAGATGGGGTGACTTGTGTGGCTCGGACCAGGTTCTGTTACCCAGAATCCTTTGCAAACCTCAAAATTTGGCTAACAAAACACATGTTCCTCACATTTCTGTGGCTGAAAGTTCTGGAATCTGAGAGGAGCCACAAATTTCCTTCCACACAGCGTTCCTCCAAGTCTCCCGATAAAAATGATACCTCACTTGTGTGGGTAGGCCTAGCGCCCGCGACAGGAAATGCCCCAAAACGCAACGTGGACACATCCAAATTTTTGAAAGAAAACAGAGGTTTATTTTGCAAACTGCCTACATGTAGATTTTGGCCTCTAGCTCAGCCGGCACCTAGGGAAACCTACCAAACCTGTGCATTTCTGAAAACTAGAGACCTAGCGGAATCCAAGATGGGGTGACTTGAGTGGCTCAGACCAGGTTCTGTTACCCAGAATCCTTTGCAAACCTCAAAATTTGGCTAACAAAACACATGTTCCTCACATTTCTGTGGCTGAAGGTTCTGGAATCTGAGAGGAGCCACAAATTTCCTTCCACACAGCGTTCCTCCAAGTCTCCCGATAAAAATGATACCTCACTTGTGTGGGTAGGCCTAGCGCCCTCGACAGGAAACGCCCCAAAGCGCAACGTGGACACATCCAATTTTTTGAAAGAAAACAAAGGTGTTTTTTGCAAAGTGTCTACCTGTAGATTTTGTCCTCTAGCTCAGCCGGCAACTAGGGAAACCTACCAAACCTGTGCATTTCTAAAACTAGAGACCTAGGCGAATCCAAGATGGGGTGACTTGTGTGGCTCAGACCAGGTTCTGTTACCCAGAATCCTTTGCAAACCTCAAAATTTGGCTAAAAAAACACATGTTCCTCACATTTCTGTGGCTGAAAGTTCTGGAATCTGAGAGGAGCCACAAATTTCCTTCCACCCAGCGTTCCCCCAAGTCTCCCGATAAAAATGATACCTCACTTGTGTGGGTAGGCCTAGCGGCCGCGACAGAAGACACCCCAGAACGCAACGTGGACACATCCCATTTTTTGAAAGAAAACAGAGGTGTTTTTTGCAAAGTGTCTACCTGTAGATTTTGTCCTCTAGCTCTGCCGGCAACTAGGGAAACCTACCAAACCTGTGCATTTCTAAAACTAGAGACCTAGGGGAATCCAAGATGGGGTGACTTGTGTGGCTCGGACCAGGTTCTGTTACCCAGAATCCTTTGCAAACCTCAAAATTTGGCTAAAAAAACACATGTTCCTCACATTTCTGTGGCTGAAAGTTCTGGAATCTGAGAGGAGCCACAAATTTCCTTCCACCCAGCGTTCCCCCAAGTCTCCCGATAAAAATGATACCTCACTTGTGTGGGTAGGCATAGCGGCCGCGACAGAACACACCCCAAAACGCAACGTGGACACATCCCATTTTTTGAAAGAAAACATAGGTGTTTTTTACAAAGTGTCTACCTGTAGATTTTGTCCTCTAGCTCAGCCGGCAACTAGGGAAACCTACCAAACCTGTGCATTTCTAAAACTAGAGACCTAGGGGAATCCAAGATGGGGTGACTTGTGTGGCTCGGACCAGGTTCTGTTACCCAGAATCCTTTGCAAACCTCAAAATTTGGCTAAAAAAACACATGTTCCTCACATTTCTGTGGCAGAAAGTTCTGGAATCTGAGAGGAGCCACAAATTTCCTGCCACCTAGCGTTCCCCCAAGTCTCCCGATAAAAATGATACCTCACTTGTGTGGGTAGGCCTAGCGCCCGCGACAGGAAAGGCCCCAAAGCGCAACGTGGACACATCCAATTTTTTGAAAGAAACAGAGGTGTTTTTTGCAAAGCGCCTACCTGTAGATTTTGTCCTCTAGCTCAGCCGGCACCTAGGGAAACCTACCAAACCTGTGCATTTATGAAAATTAGAGACCTAGGGGAATCCAAGATGGGTGACGTGTGGGGCTCTGACCAGGTTCTGTTACCCAGAATCCTTTGCAAACCTCAAATTTTGGCTAAAAAAAACATTTTCGTCACATTTCGGTGACAGAAACTTCTGGAATCTGAGAGGAGCCACAAATTTCCTTCCACCCAGCGCTCCCCCAAGTCTCCCGATAAAAATGGTACCTCACTTGTGTGGGTAGGCCTAGCCCCGTGACAGGATATGCCCCAAAACACAACGTGGACACATCACAGAAAACAGAGCTTTTTTTATCAAAGTGCCTACCTGTAGATTTTGGCCTCTAGCTCAGCCGGCACCTAGGGAAACCTACCAAACCTGTGCATTTCTGAAAACTAGAGACCTAGGGGAATCCAAGATGGGGTGATTTGTGTGGCTCGGACCAGGTTCTGTTACCCAGAATCCTTTGCAAACCTCAAAATTTGGCTAAAAAAACACATGTTCCTCACATTTCTGTGGCTGAAAGTTCTGGAAACTGAGAGGAGCCACAAATTTCCTTCCACACAGCGTTCCTCCAAGTCTCCCGATAAAAATGATCCCTCACTTGTGTGGGTAGGCCTAGCGCCCGCGACAGGAAACGCCCCAAAACGCAACGTGGACACATCCAAATTTTTAAAAGAAAACAGAGGTGTTTTTTGCAAAGTGCCTACCTGTAGATTTTGGCCTCTAGCTCAGCCGGCACCTAGGGAAACCTACCAAACCTGTGCATTTCTGAAAACTAGAGACCTAGGGGAATCCAAGATGGGGTGACTTGTGTGGCTCGGACCAGGTTCTGTTACCCAGAATCCTTTGCAAACCTCAAAATTTGGCTAACAAAACACATGTTCCTCACATTTCTGTGGCTGAAAGTTCTGGAATCTGAGAGGAGCCACAAATTTCCTTCCACACAGCGTTCCTCCAAGTCTCCCGATAAAAATGATACCTCACTTGTGTGGGTAGGCCTAGCGCCCGCGACAGGAAACGCCCCAAAACGCAACGTGGACACATCCAAATTTTTTAAAGAAAACAGAGGTTTTTTTTGCAAACTGCCTACCTGTAGATTTTGGCCTCTAGCTCAGCCGGCACCTAGGGAAACCTACCGAACCTGTGCATTTCTGAAAACTAGAGACCTAGGGGAATCCAAGATGGGGTGACTTGTGTGGCTCGGACCAGGTTCTGTTACCCAGAATCCTTTGGAAACCTCAAAATTTGGCTAAAAAAACACATGTTCCTCACATTTCTGTGGCAGAAAGTTCTGGAATCTGAGAGGAGCCACAAATTTCCTTCCACCCAGCGTTCCCCCAAGTCTCCCGAGAAAAATTATACCTCACTTGTGTGGGTAGGCCTAGCGCCCGCGACAGGAAACGCCCCAAAGCTCAACGTGGACACATCCAATTTTTTGAAAGAAAACAGAGGTGTTTTTTGCAAAGAGTCTACCTGTAGATTTTGTCCTCTAGCTCAGCCGGCAACTAGGGAAACCTACCAAACCTGTGCGTTTCTAAAACTAGAGACCTAGGGGAATCCAAGATGGGGTGACTTGTGTGGCTCGGACCAGGTTCTGTTACCCAGAATCCTTTGCAAACCTCAAAATTTGGCTAAAAAAACACATGTTCCTCACATTTCTGTGGCTGAAAGTTCTGGAATCTGAGAGGAGCCACAAATTTCCTTCCACACAGCGTTCCTCCAAGTCTCCCGATAAAAATGATACCTCACTTGTGTGGGTAGGCCTAGCGCCCGCGACAAGAAACGCCCCAAAGCGCAACGTGGACACATCAATTTTTTTTAAAGAAAACAGAGGTGTTTTTTGCAAAGTGCCTACCTGTTGATTTTGGCCTCTAGCTCAGCCGGCACCTAGGGAAACCTACCAAACCTGTGCAATTCTGAAAACTAGAGACCTAGGGGAATAGAAGATGGGGTGACTTGTGTGGCTCAGACCAGGTTCTGTTACCCAGAATCCTTTGGAAACCTCAAAATTTGGCTAAAAAAACATATGTTCCTAACATTTCTGTGGCAGAAAGTTCTGGAATTTGAGAGGAGCACAAATTTCCTTCCACCCAGCGTTCCCCCAAGTCTCGCAAGAAAAATTATACCTCACTTGTGTGGGTAGGCCTAGCGCCAGCGACAGGAAACGCCCCAAAGCGCAACGTGGACACATCCAATTTTTTGAAAGAAAACAGAGGTGTTTTTTGCAAAGTGTCTACCTGTAGATTTTGTCCTCTAGCTCAGCCGGCACCTAGGGAAACCTACCAAACCTGTGCATTTCTGAAAACTAGAGACCTAGGGGAATCCAAGATGGGGTGACTTGTGTGGCTCGGACCAGGTTCTGTTACCCAGAATCCTTTGCAAACCTCAAAATTTGGGTAACAAAACACATGTTCCTCACATTTCTGTGGCTGAAAGTTCTAGAATCTGAGAGGAGCCACAAATTTCCTTCCACACAGCCTTCCTCCAAGTCTCCCGATAAAAATGATACCTCACTTGTGTGGGTAGGCCTAGCGCCCACGACAGGAAACGCCCCAAAACGCAACGTGGACACATCCACATTTTTTAAAGAAAACAGAGGTTTTTTTTTGCAAAGTGCCTACCTGTAGATTTTGGCCTCTAGCTCAGCCGGCACCTAGGGAAACCTACCAAACCTGTGCATTTCTGAAAACTAGAGACCTAGGGGAATCCAAGATGCGGTGACTTGTGGGGCTCGGACTAGGTTCTGTTACCCAGAATCCTTTGCAAACCTCAAAATTTGGCTAAAAAAACACATGCTCCTCACATTTATGTGGCAGAAAGTTCTGGAATCTGAGAGGAGCCACAAATTTCCTTCCACCCAGCGTTCCCCCAAGTCTCCCAATAAAAATGATACCTCACTTGTGTGGGTAGGCCTAGCGCCCGCGACAGGAAACGCCCCAAAGCGCAACGTGGACACATCCAATTTTTTGAAAGAAAACAGAGGTGTTTTTTGCAAAGTGTCTACCTGTAGATTTTGTCCTCTAGCTCAGCCGGCACCTAGGGAAACCTACCAAACCTGTGCATTTCTGAAAACTAGAGACCTAGGGGAATCCAAGATGGGGTGGCTTGTGTGGCTCGGACCAGGTTCTGTTACCCAGAATCCTTTGCAAACCTCAAAATTTGGCTAACAAAACACATGTTCCTCACATTTCTGTGGCAGAAAGTTCTGGAATATGAGAGGAGCCACAAATTTCCTTCCACCCAGCGTTCCCCCAAGTCTCCCGATAAAAATGATACCTCACTTGTGTGGGTAGGCCTAGAGCCCGCGACAGGAAACGCCCCAAAACGCAACGTGGACACATCCAAATTTTTTAAAGAAAACAGAGGTTTTTTTTGCAAAGTGCCTACCTGTAGATTTTGGCCTCTAGCTCAGCCGGCACCTAGGGAAACCTACCAAACCTGTGCATTTCTGAAAACTAGAGACCTAGGGGAATCCAAGATGGGGTGACTTGTGTGGCTCGGACCAGGTTCTGTTACCCAGAATCCTTTGGAAACCTCAAAATTTGGCTAAAAAAACACATGTTCCTCACATTTCTGTGGCAGAAAGTTCTGGAATCTGAGAGGAGCCACAAATTTCCTTCCACCCAGCGTTCCCCCAAGTCTCCCGAGAAAAATGATACCTCACTTCTGTGGGTAGGCCTAGCGCCCGTGACAGGAAACGCCCCAAAGCGCAACGTGGACACATCCAAATTTTTGAAAGAAAACAGAGGTGTTTTTTGCAAAGTGCCTACCTGTAGATTTTGGCCTTTAGCTCAGCCGGCACCTAGGGAAACCTACCAAATCTGTGCATTTCTGAAAACTAGAGACTTAGGGGAATCCAAGATGGGGTGACTTGTGGGGCTCGGACTAGGATCTGTTACCGAGAATCCTTTGCAAACCTCAAAATTTGGCTAAAAAAACACATGCTCCTCACATTTATGTGGCAGAAAGTTCTGGAATCTGAGAGGAGCCACAAATTTCCTTCCACCCAGCGTTCCCCCAAGTCTCCCGATAAAAATGATACCTCACTTGTGTGGGTAGGCCTAGCGCCCGCGACAGGAAACGCCCCAAAGCGCAACGTGGACACATCCAATTTTTTTAAAGAAAACAGAGGTGTTTTTTGCAAAGTGTCTACCTGTAGATTTTGTCCTCTAGCTCAGCCGGCACCTAGGGAAACCTACCAAACCTGTGCATTTCTGAAAACTAGAGACCTAGGGGAATCCAAGATGGGGTGACTTGTGTGGCTCGGACCAGGTTCTGTTACCCAGAATCCTTTGCAAACCTTAAAATTTGGCTAACAAAACACATGTTCCTCACATTTCTGTGGCAGAAAGTTCTGGAATATGAGAGGAGCCACAAATTTCCTTCCACCCAGCGTTCCCCCAAGTCTCCCGATAAAAATGATACCTCACTTGTGTGGGTAGGCCTAGCGCCCGCGACAGGAAACGCCCCAAAGCGCAACGTGGACACATCCAATTTTTTGAAAGAAAACAGAGGTGTTTTTTGCAAAGTGTCTACCTGTAGATTTTGTCCTCTAGCTCAGCCTGCACCTAGGGAAACCTACCAAACCTGTGCATTTCTGAAAACTAGAGACCTAGGGGAATCCAAGATGGGGTGACTTGTGTGGCTCAGACCAGGTTCTGTTACCCAGAATCCTTTGCAAACCTTAAAATTTGGCTAACAAAACACATGTTCCTCACATTTCTGTTGCTGAAAGTTCTGGAATCTGAGAGGAGCCACAAATTTCCTTCCACACAGCGCTCCCCCAAGTCTCCCGATAAAAATGGAACCTCACTTGTGTGGGTAGGCCTAGCGCCCGCGACAGGATATACCCCAAAACACAACGTGGACACATCACAGAAAACAGAGCTGTTTTTAGCAAAGTGCCTACCTGTAGATTTTGGCCTCTAGCTCAGCTGGCACCTAGGGAAACCTACCAAACCTGTGCATTTTTTAAAACTAGAGACCGAGGGGAATAGAAGATGGGGTGACTTGTGGGGCTTTGACCAGGTTCTGTTACCCAGAATCCTTTGCAAACCTCAAATTTTGGCTAAAAAAACACATTTTCGTCACATTTCGGTGACAGAAAGTTCTGGAATCTGAGAGGAGCCACAAATTTCCTTCCACCCAGCGTTCCCCCAAGTCTCCCGATAAAAATGATACCTCACTTGTGTGGGTAGGCCTAGCGGCCGCGACAGGAGCCACCCCAAAACACAACGTGGACACATCCCATTTTTTGAAAGAAAACAGAGCTGTTTTTTGCAAAGTGCCTACCTGTAGATTTTGGCCTCTAGCTCAGCCGGCACCTAGGGAAACCTACCAAACCTGTGCATTTCTGAAAACTAGAGACCTAGGGGAATAGAAGATGGGGTGACTTTTGGGGCTCGGACCAGGTTCTGTTACCCAGAATCCTTTGGAAACCTCAACATTTGGCTAAAAAAACACATGTTCCTCACATTTCTGTGGCAGAAAGTTCTGGAATCTGAGAGGAGCCACAAATTTCCTTCCACCCAGCATTCCCCCAAGTCTCCCGAGAAAAATTATACCTCACTTGTGTGGGTAGGCCTAGCGCCCGCGACAGGAAACGCCCCAAAGCGCAACGTGGACACATCCAAATTTTTTAAAGAAAACAGAGGTGTTTTTTGCAAAGTGCCTACCTGTAGATTTTGGCCTCTATCTCAGCCGGCACCTAGGGAAACCTACCAAACCTGTGCATTTCTGAAAACTAGAACCCTAGGGGAATCCAAGATGGGGTGACTTGTGTGGCTCGGACCAGGTTCTGTTACCCAGAATCCTTTGCAAACCTCAAAATTTGGCTAAAAAAACACATGTTCCTCACATTTCTGTGGCAGAAAGTTCTGGGATCTGAGAGGAGCCACAAATTTCCTTCCACCCAGCGTTCCCCCAAGTCTCCCGATAAAAATGATACCTCACTTGTGTGGGTAGGCCTAGCGCCCGCGACAGGAAACGCCCCAAAGCGAAACGTGGACACATCCAATTTTTTGAAAGAAAACAAAGGTGTTTTTTGCAAAGTGTCTACCTGTAGATTTTGTCCTCTACCTCAGCCGGCAACTAGGGAAACCTACCAAACCTGTGCATTTCTAAAACTAGAGACCTAGGGGAATCCAAGATGGGGTGACTTGTGTGGCTCGGACCAGGTTCTGTTACCCAGAATCCTTTGCAAACCTCAAAATTTGGCTAAAAAAAAACATGTTCCTCACATTTCTGTTGCTGAAAGTTCTGGAATCTGAGAGGAGCCACAAATTTCCTTCCACACAGCGCTCCTCCAAGTCTCCAGATAAAAATGGTACCTCACTTGTGTGGGTAGGCCTAGCGCCCGCGACAGGATATATCCCAAAACACAACGTGGACACATCACAGAAAACAGAGCTGTTTTTAGCAAAGTGCCTACCTGTAGATTTTGGCCTCTAGCTCAGCCGGCACCTAGGGAAACCTACCAAACCTGTGCATTTCTGAAAACTAGAGACCTAGGGGAATCCAAGATGGGGTGACTTGTGGGGCTCTGACCAGGTTCTGTTACCCAGAATCCTTTGCAAACCTCAAATTTTGGCTAAAAAAACTCATTTTCGTCACATTTTGGTGACAGAAAGTTCTGGAATCTGAGAGGAGCCACAAATTTCCTTCCACCCAGCGCTCCCCCAATTCTCCCGATAAAAATGGTACCCCACTTGTGTGGGTAGGCCTAGCCCCCGCGACAGGATATGCCCCAAAACACAACGTGGACACATCACTGAAACAGAGCCGTTTTTAGCAAAGTGCCTACCTGTAGATTTTGGCCTCTAGCTCACCCGGCACCTAGGGAAACCTACCAAACCTGTGCATTTTTGAAAACTAGAGACCTAGGGGAATCCAAGATGGGGTGACTTGTGGGGCTCTGACCAGGTTCTGTTACCCAGAATCCTTTGCAAACCTCAAATTTTGGCTAAAAAAATGCTTTTTCCTCACATTTCGGTGACAGAAAGTTCTGGAATCTGAGGGGAGCCACAAATTTCCTTCCACCCAGCGTTCCCCCAAGTCTCCCGATAAAAATGATACCTCACTTGTGTGGGTAGGCCTAGCGGCCGCGACAGGTCACGCCCCAAAACACAACGTGGACACATCCCATTTTTTTTAAAGAAAACAGAGCTGTTTTTTGCAAAGTGCCTACCTGTAGATTTAGGCCTCTAGCTCAGCCGGCACCTAGGGAAACCTACCAAACCTGTGCATTTCTGAAAACTAGAGACTTAGAGGAATCCAAGATGGGGTGACTTGTGGGGCTCGGACTAGGTTCTGTTACCGAGAATCCTTTGCAAACCTCAAAATTTGGCTAAAAAAACACATGCTCCTCACATTTATGTGGCAGAAAGTTCTGGAATCTGAGAGGAGCCACAAATTTCCTTCGACCCAGCGTTCCCCCAAGTCTCCCGATAAAAATGATACCTCACTTGTGTGGGTAGGCCTAGCGCCCGCGACAGGAAACGCCCCAAAGCTCAACGTGGACACATCCAATGTTTTTAAAGAAAACAGAGGTGTTTTTTGCAAAGTGTCTACCTGTAGATTTTGTCCTCTAGCTCAGCCGGCACCTAGGGAAACCTACCAAACCTGTGCATTTCTGAAAACTAGAGACCTAGGGGAATCCAAGATGGGGTGACTTGTGTGGCTCGGACCAGGTTCTGTTACCCAGAATCCTTTGCAAACCTCAAAATTTGGGTAACAAAACACATGTTCCTCACATTTCTGTGGCTGAAAGTTCTGGAATCTGAGAGGAGCCACAAATTTCCTTCCACACAGCCTTCCTCCAAGTCTCCCGATAAAAATGATACCTCACTTGTGTGGGTAGGCCTAGCGCCCACGACAGGAAACGCCCCAAAACGCAACGTGGACACATCCACATTTTTTAAAGAAAACAGAGTTTTTTTTTTGCAAAGTGCCTACCTGTAGATTTTGGCCTCTAGCTCAGCCGGCACCTAGGGAAACCTACCAAACCTGTGCATTTCTGAAAACTAGAGACCTAGGGGAATCCAAGATGCGGTGACTTGTGGGGCTCGGACTAGGTTCTGTTACCCAGAATCCTTTGCAAACCTCAAAATTTGGCTAAAAAAACACATGCTCCTCACATTTATGTGGCAGAAAGTTCTGGAATCTGAGAGGAGCCACAAATTTCCTTCCACCCAGCGTTCCCCCAAGTCTCCCAATAAAAATGATACCTCACTTGTGTGGGTAGGCCTAGCGCCCGCGACAGGAAACGCCCCAAAGCGCAACGTGGACACATCCAATTTTTTGAAAGAAAACAGAGGTGTTTTTTGCAAAGTGTCTACCTGTAGATTTTGTCCTCTAGCTCAGCCGGCACCTAGGGAAACCTACCAAACCTGTGCATTTCTGAAAACTAGAGACCTAGGGGAATCCAAGATGGGGTGGCTTGTGTGGCTCGGACCAGGTTCTGTTACCCAGAATCCTTTGCAAACCTCAAAATTTGGCTAACAAAACACATGTTCCTCACATTTCTGTGGCAGAAAGTTCTGGAATATGAGAGGAGCCACAAATTTCCTTCCACCCAGCGTTCCCCCAAGTCTCCCGATAAAAATGATACCTCACTTGTGTGGGTAGGCCTAGAGCCCGCGACAGGAAACGCCCCAAAACGCAACGTGGACACATCCAAATTTTTTAAAGAAAACAGAGGTTTTTTTTGCAAAGTGCCTACCTGTAGATTTTGGCCTCTAGCTCAGCCGGCACCTAGGGAAACCTACCAAACCTGTGCATTTCTGAAAACTAGAGACCTAGGGGAATCCAAGATGGGGTGACTTGTGTGGCTCGGACCAGGTTCTGTTACCCAGAATCCTTTGGAAACCTCAAAATTTGGCTAAAAAAACACATGTTCCTCACATTTCTGTGGCAGAAAGTTCTGGAATCTGAGAGGAGCCACAAATTTCCTTCCACCCAGCGTTCCCCCAAGTCTCCCGAGAAAAATGATACCTCACTTCTGTGGGTAGGCCTAGCGCCCGTGACAGGAAACGCCCCAAAGCGCAACGTGGACACATCCAAATTTTTGAAAGAAAACAGAGGTGTTTTTTGCAAAGTGCCTACCTGTAGATTTTGGCCTTTAGCTCAGCCGGCACCTAGGGAAACCTACCAAATCTGTGCATTTCTGAAAACTAGAGACTTAGGGGAATCCAAGATGGGGTGACTTGTGGGGCTCGGACTAGGATCTGTTACCGAGAATCCTTTGCAAACCTCAAAATTTGGCTAAAAAAACACATGCTCCTCACATTTATGTGGCAGAAAGTTCTGGAATCTGAGAGGAGCCACAAATTTCCTTCCACCCAGCGTTCCCCCAAGTCTCCCGATAAAAATGATACCTCACTTGTGTGGGTAGGCCTAGCGCCCGCGACAGGAAACGCCCCAAAGCGCAACGTGGACACATCCAATTTTTTTAAAGAAAACAGAGGTGTTTTTTGCAAAGTGTCTACCTGTAGATTTTGTCCTCTAGCTCAGCCGGCACCTAGGGAAACCTACCAAACCTGTGCATTTCTGAAAACTAGAGACCTAGGGGAATCCAAGATGGGGTGACTTGTGTGGCTCGGACCAGGTTCTGTTACCCAGAATCCTTTGCAAACCTTAAAATTTGGCTAACAAAACACATGTTCCTCACATTTCTGTGGCAGAAAGTTCTGGAATATGAGAGGAGCCACAAATTTCCTTCCACCCAGCGTTCCCCCAAGTCTCCCGATAAAAATGATACCTCACTTGTGTGGGTAGGCCTAGCGCCCGCGACAGGAAACGCCCCAAAGCGCAACGTGGACACATCCAATTTTTTGAAAGAAAACAGAGGTGTTTTTTGCAAAGTGTCTACCTGTAGATTTTGTCCTCTAGCTCAGCCTGCACCTAGGGAAACCTACCAAACCTGTGCATTTCTGAAAACTAGAGACCTAGGGGAATCCAAGATGGGGTGACTTGTGTGGCTCAGACCAGGTTCTGTTACCCAGAATCCTTTGCAAACCTTAAAATTTGGTTAACAAAACACATGTTCCTCACATTTCTGTTGCTGAAAGTTCTGGAATCTGAGAGGAGCCACAAATTTCCTTCCACACAGCGCTCCCCCAAGTCTCCCGATAAAAATGGAACCTCACTTGTGTGGGTAGGCCTAGCGCCCGCGACAGGATATACCCCAAAACACAACGTGGACACATCACAGAAAACAGAGCTGTTTTTAGCAAAGTGCCTACCTGTAGATTTTGGCCTCTAGCTCAGCTGGCACCTAGGGAAACCTACCAAACCTGTGCATTTTTTAAAACTAGAGACCGAGGGGAATAGAAGATGGGGTGACTTGTGGGGCTTTGACCAGGTTCTGTTACCCAGAATCCTTTGCAAACCTCAAATTTTGGCTAAAAAAACACATTTTCGTCACATTTCGGTGACAGAAAGTTCTGGAATCTGAGAGGAGCCACAAATTTCCTTCCACCCAGCGTTCCCCCAAGTCTCCCGATAAAAATGATACCTCACTTGTGTGGGTAGGCCTAGCGGCCGCGACAGGAGCCACCCCAAAACACAACGTGGACACATCCCATTTTTTGAAAGAAAACAGAGCTGTTTTTTGCAAAGTGCCTACCTGTAGATTTTGGCCTCTAGCTCAGCCGGCACCTAGGGAAACCTACCAAACCTGTGCATTTCTGAAAACTAGAGACCTAGGGGAATAGAAGATGGGGTGACTTTTGGGGCTCGGACCAGGTTCTGTTACCCAGAATCCTTTGGAAACCTCAACATTTGGCTAAAAAAACACATGTTCCTCACATTTCTGTGGCAGAAAGTTCTGGAATCTGAGAGGAGCCACAAATTTCCTTCCACCCAGCATTCCCCCAAGTCTCCCGAGAAAAATTATACCTCACTTGTGTGGGTAGGCCTAGCGCCCGCGACAGGAAACGCCCCAAAGCGCAACGTGGACACATCCAAATTTTTTAAAGAAAACAGAGGTGTTTTTTGCAAAGTGCCTACCTGTAGATTTTGGCCTCTATCTCAGCCGGCACCTAGGGAAACCTACCAAACCTGTGCATTTCTGAAAACTAGAACCCTAGGGGAATCCAAGATGGGGTGACTTGTGTGGCTCGGACCAGGTTCTGTTACCCAGAATCCTTTGCAAACCTCAAAATTTGGCTAAAAAAACACATGTTCCTCACATTTCTGTGGCAGAAAGTTCTGGGATCTGAGAGGAGCCACAAATTTCCTTCCACCCAGCGTTCCCCCAAGTCTCCCGATAAAAATGATACCTCACTTGTGTGGGTAGGCCTAGCGCCCGCGACAGGAAACGCCCCAAAGCGAAACGTGGACACATCCAATTTTTTGAAAGAAAACAAAGGTGTTTTTTGCAAAGTGTCTACCTGTAGATTTTGTCCTCTACCTCAGCCGGCAACTAGGGAAACCTACCAAACCTGTGCATTTCTAAAACTAGAGACCTAGGGGAATCCAAGATGGGGTGACTTGTGTGGCTCGGACCAGGTTCTGTTACCCAGAATCCTTTGCAAACCTCAAAATTTGGCTAAAAAAAAACATGTTCCTCACATTTCTGTTGCTGAAAGTTCTGGAATCTGAGAGGAGCCACAAATTTCCTTCCACACAGCGCTCCTCCAAGTCTCCAGATAAAAATGGTACCTCACTTGTGTGGGTAGGCCTAGCGCCCGCGACAGGATATATCCCAAAACACAACGTGGACACATCACAGAAAACAGAGCTGTTTTTAGCAAAGTGCCTACCTGTAGATTTTGGCCTCTAGCTCAGCCGGCACCTAGGGAAACCTACCAAACCTGTGCATTTCTGAAAACTAGAGACCTAGGGGAATCCAAGATGGGGTGACTTGTGGGGCTCTGACCAGGTTCTGTTACCCAGAATCCTTTGCAAACCTCAAATTTTGGCTAAAAAAACTCATTTTCGTCACATTTTGGTGACAGAAAGTTCTGGAATCTGAGAGGAGCCACAAATTTCCTTCCACCCAGCGCTCCCCCAATTCTCCCGATAAAAATGGTACCCCACTTGTGTGGGTAGGCCTAGCCCCCGCGACAGGATATGCCCCAAAACACAACGTGGACACATCACTGAAAACAGAGCCGTTTTTAGCAAAGTGCCTACCTGTAGATTTTGGCCTCTAGCTCAGCCGGCACCTAGGGAAACCTACCAAACCTGTGCATTTTTGAAAACTAGAGACCTAGGGGAATCCAAGATGGGGTGACTTGTGGGGCTCTGACCAGGTTCTGTTACCCAGAATCCTTTGCAAACCTCAAATTTTGGCTAAAAAAATGCTTTTTCCTCACATTTCGGTGACAGAAAGTTCTGGAATCTGAGAGGAGCCACAAATTTCCTTCCACCCAGCGTTCCCCCAAGTCTCCCGATAAAAATGATACCTCACTTGTGTGGGTAGGCCTAGCGGCCGCGACAGGTCACGCCCCAAAACACAACGTGGACACATCCCATTTTTTTTAAAGAAAACAGAGCTGTTTTTTGCAAAGTGCCTACCTGTAGATTTTGGCCTCTAGCTCAGCCGGCACCTAGGGAAACCTACCAAACCTGTGCATTTCTGAAAACTAGAGACTTAGAGGAATCCAAGATGGGGTGACTTGTGGGGCTCGGACTAGGTTCTGTTACCGAGAATCCTTTGCAAACCTCAAAATTTGGCTAAAAAAACACATGCTCCTCACATTTATGTGGCAGAAAGTTCTGGAATCTGAGAGGAGCCACAAATTTCCTTCGACCCAGCGTTCCCCCAAGTCTCCCGATAAAAATGATACCTCACTTGTGTGGGTAGGCCTAGCGCCCGCGACAGGAAACGCCCCAAAGCTCAACGTGGACACATCCAATGTTTTTAAAGAAAACAGAGGTGTTTTTTGCAAAGTGTCTACCTGTAGATTTTGTCCTCTAGCTCAGCCGGCACCTAGGGAAACCTACCAAACCTGTGCATTTCTGAAAACTAGAGACCTAGGGGAATCCAAGATGGGGTGACTTGTGTGGCTCGGACCAGGTTCTGTTACCCAGAATCCTTTGCAAACCTTAAAATTTGGCTAACAAAACACATGTTCCTCACATTTCTGTGGCAGAAAGTTCTGGAATATGAGAGGAGCCACAAATTTCCTTCCACCCAGCGTTCCCCCAAGTCTCCCGATAAAAATGATACCTCACTTGTGTGGGTAGGCCTAGCGCCCGCGACAGGAAACGCCCCAAAGCGCAACGTGGACACATCCAATTTTTTGAAAGAAAACAGAGGCGTTTTTTGCAAAGTGTCTACCTGTAGATTTTGTCCTCTAGCTCAGCCGGCACCTAGGGAAACCTACCAAACCTGTGCATTTCTGAAAACTAGAGACCTAGGGGAATCCAAGATGGGGTGACTTGTGTGGCTCAGACCAGGTTCTGTTACCCAGAATCCTTTGCAAACCTTAAAATTTGGCTAACAAAACACATGTTCCTCACATTTCTGTTGCTGAAAGTTCTGGAATCTGAGAGGAGCCACAAATTTCCTTCCACACAGCGCTCCCCCAAGTCTCCCGATAAAAATGGAACCTCACTTGTGTGGGTAGGCCTAGCGCCCGCGACAGGATATACCCCAAAACACAACGTGGACACATCACAGAAAACAGAGCTGTTTTTAGCAAAGTGCCTACCTGTAGATTTTGGCCTCTAGCTCAGCCGGCACCTAGGGAAACCTACCAAACCTGTGCATTTTTGAAAACTAGAGACCGAGGGGAATAGAAGATGGGGTGACTTGTGGGGCTCTGACCAGG
The DNA here is from genome assembly GCF_031143425.1 of Pleurodeles waltl. Lineage (NCBI taxonomy): Eukaryota > Metazoa > Chordata > Amphibia > Caudata > Salamandridae > Pleurodeles > Pleurodeles waltl. Next base: position 35,518,767 of record NC_090439.1, read on the forward strand.
TTCTGTTACCCAGAATCCTTTGCAAACCTCAAATTTTGGCTAAAAAAACACATTTTTGTCACATTTCGGTGACAGAAAGTTCTGGAATCTGAGAGGAGCCACAAATTTCCTTCCACCCAGCGTTCCCCCAAGTCTCCCGATAAAAATGATACCTCACTTGTGTGGGTAGGCTTAGCGGCCGCGACAGGAGCCACCCCAAAACACAACGTGGACACATCCCATTTTTTGAAAGAAAACAGAGCTGTTTTTTGCAAAGTGCCTACCTGTAGATTTTGGCCTCTAGCTCAGCCGGCACCTAGGGAAACCTACCAAACCTGTGCATTTATGAAAATTTGAGACCTAGGGGAATCCAAGATGGGGTGACTTGTGGGGCTCTGACCAGGCTCTGTTACCCAGAATCCTTTGCAAACCTCAAAATTTGGCTAACAAAACACATGTTCCTCACATTTCTGTGGCAGAAAGTTCTGGAATATGAGAGGAGCCACAAATTTCCTTCCACCCAGCGTTCCCCCAAGTCTCCCGATAAAAATGATACCTCACTTGTGTGGGTAGGCCTAACGCCCGCGACAGGAAACGCCCCAAAGCGCAACGTGGACACATCCAATTTTTTGAAAGAAAACAAAGGTGTTTTTTGCAAAGTGTCTACCTGTAGATTTTGTCCTCTACCTCAGCCGGCAACTAGGGAAACCTACCAAACCTGTGCATTTCTAAAACTAGAGACCTAGGGGAATCCAAGATGGGGTGACTTGTGTGGCTCGGACCAGGTTCTGTTACCCAGAATCCTTTGCAAACCTCAAAATTTGGCTAAAAAAAAACATGTTCCTCACATTTCTGTTGCTGAAAGTTCTGGAATCTGAGAGGAGCCACAAATTTCCTTCCACACAGCGCTCCTCCAAGTCTCCCGATAAAAATGGTACCTCACTTGTGTGGGTAGGCCTAGCGCCCGCGACAGGATATACCCCAAAACACAACGTGGACACATCACAGAAAACAGAGCTGTTTTTAGCAAAGTGCCTACCTGTAGATTTTGGCCTCTAGCTCAGCCGGCACCTAGGGAAACCTACCAAACCTGTGCATTTCTGAAAACTAGAGACCTAGGGGAATCCAAGATGGGGTGACTTGTGGGGCTCTGACCAGGTTCTGTTACCCAGAATCCTTTGCAAACCTCAAATTTTGGCTAAAAAAACTCATTTTCGTCACATTTTGGTGACAGAAAGTTCTGGAATCTGAGAGGAGCCACAAATTTCCTTCCACCCAGCGCTCCCCCAATTCTCCCGATAAAAATGGTACCCCACTTGTGTTTGTAGGCCTAGCTCCCGCGACAGGATATGCCCCAAAACACAACGTGGACACATCACTGAAAATAGAGCCGTTTTTAGCTAAGTGCCTACCTGTAGATTTTGGCCTCTAGCTCAGCCGGCACCTAGGGAAACCTACCAAACCTGTGCATTTTTGAAAACTAGAGACCTAGGGGAATCCAAGATGGGGTGACTTGTGGGGCTCTGACCAGGTTCTGTTACCCAGAATCCTTTGCAAACCTCAAATTTTGGCTAAAAAAAGGCTTTTTCCTCACATTTCGGTGACAGAAAGTTCTGGAATCTGAGAGGAGCCACAAATTTCCTTCCACCCAGCGTTCCCCCAAGTCTCCCGATAAAAATGATACCTCACTTGTGTGGGTAGGCCTAGCGGCCGCGACAGGTCACGCCCCAAAACACAACGTGGACACATCCAATTTTTTTAAAGAAAACAGAGCTGTTTTTTGCAAAGTGCCTACCTGTAGATTTTGGCCTCTAGCTCAGCCGGCACCTAGGGCAACCTACCAAACCTGTGCATTCATGAAAATTAGAGACCTAGGGGAATCCAAGATGGGGTGACTTGTGGGGCTCTGACCAGGTTCTGTTACCCAGAATCCTTTGCAAACCTCAACTTCTGGCTAAAAAAAAAACATTTTCTTCACATTTCGGTGAGAGAAAGTTCTGGAATCTGAGAGGAGCCACAAATTTCCTTCCACACAGCGCTCCCCCAAGTCTCCCGATAAAAATGGTACCTCACTTGTGTGGGTAGGCCTAGCGCCCGCGACAGGATATGCCCCAAAACACAACGTGGACACATCACAGAAAACAGAGCTGTTTTTAGCAAAGTGCCTACCTGTAGATTTTGGCCTCTAGCTCAGCCGGCACCTAGGGAAACCTACCAAACCTGTGCATTTTTGAAAACTAGAGACCGAGGGGAATCCAAGATGGGGTGACTTGTGGGGCTCTGACCAGGTTCTGTTACCCAGAATCCTTTGCAAACCTCAAATTTTGGCTAAAAAAACACATTTTTGTCACATTTCGGTGACAGAAAGTTCTGGAATCTGAGAGGAGCCACAAATTTCCTTCCACCCAGCACTCCCCCAAGTCTCCCGATAAAAGTGGTACCTCACTTGTGTGGGTAGGCCTAGCCCCGTGACAGGATATGCCCCAAAACACAACGTGGACACATCACAGAAAACAGAGCTTTTTTTAGCAAAGTGCCTACCTGTAGATTTTGGACTCTAGCTCAGCCGGCACCTAGGGAAACCTACCAAACCTGTGCATTTCTGAAGACTAGAGACCTAGGGGAATCCAAGATGGGGTGACTTGTGTGGCTCGAACCAGGTTCTGTTACCCAGAATCCTTTGCAAACCTCAAAATTTGGCTAAAAAAACACATGTTCCTCACATTTCTGTGGCAGAAAGTTCTGGAATCTGAGAGGAGCCACAAATTTCCTTCCACACAGCGTTCCTCCAAGTCTCCCGATAAAAATGATACCTCACTTGTGTGGGTAGGCCTAGCGCCCGCGACAGGAAACGCCCCAAAGCGCAACGTGGACACATCCAAATTTTTTAAAGAAAACAGAGGTGTTTTTTGCAAAGTGCCTACCTGTAGATTTTGGCCTCTAGCTCAGCCGGCACCTAGGGAAACCTACCAAACCTGTGCATTTCTGAAAACTAGAGATCTAGGGGAATCCAAGATGGGGTGACTTGTGTGGCTCGGACCAGGTTCTGTTACCCAGAATCCTTTGCAAACCTCAAAATTTGGCTAAAAAAACACATGTTCTTCACATTTCTGTGGCAGAAAGTTCTGGAATCTGAGAGGAGCCACAAATTTCCTTCCATCCAGCGTTCCCCCAAGTCTCCCGATAAAAATGATACCTCACTTGTGTGGGTAGGCCTAGCGCCCGCGACAGGAAACGCCCCAAAGCGCAACGTGGACACATCCAATTTTTTGAAAGAAAACAGAGGTGTTTTTTGCAAAGTGTCTACCTGTAGATTTTGTCCTCTAGCTCAGCCGGCAACTAGGGAAATCTACCAAACCTGTGCATTTCTAAAACTAGAGACCTAGGGGAATCCAAGATGGGGTGACTTGTGTGGCTCGGACCAGGTTCTGTTACCCAGAATCCTTTGCAAACCTCAAAATTTGGCTAAAAAAACACATGTTCCTCACATTTCTGTGGCTGAAAGTTCTGGAATCTGAGAGGAGCCACAAATTTCCTTCCACACAGCATTCCTCCAAGTCTCCCGATAAAAATGATACCTCACTTGTGTGGGTAGGCCTAGCGCCCGCGACAGGAAACGCCCCAAAGCGCAACGTGGACACATCAAAAAATTTTCAAGAAAACAGAGGTGTTTTTTTCCATTTGCCTACCTGTAGATTTTGGCCTCTAGCTAGGCCGGCACCTAGGGAAACCTACCAAACCTGTGCATTTCTGAAAACTAGAGACCTAGGGGAATAGAAGATGGGGTGACTTGTGTGGCTCGGACCAGGTTCTGTTACCCAGAATCCTTTGGAAACCTCAAAATTTGGCTAAAAAAACACATGTTCCTCACATTTCTGTGGCAGAAAATTCTGGAATCTGAGAGGAGCCACAAATTTCCTTCCACCCAGCGTTCCCCCAAGTCTCCCGAGAAAAATTATACCTCACTTGTGTGGGTAGGCCTAGCGCCCGCGACAGGAAACGCCCCAAAGCGCAACGTGGACACATCCACATTTTTTAAAGAAAACAGAGGTGTTTTTTGCAAAGTGCCTACCTGTAGATTTTGGCCTCTAGCTCAGCCGGCACCTAGGGAAACCTACCAAACCTGTGCATTTCTGAAAACTAGAGACCTTGGGGAATCCAAGATGGGGTGACTTGTGTGGCTCGGACCAGGTTCTGTTACCCAGAATCCTTTGCAAACCTCAAAATATGGCTAAAAAAACACATGTTCCTCACATTTCTGTGGCAGAAAGTTCTGGAATCTGAGAGGAGCCACAAAGTTCCTTCCATCCAGCGTTCCCCCAAGTCTCCTGATAAAAATGGTACCTCACTTGTGTGGGTAGGCCTAGCGCCCGCGACAGGATATGCCCCAAAACACAACGTGGACACATCACAGAAAACAGAGCTGTTTTTAGCAAAGTGCCTACCTGTAGATTTTGGCCTCTAGCTCAGCCGGCACCTAGGGAAACCTACCAAACCTGTGCATTTTTGAAAACTAGAGACCGAGGGGAATCCAAGATGGGGTGACTTGTGGGGCTCTGACCAGGTTCTGTTACCCAGAATCCTTTGCAAACCTAAAATTTTGGCTAAAATAACACATTTTTGTCACATTTCGGTGACAGAAAGTTCTGGAATCTGAGAGGAGCCACAAATTTCCTTCCACCCAGCGCTCCCCCAAGTCTCCCGATAAAAATGGTACCTCACTTGTGTGGGTAGGCCTAGCCCCGTGACAGGATATGCCCCAAAACACAACGTGGACACATCACAGAAAACAGAGCTTTTTTTAGCAAAGTGCCTACCTGTAGATTTTGGCCTCTAGCTCAGCCGGCACCTAGGGAAACCGACCAAACCTGTGCATTTCTGAAGACTAGAGACCTAGGGGAATCCAAGATGGTGTGACTTGTGTGGCTCGAACCAGGTTCTATTACCCAGAATCCGTTGCAAACCTCAAAATTTGGCTAAAAAAACACATGTTCCTCATATTTCTGTGGCTGAAAGTTCTGGAATCTGAGAGGAGCCACAAATTTCCTACCACACAGCATTCCTCCAAGTCTCCCGATAAAAATGATACCTCACTTGTGTGGGTAGGCCTAGCGCCCGCGACAGGAAACGCCCCAAAGCGCAACGTGGACACATCAAAAAAAAATTAAGAAAACAGAGGTGTTTTTTGCAAAGTGCCTACCTGTAGATTTTGGCCTCTAGCTCAGCCGGCACCTAGGGAAACCTACCAAACCTGTGCATTTCTGAAAACTAGAGACCTAGGGGAATAGAAGATGGGGTGACTTGTGTGGCTCGGACCAGGTTCTGTTACCCAGAATCCTTTGCAAACCTCAAAATTTGGCTAAAAAAACACATGTTCCTACATTTCTGTGGCAGAAAGTTCTGGGATCTCAGAGGAGCCACAAATTTCCTTCAATCCAGCGTTCCCCCAAGTCTCCCGATAAAAATGATACCTCACTTGTGTGGGTAGGCCTAGCGCCCGCGACAGGAAACGCCCCAAAGCGCAACGTGGACACATCCAATTTTTTGAAAGAAAACAAAGGTGTTTTTTGCAAAGTGTCTACCTGTAGATTTTGTCCTCTAGCTCAGCCGGCAACTAGGGAAACCTACCAAACCTGTGCATTTCTAAAACTAGAGACCTAGGGGAATCCAAGATGGGGTGACTTGTGTGGCTCGGACCAGGTTCTGTTACCCAGAATCCTTTGCAAACCTCAAAATTTGGCTAAAAAAACACATGTTCCTACATTTCTGTGGCAGAAATTTCTGGAATCTGAGAGGAGCCACAAATTTCCTTCCACCCAGCGTTCCCCCAAGTCTACCGATAAAAATGATACCTCACTTGTGTGGGTAGGCCTAGCGGCCGCGACAGTAGACACCCCAAAACGCAACGTGGACACATCCCATTTTTTGAAAGAAAACAGAGGTGTTTTTTGCAAAGTGTCTACCTGTAGATTTTGTCCTCTAGCTCAGCCGGCAACTAGGGAAACCTACCAAACCTGTGCATTTCTAAAACTAGAGACCTAGGGGAATCCAAGATGGGGTGACTTGTGTGGGTCGGACCAGGTTCTGTTACCCAGAATCCTTTTCAAACCTCAAAATTTGGCTAACAAAACACATGTTCCTCACATTTCTGTGGCTGAAAGTTCTGGAATCTGAGAGGAGCCACAAATTTCCTTCCACCCAGCGTTCCCCCAAGTTTCCTGATAAAAATGATACCTCACTTGTGTGGGTAGGCCTAGCGCCTGCAACAGGAAACGCCCCAAAGCGCAACGTGGACACATCCACATTTTTTAAAGAAAACAGAACTGTTTATTGCAAAGTGCCTACCTGTAGATTTTGGCCTCTAGCTCAGCCGGCACCTGCGGAAACCTACCAAACCTGTGCATTTCTGAAAACTAGAGACCTAGGGGAATCCAAGATGGGGTGACTTGTGTGGCTCGGACCAGGTTCTGTTACCCAGAATCCTTTGCAAACCTCAAAATTTGGCTAAAAAAACAGATGTTCCTCACATTTCTGTGGCAGAAAGTTCTGGAATCTGAGAGGAGCCACAAATTTCCTTCCACCCAGCGTTCCCCCAAGTCTCCCGATATAAATGATACCTCACTTGTGTGGGTAGGCCTAGCGCCCGCGACAGGAAAGGCCCCAAAGCGGAACGTGGACACATCCAATTTTTTGAAAGAATCAGAGGTGTTTTTTGCAAAGTGCCTACCTGTAGATTTTGGCCTCTAGCTCAGCCGGCACCTAGTGAAACCTACCAAACCTGTGCATTTCTGAAAACTAGAGACCTAGGGGAATCCAAGATGGGGTGACTTGTGTGGCTCGGACCAGGTTCTGTTACCCAGAATCCTTTACAAACCTCAAAATTTGGCTAAAAAAACACATGTTCCTCACATTTCTGTGGCAGAAAGTTCTGGAATCTGAGAGGAGCCACAAATTTCCATCCACCCAGCGTTCCCCCAAGTCTCCCGAGAAAAATGATACCTCACTTGTGTGGGTAGGCCTAGCGCCCGCGACAGGAAACGCCCCAAAGCGCAATGTGGACACATCCAAATTTTTGAAAGAAAACAGAGGTGTTTTTTGCAAAGTGCCTACCTGTAGATTTTGGCCTCTAGCTCAGCCGGCACCTAGGGAAACCGACCAAACCTGTGCATTTCTGAAGACTAGAGACCTAGGGGAATCCAAGATGGTGTGACTTGTGTGGCTCGAACCAGGTTCTATTACCCAGAATCCTTTGCAAACCTCACAATTTGGCTAAAAAAACACATGTTCCTCACATTTCTGTGGCTGAAAGTTCTGGAATCTGAGAGGAGCCACAAATTTCCTTCCACACAGCGTTCCTCCAAGTCTCCCGATAAAAATGATACCTCACTTGTGTGGGTAGGCCTAGCGCCCGCAACAGGAAACGCCCCAAAGCGCAACGTGGACACATCAACATTTTTTAAAGAAAACAGAGGTGTTTTTTGCAAAGTGCCTACCTGTAGATTTTGGCCTCTAGCTCAGCCGGCACCTAGGGAAACCTACCAAACCTGTGCATTTCTGAAAACTAGAGACCTAGGGGAATAGAAGATGGGGTGACTTGTGTGGCTCGGACCAGGTTCTGTTACCCAGAATCCTTTGCAAACCTCAAAATTTGGCTAAAAAAACACATGTTCCTCACATTTCTGTGGCTGAAAGTTCTGGAATCTGAGAGGAGCCACAAATTTCCTTCCACCCAGCGTTCCCCCAAGTCTCCTGAGAAAAATTATACCTCACTTGTGTGGGTAGGCCTAGCGCCCGCGACAGGAAACGCCCCAAAGCGCAACGTGGAAACATCCACATTTTTTAAAGAAAACAGAGGTGTTTTTTGCAAAGTGCCTACCTGTAGATTTTGGCCTCTATCTCAGCCGGCACCTAGGGAAACCTACCAAACCTGTGCATTTCTGAAAACTAGAACCCTAGGGGAATCCAAGATGGGGTGACTTGTGTGGCTCGGACCAGGTTCTGTTACCCAGAATCCTTTGCAAACCTCAAAATTTGGCTAAAAAAACACATGTTCCTCACATTTCTGTGGCAGAAAGTTCTGGAATCTGAGAGGAGCCACAAATTTCCTTCCACACAGCGTTCCTCCAAGTCTCCCGATAAAAATGATACCTCACTTGTGTGGGTAGGCCTAGCGCCCGCGACAGGAAACGCCCGAAAGCGCAACGTGGACACATCCAATTTTTTTAAAGAAAACAAAGGTGTTTTTTGCAAAGTGTCTACCTGTAGATTTTGTCCTCTAGCTCAGCCGGCAACTAGGGAAACCTACCAAACCTGTGCATTTCTAAAACTAGAGACCTAGGGGAATCCAAGATGGGGTGACTTGTGTGGCTCGGACCAGGTTCTGTTACCCAGAATCCTTTGCAAACCTCAAAATTTGGCTAAAAAAACACATGTTCCTACATTTCTGTGGCTGAAAGTTCTGGAATCTGAGAGGAGCCACAAATTTCCTTCCACCCAGCGTTCCCCCAAGTCTACCGATAAAAATGATACCTCACTTGTGTGGGTAGGCCTAGCGGCCGCGACAGTAGACACCCCAAAACGCAACGTGGACACATCCCATTTTTTGAAAGAAAACAGAGGTGTTTTTTGCAAAGTGTCTACCTGTAGATTTTGTCCTCTAGCTCCGCCAGCAACTAAGGAAACCTACCAAACCTGTGCATTTCTAAAACTAGAGACCTAGGGGAATCCAAGATGGGGTGACTTGTGTGGATCGGACCAGGTTCTGTTACCCAGAATCCTTTGCAAACCTCAAATTTTGGCTAAAAAAACTCATTTTCGTCACATTTTGGTGACAGAAAGTTCTGGAATCTGAGAGGAGCCACAAATTTCCTTCCACCCAGCGCTCCCCCAATTCTCCCGATAAAAATGGTACCCCACTTGTGTGGGTAGGCCTAGCCCCTGCGACAGGATATGCCCCAAAACACAACGTGGACACATCACTGAAAACAGAGCCGTTTTTAGCAAAGTGCCTACCTGTAGATTTTGGCCTCTAGCTCAGCCGGCACCTAGGGAAACCTACCAAACCTGTGCATTTTTGAAAACTAGAGACCTAGGGGAATCCAAGATGGGGTGACTTGTGGGGCTCTGACCAGGTTCTGTTACCCAGAATCCTTTGCAAACCTCAAATTTTGGCTAAAAAAATGCTTTTTCCTCACATTTCTGTGGCAGAAAGTTCTGGAATCTGAGAGGAGCCACAAATTTCCTTCCACCCAGCGTTCCCCCAAGTCTCCCGATAAAAATGATACCTCACTTGTGTGGGTAGGCCTAGCGGCCGCGACAGGTCACGCCCCAAAACACAACGTGGACACATCCCATTTTTTTTTAAAGAAAACAGAGCTGTTTTTTGCAAAGTGCCTACCTGTAGATTTTGGCCTCTAGCTCAGCCGGCACCTAGGGAAACCTACCAAACCTGTGCATTTCTGAAAACTAGAGACTTAGAGGAATCCAAGATGGGGTGACTTGTGGGGCTCGGACTAGGTTCTGTTACCGAGAATCCTTTGCAAACCTCAAAATTTGGCTTAAAAAACACATGCTCCTCACATTTATGTGGCAGAAAGTTCTGGAATCTGAGAGGAGCCACAAATTTCCTTCGACCCAGCGTTCCTCCAAGTCTCACGATAAAAATGATACCTCACTTGTGTGGGTAGGCCTAGCGCCCGCGACAGGAAACGCCCCAAAGCGCAACGTGGACACATCCAATGTTTTTAAAGAAAACAGAGGTGTTTTTTGCAAAGTGTCTACCTGTAGATTTTGTCCTCTAGCTCAGCCGGCACCTAGGGAAACCTACCAAACCTGTGCATTTCTGAAAACTAGAGACCTAGGGGAATCCAAGATGGGGTGACTTGTGTGGCTCGGACCAGGTTCTGTTACCCAGAATCCTTTGCAAACCTTAAAATTTGGCTAACAAAACACATGTTCCTCACATTTCTGTGGCAGAAAGTTCTGGAATATGAGAGGAGCCACAAATTTCCTTCCACCCAGCGTTCCCCCAAGTCTCCCGATAAAAATGATACCTCACTTGTGTGGGTAGGCCTAGCGCCCGCGACAGGAAACGCCCCAAAGCGCAACGTGGACACATCCAATTTTTTGAAAGAAAACAGAGGCGTTTTTTGCAAAGTGTCTACCTGTAGATTTTGTCCTCTAGCTCAGCCGGCACCTAGGGAAACCTACCAAACCTGTGCATTTCTGAAAACTAGAGACCTAGGGGAATCCAAGATGGGGTGACTTGTGTGGCTCAGACCAGGTTCTGTTACCCAGAATCCTTTGCAAACCTTAAAATTTGGCTAACAAAACACATGTTCCTCACATTTCTGTTGCTGAAAGTTCTGGAATCTGAGAGGAGCCACAAATTTCCTTCCACACAGCGCTCCCCCAAGTCTCCCGATAAAAATGGAACCTCACTTGTGTGGGTAGGCCTAGCGCCCGCGACAGGATATACCCCAAAACACAACGTGGACACATCACAGAAAACAGAGCTGTTTTTAGCAAAGTGCCTACCTGTAGATTTTGGCCTCTAGCTCAGCCGGCACCTAGGGAAACCTACCAAACCTGTGCATTTTTGAAAACTAGAGACCGAGGGGAATAGAAGATGGGGTGACTTGTGGGGCTCTGACCAGGTTCTGTTACCCAGAATCCTTTGCAAACCTCAAATTTTGGCTAAAAAAACACATTTTTGTCACATTTCGGTGACAGAAAGTTCTGGAATCTGAGAGGAACCACAAATTTCCTTCCACCCAGCGTTCCCCCAAGTCTCCCGATAAAAATGATACCTCACTTGTGTGGGTAGGCCTACCGGCCGCGACAGGAGCCACCCCAAAACACAACGTGGACACATCCCATTTTTTGAAAGAAAACAGAGCTGTTTTTTGCAAAGTGCCTACCTGTAGATTTTGGCCTCTAGCTCAGCCGGCACCTAGGGAAACCTACCAAACCTGTGCATTTATGAAAATTAGAGACCTAGGGGAATCCAAGATGGGGTGACTTGTGGGGCTCCGACCAGGCTCTGTTACCCAGAATCCTTTGCAAACCTCAAAATTTGGCTAACAAAACACATGTTCCTCACATTTCTGTGGCAGAAAGTTCTGGAATATGAGAGGAGCCACAAATTTCCTTCCACCCAGCGTTCCCCCGAGTCTCCCGATAAAAATGATACCTCACTTGTGTGGGTAGGCCTAGCGCCCGCGACAGGAAACGCCCCAAAGCGCAACGTGGACACATCCAATTTTTTGAAAGAAAACAAAGGTGTTTTTTGCAAAGTGTCTACCTGTAGATTTTGTCCTCTACCTCAGCCGGCAACTAGGGAAACCTACCAAACCTGTGCATTTCTAAAACTAGAGACCTAGGGGAATCCAAGATGGGGTGACTTGTGTGGCTCGGACCAGGTTCTGTTACCCAGAATCCTTTGCAAACCTCAAAATTTGGCTAAAAAAAAACATGTTCCTCACATTTCTGTTGCTGAAAGTTCTGGAATCTGAGAGGAGCCACAAATTTCCTTCCACACAGCGCTCCTCCAAGTCTCCCGATAAAAATGGTACCTCACTTGTGTGGGTAGGCCTAGCGCCCGCGACAGGATATACCCCAAAACACAACGTGGACACATCACAGAAAACAGAGCTGTTTTTAGCAAAGTGCCTACCTGTAGATTTTGGCCTCTAGCTCAGCCGGCACCTAGGGAAACCTACCAAACCTGTGCATTTCTGAAAACTAGAGACCTAGGGGAATCCAAGATGGGGTGACTTGTGGGGCTCTGACCAGGTTCTGTTACCCAGAATCCTTTGCAAACCTCAAATTTTGGCTAAAAAAAGGCTTTTTCCTCACATTTCGGTGACAGAAAGTTCTGGAATCTGAGAGGAGCCACAAATTTCCTTCCACCCAGCGTTCCCCCAAGTCTCCCGATAAAAATGATACCTCACTTGTGTGGGTAGGCCTAGCGGCCGCGACAGGTCACGCCCCAAAACACAACGTGGACACATCCAATTTTTTTAAAGAAAACAGAGCTGTTTTTTGCAAAGTGCCTACCTGTAGATTTTGGCCTCTAGCTCAGCCGGCACCTAGGGCAACCTACCAAACCTGTGCATTCATGAAAATTAGAGACCTAGGGGAATCCAAGATGGGGTGACTTGTGGGGCTCTGACCAGGTTCTGTTACCCAGAATCCTTTGCAAACCTCAACTTCTGGCTAAAAAAAAAACATTTTCTTCACATTTCGGTGAGAGAAAGTTCTGGAATCTGAGAGGAGCCACAAATTTCCTTCCACACAGCGCTCCCCCAAGTCTCCCGATAAAAATGGTACCTCACTTGTGTGGGTAGGCCTAGCGCCCGCGACAGGATATGCCCCAAAACACAACGTGGACACATCACAGAAAACAGAGCTGTTTTTAGCAAAGTGCCTACCTGTAGATTTTGGCCTCTAGCTCAGCCGGCACCTAGGGAAACCTACCAAACCTGTGCATTTTTGAAAACTAGAGACCGAGGGGAATCCAAGATGGGGTGACTTGTGGGGCTCTGACCAGGTTCTGTTACCCAGAATCCTTTGCAAACCTCAAATTTTGGCTAAAAAAACACATTTTTGTCACATTTCGGTGACAGAAAGTTCTGGAATCTGAGAGGAGCCACAAATTTCCTTCCACCCAGCACTCCCCCAAGTCTCCCGATAAAAGTGGTACCTCACTTGTGTGGGTAGGCCTAGCCCCGTGACAGGATATGCCCCAAAACACAACGTGGACACATCACAGAAAACAGAGCTTTTTTTAGCAAAGTGCCTACCTGTAGATTTTGGACTCTAGCTCAGCCGGCACCTAGGGAAACCTACCAAACCTGTGCATTTCTGAAGACTAGAGACCTAGGGGAATCCAAGATGGGGTGACTTGTGTGGCTCGAACCAGGTTCTGTTACCCAGAATCCTTTGCAAACCTCAAAATTTGGCTAAAAAAACACATGTTCCTCACATTTCTGTGGCAGAAAGTCCTGGAATCTGAGAGGAGCCACAAATTTCCTTCCACACAGCGTTCCTCCAAGTCTCCCGATAAAAATGATACCTCACTTGTGTGGGTAGGCCTAGCGCCCGCGACAGGAAACGCCCCAAAGCGCAATGTGGACACATCCAAATTTTTTAAAGAAAACAGAGGTGTTTTTTGCAAAGTGCCTACCTGTAGATTTTGGCCTCTAGCTCAGCCGGCACCTAGGGAAACCTACCAAACCTGTGCATTTCTGAAAACTAGAGATCTAGGGGAATCCAAGATGGGGTGACTTGTGTGGCTCGGACCAGGTTCTGTTACCCAGAATCCTTTGCAAACCTCAAAATTTGGCTAAAAAAACACATGTTCTTCACATTTCTGTGGCAGAAAGTTCTGGAATCTGAGAGGAGCCACAAATTTCCTTCCATCCAGCGTTCCCCCAAGTCTCCCGATAAAAATGATACCTCACTTGTGTGGGTAGGCCTAGCGCCCGCGACAGGAAACGCCCCAAAGCGCAACGTGGACACATCCAATTTTTTGAAAGAAAACAGAGGTGTTTTTTGCAAAGTGTCTACCTGTAGATTTTGTCCTCTAGCTCAGCCGGCAACTAGGGAAACCTACCAAACCTGTGCATTTCTAAAACTAGAGACCTAGGGGAATCCAAGATGGGGTGACTTGTGTGGCTTGGACCAGGTTCTGTTACCCAGAATCCTTTGCAAACCTAAAAATTTGGCTAAAAAAACACATGTTCCTCACATTTCTGTGGCTGAAAGTTCTGGAATCTGAGAGGAGCCACAAATTTCCTTCCACACAGCATTCCTCCAAGTCTCCCGATAAAAATGATACCTCACTTGTGTGGGTAGGCCTAGCGCCCGCGACAAGCAACGCCCCAAAGAGCAACGTGGACACATCAAAAATTTTTCAAGAAAACAGAGGTGTTTTTTGCAAAGTGCCTACCTGTAGATTTTGGCCTCTAGCTAGGCCGGCACCTAGGGAAACCTACCAAACCTGTGCATTTCTGAAAACTAGAGACCTAGGGGAATAGAAGATGGGGTGACTTGTGTGGCTCGGACCAGGTTCTGTTACCCAGAATCCTTTGGAAACCTCAAAATTTGGCTAAAAAAACACATGTTCCTCACATTTCTGTGGCAGAAAGTTCTGGAATCTGAGAGGAGCCACAAATTTCCTTCCACCCAGCGTTCCCCCAAGTCTCCCGAGAAAAATTATACCTCACTTGTGTGGGTAGGCCTAGCGCCCGCGACAGGAAACGCCCCAAAGCGCAACGTGGACACATCCAAATTTTTTAAAGAAAACAGAGGTGTTTTTTGCAAAGTGCCTACCTGTAGATTTTGGCCTCTAGCTCAGCCGGCACCTAGGGAAACCTACCAAACCTGTGCATTTCTGAAAACTAGAGACCTAGGGGAATCCAAGATGGGGTGACTTGTGTGGCTCGGACCAGGTTCTGTTACCCAGAATCCTTTGCAAACCTCAAAATTTGGCTAAAAAAACACATGTTCCTCACATTTCTGTGGCAGAAAGTTCTGGAATCTGAGAGGAGCCACAAAGTTCCTTCCATCCAGCGTTCCCCCAAGTCTCCTGATAAAAATGGTACCTCACTTGTGTGGGTAGGCCTAGCGCCCGCGACAGGATATGCCCCAAAACACAACGTGGACACATCACAGAAAACAGAGCTGTTTTTAGCAAAGTGCCTACCTGTAGATTTTGGCCTCTAGCTCAGCCGGCACCTAGGGAAACCTACCAAACCTGTGCATTTCTGAAAACTAGAGACCTAGGGGAATCCAAGATGGGGTGACTTGTGGGGCTCTGACCAGGTTCTGTTACCCAGAATCCTTTGCAAACCTCAAATTTTGGCTAAAAAAACTCATTTTCGTCACATTTTGGTGACAGAAAGTTCTGGAATCTGAGAGGAGCCACAAATTTCCTTCCACCCAGCGCTCCCCCAATTCTCCCGATAAAAATGGTACCCCACTTGTGTGGGTAGGCCTAGCCCCCGCGACAGGATATGCCCCAAAACACAACGTGGACACATCACTGAAAACAGAGCCGTTTTTAGCTAAGTGCCTACCTGTAGATTTTGGCCTCTAGCTCAGCCGGCACCTAGGGAAACCTACCAAACCTGTGCATTTTTGAAAACTAGAGACATAGGGGAATCCAAGATGGGGTGACTTGTGGGGCTCTGACCAGGTTCTGTTACCCAGAATCCTTTGCAAACCTCAAATTTTGGCTAAAAAAAGGCTTTTTCCTCACATTTCGGTGACAGAAAGTTCTGGAATCTGAGAGGAGCCACAAATTTCCTTCCACCCAGCGTTCCCCCAAGTCTCCCAATAAAAATGATACCTCACTTGTGTGGGTAGGCCTAGCGGCCGCGACAGGTCACGCCCCAAAACACAACGTGGACACATCCAATTTTTTTAAAGAAAACAGAGCTGTTTTTTGCAAAGTGCCTACCTGTAGATTTTGGCCTCTAGCTCAGCCGGCACCTAGGGCAACCTACCAAACCTGTGCATTCATGAAAATTAGAGACCTAGGGGAATCCAAGATGGGGTGACTTGTGGGGCTCTGACCAGGTTCTGTTACCCAGAATCCTTTGCAAACCTCAACTTCTGGCTAAAAAAAAAACATTTTCTTCACATTTCGGTGAGAGAAAGTTCTGGAATCTGAGAGGAGCCACAAATTTCCTTCCACACAGCGCTCCCCCAAGTCTCCCGATAAAAATGGTACCTCACTTGTGTGGGTAGGCCTAGCGCCCGCGACAGGATATGCCCCAAAACACAACGTGGACACATCACAGAAAACAGAGCTGTTTTTAGCAAAGTGCCTACCTGTAGATTTTGGCCTCTAGCTCAGCCGGCACCTAGGGAAACCTACCAAACCTGTGCATTTTTGAAAACTAGAGACCGAGGGGAATCCAAGATGGGGTGACTTGTGGGGCTCTGACCAGGTTCTGTTACCCAGAATCCTTGGCAAACCTCAAATTTTGGCTAAAAAAACACATTTTTGTCACATTTCGGTGACAGAAAGTTCTGGAATCTGAGAGGAGCCACAAATTTCCTTCCACCCAGCACTCCCCCAAGTCTCCCGATAAAAGTGGTACCTCACTTGTGTGGGTAGGCCTAGCCCCGTGACAGGATATGCCCCAAAACACAACGTGGACACATCACAGAAAACAGAGCTTTTTTTAGCAAAGTGCCTACCTGTAGATTTTGGACTCTAGCTCAGCCGGCACCTAGGGAAACCTACCAAACCTGTGCATTTCTGAAGACTAGAGACCTAGGGGAATCCAAGATGGGGTGACTTGTGTGGCTCGAACCAGGTTCTGTTACCCAGAATCCTTTGCAAACCTCAAAATTTGGCTAAAAAAACACATGTTCCTCACATTTCTGTGGCAGAAAGTCCTGGAATCTGAGAGGAGCCACAAATTTCCTTCCACACAGCGTTCCTCCAAGTCTCCCGATAAAAATGATACCTCACTTGTGTGGGTAGGCCTAGCGCCCGCGACAGGAAACGCCCCAAAGCGCAATGTGGACACATCCAAATTTTTTAAAGAAAACAGAGGTGTTTTTTGCAAAGTGCCTACCTGTAGATTTTGGCCTCTAGCTCAGCCGGCACCTAGGGAAACCTACCAAACCTGTGCATTTCTGAAAACTAGAGATCTAGGGGAATCCAAGATGGGGTGACTTGTGTGGCTCGGACCAGGTTCTGTTACCCAGAATCCTTTGCAAACCTCAAAATTTGGCTAAAAAAACACATGTTCTTCACATTTCTGTGGCAGAAAGTTCTGGAATCTGAGAGGAGCCACAAATTTCCTTCCATCCAGCGTTCCCCCAAGTCTCCCGATAAAAATGATACCTCACTTGTGTGGGTAGGCCTAGCGCCCGCGACAGGAAACGCCCCAAAGCGCAACGTGGACACATCCAATTTTTTGAAAGAAAACAGAGGTGTTTTTTGCAAAGTGTCTACCTGTAGATTTTGTCCTCTAGCTCAGCCGGCAACTAGGGAAACCTACCAAACCTGTGCATTTCTAAAACTAGAGACCTAGGGGAATCCAAGATGGGGTGACTTGTGTGGCTTGGACCAGGTTCTGTTACCCAGAATCCTTTGCAAACCTAAAAATTTGGCTAAAAAAACACATGTTCCTCACATTTCTGTGGCTGAAAGTTCTGGAATCTGAGAGGAGCCACAAATTTCCTTCCACACAGCATTCCTCCAAGTCTCCCGATAAAAATGATACCTCACTTGTGTGGGTAGGCCTAGCGCCCGCGACAAGCAACGCCCCAAAGAGCAACGTGGACACATCAAAATTTTTTCAAGAAAACAGAGGTGTTTTTTGCAAAGTGCCTACCTGTAGATTTTGGCCTCTAGCTAGGCCGGCACCTAGGGAAACCTACCAAACCTGTGCATTTCTGAAAACTAGAGACCTAGGGGAATAGAAGATGGGGTGACTTGTGTGGCTCGGACCAGGTTCTGTTACCCAGAATCCTTTGGAAACCTCAAAATTTGGCTAAAAAAACACATGTTCCTCACATTTCTGTGGCAGAAAGTTCTGGAATCTGAGAGGAGCCACAAATTTCCTTCCACCCAGCGTTCCCCCAAGTCTCCCGAGAAAAATTATACCTCACTTGTGTGGGTAGGCCTAGCGCCCGCGACAGGAAACGCCCCAAAGCGCAACGTGGACACATCCAAATTTTTTAAAGAAAACAGAGGTGTTTTTTGCAAAGTGCCTACCTGTAGATTTTGGCCTCTAGCTCAGCCGGCACCTAGGGAAACCTACCAAACCTGTGCATTTCTGAAAACTAGAGACCTAGGGGAATCCAAGATGGGGTGACTTGTGTGGCTCGGACCAGGTTCTGTTACCCAGAATCCTTTGCAAACCTCAAAATTTGGCTAAAAAAACACATGTTCCTCACATTTCTGTGGCAGAAAGTTCTGGAATCTGAGAGGAGCCACAAAGTTCCTTCCATCCAGCGTTCCCCCAAGTCTCCTGATAAAAATGGTACCTCACTTGTGTGGGTAGGCCTAGCGCCCGCGACAGGATATGCCCCAAAACACAACGTGGACACATCACAGAAAACAGAGCTGTTTTTAGCAAAGTGCCTACATGTAGATTTTGGCCTCTAGCTCAGCCGGCACCTAGGGAAACCTACCAAACCTGTGCATTTTTGAAAACTAGAGACCGAGGGGAATCCAAGATGGGGTGACTTGTGGGGCGCTGACCAGGTTCTGTTACCCAGAATCCTTTGCAAACCTAAAATTTTGGCTAAAAAAACACATTTTTGTCACATTTCGGTGACACAAAGTTCTGGAATCTGAGAGGAGCCACAAATTTCCTTCCACCCAGCGCTCCCCCAAGTCTCCCGATAAAAATGGTACCTCACTTGTGTGGGTAGGCCTAGCCCCGTGACAGGATATGCCCCAAAACACAACGTGGACACATCACAGAAAACAGAGCTTTTTTTAGCAAAGTGCCTACCTGTAGATTTTGGCCTCTAGCTCAGCCGGCACCTAGGGAAACCGACCAAACCTGTGCATTTCTGAAGACTAGAGACCTAGGGGAATCCAAGATGGTGTGACTTGTGTGGCTCGAACCAGGTTCTATTACCCAGAATCCTTTGCAAACCTCAAAATTTGGCTAAAAAAACACATGTTCCTGATATTTCTGTGGCTGAAAGTTCTGGAATCTGAGAGGAGCCACAAATTTCCTTCCACACAGCGTTCCTCCAAGTCTCCCGATAAAAATGATACCTCACTTGTGTGGGTAGGCCTAGCGCCCGCGACAGGAAACGCCCAAAAGCGCAACGTGGACACATCAAATTTTTTTAAAGAAAACAGAGGTGTTTTTTGCAAAGTGCCTACCTGTAGATTTTGGCCTCTAGCTCAGCCGGCACCTAGGGAAATCTACCAAACCGGTGCATTTCTGAAAACTAGAGACCTAGGGGAATAGAAGATGGGGTGACTTGTGTGGCTCGGACCAGGTTCTGATACCCAGAATCCTTTGCAAACCTCAAAATTTGGCTAAAAAAACACATGTTCCTCACATTTCTGTGGCTGAAAGTTCTGGAATCTGAGAGGAGCCACAAATTTCCTTCCACACAGCGTTCCTCCAAGTCTCCCGATAAAAATGATACCTCACTTGTGTGGGTAGGCCTAGCGCCCGCGACAGGAAACGCCCCAAAGCGCAACATGGACACATCAAAATTTTTTAAAGAAAACAGAGGTGTTTTTTGCAAAGTGCCTACCTGTAGATTTTGGCCTCTAGCTCAGCCGGCACCTAGGGAAACCTACCAAACCTGTGCATTTCTGAAAACTAGAGACCTAGGGGAATAGAAGATGGGGCGACTTTTGTGGCTCGGACCAGGTTCTGTTACCCAGAATCCTTTGGAAACCTCAACATTTGGCTAAAAAAACACATGTTCCTCACATTTCTGTGGCAGAAAGTTCTGGAATCTGAGAGGAGCCACAAATTTCCTTCCACCCAGCGTTCCCCCAAGTCTCCCGAGAAAAATTATACCTCACTTGTGTGGGTAGGCCTAGCGCCCGCGACAGGAAACGCCCCAAAGCGCAACGTGGACACATCCAATTTTTTGAAAGAAAACAAAGGTGTTTTTTGCAAAGTGTCTACCTGTAGATTTTGTCCTCTAGCTCAGCCGGCAACTAGGGAAACCTACCAAACCTGTGCATTTCTAAAACTAGAGACCTAGGGGAATCCAAGATGGGGTGACTTGTGTGGCTCGGACCAGGTTCTGTTACCCAGAATCCTTTGCAAACCTCAAAATTTGGCTAAAAAAACACATGTTCCTACATTTCTGTGGCTGAAAGTTCTGGAATCTGAGAGGAGCCACAAATTTCCTTCCACCCAGCGTTCCCCCAAGTCTTCCGATAAAAATGATACCTCACTTGTGTGGGTAGGCCTAGCGGCCGCGACAGTAAGCACCCCAAAACGCAACGTGGACACATCCCATTTTTTGAAAGAAAACAGAGGTGTTTTTTGCAAAGTGTCTACCTGTAGATTTTGTCCTCTAGCTCAGCCGGCAACTAGGGAAACCTACCAAACCAGTGCATTTCTAAAACTAGAGACCTCGGGGAATCCAAGATGGGGTGACTTGTGTGGCTCGGACCAGGTTCTGTTACCCAGAATCCTTTGCAAACCTCAAAATTTGGCTAACAAAACACATGTTCCTCACATTTCTGTGGCTGAAAGTTCTGGAATCTGAGAGGAGCCACAAATTTCCTTCCTCCCAGCGTTCCCCCAAGTTTCCCGATAAAAATGATACCTCACTTGTGTGGGTAGGCCTAGCGCCCGCGACAGGAAACGCCCCAAAGCGCAACGTGGACACATCCACATTTTTTAAAGAAAACAGAACTGTTTTTTGCAAAGTGCCTACCTGTAGATTTTGGCCTCTAGCTCAGCCGGCACCTAGGGAAACCTACCAAACCTGTGCATTTCTGAAAACTAGAGACCTAGGGGAATCCAAGATGGGGTGACTTGTGTGGCTCGGACCAGGTTCTGTTACCCAGAATCCTTTGCAAACCTCAAAATTTGGCTAAAAAAACACATGTTCCTCACATTTCTGTGGCAGAAAGTTCTGGAATCTGAGAGGAGCCACAAATTTCCTTCCACCCAGCGTTCCCCCAAGTCTCCCGATATAAATGATACCTCACTTGTGTGGGTAGGCCTAGCGCTCCCGACAGGAAAGGCCCCAAAGCGGAACGTGGACACATCCAATTTTTTGAAAGAATCAGAGGTGTTTTTTGCAAAGTGCCTACCTGTAGATTTTGGCCTCTAGCTCAGCCGGCACCTAGTGAAACCTACCAAACCTGTGCATTTCTGAAAACTAGAGACCTAGGGGAATCCAAGATGGGGTGACTTGTGTGGCTCGGACCAGGTTCTGTTACCCAGAATCCTTTGCAAACCTCAAAATTTGGCTAAAAAAACACATGTTCCTCACATTTCTGTGGCAGAAAGTTCTGGAATCTGAGAGGAGCCACACATTTCCATCCACCCAGCGTTCCCCCAAGTCTCCCGAGAAAAATGATACCTCACTTGTGTGGGTAGGCCTAGCGCCCGCGACAGGAAACGCCCCAAAGCGCAATGTGGACACATCCAAATTTTTTAAAGAAAACAGAGGTGTTTTTTGCAAAGTGCCTACCTGTAGATTTTGGCCTCTAGCTCAGCCGGCACCTAGGGAAACCGATCAAACCTGTGCATTTCTGAAGACTAGAGACCTAGGGGAATCCAAGATGGTGTGACTTGTGTGGCTCGAACCAGGTTCTATTACCCAGAATCCTTTGCAAACCTCAAAATTTGGCTAAAAAAACACATGTTACTCATATTTCTGTGGCTGAAAGTTCTGGAATCTGAGAGGAGCCACAAATTTCCTTCCACACAGCGTTCCTCCAAGTCTCCCGATAAAAATGATACCTCACTTGTGTGGGTAGGCCTAGCGCCCGCGACAGGAAACGCCCCAAAGCGCAACGTGGACACATCAAAATTTTTTAAAGAAAACAGAGGTGTTTTTTGCAAAGTGCCTACCTGTAGATTTTGGCCTCTAGCTCAGCCGGCACCTAGGGAAACCTACCAAACCTGTGCATTTCTGAAAACTAGAGACCTAGGGGAATAGAAGATGGGGTGACTTGTGTGGCTCGGACCAGGTTCTGTTACCCAGAATCCTTTGCAAACCTCAAAATTTGGCTAAAAAAACACATGTTCCTCACATTTCTGTGGCTGAAAGTTCTGGAATCTGAGAGGAGCCACAAATTTCCTTCCACACAGCGTTCCTTCAAGTCTCCCGATAAAAATGATACCTCACTTGTGTGGGTAGGCCTAGCGCCCGCGACAGGAAACGCCCCAAAGCGCAACGTAGACACATCAAAATTTTTTAAAGAAAACAGAGGTGTTTTTTGCAAAGTGCCTACCTGTAGATTTTGGCCTCTAGCTCAGCCGGCACCTAGGGAAACCTACCAAACCTGTGCATTTCTGAAAACTAGAGACCTAGGGGAATAGAAGATGGGGTGACTTTTGTGGCTCGGACCAGGTTCTGTTACCCAGAATCCTTTGGAAACCTCAACATTTGGCTAAAAAAACACATGTTCCTCACATTTCTGTGGCAGAAAGTTCTGGAATCTGAGAGGAGCCACAAATTTCCTTCCACCCAGCGTTCCCCCAAGTCTCCCGAGAAAAATTATACCTCACTTGTGTGGGTAGGCCTAGCGCCCGCGACAGGAAACGCCCCAAAGCGCAACGTGGACACATCCAAATTTTATAAAGAAAACAGAGGTGTTTTTTGCAAAGTGCCTACCTGTAGATTTTGGCCTCTATCTCAGCCGGCACATGGGGAAACCTACCAAACCTGTGCATTTCTGAAAACTAGAGACCTAGGGGAATCCAAGATGGGGTGACTTGTGTGGCTCGGACCAGGTTCTGTTACCCAGAATCCTTTGCAAACCTCAAAATTTGGCTAAAAAAACACATGTTCCTCACATTTCTGTGGCAGAAAGTTCTGGGATCTGAGAGGAGCCACAAATTTCCTTCAATCCAGCGTTCCCCCAAGTCTCCCGATAAAAATGATACCTCACTTGTGTGGGTAGGCCTAGCGCCCGCGACAGGAAACGCCCCAAAGCGCAACGTGGACACATCCAATTTTTTGAAAGAAAACAAAGGTGTTTTTTGCAAAGTGTCTACCTGTAGATTTTGTCCTCTAGCTCAGCCGGCAACTAGGGAAACCTACCAAACCTGTGCATTTCTGAAAACTAGAGACTTAGGGGAATCCAAGATGGGGTGACTTGTGTGGCTCGGACCAGGTTCTGATACCCAGAATCCTTTGCAAACCTCAAAATTTGGCTAAAAAAACACATGTTCCTACATGTCTGTGGCTGAAAGTTCTGGAATCTGAGAGGAGCCACAAATTTCCTTCCACCCAGCGTTCCCCCAAGTCTACCGATAAAAATGATACCTCACTTGTGTGGGTAGGCCTAGCGGCCGCGACAGTAAACACCCCAAAACGCAACGTGGACAAATCCCATTTTTTTAAAGAAAACAGAGGTGTTTTTTGCAAAGTGTCTACCTGTAGATTTTGTCCTCTAGCTCAGCCGGCAACTAGGGAAACCTACCAAACCTGTGCATTTCTAAAACTAGAGACCTAGGGGAATCCAAGATGGGGTGACTTGTGTGGCTCGGACCAGGTTCTGCTACCCGGAATCCTTTGCAAACCTCAAAATTTGGCTAATAAAACACATGTTCCTCACATTTCTGTGGCTGAAAGTTCTGGAATCTGAGAGGAGCCACAAATTTCCTTCCACCCAGCGTTCCCCCAAGTTTCCCGATAAAAATGATACCTCACTTGTGTGGGTAGGCCTAGCGCCCACGACAGGAAACGCCCCAAAGCGCAACGTGGACACATCCACATTTTTTAAAGAAAACAGAACTGTTTTTTGCAAAGTGCCTACCTGTAGATTTTGGCCTCTAGCTCAGCCGGCACCTAGGTAAACCTACCAAACCTGTGCATTTCTGAAAAATAGAGACCTAGGGGAATCCAAGATGGGGTGACTTGTGTGGCTCGGACCAGGTTCTGTTACCCAGAATCCTTTGCAAACCTCAAAATTTGGCTAAAAAAACACATGTTCCTCACATTTTTTGTGGCAGAAAGTTCTGGAATCTGAGAGGAGCCACAAATTTCCTTCCACCCAGCGTTCCCCCAAGTCTCCCGAGAAAAATGATACCTCACTTGTGTGGGTAGGCCTAGCGCCCGCGACAGGAAACGCCCCAAAGCGCAATGTGGACACATCCAAATTTTTGAAAGAAAACAGAGGTGTTTTTTGCAAAGTGCCTACCTGTAGATTTTGCCCTCTAGCTCAGCCGCCACCTAGGGAAACCTACCAAACCTGTGCATTTCTGAAAACTAGAGACCTAGGGGAATCCAAGATGGGGTGACTTGTGGGGCTCGGACTAGGTTCTGTTACCCAGAATCCTTTGCAAACCTCAAAATTTGGCTAAACAAACACATGTTCCTCACATTTCTGTGGCAGAAAGTTCTGGAATCTGAGAGGAGCCACAAATTTCCTCCCGCCCAGCGTTCCCCCAAGTCTCCCAATAAAAATGATACCTCACTTGTGTGGGTAGGCCCAGCGGCCGCGACAGAGGGCACCTCAAAACGCAACGTGGACGTATCCCATTTTTTGGAAGAAAACAGAGGTGTTTTTTGCAAAGTGTCTACCTGTAGATTTTGTCCTCTAGCTCAGCCGGCAACTAGGGAAACCTACCAAACCTGTGCATTTCTAAAACTAGAGACCTAGGGGAATCCAAGATGGGGTGACTTGTGTGGCTCGGACCATGTTCTGTTACCCAGAATCCTTTGCAAACCTCATAATTTGGCTAAAAAAACACATGTTCCTCACATTTCTGTGGCTGAAAGTTCTGGAATCTGAGAGGAGCCACAAATTTCCTTCCACCCAGCGTTCCCCCAAGTCTCCCGATAAAAATGATACCTCACTTGTGTGGGTAGGCCTAGCGCCCGCGACAGGAAACGCCCCAAAGCGCAACGTGGACACATCCAAATTTTTAAAAGAAAAAAAGAGGTGTTTTTTGCAAAGTGCCTACCTGTAGATTTTGGCCTCTAGCTCAGCTGGCACCTAGGGAAACCTACCAAACCTGTGCATTTCTGAAAACTAGAGACCTAGCGGAATCCAAGATGGGGTGACTTGTGTGGCTCGGACCAGGTTCTGTTACCCAGAATCCTTTGTAAACCTCAAAATTTGGCTAAAAAAACACATGTTCCTCACATTTCTGTGGCTGAAAGTTCTGGAATCTGAGAGGAGCCACAAATTTCCTTCCACCCAGCGTTCCCCCAAGTCTCCCGATAAAAATGATACCTCACTTGTGTGGGTAGGCCTAGCGGCCGCGACAGAACACACCCCAAAACGCAACGTGGACACATCCCATTTTTTGAAAGAAAACAGAGGTGTTTTTTGCAAAGTGTCTACCTGTAGATTTTGTCCTCTAGCTCAGCCGGCAACTAGGGAAACCTACCAAACCTGTGCATTTCTAAAACTAGAGATCTAGGGGAATCCAAGATGGGGTGACTTGTGTGGCTCAGACCAGGTTCTGTTACCCAGAATCCTTTGCAAAACTCAAAATTTGGCTAAAAAAACACATGTTCCTCACATTTCTGTGGCAGAAAGTTCTGGAATCTGAGAGGAGCCACAAATTTCCTTCCACCCAGCGTTCCCCTAAGTCTCCTGATAAAAATGATACCTCACTTATGTGGGTAGGCCTAGCGCCCGCGACAGGAAACGCCCCAAAGCGCAACGTGGACACATCCAATTTTTTTAAAGAAAACAGAGGTGTTTTTTGCGAAGTGTCTACCTGTAGATTTTGTCCTCTAGCTCAGCCGGCACCTAGGGAAACCTACCAAACCTGTGCATTTATGAAAATTAGAGACCTAGGGGAATCCAAGATGGGTGACGTGTGGGGCTCTGACCAGGTTCTGTTACCCAGAATCCTTTGCAAACCTCAAATTTTGGCTAAAAAAAAACATTTTCGTCACATTTCGGTGACAGAAAGTTCTGGAATCTGAGAGGAGCCACAAATTTCCTTCCACCCAGCGCTCCCCCATGTCTCCCGATAAAAGTGGTACCTCACTTGTGTGGGTAGGCCTAGCCCGTGACAGGATATGCCCCAAAACACAACGTGGACACATCACAGAAAACAGAGCTGTTTTTAGCAAAGTGCCTACCTGTAGATTTTGGCCTCTAGCTCAGCCGGCACCTAGGGAAACCTACCAAACCTGTGCATTTCTGAAGACTAGAGACCTAGGGGAATCCAAGATGGGGTGACTTGTGTGGCTCGAACCAGGTTCTGTTACCCAGAATCCTTTGCAAACCTCAAAATTTGGCTAAAAAAACACATGTTCCTCACATTTCTGTGGCTGAAAGTTCTGGAATCTGAGAGGAGCCACAAATTTCCTTCCACACAGCGTTCCTTCAAGTCTCCGATAAAAATGATACCTCACTTGTGTGGGTAGGCCTAGCGCCCGCGACAGGAAACGCCCCAAAGCGCAACGTAGACACATCAAAATTTTTTAAAGAAAACAGAGGTGTTTTTTGCAAAGTGCCTACCTGTAGATTTTGGCCTCTAGCTCAGCCGGCACCTAGGGAAACCTACCAAACCTGTGCATTTCTGAAAACTAGAGACCTAGGGGAATAGAAGATGGGGTGACTTTTGTGGCTCGGACCAGGTTCTGTTACCCAGAATCCTTTGGAAACCTCAACATTTGGCTAAAAAAACACATGTTCCTCACATTTCTGTGGCAGAAAGTTCTGGAATCTGAGAGGAGCCACAAATTTCCTTCCACCCAGCGTTCCCCCAAGTCTCCAGAGAAAAATTATACCTCACTTGTGTGGGTAGGCCTAGCGCCCGCGACAGGAAACGCCCCAAAGCGCAACGTGGACACATCCAAATTTTATAAAGAAAACAGAGGTATTTTTTGCAAAGTGCCTACCTGTAGATTTTGGCCTCTAGCTCAGCCGGCACCTAGGGAAACCGATCAAACCTGTGCATTTCTGAAGACTAGAGACCTAGGGGAATCCAAGATGGTGTGACTTGTGTGGCTCGAACCAGGTTCTATTACCCAGAATCCTTTGCAAACCTCAAAATTTGGCTAAAAAAACACATGTTACTCATATTTCTGTGGCTGAAAGTTCTGGAATCTGAGAGGAGCCACAAATTTCCTTCCACACAGCGTTCCTCCAAGTCTCCCGATAAAAATGATACCTCACTTGTGTGGGTAGGCCTAGCGCCCGCGACAGGAAACGCCCCCCAAAGCGCAACGTGGACACATCAAAATTTTTTAAAGAAAACAGAGGTGTTTTTGCAAAGTGCCTACCTGTAGATTTTGGCCTCTAGCTCAGCCGGCACCTAGGGAAACACCAAACCTGTGCATTTCTGAAAACTAGAGACCTAGGGGAATAGAAGATGGGGTGACTTGTGTGGCTCGGACCAGGTTCTGTTACCCAGAATCCTTTGCAAACCTCAAAATTTGGCTAAAAAAACACATGTTCCTCACATTTCTGTGGCTGAAAGTTCTGGAATCTGAGAGGAGCCACAAATTTCCTTCCACACAGCGTTCCTTCAAGTCTCCCGATAAAAATGATACCTCACTTGTGTGGGTAGGCCTAGCGCCCGCGACAGGAAACGCCCCAAAGCGCAACGTAGACACATCAAAATTTTTTAAAGAAAACAGAGGTGTTTTTTGCAAAGTGCCTACCTGTAGATTTTGGCCTCTAGCTCAGCCGGCACCTAGGGAAACCTACCAAACCTGTGCATTTCTGAAAACTAGAGACCTAGGGGAATAGAAGATGGGGTGACTTTTGTGGCTCGGACCCAGGTTCTGTTACCCAGAATCCTTTGGAAACCTCAACATTTGGCTAAAAAAACACATGTTCCTCACATTTCTGTGGCAGAAAGTTCTGGAATCTGAGAGGAGCCACAAATTTCCTTCCACCCAGCGTTCCCCCAAGTCTCCCGAGAAAAATTATACCTCACTTGTGTGGGTAGGCCTAGCGCCCGCGACAGGAAACGCCCCAAAGCGCAACGTGGACACATCCAAATTTTATAAAGAAAACAGAGGTGTTTTTTGCAAAGTGCCTACCTGTAGATTTTGGCCTCTATCTCAGCCGGCACATGGGGAAACCTACCAATCCTGTGCATTTCTGAAAACTAGAGACCTAGGGGAATCCAAGATGGGGTGACTTGTGTGGCTCGGACCAGGTTCTGTTACCCAGAATCCTTTGCAAACCTCAAAATTTGGCTAAAAAAACACATGTTCCTCACATTTCTGTGGCAGAAAGTTCTGGGATCTGAGAGGAGCCACAAATTTCCTTCAATCCAGCGTTCCCCCAAGTCTCCCGATAAAAATGATACCTCACTTGTGTGGGTAGGCCTAGCGCCCGCGACAGGAAACGCCCCAAAGCGCAACGTGGACACATCCAATTTTTTGAAAGAAAACAAAGGTGTTTTTTGCAAAGTGTCTACCTGTAGATTTTGTCCTCTAGCTCAGCCGGCAACTAGGGAAACCTACCAAACCTGTGCATTTCTGAAAACTAGAGACTTAGGGGAATCCAAGATGGGGTGACTTGTGTGGCTCGGACCAGGTTCTGATACCCAGAATCCTTTGCAAACCTCAAAATTTGGCTAAAAAAACACATGTTCCTACATGTCTGTGGCTGAAAGTTCTGGAATCTGAGAGGAGCCACAAATTTCCTTCCACCCAGCGTTCCCCCAAGTCTACCGATAAAAATGATACCTCACTTGTGTGGGTAGGCCTAGCGGCCGCGACAGTAAACACCCCAAAACGCAACGTGGACAAATCCCATTTTTTTAAAGAAAACAGAGGTGTTTTTTGCAAAGTGTCTACCTGTAGATTTTGTCCTCTAGCTCAGCCGGCAACTAGGGAAACCTACCAAACCTGTGCATTTCTAAAACTAGAGACCTAGGGGAATCCAAGATGGGGTGACTTGTGTGGCTCGGACCAGGTTCTGCTACCCGGAATCCTTTGCAAACCTCAAAATTTGGCTAATAAAACACATGTTCCTCACATTTCTGTGGCTGAAAGTTCTGGAATCTGAGAGGAGCCACAAATTTCCTTCCACCCAGCGTTCCCCCAAGTTTCCCGATAAAAATGATACCTCACTTGTGTGGGTAGGCCTAGCGCCCACGACAGGAAACGCCCCAAAGCGCAACGTGGACACATCCACATTTTTAAAGAAAACAGAACTGTTTTTTGCAAAGTGCCTACCTGTAGATTTTGGCCTCTAGCTCAGCCGGCACCTAGGTAAACCTACCAAACCTGTGCATTTCTGAAAACTAGAGACCTAGGGGAATCCAAGATGGGGTGACTTGTGTGGCTCGGACCAGGTTCTGTTACCCAGAATCCTTTGCAAACCTCAAAATTTGGCTAAAAAAACACATGTTCCTCACATTTTTTGTGGCAGAAAGTTCTGGAATCTGAGAGGAGCCACAAATTTCCTTCCACCCAGCGTTCCCCCAAGTCTCCCGAGAAAAATGATACCTCACTTGTGTGGGTAGGCCTAGCGCCCGCGACAGGAAACGCCCCAAAGCGCAATGTGGACACATCCAAATTTTTGAAAGAAAACAGAGGTGTTTTTTGCAAAGTGCCTACCTGTAGATTTTGCCCTCTAGCTCAGCCGCCACCTAGGGAAACCTACCAAACCTGTGCATTTCTGAAAACTAGAGACCTAGGGGAATCCAAGATGGGGTGACTTGTGGGGCTCGGACTAGGTTCTGTTACCCAGAATCCTTTGCAAACCTCAAAATTTGGCTAAACAAACACATGTTCCTCACATTTCTGTGGCAGAAAGTTCTGGAATCTGAGAGGAGCCACAAATTTCCTCCCGCCCAGCGTTCCCCCAAGTCTCCCAATAAAAATGATACCTCACTTGTGTGGGTAGGCCCAGCGGCCGCGACAGAGGGCACCTCAAAACGCAACGTGGACGTATCCCATTTTTTGGAAGAAAACAGAGGTGTTTTTTGCAAAGTGTCTACCTGTAGATTTTGTCCTCTAGCTCAGCCGGCAACTAGGGAAACCTACCAAACCTGTGCATTTCTAAAACTAGAGACCTAGGGGAATCCAAGATGGGGTGACTTGTGTGGCTCGGACCATGTTCTGTTACCCAGAATCCTTTGCAAACCTCATAATTTGGCTAAAAAAACACATGTTCCTCACATTTCTGTGGCTGAAAGTTCTGGAATCTGAGAGGAGCCACAAATTTCCTTCCACCCAGCGTTCCCCCAAGTCTCCCGATAAAAATGATACCTCACTTGTGTGGGTAGGCCTAGCACCCGCGACAGGAAACGCCCCAAAGCGCAACGTGGACACATCCAAATTTTTAAAAGAAAAAAAGAGGTGTTTTTTGCAAAGTGCCTACCTGTAGATTTTGGCCTCTAGCTCAGCTGGCACCTAGGGAAACCTACCAAACCTGTGCATTTCTGAAAACTAGAGACCTAGCGGAATCCAAGATGGGGTGACTTGTGTGGCTCGGACCAGGTTCTGTTACCCAGAATCCTTTGTAAACCTCAAAATTTGGCTAAAAAAACACATGTTCCTCACATTTCTGTGGCTGAAAGTTCTGGAATCTGAGAGGAGCCACAAATTTCCTTCCACCCAGCGTTCCCCCAAGTCTCCCGATAAAAATGATACCTCACTTGTGTGGGTAGGCCTAGCGGCCGCGACAGAACACACCCCAAAACGCAACGTGGACACATCCCATTTTTTGAAAGAAAACAGAGGTGTTTTTTGCAAAGTGTCTACCTGTAGATTTTGTCCTCTAGCTCAGCCGGCAACTAGGGAAACCTACCAAACCTGTGCATTTCTAAAACTAGAGATCTAGGGGAATCCAAGATGGGGTGACTTGTGTGGCTCAGACCAGGTTCTGTTACCCAGAATCCTTTGCAAAACTCAAAATTTGGCTAAAAAAACACATGTTCCTCACATTTCTGTGGCAGAAAGTTCTGGAATCTGAGAGGAGCCACAAATTTCCTTCCACCCAGCGTTCCCCTAAGTCTCCTGATAAAAATGATACCTCACTTATGTGGGTAGGCCTAGCGCCGCGACAGGAAACGCCCCAAAGCGCAACGTGGACACATCCAATTTTTTTAAAGAAAACAGAGGTGTTTTTTGCGAAGTGTCTACCTGTAGATTTTGTCCTCTAGCTCAGCCGGCACCTAGGGAAACCTACCAAACCTGTGCATTTATGAAAATTAGAGACCTAGGGGAATCCAAGATGGGTGACGTGTGGGGCTCTGACCAGGTTCTGTTACCCAGAATCCTTTGCAAACCTCAAATTTTGGCTAAAAAAAAACATTTTCGTCACATTTCGGTGACAGAAAGTTCTGGAATCTGAGAGGAGCCACAAATTTCCTTCCACCCAGCGCTCCCCCATGTCTCCCGATAAAAGTGGTACCTCACTTGTGTGGGTAGGCCTAGCCCCGTGACAGGATATGCCCCAAAACACAACGTGGACACATCACAGAAAACAGAGCTGTTTTTAGCAAAGTGCCTACCTGTAGATTTTGGCCTCTAGCTCAGCCGGCACCTAGGGAAACCTACCAAACCTGTGCATTTCTGAAGACTAGAGACCTAGGGGAATCCAAGATGGGGTGACTTGTGTGGCTCGAACCAGGTTCTGTTACCCAGAATCCTTTGCAAACCTCAAAATTTGGCTAAAAAAACACATGTTCCTCACATTTCTGTGGCAGAAAGTTCTGGAATCTGAGAGGAGCCACAAATTTCCTTCCACACAGCGTTCCTCCAAGTCTCCCGATAAAAATGATACCTCACTTGTGTGGGTAGGCCTAGCGCCCGCGAC
Organism: Pleurodeles waltl; assembly: GCF_031143425.1. NCBI lineage: Eukaryota > Metazoa > Chordata > Amphibia > Caudata > Salamandridae > Pleurodeles > Pleurodeles waltl. The sequence goes on from NC_090439.1 coordinate 35,550,139, forward strand.
AGGAAACGCCCCAAAGCGCAACGTGGACACATCCACATTTTTTAAAGAAAACAGAGGTGTTTTTTGCAAAGTGCCTACCTGTAGATTTTGGCCTCTAGCTCAGCCGGCACCTAGGGAAACCTACCAAACCTGTGCATTTCTAAAACTAGAGACCAAGGGGAATCCAAGATGGGGTGACTTGTGTGGCTCGGACCAGGTTCTGTTACCCAGAATCCTTTGCAAACCTCAAAATTTGGCTAAAAAAACACATGTTCCTCACATTTCTGTGGCTGAAAGTTCTGGAATCTGAGAGGAGCCACAAATTTCCTTCCACACAGCATTCCTCCAAGTCTCCCGATAAAAATGATACCTCACTTGTGTGGGTAGGCCTAGCGCCCGCGACAAGGAACGCCCCAAAGCGCAACGTGGACACATCAAAAATTTTTCAAGAAAACAGAGGTGTTTTTTGCAAAGTGCCTACCTGTAGATTTTGGCCTCTAGCTAGGCCGGCACCTAGGGAAACCTACCAAACCTGTGCATTTCTAAAAACTAGAGACCTAGGGGAATAGAAGATGGGGTGACTTGTGTGGCTCGGACCAGGTTCTGTTACCCAGAATCCTTTGGAAACCTCAAAATTTGGCTAAAAAAACACATGTTCCTCACATTTCTGTGGCAGAAAGTTCTGGAATCTGAGAGGAGACACAAATTTCCTTCCATCCAGCGTTCCCCCAAGTCTCCTGATAAAAATGGTACCTCACTTGTGTGGGTAGGCCTAGCGCCCGCGACAGGATATGCCCCAAAACACAACGTGGACACATCACAGAAAACAGAGCTGTTTTTAGCAAAGTGCCTACCTGTAGATTTTGGCCTCTAGCTCAGCCGGCACCTAGGGAAACCTACCAAACCTGTGCATTTTTGAGAACTAGAGACCGAGGGGAATCCAAGATGGGGTGACTTGTGGGGCTCTGACCAGGTTCTGTTACCCAGAATCCTTTGCAAACCTCAAATTTTGGCTAAAAAAACACATTTTTGTCACATTTCGGTGACAAAAAGTTCTGGAATCTGAGAGGAGCCACAAATTTCCTTCCACCCAGCGCTCCCCCAAGTCTCCCGATAAAAATGGTACCTCACTTGTGTGGGTAGGCCTAGCCCCGTGACAGGATATGCCCCAAAACACAACGTGGACACATCACAGAAAACAGAGCTTTTTTTTAGCAAAGTGCCTACCTGTAGATTTTGGCCTCTAGCTCAGCCGGCACCTAGGGAAACCGACCAAACCTGTGCATTTCTGAAGACTAGAGACCTAGGGGAATCCAAGATGGTGTGACTTGTGTGGCTCGAACCAGGTTCTATTACCCAGAATCCTTTGCAAACCTCAAAATTTGGCTAAAAAAACACATGTTCCTCATATTTCTGTGGCTAAAAGTTCTGGAATCTGAGAGGAGCCACAAATTTCCTTCCACACAGCGTTCCTCCAAGTCTCCTGATAAAAATGATACCTCACTTGTGTGGGTAGGCCTAGCGCCCGCGACAGGAAACTCCCCAAAGCGCAACGTGGACACATCAAAATTTTTTAAAGAAAACAGAGGTGTTTTTTGCAAAGTGCCTACCTGTAGATTTTGGCCTCTAGCTCAGCCGGCACCTAGGGAAACCTACCAAACCTGTGCATTTCTGAAAACTAGAGACCTAGGGGAATAGAAGATGGGGTGACTTGTGTGGCTCGGACCAGGTTCTGTTACCCAGAATCCTTTGCAAACCTCCAAATTTGGCTAAAAAAACACATGTTCCTCACATTTCTGTGGCTGAAAGTTCTGGAATCTAAGAGGAGCCACAAATTTCCTTCCACACAGCGTTCCTCCAAGTCTCCCGATAAAAATGATACCTCACTTGTGTGGGTAGGCCTAGCGCCCGCGACAGGAAACGCCCCAAAGCGCAACGTGGACACATCAAAATTTTTTAAAGAAAACAGAGGTGTTTTTTGCAAAGTGCCTACCTGTAGATTTTGGCCTCTAGCTCAGCCGGCACCTAGGGAAACCTACCAAACCTGTGCATTTCTGAAAACTAGAGACCTAGGGGAATAGAAGATGGGGTGACTTTTGTGGCTCGGACCAGGTTCTGTTACCCAGAATCCTTTGGAAACCTCAACATTTGGCTAAAAAAACACATGTTCCTCACATTTCTGTGGCAGAAAGTTCTGGAATCCGAGAGGAGCCACAAATTTCCTTCCACCCAGCGTTCCCCCAAGTCTCCCGAGAAAAATTATACCTCACTTGTGTGGGTAGGCCTAGCGCCCGCGACAGGAAACGCCCCAAAGCGCAACGTGGACACATCCAAATTTTTTAAAGAAAACAGAGGTGTTTTTGGGAAAGTGCCTACCTGTAGATTTTGGCCTCTATCTCAGCCGGCACCTATGGAAACCTACCAAACCTGTGCATTTCTGAAAACTAGAACCCTAGGGGAATCCAAGATGGGGTGACTTGTGTGGCTCGGACCAGGTTCTGTTACCCAGAATCCTTTGCAAACCTCAAAATTTGGCTAAAAAAACACATGTTCCTCACATTTCTGTGGCAGAAAGTTCTGGGATCTGAGAGGAGCCACAAATTTCCTTCAATCCAGCGTTCCCCCAAGTCTCCCGATAAAAATGATACCTCACTTGTGTGGGTAGGCCTAGCGCCCGCGACAGGAAACGCCCCAAAGCGCAACGTGGACACATCCAATTTTTTGAAAGAAAACAAAGGTGTTTTTTGCAAAGTGTCTACCTGTAGATTTTGTCCTCTAGCTCAGCCGGCAACTAGGGAAACCTACCAAACCTGTGCATTTCTAAAACTAGAGACCTAGGGGAATCCAAGATGGGGTGACTTGTGTGGCTCGGACCAGGTTCTGTTACCCAGAATCCTTTGCAAACCTCAAAATTTGGCTAAAAAAACACATGTTCCTACATTTCTGTGGCTGAAAGTTCTGGAATCTGAGAGGAGCCACAAATTTCCTTCCACCCAGCGTTCCCCCAAGTCTACCGATAAAAATGATACCTCACTTGTGTGGGTAGGCCTAGCGGCCGCGACAGTAGACACCCTAAAACGCAACATGGACACATCCCATTTTTTGAAAGAAAACAGAGGTGTTTTTTGCAAAGTGTCTACCTGTAGATTTTGTCCTCTAGCTCAGCCGGCAACTAGGGAAACCTACCAAACCTGTGCATTTCTAAAACTAGAGACCTAGGGGAATCCAAGATGGGGTGACTTGTGTGGCTCGGACCAGGTTCTGTTACCCAGAATCCTTTGCAAACCTAAAAATTTGGCTAACAAAACACATGTTCCTCACATTTCTGTGGCTGAAAGTTCTGGAATCTGAGAGGAGCCACAAATTTCCTTCCACACAGCATTCCTCCAAGTCTCCCGATAAAAATGATACCTCACTTGTGTGGGTAGGCCTAGCGCCCGCGACAGGAAACGCCCCAAAGCGCAACGTGGACACATCCAAATTTTTAAAAGAAAACAGAGGTGTTTTTTGCAAAGTGACTACCTGTAGATTTTGGCCTCTAGCTCAGCCGGCACATGGGGAAACCTACCAAACCTGTGCATTTCTGAAAACTAGAGACCTAGGGGAATCCAAGATGGGGTGACTTGTGTGGCTCGGACCAGGTTCTGTTACCCAGAATTATTTGCAAACCTCAAAATTTGGCTAAAAAAACACATGTTCCTCACATTTCTGTGGCAGAAAGTTCTGGAATCTGAGAGGAGCCACAAATTTCCTTCCATCCAGCGTTCCCCCAAGTCTCCTGATAAAAATGGTACCTCACTTGTGTGGGTAGGCCTAGCGCCCGCGACAGGAAACGCCCCAAAGCGCAACGTGGACACATCCAATTTTTTGAAAGAAAACAAAGGTGTTTTTTGCAAAGTGTCTACCTGTAGATTTTGTCCTCTAGCTCAGCCGGCAACTAGGGAAACCTACCAAACCTGTGCATTTCTAAAACTAGAGACCTAGGGGAATCCAAGATGGGGTGACTTGTGTGGCTCGGACCAGGTTCTGTTACCCAGAATCCTTTGCAAACCTCAAAATTTGGCTAAAAAAACACATGTTCCTACATTTCTGTGGCTGAAAGTTCTGGAATCTGAGAGGAGCCACAAATTTCCTTCCACCCAGCGTTCCCCCAAGTCTACCGATAAAAATGATACCTCACTTGTGTGGGTAGGCCTAGCGGCCGCGACAGTAGACACCCTAAAACGCAACATGGACACATCCCATTTTTTGAAAGAAAACAGAGGTGTTTTTTGCAAAGTGTCTACCTGTAGATTTTGTCCTCTAGCTCAGCCGGCAACTAGGGAAACCTACCAAACCTGTGCATTTCTAAAACTAGAGACCTAGGGGAATCCAAGATGGGGTGACTTGTGTGGCTCGGACCAGGTTCTGTTACCCAGAATCCTTTGCAAACCTAAAAATTTGGCTAACAAAACACATGTTCCTCACATTTCTGTGGCTGAAAGTTCTGGAATCTGAGAGGAGCCACAAATTTCCTTCCACACAGCATTCCTCCAAGTCTCCCGATAAAAATGATACCTCACTTGTGTGGGTAGGCCTAGCGCCCGCGACAGGAAACGCCCCAAAGCGCAACGTGGACACATCCAAATTTTTAAAAGAAAACAGAGGTGTTTTTTGCAAAGTGCCTACCTGTAGATTTTGGCCTCTAGCTCAGCCGGCACATGGGGAAACCTACCAAACCTGTGCATTTCTGAAAACTAGAGACCTAGGGGAATCCAAGATGGGGTGACTTGTGTGGCTCGGACCAGGTTCTGTTACCCAGAATTATTTGCAAACCTCAAAATTTGGCTAAAAAAACACATGTTCCTCACATTTCTGTGGCAGAAAGTTCTGGAATCTGAGAGGAGCCACAAATTTCCTTCCATCCAGCGTTCCCCCAAGTCTCCTGATAAAAATGGTACCTCACTTGTGTGGGTAGGCCTAGCGCCCGCGACAGGATATGCCCCAAAACACAACGTGGACACATCACAGAAAACAGAGCTGTTTTTAGCAAAGTGCCTACCTGTAGATTTTGGCCTCTAGCTCAGCCGGCACCTAGGGAAACCTACCAAACCTGTGCATTTTTGAAATCTAGAGACCGAGGGGAATCCAAGATGGGGTGACTTGTGGGGCTCTGACCAGGTTCTGTTACCCAGAATCCTTTGCAAACCTAAAATTTTGGCTAAAAAAACACATTTTTGTCACATTTCGGTGACAGAAAGTTCTGGAATCTGAGAGGAGCCACAAATTTCCTTCCACCCAGCGCTCCCCCCAGTCTCCCGATAAAAATGGTACCTCACTTGTGTGGGTAGGCCTAGCCCCGTGACAGGATATGCCCCAAAACACAACGTGGACACATCACAGAAAACAGAGCTTTTTTTAGCAAAGTGCCTACCTGTAGATTTTGGCCTCTAGCTCAGCCGGCACCTAGGGAAACCGACCAAACCTGTGCATTTCTGAAGACTAGAGACCTAGGGGAATCCAAGATGGTGTGACTTGTGTGGCTCGAACCAGGTTCTATTACCCAGAATCCTTTGCAAACCTCAAAATTTGGCTAAAAAAACACATGTTCCTCATATTTCTGTGGCTGAAAGTTCTGGAATCTGAGAGGAGCCACAAATTTCCTGCCACACAGCGTTCCTCCAAGTCTCCCGATAAAAATGATACCTCACTTGTGTGGGTAGGCTTAGCGCCCGCGACAGGAAACGCCCCAAAGCGCAACGTGGACACATCAAAATTCTTTAAAGAAAACAGAGGTGTTTTTTGCAAAGTGCCTACCTGTAGATTTTGGCCTCTAGCTCAGCCGGCACCTAGGGAAACCTACCAAACCTGTGCATTTCTGAAAACTAGAGACCTAGGGGAATAGAAGATGGGGTGACTTGTGTGGCTCGGACCAGGTTCTGTTACCCAGAATCCTTTGCAAACCGCAAAATTTGGCTAAAAAAACACATGTTCCTCACATTTCTGTGGCTGAAAGTTCTGGAATCTGAGAGGAGCCACAAATTTCCTTCCACACAGCGTTCCTCCAAGTCTCTCGATAAAAATGATACCTCACTTGTGTGGGTAGGCCTAGCGCCCGCGACAGGAAACGCCCCAAAGCGCAACGTGGACACATCAAATTTTTTTAAAGAAAACAGAGGTGTTTTTTGCAAAGTGCCTACCTGTAGATTTTGGCCTCTAGCTCAGCCGGCACCTAGGGAAACCTACCAAACCTGTGCATTTCTGAAAACTAGAGACCTAGGGGAAAAGAAGATGGGGTGACTTTTGTGGTTCGGACCAGGTTCTGTTACCCAGAATCCTTTGGAAACCTCAACATTTGGCTAAAAAAACACATGTTCCTCACATTTCTGTGGCAGAAAGTTCTGGAATCTGAGAGGAGCCACAAATTTCCTTCCACCCAGCGTTCCCCCAAGTCTCCCGAGAAAAATTATACCTCACTTGTGTGGGTAGGCCTAGCGCCCGCGACAGGAAACGCCCCAAAGCGCAACGTGGACACATCCAATTTTTTGAAAGAAAACAAAGGTGTTTTTTGCAAAGTGTCTACCTGTAGATTTTGTCCTCTAGCTCAGCCGGCAACTAGGGAAACCTTCCAAACCTGTGCATTTCTAAAACTAGAGACCTAGGGGAATCCAAGATGGGGTGACTTGTGTGGCTCGGACCAGGTTCTGTTACCCAGAATCCTTTGCAAACCTCAAAATTTGGCTAAAAAAACACATGTTCCTACATTTCTGTGGCTGAAAGTTCTGGAATCTGAGAGGAGCCACAAATTTCCTTCCACCCAGCGTTCCCCCAAGTCTACCGATAAAAATGATACCTCACTTGTGTGGGTAGGCCTAGCGGCCGCGACAGTAAGCACCCCAAAACGCAACGTGGACACATCCCATTTTTTGAAAGAAAACAGAGGTGTTTTTTGCAAAGTGTCTACCTGTAGATTTTGTCCTCTAGCTCAGCCGGCAACTAGGGAAACCTACCAAACCTGTGCATTTCTAAAACTAGAGACCTCGGGGAATCCAAGATGGGGTGACTTGTGTGGCTCGGACCAGGTTCTGTTACCCAGAATCCTTTGCAAACCTCAATATTTGGCTAAAAAAACACATGTTCCTACATTTCTGTGGCTGAAAGTTCTGGAATCTGAGAGGAGCCACAAATTTCCTTCCACCCAGCGTTCCCCCAAGTCTACCGATAAAAATGATACCTCACTTGTGTGGGTAGGCCTAGCGGCCGTGACAGTAAGCACCCCAAAACGCAACGTGGACACATCCCATTTTTTGAAAGAAAACAGAGGTGTTTTTTGCAAAGTGTCTACCTGTAGATTTTGTCCTCTAGCTCAGCCGGCAACTAGGGAAACCTACCAAACCTGTGCATTTCTAAAACTAGAGACCTCGGGGAATCCAAGATGGGGTGACTTGTGTGGCTCGGACCAGGTTCTGTTACCCAGAATCCTTTGCAAACCTCAAAATTTGGCTAACAAAACACATGTTCCTCACATTTCTGTGGCTGAAAGTTCTGGAATCTGAGAGGAGCCACAAATTTCCTTCCTCCCAGCGTTCCCCCAAGTTTCCCGATAAAAATGATACCTCACTTGTGTGGGTAGGCCTAGCGCCCGCGACAGGAAACGCCCCAAAGCGCAACGTGGACACATCCACATTTTTTAAAGAAAACAGAACTGTTTTTTGCAAAGTGCCTACCTGTAGATTTTGGCCTCTAGCTCAGCCGGCACCTAGGGAAACCTACCAAACCTGTGCATTTCTGAAAACTAGAGACCTAGGGGAATCCAAGATGGGGTGACTTGTGTGGCTCGGACCAGGTTCTGTTACCCAGAATCCTTTGCAAACCTCAAAATTTGGCTAAAAAAACACATGTTCCACACATTTCTGTGGCAGAAAGTTCTGGAATCTGAGAGGAGCCACAAATTTCCTTCCACCCAGCGTTCCCCCAAGTCTCCCGATATAAATGATACCTCACTTGTGTGGGTAGGCCTAGCGCTCCCGACAGGAAAGGCCCCAAAGCGGAACGTGGACACATCCAATTTTTTGAAAGAATCAGAGGTGTTTTTTGCAAAGTGCCTACCTGTAGATTTTGGCCTCTAGCTCAGCCGGCACCTAGTGAAACCTACCAAACCTGTGCATTTCTGAAAACTAGAGACCTAGGGGAATCCAAGATGGGGTGACTTGTGTGGCTCGGACCAGGTTCTGTTACCCAGAATCCTTTGCAAACCTCAAAATTTGGCTAAAAAAACACATGTTCCTCACATTTCTGTGGCAGAAAGTTCTGGAATCTGAGAGGAGCCACAAATTTTCATCCACCCAGCGTTCCCCCAAGTCTCCCGAGAAAAATGATACCTCACTTGTGTGGGTAGGCCTAGCGCCCGCGACAGGAAACGCCCCAAAGCGCAACGTGGACACATCCACATTTTTTAAAGAAAACAGAACTGTTTTTTGCAAAGTGCCTACCTGTAGATTTTGGCCTCTAGCTCAGCCGGCACCTAGAGAAACCTACCAAACCTGTGCATTTCTGAAAACTAGAGACCTAGGGGAATCCAAGATGGGGTGACTTGTGTGGCTCGGACCAGGTTCTGTTACCCAGAATCCTTTGCAAACCTCAAAATTTGGCTAAAAAAACACATGTTCCTCACATTTCTGTGGCAGAAATTTCTGGAATCTGAGAGGAGCCACAAATTTCCATCCACCCAGCGTTCCCCCAAGTCTCCCGAGAAAAATGATACCTCACTTGTGTGGGTAGGCCTAGCGCCCGCGACAGGAAACGCCCCAAAGCGCAATGTGGACACATCCAAATTTTTTAAAGAAAACAGAGGTGTTTTTTGCAAAGTGCCTACCTGTAGATTTTGGCCTCTAGCTCAGCCGGCACCTAGGGAAACCGACCAAACCTGTGCATTTCTGAAGACTAGATACCTAGGGGAATCCAAGATGGTGTGACTTGTGTGGCTCGAACCAGGTTCTATTACCCAGAATCCTTTGCAAACCTCAAAATTTGGCTAAAAAAACACATGTTCCTCATATTTCTGTGGCTGAAAGTTCTGGAATCTGAGAGGAGCCACAAATTTCCTTCCACACAGCGTTCCTCCAAGTCTCCCGAAAAAAATGATACCTCACTTGTGTGGGTAGGCCAAGCGCCCGCGACAGGAAACGCCCCAAAGCGCAACGTGGACACATCAACATTTTTTAAAGAAAACAGAGGTGTTTTTTGCAAAGTGCCTACCTGTAGATTTTGGCCTCTAGCTCAGCCGGCACCTAGGGAAACCTACCAAACCTGTGCATTTCTGAAAACTAGAGACCTAGGGGAATAGAAGATGGGGTGACTTGTGTGGCTCGGACCAGGTTCTGTTACCCAGAATCCTTTGCAAACCTCAAAATTTGGCTAAAAAAACACATGTTCCTCACATTTCTGTGGCTGAAAGTTCTGGAATCTGAGAGGAGCCACAAATTTTCTTCCACACAGCGTTCCATCAAGTCTCCCGATAAAAATGATACCTCACTTGTGTGGGTAGGCCTAGCGCCCGCGACAGGAAACGCCCCAAAGCGCAACGTAGACACATCAAAATTTTTTAAAGAAAACAGAGGTGTTTTTTGCAAAGTGCCTACCTGTAGATTTTGGCCTCTAGCTCAGCCGGCACCTAGGGAAACCTACCAAACCTGTGCATTTCTAAAACTAGAGACCTAGGGGAATCCAAGATGGGGTGACTTGTGTGGCTCGGACCAGGTTCTGCTACCCAGAATCCTTTGCAAACCTCAAAATTTGGCTAACAAAACACATGTTCCTCACATTTCTGTGGCTGAAAGTTCTGGAATCTGAGAGGAGCCACAAATTTCCTTCCACCCAGCGTTCCCCCAAGTTTCCCGATAAAAATGATACCTCACTTGTGTGGGTAGGCCTAGCGCCCACGACAGGAAACGCCCCAAAGCGCAACGTGGACACATCCACATTTTTTAAAGAAAACAGAACTGTTTTTTGCAAAGTGCCTACCTGTAGATTTTGGCCTCTAGCTCAGCCGGCACCTAGGTAAACCTACCAAACCTGTGCATTTCTGAAAACTAGAGACCTAGGGGAATCAAAGATGGGGTGACTTGTGTGGCTCGGACCAGGTTCTGTTACCCAGAATCCTTTGCAAACCTCAAAATTTGGCTAAAAAAACACATGTTCCTCACATTTCTGTAGCAGAAAGTTCTGGAATCTGAGAGGAGCCACAAATTTCCTTCCACCCAGCGTTCCCCCAAGTCTTCCGAGAAAAATGATACCTCACTTGTGTGGGTAGGCCTAGCGCCCACGACAGGAAACGCCCCAAAGCACAATGTGGACACATCCAAATTTTTGAAAGAAAACAGAGGTGTTTTTTGCAAAGTGCCTACCTGTAGATTTTGCCCTCTAGCTCAGCCGCCACCTAGGGAAACCTACCAAACCTGTGCATTTCTGAAAACTAGAGACCTAGGGGAATCCAAGATGGGGGGACTTGTGGGGCTCGGACTAGGTTCTGTTACCCAGAATCCTTTGCAAACCTTAAAATTTGGCTAAACAAACACATGTTCCTCACATTTCTGTGGCAGAAAGTTCTGGAATCTGAGAGGAGCCACAAATTTCCTCCCGCCCAGCGTTCCCCCAAGTCTCCCAATAAAAATGATACCTCACTTGTGTGGGTAGGCCCAGCGGCCGCGACAGAGGGCACCTCAAAACGCAACGTGGACGTATCCCATTTTTTGGAAGAAAACAGAGGTGTTTTCTGCAAAGTGTCTACCTGTAGATTTTGTCCTCTAGCTCAGCCGGAAACTAGGGAAACCTACCAAACCTGTGCATTTCTAAAACTAGAGACCTAGGGGAATCCAAGATGGGGTGACTTGTGTGGCTCGGACCATGTTCTGTTACCCAGAATCCTTTGCAAACCTCATAATTTGGCTAAAAAAACACATGTTCCTCACATTTCTGTGGCTGAAAGTTCTGGAATCTGAGAGGAGCCACAAATTTCCTTCCATCCAGCGTTCCCCCAAGTCTCCCGATAAAAATGATACCTCACTTGTGTGGGTAGGCCTAGCGCCCGCGACAGGAAACGCCCCAAAGCGCAACGTGGACACATCCAAATTTTTAAAAGAAAACAGAGGTGTTTTTTGCAAAGTGCCTACCTGTAGATTTTGGCCTCTAGCTCAGCCGGCACCTAGGGAAACCTACCAAACCTGTGCATTTCTGAAAACTAGAGACCTAGGGGAATCCAAGATGGGGTGACTTGTGTGGCTCGGACCAGGTTCTGTTACCCAGAATCCTTTGTAAACCTCAAAATTTGGCTAAAAAAACACATGTTCCTCACATTTCTGTGGCTGAAAGTTCTGAAATCTGAGAGGAGCCACAAATTTCCTTCCACCCAGCGTTCCCCCAAGTCTCCCGATAAAAATGATACCTCACTTGTGTGGGTAGGCCTAGCGGCCGCGACAAAACACACCCCAAAACGCAACGTGGACACATCCCATTTTTTGAAAGAAAACAGAGGTGTTTTTTGCAAAGTGTCTACCTGTAGATTTTGTCCTCTAGCTCAGCCGGCAACTAGGGAAACCTACCAAACCTGTGCATTTCTAAAACTAGAGATCTAGGGGTATCCAAGATGGGGTGACTTGTGTGGCTCAGACCAGGTTCTGTTACCCAGAATCCTTTGCAAAACTCAAAATTTGGCTAAAAAAACACATGTTCCTCACATTTCTGTGGCAGAAAGTTCTGGAATCTGAGAGGAGCCACAAATTTCCTTCCACCTAGCGTTCCCCCAAGTCTCCCGATAAAAACGATACCTCACTTGTGTGGGTAGGCCTAGCGCCCGTGACAGGAAAGGCCCCAAAGCGCAACGTGGACACATCCAATTTTTTGAAAGAAACAGAGGTGTTTTTTGCAAAGTGCCTACCTGTAGATTTTGGCCTCTAGCTCAGCCGGCACCTAGGGAAAACGACCAAACCTGTGCATTTATGAAAATTAGAGACCTAGGGGAATCCAAGATGGGGTGACTTGTGGGGCTCTGACCAGGTTCTGTTACCCAGAATCCTTTGCAAACCTCAAAATGTGGCTAAAAAAACACATGTTCCTCATATTTCTGTGGCAGAAAGTTCTGGAATCTGAGAGGAGCCACAAATTTCCTTCCACCCAGCGTTCCCCTAAGTCTCCTGATAAAAATGATACCTCACTTATGTGGGTAGGCCTAGCGCCCGCGACAGGAAACGCCCCAAAGCGCAACGTGGACACATCCAATTTTTTTAAAGAAAACAGAGGTGTTTTTTGCGAAGTGTCTACCTGTAGATTTTGTCCTCTAGCTCAGCCGGCACCTAGGGAAACCTACCAAACCTGTGCATTTATGAAAATTAGAGACCTAGGGGAATCCAAGATGGGTGACGTGTGGGGCTCTGACCAGGTTCTGTTACCCAGAATCCTTTGCAAACCTCAAATTTTGGCTAAAAAAAAACATTTTCGTCACATTTCGGTGACAGAAAGTTCTGGAATCTGAGAGGAGCCACAAATTTCCTTCCACCCAGCGCTCCCCCAAGTCTCCCGATAAAAGTGGTACCTCACTTGTGTGGGTAGGCCTAGCCCCGTGACAGGATATGCCCCAAAACACAACGTGGACACATCACAGAAAACAGAGCTTTTTTTAGCAAAGTGTCTACCTGTAGATTTTGGCCTCTAGCTCAGCCGGCACCTAGGGAAACCTACCAAACCTGTGCATTTCTGAAGACTAGAGACCTAGGGGAATCCAAGATGGGGTGACTTGTGTGGCTCGAACCAGGTTCTGTTACCCAGAATCAATTTGCAAACCTCAAAATTTGGCTAAAAAAACACATGTTCCTCACTTTTCTGTGGCAGAAAGTTCTGGAATCTGAGAGGAGCCACAAATTTCCTTCCACACAGCGTTCCTCCAAGTCTCCCGATAAAAATGATACCTCACTTGTGTGGGTAGGCCTAGCGCCCACGACAGGAAACGCCCCAAAGCGCAACGTGGACACATCCAAATTTTTTAAAGAAAACAGAGGTGTTTTTTGCAAAGTGCCTACCTGTAGATTTTGGCCTCTAGCTCAGCCGGCACCTAGGGAAACCTACCAAACCTGTGCATTTCTGAAAACTAGAGATCTAGGGGAATCCAAGATGGGGTGACTTGTGTGGCTCGGACCAGGTTCTGTTACCCAGAATCCTTTGCAAACCTCAAAATTTGGCTAAAAAAACACATGTTCCTCACATTTCTGTGGCAGAAAGTTCTGGAATCTGAGAGGAGCCACAAATTTCCTTCCATCCAGCGTTCCCCCAAGTCTCCCGATAAAAATGATACCTCACTTGTGTGGGTAGGCCTAGCGCCCGCGACAGGAAACGCCCCAAAGCGCAACGTGGACACATCCAATTTTTTGAAAGAAAACAGAGGTGTTTTTTGCAAAGTGTCTACCTGTAGATTTTGTCCTCTAGCTCAGCCGGCAACTAGGGAAACCTACCAAACCTGTGCATTTCTGAAGACTAGAGACCTAGGGGAATCCAAGATGGTGTGACTTGTGTGGCTCGAACCAGGTTCTATTACCCAGAATCCTTTGCAAACCTCAAAATTTGGCTAAAAAAACACATGTTCCTCATATTTCTGTGGCTAAAAGTTCTGGAATCTGAGAGGAGCCACAAATTTCCTTCCACACAGCGTTCCTCCAAGTCTCCTGATAAAAATGATACCTCACTTGTGTGGGTAGGCCTAGCGCCCGCGACAGGAAACTCCCCAAAGCGCAACGTGGACACATCAAAAATTTTTAAAGAAAACAGAGGTGTTTTTTGCAAAGTGCCTACCTGTAGATTTTGGCCTCTAGCTCAGCCGGCACCTAGGGAAACCTACCAAACCTGTGCATTTCTGAAAACTAGAGACCTAGGGGAATAGAAGATGGGGTGACTTGTGTGGCTCGGACCAGGTTCTGTTACCCAGAATCCTTTGCAAACCTCCAAATTTGGCTAAAAAAACACATGTTCCTCACATTTCTGTGGCTGAAAGTTCTGGAATCTGAGAGGAGCCACAAATTTCCTTCCACACAGCGTTCCTCCAAGTCTCCCGATAAAAATGATACCTCACTTGTGTGGGTAGGCCTAGCGCCCGCGACAGGAAACGCCCCAAAGCGCAACGTGGACACATCAAAATTTTTTAAAGAAAACAGAGGTGTTTTTTGCAAAGTGCCTACCTGTAGATTTTGGCCTCTAGCTCAGCCGGCACCTAGGGAAACCTACCAAACCTGTGCATTTCTGAAAACTAGAGACCTAGGGGAATAGAAGATGGGGTGACTTTTGTGGCTCGGACCAGGTTCTGTTACCCAGAATCCTTTGGAAACCTCAACATTTGGCTAAAAAAACACATGTTCCTCACATTTCTGTGGCAGAAAGTTCTGGAATCCGAGAGGAGCCACAAATTTCCTTCCACCCAGCGTTCCCCCAAGTCTCCCGAGAAAAATTATACCTCACTTGTGTGGGTAGGCCTAGCGCCCGCGACAGGAAACGCCCCAAAGCGCAACGTGGACACATCCAAATTTTTTAAAGAAAACAGAGGTGTTTTTTGGAAAGTGCCTACCTGTAGATTTTGGCCTCTATCTCAGCCGGCACCTATGGAAACCTACCAAACCTGTGCATTTCTGAAAATTAGAACCCGAGGGGAATCCAAGATGGGGTGACTTGTGTGGCTCGGACCAGGTTCTGTTACCCAGAATCCTTTGCAAACCTCAAAATTCGGCTAAAAAAACACATGTTCCTCACATTTCTGTGGCAAAAAGTTCTGGGATCTGAGAGGAGCCACAAATTTCCTTCAATCCAGCGTTCCCCCAAGTCTCCCGATAAAAATGATACCTCACTTGTGTGGGTAGGCCTAGCGCCCGCGACAGGAAACGCCCCAAAGCGCAACGTGGACACATCCAATTTTTTGAAAGAAAACAAAGGTGTTTTTTGCAAAGTGTCTACCTGTAGATTTTGTCCTCTAGCTCAGCCGGCAACTAGGGAAACCTACCAAACCTGTGCATTTCTAAAACTAGAGACCTAGGGGAATCCAAGATGGGGTGACTTGTGTGGCTCGGACCAGGTTCTGTTACCCAGAATCCTTTGCAAACCTCAAAATTTGGCAAAAAAAACACATGTTCCTACATTTCTGTGGCTGAAAGTTCTGGAATCTGAGAGGAGCCACAAATTTCCTTCCACCCAGCGTTCCCCCAAGTCTACCGATAAAAATGATACCTCACTTGTGTGGGTAGGCCTAGCGGCCGCGACTGTAGACACCCCAAAACGCAACGTGGACACATCCCATTTTTTGAAAGAAAACAGAGGTGTTTTTTGCAAAGTGTCTACCTGTAGATTTTGTCCTCTAGCTCAGCCGGCAACTAGGGAAACCTACCAAACCTGTGCATTTCTAAAACTAGAGACCTAGGGGAATCCAAGATGGGGTGACTTGTGTGGCTCGGACCAGGTTCTGTTACCCAGAATCCTTTGCAAACCTCAAAATTTGGCTAACAAAACACATGTTCCTCACATTTCTGTGGCTGAAAGTTCTGGAATCTGAGAGGAGCCACAAATTTCCTTCCACCCAGCGTTCCCCCAAGTTTCCCGATAAAAATGATACCTCACTTGTGTGGGTAGGCCTAGCGCCCGCGACAGGAAACGCCCCAAAGCGCAACGTGGACACATCCAAATTTTTGAAAGAAAACAGAGGTGTTTTTTGCAAAGTGCCTACCTGTAGATTTTGCCCTCTAGCTCAGCCGCCACCTAGGGAAACCTACCAAACCTGTGCATTTCTGAAAACTAGAGACCTAGGGGAATCCAAGATGGGGTGACTTGTGGGGCTCGGACTAGGTTCTGTTACCCAGAATCCTTTGCAAACCTCAAAATTTGGCTAAACAAACACATGTTCCTCACATTTCTGTGGCAGAAAGTTCTGGAATCTGAGAGGAGCCACAAATTTCCTCCCGCCCAGCGTTCCCCCAAGTCTCCCAATAAAAATGATACCTCACTTGTGTGGGTAGGCCCAGAGGCCGCGACAGAGGGCACCTCAAAACGCAACGTGGACACATCCCATTTTTTGGAAGAAAACAGTGGTGTTTTTTGCAAAGTGTCTACCTGTAGATTTTGTCCTCTAGCTCAGCCAGCAACTAGGGAAACCTACCAAACCTGTGCATTTCTAAAACTAGAGACCTAGGGGAATCCAAGATGGGGTGACTTGTGTGGCTCGGACCATTTTCTGTTACCCAGAATCCTTTGCAAACCTCATAATTTGGCTAAAAAAACACATGTTCCTCACATTTCTGTGGCTGAAAGTTCTGGAATCTGAGAGGAGCCACAAATTTCCTTCCACCCAGCGTTCCCCCAAGTCTCCCGATAAAAATGATACCTCACTTGTATGGGTAGGCCTAGCGCCCGCGACAGGAAACGCCCCAAAGCGCA
Organism: Pleurodeles waltl; assembly: GCF_031143425.1. Lineage (NCBI taxonomy): Eukaryota > Metazoa > Chordata > Amphibia > Caudata > Salamandridae > Pleurodeles > Pleurodeles waltl. The sequence continues at coordinate 35,566,555 of NC_090439.1, forward strand.
ACGTGGACACATCCAAATTTTTTAAAGAAAACAGAGGTGTTTTTTGCAAAGTGCCTACCTGTAGATTTTGGCCTCTAGCTCAGCCGGCACCTAGGGAAACCTACCAAACCTGTGCATTTCTGAAAACTAGAGACCTAGGGGAATCCCAGATGGGGTGACTTGTGTGGCTCGGACCAGGTTCTGTTACCCAGAATCCTTTGTAAACCTCAAAATTTGGCTAAAAAAACACATGTTCCTCACATTTCTGTGGCTGAAAGTTCTGGAATCTGAGAGGAGCCACAAATTTCCTCCCGCCCAGCGTTCCCCCAAGTCTCCCGATAAAAATGATACCTCACTTGTGTGGGTAGGCCTAGCGGCCACGACAGAAAACACCCCAAAATGCAACGTGGACACATCCCATTTTTTGAAAGAAAACAGAGGTGTTTTTTGCAAAGTGTCTACCTGTAGATTTTGTCCTCTAGCTCTGCCGGCAACTTGGGAAACCTACCAAACCTGTGCATTTCTAAAACTAGAGACCTAGGGGAATCCAAGATGGGGTGACTTGTGTGGCTCGGACCAGGTTCTGTTACCCAGAATCCTTTGCAAACCTCAAAATTTGGCTAAAAAAACACATGTTCCTCACATTTCTGTGGCTGAAAGTTCTGGAATCTCAGTGGAGCCACAAATTTCCTTCTACCCAGCGTTCCCCCAAGTCTCCCGATAAAAATGATACCTCACTTGTGTGGGTAGGCCTAGCGGCCGCGACAGAACACACCCCAAAACGCAACGTGGACACATCCCATTTTTTGAAAGAAAACAGAGGTGTTTTTTGCAAAGTGTCTACCTGTAGATTTTGTCCTCTAGCTCAGCCGGCAACTAGGGAAACCTACCAAACCTGTGCATTTCTAAAACTAGAGATCTAGGGGAATCCAAGATGGGGTGACTTGTGTGGCTCGTACCAGGTTCTGTTACCCAGAATCCTTTGCAAACCTCAAAATTTGGCTAAAAAAACACATGTTCCTCACATTTCTGTGGCAGAAAGGTCTGGAATCTGAGAGGAGCCAAAAATTTCCTTCCACCTCGCGTTCCCCCAAGTCTCCCGATAAAAACGATACCTCACTTGTGTGGGTAGGCCTAGCGCCCGTGACAGGAAAGGCCCCAAAGCGCAACGTGGACACATCCAATTTTTTGAAAGAAACAGAGGTGTTTTTTGCAAAGTGCCTACCTGTAGATTTTGGCCTCTAGCTCAGCCGGCACCTAGGGAAACCTACCAAACCTGTGCATTTATGAAAATTAGAGACCTAGGGGAATCTAAGATGTGGTGACTTGTGGGGCTCTGACCAGGTTCTGTTACCCAGAATCCTTTGCAAACCTCAAAATGTGGCTAAAAAAACACATGTTCCTCATATTTCTGTGGCAGAAAGTTCTGGAATCTGAGAGGAGCCACAAATTTCCTTCCACCCAGCGTTCCCCCAAGTCTCCTGATAAAAATGATACCTCACTTATGTGGGTAGGCCTAGCGCCCGCGACAGGAAACGCCCCAAAGCGCAACGTGGACACATCCAATTTTTTTAAAGAAAACAGAGGTGTTTTTTGCGAAGTGTCTACCTGTAGATTTTGTCCTCTAGCTCAGCCGGCACATAGGGAAACCTACCAAACCTGTGCATTTATGAAAATTAGAGACCTAGGGGAATACAAGATGGGTGACGTGTGGGGCTCTGACCAGGTTCTGTTACCCAGAATCCTTTGCAAACCTCAAATTTTGGCTAAAAAAAAACATTTTCGTCACATTTCGGTGACAGAAAGTTCTGGAATCTGAGAGGAGCCACAAATTTCCTTCCACCCAGCGCTCCCCCAAGTCTCCCGATAAAAATGGTACCTCACTTGTGTGGGTAGGCCTAGCCCCGTGACAGGATATGCCCCAAAACACAACGTGGACACATCACAGAAAACAGAGCTTTTTTTAGCAAAGTGCCTACCTGTAGATTTTGGCCTCTAGCTCAGCCGGCACCTAGGGAAACCTACCAAACCTGTGCATTTCTGAAAACTAGAGACCTAGGGGAATCCAAGATGGGGTGACTTGTGTGGCTCGGACCAGGTTCTGTTACCCAGAATCCTTTGCAAACCTCAAAATTTGGCTAAAAAAACACATGTTCCTCACATTTCTGTGGCTGAAAGTTCTGGAATCTGAGAGGAGCCACAAATTTCCTTCCACACAGCGTTCCTCCAAGTCTCCCGATAAAAATGATACCTCACTTGTGTGGGTAGGCTTAGCGCCCGCGACAGGAAACGCCCCAAAGCGCAACGTGGACACATCAAAATTTTTTAAAGAAAACAGAGGTGTTTTTTGCAAAGTGCCTACCTGTAGATTTTGGCCTCTAGCTCAGCCGGCACCTAGGGAAACCGACCAAACCTGTGCATTTCTGAAGACTAGATACCTAGGGGAATCCAAGATGGTGTGACTTGTGTGGCTCGAACCAGGTTCTATTACCCAGAATCCTTTGCAAACCTCAAAATTTGGCTAAAAAAACACATGTTCCTCATATTTCTGTGGCTGAAAGTTCTGGAATCTGAGAGGAGCCACAAATTTCCTTCCACACAGCGTTCCTCCAAGTCTCCCGAAAAAAATGATACCTCACTTGTGTGGGTAGGCCTAGCGCCCGCGACAGGAAACGCCCCAAAGCGCAACGTGGACACATCAACATTTTTTAAAGAAAACAGAGGTGTTTTTTTGCAAAGTGCCTACCTGTAGATTTTGGCCTCTAGCTCAGCCGGCACCTAGGGAAACCTACCAAACCTGTGCATTTCTGAAAACTAGAGACCTAGGGGAATAGAAGATGGGGTGACTTGCGTGGCTCGGACCAGGTTCTGTTACCCAGAATCCTTTGCAAACCTCAAAATTTGGCTAAAAAAACACATGTTCCTCACATTTCTGTGGCTGAAAGTTCTGGAATCTGAGAGGAGCCACAAATTTTCTTCCACACAGCGTTCCATCAAGTCTCCCGATAAAAATGATACCTCACTTGTGTGGGTAGGCCTAGCGCCCGCGACAGGAAACGCCCCAAAGCGCAACGTAGACACATCAAAATTTTTTAAAGAAAACAGAGGTGTTTTTTGCAAAGTGCCTACCTGTAGATTTTGGCCTCTAGCTCAGCCGGCACCTAGGGAAACCTACCAAACCTGTGCATTTCTGAAAACTAGAGACCTAGGGGAATAGAAGATGGGGTGACTTTTGTGGCTCGGACCAGGTTCTGTTACCCAGAATACTTTGGAAACCTCAACATTTGGCTAAAAAAACACATGTTCCTCACATTTCTGTGGCAGAAAGTTCTGGAATCTGAGAGGAGCCACAAATTTCCTTCCACCCAGCGTTCCCCCAAGTCTCCCGAGAAAAATTATACCTCACTTGTGTGGGTAGGCCTAGCGCCCGCGACAGGAAACGCCCCAAAGCGCAACGTGGACACATCCAAATTTTATAAAGAAAACAGAGGTGTTTTTTGCAAAGTGCCAACCTGTAGATTTTGGCCTCTATCTCAGCCGGCACATGGGGAAACCTACCAAACCTGTGCATTTCTGAAAACTAGAGACCTAGGGGAATCCAAGATGGGGTGACTTGTGTGGCTCGGACCAGGTTCTGTTACCCAGAATCCTTTGCAAACCTCAAAATTTGGCTAAAAAAACACATTTCTGTGGCAGAAAGTTCTGGGATCTGAGAGGAGCCACAAATTTCCTTCAATCCAGCGTTCCCCCAAGTCTCCCGATAAAAATGATACCTCACTTGTGTGGGTAGGCCTAGCGCCCGCGACAGGAAACGCCCCAAAGCGCAACGTGGACACATCCAATTTTTTGAAAGAAAACAAAGGTGTTTTTTGCAAAGTGTCTACCTGTAGATTTTGTCCTCTAGCTCAGCCGGCAACTAGGGAAACCTACCAAACCTGTGCATTTCTAAAACTAGAGACCTAGGGGAATCCAAGATGGGGTGACTTGTGTGGCTCGGACCAGGTTCTGTTACCCAGAATCCTTTGCAAACCTCAAAATTTGGCTAAAAAAACACATGCTCCTACATGTCTGTGGCTGAAAGTTCTGGAATCTGAGAGGAGCCACAAATTTCCTTCCACCCAGCGTTCCCCCAAGTCTACCGATAAAAATGATACCTCACTTGTGTGGGTAGGCCTAGCGGCCGCGACAGTAGACACCCCAAAACGCAACGTGGACACATCCCATTTTTTTAAAGAAAACAGAGGTGTTTTTTGCAAAGTGTCTACCTGTAGATTTTGTCCTCTAGCTCAGCCGGCAACTAGGGAAACCTACCAAACCTGTGCATTTCTAAAACTAGAGACCTAGGGGAATCCAAGATGGGGTGACTTGTGTGGCTCGGACCAGGTTCTGCTACCCAGAATCCTTTGCAAACCTCAAAATTTGGCTAACAAAACACATGTTCCTCACATTTCTGTGGCTGAAAGTTCTGGAATCTGAGAGGAGCCACAAATTTCCTTCCACCCAGCGTTCCCCCAAGTTTCCCGATAAAAATGATACCTCACTTGTGTGGGTAGGCCTAGCGCCCACGACAGGAAACGCCCCAAAGCGCAACGTGGACACATCCACATTTTTTAAAGAAAACAGAACTGTTTTTTGCAAAGTGCCTACCTGTAGATTTTGGCCTCTAGCTCAGCCGGCACCTAGGTAAACCTACCAAACCTGTGCATTTCTGAAAACTAGAGACCTAGGGGAATCAAAGATGGGGTGACTTGTGTGGCTCGGACCAGGTTCTGTTACCCAGAATCCTTTGCAAACCTCAAAATTTGGCTAAAAAAACACATGTTCCTCACATTTCTGTAGCAGAAAGTTCTGGAATCTGAGAGGAGCCACAAATTTCCTTCCACCCAGCGTTCCCCCAAGTCTCCCGAGAAAAATGATACCTCACTTGTGTGGGTAGGCCTAGCGCCCGCGACAGGAAACGCCCCAAAGCACAATGTGGACACATCCAAATTTTTGAAAGAAAACAGAGGTGTTTTTTGCAAAGTGCCTACCTGTAGATTTTGCCCTCTAGCTCAGCCGCCACCTAGGGAAACCTACCAAACCTGTGCATTTCTGAAAACTAGAGACCTAGGGGAATCCAAGATGGGGGGACTTGTGGGGCTCGGACTAGGTTCTGTTACCCAGAATCCTTTGCAAACCTTAAAATTTGGCTAAACAAACACATGTTCCTCACATTTCTGTGGCAGAAAGTTCTGGAATCTGAGAGGAGCCACAAATTTCCTCCCGCCCAGCGTTCCCCCAAGTCTCCCAATAAAAATGATACCTCACTTGTGTGGGTAGGCCCAGCGGCCGCGACAGAGGGCACCTCAAAACGCAACATGGACGTATCCCATTTTTTGGAAGAAAACAGAGGTGTTTTCTGCAAAGTGTCTACCTGTAGATTTTGTCCTCTAGCTCAGCCGGAAACTAGGGAAACCTACCAAACCTGTGCATTTCTAAAACTAGAGACCTAGGGGAATCCAAGATGGGGTGACTTGTGTGGCTCGGACCATGTTCTGTTACCCAGAATCCTTTGCAAACCTCATAATTTGGCTAAAAAAACACATGTTCCTCACATTTCTGTGGCTGAAAGTTCTGGAATCTGAGAGGAGCCACAAATTTCCTTCCACCCAGCGTTCCCCCAAGTCTCCCGATAAAAATGATACCTCACTTGTGTGGGTAGGCCTAGCGCCCGCGACAGGAAACGCCCCAAAGCGCAACGTGGACACATCCAAATTTTTAAAAGAAAACAGAGGTGTTTTTTGCAAAGTGCCTACCTGTAGATTTTGGCCTCTAGCTCAGCCGGCACCTAGGGAAACCTACCAAACCTGTGCATTTCTGAAAACTAGAGACCTAGGGGAATCCAAGATGGGGTGACTTGTGTGGCTCGGACCAGGTTCTGTTACCCAGAATCCTTTGTAAACCTCAAAATTTGGCTAAAAAAACACATGTTCCTCACATTTCTGTGGCTGAAAGTTCTGGAATCTGAGAGGAGCCACAAATTTCCTTCCACCCAGCGTTCCCCCAAGTCTCCCGATAAAAATGATACCTCACTTGTGTGGGTAGGCCTAGCGGCCGCGACAAAACACACCCCAAAACGCAACGTGGACACATCCCATTTTTTGAAAGAAAACAGAGGTGTTTTTTGCAAAGTGTCTACCTGTAGATTTTGTCCTCTAGCTCAGCCGGCAACTAGGGAAACCTACCAAACCTGTGCATTTCTAAAACTAGAGATCTAGGGGTATCCAAGATGGGGTGACTTGTGTGGCTCAGACCAGGTTCTGTTACCCAGAATCCTTTGCAAAACTCAAAATTTGGCTAAAAAAACACATGTTCCTCACATTTCTGTGGCAGAAAGTTCTGGAATCTGAGAGGAGCCACAAATTTCCTTCCACCTAGCGTTCCCCCAAGTCTCCCGATAAAAACGATACCTCACTTGTGTGGGTAGGCCTAGCGCCCGTGACAGGAAAGGCCCCAAAGCGCAACGTGGACACATCCAATTTTTTGAAAGAAACAGAGGTGTTTTTTGCAAAGTGCCTACCTGTAGATTTTGGCCTCTAGCTCAGCCGGCACCTAGGGAAACCTACCAAACCTGTGCATTTATGAAAATTAGAGACCTAGGGGAATCCAAGATGGGGTGACTTGTGGGGCTCTGACCAGGTTCTGTTACCCAGAATCCTTTGCAAACCTCAAAATGTGGCTAAAAAAACACATGTTCCTCATATTTCTGTGGCAGAAAGTTCTGGAATCTGAGAGGAGCCACAAATTTCCTTCCACCCAGCGTTCCCCTAAGTCTCCTGATAAAAATGATACCTCACTTATGTGGGTAGGCCTAGCGCCCGCGACAGGAAACGCCCCAAAGCGCAACGTGGACACATCCAATTTTTTTAAAGAAAACAGAGGTGTTTTTTGCGAAGTGTCTACCTGTAGATTTTGTCCTCTAGCTCAGCCGGCACCTAGGGAAACCTACCAAACCTGTGCATTTATGAAAATTAGAGACCTAGGGGAATCCAAGATGGGTGACGTGTGGGGCTCTGACCAGGTTCTGTTACCCAGAATCCTTTGCAAACCTCAAATTTTGGCTAAAAAAAAACATTTTCGTCACATTTCGGTGACAGAAAGTTCTGGAATCTGAGAGGAGCCACAAATTTCCTTCCACCCAGCGCTCCCCCAAGTCTCCCGATAAAAGTGGTACCTCACTTGTGTGGGTAGGCCTAGCCCCGTGACAGGATATGCCCCAAAACACAACGTGGACACATCACAGAAAACAGAGCTTTTTTTAGCAAAGTGTCTACCTGTAGATTTTGGCCTCTAGCTCAGCCGGCACCTAGGGAAACCTACCAAACCTGTGCATTTCTGAAGACTAGAGACCTAGGGGAATCCAAGATGGGGTGACTTGTGTGGCTCGAACCAGGTTCTGTTACCCAGAATCAATTTGCAAACCTCAAAATTTGGCTAAAAAAACACATGTTCCTCACATTTCTGTGGCAGAAAGTTCTGGAATCTGAGAGGAGCCACAAATTTCCTTCCACACAGCGTTCCTCCAAGTCTTCTGATAAAAATGATACCTCACTTGTGTGGGTAGGCCTAGCGCCCACGACAGGAAACGCCCCAAAGCGCAACGTGGACACATCCAAATTTTTTAAAGAAAACAGAGGTGTTTTTTGCAAAGTGCCTACCTGTAGATTTTGGCCTCTAGCTCAGCCGGCACCTAGGGAAACCTACCAAACCTGTGCATTTCTGAAAACTAGAGATCTAGGGGAATCCAAGATGGGGTGACTTGTGTGGCTCGGACCAGGTTCTGTTACCCAGAATCCTTTGCAAACCTCAAAATTTGGCTAAAAAAACACATGTTCCTCACATTTCTGTGGCAGAAAGTTCTGGAATCTGAGAGGAGCCACAAATTTCCTTCCATCCAGCGTTCCCCCAAGTCTCCCGATAAAAATGATACCTCACTTGTGTGGGTAGGCCTAGCGCCCGCGACAGGAAACGCCCCAAAGCGCAACGTGGACACATCCAATTTTTTGAAAGAAAACAGAGGTGTTTTTTGCAAAGTGTCTACATGTAGATTTTGTCCTCTAGCTCAGCCGGCAACTAGGGAAACCTACCAAACCTGTGCATTTCTAAAACTAGAGACCAAGGGGAATCCAAGATGGGGTGACTTGTGTGGCTCGGACCAGGTTCTGTTACCCAGAATCCTTTGCAAACCTCAAAATTTGGCTAAAAAAACACATGTTCCTCACATTTCTGTGGCTGAAAGTTCTGGAATCTGAGAGGAGCCACAAATTTCCTTCAACACAGCATTCCTCCAAGTCTCCCGATAAAAATGATACCTCACTTGTGTGGGTAGGCCTAGCGCCCGCGACAAGGAACGCCCCAAAGCGCAACGTGGACACATCAAAAGTTTTTCAAGAAAACAGAGGTGTTTTTTGCAAAGTGCCTACCTGTAGATTTTGGCCTCTAGCTAGGCCGGCACCTAGGGAAACCTACCAAACCTGTGCATTTCTGAAAACTAGAGACCTAGGGGAATAGAAGATGGGGTGACTTGTGTGGCTCGGACCAGGTTCTGTTACCCAGAATCCTTTGGAAACCTCAAAATTTGGCTAAAAAAAACACATGTTCCTCACATTTCTGTGGCAGAAAGTTCTGGAATCTGAGAGGAGACACAAATTTCCTTCCATCCAGCGTTCCCCCAAGTCTCCTGATAAAAATGGTACCTCACTTGTGTGGGTAGGCCTAGCGCCCGCGACAGGATATGCCCCAAAACACAACGTGGACACATCACAGAAAACAGAGCTGTTTTTAGCAAAGTGCCTACCTGTAGATTTTGGCCTCTAGCTCAGCCGGCACCTAGGGAAACCTACCAAACCTGTGCATTTTTGAAAACTAGAGACCGAGGGGAATCCAAGATGGGGTGACTTGTGGGGCTCTGACCAGGTTCTGTTACCCAGAATCCTTTGCAAACCTCAAATTTTGGCTAAAAAAACACATTTTTGTCACATTTCGGTGACAGAAAGTTCTGGAATCTGAGAGGAGCCACAAATGTCCTTCCACCCAGCGCTCCCCCAAGTCTCCCGATAAAAATGGTACCTCACTTGTGTGGGTAGGCCTAGCCCCGTGACAGGATATGCCCCAAAACACAACGTGGACACATCACAGAAAACAGAGCTTTTTTTTAGCAAAGTGCCTACCTGTAGATTTTGGCCTCTAGCTCAGCCGGCACCTAGGGAAACCGACCAAACCTGTGCATTTCTGAAGACTAGAGACCTAGGGGAATCCAAGATGGTGTGACTTGTGTGGCTCGAACCAGGTTCTATTACCCAGAATCCTTTGCAAACCTCAAAATTTGGCTAAAAAAACACATGTTCCTCATATTTCTGTGGCTAAAAGTTCTGGAATCTGAGAGGAGCCACAAATTTCCTTCCACACAGCGTTCCCCCAAGTCTCCTGATAAAAATGATACCTCACTTGTGTGGGTAGGCCTAGCGCCCGCGACAGGAAACTCCCCAAAGCGCAACGTGGACACATCAAAATTTTTTAAAGAAAACAGAGGTGTTTTTTGCAAAGTGCCTACCTTTAGATTTTGGCCTCTGGCTCAGCCGGCACCTAGGGAAACCTACCAAACCTGTGCATTTCTGAAAACTAGAGACCTAGGGGAATAGAAGATGGGGTGACTTGTGTGGCTCGGACCAGGTTCTGTTACCCAGAATCCTTTGCAAACCTCCAAATTTGGCTAAAAAAACACATGTTCCTCACATTTCTGTGGCTGAAAGTTCTGGAATCTGAGAGGAGCCACAAATTTCCTTCCACCCAGCGTTCCCCCAAGTCTCCCGATAAAAATGATACCTCACTTGTGTGGGTAGGCCTAGCGGCCGCGACAAAACACACCCCAAAACGCAACGTGGACACATCCCATTTTTTGAAAGAAAACAGAGGTGTTTTTTGCAAAGTGTCTACCTGTAGATTTTGTCCTCTAGCTCAGCCGGCAACTAGGGAAACCTACCAAACCTGTGCATTTCTAAAACTAGAGATCTAGGGGTATCCAAGATGGGGTGACTTGTGTGGCTCAGACCAGGTTCTGTTACCCAGAATCCTTTGCAAAACTCAAAATTTGGCTAAAAAAACACATGTTCCTCACATTTCTGTGGCAGAAAGTTCTGGAATCTGAGAGGAGCCACAAATTTCCTTCCACCTAGCGTTCCCCCAAGTCTCCCGATAAAAACGATACCTCACTTGTGTGGGTAGGCCTAGCGCCCGTGACAGGAAAGGCCCCAAAGCGCAACGTGGACACATCCAATTTTTTGAAAGAAACAGAGGTGTTTTTTGCAAAGTGCCTACCTGTAGATTTTGGCCTCTAGCTCAGCCGGCACCTAGGGAAACCTACCAAACCTGTGCATTTATGAAAATTAGAGACCTAGGGGAATCCAAGATGGGGTGACTTGTGGGGCTCTGACCAGGTTCTGTTACCCAGAATCCTTTGCAAACCTCAAAATGTGGCTAAAAAAACACATGTTCCTCATATTTCTGTGGCAGAAAGTTCTGGAATCTGAGAGGAGCCACAAATTTCCTTCCACCCAGCGTTCCCCTAAGTCTCCTGATAAAAATGATACCTCACTTATGTGGGTAGGCCTAGCGCCCGCGACAGGAAACGCCCCAAAGCGCAACGTGGACACATCCAATTTTTTTAAAGAAAACAGAGGTGTTTTTTGCGAAGTGTCTACCTGTAGATTTTGTCCTCTAGCTCAGCCGGCACCTAGGGAAACCTACCAAACCTGTGCATTTATGAAAATTAGAGACCTAGGGGAATCCAAGATGGGTGACGTGTGGGGCTCTGACCAGGTTCTGTTACCCAGAATCCTTTGCAAACCTCAAATTTTGGCTAAAAAAAAACATTTTCGTCACATTTCGGTGACAGAAAGTTCTGGAATCTGAGAGGAGCCACAAATTTCCTTCCACCCAGCGCTCCCCCAAGTCTCCCGATAAAAGTGGTACCTCACTTGTGTGGGTAGGCCTAGCCCCGTGACAGGATATGCCCCAAAACACAACGTGGACACATCACAGAAAACAGAGCTTTTTTTAGCAAAGTGTCTACCTGTAGATTTTGGCCTCTAGCTCAGCCGGCACCTAGGGAAACCTACCAAACCTGTGCATTTCTGAAGACTAGAGACCTAGGGGAATCCAAGATGGGGTGACTTGTGTGGCTCGAACCAGGTTCTGTTACCCAGAATCAATTTGCAAACCTCAAAATTTGGCTAAAAAAACACATGTTCCTCACATTTCTGTGGCAGAAAGTTCTGGAATCTGAGAGGAGCCACAAATTTCCTTCCACACAGCGTTCCTCCAAGTCTTCTGATAAAAATGATACCTCACTTGTGTGGGTAGGCCTAGCGCCCACGACAGGAAACGCCCCAAAGCGCAACGTGGACACATCCAAATTTTTTAAAGAAAACAGAGGTGTTTTTTGCAAAGTGCCTACCTGTAGATTTTGGCCTCTAGCTCAGCCGGCACCTAGGGAAACCTACCAAACCTGTGCATTTCTGAAAACTAGAGATCTAGGGGAATCCAAGATGGGGTGACTTGTGTGGGTCGGACCAGGTTCTGTTACCCAGAATCCTTTGCAAACCTCAAAATTTGGCTAAAAAAACACATGTTCCTCACATTTCTGTGGCAGAAAGTTCTGGAATCTGAGAGGAGCCACAAATTTCCTTCCATCCAGCGTTCCCCCAAGTCTCCCGATAAAAATGATACCTCACTTGTGTGGGTAGGCCTAGCGCCCGCGACAGGAAACGCCCCAAAGCGCAACGTGGACACATCCAATTTTTTGAAAGAAAACAGAGGTGTTTTTTGCAAAGTGTCTACATGTAGATTTTGTCCTCTAGCTCAGCCGGCAACTAGGGAAACCTACCAAACCTGTGCATTTCTAAAACTAGAGACCAAGGGGAATCCAAGATGGGGTGACTTGTGTGGCTCGGACCAGGTTCTGTTACCCAGAATCCTTTGCAAACCTCAAAATTTGGCTAAAAAAACACATGTTCCTCACATTTCTGTGGCTGAAAGTTCTGGAATCTGAGAGGAGCCACAAATTTCCTTCAACACAGCATTCCTCCAAGTCTCCCGATAAAAATGATACCTCACTTGTGTGGGTAGGCCTAGCGCCCGCGACAAGGAACGCCCCAAAGCGCAACGTGGACACATCAAAAGTTTTTCAAGAAAACAGAGGTGTTTTTTGCAAAGTGCCTACCTGTAGATTTTGGCCTCTAGCTAGGCCGGCACCTAGGGAAACCTACCAAACCTGTGCATTTCTGAAAACTAGAGACCTAGGGGAATAGAAGATGGGGTGACTTGTGTGGCTCGGACCAGGTTCTGTTACCCAGAATCCTTTGGAAACCTCAAAATTTGGCTAAAAAAACACATGTTCCTCACATTTCTGTGGCAGAAAGTTCTGGAATCTGAGAGGAGACACAAATTTCCTTCCATCCAGCGTTCCCCCAAGTCTCCTGATAAAAATGGTACCTCACTTGTGTGGGTAGGCCTAGCGCCCGCGACAGGATATGCCCCAAAACACAACGTGGACACATCACAGAAAACAGAGCTGTTTTTAGCAAAGTGCCTACCTGTAGATTTTGGCCTCTAGCTCAGCCGGCACCTAGGGAAACCTACCAAACCTGTGCATTTTTGAAAACTAGAGACCGAGGGGAATCCAAGATGGGGTGACTTGTGGGGCTCTGACTAGGTTCTGTTACCCAGAATCCTTTGCAAACCTCAAATTTTGGCTAAAAAAACACATTTTTGTCACATTTCGGTGACAGAAAGTTCTGGAATCTGAGAGGAGCCACAAATGTCCTTCCACCCAGCGCTCCCCCAAGTCTCCCGATAAAAATGGTACCTCACTTGTGTGGGTAGGCCTAGCCCCGTGACAGGATATGCCCCAAAACACAACGTGGACACATCACAGAAAACAGAGCTTTTTTTTAGCAAAGTGCCTACCTGTAGATTTTGGCCTCTAGCTCAGCCGGCACCTAGGGAAACCGACCAAACCTGTGCATTTCTGAAGACTAGAGACCTAGGGGAATCCAAGATGGTGTGACTTGTGTGGCTCGAACCAGGTTCTATTACCCAGAATCCTTTGCAAACCTCAAAATTTGGCTAAAAAAACACATGTTCCTCATATTTCTGTGGCTAAAAGTTCTGGAATCTGAGAGGAGCCACAAATTTCCTTCCACACAGCGTTCCCCCAAGTCTCCTGATAAAAATGATACCTCACTTGTGTGGGTAGGCCTAGCGCCCGCGACAGGAAACTCCCCAAAGCGCAACGTGGACACATCAAAAATTTTTAAAGAAAACAGAGGTGTTTTTTGCAAAGTGCCTACCTTTAGATTTTGGCCTCTGGCTCAGCCGGCACCTAGGGAAACCTACCAAACCTGTGCATTTCTGAAAACTAGAGACCTAGGGGAATAGAAGATGGGGTGACTTGTGTGGCTCGGACCAGGTTCTGTTACCCAGAATCCTTTGCAAACCTCCAAATTTGGCTAAAAAAACACATGTTCCTCACATTTCTGTGGCTGAAAGTTCTGGAATCTGAGAGGAGCCACAAATTTCCTTCCACCCAGCGTTCCCCCAAGTCTCCCGATAAAAATGATACCTCACTTGTGTGGGTAGGCCTAGCGGCCGCGACAAAACACACCCCAAAACGCAACGTGGACACATCCCATTTTTTGAAAGAAAACAGAGGTGTTTTTTGCAAAGTGTCTACCTGTAGATTTTGTCCTCTAGCTCAGCCGGCAACTAGGGAAACCTACCAAACCTGTGCATTTCTAAAACTAGAGATCTAGGGGTATCCAAGATGGGGTGACTTGTGTGGCTCAGACCAGGTTCTGTTACCCAGAATCCTTTGCAAAACTCAAAATTTGGCTAAAAAAACACATGTTCCTCACATTTCTGTGGCAGAAAGTTCTGGAATCTGAGAGGAGCCACAAATTTCCTTCCACCTAGCGTTCCCCCAAGTCTCCCGATAAAAACGATACCTCACTTGTGTGGGTAGGCCTAGCGCCCGTGACAGGAAAGGCCCCAAAGCGCAACGTGGACACATCCAATTTTTTGAAAGAAACAGAGGTGTTTTTTGCAAAGTGCCTACCTGTAGATTTTGGCCTCTAGCTCAGCCGGCACCTAGGGAAACCTACCAAACCTGTGCATTTATGAAAATTAGAGACCTAGGGGAATCCAAGATGGGGTGACTTGTGGGGCTCTGACCAGGTTCTGTTACCCAGAATCCTTTGCAAACCTCAAAATGTGGCTAAAAAAACACATGTTCCTCATATTTCTGTGGCAGAAAGTTCTGGAATCTGAGAGGAGCCACAAATTTCCTTCCACCCAGCGTTCCCCTAAGTCTCCTGATAAAAATGATACCTCACTTATGTGGGTAGGCCTAGCGCCCGCGACAGGAAACGCCCCAAAGCGCAACGTGGACACATCCAATTTTTTTAAAGAAAACAGAGGTGTTTTTTGCGAAGTGTCTACCTGTAGATTTTGTCCTCTAGCTCAGCCGGCACCTAGGGAAACCTACCAAACCTGTGCATTTATGAAAATTAGAGACCTAGGGGAATCCAAGATGGGTGACGTGTGGGGCTCTGACCAGGTTCTGTTACCCAGAATCCTTTGCAAACCTCAAATTTTGGGTAAAAAAAAACATTTTCGTCACATTTCGGTGACAGAAAGTTCTGGAATCTGAGAGGAGCCACAAATTTCCTTCCACCCAGCGCTCCCCCAAGTCTCCCGATAAAAGTGGTACCTCACTTGTGTGGGTAGGCCTAGCCCCGTGACAGGATATGCCCCAAAACACAACGTGGACACATCACAGAAAACAGAGCTTTTTTTAGCAAAGTGTCTACCTGTAGATTTTGGCCTCTAGCTCAGCCGGCACCTAGGGAAACCTACCAAACCTGTGCATTTCTGAAGACTAGAGACCTAGGGGAATCCAAGATGGGGTGACTTGTGTGGCTCGAACCAGGTTCTGTTACCCAGAATCAATTTGCAAACCTCAAAATTTGGCTAAAAAAACACATGTTCCTCACATTTCTGTGGCAGAAAGTTCTGGAATCTGAGAGGAGCCACAAATTTCCTTCCACACAGCGTTCCTCCAAGTCTTCTGATAAAAATGATACCTCACTTGTGTGGGTAGGCCTAGCGCCCACGACAGGAAACGCCCCAAAGCGCAACGTGGACACATCCAAATTTTTTAAAGAAAACAGAGGTGTTTTTTGCAAAGTGCCTACCTGTAGATTTTGGCCTCTAGCTCAGCCGGCACCTAGGGAAACCTACCAAACCTGTGCATTTCTGAAAACTAGAGATCTAGGGGAATCCAAGATGGGGTGACTTGTGTGGCTCGGACCAGGTTCTGTTACCCAGAATCCTTTGCAAACCTCAAAATTTGGCTAAAAAAACACATGTTCCTCACATTTCTGTGGCAGAAAGTTCTGGAATCTGAGAGGAGCCACAAATTTCCTTCCATCCAGCGTTCCCCCAAGTCTCCCGATAAAAATGATACCTCACTTGTGTGGGTAGGCCTAGCGCCCGCGACAGGAAACGCCCCAAAGCGCAACGTGGACACATCCAATTTTTTGAAAGAAAACAGAGGTGTTTTTTGCAAAGTGTCTACATGTAGATTTTGTCCTCTAGCTCAGCCGGCAACTAGGGAAACCTACCAAACCTGTGCATTTCTAAAACTAGAGACCAAGGGGAATCCAAGATGGGGTGACTTGTGTGGCTCGGACCAGGTTCTGTTACCCAGAATCCTTTGCAAACCTCAAAATTTGGCTAAAAAAACACATGTTCCTCACATTTCTGTGGCTGAAAGTTCTGGAATCTGAGAGGAGCCACAAATTTCCTTCAACACAGCATTCCTCCAAGTCTCCCGATAAAAATGATACCTCACTTGTGTGGGTAGGCCTAGCGCCCGCGACAAGGAACGCCCCAAAGCGCAACGTGGACACATCAAAAGTTTTTCAAGAAAACAGAGGTGTTTTTTGCAAAGTGCCTACCTGTAGATTTTGGCCTCTAGCTAGGCCGGCACCTAGGGAAACCTACCAAACCTGTGCATTTCTGAAAACTAGAGACCTAGGGGAATAGAAGATGGGGTGACTTGTGTGGCTCGGACCAGGTTCTGTTACCCAGAATCCTTTGGAAACCTCAAAATTTGGCTAAAAAAACACATGTTCCTCACATTTCTGTGGCAGAAAGTTCTGGAATCTGAGAGGAGACACAAATTTCCTTCCATCCAGCGTTCCCCCAAGTCTCCTGATAAAAATGGTACCTCACTTGTGTGGGTAGGCCTAGCGCCCGCGACAGGATATGCCCCAAAACACAACGTGGACACATCACAGAAAACAGAGCTGTTTTTAGCAAAGTGCCTACCTGTAGATTTTGGCCTCTAGCTCAGCCGGCACCTAGGGAAACCTACCAAACCTGTGCATTTTTGAAAACTAGAGACCGAGGGGAATCCAAGATGGGGTGACTTGTGGGGCTCTGACCAGGTTCTGTTACCCAGAATCCTTTGCAAACCTCAAATTTTGGCTAAAAAAACACATTTTTGTCACATTTCGGTGACAGAAAGTTCTGGAATCTGAGAGGAGCCACAAATGTCCTTCCACCCAGCGCTCCCCCAAGTCTCCCGATAAAAATGGTACCTCACTTGTGTGGGTAGGCCTAGCCCCGTGACAGGATATGCCCCAAAACACAACGTGGACACATCACAGAAAACAGAGCTTTTTTTTAGCAAAGTGCCTACCTGTAGATTTTGGCCTCTAGCTCAGCCGGCACCTAGGGAAACCGACCAAACCTGTGCATTTCTGAAGACTAGAGACCTAGGGGAATCCAAGATGGTGTGACTTGTGTGGCTCGAACCAGGTTCTATTACCCAGAATCCTTTGCAAACCTCAAAATTTGGCTAAAAAAACACATGTTCCTCATATTTCTGTGGCTAAAAGTTCTGGAATCTGAGAGGAGCCACAAATTTCCTTCCACACAGCGTTCCCCCAAGTCTCCTGATAAAAATGATACCTCACTTGTGTGGGTAGGCCTAGCGCCCGCGACAGGAAACTCCCCAAAGCGCAACGTGGACACATCAAAAATTTTTAAAGAAAACAGAGGTGTTTTTTGCATAGTGCCTACCTTTAGATTTTGGCCTCTGGCTCAGCCGGCACCTAGGGAAACCTACCAAACCTGTGCATTTCTGAAAACTAGAGACCTAGGGGAATAGAAGATGGGGTGACTTGTGTGGCTCGGACCAGGTTCTGTTACCCAGAATCCTTTGCAAACCTCCAAATTTGGCTAAAAAAACACATGTTCCTCACATTTCTGTGGCTGAAAGTTCTGGAATCTGAGAGGAGCCACAAATTTCCTTCCACACAGCGTTCCTCCAAGTCTCCCGATAAAAATGATACCTCACTTGTGTGGGTAGGCTTAGCGCCCGCGACAGGAAATGCCCCAAAGCGCAACGTGGACACATCAAAATTTTTTAAAGAAAACAGAGGTGTTTTTTGCAAAGTGCCTACCTGTAGATTTTGGCCTCTAGCTCAGCCGGCACCTAGGGAAACCTACCAAACCTGTGCATTTCTGAAAACTAGAGACCTAGGGGAATAGAAGATGGGGTGACTTTTGTGGCTCGGACCAGGTTCTGTTACCCAGAATCCTTTGGAAACCTCAACATTTGGCTAAAAAAACACATGTTCCTCACATTTCTGTGGCAGAAAGTTCTGGAATCCGAGAGGAGCCACAAATTTCCTTCCACCCAGCGTTCCCCCAAGTCTCCCGAGAAAAATTATACCTCACTTGTGTGGGTAGGCCTAGCGCCCGCGACAGGAAACGCCCCAAAGCGCAACGTGGACACATCCAAATTTTTTAAAGAAAACAGAGGTGTTTTTTGGAAAGTGCCTACCTGTAGATTTTGGCCTCTATCTCAGCCGGCACCTATGGAAACCTACCAAACCTGTGCATTTCTGAAAATTAGAACCCTAGGGGAATCCAAGATGGGGTGACTTGTGTGGCTCGGACCAGGTTCTGTTACCCAGAATCCTTTGCAAACCTCAAAATTTGGCTAAAAAAACACATGTTCCTCACATTTCTGTGGCAAAAAGTTCTGGGATCTGAGAGGAGCCACAAATTTCCTTCAATCCAGCGTTCCCCCAAGTCTCCCGATAAAAATGATACCTCACTTGTGTGGGTAGGCCTAGCGCCCGCGACAGGAAACGCCCCAAAGCGCAACGTGGACACATCCAATTTTTTGAAAGAAAACAAAGGTGTTTTTTGCAAAGTGTCTACCTGTAGATTTTGTCCTCTAGCTCAGCCGGCAACTAGGGAAACCTACCAAACCTGTGCATTTCTAAAACTAGAGACCTAGGGGAATCCAAGATGGGGTGACTTGTGTGGCTCGGACCAGGTTCTGTTACCCAGAATCCTTTGCAAACCTCAAAATTTGGCAAAAAAAACACATGTTCCTACATTTCTGTGGCTGAAAGTTCTGGAATCTGAGAGGAGCCACAAATTTCCTTCCACCCAGCGTTCCCCCAAGTCTACCGATAAAAATGATACCTCACTTGTGTGGGTAGGCCTAGCGGCCGCGACTGTAGACACCCCAAAACGCAACGTGGACACATCCCATTTTTTGAAAGAAAACAGAGGTGTTTTTTGCAAAGTGTCTACCTGTAGATTTTGTCCTCTAGCTCAGCCGGCAACTAGGGAAACCTACCAAACCTGTGCATTTCTAAAACTAGAGACCTAGGGGAATCCAAGATGGGGTGACTTGTGTGGCTCGGACCAGGTTCTGTTACCCAGAATCCTTTGCAAACCTCAAAATTTGGCTAACAAAACACATGTTCCTCACATTTCTGTGGCTGAAAGTTCTGGAATCTGAGAGGAGCCACAAATTTCCTTCCACCCAGCGTTCCCCCAAGTTTCCCGATAAAAATGATACCTCACTTGTGTGGGTAGGCCTAGCGCCCGCGACAGGAAACGCCCCAAAGCGCAACGTGGACACATCCAAATTTTTGAAAGAAAACAGAGGTGTTTTTTGCAAAGTGCCTACCTGTAGATTTTGCCCTCTAGCTCAGCCGCCACCTAGGGAAACCTACCAAACCTGTGCATTTCTGAAAACTAGAGACCTAGGGGAATCCAAGATGGGGTGACTTGTGGGGCTCGGACTAGGTTCTGTTACCCAGAATCCTTTGCAAACCTCAAAATTTGGCTAAACAAACACATGTTCCTCACATTTCTGTGGCAGAAAGTTCTGGAATCTGAGAGGAGCCACAAATTTCCTCCCGCCCAGCGTTCCCCCAAGTCTCCCAATAAAAATGATACCTCACTTGTGTGGGTAGGCCCAGAGGCCGCGACAGAGGGCACCTCAAAACGCAACGTGGACACATCCCATTTTTTGGAAGAAAACAGTGGTGTTTTTTGCAAAGTGTCTACCTGTAGATTTTGTCCTCTAGCTCAGCCAGCAACTAGGGAAACCTACCAAACCTGTGCATTTCTAAAACTAGAGACCTAGGGGAATCCAAGATGGGGTGACTTGTGTGGCTCGGACCATTTTCTGTTACCCAGAATCCTTTGCAAACCTCATAATTTGGCTAAAAAAACACATGTTCCTCACATTTCTGTGGCTGAAAGTTCTGGAATCTGAGAGGAGCCACAAATTTCCTTCCACCCAGCGTTCCCCCAAGTCTCCCGATAAAAATGATACCTCACTTGTATGGGTAGGCCTAGCGCCCGCGACAGGAAACGCCCCAAAGCGCAACGTGGACACATCCAAATTTTTTAAAGAAAACAGAGGTGTTTTTTGCAAAGTGCCTACCTGTAGATTTTGGCCTCTAGCTCAGCCGGCACCTAGGGAAACCTACCAAACCTGTGCATTTCTGAAAACTAGAGACCTAGGGGAATCCAAGATGGGGTGACTTGTGTGGCTCGGACCAGGTTCTGTTACCCAGAATCCTTTGTAAACCTCAAAATTTGGCTAAAAAAACACATGTTCCTCACATTTCTGTGGCTGAAAGTTCTGGAATCTGAGAGGAGCCACAAATTTCCTCCCGCCCAGCGTTCCCCCAAGTCTCCCGATAAAAATGATACCTCACTTGTGTGGGTAGGCCTAGCGTCCACGACAGAAAACACCCCAAAATGCAACGTGGACACATCCCATTTTTTGAAAGAAAACAGAGGTGTTTTTTGCAAAGTGTCTACCTGTAGATTTTGTCCTCTAGCTCTGCCGGCAACTTGGGAAACCTACCAAACCTGTGCATTTCTAAAACTAGAGACCTAGGGGAATCCAAGATGGGGTGACTTGTGTGGCTCGGACCAGGTTCTGTTACCCAGAATCCTTTGCAAACCTCAAAATTTGGCTAAAAAAACACATGTTCCTCACATTTCTGTGGCTGAAAGTTCTGGAATCTGAGTGGAGCCACAAATTTCCTTCTACCCAGCGTTCCCCCAAGTCTCCCGATAAAAATGATACCTCACTTGTGTGGGTAGGCCTAGCGGCCGCGACAGAACACACCCCAAAACGCAACGTGGACACATCCCATTTTTTGAAAGAAAACAGAGGTGTTTTTTGCAAAGTGTCTACCTGTAGATTTTGTCCTCTAGCTCAGCCGGCAACTAGGGAAACCTACCAAACCTGTGCATTTCTAAAACTAGAGATCTAGGGGAATCCAAGATGGGGTGACTTGTGTGGCTCGGACCAGGTTCTGTTACCCAGAATCCTTTGCAAACCTCAAAATTTGGCTAAAAAAACACATGTTCCTCACATTTCTGTGGCAGAAAGTTCTGGAATCTGAGAGGAGCCAAAAATTTCCTTCCACCTCGCGTTCCCCCAAGTCTCCCGATAAAAACGATACCTCACTTGTGTGGGTAGGCCTAGCGCCCGTGACAGGAAAGGCCCCAAAGCGCAACGTGGACACATCCAATTTTTTGAAAGAAACAGAGGTGTTTTTTGCAAAGTGCCTACCTGTAGATTTTGGCCTCTAGCTCAGCCGGCACCTAGGGAAACCTACCAAACCTGTGCATTTATGAAAATTAGAGACCTAGGGGAATCTAAGATGTGGTGACTTGTGGGGCTCTGACCAGGTTCTGTTACCCAGAATCCTTTGCAAACCTCAAAATGTGGCTAAAAAAACACATGTTCCTCATATTTCTGTGGCAGAAAGTTCTGGAATCTGAGAGGAGCCACAAATTTCCTTCCACCCAGCGTTCCCTCAAGTCTCCTGATAAAAATGATACCTCACTTATGTGGGTAGGCCTAGCGCCCGCGACAGGAAACGCCCCAAAGCGCAACGTGGACACATCCAATTTTTTTAAAGAAAACAGAGGTGTTTTTTGCGAAGTGTCTACCTGTAGATTTTGTCCTCTAGCTCAGCCGGCACATAGGGAAACCTACCAAACCTGTGCATTTATGAAAATTAGAGACCTAGGGGAATACAAGATGGGTGACGTGTGGGGCTCTGACCAGGTTCTGTTACCCAGAATCCTTTGCAAACCTCAAATTTTGGCTAAAAAAAACATTGTCGTCACATTTCGGTGACAGAAAGTTCTGGAATCTGAGAGGAGCCACAAATTTCCTTCCACCCAGCGCTCCCCCAAGTCTCCCGATAAAAATGGTACCTCACTTGTGTGGGTAGGCCTAGCCCCGTGACAGGATATGCCCCAAAACACAACGTGGACACATCACAGAAAACAGAGCTTTTTTTAGCAAAGTGCCTACCTGTAGATTTTGGCCTCTAGCTCAGCCGGCACCTAGGGAAACCTACCAAACCTGTGCATTTCTGAAAACTAGAGACCTAGGGGAATCCAAGATGGGGTGACTTGTGTGGCTCGGACCAGGTTCTGTTACCCAGAATCCTTTGCAATCCTCAAAATTTGGCTAAAAAAACACATGTTCCTCTCATTTCTGTGGCTGAAAGTTCTGGAATCTGAGAGGAGCCACAAATTTCCTTCCACACAGCGTTCCTCCAAGTCTCCCGATAAAAATGATCCCTCACTTGTGTGGGTAGGCCTAGCGCCCGCGACAGGAAACGCCCCAAAACGCAACGTGGACACATCCAAATTTTTTAAAGAAAACAGAGGTGTTTTTTGCAAAGTGCCTACCTGTAGATTTTGGCCTCTAGCTCAGCCGGCACCTAGGGAAACCTACCAAACCTGTTCATTTCTGAAAACTAGAGACCTAGGGGAATCCAAGATGGGGTGACTTGTGTGGCTCGGACCAGGTTCTGTTACCCAGAATCCTTTGCAAACCTCAAAATTTGGCTAACAAAACACATGTTCCTCACATTTCTGTGGCTGAAAGTTTTGGAATCTGAGAGGAGCCACAAATTTCCTTCCACACAGCGTTCCTCCAAGTCTCCCGATAAAAATGATACCTCACTTGTGTGGGTAGGCCTAGCGCCCGCGACAGGAAACGCCCCAAAACGCAACGTGGACACATCCACATTTTTTAAAGAAAACAGAACTGTTTTTTGCAAAGTGCCTACCTGTAGATTTTGGCCTCTAGCTCAGCCGGCACCTAGGGAAACCTACCAAACCTGTGCATTTCTGAAAACTAGAGACCTAGGGGAATCCAAGATGGGGTGACTTGTGTGGCTCGGACCAGGTTCTGTTACCCAGAATCCTTTGCAAACCTCAAAATTTGGCTAAAAAAAAACATGTTCCTCACATTTCTGTGGCAGAAAGTTCTGGAATCTGAGAGGAGCCACAAATTTCCTTCCACACAGCGTTCCTCCAAGTCTCCCGATAAAAATGATACCTCACTTGTGTGGGTAGGCCTAGCGCCCGCGACAGGAAACGCCCCAAAACGCAACGTGGACACATCCACATTTTTTAAAGAAAACAGAACTGTTTTTTGCAAAGTGCCTACCTGTAGATTTTGGCCTCTAGCTCAGCCGGCACCTAGGGAAACCTACCAAACCTGTGCATTTCTGAAAACTAGAGACCTAGGGGAATCCAAGATGGGGTGACTTGTGTGGCTCGGACCAGGTTCTGTTACCCAGAATCCTTTGCAAACCTCAAAATTTGGCTAAAAAAAAACATGTTCCTCACATTTCTGTGGCAGAAAGTTCTGGAATCTGAGAGGAGCCACAAATTTCCATCCACCCAGCGTTCCCTCAAGTCTCCTGATAAAAATGATACCTCACTTATGTGGGTAGGCCTAGCGCCCGCGACAGGAAACGCCCCAAAGCGCAACGTGGACACATCCAATTTTTTTAAAGAAAACAGAGGTGTTTTTTGCGAAGTGTCTACCTGTAGATTTTGTCCTCTAGCTCAGCCGGCACATAGGGAAACCTACCAAACCTGTGCATTTATGAAAATTAGAGACCTAGGGGAATACAAGATGGGTGACGTGTGGGGCTCTGACCAGGTTCTGTTACCCAGAATCCTTTGCAAACCTCAAATTTTGGCTAAAAAAAACATTGTCGTCACATTTCGGTGACAGAAAGTTCTGGAATCTGAGAGGAGCCACAAATTTCCTTCCACCCAGCGCTCCCCCAAGTCTCCCGATAAAAATGGTACCTCACTTGTGTGGGTAGGCCTAGCCCCGTGACAGGATATGCCCCAAAACACAACGTGGACACATCACAGAAAACAGAGCTTTTTTTAGCAAAGTGCCTACCTGTAGATTTTGGCCTCTAGCTCAGCCGGCACCTAGGGAAACCTACCAAACCTGTGCATTTCTGAAAACTAGAGACCTAGGGGAATCCAAGATGGGGTGACTTGTGTGGCTCGGACCAGGTTCTGTTACCCAGAATCCTTTGCAATCCTCAAAATTTGGCTAAAAAAACACATGTTCCTCTCATTTCTGTGGCTGAAAGTTCTGGAATCTGAGAGGAGCCACAAATTTCCTTCCACATAGCGTTCCTCCAAGTCTCCCGATAAAAATGATCCCTCACTTGTGTGGGTAGGCCTAGCGCCCGCGACAGGAAACGCCCCAAAACGCAACGTGGACACATCCAAATTTTTTAAAGAAAACAGAGGTGTTTTTTGCAAAGTGCCTACCTGTAGATTTTGGCCTCTAGCTCAGCCGGCACCTAGGGAAACCTACCAAACCTGTTCATTTCTGAAAACTAGAGACCTAGGGGAATCCAAGATGGGGTGACTTGTGTGGCTCGGACCAGGTTCTGTTACCCAGAATCCTTTGCAAACCTCAAAATTTGGCTAACAAAACACATGTTCCTCACATTTCTGTGGCTGAAAGTTTTGGAATCTGAGAGGAGCCACAAATTTCCTTCCACACAGCGTTCCTCCAAGTCTCCCGATAAAAATGATACCTCACTTGTGTGGGTAGGCCTAGCGCCCGCGACAGGAAACGCCCCAAAACGCAACGTGGACACATCCACATTTTTTAAAGAAAACAGAACTGTTTTTTGCAAAGTGCCTACCTGTAGATTTTGGCCTCTAGCTCAGCCGGCACCTAGGGAAACCTACCAAACCTGTGCATTTCTGAAAACTAGAGACCTAGGGGAATCCAAGATGGGGTGACTTGTGTGGCTCGGACCAGGTTCTGTTACCCAGAATCCTTTGCAAACCTCAAAATTTGGCTAAAAAAAAACATGTTCCTCACATTTCTGTGGCAGAAAGTTCTGGAATCTGAGAGGAGCCACAAATTTCCATCCACCCAGCGTTCCCCCAAGTCTCCAGAGAAAAATGATACCTCACTTGTGTGGGTAGGCCTAGCGCCCGCGACAGGAAACGCCCCAAAGCGCAATGTGGACACATCCAAATTTTTGAAAGAAAACAGAGGTGTTTTTTGTAAAGTGCCTACCTGTAGATTTTGCCCTCTAGCTCAGCCGCCGCCTAGGGAAACCTACCAAACCTGTGCATTTCTGAAAACTAGAGACCTAGGGGAATCCAAGATGGGGTGACTTGTGGGGCTCGGACTAGGTTCTGTTACCCAGAATCCTTTGCAAACCTCAATATTTGGCTAAACAAACACATGTTCCTCACATTTCTGTGGCAGAAAGTTCTGGAATCTGAGAGGAGCCACAAATTTCCTCCCGCCCAGCGTTCCCCCAAGTCTCCCAATAAAAATGATACCTCACTTGTGTGGGTAGGCCCAGCGGCCGCGACAGAGGGCACCTCAAAACGCAACGTGGACACATCCCATTTTTTGGAAGAAAACAGAGGTGTTTTTTGCAAAGTGTCTACCTGTAGATTTTGTCCTCTAGCTCAGCCGGCAACTAGGGAAACCTACCAAACCTGTGCATTTCTAAAACTAGAGACCTAGGGGAATCCAAGATGGGGTGACTTGTGTGGCTCGGACCATGTTCTGTTACCCAGAATCCTTTGCAAACCTCATAATTTGGCTAAAAAAACACATGTTCCTCACATTTCTGTGGCTGAAAGTTCTGGAATCTGAGAGGAGCCACAAATTTCCTTCCACCCAGCGTTCCCCCAAGTCTCCCGATAAAAATGATACCTCACTTGTATGGGTAGGCCTAGCGCCCGCGACAGGAAATGCCCCAAAGCTCAACGTGGACACATCCAAATATTTAAAAGAAAACAGAGGTGTTTTTTGCAAAGTGCCTACCTGTAGATTTTGGCCTCTAGCTCAGCCGGCACCTAGGGAAACCTACCAAACCTGTGCATTTCTGAAAACTAGAGACCTAGGGGAATCCAAGATGGGGTGACTTGTGTGGCTCGGACCAGGTTCTGTTACCCAGAATCCTTTGTAAACCTCAAAATTTGGCTAAAAAAACACATGTTCCTCACATTTCTGTGGCTGAAAGTTCTGGAATCTGAGAGGAGCCACAAATTTCTTCCCGCCCAGCGTTCCCCCAAGTCTCCCGATAAAAATTATACCTCACTTGTGTGGGTAGGCCTAGCGGCCGCGACAGAACACACCCCAAAACGCAACGTGGACACATCCCATTTTTTTAAATAAAACAGAGGTGTTTTTTGCAAAGTGTCTACCTGTAGATTTTGTCCTCTAGCTCTGTCGGCAACTTGGGAAACCTACCAAACCTGTGCATTTCTAAAACTAGAGACCTAGGGGAATCCAAGATGGGGTGACTTGTGTGGCTCGGACCAGGTTCTGTTACCCAGAATCCTTTGCAAACCTTAAAATTTGGCTAAAAAAACACATGTTCCTCACATTTCTGTGGCTGAAAGTTCTGGAATCTGAGTGGAGCCACAAATTTCCTTCCACCCAGCGTTCCCCCAAGTCTCCCGATAAAAATGATACCTCACTTGTGTGGGTAGGCCTAGCGGCCGCGACAGAACGCACCCCAAAACGCAACGTGGACACATCCCATTTTTTGAAAGAAAACAGAGGTGTTTTTTGCAAAGTGTCTACCTGTAGAATTTGTCCTCTAGCTCAGCCGGCAACTAGGGAAACCTACCAAACCTGTGCATTTCTAAAACTAGAGATCTAGGGGAATCCAAGATCGGGTGACTTGTGTGGCTCGGACCAGGTTCTGTTACCCAGAATCCTTTGCAAACCTCAAAATTTGGCTAAAAAAACACATGTTCCTCACATTTCTGTGGCAGAAAGTTCTGGAATCTGAGAGGAGCCACAAATTTCCATCCACCTAGCGTTCCCCCAAGTCTCCCGATAAAAACGATACCACACTTGTGTGGGTAGGCCTAGCGCCCGTGACAGGAAAGGCCCCAAAGCGCAACGTGGACACATCCAATTTTTTGAAAGAAACAGAGGTGTTTTTTGCAAAGTGCCTACCTGTAGATTTTGGCCTCTAGCTCAGCCGGCACCTAGGGAAACCTACCAAACCTGTGCATTTATGAAAATTAGAGACCTAGGGGAATCCAAGATGGGGTGACTTGTGGGGCTCTGACCAGGTTCTGTTACCCAGAATCCTTTGCAAACCTCAAAATGTGGCTAAAAAAACACATGTTCCTCATATTTCTGTGGCAGAAAGTTCTGGAATCTGAGAGGAGCCACAAATTTCCTTCCACCCAGCGTTCCCCCAAGTCTCCTGATAAAAATGATACCTCACTTATGTGGGTAGGCCTAGCGCCCGCGACAGGAAACGCCCCAAAGCGCAACGTGGACACATCCAATTTTTTTAAAGAAAACAGAGGTGTTTTTTGCGAAGTGTCTACCTGTAGATTTTGTTCTCTAGCTCAGCCGGCACATAGGGAAACCTACCAAACCTGTGCATTTATGAAAATTAGAGACCTAGGGGAATCCAAGATGGGTGACGTGTGGGGCTCTGACCAGGTTCTGTTACCCAGAATCCTTTGCAAACCTCAAATTTTGGCTAAAAAAAAACATTTTCGTCACATTTCGGTGACAGAAAGTTCTGGAATCTGAGAGGAGCCACAAATTTCCTTCCACCCAGCGCTCCCCCAAGTCTCCCGATAAAAATGGTACCTCACTTGTGTGGGTAGGCCTAGCCCCGTGACAGGATATGCCCCAAAACACAACGTGGACACATCACAGAAAACAGAGCTTTTTTTAGCAAAGTGCCTACCTGTAGATTTTGGCCTCTAGCTCAGCCGGCACCTAGGGAAACCTACCAAACCTGTGCATTTCTGAAAACTAGAGACCTAGGGGAATCCAAGATGGGGTGACTTGTGTGGCTCGGACCAGGTTCTGTTACACAGAATCCTTTGCAAACCTCAAAATTTGGCTAAAAAAACACATGTTCCTCACATTTCTGTGGCTGAAAGTTCTGGAATCTGAGAGGAGCCACAAATTTCCTTCCACACAGCGTTCCTCCAAGTCTCCCGATAAAAATGATCCCTCACTTGTGTGGGTAGGCCTAGCGCCCGCGACAGGAAACGCCCCAAAACGCAACGTGGACACATCCAAATTTTTTAAAGAAAACAGAGGTGTTTTTTGCAAAGTGCCTACCTGTAGATTTTGGCCTCTAGCTCAGCCGGCACCTAGGGAAACCTACCAAACCTGTGCATTTCTGAAAACTAGAGACCTAGGGGAATCCAAGATGGGGTGACTTGTGTGGCTCGGACCAGGTTCTGTTACCCAGAATCCTTTGCAAACCTCAAAATTTGGCTAACAAAACACATGTTCCTCACATTTCTGTGGCTGAAAGTTCTGGAATCTGAGAGGAGCCACAAATTTCCTTCCACACAGCGTTCCTCCAAGTCTCCCGATAAAAATGATACCTCACTTGTGTGGGTAGGCCTAGCGCCCGCGACAGGAAACGCCCCAAAGCGCAACGTGGACACATCCAATTTTTTGAAAGAAAACAGAGGTGTTTTTTGCAAAGTGCCTACCTGTAGATTTTGGCCTCTAGCTCAGCCGGCACCTAGGGAAACCTACCAAACCTGTGCATTTCTGAAAACTAGAGACCTAGGGGAATCCAAGATGGGGTGACTTGTGTGGCTCGGACCAGGTTCTGTTACCCAGAATCCTTTGCAAACCTCAAAATTTGGCTAACAAAACACATGTTCCTCACATTTCTGTGGCTGAAAGTTCTGGAATCTGAGAGGAGCCACAAATTTCCTTCCACACAGCGTTCCTCCAAGTCTCCCGATAAAAATGATACCTCACTTGTGTGGGTAGGCCTAGCGCCCGCGACAGGAAACGCCCCAAAACGCAACGTGGACACATCCAATTTTTTGAAAGAAAACAGAGGTGTTTTTTGCAAAGAGTCTACCTGTAGATTTTGTCCTCTAGCTCAGCCGGCAACTAGGGAAACCTACCAAACCTGTGCGTTTCTAAAACTAGAGACCTAGGCGAATCCAAGATGGGGTGACTTGTGTGGCTCGGACCAGGTTCTGTTACCCAGAATCCTTTGCAAACCTCAAAATTTGGCTAAAAAAACACATGTTCCTCACATTTCTGTGGCTGAAAGTTCTGGAATCTGAGAGGAGCCACAAATTTCCTTCCACCCAGCGTTCCTCCAGGTCTCCCGATAAAAATGATACCTCACTTGTGTGGGTAGGCCTAGCGCCCGCGACAAGAAACGCCCCAAAGCGCAACGTGGACACATCAACATTTTTTAAAGAAAACAGAGGTGTTTTTTGCAAAGTGCCTACCTGTTGATTTTGGCCTCTAGCTCAGCCGGCACCTAGGGAAACCTACCAAACCTGTGCAATTCTGAAAACTAGAGACCTAGGGGAATAGAAGATGGGGTGACTTGTGTGGCTCGGACCAGGTTCTGTTACCCAGAATCCTTTGGAAACCTCAAAATTTGGCTAAAAAAACACATGTTCCTAACATTTCTGTGGCAGAAAGTTCTGGAATTTGAGAGGAGCCACAAATTTCCTTCCACCCAGCGTTCCCCCAAGTCTCGCGAGAAAAATTATACCTCACTTGTGTGGGTAGGCCTAGCGCCCGCGACAGGAAACGCCCCAAAGCGCAACGTGGACACATCCAATTTTTTGAAAGAAAACAGAGGTGTTTTTTGCAAAGTGTCTACCTGTAGATTTTGTCCTCTAGCTCAGCCGGCACCTAGGGAAACCTACCAAACCTGTGCATTTCTGAAAACTAGAGACCTTGGGGAATCCAAGATGGGGTGACTTGTGTGGCTCGGACCAGGTTCTGTTACCCAGAATCCTTTGGAAACCTCAAAATTTGGCTAAAAAAACACATGTTCCTCACATTTCTGTGGCAGAAAGTTCTGGAATCTGAGAGGAGCCACAAATTTCCTTCCACCCAGCCTTCCCCCAAGTCTCCCGATAAAAATGATACCTCACTTATGTGGGTAGGCCTAGCGCCCGCGACAGGAAACGCCCCAAAGCGCAACGTGGACACATCCAATTTTTTTAAAGAAAACAGAGGTGTTTTTTGCAAAGAGTCTACCTGTAGATTTTGTCCTCTAGCTCAGCCGGCAACTAGTGAAACCTACCAAACCTGTGCGTTTCTAAAACTAGAGACCTAGGCGAATCCAAGATGGGGTGACTTGTGTGGCTCGGACCAGGTTCTGTTACCCAGAATCCTTTGCAAACCTCAAAATTTGGCTAAAAAAACACATGTTCCTCACATTTCTGTGGCTGAAAGTTCTGGAATCTGAGAGGAGCCACAAATTTCCTTCCACACAGCGTTCCTCCAAGTCTCCCGATAAAAATGATACCTCACTTGTGTGGGTAGGCCTAGCGCCCGCGACAAGAAACGCCCCAAAGCGCAACGTGGACACATCAACATTTTTTAAAGAAAACAGAGGTGTTTTTTGCAAAGTGCCTACCTGTTGATTTTGGCCTCTAGCTCAGCCGGCACCTAGGGAAACCTACCAAACCTGTGCAATTCTGAAAACTAGAGACCTAGGGGAATAGAAGATGGGGTGACTTGTGTGGCTCGGACCAGGTTCTGTTACCCAGATTCCTTTGGAAACCTCAAAATTTGGCTAAAAAAACACATGTTCCTAACATTTCTGTGGCAGAAAGTTCTGGAATTTGAGAGGAGCCACAAATTTCCTTCCACCCAGCGTTCCCCCAAGTCTCGCGAGAAAAATTATACCTCACTTGTGTGGGTAGGCCTAGCGCCCGCGACAGGAAACGCCCCAAAGCGCAACGTGGACACATCCAATTTTTTGAAAGAAAACAGAGGTGTTTTTTGCAAAGTGTCTACCTGTAGATTTTGTCCTCTAGCTCAGCCGGCACCTAGGGAAACCTACCAAACCTGTGCATTTCTGAAAACTAGAGACCTAGGGGAATCCAAGAAGGGGTGACTTGTGTGGCTCGGACCAGGTTCTGTTACCCAGAATCCTTTGCAAACCTCAAAATTTGGGTAACAAAACACATGTTCCTCACATTTCTGTGGCTGAAAGTTCTGGAATCTGAGAGGAGCCACAAATGTCCTTCCACACAGACTTCCTCCAAGTCTCCCGATAAAAATGATACCTCACTTGTGTGGGTAGGTCTAGCGCCTGCGACAGGAAACGCCCCAAAACGCAACGTGGACACATCCAAATTTTTTAAAGAAAACAGAGGTTTTTTTTGCAAAGTGCCTACCTGTAGATTTTGGCCTCTAGCTCAGCCGGCACCTAGGGAAACCTACCAAACCTGTGCATTTCTGAAAACTAGAGACCTAGGGGAATCCAAGATGGGGTGACTTGTGTGGCTCGGACCAGGTTCTGTTACCCAGAATCCTTTGGAAACCTCAAAATTGGCTAAAAAAACACATGTTCCTCACATTTCTGTGGCAGCAAGTTCTGGAATCTGAGAGGAGCCACAAATTTCCTTCCACCCAGCGTTCCCCCAAGTCTCCCGAGAAAAATGATACCTCACTTCTGTGGGTAGGCCTAGCGCCCGTGACAGGAAACGCCCCAAAGCGCAACGTGGACACATCCAAATTTTTGAAAGAAAACAGAGGTGTTTTTTGCAAAGTGCCTACCTGTAGATTTTGGCCTCTAGCTCAGCCGGCACCTAGGGAAACCTACCAAACCTGTGCATTTCTGAAAACTAGAGACCTAGGGGAATCCAAGATGGGGTGACTTGTGGGGCTCGGACTAGGTTCTGTTACCCAGAATCCTTTGCAAACCTCAAAATTTGGCTAAAAAAACACATGCTCCTCACATTTATGTGGCAGAAAGTTCTGGAATTTGAGAGGAGCCACAAATTTCCTTCCACCCAGCGTTCCCCCAAGTCTCGCGAGAAAAATTATACCTCACTTGTGTGGGTAGGCCTAGCGCCCGCGACAGGAAACGCCCCAAAGCGCAACGTGGACACATCCAATTTTTTGAAAGAAAACAGAGGTGTTTTTTGCAAAGTGTCTACCTGTAGATTTTGTCCTCCCACTCAGCCGGCACCTAGGGAAACCTACCAAACCTGTGCATTTCTGAAAACTAGAGACCTAGGGGAATCCAAGATGGGGTGACTTGTGTGGCTCGGACCAGGTTCTGTTACCCAGAATCCTTTGCAAACCTCAAAATTTGGGTAACAAAACACATGTTCCTCACATTTCTGTGGCTGAAAGTTCTGGAATCTGAGAGCAGCCACAAATTTCCTTCCACACAGCCTTCCTCCAAGTCTCCCGATAAAAATGATACCTCACTTGTGTGGGTAGGCCTAGCGCCCGCGACAGGAAACGCCCCAAAACGCAACGTGGACACATCCAAATTTTTTAAAGAAAACAGAGTTTTTTTTGGGAAAGTGCCTACCTGTAGATTTTGGCCTCTAGCTCAGCCGGCACCTAGGGAAACCTACCAAACCTGTGCATTTCTGAAAACTAGAGACCTAGGGGAATCCAAGATGGGGTGACTTGTGTGGCTCGGACCAGGATCTGTTACCCAGAATCCTTTGGAAACCTCAAAATTTGGCTAAAAAAACACATGTTCCTCACATTTCTGTGGCAGCAAGTTCTGGAATCTGAGAGGAGCCACAAATTTCCTTCCACCCAGCGTTCCCCCAAGTCTCACGAGAAAAATGATACCTCACTTCTGTGGGTAGGCCTAGCGCCCGTGACAGGAAACGCCCCAAAGCGCAACGTGGACACATCCAAATTTTTGAAAGAAAACAGAGGTGTTTTTTGCAAAGTGCCTACCTGTAGATTTTGGCCTCTAGCTCAGCCGGCACCTAGGGAAACCTACCAAACCTGTGCATTTCTGAAAACTAGAGACCTAGGGGAATCCAAGATGGGGTGACTTGTGGGGCTCGGACTAGGTTCTGTTACCCAGAATCCTTTGCAAACCTCAAAATTTGGCTAAAAAAACACATGCTCCTCACATTTATGTGGCAGAAAGTTCTGGAATTTGAGAGGAGCCACAAATTTCCTTCCACCCAGCGTTCCCCCAAGTCTCGCGAGAAAAATTATACCTCACTTGTGTGGGTAGGCCTAGCGCCCGCGACAGGAAACGCCCCAAAGCGCAACGTGGACACATCCAATTTTTTGAAAGAAAACAGAGGTGTTTTTTGCAAAGTGTCTACCTGTAGATTTTGTCCTCCCACTCAGCCGGCACCTAGGGAAACCTACCAAACCTGTGCATTTCTGAAAACTAGAGACCTAGGGGAATCCAAGATGGGGTGACTTGTGTGGCTCGGACCAGGTTCTGTTACCCAGAATCCTTTGCAAACCTCAAAATTTGGGTAACAAAACACATGTTCCTCACATTTCTGTGGCTGAAAGTTCTGGAATCTGAGAGGAGCCACAAATTTCCTTCCACACAGCCTTCCTCCAAGTCTCCTGATAAAAATGATACCTCACTTGTGTGGGTAGGCCTAGCGCCCGCGACAGGAAACGCCCCAAAACGCAACGTGGACACATCCAAATTTTTTAAAGAAAACAGAGTTTTTTTTGGGAAAGTGCCTACCTGTAGATTTTGGCCTCTAGCTCAGCCGGCACCTAGGGAAACCTACCAAACCTGTGCATTTCTGAAAACTAGAGACCTAGGGGAATCCAAGATGGGGTGACTTGTGTGGCTCGGACCAGGATCTGTTACCCAGAATCCTTTGGAAACCTCAAAATTTGGCTAAAAAAACACATGTTCCTCACATTTCTGTGGCAGCAAGTTCTGGAATCTGAGAGGAGCCACAAATTTCCTTCCACCCAGCGTTCCCCCAAGTCTCCCGATAAAAATGATACCTCACTTGTGTGGGTAGGCCTAGCGCCCGCGACAGGAAACGCCCCAAAGCGCAACGTGGACACATCCAATTTTTTGAAAGAAAACAGAGGTGTTTTTTGCAAAGTGTCTACCTGTAGATTTTGTCCTCTAGCTCAGCCGGCACCTAGGGAAACCTACCAAACCTGTGCATTTCTGAAAACTAGAGACCTAGGGGAATCCAAGATGCGGTGACTTGTGTGGCTCGGACCAGGTTCTGTTACCCAGAATCCTTTGCAAACCTTAAAATTTGGCTAACAAAACACATGTTCCTCACATTTCTGTGGCAAAAAGTTCTGGAATATGAGAGGAGCCACAAATTTCCTTCCACCCAGCGTTCCCCCAAGTCTCCCGATAAAAATTATACCTCACTTGTGTGGGTAGGCCTAGCGCCCGCGACAGGAAACGCCCCAAAGCGCAACGTGGACACATCCAATTTTTTGAAAGAAAACAGAGGTGTTTTTTGCAAAGTGTCTACCTGTAGATTTTGTCCTCTAGCTCAGCCGGCACCTAGGGAAACCTACCAAACCTGTGCATTTCTGAAAACTAGAGACCTAGGGGAATCCAAGATGGGGTGACTTGTGTGGCTCAGACCAGGTTCTGTTACCCAGAATCCTTTGCAAACCTTAAAATTTGGCTAACAAAACACATGTTCCTCACATTTCTGTTGCTGAATGTTCTGGAATCTGATAGGAGCCACAAATTTCCTTCCACACAGCCTTCCTCCAAGTCTCCCTATAAAAATTATACCTCACTTGTGTGGGTAGGCCTAGCGCCCGCGACAGGAAACGCCCCAAAGCGCAACGTGGACACATCCAATTTTTTGAAAGAAAACAGAGGTGTTTTTTGCAAAGTGTCTACCTGTAGATTTTGTCCTCTAGCTCAGCCGGCACCTAGGGAAACCTACCAAACCTGTGCATTTCTGAAAACTAGAGACCTAGGGGAATCCAAGATGGGGTGACTTGTGTGGCTCAGACCAGGTTCTGTTACCCAGAATCCTTTGCAAACCTTAAAATTTGGCTAACAAAACACATGTTCCTCACATTTCTGTTGCTGAATGTTCTGGAATCTGATAGGAGCCACAAATTTCCTTCCACACAGCGCTCCCCCAAGTGTCCCGATAAAAATGGAACCTCACTTGTGTGGGTAGGCCTAGCGCCCGCGACAGGATATACCCCAAAACACAACGTGGACACATCACAGAAAACAGAGCTGTTTTTAGCAAAGTGCCTACCTGTAGATTTTGGCCTCTAGCTCAGCTGGCACCTAGGGAAACCTACCAAACCTGTGCATTTTTTAAAACTAGAGACCGAGGGGAATAGAAGATGGGGTGACTTGTGGGGCTCTGACCAGGTTCTGTTACCCAGAATCCTTTGCAAACCTCAAATTTTGGCTAAAAAAACACATTTTCGTCATATTTCGGTGACAGAAAGTTCTGGAATCTGAGAGGAGCCACAAATTTCCTTCCACCCAGCGTTCCCCCAAGTCTCCCGATAAAAATGATACCTCACTTGTGTGGGTAGGCCTAGCGGCCGCGACAGGAGCCGCCCCAAAACACAACGTGGACACATCCCATTTTTTTAAAGAAAACAGAGCTGTTTTTTACAAAGTGCCTACCTGTAGATTTTGGTCTCTAGCTCAGCCGGCACCTAGGGAAACCTACCAAACCTGTGCATTTATGAAAATTAGAGACCTAGGGGAATCCAAGATGGGGTGACTTGTGGGGCTCTGACCAGGTTCTGTTACCCAGAATCCTTTGCAAACCTCAAAATTTGGCTAACAAAACACATGTTCCTCACATTTCTGTGGCAGAAAGTTCTGGAATATGAGAGGAGCCACAAATTTCCTTCCACCCAGCGTTCCCCCAAGTCACCCGATAAAAATGATACCTCACTTGTGTGGGTAGGCCTAGCGCCCGCGACAGGAAATGCCCCAAAGCGCAACGTGGACACATCCAATTTTTTGAAAGAAAACAAAGGTGTTTTTTGCAAAGTGTCTACCTGTAGATTTTGTCCTCTACCTCAGCCGGCAACTAGGGAAACCTACCAAACCTGTGCATTTCTAAAACTAGAGACCTAGGGGAATCCAAGATGGGGTGACTTGTGTGGCTCGGACCAGGTTCTGTTACCCAGAATCCTTTGCAAACCTCAAAATTTGGTTAAAAAATAAACATGTTCCTCACATTTCTGTTGCTGAAAGTTCTGGAATCTGAGAGGAGCCACAAATTTCCTTCCACACAGCGCTCCTCCAAGTCTCCCGATAAAAATGGTACCTCACTTGTGTGGGTAGGCCTAGCGCCCGCGACAGGATATACCCCAAAACACAACGTGGACACATCACAGAAAACAGAGCTGTTTTTAGCAAAGTGCCTACCTGTAGATTTTGGCCTCTAGCTCAGCCGGCACCTAGGGAAACCTACCAAACCTGTGCATTTCTGAAAACTAGAGACCTAGGGGAATCCAAGATGGGGTGACTTGTGGGGCTCTGACCAGGTTCTGTATCCCAGAATCCTTTGCAAACCTCAAATTTTGGCTAAAAAAACTAATTTTCGTCACATTTTGGTGACAGAAAGTTCTGAAATCTGAGAGGAGCCACAAATTTCCTTCCACCCAGCGCTCCCCCAATTCTCCCGATAAAAATGGTACCTCACTTGTGTGGGTAGGCCTAGCCCCTGCGACAGGATATGCCCCAAAACACAACGTGGAAACATCACTGAAAACAGAGCCGTTTTTAGCAAAGTGCCTTCCTGTAGATTTTGGCCTCTAGCTCAGCCGGCACCTAGGGAAACCTACCAAACCTGTGCATTTTTGAAAACTAGAGACCTAGGGGAATCCAAGGTGGGGTGACTTGTGGGGCTCTGAAAAGGGTCTGTTACCCAGAATCCTTTGCAAACCTCAAATTTTGGCTAAAAAAACATATTTTTGTCACATTTCGGTGACAGAAAGTTCTGGAATCTGAGAGGAGCCACAAATTTCCTTCCACCCAGCACTCCCCCAAGTCTCCCGATAAAAATGGTACCTCACTTGTGTGGGTAGGCCTAGCCCCGTGACAGGATATGCCCCAAAACACAACGTGGACACATCACAGAAAACAGAGCTTTTTTTTAGCAAAGTGCCTACCTGTAGATTTTGGCCTTTAGCTCAGCCGGAACCTAGGGAAACCTACCAAACCTGTGCATTTCTGAAGACTAGAGACCTAGGGGAATCCAAGATGGGGTGACTTATGTGGCTCGAACCAGGTTCTGTTACCCAGAATCCTTTGCAAACCTCAAAATTTGGCTAAAAAAACACATGTTCCTCACATTTCTGTGGCAGAAAGTTCTGGAATCTGAGAGGAGCCACAAATTTCCTTCCACACAGCGTTCCTCCAAGTCTCCCGATAAAAATGATACCTCACTTGTGTGGGTAGGCCTAGCGCCCGCGACAGGAAACGCCCCAAAGCACAACGTGGACACATCCAAATTTTTTAAAGAAAACAGAGGTGTTTTTTGCAAAGTGCCTACCTGTAGATTTTGGCCTCTAGCTCAGCCGGCACCTAGGGAAACCTACCAAACCTGGGCATTTCTGAAAACTAGAGATCTAGGGGAATCCAAGATGGGGTGACTTGTGTGGCTCGGACCAGGTTCTGTTACCCAGAATCCTTTGCAAACCTCAAAATTTGGCTAAAAAAACACATGTTCTTCACATTTCTGTGGCAGAAAGTTCTGGAATCTGAGAGCAGCCACAAATTTCCTTCCATCCAGCGTTCCCCCAAGTCTCCCGATAAAAATGATACCTCACTTGTGTGGGTAGGCCTAGCGCCCGCGACAGGAAACGCCCCAAAGCGCAACGTGGACACATCCAATTTTTTGAAAGAAAACAGAGGTGTTTTTTGCAAAGTGTCTACCTGTAGATTTTGTCCTCTAGCTCAGCCGGCAACTAGGGAAACCTACCAAACCTGTGCATTTCTAAAACTAGAGACCTAGGGGAATCCAAGATGGGGTGACTTGTGTGGCTCGGACCAGGTTCTGTTACCCAGAATCCTTTGCAAACCTAAAAATTTGGCTAAAAAAACACATGTTCCTCACATTTCTGTGGCTGAAAGTTCTGGAATCTGAGAGGAGCCACAAATTTCCTTCCACACAGCATTCCTCCAAGTCTCCCGATAAAAATGATACCTCACTTGTGTGGGTAGGCCTAGCGCCCGCGACAAGCAACGCCCCAAAGCGCAACGTGGACACATCAAAATTTTTTCAAGAAAACAGAGGTGTTTTTTGCAAAGTGCCTACCTGTAGATTTTGGCCTCTAGCTAGGCCGGCACCTAGGGAAACCTACCAAACCTGTGCATTTCTGAAAACTAGAGACCTAGGGGAATAGAAGATGGGGTGACTTGTGTGGCTCGGACCAGGTTCTGTTACCCAGAATCCTTTGGAAACCTCAAAATTTGGCTAAAAAAACACATGTTCCTCACATTTCTGTGGCAGAAAGTTCTGGAATCTGAGAGGAGCCACAAATTTCCTTCCACCCAGCGTTCCCCCAAGTCTCCCGAGAAAAATTATACCTCACTTGTGTGGGTAAGCCTAGCGCCCGCGACAGGAAACGCCCCAAAGCGCAACGTGGACACATCCAAATTTTTTAAAGAAAACAGAGGTGTTTTTTGCAAAGTGCCTACCTGTAGATTTTGGCCTCTAGCTCAGCCGGCACCTAGGGAAACCTACCAAACCTGTGCATTTCTGAAAACTAGAGACCTAGGGGAATAGAAGATGGGGTGACTTGTGTGGCTCGGACCAGGTTCTGTTACCCAGAATCCTTTGCAAACCTCAAAATTTGGCTAAAAAAACACATGTTCCTCACATTTCTGTGGCAGAAAGTTCTGGAATCTGAGAGGAGCCACAAATTTCCTTCCATCCAGCGTTCCCCCAAGTCTCCTGATAAAAATGGTACCTCACTTGTGTGGGTAGGCCTAGCGCCCGCAACAGGATATGCCCCAAAACACGACGTGGACACATCACAGAAAACAGAGCTTTTTTTAGCAAAGTGCCTACCTGTAGATTTTGGCCTCTAGCTCAGCCGGCACCTAGGGAAACCTACCAAACCTGTGCATTTTTGAAAACTAGAGACCGAGGGGAATCCAAGATGGGGTGACTTGTGGGGCTCTGACCAGGTTCTGTTACCCAGAATCCTTTGCAAACCTCAAATTTTGGCTAAAAAAACACATTTTTGTCACATTTCGGTGACAGAAAGTTCTGGAATCTGAGAGGAGCCACAAATTTCCTTCCACCCAGCGCTCCCCCAAGTCTCCCGATAAAAATGGTACCTCACTTGTGTGGGTAGGCCTAGCCCCGTGACAGGATATGCCCCAAAACACAACGTGGACACATCACAGAAAACAGAGCTTTTTTTAGCAAAGTGCCTACCTGTAGATTTTGGCCTCTAGCTCAGCCGGCACCTAGGGAAACCTACCAAACCTGTGCATTTCTGAAGACTAGAGACCTAGGGGAATCCAAGATGGTGTGACTTGTGTGGCTCGAACCAGGTTCTATTACCCAGAATCCTTTGCAAACCTCAAAATTTGGCTAAAAAAACACATGTTCCTCATATTTCTGTGGCTGAAAGTTCTGGAATCTGAGAGGAGCCACAAATTTCCTTCCACACAGCGTTCCACCAAGTCTCCCGATAAAAATGATACCTCACTTGTGTGGGTAGGCCTAGCGCCCGCGACAGGAAACGCCCCAAAGCGCAACGTGGACACATCAAAATTTTTTAAAGAAAACAGAAGTGTTTTTTGCAAAGTGCCTACCTGTAGATTTTGGCCTCTAGCTCAGCCGACACCTAGGGAAACCTACCAAACCTGTGCATTTCTGAAAACTAGAGACCTAGGGGAATAGAAGATGGGGTGACTTGTGTGGCTCGGACCAGGTTCTGTTACCCAGAATCCTTTGCAAACCTCAAAATTTGGCTAAAAAAACACATGTTCCTCACATTTCTGTGGCTGAAAGTTCTGGAATCTGAGATGAGCCACAAATTTCCTTCCACCCAGCGTTCCCCCAAGTCTCCCGATAAAAATGATACCTCACTTGTGTGGGTAGGCCTAGCGCCCGCGACAGGAAACGCCCCAAAGCGCAACGTGGACACATCCAAATTTTTTAAAGAAAACAGAGGTGTTTTTTGCAAAGTGCCTACCTGTAGGTTTTGGCCTCTAGCTCAGCCGGCACCTAGGGAAACCTACCAAACCTGTGCATTTCTGAAAACTAGAGACCTAGGGGAATCCAAGATGGGGTGACTTGTGTGGCTCGGACCAAGTTCTGTTACCCAGAATCCTTTGCAAACCTCCAAATTTGGCTAAAAAAACACATGTTCCTCACATTTCTGTGGCAGAAAGTTCTGGAATCTGAGAGAAGCCAAAAATTTCCTTCCACCCAGCGTTCCCCCAAGTCTCCCGATAAAAATGATACCTCACTTGTGTGGGTAGGCCTAGCGCCCGTGACAGGAAAGGCCCCAAAGCGCAACGTGGACACATCCAATTTTTTGAAAGAAACAGAGGTGTTTTTTGCAAAGTGCCTACCTGTAGATTTTGGCCTCTAGCTCAGCCGGCACCTAGTGAAACCTACAAAACCTGTGCATTTCTGAAAACTAGAGACCTAGGGGAATCCAAGATGGGGTGACTTGTGTGGCTCGGACCAGGTTCTGTTACCCAGAATCCTTTGCAAACCTCAAAATTTGGCTAAAAAAACACATGTTCCTCACATTTCTGTGGCAGGAAGTTCTGGAATCTGAGAGGAGCCACAAATTTCTTTCCACCCAGCGTTCCCCCAAGTCTCCAGAGAAAAATGATACCTCACTTGTGTAGGTAGGCCTAGCGCCCGCGACAGGAAACGCCCCAAAGCGCAATGTGGACACATCCAAATTTTTGAAAGAAAACAGAGGTGTTTTTTGCAAAGTGCCTACCTGTAGATTTTGGCCTCTACCTCAGCCGGCACCTAGGGAAACCTAACAAACCTGTGCATTTCTGAAAACTAGAGACCTAGGGGAATCCAAGATGGGGTGACTTGTGTGGCTCGGACCAGGTTCTGTTACCCAGAATCCTTTGCAAACCTCAAAATTTGGCTAAAAAAACACATGTTCCTACATTTCTGTGGCTGAAAGTTCTGGAATCTGAGAGGAGCCACAAATTTCCTTCCACCCAGCGTTCCCCCAAGTCTACCGATAAAAATGATACCTCACTTGTGTGGGTATGCCTAGCGGCCGCGACAGAAGGCACCCCAGAACGCAACGTGGACACATCCCATTTTTTTAAAGAAAACAGAGGTGTTTTTTGCAAAGTGTCTACCTGTAGATTTTGTCCTCTAGCTCAGCCGGCAAATAGGGAAACCTACCAAACCTGTGCATTTCTAAAACTAGAGACCTAGGGGAATCCAAGATGGGGTGACTTGTGTGGCTCGGACCAGGTTCTGTTACCCAGAATCCTTTGCAAACCTCAAAATTTGGCTAACAAAACACATGTTCCTCACATTTCTGTGGCTGAAAATTCTGGAATCTGAGAGGAGCCACAAATTTCCTTCCACCCAGCGTTCCCCCAAGTCTCCCGATAAAAATGATACCTCACTTGTGTGGGTAGGCCTAGCGCCCGCGACAAGCAACGCCCCAAAGCGCAACGTGGACACATCAAAATTTTTTCAAGAAAACAGGTGTTTTTTGCAAAGTGCCTACCTGTAGATTTTGGCCTCTAGCTAGGCCGGCACCTAGGGAAACCTACCAAACCTGTGCATTTCTGAAAACTAGAGACCT
Organism: Pleurodeles waltl; assembly: GCF_031143425.1. Classification (NCBI taxonomy): domain Eukaryota; kingdom Metazoa; phylum Chordata; class Amphibia; order Caudata; family Salamandridae; genus Pleurodeles; species Pleurodeles waltl. Next base: position 35,607,806 of record NC_090439.1, read on the forward strand.
AGGGGAATAGAAGATGGGGTGACTTGTGTGGCTCGGACCAGGTTCTGTTACCCAGAATCCTTTGGAAACCTCAAAATTTGGCTAAAAAAACACATGTTCCTCACATTTCTGTGGCAGAAAGTTCTGGAATCTGAGAGGAGCCACAAATTTCCTTCCACCCAGCGTTCCCCCAAGTCTCCCGAGAAAAATTATACCTCACTTGTGTGGGTAGGCCTAGCGCCCGCGACAGGAAACGCCCCAAAGCGCAACGTGGACACATCCAAATTTTTTAAAGAAAACAGAGGTGTTTTTTGCAAAGTGCCTACCTGTAGATTTTGGCCTCTAGCTCAGCCGGCACCTAGGGAAACCTACCAAACCTGTGCATTTCTGAAAACTAGAGACCTAGGGGAATAGAAGATGGGGTGACTTGTGTGGCTCGGACCAGGTTCTGTTACCCAGAATCCTTTGCAAACCTCAAAATTTGGCTAAAAAAACACATGTTCCTCACATTTCTGTGGCAGAAAGTTCTGGAATCTGAGAGGAGCCACAAATTTCCTTCCATCCAGCGTTCCCCCAAGTCTCCTGATAAACATGGTACCTCACTTGTGTGGGTAGGCCTAGCGCCCGCAACAGGATATGCCCCAAAACACAACGTGGACACATCACAGAAAACAGAGCTTTTTTTAGCAAAGTGCCTACCTGTAGATTTTGGCCTCTAGCTCAGCCGGCACCTAGGGAAACCTACCAAACCTGTGCATTTTTGAAAACTAGAGACCGAGGGGAATCCAAGATGGGGTGACTTGTGGGGCTCTGACCAGGTTCTGTTACCCAGAATCCTTTGCAAACCTCAAATTTTGGCTAAAAAAACACATTTTTGTCACATTTCGGTGACAGAAAGTTCTGGAATCTGAGAGGAGCCACAAATTTCCTTCCACCCAGCGCTCCCCCAAGTCTCCCGATAAAAATGGTACCTCACTTGTGTGGGTAGGCCTAGCCCCGTGACAGGATATGCCCCAAAACACAACGTGGACACATCACAGAAAACAGAGCTTTTTTTAGCAAAGTGCCTACCTGTAGATTTTGGCCTCTAGCTCAGCCGGCACCTAGGGAAACCTACCAAACCTGTGCATTTCTGAAGACTAGAGACCTAGGGGAATCCAAGATGGTGTGACTTGTGTGGCTCGAACCAGGTTCTATTACCCAGAATCCTTTGCAAACCTCAAAATTTGGCTAAAAAAACACATCTTCCTCATATTTCTGTGGCTGAAAGTTCTGGAATCTGAGAGGAGCCACAAATTTCCTTCCACACAGCGTTCCTCCAAGTCTCCCGATAAAAATGATACCTCACTTGTGTGGGTAGGCCTAGCGCCCGCGACAGGAAACGCCCCAAAGCGCAACGTGGACACATCAAAATTTTTTAAAGAAAACAGAAGTGTTTTTTGCAAAGTGCCTACCTGTAGATTTTGGCCTCTAGCTCAGCCGGCACCTAGGGAAACCTACCAAACCTGTGCATTTCTGAAAACTAGAGACCTAGGGGAATAGAAGATGGGGTGACTTGTGTGGCTCGGACCAGGTTCTGTTACCCAGAATCCTTTGCAAACCTCAAAATTTGGCTAAAAAAACACATGTTCCTCACATTTCTGTGGCTGAAAGTTCTGGAATCTGAGATGAGCCACAAATTTCCTTCCACCCAGCGTTCCCCCAAGTCTCCCGATAAAAATGATACCTCACTTGTGTGGGTAGGCCTAGCGCCCGCGACAGGAAACGCCCCAAAGCGCAACGTGGACACATCCAAATTTTTTAAAGAAAACAGAGGTGTTTTTTGCAAAGTGCCTACCTGTAGGTTTTGGCCTCTAGCTCAGCCGGCACCTAGGGAAACCTACCAAACCTGTGCATTTCTGAAAACTAGAGACCTAGGGGAATCCAAGATGGGGTGACTTGTGTGGCTCGGACCAGGTTCTGTTACCCAGAATCCTTTGCAAACCTCCAAATTTGGCTAAAAAAACACATGTTCCTCACATTTCTGTGGCAGAAAGTTCTGGAATCTGAGAGGAGCCAAAAATTTCCTTCCACCCAGCGTTCCCCCAAGTCTCCCGATAAAAATGATACCTCACTTGTGTGGGTAGGCCTAGCGCCCGCGACAGGAAACGCCCCAAAGCGCAACGTGGACACATCCACATTTTTTAAAGAAAACAGAGGTGTTTTTTGCAAAGTGCCTACCTGTAGGTTTTGGCCTCTAGCTCAGCCGGCACCTAGGGAAACCTACCAAACCTGTGCATTTCTGAAAACTAGAGACCTAGGGGAATCCAAGATGGGGTGACTTGTGTGGCTCGGACCAGGTTCTGTTACCCAGAATCCTTTGCAAACCTCCAAATTTGGCTAAAAAAACACATGTTCCTCACATTTCTGTGGCAGAAAGTTCTGGAATCTGAGAGGAGCCAAAAATTTCCTTCCACCCAGCGTTCCCCCAAGTCTCCCGATAAAAATGATACCTCACTTGTGTGGGTAGGCCTAGCGCCCGTGACAGGAAAGGCCCCAAAGCGCAACGTGGACACATCCAAATTTTTGAAAGAAACAGAGGTGTTTTTTGCAAAGTGCCTACCTGTAGATTTTGGCCTCTAGCTCAGCCGGCACCTAGTGAAACCTACAAAACCTGTGCATTTCTGAAAACTAGAGACCTAGGGGAATCCAAGATGGGGTGACTTGTGTGGCTCGGACCAGGTTCTGTTACCCAGAATCCTTTGCAAACCTCAAAATTTGGCTAAAAAAACACATGTTCCTCACATTTCTGTGGCAGGAAGTTCTGGAATCTGAGAGGAGCCACAAATTTCCTTCCATCCAGCGTTCCCCCAAGTCTCCTGATAAAAATGGTACCTCACTTGTGTGGGTAGGCCTAGCGCCCGCAACAGGATATGCCCCAAAACACAACGTGGACACATCACAGAAAACAGAGCTTTTTTTAGCAAAGTGCCTACCTGTAGATTTTGGCCTCTAGCTCAGCCGGCACCTAGGGAAACCTACCAAACCTGTGCATTTTTGAAAACTAGAGACCTAGGGGAATCCAAGATGGGGTGACTTATGTGGCTCGAACCAGGTTCTGTTACCCAGAATCCTTTGCAAACCTCAAAATTTGGCTAAAAAAACACATGTTCCTCACATTTCTGTGGCAGAAAGTTCTGGAATCTGAGAGGAGCCACAAATTTCCTTCCACACAGCGTTCCTCCAAGTCTCCCGATAAAAATGATACCTCACTTGTGTGGGTAGGCCTAGCGCCCGCGACAGGAAACGCCCCAAAGCACAACGTGGACACATCCAAATTTTTTAAAGAAAACAGAGGTGTTTTTTGCAAAGTGCCTACCTGTAGATTTTGGCCTCTAGCTCAGCCGGCACCTAGGGAAACCTACCAAACCTGGGCATTTCTGAAAACTAGAGATCTAGGGGAATCCAAGATGGGGTGACTTGTGTGGCTCGGACCAGGTTCTGTTACCCAGAATCCTTTGCAAACCTCAAAATTTGGCTAAAAAAACACATGTTCTTCACATTTCTGTGGCAGAAAGTTCTGGAATCTGAGAGCAGCCACAAATTTCCTTCCATCCAGCGTTCCCCCAAGTCTCCCGATAAAAATGATACCTCACTTGTGTGGGTAGGCCTAGCGCCCGCGACAGGAAACGCCCCAAAGCGCAACGTGGACACATCCAATTTTTTGAAAGAAAACAGAGGTGTTTTTTGCAAAGTGTCTACCTGTAGATTTTGTCCTCTAGCTCAGCCGGCAACTAGGGAAACCTACCAAACCTGTGCATTTCTAAAACTAGAGACCTAGGGGAATCCAAGATGGGGTGACTTGTGTGGCTCGGACCAGGTTCTGTTACCCAGAATCCTTTGCAAACCTAAAAATTTGGCTAAAAAAACACATGTTCCTCACATTTCTGTGGCTGAAAGTTCTGGAATCTGAGAGGAGCCACAAATTTCCTTCCACACAGCATTCCTCCAAGTCTCCCGATAAAAATGATACCTCACTTGTGTGGGTAGGCCTAGCGCCCGCGACAAGCAACGCCCCAAAGCGCAACGTGGACACATCAAAATTTTTTCAAGAAAACAGAGGTGTTTTTTGCAAAGTGCCTACCTGTAGATTTTGGCCTCTAGCTAGGCCGGCACCTAGGGAAACCTACCAAACCTGTGCATTTCTGAAAACTAGAGACCTAGGGGAATAGAAGATGGGGTGACTTGTGTGGCTCGGACCAGGTTCTGTTACCCAGAATCCTTTGGAAACCTCAAAATTTGGCTAAAAAAACACATGTTCCTCACATTTCTGTGGCAGAAAGTTCTGGAATCTGAGAGGAGCCACAAATTTCCTTCCACCCAGCGTTCCCCCAAGTCTCCCGAGAAAAATTATACCTCACTTGTGTGGGTAAGCCTAGCGCCCGCGACAGGAAACGCCCCAAAGCGCAACGTGGACACATCCAAATTTTTTAAAGAAAACAGAGGTGTTTTTTGCAAAGTGCCTACCTGTAGATTTTGGCCTCTAGCTCAGCCGGCACCTAGGGAAACCTACCAAACCTGTGCATTTCTGAAAACTAGAGACCTAGGGGAATAGAAGATGGGGTGACTTGTGTGGCTCGGACCAGGTTCTGTTACCCAGAATCCTTTGCAAACCTCAAAATTTGGCTAAAAAAACACATGTTCCTCACATTTCTGTGGCAGAAAGTTCTGGAATCTGAGAGGAGCCACAAATTTCCTTCCATCCAGCGTTCCCCCAAGTCTCCTGATAAAAATGGTACCTCACTTGTGTGGGTAGGCCTAGCGCCCGCAACAGGATATGCCCCAAAACACGACGTGGACACATCACAGAAAACAGAGCTTTTTTTAGCAAAGTGCCTACCTGTAGATTTTGGCCTCTAGCTCAGCCGGCACCTAGGGAAACCTACCAAACCTGTGCATTTTTGAAAACTAGAGACCGAGGGGAATCCAAGATGGGGTGACTTGTGGGGCTCTGACCAGGTTCTGTTACCCAGAATCCTTTGCAAACCTCAAATTTTGGCTAAAAAAACACATTTTTGTCACATTTCGGTGACAGAAAGTTCTGGAATCTGAGAGGAGCCACAAATTTCCTTCCACCCAGCGCTCCCCCAAGTCTCCCGATAAAAATGGTACCTCACTTGTGTGGGTAGGCCTAGCCCCGTGACAGGATATGCCCCAAAACACAACGTGGACACATCACAGAAAACAGAGCTTTTTTTAGCAAAGTGCCTACCTGTAGATTTTGGCCTCTAGCTCAGCCGGCACCTAGGGAAACCTACCAAACCTGTGCATTTCTGAAGACTAGAGACCTAGGGGAATCCAAGATGGTGTGACTTGTGTGGCTCGAACCAGGTTCTATTACCCAGAATCCTTTGCAAACCTCAAAATTTGGCTAAAAAAACACATGTTCCTCATATTTCTGTGGCTGAAAGTTCTGGAATCTGAGAGGAGCCACAAATTTCCTTCCACACAGCGTTCCTCCAAGTCTCCCGATAAAAATGATACCTCACTTGTGTGGGTAGGCCTAGCGCCCGCGACAGGAAACGCCCCAAAGCGCAACGTGGACACATCAAAATTTTTTAAAGAAAACAGAAGTGTTTTTTGCAAAGTGCCTACCTGTAGATTTTGGCCTCTAGCTCAGCCGGCACCTAGGGAAACCTACCAAACCTGTGCATTTCTGAAAACTAGAGACCTAGGGGAATAGAAGATGGGGTGACTTGTGTGGCTCGGACCAGGTTCTGTTACCCAGAATCCTTTGCAAACCTCAAAATTTGGCTAAAAAAACACATGTTCCTCACATTTCTGTGGCTGAAAGTTCTGGAATCTGAGATGAGCCACAAATTTCCTTCCACCCAGCGTTCCCCCAAGTCTCCCGATAAAAATGATACCTCACTTGTGTGGGTAGGCCTAGCGCCCGCGACAGGAAACGCCCCAAAGCGCAACGTGGACACATCCAAATTTTTTAAAGAAAACAGAGGTGTTTTTTGCAAAGTGCCTACCTGTAGGTTTTGGCCTCTAGCTCAGCCGGCACCTAGGGAAACCTACCAAACCTGTGCATTTCTGAAAACTAGAGACCTAGGGGAATCCAAGATGGGGTGACTTGTGTGGCTCGGACCAGGTTCTGTTACCCAGAATCCTTTGCAAACCTCCAAATTTGGCTAAAAAAACACATGTTCCTCACATTTCTGTGGCAGAAAGTTCTGGAATCTGAGAGGAGCCAAAAATTTCCTTCCACCCAGCGTTCCCCCAAGTCTCCCGATAAAAATGATACCTCACTTGTGTGGGTAGGCCTAGCGCCCGCGACAGGAAACGCCCCAAAGCGCAACGTGGACACATCCACATTTTTTAAAGAAAACAGAGGTGTTTTTTGCAAAGTGCCTACCTGTAGGTTTTGGCCTCTAGCTCAGCCGGCACCTAGGGAAACCTACCAAACCTGTGCATTTCTGAAAACTAGAGACCTAGGGGAATCCAAGATGGGGTGACTTGTGTGGCTCGGACCAGGTTCTGTTACCCAGAATCCTTTGCAAACCTCCAAATTTGGCTAAAAAAACACATGTTCCTCACATTTCTGTGGCAGAAAGTTCTGGAATCTGAGAGGAGCCAAAAATTTCCTTCCACCCAGCGTTCCCCCAAGTCTCCCGATAAAAATGATACCTCACTTGTGTGGGTAGGCCTAGCGCCCGTGACAGGAAAGGCCCCAAAGCGCAACGTGGACACATCCAAATTTTTGAAAGAAACAGAGGTGTTTTTTGCAAAGTGCCTACCTGTAGATTTTGGCCTCTAGCTCAGCCGGCACCTAGTGAAACCTACAAAACCTGTGCATTTCTGAAAACTAGAGACCTAGGGGAATCCAAGATGGGGTGACTTGTGTGGCTCGGACCAGGTTCTGTTACCCAGAATCCTTTGCAAACCTCAAAATTTGGCTAAAAAAACACATGTTCCTCACATTTCTGTGGCAGGAAGTTCTGGAATCTGAGAGGAGCCACAAATTTCCTTCCATCCAGCGTTCCCCCAAGTCTCCTGATAAAAATGGTACCTCACTTGTGTGGGTAGGCCTAGCGCCCGCAACAGGATATGCCCCAAAACACAACGTGGACACATCACAGAAAACAGAGCTTTTTTTAGCAAAGTGCCTACCTGTAGATTTTGGCCTCTAGCTCAGCCGGCACCTAGGGAAACCTACCAAACCTGTGCATTTTTGAAAACTAGAGACCTAGGGGAATCCAAGATGGGGTGACTTATGTGGCTCGAACCAGGTTCTGTTACCCAGAATCCTTTGCAAACCTCAAAATTTGGCTAAAAAAACACATGTTCCTCACATTTCTGTGGCAGAAAGTTCTGGAATCTGAGAGGAGCCACAAATTTCCTTCCACACAGCGTTCCTCCAAGTCTCCCGATAAAAATGATACCTCACTTGTGTGGGTAGGCCTAGCGCCCGCGACAGGAAACGCCCCAAAGCGCAACGTGGACACATCCAAATTTTTTAAAGAAAACAGAGGTGTTTTTTGCAAAGTGCCTACCTGTAGATTTTGGCCTCTAGCTCAGCCGGCACCTAGGGAAACCTACCAAACCTGGGCATTTCTGAAAACTAGAGATCTAGGGGAATCCAAGATGGGGTGACTTGTGTGGCTCGGACCAGGTTCTGTTACCCAGAATCCTTTGCAAACCTCAAAATTTGGCTAAAAAAACACATGTTCTTCACATTTCTGTGGCAGAAAGTTCTGGAATCTGAGAGCAGCCACAAATTTCCTTCCATCCAGCGTTCCCCCAAGTCTCCCGATAAAAATGATACCTCACTTGTGTGGGTAGGCCTAGCGCCCGCGACAGGAAACGCCCCAAAGCGCAACGTGGACACATCCAATTTTTTGAAAGAAAACAGAGGTGTTTTTTGCAAAGTGTCTACCTGTAGATTTTGTCCTCTAGCTCAGCCGGCAACTAGGGAAACCTACCAAACCTGTGCATTTCTAAAACTAGAGACCTAGGGGAATCCAAGATGGGGTGACTTGTGTGGCTCGGACCAGGTTCTGTTACCCAGAATCCTTTGCAAACCTAAAAATTTGGCTAAAAAAACACATGTTCCTCACATTTCTGTGGCTGAAAGTTCTGGAATCTGAGAGGAGCCACAAATTTCCTTCCACACAGCATTCCTCCAAGTCTCCCGATAAAAATGATACCTCACTTGTGTGGGTAGGCCTAGCGCCCGCGACAAGCAACGCCCCAAAGCGCAACGTGGACACATCAAAATTTTTTCAAGAAAACAGAGGTGTTTTTTGCAAAGTGCCTACCTGTAGATTTTGGCCTCTAGCTAGGCCGGCACCTAGGGAAACCTACCAAACCTGTGCATTTCTGAAAACTAGAGACCTAGGGGAATAGAAGATGGGGTGACTTGTGTGGCTCGGACCAGGTTCTGTTACCCAGAATCCTTTGGAAACCTCAAAATTTGGCTAAAAAAACACATGTTCCTCACATTTCTGTGGCAGAAAGTTCTGGAATCTGAGAGGAGCCACAAATTTCCTTCCACCCAGCGTTCCCCCAAGTCTCCCGAGAAAAATTATACCTCACTTGTGTGGGTAAGCCTAGCGCCCGCGACAGGAAACGCCCCAAAGCGCAACGTGGACACATCCAAATTTTTTAAAGAAAACAGAGGTGTTTTTTGCAAAGTGCCTACCTGTAGATTTTGGCCTCTAGCTCAGCCGGCACCTAGGGAAACCTACCAAACCTGTGCATTTCTGAAAACTAGAGACCTAGGGGAATAGAAGATGGGGTGACTTGTGTGGCTCGGACCAGGTTCTGTTACCCAGAATCCTTTGCAAACCTCAAAATTTGGCTAAAAAAACACATGTTCCTCACATTTCTGTGGCAGAAAGTTCTGGAATCTGAGAGGAGCCACAAATTTCCTTCCATCCAGCGTTCCCCCAAGTCTCCTGATAAAAATGGTACCTCACTTGTGTGGGTAGGCCTAGCGCCCGCAACAGGATATGCCCCAAAACACGACGTGGACACATCACAGAAAACAGAGCTTTTTTTAGCAAAGTGCCTACCTGTAGATTTTGGCCTCTAGCTCAGCCGGCACCTAGGGAAACCTACCAAACCTGTGCATTTTTGAAAACTAGAGACCGAGGGGAATCCAAGATGGGGTGACTTGTGGGGCTCTGACCAGGTTCTGTTACCCAGAATCCTTTGCAAACCTCAAATTTTGGCTAAAAAAACACATTTTTGTCACATTTCGGTGACAGAAAGTTCTGGAATCTGAGAGGAGCCACAAATTTCCTTCCACCCAGCGCTCCCCCAAGTCTCCCGATAAAAATGGTACCTCACTTGTGTGGGTAGGCCTAGCCCCGTGACAGGATATGCCCCAAAACACAACGTGGACACATCACAGAAAACAGAGCTTTTTTTAGCAAAGTGCCTACCTGTAGATTTTGGCCTCTAGCTCAGCCGGCACCTAGGGAAACCTACCAAACCTGTGCATTTCTGAAGACTAGAGACCTAGGGGAATCCAAGATGGTGTGACTTGTGTGGCTCGAACCAGGTTCTATTACCCAGAATCCTTTGCAAACCTCAAAATTTGGCTAAAAAAACACATGTTCCTCATATTTCTGTGGCTGAAAGTTCTGGAATCTGAGAGGAGCCACAAATTTCCTTCCACACAGCGTTCCTCCAAGTCTCCCGATAAAAATGATACCTCACTTGTGTGGGTAGGCCTAGCGCCCGCGACAGGAAACGCCCCAAAGCGCAACGTGGACACATCAAAATTTTTTAAAGAAAACAGAAGTGTTTTTTGCAAAGTGCCTACCTGTAGATTTTGGCCTCTAGCTCAGCCGACACCTAGGGAAACCTACCAAACCTGTGCATTTCTGAAAACTAGAGACCTAGGGGAATAGAAGATGGGGTGACTTGTGTGGCTCGGACCAGGTTCTGTTACCCAGAATCCTTTGCAAACCTCAAAATTTGGCTAAAAAAACACATGTTCCTCACATTTCTGTGGCTGAAAGTTCTGGAATCTGAGATGAGCCACAAATTTCCTTCCACCCAGCGTTCCCCCAAGTCTCCCGATAAAAATGATACCTCACTTGTGTGGGTAGGCCTAGCGCCCGCGACAGGAAACGCCCCAAAGCGCAACGTGGACACATCCAAATTTTTTAAAGAAAACAGAGGTGTTTTTTGCAAAGTGCCTACCTGTAGGTTTTGGCCTCTAGCTCAGCCGGCACCTAGGGAAACCTACCAAACCTGTGCATTTCTGAAAACTAGAGACCTAGGGGAATCCAAGATGGGGTGACTTGTGTGGCTCGGACCAAGTTCTGTTACCCAGAATCCTTTGCAAACCTCCAAATTTGGCTAAAAAAACACATGTTCCTCACATTTCTGTGGCAGAAAGTTCTGGAATCTGAGAGGAGCCAAAAATTTCCTTCCACCCAGCGTTCCCCCAAGTCTCCCGATAAAAATGATACCTCACTTGTGTGGGTAGGCCTAGCGCCCGTGACAGGAAAGGCCCCAAAGCGCAACGTGGACACATCCAATTTTTTGAAAGAAACAGAGGTGTTTTTTGCAAAGTGCCTACCTGTAGATTTTGGCCTGTAGCTCAGCCGGCACCTAGTGAAACCTACAAAACCTGTGCATTTCTGAAAACTAGAGACCTAGGGGAATCCAAGATGGGGTGACTTGTGTGGCTCGGACCAGGTTCTGTTACCCAGAATCCTTTGCAAACCTCAAAATTTGGCTAAAAAAACACATGTTCCTCACATTTCTGTGGCAGGAAGTTCTGGAATCTGAGAGGAGCCACAAATTTCTTTCCACCCAGCGTTCCCCCAAGTCTCCAGAGAAAAATGATACCTCACTTGTGTAGGTAGGCCTAGCGCCCGCGACAGGAAACGCCCCAAAGCGCAATGTGGACACATCCAAATTTTTGAAAGAAAACAGAGGTGTTTTTTGCAAAGTGCCTACCTGTAGATTTTGGCCTCTACCTCAGCCGGCACCTAGGGAAACCTAACAAACCTGTGCATTTCTGAAAACTAGAGACCTAGGGGAATCCAAGATGAGGTGACTTGTGTGGCTCGGACCAGGTTCTGTTACCCAGAATCCTTTGCAAACCTCAAAATTTGGCTAAAAAAACACATGTTCCTACATTTCTGTGGCTGAAAGTTCTGGAATCTGAGAGGAGCCACAAATTTCCTTCCACCCAGCGTTCCCCCAAGTCTACCGATAAAAATGATACCTCACTTGTGTGGGTATGCCTAGCGGCCGCGACAGAAAACACCCCAGAACGCAACGTGGACACATCCCATTTTTTTAAAGAAAACAGAGGTGTTTTTTGCAAAGTGTCTACCTGTAGATTTTGTCCTCTAGCTCAGCCGGCAAATAGGGAAACCTACCAAACCTGTGCATTTCTAAAACTAGAGACCTAGGGGAATCCAAGATGGGGTGACTTGTGTGGCTCGGACCAGGTTCTGTTACCCAGAATCCTTTGCAAACCTCAAAATTTGGCTAACAAAACACATGTTCCTCACATTTCTGTGGCTGAAAATTCTGGAATCTGAGAGGAGCCACAAATTTCCTTCCACCCAGCGTTCCCCCAAGTCTCCCGATAAAAATGATACCTCACTTGTGTGGGTAGGCCTAGCGCCCGCGACAAGCAACGCCCCAAAGCGCAACGTGGACACATCAAAATTTTTTCAAGAAAACAGGTGTTTTTTGCAAAGTGCCTACCTGTAGATTTTGGCCTCTAGCTAGGCCGGCACCTAGGGAAACCTACCAAACCTGTGCATTTCTGAAAACTAGAGACCTAGGGGAATAGAAGATGGGGTGACTTGTGTGGCTCGGACCAGGTTCTGTTACCCAGAATCCTTTGGAAACCTCAAAATTTGGCTAAAAAAACACATGTTCCTCACATTTCTGTGGCAGAAAGTTCTGGAATCTGAGAGGAGCCACAAATTTCCTTCCACCCAGCGTTCCCCCAAGTCTCCCGAGAAAAATTATACCTCACTTGTGTGGGTAGGCCTAGCGCCCGCGACAGGAAACGCCCCAAAGCGCAACGTGGACACATCCAAATTTTTTAAAGAAAACAGAGGTGTTTTTTGCAAAGTGCCTACCTGTAGATTTTGGCCTCTAGCTCAGCCGGCACCTAGGGAAACCTACCAAACCTGTGCATTTCTGAAAACTAGAGACCTAGGGGAATAGAAGATGGGGTGACTTGTGTGGCTCGGACCAGGTTCTGTTACCCAGAATCCTTTGCAAACCTCAAAATTTGGCTAAAAAAACACATGTTCCTCACATTTCTGTGGCAGAAAGTTCTGGAATCTGAGAGGAGCCACAAATTTCCTTCCATCCAGCGTTCCCCCAAGTCTCCTGATAAACATGGTACCTCACTTGTGTGGGTAGGCCTAGCGCCCGCAACAGGATATGCCCCAAAACACAACGTGGACACATCACAGAAAACAGAGCTTTTTTTAGCAAAGTGCCTACCTGTAGATTTTGGCCTCTAGCTCAGCCGGCACCTAGGGAAACCTACCAAACCTGTGCATTTTTGAAAACTAGAGACCGAGGGGAATCCAAGATGGGGTGACTTGTGGGGCTCTGACCAGGTTCTGTTACCCAGAATCCTTTGCAAACCTCAAATTTTGGCTAAAAAAACACATTTTTGTCACATTTCGGTGACAGAAAGTTCTGGAATCTGAGAGGAGCCACAAATTTCCTTCCACCCAGCGCTCCCCCAAGTCTCCCGATAAAAATGGTACCTCACTTGTGTGGGTAGGCCTAGCCCCGTGACAGGATATGCCCCAAAACACAACGTGGACACATCACAGAAAACAGAGCTTTTTTTAGCAAAGTGCCTACCTGTAGATTTTGGCCTCTAGCTCAGCCGGCACCTAGGGAAACCTACCAAACCTGTGCATTTCTGAAGACTAGAGACCTAGGGGAATCCAAGATGGTGTGACTTGTGTGGCTCGAACCAGGTTCTATTACCCAGAATCCTTTGCAAACCTCAAAATTTGGCTAAAAAAACACATGTTCCTCATATTTCTGTGGCTGAAAGTTCTGGAATCTGAGAGGAGCCACAAATTTCCTTCCACACAGCGTTCCTCCAAGTCTCCCGATAAAAATGATACCTCACTTGTGTGGGTAGGCCTAGCGCCCGCGACAGGAAACGCCCCAAAGCGCAACGTGGACACATCAAAATTTTTTAAAGAAAACAGAAGTGTTTTTTGCAAAGTGCCTACCTGTAGATTTTGGCCTCTAGCTCAGCCGGCACCTAGGGAAACCTACCAAACCTGTGCATTTCTGAAAACTAGAGACCTAGGGGAATAGAAGATGGGGTGACTTGTGTGGCTCGGACCAGGTTCTGTTACCCAGAATCCTTTGCAAACCTCAAAATTTGGCTAAAAAAACACATGTTCCTCACATTTCTGTGGCTGAAAGTTCTGGAATCTGAGATGAGCCACAAATTTCCTTCCACCCAGCGTTCCCCCAAGTCTCCCGATAAAAATGATACCTCACTTGTGTGGGTAGGCCTAGCGCCCGCGACAGGAAACGCCCCAAAGCGCAACGTGGACACATCCAAATTTTTTAAAGAAAACAGAGGTGTTTTTTGCAAAGTGCCTACCTGTAGGTTTTGGCCTCTAGCTCAGCCGGCACCTAGGGAAACCTACCAAACCTGTGCATTTCTGAAAACTAGAGACCTAGGGGAATCCAAGATGGGGTGACTTGTGTGGCTCGGACCAGGTTCTGTTACCCAGAATCCTTTGCAAACCTCCAAATTTGGCTAAAAAAACACATGTTCCTCACATTTCTGTGGCAGAAAGTTCTGGAATCTGAGAGGAGCCAAAAATTTCCTTCCACCCAGCGTTCCCCCAAGTCTCCCGATAAAAATGATACCTCACTTGTGTGGGTAGGCCTAGCGCCCGCGACAGGAAACGCCCCAAAGCGCAACGTGGACACATCCAAATTTTTTAAAGAAAACAGAGGTGTTTTTTGCAAAGTGCCTACCTGTAGGTTTTGGCCTCTAGCTCAGCCGGCACCTAGGGAAACCTACCAAACCTGTGCATTTCTGAAAACTAGAGACCTAGGGGAATCCAAGATGGGGTGACTTGTGTGGCTCGGACCAGGTTCTGTTAACCAGAATCCTTTGCAAACCTCCAAATTTGGCTAAAAAAACACATGTTCCTCACATTTCTGTGGCAGAAAGTTCTGGAATCTGAGAGGAGCCAAAAATTTCCTTCCACCCAGCGTTCCCCCAAGTCTCCCGATAAAAATGATACCTCACTTGTGTGGGTAGGCCTAGCGCCCGTGACAGGAAAGGCCCCAAAGCGCAACGTGGACACATCCAAATTTTTGAAAGAAACAGAGGTGTTTTTTGCAAAGTGCCTACCTGTAGATTTTGGCCTCTAGCTCAGCCGGCACCTAGTGAAACCTACAAAACCTGTGCATTTCTGAAAACTAGAGACCTAGGGGAATCCAAGATGGGGTGACTTGTGTGGCTCGGACCAGGTTCTGTTACCCAGAATCCTTTGCAAACCTCAAAATTTGGCTAAAAAAACACATGTTCCTCACATTTCTGTGGCAGGAAGTTCTGGAATCTGAGAGGAGCCACAAATTTCCTTCCATCCAGCGTTCCCCCAAGTCTCCTGATAAAAATGGTACCTCACTTGTGTGGGTAGGCCTAGCGCCCGCAACAGGATATGCCCCAAAACACAACGTGGACACATCACAGAAAACAGAGCTTTTTTTAGCAAAGTGCCTACCTGTAGATTTTGGCCTCTAGCTCAGCCGGCACCTAGGGAAACCTACCAAACCTGTGCATTTTTGAAAACTAGAGACCGAGGGGAATCCAAGATGGGGTGACTTGTGTGGCTCGGACCAGGTTCTGTTACCCAGAATCCTTTGCAAACCTCAAAATTTGGCTAAAAAAACACATGTTCCTCACATTTCTGTGGCAGGAAGTTCTGGAATCTGAGAGGAGCCACAAATTTCTTTCCACCCAGCGTTCCCCCAAGTCTCCAGAGAAAAATGATACCTCACTTGTGTAGGTAGGCCTAGCGCCCGCGACAGGAAACGCCCCAAAGCGCAATGTGGACACATCCAAATTTTTGAAAGAAAACAGAGGTGTTTTTTGCAAAGTGCCTACCTGTAGATTTTGGCCTCTAGCTCAGCCGGCACCTAGGGAAACCTACCGAACCTGTGCATTTCTGAAAACTAGAGACCTAGGGGAATCCAAGATGGGGTGACTTGTGTGGCTCGGACCAGGTTCTGTTACCCAGAATCCTTTGCAAACCTCAAAATTTGATTAAAAAAACACATGTTCCTCACATTTCTGTGGCAGAAAGTTCTGGAATCTGAGAGGAGCCACAAA
The DNA here is from genome assembly GCF_031143425.1 of Pleurodeles waltl. Classification (NCBI taxonomy): domain Eukaryota; kingdom Metazoa; phylum Chordata; class Amphibia; order Caudata; family Salamandridae; genus Pleurodeles; species Pleurodeles waltl. Next base: position 35,623,149 of record NC_090439.1, read on the forward strand.
TTTCCTTCAATCCAGCGTTCCCCCAAGTCTCCCGATAAAAATGATACCTCACTTGTGTGGGTAGGCCTAGCGCCCGCGACAGGAAACGCCCCAAAGCGCAACGTGGACACATCCAAATGTTTTAAAGAAAACAGAGGTGTTTTTTGCAAAGTGCCTACCTGTAGATTTTGGCCTCTAGCTCAGCCGGCACCAAGGGAAACCTACCAAACCTGTGCATTTCTAAAACTAGAGACCTAGGGGAATCCAAGATGGGGTGACTTGTGTGGCTCGGACCAGGTTCTGTTACCCAGAATCCTTTGCAAACCTCAAAATTTGGCTAAAAAAACACATGTTCCTACATTTCTGTGGCTGAAAGTTCTGGAATCTGAGAGGAGCCACAAATTTACTTCCACCCAGCGTTCCCCCAAGTCTCCCGATAAAAATGATACCTCACTTGTGTGGGTAGGCCTAGCGCCCGCGACAGGAAACGCCCCAAAGCGCAACGTGGACACATCCAAATTTTTTAAAGAAAACAGAGGTGTTTTTTGCAAAGTGCCTACCTGTAGGTTTTGGCCTCTAGCTCAGCCGGCACCTAGGGAAACCTACCAAACCTGTGCATTTCTGAAAACTAGAGACCTAGGGGAATCCAAGATGGGGTGACTTGTGTGGCTCGGACCAGGTTCTGTTACCCAGAATCCTTTGCAAACCTCCAAATTTGGCTAAAAAAACACATGTTCCTCACATTTCTGTGGCAGAAAGTTCTGGAATCTGAGAGGAGCCAAAAATTTCCTTCCACCCAGCGTTCCCCCAAGTCTCCCGATAAAAATGATACCTCACTTGTGTGGGTAGGCCTAGCGCCCGTGACAGGAAAGGCCCCAAAGCGCAACGTGGACACATCCAAATTTTTGAAAGAAACAGAGGTGTTTTTTGCAAAGTGCCTACCTGTAGATTTTGGCCTCTAGCTCAGCCGGCACCTAGTGAAACCTACAAAACCTGTGCATTTCTGAAAACTAGAGACCTAGGGGAATCCAAGATGGGGTGACTTGTGTGGCTCGGACCAGGTTCTGTTACCCAGAATCCTTTGCAAACCTCAAAATTTGGCTAAAAAAACACATGTTCCTCAGATTTCTGTGGCAGGAAGTTCTGGAATCTGAGAGGAGCCACAAATTTCCTTCCATCCAGCGTTCCCCCAAGTCTCCTGATAAAAATGGTACCTCACTTGTGTGGGTAGGCCTAGCGCCCGCAACAGGATATGCCCCAAAACACAACGTGGACACATCACAGAAAACAGAGCTTTTTTTAGCAAAGTGCCTACCTGTAGATTTTGGCCTCTAGCTCAGCCGGCACCTAGGGAAACCTACCAAACCTGTGCATTTTTGAAAACTAGAGACCGAGGGGAATCCAAGATGGGGTGACTTGTGGGGCTCTGACCAGGTTCTGTTACCCAGAATCCTTTGCAAACCTCAAATTTTGGCTAAAAAAACACATTTTTGTCACATTTCGGTGACAGAAAGTTCTGGAATCTGAGAGGAGCCACAAATTTCCTTCCACCCAGCGCTCCCCCAAGTCTCCCGATAAAAATGGTACCTCACTTGTGTGGGTAGGCCTAGCCCCGTGACAGGATATGCCCCAAAACACAACGTGGACACATCACAGAAAACAGAGCTTTTTTTAGCAAAGTGCCTACCTGTAGATTTTGGCCTCTAGCTCAGCCGGCACCTAGGGAAACCTACCAAACCTGTGCATTTCTGAAGACTAGAGACCTAGGGGAATCCAAGATGGTGTGACTTGTGTGGCTCGAACCAGGTTCTATTACCCAGAATCCTTTGCAAACCTCAAAATTTGGCTAAAAAAACACATGTTCCTCATATTTCTGTGGCTGAAAGTTCTGGAATCTGAGAGGAGCCACAAATTTCCTTCCACACAGCGTTCCTCCAAGTCTCCCGATAAAAATGATACCTCACTTGTGTGGGTAGGCCTAGCGCCCGCGACAGGAAACGCCCCAAAGCGCAACGTGGACACATCCAAATTTTTTAAAGAAAACAGAGGTGTTTTTTGCAAAGTGCCTAACTGTAGATTTTGGCCTCTAGCTCAGCCGACACCTAGGGAAACCTACCAAACCTGTGCATTTCTGAAAACTAGAGACCTAGGGGAATAGAAGATGGGGTGACTTGTGTGGCTCGGACCAGGTTCTGTTACCCAGAATCCTTTGCAAACCTCAAAATTTGGCTAAAAAAACACATGTTCCTCACATTTCTGTGGCTGAAAGTTCTGGAATCTGAGATGAGCCACAAATTTCCTTCCACCCAGCGTTCCCCCAAGTCTCCCGATAAAAATGATACCTCACTTGTGTGGGTAGGCCTAGCGCCCGCGACAGGAAACGCCCCAAAGCGCAACGTGGACACATCCAAATTTTTTAAAGAAAACAGAGGTGTTTTTTGCAAAGTGCCTACCTGTAGGTTTTGGCCTCTAGCTCAGCCGGCACCTAGGGAAACCTACCAAACCTGTGCATTTCTGAAAACTAGAGACCTGGGGGAATCCAAGATGGGGTGACTTGTGTGGCTCGGACCAAGTTCTGTTACCCAGAATCCTTTGCAAACCTCAAAATTTGGCTAAAAAAACACATGTTCCTCACATTTCTGTGGCTGAAAGTTCTGGAATCTGAGATGAGCCACAAATTTCCTTCCACCCAGCGTTCCCCCAAGTCTCCCGATAAAAATGATACCTCACTTGTGTGGGTAGGCCTAGCGCCCGCGACAGGAAACGCCCCAAAGCGCAACGTGGACACATCCAAATTTTTTAAAGAAAACAGAGGTGTTTTTTGCAAAGTGCCTACCTGTAGGTTTTGGCCTCTAGCTCAGCCGGCACCTAGGGAAACCTACCAAACCTGTGCATTTCTGAAAACTAGAGACCTAGGGGAATCCAAGATGGGGTGACTTGTGTGGCTCGGACCAAGTTCTGTTACCCAGAATCCTTTGCAAACCTCCAAATTTGGCTAAAAAAACACATGTTCCTCACATTTCTGTGGCAGAAAGTTCTGGAATCTGAGAGGAGCCAAAAATTTCCTTCCACCCAGCGTTCCCCCAAGTCTCCCGATAAAAATGATACCTCACTTGTGTGGGTAGGCCTAGCGCCCGTGACAGGAAAGGCCCCAAAGCGCAACGTGGACACATCCAATTTTTTGAAAGAAACAGAGGTGTTTTTTGCAAAGTGCCTACCTGTAGATTTTGGCCTCTAGCTCAGCCGGCACCTAGTGAAACCTACAAAACCTGTGCATTTCTGAAAACTAGAGACCTAGGGGAATCCAAGATGGGGTGACTTGTGTGGCTCGGACCAGGTTCTGTTACCCAGAATCCTTTGCAAACCTCAAAATTTGGCTAAAAAAACACATGTTCCTCACATTTCTGTGGCAGGAAGTTCTGGAATCTGAGAGGAGCCACAAATTTCTTTCCACCCAGCGTTCCCCCAAGTCTCCAGAGAAAAATGATACCTCACTTGTGTAGGTAGGCCTAGCGCCCGCGACAGGAAACGCCCCAAAGCGCAATGTGGACACATCCAAATTTTTGAAAGAAAACAGAGGTGTTTTTTGCAAAGTGCCTACCTGTAGATTTTGGCCTCTACCTCAGCCGGCACCTAGGGAAACCTACCAAACCTGTGCATTTCTGAAAACTAGAGACCTAGGGGAATCCAAGATGGGGTGACTTGTGTGGCTCGGACCAGGTTCTGTTACCCAGAATCCTTTGCAAACCTCAAAATTTGGCTAAAAAAACACATGTTCCTACATTTCTGTGGCTGAAAGTTCTGGAATCTGAGAGGAGCCACAAATTTCCTTCCACCCAGCGTTCCCCCAAGTCTACCGATAAAAATGATACCTCACTTGTGTGGGTATGCCTAGCGGCCGCGACAGAAGACACCCCAGAACGCAACGTGGACACATCCCATTTTTTTAAAGAAAACAGAGGTGTTTTTTGCAAAGTGTCTACCTGTAGATTTTGTCCTCTAGCTCAGCCGGCAACTAGGGAAACCTACCAAACCTGTGCATTTCTAAAACTAGAGACCTAGGGGAATCCAAGATGGGGTGACTTGTGTGGCTCGGACCAGGTTCTGTTACCCAGAATCCTTTGCAAACCTCAAAATTTGGCTAACAAAACACATGTTCCTCACATTTCTGTGGCTGAAAATTCTGGAATCTGAGAGGAGCCACAAATTTCCTTCCACCCAGCGTTCCCCCAAGTCTCCCGATAAAAATGATACCTCACTTGTGTGGGTAGGCCTAGCGCCCGTGACAGGAAACGCCCCAAAGCGCAACGTGGACACATCCAAATTTTTTAAAGAAAACAGAGGTGTTTTTTGCAAAGTGCCTACCTTTAGGTTTTGGCCTCTAGCTCAGCCGGCACCTAGGGAAACCTACCAAACCTGTGCATTTCTAAAACTAGAGACCTAGGGGAATCCAAGATGGGGTGACTTGTGTGGCTCGGACCAGGTTCTGTTACCCAGAATCCTTTGCAAACCTCAAAATTTGGTTAAAAAATAAACATGTTCCTCACATTTCTGTTGCTGAAAGTTCTGGAATCTGAGAGGAGCCACAAATTTCCTTCCACACAGCGCTCCTCCAAGTCTCCCGATAAAAATGGTACCTCACTTGTGTGGGTAGGCCTAGCGCCCGCGACAGGATATACCCCAAAACACAACGTGGACACATCACAGAAAACAGAGCTGTTTTTAGCAAAGTGCCTACCTGTAGATTTTGGCCTCTAGCTCAGCCGGCACCTAGGGAAACCTACCAAACCTGTGCATTTCTGAAAACTAGAGACCTAGGGGAATCCAAGATGGGGTGACTTGTGTGGCTCGGACCAGGTTCTGTTACCCAGAATCCTTTGCAAACCTCAAAATTTGATTAAAAAAACACATGTTCCTCACATTTCTGTGGCAGAAAGTTCTGGAATCTGAGAGGAGCCACAAATTTCCTTCAATCCAGCGTTCCCCCAAGTCTCCCGATAAAAATGATACCTCACTTGTGTGGGTAGGCCTAGCGCCTGCGACAGGAAACGCCCCAAAGCGCAACGTGGACACATCCAAATGTTTTCAAGAAAACAGAGGTGTTTTTTGCAAAGTGCCTACCTGTAGATTTTGGCCTCTAGCTCAGCCGGCACCTAGGGAAACCTACCAAACCTGTGCATTTCTAAAACTAGAGACCTAGGGGAATCCAAGATGGGGTGACTTGTGTGGCTCGGACCAGGTTCTGTTACCCAGAATCCTTTGCAAACCTCAAAATTTGGCTAAAAAAACACATGTTCCTACATTTCTGTGGCTGAAAGTTCTGGAATCTGAGAGGAGCCACAAATTTCCTTCCACCCAGCGTTCCCCCAAGTCTACCGATAAAAATGATACCTCACTTGTGTGGGTATGCCTAGCGGCCGCGACAGAAGACACCCCAGAACGCAACGTGGACACATCCCATTTTTTTAAAGAAAACAGAGGTGTTTTTTGCAAAGTGTCTACCTGTAGATTTTGTCCTCTAGCTCAGCCGGCAACTAGGGAAACCTACCAAACCTGTGCATTTCTAAAACTAGAGACCTAGGGGAATCCAAGATGGGGTGACTTGTGTGGCTCGGACCAGGTTCTGTTACCCAGAATCCTTTGCAAACCTCAAAATTTGGCTAACAAAACACATGTTCCTCACATTTCTGTGGCTGAAAATTCTGGAATCTGAGAGGAGCCACAAATTTCCTTCCACCCAGCGTTCCCCCAAGTCTCCCGATAAAAATGATACCTCACTTGTGTGGGTAGGCCTAGCGCCCGTGACAGGAAACGCCCCAAAGCGCAACGTGGACACATCCAAATTTTTTAAAGAAAACAGAGGTGTTTTTTGCAAAGTGCCTACCTGTAGGTTTTGGCCTCTAGCTCAGCCGGCACCTAGGGAAACCTACCAAACCTGTGCATTTCTAAAACTAGAGACCTAGGGGAATCCAAGATGGGGTGACTTGTGTGGCTCGGACCAGGTTCTGTTACCCAGAATCCTTTGCAAACCTCAAAATTTGGTTAAAAAATAAACATGTTCCTCACATTTCTGTTGCTGAAAGTTCTGGAATCTGAGAGGAGCCACAAATTTCCTTCCACACAGCGCTCCTCCAAGTCTCCCGATAAAAATGGTACCTCACTTGTGTGGGTTGGCCTAGCGCCCGCGACAGGATATACCCCAAAACACAACGTGGACACATCACAGAAAACAGAGCTGTTTTTAGCAAAGTGCCTACCTGTATGTTTTGGCCTCTAGCTCAGCCGGCACCTAGGGAAACCTACCAAACCTGTGCATTTCTGAAAACTAGAGACCTAGGGGAATCCAAGATGGGGTGACTTGTGGGGCTCTGACCAGGTTCTGTATCCCAGAATCCTTTGCAAACCTCAAATTTTGGCTAAAAAAACTCATTTTCGTCACATTTTGGTGACAGAAAGTTCTGAAATCTGAGAGGAGCCACAAATTTCCTTCCACCCAGCGCTCCCCCAATTCTCCCGATAAAAATGGTACCTCACTTGTGTGGGTAGGCCTAGCCCCTGCGACAGGATATGCCCCAAAACACAACGTGGACACATCACTGAAAACAGAGCCGTTTTTAGCAAAGTGCCTACCTGTAGGTTTTGGCCTCTAGCTCAGCCGGCACCTAGGGAAACCTACCAAACCTGTGCATTTCTGAAAACTAGAGACCTAGGGGAATCCAAGATGGGGTGACTTGTGTGGCTCGGACCAGGTTCTGTTACCCAGAATCCTTTGCAAACCTCCAAATTTGGCTAAAAAAACACATGTTCCTCACATTTCTGTGGCAGAAAGTTCTGGAATCTGAGAGGAGCCAAAAATTTCCTTCCACCCAGCGTTCCCCCAAGTCTCCCGATAAAAATGATACCTCACTTGTGTGGGTAGGCCTAGCGCCCGTGACAGGAAAGGCCCCAAAGCGCAACGTGGACACATCCAATTTTTTGAAAGAAACAGAGGTGTTTTTTGCAAAGTGCCTACCTGTAGATTTTGGCCTCCAGCTCAGCCGGCACCTAGTGAAACCTACAAAACCTGTGCATTTCTGAAAACTAGAGACCTAGGGGAATCCAAGATGGGGTGACTTGTGTGGCTCGGACCAGGTTCTGTTACCCAGAATCCTTTGCAAACCTCAAAATTTGGCTAAAAAAACACATGTTCCTCACATTTCTGTGGCAGGAAGTTCTGGAATCTGAGAGGAGCCACAAATTTCTTTCCACCCAGCGTTCCCCCAAGTCTCCAGAGAAAAATGATACCTCACTTGTGTAGGTAGGCCTAGCGCCCGCGACAGGAAACGCCCCAAAGCGCAATGTGGACACATCCAAATTTTTGAAAGAAAACAGAGGTGTTTTTTGCAAAGTGCCTACCTGTAGATTTTGGCCTCTAGCTCAGCCGGCACCTAGGGAAACCTACCAAACCTGTGCATTTCTGAAAACTAGAGACCTAGGGGAATCCAAGATGGGGTGACTTGTGTGGCTCGGACCAGGTTCTGTTACCCAGAATCCTTTGCAAACCTCAAAATTTGATTAAAAAAACACATGTTCCTCACATTTCTGTGGCAGAAAGTTCTGGAATCTGAGAGGAGCCACAAATTTCCTTCAATCCAGCGTTCCCCCAAGTCTCCCGATAAAAATGATACCTCACTTGTGTGGGTAGGCCTAGCGCCCGCGACAGGAAACGCCCCAAAGCGCAACGTGGACACATCCAAATGTTTTAAAGAAAACAGAGGTGTTTTTTGCAAAGTGCCTACCTGTAGATTTTGGCCTCTAGCTCAGCCGGCACCTAGGGAAACCTACCAAACCTGTGCATTTCTAAAACTAGAGACGTAGGGGAATCCAAGATGGGGTGACTTGTGTGGCTCGGACCAGGTTCTGTTACCCAGAATCCTTTGCAAACCTCAAAATTTGGCTAAAAAAACACATGTTCCTACATTTCTGTGGCTGAAAGTTCTGGAATCTGAGAGGAGCCACAAATTTCCTTCCACCCAGCGTTCCCCCAAGTCTACCGATAAAAATGATACCTCACTTGTGTGGGTATGCCTAGCGGCCGCGACAGAAGACACCCCAGAACGCAACGTGGACACATCCCATTTTTTTAAAGAAAACAGAGGTGTTTTTTGCAAAGTGTCTACCTGTAGATTTTGTCCTCTAGCTCAGCCGGCAACTAGGGAAACCTACCAAACCTGTGCATTTCTAAAACTAGAGACCTAGGGGAATCCAAGATGGGGTGACTTGTGTGGCTCGGACCAGGTTCTGTTACCCAGAATCCTTTGCAAACCTCAAAATTTGGTTAAAAAATAAACATGTTCCTCACATTTCTGTTGCTGAAAGTTCTGGAATCTGAGAGGAGCCACAAATTTCCTTCCACACAGCGCTCCTCCAAGTCTCCCGATAAAAATGGTACCTCACTTGTGTGGGTAGGCCTAGCGCCCGCGACAGGATATACCCCAAAACACAACGTGGACACATCACAGAAAACAGAGCTGTTTTTAGCAAAGTGCCTACCTGTAGATTTTGGCCTCTAGCTCAGCCGGCACCTAGGGAAACCTACCAAACCTGTGCATTTCTGAAAACTAGAGACCTAGGGGAATCCAAGATGGGGTGACTTGTGGGGCTCTGACCAGGTTCTGTATCCCAGAATCCTTTGCAAACCTCAAATTTTGGCTAAAAAACCTCATTTTCGTCACATTTTGGTGACAGAAAGTTCTGAAATCTGAGAGGAGCCACAAATTTCCTTCCACCCAGCGCTCCCCCAATTCTCCCGATACAAATGGTACCTCACTTGTGTGGGTAGGCCTAGCCCCTGCGACAGGATATGCCCCAAAACACAACGTGGACACATCACTGAAAACAGAGCCGTTTGTAGCAAAGTGCCTACCTGTAGATTTTGGCCTCTAGCTCAGCCGGCACCTAGGGAAACCTACCAAACCTGTGCATTTTAGAAAACTAGAGACCTAGGGGAATCCAAGATGGGGTGACTTGTGGGGCTCTGACCAGGTTCTGTTACCCAGAATCCTTTGCAAACCTCAAATTTTGGCTAAAAAAACACATTTTTGTCACATTTCGGTGACAGAAAGTTCTGGAATCTGAGAGGAGCCACAAATTTCCTTCCACCCAGCACTCCCCCAAGTCTCCCGATAAAAATGGTACCTCACTTGTGTGGGTAGGCCTAGCCCCGTGACAGGATATGCCCCAAAACACAACGTGGACACATCACAGAAAACAGAGCTTTTTTTAGCAAAGTGCCTACCTGTAGATTTTGGCCTCTAGCTCAGCCGGCACCTAGGGAAACCTACCAAACCTGTGCATTTCTGAAGACTAGAGACCTAGGGGAATCCAAGATGGTGTGACTTGTGTGGCTCGAACCAGGTTCTATTACCCAGAATCCTTTGCAAACCTCAAAATTTGGCTAAAAAAACACATGTTCCTCATATTTCTGTGGCTGAAAGTTCTGGAATCTGAGAGGAGCCACAAATTTCCTTCCACACAGCGTTCCTCCAAGTCTCCCGATAAAAATGATACCTCACTTGTGTGGGTAGGCCTAGCGCCCGCGACAGGAAACGCCCCAAAGCGCAACGTGGACACATCAAAATTTTTTAAAGAAAACAGAAGTGTTTTTTGCAAAGTGCCTACCTGTAGATTTTGGCCTCTAGCTCAGCCGGCACCTAGGGAAACCTACGAAACCTGTGCATTTCTGAAAACTAGAGACCTAGGGGAATAGAAGATGGGGTGACTTGTGTGGCTCGGACCAGGTTCTGTTACCCAGAATCCTTTGCAAACCTCAAAATTTGGCTAAAAAAACACATGTTCCTCACATTTCTGTGGCTGAAAGTTCTGGAATCTGAGATGAGCCACAAATTTCCTTCCACCCAGCGTTCCCCCAAGTCTCCCGATAAAAATGATACCTCACTTGTGTGGGTAGGCCTAGCGCCCGCGACAGGAAACGCCCCAAAGCGCAACGTGGACACATCCAAATTTTTTAAAGAAAACAGAGGTGTTTTTTGCAAAGTGCCTACCTGTAGGTTTTGGCCTCTAGCTCAGCCGGCACCTAGGGAAACCTACCAAACCTGTGCATTTCTGAAAACTAGAGACCTAGGGGAATCCAAGATGGGGTGACTTGTGTGGCTCGGACCAGGTTCTGTTACCCAGAATCCTTTGCAAACCTCCAAATTTGGCTAAAAAAACACATGTTCCTCACATTTCTGTGGCAGAAAGTTCTGGAATCTGAGAGGAGCCAAAAATTTCCTTCCACCCAGCGTTCCCCCAAGTCTCCCGATAAAAATGATACCTCACTTGTGTGGGTAGGCCTAGCGCCCGTGACAGGAAAGGCCCCAAAGCGCAACGTGGACACATCCAATTTTTTGAAAGAAACAGAGGTGTTTTTTGCAAAGTGCCTACCTGTAGATTTTGGCCTCTAGCTCAGCCGGCACCTAGTGAAACCTACAAAACCTGTGCATTTCTGAAAACTAGAGACCTAGGGGAATCCAAGATGGGGTGACTTGTGTGGCTCGGACCAGGTTCTGTTACCCAGAATCCTTTGCAAACCTCAAAATTTGGCTAAAAAAACACATGTTCCTCACATTTCTGTGGCAGGAAGTTCTGGAATCTGAGAGGAGCCACAAATTTCTTTCCACCCAGCGTTCCCCCAAGTCTCCAGAGAAAAATGATACCTCACTTGTGTAGGTAGGCCTAGCGCCCGCGACAGGAAACGCCCCAAAGCGCAATGTGGACACATCCAAATTTTTGAAAGAAAACAGAGGTGTTTTTTGCAAAGTGCCTACCTGTAGATTTTGGCCTCTAGCTCAGCCGGCACCTAGGGAAACCTACCAAACCTGTGCATTTCTGAAAACTAGAGACCTAGGGGAATCCAAGATGGGGTGACTTGTGTGGCTCGGACCAGGTTCTGTTACCCAGAATCCTTTGCAAACCTCAAAATTTGATTAAAAAAACACATGTTCCTCACATTTCTGTGGCAGAAAGTTCTGGAATCTGAGAGGAGCCACAAATTTCCTTCAATCCAGCGTTCCCCCAAGTCTCCAGATAAAAATGATACCTCACTTGTGTGGGTAGGCCTAGCGCCCGCGACAGGAAACGCCCCAAAGCGCAACGTGGACACATCCAAATGTTTTCAAGAAAACAGAGGTGTTTTTTGCAAAGTGCCTACCTGTAGATTTTGGCCTCTAGCTCAGCCGGCACCTAGGGAAACCTACCAAACCTGTGCATTTCTAAAACTAGAGACCTAGGGGAATCCAAGATGGGGTGACTTGTGTGGCTCGGACCAGGTTCTGTTACCCAGAATCCTTTGCAAACCTCAAAATTTGGCTAAAAAAACACATGTTCCTACATTTCTGTGGCTGAAAGTTCTGGAATCTGAGAGGAGCCACAAATTTCCTTCCACCCAGCGTTCCCCCAAGTCTACCGATAAAAATGATACCTCACTTGTGTGGGTATGCCTAGCGGCCGCGACAGGAGACACCCCAGAACGCAACGTGGACACATCCCATTTTTTTAAAGAAAACAGAGGTGTTTTTTGCAAAGTGTCTACCTGTAGATTTTGTCCTCTAGCTCAGCCGGCAACTAGGGAAACCTACCAAACCTGTGCATTTCTAAAACTAGAGACCTAGGGGAATCCAAGATGGGGTGACTTGTGTGGCTCGGACCAGGTTCTGTTACCCAGAATCCTTTGCAAACCTCAAAATTTGGCTAACAAAACACATGTTCCTCACATTTCTGTGGCTGAAAATTCTGGAATCTGAGAGGAGCCACAAATTTCCTTCCACCCAGCGTTCCCCCAAGTCTCCCGATAAAAATGATACCTCACTTGTGTGGGTAGGCCTAGCGCCCGTGACAGGAAACGCCCCAAAGCGCAACGTGGACACATCCAAATTTTTTAAAGAAAACAGAGGTGTTTTTTGCAAAGTGCCTACCTGTAGGTTTTGGCCTCTAGCTCAGCCGGCACCTAGGGAAACCTACCAAACCTGTGCATTTCTAAAACTAGAGACCTAGGGGAATCCAAGATGGGGTGACTTGTGTGGCTCGGACCAGGTTCTGTTACCCAGAATCCTTTGCAAACCTCAAAATTTGGTTAAAAAATAAACATGTTCCTCACATTTCTGTTGCTGAAAGTTCTGGAATCTGAGAGGAGCCACAAATTTCCTTCCACACAGCGCTCCTCCAAGTCTCCCGATAAAAATGGTACCTCACTTGTGTGGGTTGGCCTAGCGCCCGCGACAGGATATACCCCAAAACACAACGTGGACACATCACAGAAAACAGAGCTGTTTTTAGCAAAGTGCCTACCTGTATGTTTTGGCCTCTAGCTCAGCCGGCACCTAGGGAAACCTACCAAACCTGTGCATTTCTGAAAACTAGAGACCTAGGGGAATCCAAGATGGGGTGACTTGTGGGGCTCTGACCAGGTTCTGTATCCCAGAATCCTTTGCAAACCTCAAATTTTGGCTAAAAAAACTCATTTTCGTCACATTTTGGTGACAGAAAGTTCTGAAATCTGAGAGGAGCCACAAATTTCCTTCCACCCAGCGCTCCCCCAATTCTCCCGATAAAAATGGTACCTCACTTGTGTGGGTAGGCCTAGCCCCTGCGACAGGATATGCCCCAAAACACAACGTGGACACATCACTGAAAACAGAGCCGTTTTTAGCAAAGTGCCTACCTGTAGGTTTTGGCCTCTAGCTCAGCCGGCACCTAGGGAAACCTACCAAACCTGTGCATTTCTGAAAACTAGAGACCTAGGGGAATCCAAGATGGGGTGACTTGTGTGGCTCGGACCAGGTTCTGTTACCCAGAATCCTTTGCAAACCTCCAAATTTGGCTAAAAAAACACATGTTCCTCACATTTCTGTGGCAGAAAGTTCTGGAATCTGAGAGGAGCCAAAAATTTCCTTCCACCCAGCGTTCCCCCAAGTCTCCCGATAAAAATGATACCTCACTTGTGTGGGTAGGCCTAGCGCCCGTGACAGGAAAGGCCCCAAAGCGCAACGTGGACACATCCAATTTTTTGAAAGAAACAGAGGTGTTTTTTGCAAAGTGCCTACCTGTAGATTTTGGCCTCCAGCTCAGCCGGCACCTAGTGAAACCTACAAAACCTGTGCATTTCTGAAAACTAGAGACCTAGGGGAATCCAAGATGGGGTGACTTGTGTGGCTCGGACCAGGTTCTGTTACCCAGAATCCTTTGCAAACCTCAAAATTTGGCTAAAAAAACACATGTTCCTCACATTTCTGTGGCAGGAAGTTCTGGAATCTGAGAGGAGCCACAAATTTCTTTCCACCCAGCGTTCCCCCAAGTCTCCAGAGAAAAATGATACCTCACTTGTGTAGGTAGGCCTAGCGCCCGCGACAGGAAACGCCCCAAAGCGCAATGTGGACACATCCAAATTTTTGAAAGAAAACAGAGGTGTTTTTTGCAAAGTGCCTACCTGTAGATTTTGGCCTCTAGCTCAGCCGGCACCTAGGGAAACCTACCAAACCTGTGCATTTCTGAAAACTAGAGACCTAGGGGAATCCAAGATGGGGTGACTTGTGTGGCTCGGACCAGGTTCTGTTACCCAGAATCCTTTGCAAACCTCAAAATTTGATTAAAAAAACACATGTTCCTCACATTTCTGTGGCAGAAAGTTCTGGAATCTGAGAGGAGCCACAAATTTCCTTCAATCCAGCGTTCCCCCAAGTCTCCCGATAAAAATGATACCTCACTTGTGTGGGTAGGCCTAGCGCCCGCGACAGGAAACGCCCCAAAGCGCAACGTGGACACATCCAAATGTTTTAAAGAAAACAGAGGTGTTTTTTGCAAAGTGCCTACCTGTAGATTTTGGCCTCTAGCTCAGCCGGCACCTAGGGAAACCTACCAAACCTGTGCATTTCTAAAACTAGAGACGTAGGGGAATCCAAGATGGGGTGACTTGTGTGGCTCGGACCAGGTTCTGTTACCCAGAATCCTTTGCAAACCTCAAAATTTGGCTAAAAAAACACATGTTCCTACATTTCTGTGGCTGAAAGTTCTGGAATCTGAGAGGAGCCACAAATTTCCTTCCACCCAGCGTTCCCCCAAGTCTACCGATAAAAATGATACCTCACTTGTGTGGGTATGCCTAGCGGCCGCGACAGAAGACACCCCAGAACGCAACGTGGACACATCCCATTTTTTTAAAGAAAACAGAGGTGTTTTTTGCAAAGTGTCTACCTGTAGATTTTGTCCTCTAGCTCAGCCGGCAACTAGGGAAACCTACCAAACCTGTGCATTTCTAAAACTAGAGACCTAGGGGAATCCAAGATGGGGTGACTTGTGTGGCTCGGACCAGGTTCTGTTACCCAGAATCCTTTGCAAACCTCAAAATTTGGCTAACAAAACACATGTTCCTCACATTTCTGTGGCTGAAAATTCTGGAATCTGAGAGGAGCCACAAATTTCCTTCTACCCAGCGTTCCCCCAAGTCTCCCGATAAAAATGATACCTCACTTGTGTGGGTAGGCCTAGCGCCCGCGACAGGAAACGCCCCAAAGCGCAACGTGGACACATCCAAATTTTTTAAAGAAAACAGAGGTGTTTTTTGCAAAGTGCCTACCTGTAGATTTTGGCCTCTAGCTCAGCCGGCACCTAGGGAAACCTACCAAACCTGGGCATTTCTGAAAACTAGAGACCTAGGGGAATCCAAGATGGGGTGACTTGTGTGGCTCGGACCAGGTTCTGTTACCCAGAATCCTTTGAAAACCTAAAAATTTGGCTAAAAAAACACATGTTCTTCACATTTCTGTGGCAGAAAGTTCTGGAATCTGAGAGCAGCCACAAATTTCCTTCCATCCAGCGTTCCCCCAAGTCTCCCGATAAAAATGATACCTCACTTGTGTGGGTAGGCCTGGCGCCCGCGACAGGAAACGCCCCAAAGCGCAACGTGGACACATCCAATTTTTTAAAGAAAACAGAGGTGTTTTTTGCAAAGTGCCTACCTGTAGATTTTGGCCTCTAGCTCAGCCGGCACCTAGGGAAACCTACCAAACCTGGGCATTTCTGAAAACTAGAGATCTAGGGGAATCCAAGATGGGGTGACTTGTGTGGCTCGGACCAGGTTCTGTTACCCAGAATCCTTTGCAAACCTCAAAATTTGGCTAAAAAAACACATGTTCTTCACATTTCTGTGGCAGAAAGTTCTGGAATCTGAGAGCAGCCACAAATTTCCTTCCATCCAGCGTTTCCCCAAGTCTCCCGATAAAAATGATACCTCACTTGTGTGGGTAGGCCTAGCGCCCGCGACAGGAAACGCCCCAAAGCGCAACGTGGACACATCCAATTTTTTGAAAGAAAACAGAGGTGTTTTTTGCAAAGTGTCTACCTGTAGATTTTGTCCTCTAGCTCAGCCGGCACCTAGGGAAACCTACCAAACCTGTGCATTTCTGAAAACTAGAGACCTAGGGGAATCCAAGATGGGGTGACTTGTGTGGCTCGGACCAGGTTCTGTTACCCAGAATCCTTTGGAAACCTCAAAATTTGATTAAAAAAACACATGTTCCTCACATTTCTGTGGCAGAAAGTTCTGGAATCTGAGAGGAGCCACAAATTTCCTTCAATCCAGCGTTCCCCCAAGTCTCCCGATAAAAATGATACCTCACTTGTGTGGGTAGGCCTAGCGCCCGCGACAGGAAACGCCCCAAAGCGCAACGTGGACACATCCAAATGTTTTAAAGAAAACAGAGGTGTTTTTTGCAAAGTGCCTACCTGTAGATTTTGGCCTCTAGCTCAGCCGGCACCTAGGGAAACCTACCAAACCTGTGCATTTCTAAAACTAGAGACGTAGGGGAATCCAAGATGGGGTGACTTGTGTGGCTCGGACCAGGTTCTGTTACCCAGAATCCTTTGCAAACCTCACAATTTGGCTAAAAAAACACATGTTCCTACATTTCTGTGGCTGAAAGTTCTGGAATCTGAGAGGAGCCACAAATTTCCTTCCACCCAGCGTTCCCCCAAGTCTACCGATAAAAATGATACCTCACTTGTGTGGGTATGCCTAGCGGCCGCGACAGAAGACACCCCAGAACGCAACGTGGACACATCCCATTTTTTTAAAGAAAACAGAGGTGTTTTTTGCAAAGTGTCTACCTGTAGATTTTGTCCTCTAGCTCAGCCGGCAACTAGGGAAACCTACCAAACCTGTGCATTTCTAAAACTAGAGACCTAGGGGAATCCAAGATGGGGTGACTTGTGTGGCTCGGACCAGGTTCTGTTACCCAGAATCCTTTGCAAACCTCCAAATTTGGCTAAAAAAACACATGTTCCTCACATTTCTGTGGCAGAAAGTTCTGGAATCTGAGAGGAGCCAAAAATTTCCTTCCACCCAGCGTTCCCCCAAGTCTCCCGATAAAAATGATACCTCACTTGTGTGGGTAGGCCTAGCGCCCGTGACAGGAAAGGCCCCAAAGCGCAACGTGGACACATCCAATTTTTTGAAAGAAACAGAGGTGTTTTTTGCAAAGTGCCTACCTGTAGATTTTGGCCTCTAGCTCAGCCGGCACCTAGTGAAACCTACAAAACCTGTGCATTTCTGAAAACTAGAGACCTAGGGGAATCCAAGATGGGGTGACTTGTGTGGCTCGGACCAGGTTCTGTTACCCAGAATCCTTTGCAAACCTCAAAATTTGGCTAAAAAAACACATGTTCCTCACATTTCTGTGGCAGGAAGTTCTGGAATCTGAGAGGAGCCACACATTTCTTTCCACCCAGCGTTCCCCCAAGTCTCCAGAGAAAAATGATACCTCACTTGTGTAGGTAGGCCTAGCGCCCGCGACAGGAAACGCCCCAAAGCGCAATGTGGACACATCCAAATTTTTGAAAGAAAACAGAGGTGTTTTTTGCAAAGTGCCTACCTGTAGATTTTGGCCTCTAGCTCAGCCGGCACCTAGGGAAACCTACCAAACCTGTGCATTTCTGAAAACTAGAGACCTAGGGGAATCCAAGATGGGGTGACTTGTGTGGCTCGGACCAGGTTCTGTTACCCAGAATCCTTTGCAAACCTCAAAATTTGATTAAAAAAACACATGTTCCTCACATTTCTGTGGCAGAAAGTTCTGGAATCTGAGAGGAGCCACAAATTTCCTTCAATCCAGCGTTCCCCCAAGTCTCCCGATAAAAATGATACCTCACTTGTGTGGGTAGGCCTAGCGCCCGCGACAGGAAACGCCCCAAAGCGCAACGTGGACACATCCAAATGTTTTAAAGAAAACAGAGGTGTTTTTTGCAAAGTGCCTACCTGTAGATTTTGGCCTCTAGCTCAGCCGGCACCTAGGGAAACCTACCAAACCTGTGCATTTCTAAAACTAGAGACGTAGGGGAATCCAAGATGGGGTGACTTGTGTGGCTCGGACCAGGTTCTGTTACCCAGAATCCTTTGCAAACCTCAAAATTTGGCTAAAAAAACACATGTTCCTACATTTCTGTGGCTGAAAGTTCTGGAATCTGAGAGGAGCCACAAATTTCCTTCCACCCAGCGTTCCCCCAAGTCTACCGATAAAAATGATACCTCACTTGTGTGGGTATGCCTAGCGGCCGCGACAGAAGACACCCCAGAACGCAACGTGGACACATCCCATTTTTTTAAAGAAAACAGAGGTGTTTTTTGCAAAGTGTCTACCTGTAGATTTTGTCCTCTAGCTCAGCCGGCAACTAGGGAAACCTACCAAACCTGTGCATTTCTAAAACTAGAGACCTAGGGGAATCCAAGATGGGGTGACTTGTGTGGCTCGGACCAGGTTCTGTTACCCAGAATCCTTTGCAAACCTCAAAATTTGGCTAACAAAACACATGTTCCTCACATTTCTGTGGCTGAAAATTCTGGAATCTGAGAGGAGCCACAAATTTCCTTCCACCCAGCGTTCCCCCAAGTCTCCCGATAAAAATGATACCTCACTTGTGTGGGTAGGCCTAGCGCCCGCGACAGGAAACGCCCCAAAGCGCAACGTGGACACATCCAAATTTTTTAAAGAAAACAGAGGTGTTTTTTGCAAAGTGCCTACCTGTAGATTTTGGCCTCTAGCTCAGCCGGCACCTAGGGAAACCTACCAAACCTGGGCATTTCTGAAAACTAGAGACCTAGGGGAATCCAAGATGGGGTGACTTGTGTGGCTCGGACCAGGTTCTGTTACCCAGAATCCTTTGAAAACCTAAAAATTTGGCTAAAAAAACACATGTTCTTCACATTTCTGTGGCAGAAAGTTCTGGAATCTGAGAGCAGCCACAAATTTCCTTCCATCCAGCGTTCCCCCAAGTCTCCCGATAAAAATGATACCTCACTTGTGTGGGTAGGCCTGGCGCCCGCGACAGGAAACGCCCCAAAGCGCAACGTGGACACATCCAATTTTTTAAAGAAAACAGAGGTGTTTTTTGCAAAGTGCCTACCTGTAGATTTTGGCCTCTAGCTCAGCCGGCACCTAGGGAAACCTACCAAACCTGGGCATTTCTGAAAACTAGAGATCTAGGGGAATCCAAGATGGGGTGACTTGTGTGGCTCGGACCAGGTTCTGTTACCCAGAATCCTTTGCAAACCTCAAAATTTGGCTAAAAAAACACATGTTCTTCACATTTCTGTGGCAGAAAGTTCTGGAATCTGAGAGCAGCCACAAATTTCCTTCCATCCAGCGTTTCCCCAAGTCTCCCGATAAAAATGATACCTCACTTGTGTGGGTAGGCCTAGCGCCCGCGACAGGAAACGCCCCAAAGCGCAACGTGGACACATCCAATTTTTTGAAAGAAAACAGAGGTGTTTTTTGCAAAGTGTCTACCTGTAGATTTTGTCCTCTAGCTCAGCCGGCACCTAGGGAAACCTACCAAACCTGTGCATTTCTGAAAACTAGAGACCTAGGGGAATCCAAGATGGGGTGACTTGTGTGGCTCGGACCAGGTTCTGTTACCCAGAATCCTTTGCAAACCTCAAAATTTGATTAAAAAAACACATGTTCCTCACATTTCTGTTGGCAGAAAGTTCTGGAATCTGAGAGGAGCCACAAATTTCCTTCAATCCAGCGTTCCCCCAAGTCTCCCGATAAAAATGATACCTCACTTGTGTGGGTAGGCCTAGCGCCCGCGACAGGAAACGCCCCAAAGCGCAACGTGGACACATCCAAATGTTTTAAAGAAAACAGAGGTGTTTTTTGCAAAGTGCCTACCTGTAGATTTTGGCCTCTAGCTCAGCCGGCACCTAGGGAAACCTACCAAACCTGTGCATTTCTAAAACTAGAGACGTAGGGGAATCCAAGATGGGGTGACTTGTGTGGCTCGGACCAGGTTCTGTTACCCAGAATCCTTTGCAAACCTCACAATTTGGCTAAAAAAACACATGTTCCTACATTTCTGTGGCTGAAAGTTCTGGAATCTGAGAGGAGCCACAAATTTCCTTCCACCCAGCGTTCCCCCAAGTCTACCGATAAAAATGATACCTCACTTGTGTGGGTATGCCTAGCGGCCGCGACAGAAGACACCCCAGAACGCAACGTGGACACATCCCATTTTTTTAAAGAAAACAGAGGTGTTTTTTGCAAAGTGTCTACCTGTAGATTTTGTCCTCTAGCTCAGCCGGCAACTAGGGAAACCTACCAAACCTGTGCATTTCTAAAACTAGAGACCTAGGGGAATCCAAGATGGGGTGACTTGTGTGGCTCGGACCAGGTTCTGTTACCCAGAATCCTTTGCAAACCTCCAAATTTGGCTAAAAAAACACATGTTCCTCACATTTCTGTGGCAGAAAGTTCTGGAATCTGAGAGGAGCCAAAAATTTCCTTCCACCCAGCGTTCCCCCAAGTCTCCCGATAAAAATGATACCTCACTTGTGTGGGTAGGCCTAGCGCCCGTGACAGGAAAGGCCCCAAAGCGCAACGTGGACACATCCAATTTTTTGAAAGAAACAGAGGTGTTTTTTGCAAAGTGCCTACCTGTAGATTTTGGCCTCTAGCTCAGCCGGCACCTAGTGAAACCTACAAAACCTGTGCATTTCTGAAAACTAGAGACCTAGGGGAATCCAAGATGGGGTGACTTGTGTGGCTCGGACCAGGTTCTGTTACCCAGAATCCTTTGCAAACCTCAAAATTTGGCTAAAAAAACACATGTTCCTCACATTTCTGTGGCAGGAAGTTCTGGAATCTGAGAGGAGCCACACATTTCTTTCCACCCAGCGTTCCCCCAAGTCTCCAGAGAAAAATGATACCTCACTTGTGTAGGTAGGCCTAGCGCCCGCGACAGGAAACGCCCCAAAGCGCAATGTGGACACATCCAAATTTTTGAAAGAAAACAGAGGTGTTTTTTGCAAAGTGCCTACCTGTAGATTTTGGCCTCTAGCTCAGCCGGCACCTAGGGAAACCTACCAAACCTGTGCATTTCTGAAAACTAGAGACCTAGGGGAATCCAAGATGGGGTGACTTGTGTGGCTCGGACCAGGTTCTGTTACCCAGAATCCTTTGCAAACCTCAAAATTTGATTAAAAAAACACATGTTCCTCACATTTCTGTGGCAGAAAGTTCTGGAATCTGAGAGGAGCCACAAATTTCCTTCAATCCAGCGTTCCCCCAAGTCTCCCGATAAAAATGATACCTCACTTGTGTGGGTAGGCCTAGCGCCCGCGACAGGAAACGCCCCAAAGCGCAACGTGGACACATCCAAATGTTTTAAAGAAAACAGAGGTGTTTTTTGCAAAGTGCCTACCTGTAGATTTTGGCCTCTAGCTCAGCCGGCACCTAGGGAAACCTACCAAACCTGTGCATTTCTAAAACTAGAGACGTAGGGGAATCCAAGATGGGGTGACTTGTGTGGCTCGGACCAGGTTCTGTTACCCAGAATCCTTTGCAAACCTCAAAATTTGGCTAAAAAAACACATGTTCCTACATTTCTGTGGCTGAAAGTTCTGGAATCTGAGAGGAGCCACAAATTTCCTTCCACCCAGCGTTCCCCCAAGTCTACCGATAAAAATGATACCTCACTTGTGTGGGTATGCCTAGCGGCCGCGACAGAGGACACCCCAGAACGCAACGTGGACACATCCCATTTTTTTAAAGAAAACAGAGGTGTTTTTTGCAAAGTGTCTACCTGTAGATTTTGTCCTCTAGCTCAGCCGGCAACTAGGGAAACCTACCAAACCTGTGCATTTCTAAAACTAGAGACCTAGGGGAATCCAAGATGGGGTGACTTGTGTGGCTCGGACCAGGTTCTGTTACCCAGAATCCTTTGCAAACCTCAAAATTTGGCTAACAAAACACATGTTCCTCACATTTCTGTGGCTGAAAATTCTGGAATCTGAGAGGAGCCACAAATTTCCTTCCACCCAGCGTTCCCCCAAGTCTCCCGATAAAAATGATACCTCACTTGTGTGGGTAGGCCTAGCGCCCGCGACAGGAAATGCCCCAAAGCGCAACGTGGACACATCCAAATTTTTTCAAGAAAACAGAGGTGTTTTTTGCAAAGTGCCTACCTGTAGATTTTGGCCTCTAGCTCAGCCGGCACCTAGGGAAACCTACCAAACCTGTGCATTTCTGAAAACTAGAGACCTAGGGGAATCCAAGATGGGGTGACTTGTGTGGCTCGGACCAGGTTCTGTTACCCAGAATCCTTTGAAAACCTAAAAATTTGGCTAAAAAAACACATGTTCTTCACATTTCTGTGGCAGAAAGTTCTGGAATCTGAGAGCAGCCACAAATTTCCTTCCATCCAGCGTTCCCCCAAGTCTCCCGATAAAAATGATACCTCACTTGTGTGGGTAGGCCTGGCGCCCGCGACAGGAAACGCCCCAAAGCGCAACGTGGACACATCCAATTTTTTAAAGAAAACAGAGGTGTTTTTTGCAAAGTGCCTACCTGTAGATTTTGGCCTCTAGCTCAGCCGGCACCTAGGGAAACCTACCAAACCTGGGCATTTCTGAAAACTAGAGATCTAGGGGAATCCAAGATGGGGTGACTTGTGTGGCTCGGACCAGGTTCTGTTACCAAGAATCCTTTGCAAACCTCAAAATTTGGCTAAAAAAACACATGTTCTTCACATTTCTGTGGCAGAAAGTTCTGGAATCTGAGAGCAGCCACAAATTTCCTTCCATCCAGCGTTTCCCCAAGTCTCCCGATAAAAATGATACCTCACTTGTGTGGGTAGGCCTAGCACCCGCGACAGGAAACGCCCCAAAGCGCAACGTGGACACATCCAATTTTTTGAAAGAAAACAGAGGTGTTTTTTGCAAAGTGTCTACCTGTAGATTTTGTCCTCTAGCTCAGCCGGCAACTAGGGAAACCTACCAAACCTGTGCATTTCTAAAACTAGAGACCTAGGGGAATCCAAGATGGGGTGACTTGTGTGGCTCGGACCAGGTTCTGATACCCAGAATCCTTTGCAAACCTAAAAATTTGGCTAAAAAAACACATGTTCCTCACATTTCTGTGGCAGGAAGTTCTGGAATCTGAGAGGAGCCAAAAATTTCCTTCCACACAGCATTCCTCCAAGTCTCCCGATAAAAATGATACCTCACTTGTGTGGGTAGGCCTAGCGCCCGCGACAAGCAACGCCCCAAAGCGCAACGTGGACACATCAAAAATTTTTCAAGAAAACAGAGGTGTTTTTTGCAAAGTGCCTACCTGTAGATTTTGGCCTCTAGCTAGGCCGGCACCTAGGGAAACCTACCAAACCTGTGCATTTCTGAAAACTAGAGACCTAGGGGAATAGAAGATGGGGTGACTTGTGTGGCTCGGACCAGGTTCTGTTACCCAGAATCCTTTGGAAACCTCAAAATTTGGCTAAAAAAACACATGTTCCTCACATTTCTGTGGCAGAAAGTTCTGGAATCTGAGAGGAGCCACAAATTTCCTTCCACCCAGCGTTCCCCCAAGTCTCCCGAGAAAAATTATACCTCACTTGTGTGGGTAGGCCTAGCGCCCGCGACAGGAAACGCCCCAAAGCGCAACGTGGACACATCCAAATTTTTTAAAGAAAACAGAGGTGTTTTTTGCAAAGTGCCTACCTGTAGATTTTGGCCTCTAGCTCAGCCGGCACCTAGGGAAACCTACCAAACCTGTGCATTTCTGAAAACTAGAGACCTAGGGGAATAGAAGATGGGGTGACTTGTGTGGCTCGGACCAGGTTCTGTTACCCAGAATCCTTTGCAAACCTCAAAATTTGGCTAAAAAAACACATGTTCCTCACATTTCTGTGGCAGAAAGTTCTGGAATCTGAGAGGAGCCACAAATTTCCTTCCATCCAGCGTTCCCCCAAGTCTCCTGATAAAAATGGTACCTCACTTGTGTGGGTAGGCCTAGCGCCCGCAACAGGATATGCCCCAAAACACAACTTGGACACATCACAGAAAACAGAGCTTTTTTTAGCAAAGTGCCTACCTGTAGATTTTGGCCTCTAGCTCAGCCGGCACCTAGGGAAACCTACCAAACCTGTGCATTTTTGAAAACTAGAGATCGAGGGGAATCCAAGATGGGGTGACTTGTGGGGCTCTGACCAGGTTCTGTTACCCAGAATCCTTTGCAAACCTCAAATTTTGGCTAAAAAAACACATTTTTGTCACATTTCGGTGACAGAAAGTTCTGGAATCTGAGAGGAGCCACAAATTTCCTTCCACCCAGCACTCCCCCAAGTCTCCCGATAAAAATGGTACCTCACTTGTGTGGGTAGGCCTAGCCCCGTGACAGGATATGCCCCAAAACACAACGTGGACACATCACAGAAAACAGAGCTTTTTTTAGCAAAGTGCCTACCTGTAGATTTTGGCCTCTAGCTCAGCCGGCACCTAGGGAAACCTACCAAACCTGTGCATTTCTGAAGACTAGAGACCTAGGGGAATCCAAGATGGTGTGACTTGTGTGGCTCGAACCAGGTTCTATTACCCAGAATCCTTTGCAAACCTCAAAATTTGGCTAAAAAAACACATGTTCCTAACATTTCTGTGGCTGAAAGTTCTGGAATCTGAGATGAGCCACAAATTTCCTTCCACCCAGCGTTCCCCCAAGTCTCCCGATAAAAATGATACCTCACTTGTGTGGGTAGGCCTAGCGCCCGCGACAGGAAACGCCCCAAAGCGCAACGTGGACACATCCAAATTTTTTAAAGAAAACAGAGGTGTTTTTTGCAAAGTGCCTACCTGTAGGTTTTGGCCTCTAGCTCAGCCGGCACCTAGGGAAACCTACCAAACCTGTGCATTTCTGAAAACTAGAGACCTAGGGGAATCCAAGATGGGGTGACTTGTGTGGCTCGGACCAGGTTCTGTTACCCAGAATCCTTTGCAAACCTCCAAATTTGGCTAAAAAAACACATGTTCCTCACATTTCTGTGGCAGAAAGTTCTGGAATCTGAGAGGAGCCAAAAATTTCCTTCCACCCAGCGTTCCCCCAAGTCTCCCGATAAAAATGATACCTCACTTGTGTGGGTAGGCCTAGCGCCCGTGACAGGAAAGGCCCCAAAGCGCAACGTGGACACATCCAATTTTTTGAAAGAAACAGAGGTGTTTTTTGCAAAGTGCCTACCTGTAGATTTTGGCCTCTAGCTCAGCCGGCACCTAGTGAAACTTACAAAACCTGTGCATTTCTGAAAACTAGAGACCTAGGGGAATCCAAGATGGGGTGACTTGTGTGGCTCGGACCAGGTTCTGTTACCCAGAATCCTTTGCAAACCTCAAAATTTGGCTAAAAAAACACATGTTCCTCACATTTCTGTGGCAGGAAGTTCTGGAATCTGAGAGGAGCCACAAATTTCTTTCCACCCAGCGTTCCCCCAAGTCTCCAGAGAAAAATGATACCTCACTTGTGTAGGTAGGCCTAGCGCCCGCGACAGGAAACGCCCCAAAGCGCAATGTGGACACATCCAAATTTTTGAAAGAAAACAGAGGTGTTTTTTGCAAAGTGCCTACCTGTAGATTTTGGCCTCTAGCTCAGCCGGCACCTAGGGAAACCTACCAAACCTGTGCATTTCTGAAAACTAGAGACCTAGGGGAATCCAAGATGGGGTGACTTGTGTGGCTCGGACCAGGTTCTGTTACCCAGAATCCTTTGCAAACCTCAAAATTTGATTAAAAAAACACATGTTCCTCACATTTCTGTGGCAGAAAGTTCTGGAATCTGAGAGGAGCCACAAATTTCCTTCAATCCAGCGTTCCCCCAAGTCTCCCGATAAAAATGATACCTCACTTGTGTGGGTAGGCCTAGCGCCCGCGACAGGAAACGCCCCAAAGCGCAACGTGGACACATCCAAATGTTTTCAAGAAAACAGAGGTGTTTTTTGCAAAGTGCCTACCTGTAGATTTTGGCCTCTAGCTCAGCCGGCACCTAGGGAAACCTACCAAACCTGTGCATTTCTAAAACTAGAGACCTAGGGGAATCCAAGATGGGGTGACTTGTGTGGCTCGGACCAGGTTCTGTTACCCAGAATCCTTTGCAAACCTCAAAATTTGGCTAAAAAAACACATGTTCCTACATTTCTGTGGCTGAAAGTTCTGGAATCTGAGAGGAGCCACAAATTTCCTTCCACCCAGCGTTCCCCCAAGTCTACCGATAAAAATGATACCTCACTTGTGTGGGTATGCCTAGCGGCCGCGACAGAAGACACCCCAGAACGCAACGTGGACACATCCCATTTTTTTAAAGAAAACAGAGGTGTTTTTTGCAAAGTGTCTACCTGTAGATTTTGTCCTCTAGCTCAGCCGGCAACTAGGGAAACCTACCAAACCTGTGCATTTCTAAAACTAGAGACCTAGGGGAATCCAAGATGGGGTGACTTGTGTGGCTCGGACCAGGTTCTGTTACCCAGAATCCTTTGCAAACCTCAAAATTTGGCTAACAAAACACATGTTCCTCACATTTCTGTGGCTGAAAATTCTGGAATCTGAGAGGAGCCACAAATTTCCTTCCACCCAGCGTTCCCCCAAGTCTCCCGATAAAAATGATACCTCACTTGTGTGGGTAGGCCTAGCGCCCGCGACAGGAAACGCCCCAAAGCGCAACGTGGACACATCCAAATTTTTTAAAGAAAACAGAGGTGTTTTTTGCAAAGTGCCTACCTGTAGATTTTGGCCTCTAGCTCAGCCGGCACCTAGGGAAACCTACCAAACCTGTGCATTTCTGAAAACTAGAGACCTAGGGGAATCCAAGATGGGGTGACTTGTGTGGCTCGGACCAGGTTCTGTTACCCAGAATCCTTTGAAAACCTAAAAATTTGGCTAAAAAAACACATGTTCTTCACATTTCTGTGGCAGAAAGTTCTGGAATCTGAGAGCAGCCACAAATTTCCTTCCATCCAGCGTTCCCCCAAGTCTCCCGATAAAAATGATACCTCACTTGTGTGGGTAGGCCTGGCGCCCGCGACAGGAAACGCCCCAAAGCGCAACGTGGACACATCCAATTTTTTAAAGAAAACAGAGGTGTTTTTTGCAAAGTGCCTACCTGTAGATTTTGGCCTCTAGCTCAGCCGGCAACTAGGGAAACCTACCAAACCTGTGCATTTCTAAAACTAGAGACCTAGGGGAATCCAAGATGGGGTGACTTGTGTGGCTCGGACCAGGTTCTGTTACCCAGAATCCTTTGCAAACCTCAAAATTTGGCTAACAAAACACATGTTCCTCACATTTCTGTGGCTGAAAATTCTGGAATCTGAGAGGAGCCACAAATTTCCTTCCACCCAGCGTTCCCCCAAGTCTCCCGATAAAAATGATACCTCACTTGTGTGGGTAGGCCTAGCGCCCGTGACAGGAAACGCCCCAAAGCGCAACGTGGACACATCCAAATTTTTTAAAGAAAACAGAGGTGTTTTTTGCAAAGTGCCTACCTTTAGGTTTTGGCCTCTAGCTCAGCCGGCACCTAGGGAAACCTACCAAACCTGTGCATTTCTAAAACTAGAGACCTAGGGGAATCCAAGATGGGGTGACTTGTGTGGCTCGGACCAGGTTCTGTTACCCAGAATCCTTTGCAAACCTCAAAATTTGGTTAAAAAATAAACATGTTCCTCACATTTCTGTTGCTGAAAGTTCTGGAATCTGAGAGGAGCCACAAATTTCCTTCCACACAGCGCTCCTCCAAGTCTCCCGATAAAAATGGTACCTCACTTGTGTGGGTAGGCCTAGCGCCCGCGACAGGATATACCCCAAAACACAACGTGGACACATCACAGAAAACAGAGCTGTTTTTAGCAAAGTGCCTACCTGTATGTTTTGGCCTCTAGCTCAGCCGGCACCTAGGGAAACCTACCAAACCTGTGCATTTCTGAAAACTCGAGACCTAGGGGAATCCAAGATGGGGTGACTTGTGGGGCTCTGACCAGGTTCTGTATCCCAGAATCCTTTGCAAACCTCAAATTTTGGCTAAAAAAACTCATTTTCGTCACATTTTGGTGACAGAAAGTTCTGAAATCTGAGAGGAGCCACAAATTTCCTTCCACCCAGCGCTCCCCCAATTCTCCCGATAAAAATGGTACCTCACTTGTGTGGGTAGGCCTAGCCCCTGCGACAGGATATGCCCCAAAACACAACGTGGACACATCACTGAAAACAGAGCCGTTTTTAGCAAAGTGCCTACCTGTAGGTTTTGGCCTCTAGCTCAGCCGGCACCTAGGGAAACCTACCAAACCTGTGCATTTCTGAAAACTAGAGACCTAGGGGAATCCAAGATGGGGTGACTTGTGTGGCTCGGACCAGGTTCTGTTACCCAGAATCCTTTGCAAACCTCCAAATTTTTCTAAAAAAACACATGTTCCTCACATTTCTGTGGCAGAAAGTTCTGGAATCTGAGAGGAGCCAAAAATTTCCTTCCACCCAGCGTTCCCCCAAGTCTCCCGATAAAAATGATACCTCACTTGTGTGGGTAGGCCTAGCGCCCGTGACAGGAAAGGCCCCAAAGCGCAACGTGGACACATCCAATTTTTTGAAAGAAACAGAGGTGTTTTTTGCAAAGTGCCTACCTGTAGATTTTGGCCTCCAGCTCAGCCGGCACCTAGTGAAACCTACAAAACCTGTGCATTTCTGAAAACTAGAGACCTAGGGGAATCCAAGATGGGGTGACTTGTGTGGCTCGGACCAGGTTCTGTTACCCAGAATCCTTTGCAAACCTCAAAATTTGGCTAAAAAAACACATGTTCCTCACATTTCTGTGGCAGGAAGTTCTGGAATCTGAGAGGAGCCACAAATTTCTTTCCACCCAGCGTTCCCCCAAGTCTCCAGAGAAAAATGATACCTCACTTGTGTAGGTAGGCCTAGCGCCCGCGACAGGAAACGCCCCAAAGCGCAATGTGGACACATCCAAATTTTTGAAAGAAAACAGAGGTGTTTTTTGCAAAGTGCCTACCTGTAGATTTTGGCCTCTAGCTCAGCCGGCACCTAGGGAAACCTACCAAACCTGTGCATTTCTGAAAACTAGAGACCTAGGGGAATCCAAGATGGGGTGACTTGTGTGGCTCGGACCAGGTTCTGTTACCCAGAATCCTTTGCAAACCTCAAAATTTGGCTAAAAAAACACATGTTCCTACATTTCTGTGGCTGAAAGTTCTGGAATCTGAGAGGAGCCACAAATTTCCTTCCACCCAGCGTTCCCCCAAGTCTACCGATAAAAATGATACCTCACTTGTGTGGGTATGCCTAGCGGCCGCGACAGAAGACACCCCAGAACGCAACGTGGACACATCCCATTTTTTTAAAGAAAACAGAGGTGTTTTTTGCAAAGTGTCTACCTGTAGATTTTGTCCTCTAGCTCAGCCGGCAACTAGGGAAACCTACCAAACCTGTGCATTTCTAAAACTAGAGACCTAGGGGAATCCAAGATGGGGTGACTTGTGTGGCTCGGACCAGGTTCTGTTACCCAGAATCCTTTGCAAACCTCAAAATTTGGCTAACAAAACACATGTTCCTCACATTTCTGTGGCTGAAAATTCCGGAATCTGAGAGGAGCCACAAATTTCCTTCCACCCAGCGTTCCCCCAAGTCTCCCGATAAAAATGATACCTCACTTGTGTGGGTAGGCCTAGCGCCCGCGACAGGAAACGCCCCAAAGCGCAACGTGGACACATCCAAATTTTTTAAAGAAAACAGAGGTGTTTTTTGCAAAGTGCCTACCTGTAGATTTTGGCCTCTAGCTCAGCCGACACCTAGGGAAACCTACCAAACCTGTGCATTTCTGAAAACTAGAGACCTAGGGGAATCCAAGATGGGGTGACTTGTGTGGCTCGGACCAGGTTCTGTTACCCAGAATCCTTTGAAAACCTAAAAATTTGGCTAAAAAAACACATGTTCTTCACATTTCTGTGGCAGAAAGTTCTGGAATCTGAGAGCAGCCACAAATTTCCTTCCATCCAGCGTTCCCCCAAGTCTCCCGATAAAAATGATACCTCACTTGTGTGGGTAGGCCTGGCGCCCGCGACAGGAAACGCCCCAAAGCGCAACGTGGACACATCCAATTTTTTAAAGAAAACAGAGGTGTTTTTTGCAAAGTGCCTACCTGTAGATTTTGGCCTCTAGCTCAGCCGGCACCTAGGGAAACCTACCAAACCTGGGCATTTCTGAAAACTAGAGATCTAGGGGAATCCAAGATGGGGTGACTTGTGTGGCTCGGACCAGGTTCTGTTACCCAGAATCCTTTGCAAACCTCAAAATTTGGCTAAAAAAACACATGTTCTTCACATTTCTGTGGCAGAAAGTTCTGGAATCTGAGAGCAGCCACAAATTTCCTTCCATCCAGCGTTTCCCCAAGTCTCCCGATAAAAATGATACCTCACTTGTGTGGGTAGGCCTAGCGCCCGCGACAGGAAACGCCCCAAAGCGCAACGTGGACACATCCAATTTTTTGAAAGAAAACAGAGGTGTTTTTTGCAAAGTGTCTACCTGTAGATTTTGTCCTCTAGCTCAGCCGGCAACTAGGGAAACCTACCAAACCTGTGCATTTCTAAAACTAGAGACCTAGGGGAATCCAAGATGGGGTGACTTGTGTGGCTCGGACCAGGTTCTGATACCCAGAATCCTTTGCAAACCTCAAAATTTGGCTAAAAAAACACATGTTCCTCACATTTCTGTGGCTGAAAGTTCTGGAATCTGAGAGGAGCCACAAATTTCCTTCCACACAGCATTCCTCCAAGTCTCCCGATAAAAATGATACCTCACTTGTGTGGGTAGGCCTAGCGCCCGCGACAAGCAACGCCCCAAAGCGCAACGTGGACACATCAAAATTTTTTCAAGAAAACAGAGGTGTTTTTTGCAAAGTGCCTACCTGTAGATTTTGGCCTCTAGCTAGGCCGGCACCTAGGGAAACCTACCAAACCTGTGCATTTCTGAAAACTAGAGACCTAGGGGAATAGAAGATGGGGTGACTTGTGTGGCTCGGACCAGGTTCTGTTACCCAGAATCCTTTGGAAACCTCAAAATTTGGCTAAAAAAACACATGTTCCTCACATTTCTGTGGCAGAAAGTTCTGGAATCTGAGAGGAGCCACAATTTTCCTTCCACCCAGCGTTCCCCCAAGTCTCCCGAGAAAAATTATACCTCACTTGTGTGGGTAGGCCTAGCGCCCGCGACAGGAAACGCCCCAAAACGCAACGTGGACACATCCAAATTTTTTAAAGAAAACAGAGGTGTTTTTTGCAAAGTGCCTACCTGTAGATTTTGGCCTCTAGCTCAGCCGGCACCTAGGGAAACCTACCAAACCTGTGCATTTCTGAAAACTAGAGACCTAGGGGAATAGAAGATGGGGTGACTTGTGTGGCTCGGACCAGGTTCTGTTACCCAGAATCCTTTGCAAACCTCAAAATTTGGCTAAAAAAACACATGTTCCTCACATTTCTGTGGCAGAAAGTTCTGGAATCTGAGAGGAGCCACAAATTTCCTTCCATCCAGCGTTCCCCCAAGTCTCCTGATAAAAATGGTACCTCACTTGTGTGGGTAGGCCTAGCGCCCGCAACAGGATATGCCCCAAAACACAACGTGGACACATCACAGAAAACAGAGCTTTTTTTAGCAAAGTGCCTACCTGTAGATTTTGGCCTCTAGCTCAGCCGGCACCTAGGGAAACCTACCAAACCTGTGCATTTTTGAAAACTAGAGATCGAGGGGAATCCAAGATGGGGTGACTTGTGGGGCTCTGACCAGGTTCTGTTACCCAGAATCCTTTGCAAACCTCAAATTTTGGCTAAAAAAACACATTTTTGTCACATTTCGGTGACAGAAAGTTCTGGAATCTGAGAGGAGCCACAAATTTCCTTCCACCCAGCGCTCCCCCAAGTCTCCCGATAAAAATGGTACCTCACTTGTGTGGGTAGGCCTAGCCCCGTGACAGGATATGCCCCAAAACCCAACGTGGACACATCACAGAAAACAGAGCTTTTTTTAGCAAAGTGCCTACCTGTAGATTTTGGCCTCTAGCTCAGCCGGCACCTAGGGAAACCTACCAAACCTGTGCATTTCTGAAGACTAGAGACCTAGGGGAATCCAAGATGGTGTGACTTGTGTGGCTCGAACCAGGTTCTATTACCCAGAATCCTTTGCAAACCTCAAAATTTGGCTAAAAAAACACATGTTCCTCATATTTCTGTGGCTGAAAGTTCTGGAATCTGAGAGGAGCCACAAATTTCCTTCCACACAGCGTTCCTCCAAGTCTCCCGATAAAAATGATACCTCACTTGTGTGGGTAGGCCTAGCGCCCGCGACAGGAAACGCCCCAAAGCGCAACGTGGACACATCAAAATTTTTTAAAGAAAACAGAAGTGTTTTTTGCAAAGTGCCTACCTGTAGATTTTGGCCTCTAGCTCAGCCGGCACCTAGGGAAACCTACCAAACCTGTGCATTTCTGAAAACTAGAGACCTAGGGGAATAGAAGATGGGGTGACTTGTGTGGCTCGGACCAGGTTCTGTTACCCAGAATCCTTTGCAAACCTCAAAATTTGGCTAAAAAAACACATGTTCCTCACATTTCTGTGGCTGAAAGTTCTGGAATCTGAGATGAGCCACAAATTTCCTTCCACCCAGCGTTCCCCCAAGTCTCCCGATAAAAATGATACCTCACTTGTGTGGGTAGGCCTAGCGCCCGCGACAGGAAACGCCCCAAAGCGCAACGTGGACACATCCAAATTTTTTAAAGAAAACAGAGGTGTTTTTTGCAAAGTGCCTACCTGTAGGTTTTGGCCTCTAGCTCAGCCGGCACCTAGGGAAACCTACCAAACCTGTGCATTTCTGAAAACTAGAGACCTAGGGGAATCCAAGATGGGGTGACTTGTGTGGCTCGGACCAGGTTCTGTTACCCAGAATCCTTTGCAAACCTCCAAATTTGGCTAAAAAAACACATGTTCCTCACATTTCTGTGGCAGAAAGTTCTGGAATCTGAGAGGAGCCAAAAATGTCCTTCCACCCAGCGTTCCCCCAAGTCTCCCGATAAAAATGATACCTCACTTGTGTGGGTAGGCCTAGCGCCCGTGACAGGAAAGGCCCCAAAGCGCAACGTGGACACATCCAATTTTTTGAAAGAAACAGAGGTGTTTTTTGCAAAGTGCCTACCTGTAGATTTTGGCCTCTAGCTCAGCCGGCACCTAGTGAAACCTACAAAACCTGTGCATTTCTGAAAACTAGAGACCTAGGGGAATCCAAGATGGGGTGACTTGTGTGGCTCGGACCAGGTTCTGTTACCCAGAATCCTTTGCAAACCTCAAAATTTGGCTAAAAAAACACATGTTCCTCACATTTCTGTGGCAGGAAGTTCTGGAATCTGAGAGGAGCCACAAATTTCTTTCCACCCAGCGTTCCCCCAAGTCTCCAGAGAAAAATGATACCTCACTTGTGTAGGTAGGCCTAGCGCCCGCGACAGGAAACGCCCCAAAGCGCAATGTGGACACATCCAAATTTTTGAAAGAAAACAGAGGTGTTTTTTGCAAAGTGCCTACCTGTAGATTTTGGCCTCTAGCTCAGCCGGCACCTAGGGAAACCTACCAAACCTGTGCATTTCTGAAAACTAGAGACCTAGGGGAATCCAAGATGGGGTGACTTGTGTGGCTCGGACCAGGTTCTGTTACCCAGAATCCTTTGCAAACCTCAAAATTTGATTAAAAAAACACATGTTCCTCACATTTCTGTGGCAGAAAGTTCTGGAATCTGAGAGGAGCCACAAATTTCCTTCAATCCAGCGTTCCCCCAAGTCTCCCGATAAAAATGATACCTCACTTGTGTGGGTAGGCCTAGCGCCCGCGACAGGAAACGCCCCAAAGCGCAACGTGGACACATCCAAATGTTTTCAAGAAAACAGAGGTGTTTTTTGCAAAGTGCCTACCTGTAGATTTTGGCCTCTAGCTCAGCCGGCACCTAGGGAAACCTACCAAACCTGTGCATTTCTAAAACTAGAGACCTAGGGGAATCCAAGATGGGGTGACTTGTGTGGCTCGGACCAGGTTCTGTTACCCAGAATCCTTTGCAAACCTCAAAATTTGGCTAAAAAAACACATGTTCCTACATTTCTGTGGCTGAAAGTTCTGGAATCTGAGAGGAGCCACAAATTTCCTTCCACCCAGCGTTCCCCCAAGTCTACCGATAAAAATGATACCTCACTTGTGTGGGTATGCCTAGCGGCCGCGACAGAAGACACCCCAGAACGCAACGTGGACACATCCCATTTTTTTAAAGAAAACAGAGGTGTTTTTTGCAAAGTGTCTACCTGTAGATTTTGTCCTCTAGCTCAGCCGGCAACTAGGGAAACCTACCAAACCTGTGCATTTCTAAAACTAGAGACCTAGGGGAATCCAAGATGGGGTGACTTGTGTGGCTCGGACCAGGTTCTGTTACCCAGAATCCTTTGCAAACCTCAAAATTTGGCTAACAAAACACATGTTCCTCACATTTCTGTGGCTGAAAATTCTGGAATCTGAGAGGAGCCACAAATTTCCTTCCACCCAGCGTTCCCCCAAGTCTCCCGATAAAAATGATACCTCACTTGTGTGGGTAGGCCTAGCGCCCGTGACAGGAAACGCCCCAAAGCGCAACGTGGACACATCCAAATTTTTTAAAGAAAACAGAGGTGTTTTTTGCAAAGTGCCTACCTGTAGGTTTTGGCCTCTAGCTCAGCCGGCACCTAGGGAAACCTACCAAACCTGTGCATTTCTGAAAACTAGAGACCTAGGGGAATAGAAGATGGGGTGACTTGTGTGGCTCGGACCAGGTTCTGTTACCCAGAATCCTTTGCAAACCTCAAAATTTGGCTAAAAAAACACATGTTCCTCACATTTCTGTGGCAGAAAGTTCTGGAATCTGAGAGGAGCCACAAATTTCCTTCCATCCAGCGTTCCCCCAAGTCTCCTGATAAAAATGGTACCTCACTTGTGTGGGTAGGCCTAGCGCCCGCAACAGGATATGCCCCAAAACACAACGTGGACACATCACAGAAAACAGAGCTTTTTTTAGCAAAGTGCCTACCTGTAGATTTTGGCCTCTAGCTCAGCCGGCACCTAGGGAAACCTACCAAACCTGTGCATTTTTGAAAACTAGAGATCGAGGGGAATCCAAGATGGGGTGACTTGTGGGGCTCTGACCAGGTTCTGTTACCCAGAATCCTTTGCAAACCTCAAATTTTGGCTAAAAAAACACATTTTTGTCACATTTCGGTGACAGAAAGTTCTGGAATCTGAGAGGAGCCACAAATTTCCTTCCACCCAGCGCTCCCCCAAGTCTCCCGATAAAAATGGTACCTCACTTGTGTGGGTAGGCCTAGCCCCGTGACAGGATATGCCCCAAAACACAACGTGGACACATCACAGAAAACAGAGCTTTTTTTAGCAAAGTGCCTACCTGTAGATTTTGGCCTCTAGCTCAGCCGGCACCTAGGGAAACCTACCAAACCTGTGCATTTCTGAAGACTAGAGACCTAGGGGAATCCAAGATGGTGTGACTTGTGTGGCTCGAACCAGGTTCTATTACCCAGAATCCTTTGCAAACCTCAAAATTTGGCTAAAAAAACACATGTTCCTCATATTTCTGTGGCTGAAAGTTCTGGAATCTGAGAGGAGCCACAAATTTCCTTCCACACAGCGTTCCTCCAAGTCTCCCGATAAAAATGATACCTCACTTGTGTGGGTAGGCCTAGCGCCCGCGACAGGAAACGCCCCAAAGCGCAACGTGGACACATCAAAAGTTTTTAAAGAAAACAGAAGTGTTTTTTGCAAAGTGCCTACCTGTAGATTTTGGCCTCTAGCTCAGCCGGCACCTAGGGAAACCTACCAAACCTGTGCATTTCTGAAAACTAGAGACCTAGGGGAATAGAAGATGGGGTGACTTGTGTGGCTCGGACCAGGTTCTGTTACCCAGAATCCTTTGCAAACCTCAAAATTTGGCTAAAAAAACACATGTTCCTCACATTTCTGTGGCTGAAAGTTCTGGAATCTGAGATGAGCCACAAATTTCCTTCCACCCAGCGTTCCCCCAAGTCTCCCGATAAAAATGATACCTCACTTGTGTGGGTAGGCCTAGCGCCCGCGACAGGAAACGCCCCAAAGCGCAACGTGGACACATCCAAATTTTTTAAAGAAAACAGAGGTGTTTTTTGCAAAGTGCCTACCTGTAGGTTTTGGCCTCTAGCTCAGCCGGCACCTAGGGAAACCTACCAAACCTGTGCATTTCTGAAAACTAGAGACCTAGGGGAATCCAAGATGGGGTGACTTGTGTGGCTCGGACCAGGTTCTGTTACCCAGAATCCTTTGCAAACCTCCAAATTTGGCTAAAAAAACACATGTTCCTCACATTTCTGTGGCAGAAAGTTCTGGAATCTGAGAGGAGCCAAAAATTTCCTTCCACCCAGCGTTCCCCCAAGTCTCCCGATAAAAATGATACCTCACTTGTGTGGGTAGGCCTAGCGCCCGTGACAGGAAAGGCCCCAAAGCGCAACGTGGACACATCCAATTTTTTGAAAGAAACAGAGGTGTTTTTTGCAAAGTGCCTACCTGTAGATTTTGGCCTCTAGCTCAGCCGGCACCTAGTGAAACCTACAAAACCTGTGCATTTCTGAAAACTAGAGACCTAGGGGAATCCAAGATGGGGTGACTTGTGTGGCTCGGACCAGGTTCTGTTACCCAGAATCCTTTGCAAACCTAAAAATTTGGCTAAAAAAACACATGTTCCTCACATTTCTGTGGCAGGAAGTTCTGGAATCTGAGAGGAGCCACAAATTTCTTTCCACCCAGCGTTCCCCCAAGTCTCCAGAGAAAAATGATACCTCACTTGTGTAGGTAGGCCTAGCGCCCGCGACAGGAAACGCCCCAAAGCGCAATGTGGACACATCCAAATTTTTGAAAGAAAACAGAGGTGTTTTTTGCAAAGTGCCTACCTGTAGATTTTGGCCTCTAGCTCAGCCGGCACCTAGGGAAACCTACCAAACCTGTGCATTTCTGAAAACTAGAGACCTAGGGGAATCCAAGATGGGGTGACTTGTGTGGCTCGGACCAGGTTCTGTTACCCAGAATCCTTTGCAAACCTCAAAATTTGATTAAAAAAACACATGTTCCTCACATTTCTGTGGCAGAAAGTTCTGGAATCTGAGAGGAGCCACAAATTTCCTTCAATCCAGCGTTCCCCCAAGTCTCCCGATAAAAATGATACCTCACTTGTGTGGGTAGGCCTAGCGCCCGCGACAGGAAACGCCCCAAAGCGCAACGTGGACACATCCAAATGTTTTCAAGAAAACAGAGGTGTTTTTTGCAAAGTGCCTACCTGTAGATTTTGGCCTCTAGCTCAGCCGGCACCTAGGGAAACCTACCAAACCTGTGCATTTCTAAAACTAGAGACCTAGGGGAATCCAAGATGGGGTGACTTGTGTGGCTCGGACCAGGTTCTGTTACCCAGAATCCTTTGCAAACCTCAAAATTTGGCTAAAAAAACACATGTTCCTACATTTCTGTGGCTGAAAGTTCTGGAATCTGAGAGGAGCCACAAATTTCCTTCCACCCAGCGTTCCCCCAAGTCTACCGATAAAAATGATACCTCACTTGTGTGGGTATGCCTAGCGGCCGCGACAGAAGACACCCCAGAACGCAACGTGGACACATCCCATTTTTTTAAAGAAAACAGAGGTGTTTTTTGCAAAGTGTCTACCTGTAGATTTTGTCCTCTAGCTCAGCCGGCAACTAGGGAAACCTACCAAACCTGTGCATTTCTAAAACTAGAGACCTAGGGGAATCCAAGATGGGGTGACTTATGTGGCTCGGACCAGGTTCTGTTACCCAGAATCCTTTGCAAACCTCAAAATTTGGCTAACAAAACACATGTTCCTCACATTTCTGTGGCTGAAAATTCTGGAATCTGAGAGGAGCCACAAATTTCCTTCCACCCAGCGTTCCCCCAAGTCTCCCGATAAAAATGATACCTCACTTGTGTGGGTAGGCCTAGCGCCCGTGACAGGAAACGCCCCAAAGCGCAACGTGGACACATCCAAATTTTTTAAAGAAAACAGAGGTGTTTTTTGCAAAGTGCCTACCTGTAGGTTTTGGCCTCTAGCTCAGCCGGCACCTAGGGAAACCTACCAAACCTGTGCATTTCTAAAACTAGAGACCTAGGGGAATCCAAGATGGGGTGACTTGTGTGGCTCGGACCAGGTTCTGTTACCCAGAATCCTTTGCAAACCTCAAAATTTGGTTAAAAAATAAACATGTTCCTCACATTTCTGTTGCTGAAAGTTCTGGAATCTGAGAGGAGCCACAAATTTCCTTCCACACAGCGCTCCTCCAAGTCTCCCGATAAAAATGGTACCTCACTTGTGTGGGTAGGCCTAGCGCCCGCGACAGGATATACCCCAAAACACAACGTGGACACATCACAGAAAACAGAGCTGTTTTTAGCAAAGTGCCTACCTGTATGTTTTGGCCTCTAGCTCAGCCGGCACCTAGGGAAACCTACCAAACCTGTGCATTTCTG
The DNA here is from genome assembly GCF_031143425.1 of Pleurodeles waltl. Classification (NCBI taxonomy): domain Eukaryota; kingdom Metazoa; phylum Chordata; class Amphibia; order Caudata; family Salamandridae; genus Pleurodeles; species Pleurodeles waltl. Next base: position 35,661,037 of record NC_090439.1, read on the forward strand.
AAAACTAGAGACCTAGGGGAATCCAAGATGGGGTGACTTGTGGGGCTCTGACCAGGTTCTGTATCCCAGAATCCTTTGCAAACCTCAAATTTTGGCTAAAAAAACTCATTTTCGTCACATTTTGGTGACAGAAAGTTCTGAAATCTGAGAGGAGCCACAAATTTCCTTCCACCCAGCGCTCCCCCAATTCTCCCGATAAAAATGGTACCTCACTTGTGTGGGTAGGCCTAGCCCCTGCGACAGGATATGCCCCAAAACACAACGTGGACACATCACTGAAAACAGAGCCGTTTTTAGCAAAGTGCCTACCTGTAGGTTTTGGCCTCTAGCTCAGCCGGCACCTAGGGAAACCTACCAAACCTGTGCATTTCTGAAAACTAGAGACCTAGGGGAATCCAAGATGGGGTGACTTGTGTGGCTCGGACCAGGTTCTGTTACCCAGAATCCTTTGCAAACCTCCAAATTTGGCTAAAAAAACACATGTTCCTCACATTTCTGTGGCAGAAAGTTCTGGAATCTGAGAGGAGCCAAAAATTTCCTTCCACCCAGCGTTCCCCCAAGTCTCCCGATAAAAATGATACCTCACTTGTGTGGGTAGGCCTAGCGCCCGTGACAGGAAAGGCCCCAAAGCGCAACGTGGACACATCCAATTTTTTGAAAGAAACAGAGGTGTTTTTTGCAAAGTGCCTACCTGTAGATTTTGGCCTCCAGCTCAGCCGGCACCTAGTGAAACCTACAAAACCTGTGCATTTCTGAAAACTAGAGACCTAGGGGAATCCAAGATGGGGTGACTTGTGTGGCTCGGACCAGGTTCTGTTACCCAGAATCCTTTGCAAACCTCAAAATTTGGCTAAAAAAACACATGTTCCTCACATTTCTGTGGCAGGAAGTTCTGGAATCTGAGAGGAGCCACAAATTTCTTTCCACCCAGCGTTCCCCCAAGTCTCCAGAGAAAAATGATACCTCACTTGTGTAGGTAGGCCTAGCGCCCGCGACAGGAAACGCCCCAAAGCGCAATGTGGACACATCCAAATTTTTGAAAGAAAACAGAGGTGTTTTTTGCAAAGTGCCTACCTGTAGATTTTGGCCTCTAGCTCAGCCGGCACCTAGGGAAACCTACCAAACCTGTGCATTTCTGAAAACTAGAGACCTAGGGGAATCCAAGATGGGGTGACTTGTGTGGCTCGGACCAGGTTCTGTTACCCAGAATCCTTTGCAAACCTCAAAATTTGATTAAAAAAACACATGTTCCTCACATTTCTGTGGCAGAAAGTTCTGGAATCTGAGAGGAGCCACAAATTTCCTTCAATCCAGCGTTCCCCCAAGTCTCCCGATAAAAATGATACCTCACTTGTGTGGGTAGGCCTAGCGCCCGCGACAGGAAACGCCCCAAAGCGCAACGTGGACACATCCAAATGTTTTAAAGAAAACAGAGGTGTTTTTTGCAAAGTGCCTACCTGTAGATTTTGGCCTCTAGCTCAGCCGGCACCTAGGGAAACCTACCAAACCTGTGCATTTCTAAAACTAGAGATGTAGGGGAATCCAAGATGGGGTGACTTGTGTGGCTCGGACCAGGTTCTGTTACCCAGAATCCTTTGCAAACCTCAAAATTTGGCTAAAAAAACACATGTTCCTACATTTCTGTGGCTGAAAGTTCTGGAATCTGAGAGGAGCCACAAATTTCCTTCCACCCAGCGTTCCCCCAAGTCTACCGATAAAAATGATACCTCACTTGTGTGGGTATGCCTAGCGGCCGCGACAGAAGACACCCCAGAACGCAACGTGGACACATCCCATTTTTTTAAAGAAAACAGAGGTGTTTTTTGCAAAGTGTCTACCTGTAGATTTTGTCCTCTAGCTCAGCCGGCAACTAGGGAAACCTACCAAACCTGTGCATTTCTAAAACTAGAGACCTAGGGGAATCCAAGATGGGGTGACTTGTGTGGCTCGGACCAGGTTCTGTTACCCAGAATCCTTTGCAAACCTCAAAATTTGGCTAACAAAACACATGTTCCTCACATTTCTGTGGCTGAAAATTCTGGAATCTGAGAGGAGCCACAAATTTCCTTCCACCCAGCGTTCCCCCAAGTCTCCCGATAAAAATGATACCTCACTTGTGTGGGTAGGCCTAGCGCCCGCGACAGGAAACGCCCCAAAGCGCAACGTGGACACATCCAAATTTTTTAAAGAAAACAGAGGTGTTTTTTGCAAAGTGCCTACCTGTAGATTTTGGCCTCTAGCTCAGCCGGCACCTAGGGAAACCTACCAAACCTGTGCATTTCTGAAAACTAGAGACCTAGGGGAATCCAAGATGGGGTGACTTGTGTGGCTCGGACCAGGTTCTGTTACCCAGAATCCTTTGAAAACCTAAAAATTTGGCTAAAAAAACACATGTTCTTCACATTTCTGTGGCAGAAAGTTCTGGAATCTGAGAGCAGCCACAAATTTCCTTCCATCCAGCGTTCCCCCAAGTCTCCCGATAAAAATGATACCTCACTTGTGTGGGTAGGCCTGGCGCCCGCGACAGGAAACGCCCCAAAGCGCAACGTGGACACATCCAATTTTTTAAAGAAAACAGAGGTGTTTTTTGCAAAGTGCCTACCTGTAGATTTTGGCCTCTAGCTCAGCCGGCACCTAGGGAAACCTACCAAACCTGGGCATTTCTGAAAACTAGAGATCTAGGGGAATCCAAGATGGGGTGACTTGTGTGGCTCGGACCAGGTTCTGTTACCCAGAATCCTTTGCAAACCTCAAAATTTGGCTAAAAAAACACATGTTCTTCACATTTCTGTGGCAGAAAGTTCTGGAATCTGAGAGCAGCCACAAATTTCCTTCCATCCAGCGTTTCCCCAAGTCTCCCGATAAAAATGATACCTCACTTGTGTGGGTAGGCCTAGCGCCCGCGACAGGAAACGCCCCAAAGCGCAACGTGGACACATCCAATTTTTTGAAAGAAAACAGAGGTGTTTTTTGCAAAGTGTCTACCTGTAGATTTTGTCCTCTAGCTCAGCCGGCACCTAGGGAAACCTACCAAACCTGTGCATTTCTGAAAACTAGAGACCTAGGGGAATCCAAGATGGGGTGACTTGTGTGGCTCGGACCAGGTTCTGTTACCCAGAATCCTTTGCAAACCTCAAAATTTGATTAAAAAAACACATGTTCCTCACATTTCTGTGGCAGAAAGTTCTGGAATCTGAGAGGAGCCACAAATTTCCTTCAATCCAGCGTTCCCCCAAGTCTCCCGATAAAAATGATACCTCACTTGTGTGGGTAGGCCTAGCGCCCGCGACAGGAAACGCCCCAAAGCGCAACGTGGACACATCCAAATGTTTTAAAGAAAACAGAGGTGTTTTTTGCAAAGTGCCTACCTGTAGATTTTGGCCTCTAGCTCAGCCGGCACCTAGGGAAACCTACCAAACCTGTGCATTTCTAAAACTAGAGACGTAGGGGAATCCAAGATGGGGTGACTTGTGTGGCTCGGACCAGGTTCTGTTACCCAGAATCCTTTGCAAACCTCACAATTTGGCTAAAAAAACACATGTTCCTACATTTCTGTGGCTGAAAGTTCTGGAATCTGAGAGGAGCCACAAATTTCCTTCCACCCAGCGTTCCCCCAAGTCTACCGATAAAAATGATACCTCACTTGTGTGGGTATGCCTAGCGGCCGCGACAGAAGACACCCCAGAACGCAACGTGGACACATCCCATTTTTTTAAAGAAAACAGAGGTGTTTTTTGCAAAGTGTCTACCTGTAGATTTTGTCCTCTAGCTCAGCCGGCAACTAGGGAAACCTACCAAACCTGTGCATTTCTAAAACTAGAGACCTAGGGGAATCCAAGATGGGGTGACTTGTGTGGCTCGGACCAGGTTCTGTTACCCAGAATCCTTTGCAAACCTCAAAATTTGGCTAACAAAACACATGTTCCTCACATTTCTGTGGCTGAAAATTCTGGAATCTGAGAGGAGCCACAAATTTCCTTCCACCCAGCGTTCCCCCAAGTCTCCCGATAAAAATGATACCTCACTTGTGTGGGTAGGCCTAGCGCCCGCGACAGGAAACGCCCCAAAGCGCAACGTGGACACATCCAAATTTTTTAAAGAAAACAGAGGTGTTTTTTGCAAAGTGCCTACCTGTAGATTTTGGCCTCTAGCTCAGCCGGCACCTAGGGAAACCTACCAAACCTGTGCATTTCTGAAAACTAGAGACCTAGGGGAATCCAAGATGGGGTGACTTGTGTGGCTCGGACCAGGTTCTGTTACCCAGAATCCTTTGAAAACCTAAAAATTTGGCTAAAAAAACACATGTTCTTCACATTTCTGTGGCAGAAAGTTCTGGAATCTGAGAGCAGCCACAAATTTCCTTCCATCCAGCGTTCCCCCAAGTCTCCCGATAAAAATGATACCTCACTTGTGTGGGTAGGCCTGGCGCCCGCGACAGGAAACGCCCCAAAGCGCAACGTGGACACATCCAATTTTTTAAAGAAAACAGAGGTGTTTTTTGCAAGGTGCCTACCTGTAGATTTTGGCCTCTAGCTCAGCCGGCACCTAGGGAAACCTACCAAACCTGGGCATTTCTGAAAACTAGAGATCTAGGGGAATCCAAGATGGGGTGACTTGTGTGGCTCGGACCAGGTTCTGTTACCCAGAATCCTTTGCAAACCTCAAAATTTGGCTAAAAAAACACATGTTCTTCACATTTCTGTGGCAGAAAGTTCTGGAATCTGAGAGCAGCCACAAATTTCCTTCCATCCAGCGTTTCCCCAAGTCTCCCGATAAAAATGATACCTCACTTGTGTGGGTAGGCCTAGCGCCCGCGACAGGAAACGCCCCAAAGCGCAACGTGGACACATCCAATTTTTTGAAAGAAAACAGAGGTGTTTTTTGCAAAGTGTCTACCTGTAGATTTTGTCCTCTAGCTCAGCCGGCAACTAGGGAAACCTACCAAACCTGTGCATTTCTAAAACTAGAGACCTAGGGGAATCCAAGATGGGGTGACTTGTGTGGCTCGGACCAGGTTCTGTTACCCAGAATCCTTTGCAAACCTAAAAATTTGGCTAAAAAAACACATGTTCCTCACATTTCTGTGGCTGAAAGTTCTGGAATCTGAGAGGAGCCACAAATTTCCTTCCACACAGCATTCCTCCAAGTCTCCCGATAAAAATGATACCTCACTTGTGTGGGTAGGCCTAGCGCCCGCGACAAGCAACGCCCCAAAGCGCAACGTGGACACATCAAAATTTTTTCAAGAAAACAGAGGTGTTTTTTGCAAAGTGCCTACCTGTAGATTTTGGCCTCTAGCTAGGCCGGCACCTAGGGAAACCTACCAAACCTGTGCATTTCTGAAAACTAGAGACCTAGGGGAATAGAAGATGGGGTGACTTGTGTGGCTCGGACCAGGTTCTGTTACCCAGAATCCTTTGGAAACCTCAAAATTTGGCTAAAAAAACACATGTTCCTCACATTTCTGTGGCAGAAAGTTCTGGAATCTGAGAGGAGCCACAAATTTCCTTCCACCCAGCGTTCCCCCAAGTCTCCCGAGAAAAATTATACCTCACTTGTGTGGGTAGGCCTAGCGCCCGCGACAGGAAACGCCCCAAAGCGCAACGTGGACACATCCAAATTTTTTAAAGAAAACAGAGGTGTTTTTTGCAAAGTGCCTACCTGTAGATTTTGGCCTCTAGCTCAGCCGGCACCTAGGGAAACCTACCAAACCTGTGCATTTCTGAAAACTAGAGACCTAGGGGAATAGAAGATGGGGTGACTTGTGTGGCTCGGACCAGGTTCTGTTACCCAGAATCCTTTGCAAACCTCAAAATTTGGCTAAAAAAACACATGTTCCTCACATTTCTGTGGCAGAAAGTTCTGGAATCTGAGAGCAGCCACAAATTTCCTTCCATCCAGCGTTCCCCCAAGTCTCCCGATAAAAATGATACCTCACTTGTGTGGGTAGGCCTGGCGCCCGCGACAGGAAACGCCCCAAAGCGCAACGTGGACACATCCAATTTTTTAAAGAAAACAGAGGTGTTTTTTGCAAGGTGCCTACCTGTAGATTTTGGCCTCTAGCTCAGCCGGCACCTAGGGAAACCTACCAAACCTGGGCATTTCTGAAAACTAGAGATCTAGGGGAATCCAAGATGGGGTGACTTGTGTGGCTCGGACCAGGTTCTGTTACCCAGAATCCTTTGCAAACCTCAAAATTTGGCTAAAAAAACACATGTTCTTCACATTTCTGTGGCAGAAAGTTCTGGAATCTGAGAGCAGCCACAAATTTCCTTCCATCCAGCGTTTCCCCAAGTCTCCCGATAAAAATGATACCTCACTTGTGTGGGTAGGCCTAGCGCCCGCGACAGGAAACGCCCCAAAGCGCAACGTGGACACATCCAATTTTTTGAAAGAAAACAGAGGTGTTTTTTGCAAAGTGTCTACCTGTAGATTTTGTCCTCTAGCTCAGCCGGCAACTAGGGAAACCTACCAAACCTGTGCATTTCTAAAACTAGAGACCTAGGGGAATCCAAGATGGGGTGACTTGTGTGGTTCGGACCAGGTTCTGTTACCCAGAATCCTTTGCAAACCTAAAAATTTGGCTAAAAAAACACATGTTCCTCACATTTCTGTGGCTGAAAGTTCTGGAATCTGAGAGGAGCCACAAATTTCCTTCCACACAGCATTCCTCCAAGTCTCCCGATAAAAATGATACCTCACTTGTGTGGGTAGGCCTAGCGCCCGCGACAAGCAACGCCCCAAAGCGCAACGTGGACACATCAAAATTTTTTCAAGAAAACAGAGGTGTTTTTTGCAAAGTGCCTACCTGTAGATTTTGGCCTCTAGCTAGGCCGGCACCTAGGGAAACCTACCAAACCTGTGCATTTCTGAAAACTAGAGACCTAGGGGAATAGAAGATGGGGTGACTTGTGTGGCTCGGACCAGGTTCTGTTACCCAGAATCCTTTGGAAACCTCAAAATTTGGCTAAAAAAACACATGTTCCTCACATTTCTGTGGCAGAAAGTTCTGGAATCTGAGAGGAGCCACAAATTTCCTTCCACCCAGCGTTCCCCCAAGTCTCCCGAGAAAAATTATACCTCACTTGTGTGGGTAGGCCTAGCGCCCGCGACAGGAAACGCCCCAAAGCGCAACGTGGACACATCCAAATTTTTTCAAGAAAACAGAGGTGCTTTTTGCAAAGTGCCTACCTGTAGATTTTGGCCTCTAGCTCAGCCGGCACCTAGGGAAACCTACCAAACCTGTGCATTTCTGAAAACTAGAGACCTAGGGGAATAGAAGATGGGGTGACTTGTGTGGCTCGGACCAGGTTCTGTTACCCAGAATCCTTTGCAAACCTCAAAATTTGGCTAAAAAAACACATGTTCCTCACATTTCTGTGGCAGAAAGTTCTGGAATCTGAGAGGAGCCACAAATTTCCTTCCATCCAGCGTTCCCCCAAGTCTCCTGATAAAAATGGTACCTCACTTGTGTGGGTAGGCCTAGCGCCCGCAACAGGATATGCCCCAAAACACAACGTGGACACATCACAGAAAACAGAGCTTTTTTTAGCAAAGTGCCTACCTGTAGATTTTGGCCTCTAGCTCAGCCGGCACCTAGGGAAACCTACCAAACCTGTGCATTTTTGAAAACTAGAGATCGAGGGGAATCCAAGATGGGGTGACTTGTGGGGCTCTGACCAGGTTCTGTTACCCAGAATCCTTTGCAAACCTCAAATTTTGGCTAAAAAAACACATTTTTGTCACATTTCGGTGACAGAAAGTTCTGGAATCTGAGAGGAGCCACAAATTTCCTTCCACCCAGCGCTCCCCCAAGTCTCCCGATAAAAATGGTACCTCACTTGTGTGGGTAGGCCTAGCCCCGTGACAGGATATGCCCCAAAACACAACGTGGACACATCACAGAAAACAGAGCTTTTTTTAGCAAAGTGCCTACCTGTAGATTTTGGCCTCTAGCTCAGCCGGCACCTAGGGAAACCTACCAAACCTGTGCATTTCTGAAGACTAGAGACCTAGGGGAATCCAAGATGGTGTGACTTGTGTGGCTCGAACCAGGTTCTATTACCCAGAATCCTTTGCAAACCTCAAAATTTGGCTAAAAAAACACATGTTCCTCATATTTCTGTGGCTGAAAGTTCTGGAATCTGAGAGGAGCCACAAATTTCCTTCCACACAGCGTTCCTCCAAGTCTCCCGATAAAAATGATACCTCACTTGTGTGGGTAGGCCCAGCGCCCGCGACAGGAAACGCCCCAAAGCGCAACGTGGACACATCAAAATTTTTTAAAGAAAACAGAAGTGTTTTTTGCAAAGTGCCTACCTGTAGATTTTGGCCTCTAGCTCAGCCGGCACCTAGGGAAACCTACCAAACCTGTGCATTTCTGAAAACTAGAGACCTAGGGGAATAGAAGATGGGGTGACTTGTGTGGCTCGGACCAGGTTCTGTTACCCAGAATCCTTTGCAAACCTCAAAATTTGGCTAAAAAAACACATGTTCCTCACATTTCTGTGGCTGAAAGTTCTGGAATCTGAGATGAGCCACAAATTTCCTTCCACCCAGCGTTCCCCCAAGTCTCCCGATAAAAATGATACCTCACTTGTGTGGGTAGGCCTAGCGCCCGCGACAGGAAACGCCCCAAAGCGCAACGTGGACACATCCAAATTTTTTAAAGAAAACAGAGGTGTTTTTTGCAAAGTGCCTACCTGTAGGTTTTGGCCTCTAGCTCAGCCGGCACCTAGGGAAACCTACCAAACCTGTGCATTTCTGAAAACTAGAGACCTAGGGGAATCCAAGATGGGGTGACTTGTGTGGCTCGGACCAGGTTCTGTTACCCAGAATCCTTTGCAAACCTCAAAATTTGGCTAAAAAAACACATGTTCCTCACATTTCTGTGGCAGGAAGTTCTGGAATCTGAGAGGAGCCACAAATTTCTTTCCACCCAGCGTTCCCCCAAGTCTCCCGATAAAAATGATACCTCACTTGTGTAGGTAGGCCTAGCGCCCGCGACAGGAAACGCCCCAAAGCGCAATGTGGACACATCCAAATTTTTTAAAGAAAACAGAGGTGTTTTTTGCAAAGTGCCTACCTGTAGATTTTGGCCTCTAGCTCAGCCGGCACCTAGGGAAACCTACCAAACCTGTGCATTTCTGAAAACTAGAGACCTAGGGGAATCCAAGATGGGGTGACTTGTGTGGCTCGGACCAGGTTCTGTTACCCAGAATCCTTTGCAAACCTCAAAATTTGATTAAAAAAACACATGTTCCTCACATTTCTGTGGCAGAAAGTTCTGGAATCTGAGAGGAGCCACAAATTTCCTTCAATCCAGCGTTCCCCCAAGTCTCCCGATAAAAATGATACCTCACTTGTGTGGGTAGGCCTAGCGCCCGCGACAGGAAACGCCCCAAAGCGCAACGTGGACACATCCAAATGTTTTAAAGAAAACAGAGGTGTTTTTTGCAAAGTGCCTACCTGTAGATTTTGGCCTCTAGCTCAGCCGGCACCTAGGGAAACCTACCAAACCTGTGCATTTCTAAAACTAGAGACGTAGGGGAATCCAAGATGGGGTGACTTGTGTGGCTCGGAACAGGTTCTGTTACCCAGAATCCTTTGCAAACCTCAAAATTTGGCTAAAAAAACACATGTTCCTACATTTCTGTGGCTGAAAGTTCTGGAATCTGAGAGGAGCCACAAATTTCCTTCCACCCAGCGTTCCCCCAAGTCTACCGATAAAAATGATACCTCACTTGTGTGGGTATGCCTAGCGGCCGCGACAGAAGACACCCCAGAACGCAACGTGGACACATCCCATTTTTTTAAAGAAAACAGAGGTGTTTTTTGCAAAGTGTCTACCTGTAGATTTTGTCCTCTAGCTCAGCCGGCAACTAGGGAAACCTACCAAACCTGTGCATTTCTAAAACTAGAGACCTAGGGGAATCCAAGATGGGGTGACTTGTGTGGCTCGGACCAGGTTCTGTTACCCAGAATCCTTTGCAAACCTCAAAATTTGGCTAACAAAACACATGTTCCTCACATTTCTGTGGCTGAAAATTCTGGAATCTGAGAGGAGCCACAAATTTCCTTCCACCCAGCGTTCCCCCAAGTCTCCCGATAAAAATGATACCTCACTTGTGTGGGTAGGCCTAGCGCCCGCGACAGGAAACGCCCCAAAGCGCAACGTGGACACATCCAAATTTTTTAAAGAAAACAGAGGTGTTTTTTGCAAAGTGCCTACCTGTAGATTTTGGCCTCTAGCTCAGCCGGCACCTATGGAAACCTACCAAACCTGTGCATTTCTGAAAACTAGAGACCTAGGGGAATCCAAGATGGGGTGACTTGTGTGGCTCGGACCAGGTTCTGTTACCCAGAATCCTTTGAAAACCTAAAAATTTGGCTAAAAAAACACATGTTCTTCACATTTCTGTGGCAGAAAGTTCTGGAATCTGAGAGCAGCCACAAATTTCCTTCCATCCAGCGTTCCCCCAAGTCTCCCGATAAAAATGATACCTCACTTGTGTGGGTAGGCCTGGCGCCCGCGACAGGAAACGCCCCAAAGCGCAACGTGGACACATCCAATTTTTTAAAGAAAACAGAGGTGTTTTTTGCAAAGTGCCTACCTGTAGATTTTGGCCTCTAGCTCAGCCGGCACCTAGGGAAACCTACCAAACCTGGGCATTTCTGAAAACTAGAGATCTAGGGGAATCCAAGATGGGGTGACTTGTGTGGCTCGGACCAGGTTCTGTTACCCAGAATCCTTTGCAAACCTCAAAATTTGGCTAAAAAAACAAATGTTCTTCACATTTCTGTGGCAGAAAGTTCTGGAATCTGAGAGCAGCCACAAATTTCCTTCCATCCAGCGTTTCCCCAAGTCTCCCGATAAAAATGATACCTCACTTGTGTGGGTAGGCCTAGCGCCCGCGACAGGAAACGCCCCAAAGCGCAACGTGGACACATCCAATTTTTTGAAAGAAAACAGAGGTGTTTTTTGCAAAGTGTCTACCTGTAGATTTTGTCCTCTAGCTCAGCCGGCAACTAGGGAAACCTACCAAACCTGTGCATTTCTAAAACTAGAGACCTAGGGGAATCCAAGATGGGGTGACTTGTGTGGCTCGGACCAGGTTCTGTTACCCAGAATCCTTTGCAAACCTATAAATTTGGCTAAAAAAACACATGTTCCTCACATTTCTGTGGCTGAAAGTTCTGGAATCTGAGAGGAGCCACAAATTTCCTTCCACACAGCATTCCTCCAAGTCTCCCGATAAAAATGATACCTCACTTGTGTGGGTAGGCCTAGCGCCCGCGACAAGCAACGCCCCAAAGCGCAACGTGGACACATCAAAATTTTTTCAAGAAAACAGAGGTGTTTTTTGCAAAGTGCCTACCTGTAGATTTTGGCCTCTAGCTAGGCCGGCACCTAGGGAAACCTACCAAACCTGTGCATTTCTGAAAACTAGAGACCTAGGGGAATAGAAGATGGGGTGACTTGTGTGGCTCGGACCAGGTTCTGTTACCCAGAATCCTTTGGAAACCTCAAAATTTGGCTAAAAAAACACATGTTCCTCACATTTCTGTGGCAGAAAGTTCTGGAATCTGAGAGGAGCCACAAATTTCCTTCCACCCAGCGTTCCCCCAAGTCTCCCGAGAAAAATTATACCTCACTTGTGTGGGTAGGCCTAGCGCCCGCGACAGGAAACGCCCCAAAGCGCAACGTGGACACATCCAAATTTTTTAAAGAAAACAGAGGTGTTTTTTGCAAAGTGCCTACCTGTAGATTTTGGCCTCTAGCTCAGCCGGCACCTAGGGAAACCTACCAAACCTGTGCATTTCTGAAAACTAGAGACCTAGGGGAATAGAAGATGGGGTGACTTGTGTGGCTCGGACCAGGTTCTGTTACCCAGAATCCTTTGCAAACCTCAAAATTTGGCTAAAAAAACACATGTTCCTCACATTTCTGTGGCAGAAAGTTCTGGAATCTGAGAGGAGCCACAAATTTCCTTCCATCCAGCGTTCCCCCAAGTCTCCTGATAAAAATGGTACCTCACTTGTGTGGGTAGGCCTAGCGCCCGCAACAGGATATGCCCCAAAACACAACGTGGACACATCACAGAAAACAGAGCTTTTTTTAGCAAAGTGCCTACCTGTAGATTTTGGCCTCTAGCTCAGCCGGCACCTAGGGAAACCTACCAAACCTGTGCATTTTTGAAAACTAGAGACCGAGGGGAATCCAAGATGGGGTGACTTGTGGGGCTCTGACCAGGTTCTGTTACCCAGAATCCTTTGCAAACCTCAAATTTTGGCTAAAAAAACACATTTTTGTCACATTTCGGTGACAGAAAGTTCTGGAATCTGAGAGGAGCCACAAATTTCCTTCCACCCAGCGCTCCCCCAAGTCTCCCGATAAAAATGGTACCTCACTTGTGTGGGTAGGCCTAGCCCCGTGACAGGATATGCCCCAAAACACAACGTGGACACATCACAGAAAACAGAGCTTTTTTTAGCAAAGTGCCTACCTGTAGATTTTGGCCTCTAGCTCAGCCGGCACCTAGGGAAACCTACCAAACCTGTGCATTTCTGAAGACTAGAGACCTAGGGCAATCCAAGATGGTGTGACTTGTGTGGCTCGAACCAGGTTCTATTACCCAGAATCCTTTGCAAACCTCAAAATTTGGCTAAAAAAACACATGTTCCTCATATTTCTGTGGCTGAAAGTTCTGGAATCTGAGAGGAGCCACAAATTTCCTTCCACCCAGCGTTCCCCCAAGTCTCCCGATAAAAATGATACCTCACTTGTGTGGGTAGGCCTAGCGGCCGCGACAGAGCACACCTTAAAATGCAACGTGGACACATCCCATTTTTTGAAAGAAAACAGAGGTGTTTTTTGCAAAGTGCCTACCAGTAGATTTTGGCCTCTAGCTCAGCCGGCACCTAGAGAAACCTACCAAACCTGTGCATTTCTGAAAACTAGAGACCTAGGGGAATCCAAGATGGGGTGACGTGTGTGGCTCGGACCAGGTTCTGTTACCCAGAATCCTTTGCAAACCTCAAAATTTGGCTAAAAAAAACACATGTTCCTCACATATCTGTGGCAGAATGTTCTGGAATCTGAGAGGAGCCACAAATTTCCTTCCACCCAGCGTTCAACCAAGTCTCCTGATAAAAATGATACCTCACTTGTGTGGGTAGGCCTAGCGCCCGCGACAGGAAACGCCCCAAAGCGCAATGTGGACACATCCAAATTTTTGAAAGAAAACAGAGGTGTTTTTTGCAAAGTGCCTACCTGTAGATTTTGGCCTCTAGCTCAGCCGGCACCTAGGGAAACCTACCAAACCTGTGCATTTCTGAAAACTAGAGACCTAGGGGAATCCAAGATGGGGTGACTTGTGTGGCTCGGACCAGGTTCTGTTTCCCAGAATCCTTTGCAAACCTCAAAATTTGATTAAAAAAACACATGTTCCTCACATTTCTGTGGCAGAAAGTTCTGGAATCTGAGAGGAGCCACAAATTTCCTTCAATCCAGCGTTCCCCCAAGTCTCCCGATAAAAATGATACCTCACTTGTGTGGGTAGGCCTAGCGCCCGCGACAGGAAACGCCCCAAAGCGCAACGTGGACACATCCAAATGTTTTAAAGAAAACAGAGGTGTTTTTTGCAAAGTGCCTACCTGTAGATTTTGGCCTCTAGCTCAGCCGGCACCTAGGGAAACCTACCAAACCTGTGCATTTCTAAAACTAGAGACGTAGGGGAATCCAAGATGGGGTGACTTGTGTGGCTCGGACCAGGTTCTGTTACCCAGAATCCTTTGCAAACCTCAAAATTTGGCTAAAAAAACACATGTTCCTACATTTCTGTGGCTGAAAGTTCTGGAATCTGAGAGGAGCCACAAATTTCCTTCCACCCAGCGTTCCCCCAAGTCTACCGATAAAAATGATACCTCACTTGTGTGGGTATGCCTAGCGGCCGCGACAGAAGACACCCCAGAACGCAACGTGGACACATCCCATTTTTTTAAAGAAAACAGAGGTGTTTTTTGCAAAGTGTCTACCTGTAGATTTTGTCCTCTAGCTCAGCCGGCAACTAGGGAAACCTACCAAACCTGTGCATTTCTAAAACTAGAGACCTAGGGGAATCCAAGATGGGGTGACTTGTGTGGCTCGGACCAGGTTCTGTTACCCAGAATCCTTTGCAAACCTCAAAATTTGGCTAACAAAACACATGTTCCTCACATTTCTGTGGCTGAAAATTCTGGAATCTGAGAGGAGCCACAAATTTCCTTCCACCCAGCGTTCCCCCAAGTCTCCCGATAAAAATGATACCTCACTTGTGTGGGTAGGCCTAGCGCCCGTGACAGGAAACGCCCCAAAGCGCAACGTGGACACATCCAAATTTTTTAAAGAAAACAGAGGTGTTTTTTGCAAAGTGCCTACCTGTAGGTTTTGGCCTCTAGCTCAGCCGGCACCTAGGGAAACCTACCAAACCTGTGCATTTCTGAAAACTAGAGACCTAGGGGAATCCAAGATGGGGTGACTTGTGTGGCTCGGACCAGGTTCTGTTACCCAGAATCCTTTGCAAACCTCAAAATTTGGCTAAAAAAACACATGTTCCTCACATTTCTGTGGCAGAAAGTTCTGGAATCTGAGAGGAGCCACAAATTTCCTTCCACCCAGCGTTCCCCCAAGTCTCCCGATAAAAATGATACCTCACTTGTGTGGGTAGGCCTAGCGCCCGCGACAGGAAAGGCCCCAAAGCGGAACGTGGACACATCCAATTTTTTGAAAGAAACAGAGGTGTTTTTTGCAAAGTGCCTACCTGTAGATTTTGGCCTCTAGCTCAGCCGGCACCTGGTGAAACCTACCAAACCTGTGCATTTCTGAAAACTAGAGACCTAGGGGAATCCAAGATGGGGTGACTTGTGTGGCTCGGATCAGGTTCTGTTACCCAGAATCCTTTGCAAACCTCAAAATTTGGCTAAAAAAACACATTTTCCTCACATTTCTGTGGCAGAAAGTTCTGGAATCTGAGAGGAGCCACAAATTTCCTTCCAGCCAGCGTTCCCCCAAGTCTCCCGAGAAAAATGATACCTCACTTGTGTGGGTAGGCCTAACGCCCGCGACAGGAAACGCCCCAAAGCGCAACGTGGACACATCCAAATTTTTGAAAGAAAACAGAGGTGTTTTTTGCAAAGTGCCTACCTGTAGATTTTGCCCTCTAGCTCAGCCGGCACCTAGGGAAACCTACCAAACCTGTGCATTTCTGAAAACTAGAGACCTAGGGGAATCCAAGATGGGGTGACTTGTGGGGCTCGGACTAGATTCTGTTACCCAGAATCCTTTGCAAACCTCAAAATTTGGCTAATCAAACACATATTCCTAACATTTCTGTGGCAGAAAGTTCTGGAATCTGAGAGGAGCCACAAATTTCCTCCCGCCCAGCGTTCCCCCAAGTCTCCCAATAAAAATGATACCTCACTTGTGTGGGTAGGCCCAGCGGCCGCGACAGAGGGCACCTCAAAACGCAACGTGGACACATCCCATTTTTTGGAAGTAAACAGAGGTGTTTTTTGCAAAGTGTCTACCTGTAGATTTTGTCCTCTAGCTCAGCCGGCAACTAGGGAAACCTACCAAACCTGTGCATTTCTAAAACTAGAGACCTAGGGGAATCCAAGATGGGGTGACTTGTGTGGTTCGGACCATGTTCTGTTACCCAGAATCCTTTGCAAACCTCAAAATTTGGCTAAAAAAACACATGTTCCTCACATTTCTGTGGCTGAAAGTTCTGGAATCTGAGAGGAGCCACAAATTTCCTTCCACCCAGCGTTCCCCCAAGTCTCCCGATAAAAATGATACCTCACTTGTGTGGGTAGGCCTAGCGCCCGCGACAGGAAACGCCCCAAAGCGCAACGTGGACACATCCAAATTTTTTAAAGAAAACAGAGGTGTTTTTTGCAAAGTGCCTACCTGTAGATTTTGGCCTCTAGCTCAGCCGGCACCTAGGGAAACCTACCAAACCTGTGCATTTCTGAAAACTAGAGACCTAGGGGAATCCAAGATGGGGTGACTTGTGTGGCTCGGACCAGGTTCTGTTACCCAGAATCCTTTGCAAACCTCAAAATTTGGCTAAAAAAACACATGTTCCTCACATTTCTGTGGCTGAAAGTTCTGGAATCTGAGAGGAGCCACAAATTTCCTCCCGCCCAGTGTTCCCCCAAGTCTCCCGATAAAAATGATACCTCACTTGTGTGGGTAGGCCTAGCGGCCGCGACAGAGCACACCTTAAAATGCAACGTGGACACATCCCATTTTTTGAAAGAAAACAGAGGTGTTTTTTGCAAAGTGCCTACCAGTAGATTTTGGCCTCTAGCTCAGCCGGCACCTAGAGAAACCTACCAAACCTGTGCATTTCTGAAAACTAGAGACCTAGGGGAATCCAAGATGGGGTGACTTGTGTGGCTCGGACCAGGTTCTGTTACCCAGAATCCTTTGCAAACCTCAAAATTTGGCTAAAAAAAACACATGTTCCTCACATATCTGTGGCAGAATGTTCTGGAATCTGAGAGGAGCCACAAATTTCCTTCCACCCAGCGTTCAACCAAGTCTCCTGATAAAAATGATACCTCACTTGTGTGGGTAGGCCTAGCGCCCGCGACAGGAAACGCCCCAAAGCGCAACGTGGACACATCCAAATTTTTGAAAGAAAACAGAGGTGTTTTTTGCAAAGTGCCTACCTGTAGATTTTGGCATCTAGCTCAGCCGGCACCTAGGGAAACCTACCAAACCTGTGCATTTCTGAAGACTAGAGACCTAGGGGAATCCAAGATGGGGTGACTTGTGTGGCTCGGACCAGGTTCTGTTACCCAGAATCCTTTGCAAACCTCAAAATTTGGCTAAAAAAACACATGTTCCTCACATTTCTGTTGCTGAAAGTTCTGGAATCTGAGAGGAGCCACAAATTTCCTCCCGCCCAGCGTTCCCCCAAGTCTCCCGATAAAAATGATACCTCACTTGTGTGGGTAGGCCCAGCGGCCGCGACAGAGGGCACCTCAAAACGCAACGTGGACACATCCCATTTTTTGGAAGAAAACAGAGGTGTTTTTTGCAAAGTGTCTACCTGTAGATTTTGTCCTCTAGCTCAGCCGGCAACTAGGGAAACCTACCAAACCTGTGCATTTCTAAAACTAGAGACCTAGGGGAATCCAAGATGGGGTGACTTGTGTGGCTCAGACCATGTTCTGTTACCCAGAATCCTTTGCAAACCTCATAATTTGGCTAAAAAAACACATGTTCCTCACATTTCTGTGGCTGAAAGTTCTGGAATCTGAGAGGAGCCACAAATTTCCTTCCACCCAGCGTTCCCCCAAGTCTCCCGATAAAAATGATACCTCACTTGTGTGGGTAGGCCTAGCGCCCGCGACAGGAAACGCCCCAAAGCGCAACGTGGACACATCCAAATTTTTTAAAGAAAACAGAGGTGTTTTTTTGCAAAGTGCCTACCTGTAGATTTTGGCCTCTAGCTCAGCCTTCACCTAGGGAAACCTACCAAACCTGTGCATTTCTGAAAACTAGAGACCTAGGGGAATCCAAGATGGGGTGACTTGTGTGGCTCGGACCAGGTTCTGGTACCCAGAATCCTTTGTAAACCTCAAAATTTGGCTAAAAAAACACATGTTCCTCACATTTCTGTGGCTGAAAGTTCTGGAATCTGAGAGGAGCCACAAATTTCCTCCCGCCCAGCGTTCCCCCAAGTCTCCCGATAAAAATGATACCTCACTTGTGTGGGTAGGCCTAGCGGCCGCGACAGAGCACACCTTAAAACGCAACGTGGACACATCCCATTTTTTGAAAGAAAACAGAGGTGTTTTTTGCAAAGTGCCTACCTGTAGATTTTGGCCTCTAGCTCAGCCGGCAACTAGGGAAACCTACCAAACCTGTGCATTTCTAAAACTAGAGACCTAGGGGAATCCAAGATGGGGTGACTTGTGGGGCTCTGACCAGGTACTGTTACCCAGAATCCTTTGCAAACCTCAAATTTTGGCTAAAAAAATGCTTTTTCCTCACATTTCGGTGACAGAAAGTTCTGGAATCTGAGAGGAGCCACAAATTTCCTTCCACCCAGCGTTCCCCCAAGTCTCCCGATAAAAATGATACCTCACTTGTGTGGGTAGGCCTAGCGGCCGGGACAGGACACGCCCCAAAACACAACGTGGACACATCCCATTTTTTTAAAGAAAACAGAACTGTTTTTTGCAAAGTGCCTACCTGTAGATTTTGGCCTCTAGCTCAGCCGGCACCTAGGGAAACCTACCAAACCTGTGCATTCATGAAAATTGGAGACCTAGGGGAATCCAAGATGGGGTGACTTGTGGGGCTCTGACCAGGTTCTGTTACCCTGAATCCTTTGCAAACCTCAACTTCTGGCTAAAAAAATAACATTTTCTTCACATTTCGGTGACAGAAAGTTCTGGAATCTGAGAGGAGCCACAAATTTCCTTCCACACAGCGCTCCCCCAAGTCCTTCGATAAAAATGGTACCTCACTTGTGTGGGTAGGCCTAGCGCCCGCGACAGGATATGCCCCAAAACACAACGTGGACACATCACAGAAAACAGAGCTGTTTTTAGCAAAGTGCCTACCTGTAGATTTTGGCCTCTAGCTCAGCCGGCACCTAGGGAAACCTACCAAACCTGTGCATTTTTGAAAACTAGAGACCGAGGGGAATCCAAGATGGGGTGACTTGTGGGGCTCTGACCAGGTTCTGTTACCCAGAATCCTTTGCAAACCTCAAATTTTGGCTAAAAAAACACATTTTCGTCACATTTCGGTGACAGAAAGTTCTAGAATCTGAGAGGAGCCACAAATTTCCTTCCACCCAGCGCTCCCCCAAGTCTCCCGATAAAAATGGTACCTCACTTGTGTGGGTAGGCCTAGCCCCGTGACAGGATATGCCCCAAAACACAACGTGGACACATCACAGAAAACAGAGCTTTTTTTTAGCAAAGTGCCTACCTGTAGATTTTGGCCTCTAGCTCAGCCGGCACCTAGGGAAACCTACCAAACCTGTGCATTTCTGAAAACTAGAGACCTAGGGGAATCCAAGATGGGGTGACTTGTGTGGCTCGGACCAGGTTCTGTTACCCAGAATCCTTTGCAAACCTCAAAATTTGGCTAAAAAAACACATGTTCTTCACATTTCTGTGGCAGAAAGTTCTGGAATCTGAGAGGAGCCACAAATTTCCTTCCATCCAGCGTTCCCCCAAGTCTCCCGATAAAAATGATACCTCACTTGTGAGGGTAGGCCTAGCGCCCGCGACAGGAAACGCCCCAAAGCGCAACGTGGACACATCCAATTTTTTGAAAGAAAACAGAGGTGTTTTTTGCAAAGTGTCTACCTGTAGATTTTGTCCTCTAGCTCAGCCGGCAACTAGGGAAACCTACCAAACCTGTGCATTTCTAAAACTAGAGACCTAGGGGAATCCAAGATGGGGTGACTTGTGTGGCTCGGACCAGGTTCTGTTACCCAGAATCCTTTGCAAACCTAAAAATTTGGCTAAAAAAACACATGTTCCTCACATTTCTGTGGCTGAAAGTTCTGTAATCTGAGAGGAGCCACAAATTTCCTTCCACACAGCGTTCCTCCAAGTCTCCCGATAAAAATGATACCTCACTTGTGTGGGTAGGCCTAGCGCCCGCGACAAGCAACGCCCCAAAGCGCAACGTGGACACATCCAAATTTTTTAAAGAAAACAGAGGTGATTTTTGAAAAGTGCCTACCTGTAGATTTTGGCCTCTAGCTCAGCCGGCACCTAGGGAAACCTACCAAACCTGTGCATTTCTGAAAACTAGAGACCTAGGGGAATAGAAGATGGGGTGACTTGTGTGGCTCGGACCAGGTTCTGTTACCCAGAATCCTTTGGAAAACTTAAAATTTGGCAAAAAAAACACATGTTCCTCACATTTCTGTGGCAGAAAGTTCTGGAATCTGAGAGGAGCCACAAATTTCCTTCCACCCAGCGTTCCCCCAAGTCTCCCGAGAAAAATGATACCTCACTTGTGTGGGTAGGCCTAGCGCCCGCGACAGGAAACGCCCCAAAGCGCAACGTGGACACATCCAAATTTTTTAAAGAAAACAGAGGTGTTTTTTGCAAAGTGCCTACCTGTAGATTTTGGCCTCTAGCTCAGCCGGCACCTAGGGAAACCTACCAAACCTGTGCATTTCTGAAAACTACAGACCGAGGGGAATCCAAGATGGGGTGACTTGTGTGGCTCGGACCAGATTCTGTTACCCAGAATCTGTTGCAAACCTCAAAATTTGGCTAAAAAAACACATGTTCCTCACATTTCTGTGGCAGAAAGTTCTGGAATCTGAGAGGAGCCACAAATTTCCTTCCATCCAGCGTTCCCCCAAGTCTCCTGATAAAAATGGTACCTCACTTGTGTGGGTAGGCCTAGCGCCCGCGACAGGATATGCCTCAAAACACAACGTGGACACATCACAGAAAACAGAGCTGTTTTTAGCAAAGTGCCTACCTGTAGATTTTGGCCTCTAGCTCAGCCGGCACCTAGGGAAACCTACCAAACCTGTGCATTTTTGAAAACTAGAGACCGAGGGGAATCTAAGATGGGGTGACTTGTGGGGCTCTGACCAGGTTCTGTTACCCAGAATCCTTTGCAAACCTCAAATTTTGGCTAAAAAAACACATTTTTGTCACATTTCGGTGACAGAAAGTTCTGGAATCTGAGAGGAGCCACAAATTTAATTCCACACAGCGCTCCCCCAAGTCTCCCGATAAAAATGGTACCTCACTTGTGTGGGTAGGCCTAGCCCAGTGACAGGATATGCCCCAAAACATAACGTGGACACATCACAGAAAACAGAGCTTTTTTTAGCAAAGTGCCTACCTGTAGATTTTGGCCTCTAGCTCAGCCGGCACCTAGGGAAACCTACCAAACCTGTGCATTTCTGAAGACTAGAGACCTAGGGGAATCCAAGATGGGGTGACTTGTGTGGCTCGAACCAGGTTCTATTACCCAGAATCCTTTGCAAACCTCAAAATTTGGCTAAAAAAACACATGTTCCTCATATTTCTGTGGCTGAAAGTTCTGGAATCTGAGAGGAGCCACAAATTTCCTTCCACACAGCGTTCCTCCAAGTCTCCCGATAAAAATGATACCTCACTTGTGTGGGTAGGCCTAGCGCCCGCGACAGGAAACGCCCCAAAGCGCAACGTGGACCCATCAACATTTTTTAAAGAAAACAGAGGTGTTTTTTGCAAAGTGCCTACCTGTAGATTTTGGCCTTTAGCTCAGCCGGCACCTAGGGAAACCTACCAAACCTGTGCATTTCTGAAAACTAGAGACCTAGGGGAATCCAAGATGGGGTGACTTGTGTGGCTCGGACCAGGTTCTGTTACCCAGAATCCTTTGCAAACCTCAACATTTGGCTAAAAAAAACACATGTTCTTCACATTTCTGTGGCAGAAAGTTCTGGAATCTGAGAGGAGCCACAAATTTCCTTCCATCCAGCATTCCCCTAAGTCTCCTGATAAAAATGATCCCTCACTTGTGTGGGTAGGCCTAGCGCCCGCGACAGGAAACGCCCCAAAGCGCAACATGGACACATCCAATTTTTTGAAAGAAAACAGAGGTGTTTTTTGCAAAGTGTCTACCTGTAGATTTTGTCCTCTAGCTCAGCCGGCAACTAGGGAAACCTACCAAACCTGTGCATTTCCAAAACTAGAGACCTAGGGGAATCCAAGATGGGGTGACTTGTGTGGCTCGGACCAGGTTCTGTTACCCAGAATCCTTTGCAAACCTCAAAATTTGGCTAAAAAAACACATGTTCCTCACATTTCTGTGGCTGAAAGTTCTGGAATCTGAGAGGAGACACAAATTTCCTTCCACACAGCGTTCCTCCAAGACTCCCGATACAAATGATACCTCACTTGTGTGGGTAGGCCTAGCGCCCGCGACAGGAAACGCCCCAAAGCGCAACGTGGACACATCAATTTTTTTTAATGAAAACAGAGGTGTTTTTTGCAAAGTGCCTACCTGTAGATTTTGGCCTCTAGCTCAGCCGGCACCTAGGGAAACCTACCAAACCTGTGCATTTCTGAAAACTAGAGACCTAGGGGAATAGAAGATGGGGTGACTTGTGTGGCTCGGACCAGGTTCTGTTACCCAGAATCCTTTGGAAACCTCAAAATTTGGCTAAAAAAACACATGTTCCTCACATTTCTGTGGCAGAAAGTTCTGGAATCTGAGAGGAGCCAGAAATTTCCTTCCACCCAGCGTTCCCCCAAGTCTCCCGAGAAAAATTAAACCTCACTTGTGTGGGTAGGCCTAGCGCCCGCGACAGGAAATGCCCCAAAGCGCAACGTGGACACATCCAAATTTTTTAAAGAAAACAGAGGTGTTTTTTGCAAAGTGCCTACCTGTAGATTTTGGCCTCTAGCTCAGCCGGCACCTAGGGAAACCTACCAAACCTGTGCATTTCTGAAAACTAGAGACCTAGGGGAATCCAAGATGGGGTGACTTGTGTGGCTCGGACCAGGTTCTGTTACCCAGAATCCTTTGCAAACCTCTAAATTTGGCTAAAAAAACACATGTTCTTCACATTTCTGTGGCAGAAAGTTCTGGAATCTGAGAGGAGCCACAAATTTCCTTCCATCCAGCGTTCCCCCAAGTCTCCTGATAAAAATGATCCCTCACTTGTGTGGGTAGGCCTAGCGCCCGCGACAGGAAACGCCCCAAAGCGCAACATGGACACATCCAATTTTTTGAAAGAAAACAGAGGTGTTTTTTGCAAAGTGTCTACCTGTAGATTTTGTCCTCTAGCTCAGCCGGCAACTAGGGAAACCTACCAAACCCGTGCATTTCTAAAACTAGAGACCTAGGGGAATCCAAGATGGGGTGACTTGTGTGGCTCAGACGAGGTTCTGTTACCCAGAATCCTTTGCAAACCTCAAAATTTGGCTAACAAAACACATGTTCCTCACATTTCTGTGGCTGAAAGTTCTGGAATCTGAGAGGAGCCACAAATTTTCTTCCACCCAGCGCTCCCCCAAGTCTCCCGATAAAAATGGTACCTCACTTGTGAGGGTAGGCCTAGCCCAGTGACAGGATATGCCCCAAAACACAACGTGGACACATCACAGAAAACAGAGCTTTTTTTAGCAAAGTGCCTACCTGTAGATTTTGGCCTCTAGCTCAGCCGGCACCTAGGGAAACCTACCAAACCTGTGCATTTCTGAAGACTAGAGACCTAGGGGAATCCAAGATGGGGTGACTTGTGTGGCTCGAACCAGGTTCTATTACCCAGAATCCTTTGCAAACCTCAAAATTTGGCTAAAAAAACACATGTTCCTCATATTTCTGTGGCTGAAAGTTCTGGAATCTGAGAGGAGCCACAAATTTCCTTCCACACAGCGTTCCTCCAAGTCTCCCGATAACAATTATACCTCACTTGTGTGGGTAGGCCTAGCGCCCGCGACAGGAAACGCCCCAAAGCGCAACGTGGACCCATCAACATTTTTTAAAGAAAACAGAGGTGTTTTTTGCAAAGTGCCTACCTGTAGATTTTGGCCTCTAGCTCAGCCGGCACCTAGGGAAACCTACCAAACCTGTGCATTTCTGAAAACTAGAGACCTAGGGGAATAGAAGATGGGGTGACTTGTGTGGCTCGGACCAGGTTCTGTTACCCAGAATCCTTTGGAAACCTCAAAATTTGGCTAAAAAAACACATGTTCCTCACATTTCTGTGGCAGAAAGTTCTGGAATCTGAGAGGAGCCACAAATTTCCTTTCACCCAGCGTTCCCCCAAGTCTCCCGATAAAAATGATACCTCACTTGTGTGGGTAGGCCTAGCGCCCGTGACAGGAAACGCCCCAAAGCGCAACGTGGACACATCCACATTTTTTAAAGAAAACAGAGGTGTTTTTTGCAAAGTGCCTACCTGTAGATTTTGGCCTTTAGCTCAGCCGGCACCTAGGGAAACCTACCAAACCTGTGCATTTCTGAAAACTAGAGACCTAGGGGAATCCAAGATGGGGTGACTTGTGTGGCTCGGACCAGGTTCTGTTACCCAGAATCCTTTGCAAACCTCAAAATTTGGCTAAAAAAACACATGTTCTTCACATTTCTGTGGCAGAAAGTTCTGGAATCTGAGAGGAGCCACAAATTTCCTTCCATCCAGCGTTCCCCCAAGTCTCCTGATAAAAATGATCCCTCACATGTGTGGGTAGGCCTAGCGCCCGCGACAGGAAACGCCCCAAAGCGCAACATGGACACATCCAATTTTTTGAAAGAAAACAGAGGTGTTTTTTGCAAAGTGTCTACCTGTAGATTTTGTCCTCTAGCTCAGCCGGCAACTAGGGAAACCTACCAAACCTGTGCATTTCCAAAACTAGAGACCTAGGGGAATCCAAGATGGGGTGACTTGTGTGGCTCGGACCAGGTTCTGTTACCCAGAATCCTTTGCAAACCTCAAAATTTGGCTAAAAAAACACATGTTCCTCACATTTCTGTGGCAGAAAGTTCTGGAATCTGAGAGGAGCCAGAAATTTCCTTCCACCCAGCGTTCCCTCAAGTCTCCCGAGAAAAATTAAACCTCACTTGTGTGGGTAGGCCTATCGCCCGCGACAGGAAATGCCCCAAAGCGCAACGTGGACACATCCAAATTTTTTAAAGAAAACAGAGGTGTTTTTTGCAAAGTGCCTACCTGTAGATTTTGGCCTCTAGCTCAGCCGGCACCTAGGGAAACCTACCAAACCTGTGCATTTCTGAAAACTAGAGACCTAGGGGAATCCAAGATGGGGTGACTTGTGTGGCTCGGACCAGGTTCTGTTACCCAGAATCCTTTGCAAACCTCAAAATTTGGCTAAAAAAACACATGTTCTTCACATTTCTGTGGCAGAAAGTTCTGGAATCTGAGAGGAGCCACAAATTTCCTTCCATCCAGCGTTCCCCCAAGTCTCCTGATAAAAATGATCCCTCACTTGTGTGGGTAGGCCTAGCGCCCGCGACAGGAAACGCCCCAAAGCGCAACATGGACACATCCAATTTTTTGAAAGAAAACAGAGGTGTTTTTTGCAAAGTGTCTACCTGTAGATTTTGTTCTCTAGCTCAGCCGGCAACTAGGGAAACCTACCAAACCCGTGCATTTCTAAAACTAGAGACCTAGCGGAATCCAAGATGGGGTGACTTGTGTGGCTCAGACGAGGTTCTGTTACCCAGAATCCTTTGCAAACCTCAAAATTTGGCTAACAAAACACATGTTCCTCACATTTCTGTGGCTGAAAGTTCTGGAATCTGAGAGGAGCCACAAATTTCCTTCCACCCAGCGTTCCCCCAAGTCTCCCGATAAAAATGATACCTCACTTGTGTGGGTAGTCCTAGCGCCCGCGACAGGAAACGCCCCAAAGCGCAACATGGACACATCCACATTTTTTAAAGAAAACAGAGGTGTTTTTTGCAAAGTGCCTACCTGTAGATTTTGGCCTCTAGCTCAGCCGGCAACTAGGGAAACCTACCAAACCTGTGCATTTCTAAAACTAGAGACCTAGGGGAATCCAAGATGGGGTGACTTGTGTGGCTCGGACCAGGTTCTGTTACCCAGAATCCTTTGCAAACCTCAAAATTTGGCTAAAAAAACACATGTTCCTCACATTTCTGTGGCTGAAAGTTCTGGAATCTGAGAGGAGCCACAAATTTCCTTCCACACAGCGTTCCTCCAAGTCTCCCGATAAAAATGATACCTCAGTTGTGTGGGTAGGCCTAGCGCCCGCGACAGGAAACGCCCCAAAGCGCAACGTGGACACATCAATTTTTTTTAAAGAAAACAGAGGTGTTTTTTGCAAAGTGCCTACCTGTAGATTTTGGCCTCTAGCTCAGCCGGCACCTAGGGAAACCTACCAAACCTGTGCATTTCTGAAAACTAGAGACCTAGGGGAATAGAAGATGGGGTGACTTGTGTGGCTCGGACCAGGTTCTGTTACCCAGAATCCTTTGGAAACCTCAAAATTTGGCTAAAAAAACACATGTTCCTCACATTTCTGTGGCAGAAAGTTCTGGAATCTGAGAGGAGCCAGAAATTTCCTTCCACCCAGCGTTCCCCCAAGTCTCCCGAGAAAAATTAAACCTCACTTGTGTGGGTAGGCCTAGCGCCCGCGACAGGAAATGCCCCAAAGCGCAACGTGGACACATCCAAATTTTTTAAAGAAAACAGAGGTGTTTTTTGCAAAGTGCCTACCTGTAGATTTTGGCCTCTAGCTCAGCCGGCACCTAGGGAAACCTACCAAACCTGTGCATTTCGGAAAACTAGAGACCTAGGGGAATCCAAGATGGGGTGACTTGTGTGGCTCGGACCAGGTTCTGTTACCCAGAATCCTTTGCAAACCTCAAAATTTGGCTAAAAAAACACATGTTCCTCACATTTCTGTGGCTGAAAGTTCTGGAATCTGAGAGGAGCCACAAATTTCCTCCCGCCCAGTGTTCCCCCAAGTCTCCCGATAAAAATAATACCTCACTTGTGTGGGTAGGCCTAGCGGCCGCGACAGAGCACACCTTAAAACGCAACGTGGACACATCCCATTTTTTGAAAGAAAACAGAGGTGTTTTTTGCAAAGTGCCTACCAGTAGATTTTGGCCTCTAGCTCAGCCGGCACCTAGAGAAACCTACCAAACCTGTGCATTTCTGAAAACTAGAGACCTAGGGGAATCCAAGATGGGGTGACTTGTGTGGCTCGGACCAGGTTCTGTTACCCAGAATCCTTTGCAAACCTCAAAATTTGGCTAAAAAAAACACATGTTCCTCACATATCTGTGGCAGAATGTTCTGGAATCTGAGAGGAGCCACAAATTTCCTTCCACCCAGCGTTCCCCCAAGTCTCCTGATAAAAATGATACCTCACTTGTGTGGGTAGGCCTAGCGCCCGCGACAGGAAACGCCCCAAAGCGCAACGTGGACACATCCAAATTTTTGAAAGAAAACAGAGGTGTTTTTTGCAAAGTGCCTACCTGTAGATTTTGGCATCTAGCTCAGCCGGCACCTAGGGAAACCTACCAAACCTGTGCATTTCTGAAGACTAGAGACCTAGGGGAATCCAAGATGGGGTGACTTGTGTGGCTCGGACCAGGTTCTGTTACCCAGAATCCTTTGCAAACCTCAAAATTTGGCTAAAAAAACACATGTTCCTCACATTTCTGTGGCTGAAAGTTCTGGAATCTGAGAGGAGCCACAAATTTCCTCCCGCCCAGCGTTCCCCCAAGTCTCCCGATAAAAATTATACCTCACTTGTGTGGGTAGGCCCAGCGGCCGCGACAGAGGGCACCTCAAAACGCAACGTGGACACATCCCATTTTTTGGAAGAAAACAGAGGTGTTTTTTGCAAAGTGTCTACCTGTAGATTTTGTCCTCTAGCTCAGCCGGCAACTAGGGAAACCTACCAAACCTGTGCATTTCTAAAACTAGAGACCTAGGGGAATCCAAGATGGGGTGACTTATGTGGCTCGGACCATGTTCTGTTACCCAGAATCCTTTGCAAACCTCATAATTTGGCTAAAAAAACACATGTTCCTCACATTTCTGTGGCTGAAATTTCTGGAATCTGAGAGGAGCCACAAATTTCCTTCCACCCAGCGTTCCCCCAAGTCTCCCGATAAAAATGATACCTCACTTGTGTGGGTAGGCCTAGCGCCCGCGACAGGAAACGCCCCAAAGCGCAACGTGGACACATCCAAATTTTTTAAAGAAAACAGAGGTGTTTTTTGCAAAGTGTCTACCTGTAGATTTTGGCCTCTAGCTCAGCCGGCACCTAGGGAAACCTACCAAACCTGTGCATTTCTGAAAACTAGAGACCTAGGGGAATCCAAGATGGGGTGACTTGTGTGGCTCGGACCAGGTTCTGGTACCCAGAATCCTTTGTAAACCTCAAAATTTGGCTAAAAAAACACATGTTCCTCACATTTCTGTGGCTGAAAGTTCTGGAATCTGAGAGGAGCCACAAATTTCCTCCCGCCCAGCGTTCCCCCAAGTCTCCCGATAAAAATGATACCTCACTTGTGTGGGTAGGCCTAGCGGCCGCGACAGAGCACACCTTAAAACGCAACGTGGACACATCCCATTTTTTTAAAGAAAACAGAGGTGTTTTTTGCAATGTGCCTACCTGTAGATTTTGGCCTCTAGCTCAGCCGGCAACTAGGGAAACCTACCAAACCTGTGCATTTCTAAAACTAGAGACCTAGGGGAATCCAAGATGGGGTGACTTGTGGGGCTCTGGCCAGGTTCTGTTACCCAGAATCCTTTGCAAACCTCATATTTTGGCTAAAAAAATGCTTTTTCCTCACATTTCGGTGACAGAAAGTTCTGGAATCTGAGAGGAGCCACAAATTTCCTTCCACCCAGCGTTCCCCCAAGTCTCCCGATAAAAATGATACCTCACTTGTGTGGGTAGGCCTAGCGGCCGGAACAGGACACGCCCCAAAACACAACGTGGACACATCCCATTTTTTTAAAGAAAACAGAACTGTTTTTTGCAAAGTGCCTACCTGTAGATTTTGGCCTGTAGCTCAGCCGGCACCTAGGGAAACCTACCAAACCTGTGCATTCATGAAAATTGGAGACCTAGGGGAATCCAAGATGGGGTGACTTGTGGGGCTCTGACCAGGTTCTGTTACCCTGAATCCTTTGCAAACCTCAACTTCTGGCTAAAAAAATAACATTTTCTTCACATTTCGGTGACAGAAAGTTCTGGAATCTGAGAGGAGCCACAAATTTCCTTCCACACAGCGCTCCCCCAAGTCCTTCGATAAAAATGGTACCTCACTTGTGTGGGTAGGCCTAGCGCCCGCGACAGGATATGCCCCAAAACACAACGTGGACACATCACAGAAAACAGAGCTGTTTTTAGCAAAGTGCCTACCTGTAGATTTTGGCCTCTAGCTCAGCCGGCACCTAGGGAAACCTACCAAACCTGTGCATTTTTGAAAACTAGAGACCGAGGGGAATCCAAGATGGGGTGACTTGTGGGGCTCTGACCAGGTTCTGTTACCCAGAATCCTTTGCAAACCTCAAATTTTGGCTAAAAAAACACATTTTCGTCACATTTCGGTGACAGAAAGTTCTAGAATCTGAGAGGAGCCACAAATTTCCTTCCACCCAGCGCTCCCCCAAGTCTCCTGATAAAAATGGTACCTCACTTGTGTGGGTAGGCCTAGCCCCGTGACAGGATATGCCCCAAAACACAACGTGGACACATCACAGAAAACAGAGCTTTTTTTTAGCAAAGTGCCTACCTGTAGATTTTGGCCTCTAGCTCAGCCGGCACCTAGGGAAACCTACCAAACCTGTGCATTTCTGAAAACTAGAGACCTAGGGGAATCCAAGATGGGGTGACTTGTGTGGCTCGGACCAGGTTCTGTTACCCAGAATCCTTTGCAAACCTCAAAATTTGGCAAAAAAAACACATGTTCTTCACATTTCTGTGGCAGAAAGTTCTGGAATTTGAGAGGAGCCACAAATTTCCTTCCATCCAGCGTTCCCCCAAGTCTCCCGATAAAAATGATACCTCACTTGTGAGGGTAGGCCTAGCGCCCGCGACAGGAAACGCCCCAAAGCGCAACGTGGACACATCCAATTTTTTGAAAGAAAACAGAGGTGTTTTTTGCAAAGTGTCTACCTGTAGATTTTGTCCTCTAGCTCAGCCGGCAACTAGGGAATCCTACCAAACCTGTGCATTTCTAAAACTAGAGACCTAGGGGAATCCAAGATGGGGTGACTTGTGTGGCTCGGACCAGGTTCTGTTACCCAGAATCCTTTGCAAACCTAAAAATTTGGCTAAAAAAACACATGTTCCACACATTTCTGTGGCTGAAAGTTCTGTAATCTGAGAGGAGCCACAAATTTCCTTCCACACAGCGTTCCTCCAAGTCTCCCGATAAAAATGATACCTCACTTGTGTGGGTAGGCCTAGCGCCCGCGACAAGCAACGCCCCAAAGCGCAACGTGGACACATCCAAATTTTTTAAAGAAAACAGAGGTGTTTTTTGCAAAGTGCCTACCTGTAGATTATGGCCTCTAGCTCAGCCGGCACCTAGGGAAACCTACCAAACCTGTGCATTTCTGAAAACTAGAGACCTAGGGGAATAGAAGATGGGGTGACTTGTGTGGCTCGGACCAGGTTCTGTTACCCAGAATCCTTTGGAAACCTCAAAATTTGGCAAAAAAAACACATGTTCCTCACATTTCTGTGGCAGAAAGTTCTGGAATCTGAGAGGAGACACAAATTTCCTTCCACCCAGCGTTCCCCCAAGTCTCCCGAGAAAAATGATACCTCACTTGTGTGGGTAGGCCTAGCGCCCGCGACAGGAAACGCCCCAAAGCGCAACGTGGACACATCCAAATTTTTTAAAGATAACAGAGGTGTTTTTTGCAAAGTGCCTACCTGTAGATTTTGGCCTCTAGCTCAGCCGGCACCTAGGGAAACCTACCAAACCTGTGCATTTCTGAAAACTAGAGACCGAGGGGAATCCAAGATGGGGTGACTTGTGTGGCTCGGACCAGGTTCTATTACCCAGAATCCTTTGCAAACCTCAAATTTTGGCTAAAAAAACACATTTTTGTCACATTTCGGTGACAGAAAGTTCTGGAATCTGAGAGGAGCCACAAATTTCCTTCCATCCAGCGTTCCCCCAAGTCTCCTGATAAAAATGGTACCTCACTTGTGTGGGTAGGCCTAGCGCCCGCGACAGGATATGCCTCAAAACACAATGTGGACATATCACAGAAAACAGAGCTGTTTTTAGCAAAGTGCCTACCTGTAGATTTTGGCCTCTAGCTCAGCCGGCACCTAGGGAAACCTACCAAACCTGTGCATTTTTTAAAACTAGAGACCGAGGGGAATCTAAGATGGGGTGACTTGTGGGGCTCTGACCAGGTTCTGTTACCCAGAATCCTTTGCAAACCTCAAATTTTGGCTAAAAAAACACATTTTTGTCACATTTCGGTGACAGAAAGTTCTGGAATCTGAGAGGAGCCACAAATTTCCTTCCACACAGCGCTCCCCCAAGTCTCCCGATAAAAATGGTACCTCACTTGTGTGGGTAGGCCTAGCCCAGTGACAGGTTATGCCCCAAAACACAACGTGGACACATCACAGAAAACAGAGCTTTTTTTAGCAAAGTGCCTACCTGTAGATTTTGGCCTCTAGCTCAGCCGGCACCTAGGGAAACCTACCAAACCTGTGCATTTCTGAAGACTAGAGACCTAGGGGAATCCAAGATGGGGTGACTTGTGTGGCTCGAACCAGGTTCTATTACCCAGAATCCTTTGCAAACCTCAAAATTTGGCTAAAAAAACACATGTTCCTCATATTTCTGTGGCTGAAAGTTCTGGAATCTGAGAGGAGCCACAAATTTCCTTCCACACAGCGTTCCTCCAAGTCTCCCGATAAAAATGATACCTCACTTGTGTGGGTAGGCCTAGCGCCCGCGACAGGAAACGCCCCAAAGCGCAACGTGGACCCATCAACATTTTTTAAAGAAAACAGAGGTGTTTTTTGCAAAGTGCCTACCTGTAGATTTTGGCCTCTAGCTCAGCCGGCACCTAGGGAAACCTACCAAACCTGTGCATTTCTGAAAACTAGAGACCTAGGGGAATAGAAGATGGGGTGACTTGTGTGGCTCGGACCAGGTTCTGTTACCCAGAATCCTTTGGAAACCTCAAAATTTGGCTAAAAAAACACATGTTCCTCACATTTCTGTGGCAGAAAGTTCTGGAATCTGAGAGGAGACACAAATTTCCTTTCACCCAGCGTTCCCCCAAGTCTCTCGATAAAAATGATACCTCACTTGTGTGGGTAGGCCTAGCGCCCGCGACAGGAAACGCCCCAAAGCGCAACGTGGACACATCCACATTTTTTAAAGAATACAGAGGTGTTTTTTGCAAAGTGCCTACCTGTAGATTTTGGCCTTTAGCTCAGCCGGCACCTAGGGAAACCTACCAAACCTGTGCATTTCTGAAAACTAGAGACCTAGGGGAATCCAAGATGGGGTGACTTGTGTGGCTCGGACCAGGTTCTGTTACCCAGAATCCTTTGCAAACCTCTAAATTTGGCTAAAAAAACACATGTTCTTCACATTTCTGTGGCAGAAAGTTCTGGAATCTGAGAGGAGCCACAAATTTCCTTCCATCCAGCGTTCCCCCAAGTCTCCTGATAAAAATGATCCCTCACTTGTGTGGGTAGGCCTAGCGCCCGCGACAGGAAACGCCCCAAAGCGCAACATGGACACATCCAATTTTTTGAAAGAAAACAGAGGTGTTTTTTGCAAAGTGTCTACCTGTAGATTTTGTCCTCTAGCTCAGCCGGCAACTAGGGAAACCTACCAAACCTGTGCATTTCCAAAACTAGAGACCTAGGGGAATCCAAGATGGGGTGACTTGTGTGGCTCGGACCAGGTTCTGTTACCCAGAATCCTTTGCAAACCTCAAAATTTGGCTAAAAAAACACATGTTCCTCACATTTCTGTGGTAGAAAGTTCTGGAATCTGAGAGGAGCCAGAAATTTCCTTCCACCCAGCGTTCCCCCAAGTCTCCCGAGAAAAATTAAACCTCACTTGTGTGGGTAGGCCTAGCGCCCGCGACATGAAATGCCCCAAAGCGCAACGTGGACACATCCAAATTTTTTAAAGAAAACAGAGGTGTTTTTTGCAAAGTGCCTACCTGTAGATTTTGGCCTCTAGCTCAGCCGGCACCTAGGGAAACCTACCAAACCTGTGCATTTCTGAAAACTAGAGACCTAGGGGAATCCAAGATGGGGTGACTTGTGTGGCTCGGACCAGGTTCTGTTACCCAGAATCCTTTGCAAACCTCTAAATTTGGCTAAAAAAACACATGTTCTTCACATTTCTGTGGCAGAAAGTTCTGGAATCTGAGAGGAGCCACAAATTTCCTTCCATCCAGCGTTCCCCCAAGTCTCCTGATAAAAATGATCCCTCACTTGTGTGGGTAGGCCTAGCGCCCGCGACAGGAAACGCCCCAAAGCGCAACATGGACACATCCAATTTTTTGAAAGAAAACAGAGGTGTTTTTTGCAAAGTGTCTACCTGTAGATTTTGTCCTCTAGCTCAGCCGGCAACTAGGGAAACCTACCAAACCCGTGCATTTCTAAAACTAGAGACCTAGCGGAATCCAAGATGGGGTGACTTGTGTGGCTCAGACGAGGTTCTGTTACCCAGAATCCTTTGCAAACCTCAAAATTTGGCTAACAAAACACATGTTCCTCACATTTCTGTGGCTGAAAGTTCTGGAATCTGAGAGGAGCCACAAATTTCCTTCCACCCAGCGTTCCCCCAAGTCTCCCGATAAAAATGATACCTCACTTGTGTGGGTAGTCCTAGCGCCCGCGACAGGAAACGCCCCAAAGCGCAACATGGACACATCCACATTTTTTAAAGAAAACAGAGGTGTTTTTTGCAAAGTGCCTACCTGTAGATTTTGGCCTCTAGCTCAGCCGGCAACTAGGGAAACCTACCAAACCTGTGCATTTCTAAAACTAGAGACCTAGGGGAATCCAAGATGGGGTGACTTGTGTGGCTCGGACCAGGTTCTGTTACCCAGAGTCCTTTGCAAACCTCAAAATTTGGCTAAAAAAACACATGTTCCTCACATTTCTGTGGCTGAAAGTTCTGGAATCTGAGAGGAGCCACAAATTTCCTTCCACACAGCGTTCCTCCAAGTCTCCCGATAAAAATGATACCTCACTTGTGTGGGTAGGCCTAGCGCCCGCGACAGGAAACGCCCCAAAGCGCAACGTGGACACATCAATTTTTTTTAAAGAAAACAGAGGTGTTTTTTGCAAAGTGCCTACCTGTAGATTTTGGCCTCTAGCTCAGCCGGCACCTAGGGAAACCTACCAAACCTGTGCATTTCTGAAAACTAGAGACCTAGGGGAATAGAAGATGGGGTGACTTGTGTGGCTCGGACCAGGTTCTGTTACCCAGAATCCTTTGGAAACCTCAAAATTTGGCTAAAAAAACACATGTTCCTCACATTTCTGTGGCAGAAAGTTCTGGAATCTGAGAGGAGCCAGAAATTTCCTTCCACCCAGCGTTCCCCCAAGTCTCCCGAGAAAAATTAAACCTCACTTGTGTGGGTAGGCCTAGCGCCCGCGACAGGAAATGCCCAAAAGCGCAACGTGGACACATCCAAATTTTTTAAAGAAAACAGAGGTGTTTTTTGCAAAGTGCCTACCTGTAGATTTTGGCCTCTAGCTCAGCCGGCACCGAGGGAAACCAACCAAACCTGTGCATTTCTGAAAACTAGAGACCTAGGGGAATCCAAGATGGGGTGACTTGTGTGGCTCGGACCAGGTTCTGTTACCCAGAATCCTTTGCAAACCTCAAAATTTGGCTAAAAAAACACATGTTCCTCACATTTCTGTGGCTGAAAGTTCTGGAATCTGAGAGGAGCCACACATTTCCTCCCGCCCAGTGTTCCCCCAAGTCTCCCGATAAAAATGATACCTCACTTGTGTGGGTAGGCCTAGCGGCCGCGACAGAGCACACCTTAAAACGCAACGTGGACACATCCCATTTTTTGAAAGAAAACAGAGGTGTTTTTTGCAAAGTGCCTACCAGTAGATTTTGGCCTCTAGCTCAGCCGGCAGCTAGAGAAACCTACCAAACCTGTGCATTTCTGAAAACTAGAGACCTAGGGGAATCCAAGATGGGGTGACTTGTGTGGCTCGGACCAGGTTCTGTTACCCAGAATCCTTTGCAAACCTCAAAATTTGGCTAAAAAAAACACATGTTCCTCACATATCTGTGGCAGAATGTTCTGGAATCTGAGAGGAGCCACAAATTTCCTTCCACCCAGCGTTCCCCCAAGTCTCCTGATAAAAATGATACCTCACTTGTGTGGGTAGGCCTAGCGCCCGCGACAGGAAACGCCCCAAAGCGCAACGTGGACACATCCAAATTTTTGAAAGAAAACAGAGGTGTTTTTTGCAAAGTGCCTACCTGTAGATTTTGGCATCTAGCTCAGCCGGCACCTAGGGAAACCTACCAAACCTGTGCATTTCTGAAGACTAGAGACCTAGGGGAATCCAAGATGGGGTGACTTGTGTGGCTCGGACCAGGTTCTGTTACCCAGAATCCTTTGAAAACCTCAAAATTTGGCTAAAAAAACACATGTTCCTCACATTTCTGTGGCTGAAAGTTCTGGAATCTGAGAGGAGCCACAAATTTCCTCCCGCCCAGCGTTCCCCCAAGTCTCCCGATAAAAATTATACCTCACTTGTGTGGGTAGGCCCAGCGGCCGCGACAGAGGGCACCTCAAAACGCAACGTGGACACATCCCATTTTTTGGAAGAAAACAGAGGTGTTTTTTGCAAAGTGTCTACCTGTAGATTTTGTCCTCTAGCTCAGCCGGCAACTAGGGAAACCTACCAAACCTGTGCATTTCTAAAACTAGAGACCTAGGGGAATCCAAGATGGGGTGACTTGTGTGGCTCGGACCATGTTCTGTTACCCAGAATCCTTTGCAAACCTCATAATTTGGCTAAAAAAACACATGTTCCTCACATTTCTGTGGCTGAAATTTCTGGAATCTGAGAGGAGCCACAAATTTCCTTCCACCCAGCGTTCCCCCAAGTCTCCAGATAAAAATGATACCTCACTTGTGTGGGTAGGCCTAGCGCCCGCGACAGGAAACGCCCCAAAGCGCAACGTGGACACATCCAAATTTTTTAAAGAAAACAGAGGTGTTTTTTGCAAAGTGCCTACCTGTAGATTTTGGCCTCTAGCTCAGCCGGCACCTAGGGAAACCTACCAAACCTGTGCATTTCTGAAAACTAGAGACCTAGGGGAATCCAAGATGGGGTGACTTGTGTGGCTCGGACCAGGTTCTGGTACCCAGAATCCTTTGTAAACCTCAAAATTTGGCTAAAAAAACACATGTTCCTCACATTTCTGTGGCTGAAAGTTCTGGAATCTGAGAGGAGCCACAAATTTCCTCCCGCCCAGCGTTCCCCCAAGTCTCCCGATAAAAATGATACCTCACTTGTGTGGGTAGGCCTAGCGGCCGCGACAGAGCACACCTTAAAACGCAACGTGGACACATCCCATTTTTTGAAAGAAAACAGAGGTGTTTTTTGCAAAGTGCCTACCTGTAGATTTTGGCCTCTAGCTCAGCCGGCAACTAGGGAAACCTACCAAACCTGTGCATTTCTAAAACTAGAGACCTAGGGGAATCCAAGATGGGGTGACTTGTGGGGCTCTGACCAGGTTCTGTTACCCAGAATCCTTTGCAAACCTCATATTTTGGCTAAAAAAATGCTTTTTCCTCACATTTCGGTGACAGAAAGTTCTGGAATCTGAGAGGAGCCACAAATTTCCTTCCACCCAGCGTTCCCCCAAGTCTCCCGATAAAAATGATACCTCACTTGTGTGGGTAGGCCTAGCGGCCGGGACAGGACACGCCCCAAAACACAACGTGGACACATCCCATTTTTTTAAAGAAAACAGAACTGTTTTTTGCAAAGTGCCTACCTGTAGATTTTGGCCTCTAGCTCAGCCGGCACCTAGGGAAACCTACCAAACCTGTGCATTCATGAAAATTGGAGACCTAGGGGAATCCAAGATGGGGTGACTTGTGGGGCTCTGACCAGGTTCTGTTACCCTGAATCCTTTGCAAACCTCAACTTCTGGCTAAAAAAATAACATTTTCTTCACATTTCGGTGACAGAAAGTTCTGGAATCTGAGAGGAGCCACAAATTTCCTTCCACACAGCGCTCCCCCAAGTCCTTCGATAAAAATGGTACCTCACTTGTGTGGGTAGGCCTAGCGCCCGCGACAGGATATGCCCCAAAACACAACGTGGACACATCACAGAAAACAGAGCTGTTTTTAGCAAAGTGCCTACCTGTAGATTTTGGCCTCTAGCTCAGCCGGCACCTAGGGAAACCTACCAAACCTGTGCATTTTTGAAAACTAGAGACCGAGGGGAATCCAAGATGGGGTGACTTGTGGGGCTCTGACCAGGTTCTGTTACCCAGAATCCTTTGCAAACCTCAAATTTTGGCTAAAAAAACACATTTTCGTCACATTTCGGTGACAGAAAGTTCTAGAATCTGAGAGGAGCCACAAATTTCCTTCCACCCAGCGCTCCCCCAAGTCTCCTGATAAAAATGGTACCTCACTTGTGTGGGTAGGCCTAGCCCCGTGACAGGATATGCCCCAAAACACAACGTGGACACATCACAGAAAACAGAGCTTTTTTTTAGCAAAGTGCCTACCTGTAGATTTTGGCCTCTAGCTCAGCCGGCACCTAGGGAAACCTACCAAACCTGTGCATTTCTGAAAACTAGAGACCTAGGGGAATCCAAGATGGGGTGACTTGTGTGGCTCGGACCAGGTTCTGTTACCCAGAATCCTTTGGAAACCTCAAAATTTGGCTAAAAAAACACATGTTCCTCACATTTCTGTGGCAGAAAGTTCTGGAATCTGAGAGGAGCCAGAAATTTCCTTCCACCCAGCGTTCCCCCAAGTCTCCCGAGAAAAATTAAACCTCACTTGTGTGGGTAGGCCTAGCGCCCGCGACAGGAAATGCCCAAAAGCGCAACGTGGACACATCCAAATTTTTTAAAGAAAACAGAGGTGTTTTTTGCAAAGTGCCTACCTGTAGATTTTGGCCTCTAGCTCAGCCGGCACCGAGGGAAACCAACCAAACCTGTGCATTTCTGAAAACTAGAGACCTAGGGGAATCCAAGATGGGGTGACTTGTGTGGCTCGGACCAGGTTCTGTTACCCAGAATCCTTTGCAAACCTCAAAATTTGGCTAAAAAAACACATGTTCCTCACATTTCTGTGGCTGAAAGTTCTGGAATCTGAGAGGAGCCACACATTTCCTCCCGCCCAGTGTTCCCCCAAGTCTCCTGATAAAAATGATACCTCACTTGTGTGGGTAGGCCTAGCGGCCGCGACAGAGCACACCTTAAAACGCAACGTGGACACATCCCATTTTTTGAAAGAAAACAGAGGTGTTTTTTGCAAAGTGCCTACCAGTAGATTTTGGCCTCTAGCTCAGCCGGCAGCTAGAGAAACCTACCAAACCTGTGCATTTCTGAAAACTAGAGACCTAGGGGAATCCAAGATGGGGTGACTTGTGTGGCTCGGACCAGGTTCTGTTACCCAGAATCCTTTGCAAACCTCAAAATTTGGCTAAAAAAAACACATGTTCCTCACATATCTGTGGCAGAATGTTCTGGAATCTGAGAGGAGCCACAAATTTCCTTCCACCCAGCGTTCCCCCAAGTCTCCTGATAAAAATGATACCTCACTTGTGTGGGTAGGCCTAGCGCCCGCGACAGGAAACGCCCCAAAGCGCAACGTGGACACATCCAAATTTTTGAAAGAAAACAGAGGTGTTTTTTGCAAAGTGCCTACCTGTAGATTTTGGCATCTAGCTCAGCCGGCACCTAGGGAAACCTACCAAACCTGTGCATTTCTGAAGACTAGAGACCTAGGGGAATCCAAGATGGGGTGACTTGTGTGGCTCGGACCAGGTTCTGTTACCCAGAATCCTTTGAAAACCTCAAAATTTGGCTAAAAAAACACATGTTCCTCACATTTCTGTGGCTGAAAGTTCTGGAATCTGAGAGGAGCCACAAATTTCCTCCCGCCCAGCGTTCCCCCAAGTCTCCCGATAAAAATTATACCTCACTTGTGTGGGTAGGCCCAGCGGCCGCGACAGAGGGCACCTCAAAACGCAACGTGGACACATCCCATTTTTTGGAAGAAAACAGAGGTGTTTTTTGCAAAGTGTCTACCTGTAGATTTTGTCCTCTAGCTCAGCCGGCAACTAGGGAAACCTACCAAACCTGTGCATTTCTAAAACTAGAGACCTAGGGGAATCCAAGATGGGGTGACTTGTGTGGCTCGGACCATGTTCTGTTACCCAGAATCCTTTGCAAACCTCATAATTTGGCTAAAAAAACACATGTTCCTCACATTTCTGTGGCTGAAATTTCTGGAATCTGAGAGGAGCCACAAATTTCCTTCCACCCAGCGTTCCCCCAAGTCTCCAGATAAAAATGATACCTCACTTGTGTGGGTAGGCCTAGCGCCCGCGACAGGAAACGCCCCAAAGCGCAACGTGGACACATCCAAATTTTTTAAAGAAAACAGAGGTGTTTTTTGCAAAGTGCCTACCTGTAGATTTTGGCCTCTAGCTCAGCCGGCACCTAGGGAAACCTACCAAACCTGTGCATTTCTGAAAACTAGAGACCTAGGGGAATCCAAGATGGGGTGACTTGTGTGGCTCGGACCAGGTTCTGGTACCCAGAATCCTTTGTAAACCTCAAAATTTGGCTAAAAAAACACATGTTCCTCACATTTCTGTGGCTGAAAGTTCTGGAATCTGAGAGGAGCCACAAATTTCCTCCCGCCCAGCGTTCCCCCAAGTCTCCCGATAAAAATGATACCTCACTTGTGTGGGTAGGCCTAGCGGCCGCGACAGAGCACACCTTAAAACGCAACGTGGACACATCCCATTTTTTGAAAGAAAACAGAGGTGTTTTTTGCAAAGTGCCTACCTGTAGATTTTGGCCTCTAGCTCAGCCGGCAACTAGGGAAACCTACCAAACCTGTGCATTTCTAAAACTAGAGACCTAGGGGAATCCAAGATGGGGTGACTTGTGGGGCTCTGACCAGGTTCTGTTACCCAGAATCCTTTGCAAACCTCATATTTTGGCTAAAAAAATGCTTTTTCCTCACATTTCGGTGACAGAAAGTTCTGGAATCTGAGAGGAGCCACAAATTTCCTTCCACCCAGCGTTCCCCCAAGTCTCCCGATAAAAATGATACCTCACTTGTGTGGGTAGGCCTAGCGGCCGGGACAGGACACGCCCCAAAACACAACGTGGACACATCCCATTTTTTTAAAGAAAACAGAACTGTTTTTTGCAAAGTGCCTACCTGTAGATTTTGGCCTCTAGCTCAGCCGGCACCTAGGGAAACCTACCAAACCTGTGCATTCATGAAAATTGGAGACCTAGGGGAATCCAAGATGGGGTGACTTGTGGGGCTCTGACCAGGTTCTGTTACCCTGAATCCTTTGCAAACCTCAACTTCTGGCTAAAAAAATAACATTTTCTTCACATTTCGGTGACAGAAAGTTCTGGAATCTGAGAGGAGCCACAAATTTCCTTCCACACAGCGCTCCCCCAAGTCCTTCGATAAAAATGGTACCTCACTTGTGTGGGTAGGCCTAGCGCCCGCGACAGGATATGCCCCAAAACACAACGTGGACACATCACAGAAAACAGAGCTGTTTTTAGCAAAGTGCCTACCTGTAGATTTTGGCCTCTAGCTCAGCCGGCACCTAGGGAAACCTACCAAACCTGTGCATTTTTGAAAACTAGAGACCGAGGGGAATCCAAGATGGGGTGACTTGTGGGGCTCTGACCAGGTTCTGTTACCCAGAATCCTTTGCAAACCTCAAATTTTGGCTAAAAAAACACATTTTCGTCACATTTCGGTGACAGAAAGTTCTAGAATCTGAGAGGAGCCACAAATTTCCTTCCACCCAGCGCTCCCCCAAGTCTCCTGATAAAAATGGTACCTCACTTGTGTGGGTAGGCCTAGCCCCGTGACAGGATATGCCCCAAAACACAACGTGGACACATCACAGAAAACAGAGCTTTTTTTTAGCAAAGTGCCTACCTGTAGATTTTGGCCTCTAGCTCAGCCGGCACCTAGGGAAACCTACCAAACCTGTGCATTTCTGAAAACTAGAGACCTAGGGGAATCCAAGATGGGGTGACTTGTGTGGCTCGGACCAGGTTCTGATACCAAGAATCCTTTGCAAACCTCAAAATTTGGCTAAAAAAACACATGTTCTTCACATTTCTGTGGCAGAAAGTTCTGGAATTTGAGAGGAGCCACAAATTTCCTTCCATCCAGCGTTCCCCCAAGTCTCCCGATAAAAATGATACCTCACTTGTGAGGGTAGGCCTAGCGCCCGCGACAGGAAACGCCCCAAAGCGCAACGTGGACACATCCAATTTTTTGAAAGAAAACAGAGGTGTTTTTTGCAAAGTGTCTACCTGTAGATTTTGTCCTCTAGCTCAGCCGGCAACTAGGGAATCCTACCAAACCTGTGCATTTCTAAAACTAGAGACCTAGGGGAATCCAAGATGGGGTGACTTGTGTGGCTCGGACCAGGTTCTGTTACCCAGAATCCTTTGCAAACCTAAAAATTTGGCTAAAAAAACACATGTTCCTCACATTTCTGTGGCTGAAAGTTCTGTAATCTGAGAGGAGCCACAAATTTCCTTCCACACAGCGTTCCTCCAAGTCTCCCGATAAAAATGATACCTCACTTGTGTGGGTAGGCCTAGCGCCCGCGACAAACAACGCCCCAAAGCGCAACGTGGACACATCCAAATTTTTTCAAGAAAACAGAGGTGTTTTTTGCAAAGTGCCTACCTGTAGATTTTGGCCTCTAGCTCAGCCGGCACCTAGGGAAACCTACCAAACCTGTGCATTTCTGAAAACTAGAGACCTAGGGGAATAGAAGATGGGGTGACTTGTGTGGCTCAGACCAGGTTCTGTTACCCAGAATCCTTTGGAAACCTCAAAATTTGGCAAAAAAAACACATGTTCCTCACATTTCTGTGGCAGAAAGTTCTGGAATCTGAGAGGAGCCACAAATTTCCTTCCACCCAGCGTTCCCCCAAGTCTCCCGAGAAAAATGATACCTCACTTGTGTGGGTAGGCCTAGCGCCCGCGACAGGAAACGCCCCAAAGCGCAACGTGGACACATCCAAATTTTTTAAAGATAACAGAGGTGTTTTTTGCAAAGTGCCTACCTGTAGATTTTGGCCTCTAGCTCAGCCGGCACCTAGGGAAACCTACCAAACCTGTGCATTTCTGTAAACTAGAGACCGAGGGGAATCCAAGATGGGGTGACTTGTGTGGCTCGGACCAGGTTCTGTTACCCAGAATCCGTTGCAAACCTCAAAATTTGGCTAAAAAAACACATGTTCCTCACATTTCTGTGGCAGAAAGTTCTGGAATCTGAGAGGAGCCACAAATTTCCTTCCATCCAGCGTTCCCCCAAGTCTCCTGATAAAAATGGTACCTCACTTGTGTGGGTAGGCCTAGCGCCCGCGACAGGATATGCCTCAAAACACAACGTGGACATATCACAGAAAACAGAGCTGTTTTTAGCAAAGTGCCTACCTGTAGATTTTGGCCTCTAGCTCAGCCGGCACCTAGGGAAACCTACCAAACCTGTGCATTTTTGAAAACTAGAGACCGAGGGGAATCTAAGATGGGGTGACTTGTGGGGCTCTGACCAGGTTCTGTTACCCAGAATCCTTTGCAAACCTCAAATTTTGGCTAAAAAAACACATTTTTGTCACATTTCGGTGACAGAAAGTTCTGGAATCTGAGAGGAGCCACAAATTTCCTTCCACACAGCGCTCCCCCAAGTCTCCCGATAAAAATGGTACCTCACTTGTGTGGGTAGGCCTAGCCCAGTGACAGGTTATGCCCCAAAACACAACGTGGACACATCACAGAAAACAGAGCTTTTTTTAGCAAAGTGCCTACCTGTAGATTTTGGCCTCTAGCTCAGCCGGCACCTAGGGAAACCTACCAAACCTGTGCATTTCTGAAGACTAGAGACCTAGGGGAATCCAAGATGGGGTGACTTGTGTGGCTCGAACCAGGTTCTATTACCCAGAATCCTTTGCAAACCTCAAAATTTGGCTAAAAAAACACATGTTCCTCATATTTCTGTGGCTGAAAGTTCTGGAATCTGAGAGGAGCCACAAATTTCCTTCCACACAGCGTTCCTCCAAGTCTCCCGATAAAAATGATACCTCACTTGTGTGGGTAGGCCTAGCGCCCGCGACAGGAAACGCCCCAAAGCGCAACGTGGACCCATCAACATTTTTTAAAGAAAACAGAGGTGTTTTTTGCAAAGTGCCTACCTGTAGATTTTGGCCTCTAGCTCAGCCGGCACCTAGGGAAACCTACCAAACCTGTGCATTTCTGAAAACTAGAGACCTAGGGGAATAGAAGATGGGGTGACATGTGTGGCTCGGACCAGGTTCTGTTACCCAGAATCCTTTGGAAACCTCAAAATTTGGCTAAAAAAACACATGTTCCTCACATTTCTGTGGCAGAAAGTTCTGGAATCTGAGAGGAGCCACAAATTTCCTTTCACCCAGCGTTCCCCCAAGTCTCCCGATAAAAATGATACCTCACTTGTGTGGGTAGGCCTAGCGCCCGCGACAGGAAACGCCCCAAAGCGCAACGTGGACACATCCACATTTTTTAAAGAAAACAGAGGTGTTTTTTGCAAAGTGCCTACCTGTAGATTTTGGCCTTTAGCTCAGCCGGCACCTAGGGAAACCTACCAAACCTGTGCATTTCTGAAAACTAGAGACCTAGGGGAATCCAAGATGGGGTGACTTGTGTGGCTCGGACCAGGTTCTGTTACCCAGAATCCTTTGCAAACCTCAAAATTTGGCTAAAAAAACACATGTTCTTCACATTTCTGTGGCAGAAAGTTCTGGAATCTGAGAGGAGCCACACATTTCCTTCCATCCAGCGTTCCCCCAAGTCTCCTGATAAAAATGATCCCTCACTTGTGTGGGTAGGCCTAGCGCCCGCGACAGGAAACGCCCCAAAGCGCAACATGGACACATCCAATTTTTTTAAAGAAAACAGAGGTGTTTTTTGCAAAGTGTCTACCTGTAGATTTTGTCCTCTAGCTCAGCCGGCAACTAGGGAAACCTACCAAACCTGTGCATTTCTAAAACTAGAGACCTAGGGGAATCCAAGATGGGGTGACTTGTGTGGCTCGGACCAGGTTCTGTTACCCAGAATCCTTTGCAAACCTCAAAATTTGGCTAAAAAAACACATGTTCCTCACATTTCTGTGGCTGAAAGTTCTGGAATCTGAGAGGAGACACAAATTTCCTTCCACACAGCGTTCCTCCAAGTCTCCCGATACAAATGATACCTCACTTGAGTGGGTAGGCCTAGCGCCCGCGACAGGAAACGCCCCAAAGCGCAACGTGGACACATCAATTTTTTTTAAAGAAAACAGAGGTGTTTTTTGCAAAGTGCCTACCTGTAGATTTTGGCCTCTAGCTCAGCCGGCACCTAGGGAAACCTACCAAACCTGTGCATTTCTGAAAACTAGAGACCTAGGGGAATAGAAGATGGGGTGACTTGTGTGGCTCGGACCAGGTTCTGTTACCCAGAATCCTTTGGAAACCTCAAAATTTGGCTAAAAAAACACATGTTCCTCACATTTCTGTGGCAGAAAGTTCTGGAATCTGAGAGGAGCCAGAAATTTCCTTCCACCCAGCGTTCCCCCAAGTCTCCCGAGAAAAATTAAACCTCACTTGTGTGGGTAGGCCTAGCGCCCGCGACAGGAAATGCCCCCAAGCGCAACGTGGACACATCCAAATTTTTTAAAGAAAACAGAGGTGTTTTTTGCAAAGTGCCGACCTGTAGATTTTGGCCTCTAGCTCAGCCGGCACCTAGGGAAACCTACCAAACCTGCGCATTTCTGAAAACTAGAGAACTAGGGGAATCCAAGATGGGGTGACTTGTGTGGCTCGGACCAGGTTCTGTTACCCAGAATCCTTTGCAAACCTCTAAATTTGGCTAAAAAAACACATGTTCTTCACATTTCTGTGGCAGAAAGTTCTGGAATCTGAGAGGAGCCACAAATTTCCTTCCATCCAGCGTTCCCCCAAGTCTCCTGATA
The DNA here is from genome assembly GCF_031143425.1 of Pleurodeles waltl. Taxonomy (NCBI): domain Eukaryota; kingdom Metazoa; phylum Chordata; class Amphibia; order Caudata; family Salamandridae; genus Pleurodeles; species Pleurodeles waltl. Next base: position 35,705,809 of record NC_090439.1, read on the forward strand.
AAAATGATCCCTCACTTGTGTGGGTAGGCCTAGCGCCCGCGACAGGAAACGCCCCAAAGCGCAACATGGACACATCCAATTTTTTGAAAGAAAACAGAGGTGTTTTTTGCAAAGTGTCTACCTGTAGATTTTGTCCTCTAGCTCAGCCGGCAATTAGGGAAACCTACCAAACCTGTGCATTTCTAAAACTAGAGACCTAGGGGAATCCAAGATGGGGTGACTTGTGTGGCTCAGACGAGGTTCTGTTACCCAGAATCCTTTGCAAACCTCAAAATTTGGCTAACAAAACACATGTTCCTCACATTTCTGTGGCTGAAAGTTCTGGAATCTGAGAGGAGCCACAAATTTCCTTCCACCCAGCGTTCCCCCAAGTCTCCCGATAAAAATGATACCTCACTTGTGTGGGTAGGCCTAGCGCCCGCGACAGGAAACGCCCCAAAGCGCAACATGGACACATCCACATTTTTTAAAGAAAACAGTGGTGTTTTTTGCAAAGTGCCTACCTGTAGATTTTGGCCTCTAGCTCAACCGGCAACTAGGGAAACCTACCAAACCTGTGCATTTCTAAAACTAGAGACCTAGGGGAATCCAAGATGGGGTGACTTGTGTGGCTCGGACCAGGTTCTGTTACCCAGAATCCTTTGCAAACCTCAAAATTTGGCTAAAAAAACACATGTTCCTCACATTTCTGTGGCTGAAAGTTCTGGAATCTGAGAGGAGCCACAAATTTCCTTCCACACAGCGTTCCTCCAAGTCTCCCGATAAAAATGATACCTCACTTGTGTGGGTAGGCCTAGCGCCCGCGACAGGAAACGCCCCAAAGCGCAATGTGGACACATCAATTTTTTTTAAAGAAAACAGAGGTGTTTTTTGCAAAGTGCCTACCTGTAGATTTTGGCCTCTAGCTCAGCCGGCACCTAGGGAAACCTACCAAACCTGTGCATTTCTGAAAACTAGAGACCTAGGGGAATAGAAGATGGGGTGACTTGTGTGGCTCGGACCAGGTTCTGTTACCCAGAATCCTTTGGAAACCTCAAAATTTGGCTAAAAAAACACATGTTCCTCACATTTCTGTGGCAGAAAGTTCTGGAATCTGAGAGGAGCCAGAAATTTCCTTCCACCCAGCGTTCCCCCAAGTCTCCCGAGAAAAATTAAACCTCACTTGTGTGGGTAGGCCTAGCGCCCGCGACAGGAAATGCCCCAAAGCGCAACGTGGACACATCCAAATTTTTTAAAGAAAACAGAGGTGTTTTTTGCAAAGTGCCTACCTGTAGATTTTGGCCTGTAGCTCAGCCGGCACCTAGGGAAACCTACCAAACCTGTGCATTTCTGAGAACTAGAGACCTAGGGGAATCCAAGATGGGGTGACTTGTGTGGCTCAGACCAGGTTCTGTTACCCAGAATCCTTTGCAAACCTCAAAATTTGGCTAACAAAACACATGTTCCTCACATTTCTGTGGCAGAAAGTTCTGGAATATGAGAGGAGCCACAAATTTCCTTCCACCCAGCGGTCCCCCAAGTCTCCCGATAAAAATTATACCTCACTTGTGTGGGTAGGCCTAGCGCCCGCGACAGGAAACGCCCCAAAGCGCAACGTGGACACATCCAATTTTTTGAAAGAAAACAAAGGTGTTTTTTGCAAAGTGTCTACCTATAGATTTTGCCCTCTAGCTCAGCCGGCACCTAGGGAAACCTACCAAACCTGTGCATTTCTGAAAACTAGAGACCTAGGGGAATAGAAGATGGGGTGACTTGTGTGGCTCGGACCAGGTTCTGTAACCCAGAATCCTTTGGAAACCTCATAATTTGGCTAAAAAAACACATGTTCCTCACATTTCTGTGGCAGAAAGTTCTGGAATCTGAGAGGAGCCACAAATTTCCTTCCATCCAGCGTTCCCCCAAGTCTCCTGATAAAAATGGTACCTCACTTGTGTGGGTAGGCCTAGCGCCCGCGACAGGATATGCCTCAAAACACAACGTGGACACATCACAGAAAACAGAGCTGTTTTTAGCAAAGTGCCTACCTGTAGATTTTGGCCTCTAGCTCAGCCGGCACCGAGGGAAACCTACCAAACCTGTGCATTTTTGAAAACTAGAGACCGAGGGGAATCTAAGATGGGGTGACTTGTGGGGCTCTGACCAGGTTCTGTTACCCAGAATCCTTTGCAAACCTCACATTTTGGATAAAAAAACACATTTTTGTCACATTTCGGTGACAGAAAGTTCTGGAATCTGAGAGGAGCCACAAATTTCCTTCCACACAGCGCTCCCCCAAGTCTCCCGATAAAAATGGTACCTCACTTGTGTGGGTAGGCCTAGCCCAGTGACAGGATATGCCCCAAAACACAACGTGGACACATCACAGAAAACAGAGCTTTTTTTAGCAAAGTGCCTACCTGTAGATTTTGGCCTCTAGCTCAGCCGGCACCTAGGGAAACCTACCAAACCTGTGCATTTCTGAAGACTAGAGACCTAGGGGAATCCAAGATGGGGTGACTTGTGTGGCTCGAACCAGGTTCTATTACCCAGAATCCTTTGCAAACCTCAAAATTTGGCTAAAAAAACACATGTTCCTCATATTTCTGTGGCTGAAAGTTCTGGAATCTGAGAGGAGCCACAAATTTCCTTCCACACAGCGTTCCTCCAAGTCTCCCGATAAAAATGATACCTCACTTGTGTGGGTAGGCCTAGCGCCCGCGACAGGAAACGCCCCAAAGCGCAACGTGGACCCATCAAAATTTTTTAAAGAAAACAGAGGTGTTTTTTGCAAAGTGCCTACCTGTAGATTTTGGCCTCTAGCTCAGCCGGCACCTAGGGAAACCTATCAAACCTGTGCATTTCTGAAAACTAGAGACCTAGGGGAATAGAAGATGGGGTGACTTGTGTGGCTCGGACCAGGTTCTGTTACCCAGAATCCTTTGGAAACCTCAAAATTTGGCTAAAAAAACACATGTTCCTCACATTTCTGTGGCAGAAAGTTCTGGAATCTGAGAGGAGCCACAAATTTCCTTTCACCCAGCGTTCCCCCAAGTCTCCCGATAAAAATGATACCTCACTTGTGTGGGTGGGCCTAGCGCCCGCGACAGGAAACGCCCCAAAGCGCAACGTGGACACATCCACATTTTTTAAAGAAAACAGAGGTGTTTTTTGCAAAGTGCCTACCTGTAGATTTTGGCCTTTAGCTCAGCCGGCACCTAGGGAAACCTACCAAACCTGTGCATTTCTGAAAACTAGAGACCTAGGGGAATCCAAGATGGGGTGACTTGTGTGGCTCGGACCAGGTTCTGTTACCCAGAATCCTTTGCAAACCTCAAAATTTGGCTAAAAAAACACATGTTCTTCACATTTCTGTGGCAGAAAGTTCTGGAATCTGAGAGGAGCCACACATTTCCTTCCATCCAGCGTTCCCCCAAGTCTCCTGATAAAAATGATCCCTCACTTGTGTGGGTAGGCCTAGCGCCCGCGACAGGAAACGCCCCAAAGCGCAACATGGACACATCCAATTTTTTTAAAGAAAACAGAGGTGTTTTTTGCAAAGTGTCTACCTGTAGATTTTGTCCTCTAGCTCAGCCGGCAACTAGGGAAACCTACCAAACCTGTGCATTTCTGAAAACTAGAGACCTAGGGGAATAGAAGATGGGGTGACTTGTGTGGCTCGGACCAGGTTCTGTTACCCAGAATCCTTTGCAAACCTCAAAATTTGGCTAAAAAATCACATGTTCCTCACATTTCTGTGGCTGAAAGTTCTGGAATCTGAGAGGAGACACAAATTTCCTTCCACACAGCGTTCCTCCAAGTCTCCCGATACAAATGATACCTCACTTGTGTGGGTAGGCCTAGCGCCCGCGACAGGAAACGCCCCAAAGCGCAACGTGGACACATCAATTTTTTTTAAAGAAAACAGAGGTGTCTTTTGCAAAGTGCCTACCTGTAGATTTTGGCCTCTAGCTCAGCCGGCACCTAGGGAAACCTACCAAACCTGTGCATTTCTGAAAACTAGAGACCTAGGGGAATAGAAGATGGGGTGACTTGTGTGGCTCGTACCAGGTTCTGTTACCCAGAATCCTTTGGAAACCTCAAAATTTGGCTAAAAAAAACACATGTTCCTCACATTTCTGTGGCAGAAAGTTCTGGAATCTGAGAGGAGCCAGAAATTTCCTTCCACCCAGCGTTCCCCCAAGTCTCCCGAGAAAAATTAAACCTCACTTGTGTGGGTAGGCCTAGCGCCCGCGACAGGAAATGCCCCAAAGCGCAACGTGGACACATCCAAATTTTTTAAAGAAAACAGAGGTGTTTTTTGCAAAGTGCCTACCTGTAGATTTTGGCCTCTAGCTCAGCCGGCACCTAGGGAAACCTACCAAACCTGTGCATTTCTGAAAACTAGAGAACTAGGGGAATCCAAGATGGGGTGACTTGTGTGGCTCGGACCAGGTTCTGTTACCCAGAATCCTTTGCAAACCTCTAAATTTGGCTAAAAAAACACATGTTCTTCACATTTCTGTGGCAGAAAGTTCTGGAATCTGAGAGGAGCCACAAATTTCCTTCCATCCAGCGTTCCCCCAAGTCTCCTGATAAAAATGATCCCTCACTTGTGTGGGTAGGCCTAGCGCCCGCGACAGGAAACGCCCCAAAGCGCAACATGGACACATCCAATTTTTTGAAAGAAAACAGAGGTGTTTTTTGCAAAGTGTCTACCTGTAGATTTTGTCCTCTAGCTCAGCCGGCAACTAGGGAAACCTACCAAACCTGTGCATTTCTAAAACTAGAGACCTAGGGGAATCCAAGATGGGGTGACTTGTGTGGCTCAGACGAGGTTCTGTTACCAGAATCCTTTGCAAACCTCAAAATTTGGCTAACAAAACACATGTTCCTCACATTTCTGTGGCTGAAAGTTCTGGAATCTGAGAGGAGCCACAAATTTCCTTCCACCCAGCGTTCCCCCAAGTCTCCCGATAAAAATGATACCTCACTTGTGTGGGTAGGCCTAGCGCCCGCGACAGGAAACGCCCCAAAGCGCAACATGGACACATCCACATTTTTTAAAGAAAACAGAGGTGTTTTTTGCAAAGTGCCTACCTGTAGATTTTGGCCTCTAGCTCAGCCGGCAACTAGGGAAACCTACCAAACCTGTGCATTTCTAAAACTAGAGACCTAGGGGAATCCAAGATGGGGTGACTTGTGTGGCTCGGACCAAGTTCTGTTACCCAGAATCCTTTGCAAACCTCAAAATTTGGCTAAAAAAACATATGTTCTTCACATTTCTGTGGCAGAAAGTTCTGGAATCTGAGAGGAGCCACAAATTTCCTTCAATCCACCGTTCCCCCAAGTCTCCCGAGAAAAATTAAACCTCACTTGTGTGGGTAGGCCTAGCGCCCGCGACAGGAAACGCCCCAAAGCGCAACGTGGACACATCCAAATTTTTTAAAGAAAACAGAGGTGTTTTTTGCAAAGTGCCTACCTGTAGATTTTGGCCTCTAGCTCAGCCGGCACCTAGGGAAACCTACCAAACCTGTGCATTTCTGAAACCTAGAGACCTAGGGGAATCCAAGATGGGGTGACTTGTGTGGCTCGGACCAGGTTCTGTTACCCAGAATCCTTTGCAAACCTCAAAATTTGGCTAAAAAAACACATGTTCTTCACATTTCTGTGGCAGAAAGTTCTGGAATCTGAGAGGAGCCACAAATTTCCTTCAATCCAGCGTTCCCCCAAGTCTCCCGAGAAAAATTAAACCTCACTTGTGTGGGTAGGCCTAGCGCCCGCGACAGGAAACGCCCCAAAGCGCAACGTGGACACATCCAAATTTTTTAAAGAAAACAGAGGTGTTTTTTGCAAAGTGCCTACCTGTAGATTTTGGCCTCTAGCTCAGCCGGCACCTAGGGAAACCTACCAAACCTGTGCATTTCTGAAAACTAGAGACCTAGGGGAATCCAAGATGGGGTGACTTGTGTGGCTCGGATCAGGTTCTGTTACCCAGAATCCTTTGCAAACCTCAAAATTTGGCTAAAAAAACACATGTTCCTCACATTTCTGTGGCAGAAAGTTCTGGAATCTGAGAGGAGCCACAAATTTCCTTCAATCCAGCGTTCCCCCAAGTCTCCCGATAAAAATGATACCTCACTTGTGTGGGTAGGCATAGCGCCCGCGACAGGAAACGCCCCAAAGCGCAACGTGGACACATCCAAATTTTTTAAAGAAAACAGAGGTGTTTTTTGCAAAGTGCCTACCTGTAGATTTTGTCCTCTAGCTCAGCCGGCACCTAGGAAAACCTACCAAACCTGTGCATTTCTAAAACTAGAGACCTAGGGGAATCCAAGATGGGGTGACTTGTGTGGCTCGGACCAGGTTCTGTTACCCAGAATCCTTTGCAAACCTCAAAATTTGGCTAAAAAAACACATGTTCCTACATTTCTGTGGCTGAAAGTTCTGGAATCTGAGAGAAGCCACAAATTTCCTTCCACCCAGCGTTCCCCCAAGTCTACCGATAAAAATGATACCTCACTTGTGTGGGTAGGCCTAGCGGCCGCGACAGAAGACACCCCAAAACGCAACGTGGACACATCCCATTTTTTGAAAGAAAACAGAGGTGTTTTTTGCAAAGTGTCTACCTGTAGATTTTGTCCTCTAGCTCAGCCGGCAACTAGGGAAACCTACCAAACCTGTGCATTTCTAAAACTAGAGACCTAGGGGAATCCAAGATGGGTGACTTGTGTGGCTCGGACCAGGTTCTGTTACCCAGAATCCTTTGCAAACCTCAAAATTTGGCTAAAAAAACACATGTTCCTCACATTTCTGTGGCAGAAAGTTCTGGAATCTGAGAGGAGCCACAAATTTCCTTCCACCCAGCGTTCCCCCAAGTCTCCCGATAAAAATTATACCTCACTTGTGTGGGTAGGCCTAGCGCCCGCGACAGGAAAGGCCCCAAAGCGGAACGTGGACACATCCAAATTTTTGAAAGAAAACAGAGGTGTTTTTTGCAAAGTGCCTACCTGTAGATTTTGCCCTCCAGCTCAGCCGGCACCTAGGGAAACCTACCAAACCTGTGCATTTCTGAAAACTAGAGACCTAGGGGAATCCAAGATGGGGTGACTTGTGGGGCTCGGACTAGGTTCTGTTACCCAGAATCCTTTGCAAACCTCATAATTTGGCTAAACAAACACATGTTCCTCACATTTCTGTGGCAGAAAGTTCTGGAATCTGAGAGGAGCCACAAATTTCCTCCCGCCCAGCGTTCCCCCAAGTCTCCCGATAAAAATGATACCTCACTTGTGTGGGTAGGCCCAGCGGCCGCGACAGAGGGCACCTCAAAACGCAACATGGACACATCCCATTTTTTGGAAGAAAACAGAGGTGTTTTTTGCAAAGTGCCTACCTGTAGATTTTGGCCTCTAGCTCAGCCGGCAACTAGGGAAACCTACCAAACCTGCGCATTTCTGAAAACTAGAGACCTAGGGGAATCCAAGATGGGGTGACTTGTGTGGCTCGGACCAGGTTCTGTTACCCAGAATCCTTTGTAAACCTCAAAATTTGGCTAAAAAAACACATGTTCCTCACATTTCTGTTGCTGAAAGTTCTGGAATCTGAGAGGAGCCACAAATTTCCTCCCGCCCAGCATTCCCCCAAGTCTCCCGATAAAAATGATACCTCACTTGTGTGGGTAGGCCTAGCGGCCGCGACAGAGCACACCTTAAAACGCAACGTGGACACATCCCATTTTTTGAAAGAAAACAGAGGTGTTTTTTGCAAAGTGCCTACCAGTAGATTTTGGCCTCTAGCTCAGCCGGCACCTAGAGAAACCAACCAAACCTGTGCATTTCTAAAAACTAGAGACCTAGGGGAATCCAAGATGGGGTGACTTGTGGGGCTCTGACCAGGTTCTGTTACCCAGAATCCTTTGCAAACCTCGAATTTTGGCTAAAAAAATGCTTTTTCCTCACATTTCGGTGACAGAAAGTTCTGGAATCTGAGAGGAGCCACAAATTTCCTTCCACCCAGCGTTCCCCCAAGTCTCCCGATAAAAATGATACCTCACTTGTGTGGGTAGGCCTAGCGGCCGCGACAGTACACGCCCCAAAACACAACGTGGACACATCCCATTTTTTTAAAGAAAACAGAGCTGTTTTTTGCAAAGTGCCTACCTGTAGATTTTGGCCTCTAGCTCAGCCGGTACCTAGGGAAACCTACCAAACCTGTGCATTCATAAAAATTAGAGACCTAGGGGAATCCAAGATGGGGTGACTTGTGGGGCTCTGACCAGGTTCTGTTACCCAGAATCCTTTGCAAACCTCAACTTCTGGCTAAAAAAAAAACATTTTCTTCACATTTCGGTGACAGAAAGTTCTGGAATCTGAGAGGAGCCACAAATTTCCTTCCACACAGTGCTCCCCCAAGTCTCCCGATAAAAATGGTACCTCACTTGTGTGGGTAGGCCTAGCGCCCGCGACAGGATATGCCCCAAAACACAACGTGGACATATCACAGAAAACAGAGCTGTTTTTAGCAAAGTGCCTACCTGTAGATTTTGGCCTCTAGCTCAGCCGGCACCTAGGGAAACCTACACAAACCTGTGCATTTTTGAAAACTAGAGACCGAGGGGAATCCAAGATGGGGTGACTTGTGGGGCTCTGACCAGGTTCTGTTACCTAGAATCCTTTGCAAACCTCAAATTTTGGCTAAAAAAACACATTTTCGTCACATTTCGGTGACAGAAAGTTCTGGAATCTGAGAGGAGCCACAAATTTCCTTCCACCCAGCGCTCCCCCAAGTCTCCCGATAAAAATGGTACCTCACTTGTGTGGGTAGGCCTAGCCCCGTGACAGGATATGCCCCAAAACACAACGTGGACACATCACAGAAAACAGAGCTTTTTTTAGCAAAGTGCCTACCTGTAGATTTTGGCCTCTAGCTCAGCTGGCACCTAGGGAAACCTACCAAACCTGTGCATTTCTGAAGACTAGAGACCTAGGGTAATCCAAGATGGGGTGACTTGTGTGGCTCGAACCAGGTTCTGTTACCCAGAATCCTTTGCTAACCTCAAAATTTGGCTAAAAAAACACATGTTCCTCACATTTCTGTGGCAGAAAGTTCTGGAATCTGAGAGGAGCCACAAATTTCCTTCCACACAGTGTTCCTCCAAGTCTCCCGATAAAAATGATACTTCACTTGTGTGGGTAGGCCTAGCGCCCGCGACAGGAAACGCCCCAAAGCGCAACGTGGACACATCCAAATTTTTTAAAGAAAACAGAGGTGTTTTTTGCAAAGTGCCTACCTGTAGATTTTGGCCTCTAGCTCAGCCGGCACCTAGGGAAACCTACCAAACCTGTGCATTTCTGAAAACTAGAGACCTAGGGGAATCCAAGATGGGGTGACTTGTGTGGCTCGGACCAGGTTCTGTTACCCAGAATCCTTTGCAAACCTCAAAATTTGGCTAAAAAAACACATATTCTTCACATTTCTGTGGCAGAAAGTTCTGGAATCTGAGAGGAGCCACAAATTTCCTTCCATCCAGCGTTCCCCCAAGTCTCCCGATAAAAATGGTACCTCACTTGTGTGGGTAGGCCTAGCGCCCGCGACAGGAAACGCCCCAAAGCGCAACTTGGACACATCCAATTTTTTGAAAGAAAACAGAGGTGTTTTTTGCAAAGTGTCTACCTGTAGATTTTGTCCTCTAGCTCAGCCGGCAACTAGGGAAACCTACCAAACCTGTGCATTTCTAAAACTAGAGACCTAGGGGAATCCAAGATGGGGTGACTTGTGTGGCTCGGACCAGGTTCTGTTACCCAGAATCCTTTGCAAACCTAAAAATTTGGCTAAAAAAAACATGTTCCTCACATTTCTGTGGCTGAAAGTTCTGGAATCTGAGAGGAGCCACACATTTCCTTCCACACAGCGTTCCTCCAAGTCTCCCGATAAAAATGATACCTCACTTGTGTGGGTAGGCCTAGCGCCCGCGACAAGCAACGCCCCAAAGCGCAACGTGGACACATCCAAATTTTTTAAAGAAAACAGAGGTGTTTTTTGCAAAGTGCCTACCTGTAGATTTTGGCCTCTAGCTCAGCCGGCACCTAGGGAAACCTACCAAACCTGTGCATTTCTGAAAACTAGAGACCTAGGGGAATAGAAGATGGGGTGACTTGTGTGGCTCGGACCAGGTTCTGTTACCCAGAATCCTTTGGAAACCTCAAAATTTGGCTAAAAAAACACATGTTCCTCACATTTCTGTGGCAGAAAGTTCTGGAATCTGAGAGGAGCCAGAAATTTCCTTCCACCCAGCGTTCCCCCAAGTCTCCCGAGAAAAATGAAACCTCACTTGTGTGGGTAGGCCTAGCGCCCGCGACAGGAAATGCCCCAAAGCGCAACGTGGACACATCCAAATTTTTTAAAGAAAACAGAGGTGTTTTTTGCAAAGTGCCTACCTGTAGATTTTGGCCTCTAGCTCAGCCGGCACCTAGGGAAACCTACCAAACCTGTGCATTTCTGAAAACTAGAGACCTAGGGGAATCCAAGATGGGGTGACTTGTGTGGCTCGGACCAGGTTCTGTTACCCAGAATCCTTTGCAAACCTCTAAATTTGGCTAAAAAAACACATGTTCTTCACATTTCTGTGGCAGAAAGTTCTGGAATCTGAGAGGAGGCACAAATTTCCTTCCATCCAGCGTTCCCCCAAGTCTCCTGATAAAAATGATCCCTCACTTGTGTGGGTAGGCCTAGCGCCCGCGACAGGAAACGCCCCAAAGCGCAACATGGACACATCCAATTTTTTGAAAGAAAACAGAGGTGTTTTTTGCAAAGTGTCTACCTGTAGATTTTGTCCTCTAGCTCAGCCGGCAACTAGGGAAACCTACCAAACCCGTGCATTTCTAAAACTAGAGACCTAGGGGAATCCAAGATGGGGTGACTTGTGTGGCTCAGACGAGGTTCTGTTACCCAGAATCCTTTGCAAACCTCAAAATTTGGCTAACAAAACACATGTTCCTCACATTTCTGTGGCTGAAAGTTCTGGAATCTGAGAGGAGCCACAAATTTCCTTCCACCCAGCGCTCCCCCAAGTCTCCCGATAAAAATGGTACCTCACTTGTGTGGGTAGGCCTAGCCCAGTGACAGGATATGCCCCAAAACACAACGTGGACACATCACAGAAAACAGAGCTTTTTTTAGCAAAGTGCCTACCTGTAGATTTTGGCCTCTAGCTCAGCCGGCACCTAGGGAAACCTACCAAACCTGTGCATTTCTGAAGACTAGAGACCTAGGGGAATCCAAGATGGGGTGACTTGTGTGGCTCGAACCAGGTTCTATTACCCAGAATCCTTTGCAAACCTCAAAATTTGGCTAAAAAAACACATGTTCCTCATATTTCTGTGGCTGAAAGTTCTGGAATCTGAGAGGAGCCACAAATTTCCTTCCACACAGCGTTCCTCCAAGTCTCCCGATAAAAATGATACCTCACTTGTGTGGGTAGGCCTAGCGCCCGCGACAGGAAACGCCCCAAAGCGCAACGTGGACCCATCAACATTTTTTAAAGAAAACAGAGGTGTTTTTTGCAAAGTGCCTACCTGTAGATTTTGGCCTCTAGCTCAGCCGGCACCTAGGGAAACCTACCAAACCTGTGCATTTCTGAAAACTAGAGACCTAGGGGAATAGAAGATGGGGTGACTTGTGTGGCTCGGACCAGGTTCTGTTACCCAGAATCCTTTGGAAACCTCAAAATTTGGCTAAAAAAACACATGTTCCTCACATTTCTGTGGCAGAAAGTTCTGGAATCTGAGAGGAGCCACAAATTTCCTTTCACCCAGCGTTCCCCCAAGTCTCCCGAGAAAAATTATACCTCACTTGTGTGGGTAGGCCTAGCGCCCGCGACAGGAAACGCCCCAAAGCGCAACGTGGACACATCCAAATTTTTTAAAGAAACAGAGGTGTTTTTTGGAAAGTGCCTACCTGTAGATTTTGGCCTCTAGCTCAGCCGGCACCTAGGGAAACCTACCAAACCTGTGCATTTCTGAAAACTAGAGACCTAGGGGAATCCAAGATGGGGTGACTTGTGTGGCTCGGACCAGGTTCTGTTACCCAGAATCCTTTGCAAACCTCAAAATTTGGATAAAAAAACACATGTTCCTCACATTTCTGTGGCAGAAAGTTCTGGAATCTGAGAGGAGCCACAAATTTCCTTCCATCCAGCGTTCCCCCAAGTCTCCTGATAAAAATGGTACCTCACTTGTGTGGGTAGGCATAGCGCCCGCGACAGGATATGCCCCAAAACACAACGTGGACACATCACAGAAAACAGAGCTGTTTTTAGCAAAGTGCCTACCTGTAGATTTTGGCCTCTAGCTCAGCCGGCACCTAGGGAAACCTACCAAACCTGTGCATTTTTGAAAACTAGAGACCGAGGGGAATCCAAGATGGGGTGACTTGTGGGGCTCGGACCAGGTTCTGTTACCCAGAATCCTTTGCAAACCTCAAATTTTGGCTAAAAAAACACATTTTTGTCACATTTCTGTGACAGAAAGTTCTGGAATCTGAGAGGAGCCACAAATTTCCTTCCACACAGCGCTCCCCCAAGTCTCCCGATAAAAATGGTACCTCACTTGTGTGGGTAGGCCTAGCCCAGTGACAGGATATGCCCCAAAACACAACGTGGACACATCACAGAAAACAGAGCTTTTTTTAGCAAAGTGCCTACCTGTAGATTTTGGCCACTAGCTTAGCCGGCACCTAGGGAAACCTACCAAACCTGTGCATTTCTGAAGACTAGAGACCTAGGGGAATCCAAGATGGGGTGACTTGTGTGGCTCGGACCAGGTTCTGTTACCCAGAATCCTTTGCAAACCTCAAAATTTGGCTAAAAAAACACATGTTCCTCACATTTCTGTGGCTGAAAGTTCTGGAATCTGAGAGGAGCCACAAATTTCCTCCCGCCCAGCGTTCCCCCAAGTCTCCCGATAAAAATGATACCTCACTTGTGTGGGTAGGCCCAGCGGCCGCGACAGAGGGCACCTCAAAACGCAACGTGGACACATCCCATTTTTTGGAAGAAAACAGAGGTGTTTTTTGCAAAGTGTCTACCTGTAGATTTTGTCCTCTAGCTCAGCCGGCAACTAGGGAAACCTACCAAACCTGTGCATTTCTAAAACTAGAGACCTAGGGGAATCCAAGATGGGGTGACTTGTGTGGCTCGGACCATGTTCTGTTACCCAGAATCCTTTGCAAACCTCATAATTTGGCTAAAAAAACACATGTTCCTCACATTTCTGTGGCTGAAAGTTCTGGCATCTGAGAGGAGCCACAAATTTCCTTCCACCCAGCGTTCCCCCAAGTCTCCCGATAAAAATGATACCTCACTTGTGTGGGTAGGCCTAGCGCCCGCGACAGGAAACGCCCCAAAGCGCAACGTGGACACATCCAAATTTTTAAAAGAAAACAGAGGTGTTTTTTGCAAAGTGCCTACCTGTAGATTTTGGCCTCTAGCTCAGCCGGCACCTAGGGAAACCTACCAAACCTGTGCATTTCTGAAAACTAGAGACCTAGGGGAATCCAAGATGGGGTGACTTGTGTGGCTCGGACCAGGTTCTGGTACCCAGAATCCTTTGTAAACCTCAAAATTTGGCTGAAAAAACACATGTTCCTCACATTTCTGTGGCTGAAAGTTCTGGAATCTGAGAGGAGCCACAAATTTCCTCCCGCCCAGCGTTCCCCCAAGTCTCCCGATAAAAATGATACCTCACTTGTGTGGGTAGGCCTAGCGGCCGCGACAGAGCACACCTTAAAACGCAACGTGGACACATCCCATTTTTTGAAAGAAAACAGAGGTGTTTTTTGCAAAGTGCCTACCTGTAGATTTTGGCCTCTAGCTCAGCCGGCAACTAGGGAAACCTACCAAACCTGTGCATTTCTAAAACTAGAGACCTAGGGGAATCCAAGATGGGGTGACTTGTGGGGCTCTGACCAGGTTCTGTTACCCAGAATCCTTTGCAAACCTCAAATTTTGGCTAAAAAAATGCTTTTTCCTCACATTTCGGTGACAGAAAGTCCTGGAATCTGAGAGGAGCCACAAATTTCCTTCCACCCAGCGTTCCCCCAAGTCTCCCGATAAAAATGATACCTCACTTGTGTGGGTAGGCCTAGCGGCCGGGACAGGACACGCCCCAAAACACAACGTGGACACATCCCATTTTTTTAAAGAAAACAGAACTGTTTTTTGCAAAGTGCCTACCTGTAGATTTTGGCCTCTACCTCAGCCGGCACCTAGGGAAACCTACCAAACCTGTGCATTCATGAAAATTAGAGACCTAGGGGAATCCAAGATGGGGTGACTTGTGGGGCTCTGACCAGGTTCTGTTACCCTGAATCCTTTGCAAACCTCAACTTCTGGCTAAAAAAATAACATTTTCTTCACATTTCGGTGACAGAAAGTTCTGGAATCTGAGAGGAGCCACAAATTTCCTTCCACACAGCGCTCCCCCAAGTCTCCCGATAAAAATGGTACCTCACTTGGGTGGGTAGGCCTAGCGCCCGCGACAGGATATGCCCCAAAACACAACGTGGACACATCACAGAAAACAGAGCTGTTTTTAGCAAAGTGCCTACCTGTAGATTTTGGCCTCTAGCTCAGCCGGCAACTAGGGAAACCTACCAAACCTGTGCATTTCTAAAACTAGAGACCTAGGGGAATCCAAGATGGGGTGACTTGTGTGGCTCGGACCAGGTTCTGTTACCCAGAATCCTTTGCAAACCTAAAAATTTGGCTAAAAAAACACATGTTCCTCACATTTCTGTGGCTGAAAGTTCTGTAATCTGAGAGGAGCCACAAATTTCCTTCCACACAGCGTTCCTCCAAGTCTCCCGATAAAAATGATACCTCACTTGTGTGGGTAGGCCTAGCGCCCGCGACAAGCAACGCCCCAAAGCGCAACGTGGACACATCCAAATTTTTTAAAGAAAACAGAGGTGTTTTTTTTGCAAAGTGCCTACCTGTAGATTTTGGCCTCTAGTTCAGCCGGCACCTAGGGAAACCTACCAAACCTGTGCATTTCTGAAAACTAGAGACCTAGGGGAATAGAAGATGGGGTGACTTGTGTGGCTCGGACCAGGTTCTGTTACCCAGAATCCTTTGGAAACCTCAAAATTTGGCTAAAAAAACACATGTTCCTCACATTTCTGTGGCAGAAAGTTCTGGAATCTGAGAGGAGCCACAAATTTCCTTCCACCCAGCGTTCCCCCAAGTCTCCCGAGAAAAATGATACCTCACTTGTGTGGGTAGGCCTAGCGCCCGCGACAGGAAATGCCCCAAAGCGCAACGTGGACACATCCAAATTTTTTAAAGAAAACAGAGGTGTTTTTTGCAAAGTGCCTACCTGTAGATTTTGGCCTCTAGCTCAGCCGGCACCTAGGGAAACCTACCAAACCTGTGCATTTCTGAAAACTAGAGACCGAGGGGAATCCAAGATGGGGTGACTTGTGTGGCTCGGACCAGGTTCTGTTACCCAGAATCCGTTGCAAACCTCAAAATTTGGCTAAAAAAACACATGTTCCTCACATTTCTGTGGCAGAAAGTTCTGGAATCTGAGAGGAGCCACAAATTTCCTTCCATCCAGCGTTCCCCCACGTCTCCTGATAAAAATGGTACCTCACTTGTGTGGGTAGGCCTAGCGCCCGCGACAGGATATGCCCCAAAACACAACGTGGACACATCACAGAAAACAGAGCTGTTTTTAGCAAAGTGCCTACCTGTAGATTTTGGCCTCTAGCTCAGCCGGCACCTAGGGAAACCTACCAAACCTGTGCATTTTTTAAAACTAGAGACCGAGGGGAATCTAAGATGGGGTGACTTGTGGGGCTCTGACCAGGTTCTGTTACCCAGAATCCTTTGCAAACCTCAAATGTTGGCTAAAAAAACACATTTTTGTCACATTTCGGTGACAGAAAGTTCTGGAATCTGAGAGGACCCACAAATTTCCTTCCACACAGCGCTCCCCCAAGTCTCCCGATAAAAATGGTACCTCACTTGTGTGGGTAGGCCTAGCCCAGTGACAGGATATGCCCCAAAACACAACGTGGACACATCACAGAAAACAGAGCTTTTTTTAGCAAAGTGCCTACCTGTAGATTTTGGCCTCTAGCTCAGCCGGCACCTAGGGAAACCTACCAAACCTGTGCATTTCTGAAGACTAGAGACCTAGGGGAATCCAAGATGGGGTGACTTGTGTGGCTCGAACCAGGTTCTATTACCCAGAATCCTTTGCAAACCTCAAAATTTGGCTAAAAAAACACATGTTCCTCATATTTCTGTGGCTGAAAGTTCTGGAATCTGAGAGGAGCCACAAATTTCCTTCCACACAGCGTTCCTCCAAGCCTCCCGATAAAAATGATACCTCACTTGTGTGGGTAGGCATAGCGCCCGCGACAGGAAACGCCCCAAAGCGCAACGTGGACACATCAAAATTTTTTAAAGAAAACAGAGGTGTTTTTTGCAAAGTGCCTACCTGTAGATTTTGGCCTCTAGCTCAGCCGGCACCTAGGGAAACCTACCAAACCTGTGCATTTCTGAAAACTAGAGACCTAGGGGAATAGAAGATGGGGTGACTTGTGTGGCTCGGACCAGGTTCTGTTACCCAGAATCCTTTGGAAACCTCAAAATTTGGCTAAAAAAACACATGTTCCTCACATTTCTGTGGCAGAAAGTTCTGGAATCTGAGAGGAGCCACAAATTTCCTTTCACCCAGCGTTCCCCCAAGTCTCCCGATAAAAATGATACCTCACTTGTGTGGGTAGGCCTAGCGCCCGCGACAGGAAACGCCCCAAAGCGCAACGTGGACACATCAATTTTTTTTAAAGAAAACAGAGGTGTTTTTTGCAAAGTGCCTACCTGTAGATTTTGGCCTCTAGCTCAGCCGGCACCTAGGGAAACCTACCAAACCTGTGCATTTCTGAAAACTAGAGACCTAGGGGAATAGAAGATGGGGTGACTTGTGTGGCTCGGACCAGGTTCTGTTACCCAGAATCCTTTGGAAACCTCAAAATTTGGCTAAAAAAACACATGTTCCTCACATTTCTGTGGCAGAAAGTTCTGGAATCTGAGAGGAGCCAGAAATTTCCTTCCACCCAGCGTTCCCCCAAGTCTCCCGAGAAAAATTAAACCTCACTTGTGTGGGTAGGCCTAGCGCCCGCGACAGGAAATGCCCCAAAGCGCAACGTGGACACATCCAAATTTTTTAAAGAAAACAGAGGTGTTTTTTGCAAAGTGCCTACCTGTAGATTTTGGCCTCTAGCTCAGCCGGCACCTAGGGAAACCTACCAAACCTGTGCATTTCTGAAAACTAGAGACCTAGGGGAATCCAAGATGGGGTGACTTGTGTGGCTCGGACCAGGTTCTGTTACCCAGAATCCTTTGCAAACCTCTAAATTTGGCTAAAAAAACACATGTTCTTCACATTTCTGTGGCAGAAAGTTCTGGAATCTGAGAGGAGCCACAAATTTCCTTCCATCCAGCGTTCCCCCAAGTCTCCTGATAAAAATGATCCCTCACTTGTGTGGGTAGGCCTAGCGCCCGCGACAGGAAACGCCCCAAAGCGCAACATGGACACATCCAATTTTTGAAAGAAAACAGAGGTGTTTTTTGCAAAGTGTCTACCTGTAGATTTTGTCCTCTAGCTCAGCCGGCAACTAGGGAAACCTACCAAACCTGTGCATTTCTAAAACTAGAGACCTAGGGGAATCCAAGATGGGGTGACTTGTGTGGCTCAGACGAGGTTCTGTTACCCAGAATCCTTTGCAAACCTCAAAATTTGGCTAACAAAACACATGTTCCTCACATTTCTGTGGCTGAAAGTTCTGGAATCTGAGAGGAGCCACAAATTTCCTTCCACCCAGCGTTCCCCCAAGTCTCCCGATAAAAATGATACCTCACTTGTGTGGGTAGGCCTAGCGCCCGCGACAGGAAACGCCCCAAAGCGCAACGTGGACACATCCACATTTTTTAAAGAAAACAGAGGTGTTTTTTGCAAAGTGCCTACCTGTAGATTTTGGCCTCTAGCTCAGCCGGCACCTAGGGAAACCTACCAAACCTGTGCATTTCTGAAAACTAGAGACCTAGGGGAATCCAAGATGGGGTGACTTGTGTGGCTCGGACCAGGTTCTGTTACCCAGAATCCTTTGCAAACCTCAAAATTTGGCTAAAAAAACACATGTTCTTCACATTTCTGTGGTAGAAAGTTCTGGAATCTGAGAGGAGCCACAAATTTCCTTCAATCCAGCGTTCCCCCAAGTCTCCCGAGAAAAATTAAAGCTCACTTGTGTGGGTAGGCCTAGCGCCCGCGACAGGAAACGCCCCAAAGCGCAACGTGGACACATCCAAATTTTTTAAAGAAAACAGAGGTGTTTTTTGCAAAGTGCCTACCTGTAGATTTTGGCCTCTAGCTCAGCCGGCACCTAGGGAAACCTACCAAACCTGTGCATTTCTGAAAACTAGAGACCTAGGGGAATCCAAGATGGGGTGACTTGTGTGGCTCGGACCAGGTTCTGTTACCCAGAATCCTTTGCAAACCTCAAAATTTGGCTAAAAAAACACATGTTCTTCACATTTCTGTGGCAGAAAGTTCTGGAATCTGAGAGGAGCCACAAATTTCCTTCAATCCAGCGTTCCCCCAAGTCTCCCGAGAAAAATTAAACCTCACTTGTGTGGGTAGGCCTAGCGCCCGCGACAGGAAACGCCCCAAAGCGCAACGTGGACACATCCAAATTTTTTAAAGAAAACAGAGGTGTTTTTTGCAAAGTGCCTACCTGTAGATTTTGGCCTCTAGCTCAGCCGGCACCTAGGGAAACCTACAAAACCTGTGCATTTCTGAAAACTAGAGACCTAGGGGAATCCAAGATGGGGTGACTTGTGTGGCTCGGACCAGGTTCTGTTACCCAGAATCCTTTGCAAACCTAAAAATTTGGCTAAAAAAAACATGTTCCTCACATTTCTGTGGCTGAAAGTTCTGGAATCTGAGAGGAGCCACACATTTCCTTCCACACAGCGTTCCTCCAAGTCTCCCGATAAAAATGATACCTCACTTGTGTGGGTAGGCCTAGCGCCCGCGACAAGCAACGCCCCAAAGCGCAACATGGACACATCCAAATTTTTTAAAGAAAACAGAGGTGTTTTTTGCAAAGTGCCTACCTGTAGATTTTGGCCTCTAGCTCAGCCGGCACCTAGGGAAACCTACCAAACCTGTGCATTTCTGAAAACTAGAGACCTAGGGGAATAGAAGATGGGGTGACTTGTGTGGCTCGGACCAGGTTCTGTTACCCAGAATCCTTTGGAAACCTCAAAATTTGGCTAAAAAAACACATGTTCCTCACATTTCTGTGGCAGAAAGTTCTGGAATCTGAGAGGAGCCAGAAATTTCCTTCCACCCAGCGTTCCCCCAAGTCTCCCGAGAAAAATGAAACCTCACTTGTGTGGGTAGGCCTAGCGCCCGCGACAGGAAATGCCCCAAAGCGCAACGTGGACACATCCAAATTTTTTAAAGAAAACAGAGGTGTTTTTTGCAAAGTGCCTACCTGTAGATTTTGGCCTCTAGCTCAGCCGGCACCTAGGGAAACCTACCAAACCTGTGCATTTCTGAAAACTAGAGACCTAGGGGAATCCAAGATGGGGTGACTTGTGTGGCTCGGACCAGGTTCTGTTACCCAGAATCCTTTGCAAACCTCTAAATTTGGCTAAAAAAACACATGTTCTTCACATTTCTGTGGCAGAAAGTTCTGGAATCTGAGAGGAGCCACAAATTTCCTTCCATCCAGCGTTCCCCCAAGTCTCCTGATAAAAATGATCCCTCACTTGTGTGGGTAGGCCTAGCGCCCGCGACAGGAAACGCCCCAAAGCGCAACATGGACACATCCAATTTTTTGAAAGAAAACAGAGGTGTTTTTTGCAAAGTGTCTACCTGTAGATTTTGTCCTCTAGCTCAGCCGGCAACTAGGGAAACCTACCAAACCCGTGCATTTCTAAAACTAGAGACCTAGGGGAATCCAAGATGGGGTGACTTGTGTGGCTCAGACGAGGTTCTGTTACCCAGAATCCTTTGCAAACCTCAAAATTTGGCTAACAAAACACATGTTCCTCACATTTCTGTGGCTGAAAGTTCTGGAATCTGAGAGGAGCCACAAATTTCCTTCCACCCAGCGCTCCCCCAAGTCTCCCGATAAAAATGGTACCTCACTTGTGTGGGTAGGCCTAGCCCAGTGACAGGATATGCCCCAAAACACAACGTGGACACATCACAGAAAACAGAGCTTTTTTTAGCAAAGTGCCTACCTGTAGATTTTGGCCTCTAGCTCAGCCGGCACCTAGGGAAACCTACCAAACCTGTGCATTTCTGAAGACTAGAGACCTAGGGGAATCCAAGATGGGGTGACTTGTGTGGCTCGAACCAGGTTCTATTACCCAGAATCCTTTGCAAACCTCAAAATTTGGCTAAAAAAACACATGTTCCTCATATTTCTGTGGCTGAAAGTTCTGGAATCTGAGAGGAGCCACAAATTTCCTTCCACACAGCGTTCCTCCAAGTCTCGAGATAAAAATGATACCTCACTTGTGTGGGTAGGCCTAGCGCCCGCGACAGGAAACGCCCCAAAGCGCAACGTGGACCCATCAACATTTTTTAAAGAAAACAGAGGTGTTTTTTGCAAAGTGCCTACCTGCAGATTTTGGCCTCTAGCTCAGCCGGCACCTAGGGAAACCTACCAAACCTGTGCATTTCTGAAAACTAGAGACCTAGGGGAATCCAAGATGGGGTGACTTGTGTGGCTCGGACCAGGTTCTGTTACCCAGAATCCTTTGCAAACCTCTAAATTTGGCTAAAAAAACACATGTTCTTCACATTTCTGTGGCAGAAAGTTCTGGAATCTGAGAGGAGCCACAAATTTCCTTCCATCCAGCGTTCCCCCAAGTCTCCTGATAAAAATGATCCCTCACTTGTGTGGGTAGGCCTAGCGCCCGCGACAGGAAACGCCCCAAAGCGCAACATGGACACATCCAATTTTTTGAAAGAAAACAGAGGTGTTTTTTGCAAAGTGTCTACCTGTAGATTTTGTCCTCTAGCTCAGCCGGCAACTAGGGAAACCTACCAAACCTGTGCATTTCTAAAACTAGAGACCTAGGGGAATCCAAGATGGGGTGACTTGTGTGGCTCAGACGAGGTTCTGTTACCCAGAATCCTTTGCAAACCTCAAAATTTGGCTAACAAAACACATGTTCCTCACATTTCTGTGGCTGAAAGTTCTGGAATCTGAGAGGAGCCACAAATTTCCTTCCACCCAGCGCTCCCCCAAGTCTCCCGATAAAAATGGTACCCACTTGTGTGGGTAGGCCTAGCCCAGTGACAGGATATGCCCCAAAACACAACGTGGACACATCACAGAAAACAGAGCTTTTTTTAGCAAAGTGCCTACCTGTAGATTTTGGCCTCTAGCTCAGCCGGCACCTAGGGAAGCCTACCAAACCTGTGCATTTCTGAAGACTAGAGACCTAGGGGAATCCAAGATGGGGTGACTTGTGTGGCTCGAACCAGGTTCTATTACCCAGAATCCTTTGCAAACCTCAAAATTTGGCTAAAAAAACACATGTTCCTCATATTTCTGTGGCTGAAAGTTCTGGAATCTGAGAGGAGCCACAAATTTCCTTCCACACAGCGTTCCTCCAAGTCTCCCGATAAAAATGATACCTCACTTGTGTGGGTAGGCCTAGCGCCCGCGACAGGAAACGCCCCAAAGCGCAACGTGGACCCATCAACATTTTTTAAAGAAAACAGAGGTGTTTTTTGCAAAGTGCCTACCTGTAGATTTTGGCCTCTAGCTCAGCCGGCACCTAGGGAAACCTACCAAACCTGTGCATTTCTGAAAACTAGAGACCTAGGGGAATAGAAGATGGGGTGACTTGTGTGGCTCGGACCAGGTTCTGTTACCCAGAATCCTTTGGAAACCTCAAAATTTGGCTAAAAAAACACATGTTCCTCACATTTCTGTGGCAGAAAGTTCTGGAATCTGAGAGGAGCCACAAATTTCCTTTCACCCAGCGTTCCCCCAAGTCTCCCGAGAAAAATTATACCTCACTTGTGTGGGTAGGCCTAGCGCCCGCGACAGGAAACGCCCCAAAGCGCAACGTGGACACATCCAAATTTTTTAAAGAAACAGAGGTGTTTTTTGGAAAGTGCCTACCTGTAGATTTTGGCCTCTAGCTCAGCCGGCACCTAGGGAAACCTACCAAACCTGTGCATTTCTGAAAACTAGAGACCTAGGGGAATCCAAGATGGGGTGACTTGTGTGGCTCGGACCAGGTTCTGTTACCCAGAATCCTTTGCAAACCTCAAAATTTGGATAAAAAAACACATGTTCCTCACATTTCTGTGGCAGAAAGTTCTGGAATCTGAGAGGAGCCACAAATTTCCTTCCATCCAGCGTTCCCCCAAGTCTCCTGATAAAAATGGTACCTCACTTGTGTGGGTAGGCATAGCGCCCGCGACAGGATATGCCCCAAAACACAACGTGGACACATCACAGAAAACAGAGCTGTTTTTAGCAAAGTGCCTACCTGTAGATTTTGGCCTCTAGCTCAGCCGGCACCTAGGGAAACCTACCAAACCTGTGCATTTTTGAAAACTAGAGACCGAGGGGAATCCAAGATGGGGTGACTTGTGGGGCTCGGACCAGGTTCTGTTACCCAGAATCCTTTGCAAACCTCAAATTTTGGCTAAAAAAACACATTTTTGTCACATTTCTGTGACAGAAAGTTCTGGAATCTGAGAGGAGCCACAAATTTCCTTCCACACAGCGCTCCCCCAAGTCTCCCGATAAAAATGGTACCTCACTTGTGTGGGTAGGCCTAGCCCAGTGACAGGATATGCCCCAAAACACAACGTGGACACATCACAGAAAACAGAGCTTTTTTTAGCAAAGTGCCTACCTGTAGATTTTGGCCACTAGCTTAGCCGGCACCTAGGGAAACCTACCAAACCTGTGCATTTCTGAAGACTAGAGACCTAGGGGAATCCAAGATGGGGTGACTTGTGTGGCTCGGACCAGGTTCTGTTACCCAGAATCCTTTGCAAACCTCAAAATTTGGCTAAAAAAACACATGTTCCTCACATTTCTGTGGCTGAAAGTTCTGGAATCTGAGAGGAGCCACAAATTTCCTTTCACCCAGCGTTCCCCCAAGTCTCCCGAGAAAAATTATACCTCACTTGTGTGGGTAGGCCTAGCGCCCGCGACAGGAAACGCCCCAAAGCGCAACGTGGACACATCCAAATTTTTTAAAGAAACAGAGGTGTTTTTTGGAAAGTGCCTACCTGTAGATTTTGGCCTCTAGCTCAGCCGGCACCTAGGGAAACCTACCAAACCTGTGCATTTCTGAAAACTAGAGACCTAGGGGAATCCAAGATGGGGTGACTTGTGTGGCTCGGACCAGGTTCTGTTACCCAGAATCCTTTGCAAACCTCAAAATTTGGATAAAAAAACACATGTTCCTCACATTTCTGTGGCAGAAAGTTCTGGAATCTGAGAGGAGCCACAAATTTCCTTCCATCCAGCGTTCCCCCAAGTCTCCTGATAAAAATGGTACCTCACTTGTGTGGGTAGGCATAGCGCCCGCGACAGGATATGCCCCAAAACACAACGTGGACACATCACAGAAAACAGAGCTGTTTTTAGCAAAGTGCCTACCTGTAGATTTTGGCCTCTAGCTCAGCCGGCACCTAGGGAAACCTACCAAACCTGTGCATTTTTGAAAACTAGAGACCGAGGGGAATCCAAGATGGGGTGACTTGTGGGGCTCGGACCAGGTTCTGTTACCCAGAATCCTTTGCAAACCTCAAATTTTGGCTAAAAAAACACATTTTTGTCACATTTCTGTGACAGAAAGTTCTGGAATCTGAGAGGAGCCACAAATTTCCTTCCACACAGCGCTCCCCCAAGTCTCCCGATAAAAATGGTACCTCACTTGTGTGGGTAGGCCTAGCCCAGTGACAGGATATGCCCCAAAACACAACGTGGACACATCACAGAAAACAGAGCTTTTTTTAGCAAAGTGCCTACCTGTAGATTTTGGCCACTAGCTTAGCCGGCACCTAGGGAAACCTACCAAACCTGTGCATTTCTGAAGACTAGAGACCTAGGGGAATCCAAGATGGGGTGACTTGTGTGGCTCGGACCAGGTTCTGTTACCCAGAATCCTTTGCAAACCTCAAAATTTGGCTAAAAAAACACATGTTCCTCACATTTCTGTGGCTGAAAGTTCTGGAATCTGAGAGGAGCCACAAATTTCCTCCCGCCCAGCGTTCCCCCAAGTCTCCCGATAAAAATGATACCTCACTTGTGTGGGTAGGCCCAGCGGCCGCGACAGAGGGCACCTCAAAACGCAACGTGGACACATCCCATTTTTTGGAAGAAAACAGAGGTGTTTTTTGCAAAGTGTCTACCTGTAGATTTTGTCCTCTAGCTCAGCCGGCAACTAGGGAAACCTACCAAACCTGTGCATTTCTAAAACTAGAGACCTAGGGGAATCCAAGATGGGGTGACTTGTGTGGCTCGGACCATGTTCTGTTACCCAGAATCCTTTGCAAACCTCATAATTTGGCTAAAAAAACACATGTTCCTCACATTTCTGTGGCTGAAAGTTCTGGAATCTGAGAGGAGCCACAAATTTCCTTCCACCCAGCGTTCCCCCAAGTCTCCCGATAAAAATGATACCTCACTTGTGTGGGTAGGCCTAGCGCCCGCGACAGGAAACGCCCCAAAGCGCAACGTGGACACATCCAAATTTTTAAAAGAAAACAGAGGTGTTTTTTGCAAAGTGCCTACCTGTAGATTTTGGCCTCTAGCTCAGCCGGCACCTAGGGAAACCTACCAAACCTGTGCATTTCTGAAAACTAGAGACCTAGGGGAATCCAAGATGGGGTGACTTGTGTGGCTCGGACCAGGTTCTGGTACCCAGAATCCTTTGTAAACCTCAAAATTTGGCTGAAAAAACACATGTTCCTCACATTTCTGTGGCTGAAAGTTCTGGAATCTGAGAGGAGCCACAAATTTCCTCCCGCCCAGCGTTCCCCCAAGTCTCCCGATAAAAATGATACCTCACTTGTGTGGGTAGGCCTAGCGGCCGCGACAGAGCACACCTTAAAACGCAACGTGGACACATCCCATTTTTTGAAAGAAAACAGAGGTGTTTTTTGCAAAGTGCCTACCTGTAGATTTTGGCCTCTAGCTCAGCCGGCAACTAGGGAAACCTACCAAACCTGTGCATTTCTAAAACTAGAGACCTAGGGGAATCCAAGATGGGGTGACTTGTGGGGCTCTGACCAGGTTCTGTTGCCCAGAATCCTTTGCAAACCTCAAATTTTGGCTAAAAAAATGCTTTTTCCTCACATTTCGGTGACAGAAAGTCCTGGAATCTGAGAGGAGCCACAAATTTCCTTCCACCCAGCGTTCCCCCAAGTCTCCCGATAAAAATGATACCTCACTTGTGTGGGTAGGCCTAGCGGCCGGGACAGGACACGCCCCAAAACACAACGTGGACACATCCCATTTTTTTAAAGAAAACAGAACTGTTTTTTGCAAAGTGCCTACCTGTAGATTTTGGCCTCTAGCTCAGCCGGCACCTAGGGAAACCTACCAAACCTGTGCATTCATGAAAATTAGAGACCTAGGGGAATCCAAGATGGGGTGACTTGTGGGGCTCTGACCAGGTTCTGTTACCCTGAATCCTTTGCAAACCTCAACTTCTGGCTAAAAAAATAACATTTTCTTCACATTTCGGTGACAGAAAGTTCTGGAATCTGAGAGGAGCCACAAATTTCCTTCCACACAGCGCTCCCCCAAGTCTCCCGATAAAAATGGTACCTCACTTGTGTGGGTAGGCCTAGCGCCCGCGACAGGATATGCCCCAAAACACAACGTGGACACATCACAGAAAACAGAGCTGTTTTTAGCAAAGTGCCTACCTGTAGATTTTGGCCTCTAGCTCAGCCGGCACCTAGGGAAACCTACCAAACCTGTGCATTTTTGAAAACTAGAGACCGAGGGGAATCCAAGATGGGGTGACTTGTGGGGCTCTGACCAGGTTCTGTTACCCAGAATCCTTTGCAAACCTCAAATTTTGGCTAAAAAAACACATTTTCGTCACATTTCGGTGACAGAAAGTTCTGGAATCTTAGAGGAGCCACAAATTTCCTTCCACCCCCGATAAAAATGGTACCTCACTTGTGTGGGTAGGCCTAGCCCCGTGACAGGATATGCCCCAAAACACAACGTGGACACATCACAGAAAACAGAGCTTTTTTTTAGCAAAGTGCCTACCTGTAGATTTTGGCCTCTAGCTCAGCCGGCACCTAGGGAAACCTACCAAACCTGTGCATTTCTGAAAACTAGAGACCTAGGGGAATCCAAGATGGGGTGACTTGTGTGGCTCGGACCAGGTTCTGTTACCCAGAATCCTTTGCAAACCTCACAATTTGGCTAAATAAACACATGTTCTTCACATTTCTGTGGCAGAAAGTTCTGGAATCTGAGAGGAGCCACAAATTTCCTTCCATCCAGCGTTCCCCCAAGTCTCCCGATAAAAAGGATACCTCACTTGTGAGGGTAGGCCTAGCGCCCGCGACAGGAAAACGCCCCAAAGCGCAACGTGGACACATCCAATTTTTTTGAAAGAAAACAGAGGTGTTTTTTGCAAAGTGTCTACCTGTAGATTTTGTCCTCTAGCTCAGCCGGCAACTAGGGAAACCTACCAAACCTGTGCATTTCTAAAACTAGAGACCTAGGGGAATCCAAGATGGGGTGACTTGTGTGGCTCGGACCAGGTTCTGTTACCCAGAATCCTTTGCAAACCTAAAAATTTGGCTAAAAAAACACATGTTCCTCACATTTCTGTGGCTGAAAGTTCTGTAATCTGAGAGGAGCCACAAATTTCCTTCCACACAGCGTTCCTCCAAGTCTCCCGATAAAAATGATACCTCACTTGTGTGGGTAGGCCTAGCGCCCGCGACAAGCAACGCCCCAAAGCGCAACGTGGACACATCCAAATTTTTTAAAGAAAACAGAGGTGTTTTTTTTTGCAAAGTGCCTACCTGTAGATTTTTGGCCTCTAGTTCAGCCGGCACCTAGGGAAACCTACCAAACCTGTGCATTTCTGAAAAACTAGAGACCTAGGGGAATAGAAGATGGGGTGACTTGTGTGGCTCGGACCAGGTTCTGTTACCCAGAATCCTTTGGAAACCTCAAAATTTGGCTAAAAAAAAACACATGTTCCTCACATTTCTGTGGCAGAAAGTTCTGGAAATCTGAGAGGAGCCACAAATTTCCTTCCACCCAGCGTTCCCCCAAGTCTCCCGAGAAAAATGATACCTCACTTGTGTGGGTAGGCCTAGCGCCCCGCGACAGGAAATGCCCCAAAGCGCAACGTGGACACATCCAAATTTTTTAAAGAAAACAGAGGTGTTTTTTGCAAAGTGCCTACCTGTAGATTTTGGCCTCTAGCTCAGGCCGGCACCTAGGGAAACCTACCAAACCTGTGCATTTCTGAAAACTAGAGACCGAGGGGAATCCAAGATGGGGTGACTTGTGTGGCTCGGACCAGGTTCTGTTACCCAGAATCCGTTGCAAACCCTCAAAATTTGGCTAAAAAAACACATGTTCCTCACATTTCTGTGGCAGAAAGGTTCTGGAATCTGAGAGGAGCCACAAATTTCCTTCCATCCAGCGTTCCCCCACGTCTCCTGATAAAAATGGTACCTCACTTGTGTGGGTAGGCCTAGCGCCCGCGACAGGATATGCCCCAAAACACAACGTGGACACATCACAGAAAACAGAGCTGTTTTTAGCAAAGTGCCTACCTGTAGATTTTGGCCTCTAGCTCAGCCGGCACCTAGGGAAACCTACCAAACCTGTGTATTTTTTAAAACTAGAGACCGAGGGGAATCTAAGATGGGGTGACTTGTGGGGCTCTGACCAGGTTCTGGTTACCCAGAATCCTTTGCAAACCTCAAATGTTGGCCTAAAAAAACACATTTTTGTCACATTTCGGTGACAGAAAGTTCTGGAATCTGAGAGGACCCACAAATTTCCTTCCACACAGCGCTCCCCCCAAGTCTCCCGATAAAAAATGGTACCTCACTTGTGTGGGTAGGCCTAGCCAGTGACAGGATATGCCCCAAAACACAACGTGGACACATCACAGAAAACAGAGCTTTTTTTAGCAAAGTGCCTACCTGTAGATTTTGGCCTCTAGCTCAGCCGGCACCTAGGGAAACCTACCAAACCTGTGCATTTCTGAAGACTAGAGACCTAGGGGAATCCAAGATGGGGTGACTTGTGTGGCTCGAACCAGGTTCTATTACCCAGAATCCTTTGCAAACCTCAAAATTTGGCTAAAAAAAACACATGTTCCTCATATTTCTGTGGCTGAAAGTTCTGGAATCTGAGAGGAGCCACAAATTTCCTTCCACACAGCGTTCCTCCAAGCCTCCCGATAAAAATGATACCTCACTTGTGTGGGTAGGCATAGCGCCCGCGACAGGAAACGCCCCAAAGCGCAACGTGGACACATCAAAATTTTTTAAAGAAAACAGAGGTGTTTTTTGCAAAGTGCCTACCTGTAGATTTTGGCCTCTAGCTCAGCCGGCACCTAGGGAAACCTACCAAACCTGTGCATTTCTGAAAACTAGAGACCTAGGGGAATAGAAGATGGGTGACTTGTGTGGCTCGGACCAGGTTCTGTTACCCAGAATCCTTTGGAAACCTCAAAATTTGGCTAAAAAAAACACATGGTTCCTCACATTTCTGTGGCAGAAAGTTCTGGAATCTGAGAGGAGCCACAAATTTCCTTTCACCCAGCGTTCCCCCAAGTCTCCCGATAAAAATGATACCTCACTTGTGTGGGTAGGCCTAGCGCCCGCGACAGGAAACGCCCCAAAGCGCAACGTGGACACATCAATTTTTTTTTAAAGAAAACAGAGGTGTTTTTTGCAAAGTGCCTACCTGTAGATTTTGGCCTCTAGCTCAGCCGGCACATAGGGAAACCTACCAAACCTGTGCATTTCTGAAAACTAGAGACCTAGGGAATAGAAGATGGGGGTGACTTGTGTGGCTCGGACCAGGTTCTGTTACCCAGAATCCTTTGGAAACCTCAAAATTTGGCTAAAAAAACACATGTTCCTCACATTTCTGTGCAGAAAGTTCTGGAATCTGAGAGGAGCCAGAAATTTCCTTCCACCCAGCGTTCCCCCAAGTCTCCCGAGAAAAATTAAACCTCACTTGTGTGGGTAGGCCTAGCGCCCGCGACAGGAAATGCCCCAAAGCGCAACGTGGACACATCCAAATTTTTTAAAGAAAACAGAGGTGTTTTTTGCAAAGTGCCTACCTGTAGATTTTGGCCTCTAGCTCAGCCGGCACCTAGGGAAACCTACCAAACCTGTGCATTTCTGAAAACTAGAGACCTAGGGGAATCCAAGATGGGGTGACTTGTGTGGCTCGGACCAGGTTCTGTTACCCCAGAATCCTTTGCAAACCTCTAAATTTGGCTAAAAAAACACATGTTCTTCACATTTCTGTGGCAGAAAGTTCTGGAATCTGAGAGGAGCCACAAATTTCCTTCCATCCAGCGTTCCCCCAAGTCTCCTGATAAAAATGATCCCTCACTTGTGTGGGTAGGCCTAGCGCCCGCGACAGGAAACGCCCCAAAGCGCAACATGGACACATCCAATTTTTTGAAAGAAAACAGAGGTGTTTTTTGCAAAGTGTCTACCTGTAGATTTTGTCCTCTAGCTCAGCCGGCAACTAGGGAAACCTACCAAACCTGTGCATTTCTAAAACTAGAGACCTAGGGGAATCCAAGATGGGGTGACTTGTGTGGCTCAGACGAGGTTCTGTTACCCAGAATCCTTTGCAAACCTCAAAATTTGGCTAACAAAACACATGTTCCTCACATTTCTGTGGCTGAAAGTTCTGGAATCTGAGAGGAGCCACAAATTTCCTTCCACCCAGCGTTCCCCCAAGTCTCCCGATAAAAATGATACCTCACTTGTGTGGGTAGGCCTAGCGCCCGCGACAGGAAACGCCCCAAAGCGCAACGTGGACACATCCACATTTTTTAAAGAAAACAGAGGTGTTTTTTGCAAAGTGCCTACCTGTAGATTTTGGCCTCTAGCTCAGCCGGCACCTAGGGAAACCTACCAAACCTGTGCATTTCTGAAAACTAGAGACCTAGGGGAATCCAAGATGGGGTGACTTGTGTGGCTCGGACCAGGTTCTGTTACCCAGAATCCTTTGCAAACCTCAAAATTTGGCTAAAAAAACACATGTTCTTCACATTTCTGTGGTAGAAAGTTCTGGAATCTGAGAGGAGCCACAAATTTCCTTCAATCCAGCGTTCCCCCAAGTCTCCCGAGAAAAATTAAAGCTCACTTGTGTGGGTAGGCCTAGCGCCCGCGACAGGAAACGCCCCAAAGCGCAACGTGGACACATCCAAATTTTTTAAAGAAAACAGAGGTGTTTTTTGCAAAGTGCCTACCTGTAGATTTTGGCCTCTAGCTCAGCCGGCACCTAGGGAAACCTACCAAACCTGTGCATTTCTGAAAACTAGAGACCTAGGGGAATCCAAGATGGGGTGACTTGTGTGGCTCGGACCAGGTTCTGTTACCCAGAATCCTTTGCAAACCTCAAAATTTGGCTAAAAAAACACATGTTCTTCACATTTCTGTGGCAGAAAGTTCTGGAATCTGAGAGGAGCCACAAATTTCCTTCAATCCAGCGTTCCCCCAAGTCTCCCGAGAAAAATTAAACCTCACTTGTGTGGGTAGGCCTAGCGCCCGCGACAGGAAACGCCCCAAAGCGCAACGTGGACACATCCAAATTTTTTAAAGAAAACAGAGGTGTTTTTTGCAAAGTGCCTACCTGTAGATTTTGGCCTCTAGCTCAGCCGGCACCTAGGGAAACCTACAAAACCTGTGCATTTCTGAAAACTAGAGACCTAGGGGAATCCAAGATGGGGTGACTTGTGTGGCTCGGACCAGGTTCTGTTTCCCAGAATCCTTTGCAAACCTAAAAATTTGGCTAAAAAAAACATGTTCCTCACATTTCTGTGGCTGAAAGTTCTGGAATCTGAGAGGAGCCACACATTTCCTTCCACACAGCGTTCCTCCAAGTCTCCCGATAAAAATGATACCTCACTTGTGTGGGTAGGCCTAGCGCCCGCGACAAGCAACGCCCCAAAGCGCAACATGGACACATCCAAATTTTTTAAAGAAAACAGAGGTGTTTTTTGCAAAGTGCCTACCTGTAGATTTTGGCCTCTAGCTCAGCCGGCACCTAGGGAAACCTACCAAACCTGTGCATTTCTGAAAACTAGAGACCTAGGGGAATAGAAGATGGGGTGACTTGTGTGGCTCGGACCAGGTTCTGTTACCCAGAATCCTTTGGAAACCTCAAAATTTGGCTAAAAAAACACATGTTCCTCACATTTCTGTGGCAGAAAGTTCTGGAATCTGAGAGGAGCCAGAAATTTCCTTCCACCCAGCGTTCCCCCAAGTCTCCCGAGAAAAATGAAACCTCACTTGTGTGGGTAGGCCTAGCGCCCGCGACAGGAAATGCCCCAAAGCGCAACGTGGACACATCCAAATTTTTTAAAGAAAACAGAGGTGTTTTTTGCAAAGTGCCTACCTGTAGATTTTGGCCTCTAGCTCAGCCGGCACCTAGGGAAACCTACCAAACCTGTGCATTTCTGAAAACTAGAGACCTAGGGGAATCCAAGATGGGGTGACTTGTGTGGCTCGGACCAGGTTCTGTTACCCAGAATCCTTTGCAAACCTCTAAATTTGGCTAAAAAAACACATGTTCTTCACATTTCTGTGGCAGAAAGTTCTGGAATCTGAGAGGAGCCACAAATTTCCTTCCATCCAGCGTTCCCCCAAGTCTCCTGATAAAAATGATCCCTCACTTGTGTGGGTAGGCCTAGCGCCCGCGACAGGAAACGCCCCAAAGCGCAACATGGACACATCCAATTTTTTGAAAGAAAACAGAGGTGTTTTTTGCAAAGTGTCTACCTGTAGATTTTGTCCTCTAGCTCAGCCGGCAACTAGGGAAACCTACCAAACCCGTGCATTTCTAAAACTAGAGACCTAGGGGAATCCAAGATGGGGTGACTTGTGTGGCTCAGACGAGGTTCTGTTACCCAGAATCCTTTGCAAACCTCAAAATTTGGCTAACAAAACACATGTTCCTCACATTTCTGTGGCTGAAAGTTCTGGAATCTGAGAGGAGCCACAAATTTCCTTCCACCCAGCGCTCCCCCAAGTCTCCCGATAAAAATGGTACCTCACTTGTGTGGGTAGGCCTAGCCCAGTGACAGGATATGCCCCAAAACACAACGTGGACACATCACAGAAAACAGAGCTTTTTTTAGCAAAGTGCCTACCTGTAGATTTTGGCCTCTAGCTCAGCCGGCACCTAGGGAAACCTACCAAACCTGTGCATTTCTGAAGACTAGAGACCTAGGGGAATCCAAGATGGGGTGACTTGTGTGGCTCGAACCAGGTTCTATTACCCAGAATCCTTTGCAAACCTCAAAATTTGGCTAAAAAAACACATGTTCCTCATATTTCTGTGGCTGAAAGTTCTGGAATCTGAGAGGAGCCACAAATTTCCTTCCACACAGCGTTCCTCCAAGTCTCCCGATAAAAATGATACCTCACTTGTGTGGGTAGGCCTAGCGCCCGCGACAGGAAACGCCCCAAAGCGCAACGTGGACCCATCAACATTTTTTAAAGAAAACAGAGGTGTTTTTTGCAAAGTGCCTACCTGTAGATTTTGGCCTCTAGCTCAGCCGGCACCTAGGGAAACCTACCAAACCTGTGCATTTCTGAAAACTAGAGACCTAGGGGAATAGAAGATGGGGTGACTTGTGTGGCTCGGACCAGGTTCTGTTACCCAGAATCCTTTGGAAACCTCAAAATTTGGCTAAAAAAACACATGTTCCTCACATTTCTGTGGCAGAAAGTTCTGGAATCTGAGAGGAGCCACAAATTTCCTTTCACCCAGCGTTCCCCAAGTCTCCCGAGAAAAATTATACCTCACTTGTGTGGGTAGGCCTAGCGCCCGCGACAGGAAACGCCCCAAAGCGCAACGTGGACACATCCAAATTTTTTAAAGAAACAGAGGTGTTTTTTGGAAAGTGCCTACCTGTAGATTTTGGCCTCTAGCTCAGCCGGCACCTAGGGAAACCTACCAAACCTGTGCATTTCTGAAAACTAGAGACCTAGGGGAATCCAAGATGGGGTGACTTGTGTGGCTCGGACCAGGTTCTGTTACCCAAAATCCTTTGCAAACCTCAAAATTTGGATAAAAAAACACATGTTCCTCACATTTCTGTGGCAGAAAGTTCTGGAATCTGAGAGGAGCCACAAATTTCCTTCCATCCAGCGTTCCCCCAAGTCTCCTGATAAAAATGGTACCTCACTTGTGTGGGTAGGCATAGCGCCCGCGACAGGATATGCCCCAAAACACAACGTGGACACATCACAGAAAACAGAGCTGTTTTTAGCAAAGTGCCTACCTGTAGATTTTGGCCTCTAGCTCAGCCGGCACCTAGGGAAACCTACCAAACCTGTGCATTTTTGAAAACTAGAGACCGAGGGGAATCCAAGATGGGGTGACTTGTGGGGCTCGGACCAGGTTCTGTTACCCAGAATCCTTTGCAAACCTCAAATTTTGGCTAAAAAAACACATTTTTGTCACATTTCTGTGACAGAAAGTTCTGGAATCTGAGAGGAGCCACAAATTTCCTTCCACACAGCGCTCCCCCAAGTCTCCCGATAAAAATGGTACCTCACTTGTGTGGGTAGGCCTAGCCCAGTGACAGGATATGCCCCAAAACACAACGTGGACACATCACAGAAAACAGAGCTTTTTTTAGCAAAGTGCCTACCTGTAGATTTTGGCCACTAGCTTAGCCGGCACCTAGGGAAACCTACCAAACCTGTGCATTTCTGAAGACTAGAGACCTAGGGGAATCCAAGATGGGGTGACTTGTGTGGCTCGGACCAGGTTCTGTTACCCAGAATCCTTTGCAAACCTCAAAATTTGGCTAAAAAAACACATGTTCCTCACATTTCTGTGGCTGAAAGTTCTGGAATCTGAGAGGAGCCACAAATTTCCTCCCGCCCAGCGTTCCCCCAAGTCTCCCGATAAAAATGATACCTCACTTGTGTGGGTAGGCCCAGCGGCCGCGACAGAGGGCACCTCAAAACGCAACGTGGACACATCCCATTTTTTGGAAGAAAACAGAGGTGTTTTTTGCAAAGTGTCTACCTGTAGATTTTGTCCTCTAGCTCAGCCGGCAACTAGGGAAACCTACCAAACCTGTGCATTTCTAAAACTAGAGACCTAGGGGAATCCAAGATGGGGTGACTTGTGTGGCTCGGACCATGTTCTGTTACCCAGAATCCTTTGCAAACCTCATAATTTGGCTAAAAAAACACATGTTCCTCACATTTCTGTGGCTGAAAGTTCTGGAATCTGAGAGGAGCCACAAATTTCCTTCCACCCAGCGTTCCCCCAAGTCTCCCGATAAAAATGATACCTCACTTGTGTGGGTAGGCCTAGCGCCCGCGACAGGAAACGCCCCAAAGCGCAACGTGGACACATCCAAATTTTTAAAAGAAAACAGAGGTGTTTTTTGCAAAGTGCCTACCTGTAGATTTTGGCCTCTAGCTCAGCCGGCACCTAGGGAAACCTACCAAACCTGTGCATTTCTGAAAACTAGAGACCTAGGGGAATCCAAGATGGGGTGACTTGTGTGGCTCGGACCAGGTTCTGGTACCCAGAATCCTTTGTAAACCTCAAAATTTGGCTGAAAAAACACATGTTCCTCACATTTCTGTGGCTGAAAGTTCTGGAATCTGAGAGGAGCCACAAATTTCCTCCCGCCCAGCGTTCCCCCAAGTCTCCCGATAAAAATGATACCTCACTTGTGTGGGTAGGCCTAGCGGCCGCGACAGAGCACACCTTAAAACGCAACGTGGACACATCCCATTTTTTGAAAGAAAACAGAGGTGTTTTTTGCAAAGTGCCTACCTGTAGATTTTGGCCTCTAGCTCAGCCGGCAACTAGGGAAACCTACCAAACCTGTGCATTTCTAAAACTAGAGACCTAGGGGAATCCAAGATGGGGTGACTTGTGGGGCTCTGACCAGGTTCTGTTGCCCAGAATCCTTTGCAAACCTCAAATTTTGGCTAAAAAAATGCTTTTTCCTCACATTTCGGTGACAGAAAGTCCTGGAATCTGAGAGGAGCCACAAATTTCCTTCCACCCAGCGTTCCCCCAAGTCTCCCGATAAAAATGATACCTCACTTGTGTGGGTAGGCCTAGCGGCCGGGACAGGACACGCCCCAAAACACAACGTGGACACATCCCATTTTTTTAAAGAAAACAGAACTGTTTTTTGCAAAGTGCCTACCTGTAGATTTTGGCCTCTAGCTCAGCCGGCACCTAGGGAAACCTACCAAACCTGTGCATTCATGAAAATTAGAGACCTAGGGGAATCCAAGATGGGGTGACTTGTGGGGCTCTGACCAGGTTCTGTTACCCTGAATCCTTTGCAAACCTCAACTTCTGGCTAAAAAAATAACATTTTCTTCACATTTCGGTGACAGAAAGTTCTGGAATCTGAGAGGAGCCACAAATTTCCTTCCACACAGCGCTCCCCCAAGTCTCCCGATAAAAATGGTACCTCACTTGTGTGGGTAGGCCTAGCGCCCGCGACAGGATATGCCCCAAAACACAACGTGGACACATCACAGAAAACAGAGCTGTTTTTAGCAAAGTGCCTACCTGTAGATTTTGGCCTCTAGCTCAGCCGGCACCTAGGGAAACCTACCAAACCTGTGCATTTTTGAAAACTAGAGACCGAGGGGAATCCAAGATGGGGTGACTTGTGGGGCTCTGACCAGGTTCTGTTACCCAGAATCCTTTGCAAACCTCAAATTTTGGCTAAAAAAACACATTTTCGTCACATTTCGGTGACAGAAAGTTCTGGAATCTTAGAGGAGCCACAAATTTCCGTCCACCCAGCGCTCCCCCAAGTCTCCCGATAAAAATGGTACCTCACTTGTGTGGGTAGGCCTAGCCCCGTGACAGGATATGCCCCAAAACACAACGTGGACACATCACAGAAAACAGAGCTTTTTTTTAGCAAAGTGCCTACCTGTAGATTTTGGCCTCTAGCTCAGCCGGCACCTAGGGAAACCTACCAAACCTGTGCATTTCTGAAAACTAGAGACCTAGGGGAATCCAAGATGGGGTGACTTGTGTGGCTCGGACCAGGTTCTGTTACCCAGAATCCTTTGCAAACCTCACAATTTGGCTAAATAAACACATGTTCTTCACATTTCTGTGGCAGAAAGTTCTGGAATCTGAGAGGAGCCACAAATTTCCTTCCATCCAGCGTTCCCCCAAGTCTCCCGATAAAAATGATACCTCACTTGTGAGGGTAGGCCTAGCGCCCGCGACAGGAAACGCCCCAAAGCGCAACGTGGACACATCCAATTTTTTGAAAGAAAACAGAGGTGTTTTTTGCAAAGTGTCTACCTGTAGATTTTGTCCTCTAGCTCAGCCGGCAACTAGGGAAACCTACCAAACCTGTGCATTTCTAAAACTAGAGACCTAGGGGAATCCAAGATGGGGTGACTTGTGTGGCTCGGACCAGGTTCTGTTACCCAGACTCCTTTGCAAACCTAAAAATTTGGCTAAAAAAACACATGTTCCTCACATTTCTGTGGCTGAAAGTTCTGTAATCTGAGAGGAGCCACAAATTTCCTTCCACACAGCGTTCCTCCAAGTCTCCCGATAAAAATGATACCTCACTTGTGTGGGTAGGCCTAGCGCCCGCGACAAGCAACGCCCCAAAGCGCAACGTGGACACATCCAAATTTTTTAAAGAAAACAGAGGTGTTTTTTTTGCAAAGTGCCTACCTGTAGATTTTGGCCTCTAGTTCAGCCGGCACCTAGGGAAACCTACCAAACCTGTGCATTTCTGAAAACTAGAGACCTAGGGGAATAGAAGATGGGGTGACTTGTGTGGCTCGGACCAGGTTCTGTTACCCAGAATCCTTTGGAAACCTCAAAATTTGGCTAAAAAAACACATGTTCCTCACATTTCTGTGGCAGAAAGTTCTGGAATCTGAGAGGAGCCACAAATTTCCTTCCACCCAGCGTTCCCCCAAGTCTCCCGAGAAAAATGATACCTCACTTGTGTGGGTAGGCCTAGCGCCCGCGACAGGAAATGCCCCAAAGCGCAACGTGGACACATCCAAATTTTTTAAAGAAAACAGAGGTGTTTTTTGCAAAGTGCCTACCTGTAGATTTTGGCCTCTAGCTCAGCCGGCACCTAGGGAAACCTACCAAACCTGTGCATTTCTGAAAACTAGAGACCGAGGGGAATCCAAGATGGGGTGACTTGTGTGGCTCGGACCAGGTTCTGTTACCCAGAATCCGTTGCAAACCTCAAAATTTGGCTAAAAAAACACATGTTCCTCACATTTCTGTGGCAGAAAGTTCTGGAATCTGAGAGGAGCCACAAATTTCCTTCCATCCAGCGTTCCCCCACGTCTCCTGATAAAAATGGTACCTCACTTGTGTGGGTAGGCCTAGCGCCCGCGACAGGATATGCCCCAAAACACAACGTGGACACATCACAGAAAACAGAGCTGTTTTTAGCAAAGTGCCTACCTGTAGATTTTGGCCTCTAGCTCAGCCGGCACCTAGGGAAACCTACCAAACCTGTGCATTTTTTAAAACTAGAGACCGAGGGGAATCTAAGATGGGGTGACTTGTGGGGCTCTGACCAGGTTCTGTTACCCAG
Source organism: Pleurodeles waltl (assembly GCF_031143425.1). Classification (NCBI taxonomy): domain Eukaryota; kingdom Metazoa; phylum Chordata; class Amphibia; order Caudata; family Salamandridae; genus Pleurodeles; species Pleurodeles waltl. The sequence continues at coordinate 35,743,685 of NC_090439.1, forward strand.
AATCCTTTGCAAACCTCAAATGTTGGCTAAAAAAACACATTTTTGTCACATTTCGGTGACAGAAAGTTCTGGAATCTGAGAGGACCCACAAATTTCCTTCCACACAGCGCTCCCCCAAGTCTCCCGATAAAAATGGTACCTCACTTGTGTGGGTAGGCCTAGCCCAGTGACAGGATATGCCCCAAAACACAACGTGGACACATCACAGAAAACAGAGCTTTTTTTAGCAAAGTGCCTACCTGTAGATTTTGGCCTCTAGCTCAGCCGGCACCTAGGGAAACCTACCAAACCTGTGCATTTCTGAAGACTAGAGACCTAGGGGAATCCAAGATGGGGTGACTTGTGTGGCTCGAACCAGGTTCTATTACCCAGAATCCTTTGCAAACCTCAAAATTTGGCTAAAAAAACACATGTTCCTCATATTTCTGTGGCTGAAAGTTCTGGAATCTGAGAGGAGCCACAAATTTCCTTCCACACAGCGTTCCTCCAAGCCTCCCGATAAAAATGATACCTCACTTGTGTGGGTAGGCATAGCGCCCGCGACAGGAAACGCCCCAAAGCGCAACGTGGACACATCAAAATTTTTTAAAGAAAACAGAGGTGTTTTTTGCAAAGTGCCTACCTGTAGATTTTGGCCTCTAGCTCAGCCGGCACCTAGGGAAACCTACCAAACCTGTGCATTTCTGAAAACTAGAGACCTAGGGGAATAGAAGATGGGGTGACTTGTGTGGCTCGGACCAGGTTCTGTTACCCAGAATCCTTTGGAAACCTCAAAATTTGGCTAAAAAAACACATGTTACTCACATTTCTGTGGCAGAAAGTTCTGGAATCTGAGAGGAGCCACAAATTTCCTTTCACCCAGCGTTCCCCCAAGTCTCCCGATAAAAATGATACCTCACTTGTGTGGGTAGGCCTAGCGCCCGCGACAGGAAACGCCCCAAAGCGCAACGTGGACACATCATTTTTTTTTAAAGAAAACAGAGGTGTTTTTTGCAAAGTGCCTACCTGTAGATTTTGGCCTCTAGCTCAGCCGGCACATAGGGAAACCTACCAAACCTGTGCATTTCTGAAAACTAGAGACCTAGGGGAATAGAAGATGGGGTGACTTGTGTGGCTCGGACCAGGTTCTGTTACCCAGAATCCTTTGGAAACCTCAAAATTTGGCTAAAAAAACACATGTTCCTCACATTTCTGTGGCAGAAAGTTCTGGAATCTGAGAGGAGCCAGAAATTTCCTTCCACCCAGCGTTCCCCCAAGTCTCCCGAGAAAAATTAAACCTCACTTGTGTGGGTAGGCCTAGCGCCCGCGACAGGAAATGCCCCAAAGCGCAACGTGGACACATCCAAATTTTTTAAAGAAAACAGAGGTGTTTTTTGCAAAGTGCCTACCTGTAGATTTTGGCCTCTAGCTCAGCCGGCACCTAGGGAAACCTACCAAACCTGTGCATTTCTGAAAACTAGAGACCTAGGGGAATCCAAGATGGGGTGACTTGTGTGGCTCGGACCAGGTTCTGTTACCCAGAATCCTTTGCAAACCTCTAAATTTGGCTAAAAAAACACATGTTCTTCACATTTCTGTGGCAGAAAGTTCTGGAATCTGAGAGGAGCCACAAATTTCCTTCCATCCAGCGTTCCCCCAAGTCTCCTGATAAAAATGATCCCTCACTTGTGTGGGTAGGCCTAGCGCCCGCGACAGGAAACGCCCCAAAGCGCAACATGGACACATCCAATTTTTTGAAAGAAAACAGAGGTGTTTTTTGCAAAGTGTCTACCTGTAGATTTTGTCCTCTAGCTCAGCCGGCAACTAGGGAAACCTACCAAACCTGTGCATTTCTAAAACTAGAGACCTAGGGGAATCCAAGATGGGGTGACTTGTGTGGCTCAGACGAGGTTCTGTTACCCAGAATCCTTTGCAAACCTCAAAATTTGGCTAACAAAACACATGTTCCTCACATTTCTGTGGCTGAAAGTTCTGGAATCTGAGAGGAGCCACAAATTTCCTTCCACCCAGCGTTCCCCCAAGTCTCCCGATAAAAATGATACCTCACTTGTGTGGGTAGGCCTAGCGCCCGCGACAGGAAACGCCCCAAAGCGCAACGTGGACACATCCACATTTTTTAAAGAAAACAGAGGTGTTTTTTGCAAAGTGCCTACCTGTAGATTTTGGCCTCTAGCTCAGCCGGCACCTAGGGAAACCTACCAAACCTGTGCATTTCTGAAAACTAGAGACCTAGGGGAATCCAAGATGGGGTGACTTGTGTGGCTTGGACCAGGTTCTGTTACCCAGAATCCTTTGCAAACCTCAAAATTTGGCTAAAAAAACACATGTTCTTCACATTTCTGTGGTAGAAAGTTCTGGAATCTGAGAGGAGCCACAAATTTCCTTCAATCCAGCGTTCCCCCAAGTCTCCCGAGAAAAATTAAAGCTCACTTGTGTGGGTAGGCCTAGCGCCTGCGACAGGAAACGCCCCAAAGCGCAACGTGGACACATCCAAATTTTTTAAAGAAAACAGAGGTGTTTTTTGCAAAGTGCCTACCTGTAGATTTTGGCCTCTAGCTCAGCCGGCACCTAGGGAAACCTACCAAACCTGTGCATTTCTGAAAACTAGAGACCTAGGGGAATCCAAGATGGGGTGACTTGTGTGGCTCGGACCAGGTTCTGTTACCCAGAATCCTTTGCAAACCTCAAAATTTGGCTAAAAAAACACATGTTCTTCACATTTCTGTGGCAGAAAGTTCTGGAATCTGAGAGGAGCCACAAATTTCCTTCAATCCAGCGTTCCCCCAAGTCTCCCGAGAAAAATTAAACCTCACTTGTGTGGGTAGGCCTAGCGCCCGCGACAGGAAACGCCCCAAAGCGCAACGTGGACACATCCAAATTTTTTAAAGAAAACAGAGGTGTTTTTTGCAAAGTGCCTACCTGTAGATTTTGGCCTCTAGCTCAGCCGGCACCTAGGGAAACCTACAAAACCTGTGCATTTCTGAAAACTAGAGACCTAGGGGAATCCAAGATGGGGTGACTTGTGTGGCTCGGATCAGGTTCTGTTACCCAGAATCCTTTGCAAACCTCAAAATTTGGCTAAAAAAACACATGTTCCTCACATTTCTGTGGCAGAAAGTTCTGGAATCTGAGAGGAGCCACAAATTTCCTTCAATCCAGCGTTCCCCCAAGTCTCCCGATAAAAATGATACCTCACTTGTGTGGGTAGGCATAGCGCCCGCGACAGGAATCGCCCCAAAGCGCAACGTGGACACATCCAAATTTTTTAAAGAAAACAGAGGTGTTTTTTGCACAGTGCCTACCTGTAGATTTTGGCCTCTAGCTCAGCCGGCACCTAGGGAAACCTACCAAACCTGTGCATTTCTAAAACTAGAGACCTAGGGGAATCCAAGATGGGGTGACTTGTGTGGCTCGGACCAGGTTTTGTTACCCAGAATCCTTTGCAAACCTCAAAATTTGGCTAAAAAAACACATGTTCCTACATTTCTGTGGCTGAAAGTTCTGGAATCTGAGAGAAGCCACAAATTTCCTTACACCCAGCGTTCCCCCAAGTCTACCGATAAAAATGATACCTCACTTGTGTGGGTAGGCCTAGCGGCCGCGACAGAAGACACCCCAAAACGCAACGTGGACACATCCCATTTTTTGAAAGAAAACAGAGGTGTTTTTTGCAAAGTGTCTACCTGTAGATTTTGTCCTCTAGATCAGCCGGCAACTAGGGAAACCTACCAAACCTGTGCATTTCTAAAACTAGAGACCTAGGGGAAACCAAGATGGGTGACTTGTGTGGCTCGGACCAGGTTCTGTTACCCAGAATACTTTGCAAACCTCAAAATTTGGATAAAAAAACACATGTTCCTCACATTTCTGTGGCAGAAAGTTCTGGAATCTGAGAGGAGCCACAAATTTCCTTCCACCCAGCGTTCCCCCAAGTCTCCCGATAAAAATTATACCTCACTTGTGTGGGTAGGCCTAGCGCCCGCGACAGGAAAGGCCCCAAAGCGGAACGTGGACACATCCAATTTTTTTAAAGAAACAGAGGTGTTTTTTGCAAAGTGCCTACCTGTAGATTTTGGCCTCTAGCTCAGCCGGCACCTAGTGAAACCTACCAAACCTGTGCATTTCTGAAAACTAGAGACCTAGGGGAATCCAAGATGGGGTGACTTGTGGGGCTCGGACTAGGTTCTGTTACCCAGAATCTTTTGCAAACCTCAAAATTTGGCTAAACAAACACATGTTCCTCACATTTCTGTGGCAGAAAGTTCTGGAATCTGAGAGGAGCCACAAATTTCCTCCCGCCCAGCGTTCCCCCAAGTCTCCCGATAAAAATGATACCTCACTTGTGTGGGTAGGCCCAGCGGCCGCGACAGAGGGCACCTCAAAACGCAACATGGACACATCCCATTTTTTGGAAGAAAACAGAGGTGTTTTTTGCAAAGTGTCTACCTGTAGATTTTGTCCTCTAGATCAGCCGGCAACTAGGGAAACCTACCAAACCTGTGCATTTCTAAAACTAGAGACCTAGGGGAATCCAAGATGGGGTGACTTGTGTGGCTCGGACCATGTTCTGTTACCCAGAATCCTTTGCAAACCTCAAAATTTGGCTAAAAAAACACATGTTCCTCACATTACTGTGGCTGAAAGTTCTGGAATCTGAGATGAGCCACAAATTTCCTTCCACCCAGCGTTCCCCCAAGTCTCCCAATAAAAATGATACCTCACTTGTGTGGGTAGGCCTAGCGCCCGCGACAGGAAACGCCCCAAAGCGCAACGTGGACACATCCAAATTTTTTAAAGAAAACAGAGGTGTTTTTTGCAAAGTGCCTACCTGTAGATTTTGGCCTCTAGCTCAACCGGCACCTAGGGAAACCTACCAAACCTGTGCATTTCTGAAAACTAGAGACCTAGGGGAATCCAAGATGGGGTGACTTGTGTGGCTCGGACCAGGTTCTGTTACCCAGAATCCTTTGTAAACCTCAAAATTTGGCTAAAAAAACACATGTTCCTCACATTTCTGTGGCTGAAAGTTCTGGAATCTGAGAGGAGCCACAAATTTCCTCCCGCCCAGCGGTCCCCCAAGTCTCCCAATAAAAATGATACCTCACTTGTGTGGGTAGGCCTAGCGGCCGCGACAGATCACACCTTAAAACGCAACGTGGACACATCCCATTTTTTGAAAGAAAACAGAGGTGTTTTTTGCAAAGTGCCTACCAGTAGATTTTGGCCTCTAGCTCAGCCGGCACCTAGAGAAACCAACCAAACCGGTGCATTTCTAAAAACTAGAGACCTAGGGGAATCCAAGATGGGGTGACTTGTGGGGCTCTGACCAGGTTCTGTTACCCAGAATCCTTTGCAAACCTCGAATTTTGGCTAAAAAAATGCTTTTTACTCATATTTCGGTGACAGAAAGTTCTGGAATCTGAGAGGAGCCACAAATTTCCTTCCACCCAGCGTTCCCCCAAGTCTCCCGATAAAAATGATACCTCACTTGTGTGGGTAGGCCTAGCGGCCGGGACAGGACACGCCCCAAAACACAACGTGGACACATCCCATTTTTTTAAAGAAAACAGAGCTGTTTTTTGCAAAGTGCCTACCTGTAGATTTTGGCCTCTAGCTCAGCCGGCACCTAGGGAAACCTACCAAACCTGTGCATTCATGAAAATTAGAGACCTAGGGGAATCCAAGATGGGGTGACTTGTGGGGCTCTGACCAGGTTCTGTTACCCAGAATCCTTTGCAAACCTCAACTTCTGGCTAAAAAAAAAACATTTTCTTCACATTTCGGTGACAGAAAGTTCTGGAATCTGAGAGGAGCCACAAATTTCCTTCCACACAGTGCTCCCCCAAGTCTCCCGATAAAAATGGTACCTCACTTGTGTGGGTAGGCCTAGCGCCCGCGACAGGATATGCCCCAAAACACAACGTGGACATATCACAGAAAACAGAGCTGTTTTTAGCAAAGTGCCTACCTGTAGATTTTGGCCTCTAGCTCAGCCGGCACCTAGGGAAACCTACCAAACCTGTGCATTTTTGAAAACTAGAGACCGAGGGGAATCCAAGATGGGGTGACTTGTGGGGCTCTGACCAGGTTCTGTTACCTAGAATCCTTTGCAAACCTCAAAATTTGGCTAAAAAAACACATGTTCCTCATATTTCTGTGGCTGAAAGTTCTGGAATCTGAGAGGAGCCACAAATTTCCTTCCACACAGCGTTCCTCCAAGCCTCCCGATAAAAATGATACCTCACTTGTGTGGGTAGGCATAGCGCCCGCGACAGGAAACGCCCCAAAGCGCAACGTGGACACATCAAAAATTTTTAAAGAAAACAGAGGTGTTTTTTGCAAAGTGCCTACCTGTAGATTTTGGCCTCTAGCTCAGCCGGCACCTAGGGAAACCTACCAAACCTGTGCATTTCTGAAAACTAGAGACCTAGGGGAATAGAAGATGGGGTGACTTGTGTGGCTCGGACCAGGTTCTGTTACCCAGAATCCTTTGGAAACCTCAAAATTTGGCTAAAAAAACACATGTTCCTCACATTTCTGTGGCAGAAAGTTCTGGAATCTGAGAGGAGCCACAAATTTCCTTTCACCCAGCGTTCCCCCAAGTCTCCCGATAAAAATGATACCTCACTTGTGTGGGTAGGCCTAGCGCCCGCGACAGGAAACGCCCCAAAGCGCAACGTGGACACATCCACATTTTTTAAAGAAAACAGAGGTGTTTTTTGCAAAGTGCCTACCTGTAGATTTTGGCCTTTAGCTCAGCCGGCACCTAGGGAAACCTACCAAACCTGTGCATTTCCGAAAACTAGAGACCTAGGGGAATCCAAGATGGGGTGACTTGTGTGGCTCGGACCAGGTTCTGTTACCCAGAATCCTTTGCAAACCTCAAAATTTGGCTAAAAAAACACATGTTCTTCACATTTCTGTGGCAGAAAGTTCTGGAATCTGAGAGGAGCCACAAATTTCCTTCCATCCAGCGTTCCCCCAAGTCTCCTGATAAAAATGATCCCTCACTTGTGTGGGTAGGCCTAGCGCCCGCGACAGGAAACGCCCCAAAGCGCAACATGGACACATCCAATTTTTTGAAAGAAAACAGAGGTGTTTTTTGCAAAGTGTCTACCTGTAGATTTTGTCCTCTAGCTCAGCCGGCAAGTAGGGAAACCTACCAAACCTGTGCATTTCTAAAACTAGAGACCTAGGGGAATCCAAGATGGGGTGACTTGTGTGGCTCGGACCAGGTTCTGTTACCCAGAATCCTTTGCAAACCTCAAAATTTGGCTAAAAAAACACATGTTCCTCACATTTCTGTGGCTGAAAGTTCTGGAATCTGAGAGGAGACCCAAATTTCCTTCCACACAGCGTTCCACCAAGTCTCCCGATACAAATGATACCTCACTTGTGTGGGTAGGCCTAGCGCCCGCGACAGGAAACGCCCCAAAGCGCAACGTGGACACATCAATTTTTTTTAAAGAAAACAGAGGTGTTTTGGGCAAAGTGCCTACCTGTAGATTTTGGCCTTTAGCTCAGCCGGCACCTAGGGAAACCTACCAAACCTGTGCATTTCTGAAAACTAGAGACCTAGGGGAATAGAAGATGGGGTGACTTGTGTGGCTCGGACCAGGTTCTGTTACCCAGAATCCTTTGGAAACCTCAAAATTTGGCTAAAAAAACACATGTTCCTCACATTTCTGTGGCAGAAAGTTCTGGAATCTGAGAGGAGCCAGAAATTTCCTTCCACCCAGCGTTCCCCCAAGTCTCCCGAGAAAAATTAAACCTCACTTGTGTGGGTAGGCCTAGCGCCCGCGACAGGAAATGCCCCAAAGCGCAACGTGGACACATCCAAATTTTTTAAAGAAAACAGAGGTGTTTTTTGCAAAGTGCCTACCTGTAGATTTTGGCCTCTAGCTCAGCCGGCACCTAGGGAAACCTACCAAACCTGTGCATTTCTGAAAACTAGAGACCTAGGGGAATCCAAGATGGGGTGACTTGAGTGGCTCGGACCAGGTTCTGTTACCCAGAATCCTTTGCAAACCTCTAAATTTGGCTAAAAAAACACATGTTCTTCACATTTCTGTGGCAGAAAGTTCTGGAATCTGAGAGGAGCCACAAATTTCCTTCCATCCAGCGTTCCCCCAAGTCTCCTGATAAAAATGATCCCTCACTTGTGTGGGTAGGCCTAGCGCCCGCGACAGGAAACGCCCCAAAGCGCAACATGGACACATCCAATTTTTTGAAAGAAAACAGAGGTGTTTTTTGCAAAGTGTCTACCTGTAGATTTTGTCCTCTAGCTCAGCCGGCAACTAGGGAAACCTACCAAACCTGTGCATTTCTAAAACTAGAGACCTAGTGGAATCTAAGATGGGGTGACTTGTGTGGCTCAGACGAGGTTCTGTTACCCAGAATCCTTTGCAAAGCTCAAAATTTGGCTAACAAAACACATGTTCTTCACATTTCTGTGGCTGAAAGTTCTGGAATCTGAGAGGAGCCACAAATTTCCTTCCACCCAGCGTTCCCCCAAGTCTCCCGATAAAAATGATACCTCACTTGTGTGGGTAGGCCTAGAGCCCGCGACAGGAAACGCCCCAAAGCGCAACATGGACACATCCACATTTTTTAAAGAAAACAGAGGTGTTTTTTGCAAAGTGCCTACCTGTAGATTTTGGCCTCTAGCTCAGCCGGCAACTAAGGAAACCTACCAAACCTGTGCATTTCTAAAACTAGAGACCTAGGGTAATCCAAGATGGGGTGACTTGTGTGGCTCGGACCAGGTTCTGTTACCCAGAATCCTTTGCAAACCTCAAAATTTGGCTAAAAAAACACATGTTCCTCACATTTCTGTGGCTGAAAGTTCTGGAATCTGAGAGGAGCCACAAATTTCCTTCCACACAGCGTTCCTCCAAGTCTCCCGATAAAAATGATACCTCACTTGTGTGGGTAGGCCTAGCGCCCGCGACAGGAAACGCCCCATAGCGCAACGTGGACACATCAATTTTTTTTAAAGAAAACAGAGGTGTTTTTTGCAAAGTGCCTACCTGTAGATTTTGGCCTCTAGCTCAGCCGGCACCTAGGGAAACCTACCAAACCTGTGCATTTCTGAAAACTAGAGACCTAGGGGAATAGAAGATGGGGTGACTTGTGTGGCTCGGACCAGGTTCTGTTACCCAGAATCCTTTGGAAACCTCAAAATTTGGCTAAAAAAACACATGTTCCTCACATTTCTGTGGCAGAAAGTTCTGGAATCTGAGAGGAGCCAGAAATTTCCTTCCACCCAGCGTTCCCCCAAGTCTCCCGACAAAAATTAAACCTCACTTGTGTGGGTAGGCCTAGCGCCCGCGACAGGAAATGCCCCAAAGCGCAACGTGGACACATCCAAATTTTTTAAAGAAAACAGAGGTGTTTTTTGCAAAGTGCCTACCTGTAGATTTTGGCCTCTAGCTCAACCGGCACCTAGGGAAACCTACCAAACCTGTGCATTTCTGAAAACTAGAGACCTAGGGGAATCCAAGATGGGGTGACTTGTGTGGCTCGGACCAGGTTCTGTTACCCAGAATCCTTTGCAAACCTCTAAATTTGGCTAAAAAAACACATGTTCTTCACATTTCTGTGGCAGAAAGTTCTGGAATCTGAGAGGAGCCACAAATTTCCTTCCATCCAGCGTTCCCCCAAGTCTCCTGATAAAAATGATCCCTCACTTGTGTGGGTAGGCCTAGCGCCCGCGACAGGAAACGCCCCAAAGCGCAACATGGACACATCCAATTTTTTGAAAGAAAACAGAGGTGTTTTTTGCAAAGTGTCTACCTGTAGATTTTGTCCTCTAGCTCAGCCGGCAACTAGGGAAACCTACCAAACCTGTGCATTTCTAAAACTAGAGACCTAGGGGAATCCAAGATGGGGTGACTTGTGTGGCTCAGACGAGGTTCTGTTACCCAGAATCCTTTGCAAACCTCAAAATTTGGCTAACAAAACACATGTTCCTCACATTTCTGTGGCTGAAAGTTCTGGAATGTGAGAGGAGCCACAAATTTCCTTCCACCCAGCGTTCCCCCAAGTCTCCCGATAAAAATGATACCTCACTTGTGTGGGTAGGCCTAGCGCCCGCGACAGGAAACGCCCCAAAGCGCAACGTGGACACATCCACATTTTTTAAAGAAAACAGAGGTGTTTTTTGCAAAGTGCCTACCTGTAGATTTTGGCCTCTAGCTCAGCCGGCACCTAGGGAAACCTACCAAACCTGTGCATTTCTGAAAACTAGAGACCTAGGGGAATCCAAGATGGGGTGACTTGTGTGGCTCGGACCAGGTTCTGTTACCCAGAATCCTTTGCAAACCTCAAAATTTGGCTAAAAAAACACATGTTCTTCACATTTCTGTGGTAGAAAGTTCTGGAATCTGAGAGGAGCCACAAATTTCCTTCAATCCAGGGTTCCCCCAAGTCTCCCGAGAAAAATTAAAGCTCACTTGTGTGGGTAGGCCTAGCGCCCGCGACAGGAAACGCCCCAAAGCGCAACGTGGACACATCCAAATTTTTTAAAGAAAACAGAGGTGTTTTTTGCAAAGTGCCTACCTGTAGATTTTGGCCTCTAGCTCAGCCGGCACCGAGGGAAACCTACCAAACCTGTACATTTCTGAAAACTAGAGACCTAGGGGAATCCAAGATGGGGTGACTTGTGTGGCTCGGACCAGGTTCTGTTACCCAGAATCCTTTGCAAACCTCAAAATTTGGCTAAAAAAACACATGTTCTTCACATTTCTGTGGCAGAAAGTTCTGGAATCTGAGAGGAGCCACAAATTTCCTTCAATCCAGCGTTCCCCCAAGTCTCCCGAGAAAAATTAAACCTCACTTGTGTGGGTAGGCCTAGCGCCCGCGACAGGAAACGCCCCAAAGCGCAACGTGGACACATCCAAATTTTTTAAAGAAAACAGAGGTGTTTTTTGCAAAGTGCCTACCTGTAGATTTTGGCCTCTAGCTCAGCCGGCACCTAGGGAAACCTACAAAACCTGTGCATTTCTGAAAACTAGAGACCTAGGGGAATCCAAGATGGGGTGACTTGTGTGGCTCGGATCAGGTTCTGTTACCCAGAATCCTTTGCAAACCTCAAAATTTGGCTAAAAAAACACATGTTCCTCACATTTCTGTGGCAGAAAGTTCTGGAATCTGAGAGGAGCCACAAATTTCCTTCAGTCCAGCGTTCCGCCAAGTCTCCCGATAAAAATGATACCTCACTTGTGTGGGTAGGCATAGCGCCCGCGACAGGAAACGCCCCAAAGCGCAACGTGGACACATCCAAATTTTTTAAAGAAAACAGAGGTGTTTTTTGCACAGTGCCTACCTGTAGATTTTGGCCTCTAGCTCAGCCGGCACCTAGGGAAACCTACCAAACCTGTGCATTTCTAAAACTAGAGACCTAGGGGAATCCAAGATGGGGTGACTTGTGTGGCTCGGACCAGGTTCTGTTACCCAGAATCCTTTGCAAACCTCAAAATTTGGATAAAAAAACACATGTTCCTACATTTCTGTGGCTGAAAGTTCTGGAATCTGAGAGAAGCCACAAATTTCCTTCCACCCAGCGTTCCCCCTAGTCTACCGATAAAAATGATACCTCACTTGTGTGGGTAGGCCTAGCGGCCGCGACAGAAGACACCCCAAAACGCAACGTGGACACATCCCATTTTTTGAAAGAAAACAGAGGTGTTTTTTGCAAAGTGTCTACCTGTAGATTTTGTCCTCTAGATCAGCCGGCAACTAGGGAAAGCTACCAAACCTGTGCATTTCTAAAACTAGAGACCTAGGGGAATCCAAGATGGGTGACTTGTGTGGCTCGGACCAGGTTCTGTTACCCAGAATCCTTTGCAAACCTCAAAATTTGGATAAAAAAACACATGTTCCTCACATTTCTGTGGCAGAAAGTTCTGGAATCTGAGAGGAGCCACAAATTTCCTTCCACCCAGCGTTCCCCCAAGTCTCCCGATAAAAATTATACCTCACTTGTGTGGGTAGGCCTAGCGCCCGCGACAGGAAACGCCCCAAAGCGCAACGTGGACACATCCAAATTTTTGAAAGAAAACAGAGGTGTTTTTTGCAAAGTGCCTACCTGTAGATTTTGCCCTCCAGCTCAGCCGGCACCTAGGGAAACCTACCAAACCTGTGCATTTCTGAAAACTAGAGACCTAGGGGAATCCAAGATGGGGTGACTTGTGGGGCTCGGACTAGGTTCTGTTACCCAGAATCCTTTGCAAACCTCAAAATTTGGCTAAACAAACACATGTTCCTCACATTTCTGTGGCAGAAAGTTCTGGAATCTGAGAGGAGCCACAAATTTCCTCCCGCCCAGCGTTCCCCCAAGTCTCCCGATAAAAATGATACCTCACTTGTGTGGGTAGGCCCAGCGGCTGCGACAGAGAGCACCTCAAAACGCAACATGGACACATCCCATTTTTTGGAAGAAAACAGAGGTGTTTTTTGCAAAGTGTCTACCTGTAGATTTTGTCCTCTAGATCAGCCGGCAACTAGGGAAACCTACCAAACCTGTGCATTTCTAAAACTAGAGAATTGGGGAATCCAAGATGGGGTGACTTGTGTGGCTCGGACCATGTTCTGTTACCCAGAATCCTTTGCAAACCTCAAAATTTGGCTAAAAAAACACATGTTCCTCACATTACTGTGGCTGAAAGTTCTGGAATCTGAGATGAGCCACAAATTTCCTTCCACCCAGCGTTCCCCCAAGTCTCCCAATAAAAATGATACCTCACTTGTGTGGGTAGGCCTAGCGCCCGCGACAGGAAACGCCCCAAAGCGCAACGTGGACACATCCAAATTTTTTAAAGAAAACAGAGGTGTTTTTTGCAAAGTGCCTACCTGTAGATTTTGGCCTCTAGCTCAGCCGGCACCTAGGGAAACCTACCAAACCTGTGCATTTCTGAAAACTAGAGACCTAGGGGAATCCAAGATGGGGTGACTTGTGTGGCTCGGACCAGGTTCTGTTACCCAGAATCCTTTGTAAACCTCAAAATTTGGCTAAAAAAACACATGTTCCTCACATTTCTGTGGCTGAAAGTTCTGGAATCTGAGAGGAGCCACAAATTTCCTCCCGCCCAGCGGTCCCCCAAGTCTCCCAATAAAAATGATACCTCACTTGTGTGGGTAGGCCTAGCGGCCGCGACAGATCACACCTTAAAACGCAACGTGGACACATCCCATTTTTTGAAAGAAAACAGAGGTGTTTTTTGCAAAGTGCCTACCAGTAGATTTTGGCCTCTAGCTCAGCCGGCACCTAGAGAAACCAACCAAACCTGTGCATTTCTAAAAACTAGAGACCTAGGGGAATCCAAGATGGGGTGACTTTTGGGGCTCTGACCAGGTTCTGTTACCCAGAATCCTTTGCAAACCTCGAATTTTGGCTAAAAAAATGCTTTTTCCTCACATTTCGGTGACAGAAAGTTCTGGAATCTGAGAGGAGCCACAAATTTCCTTCCACCCAGCGTTCCCCCAAGTCTCCCGATAAAAATGATACCTCACTTGTGTGGGTAGGCCTAGCGGCCGGGACAGGACACGCCCCAAAACACAACGTGGACACATCCCATTTTTTTAAAGAAAACAGAGCTGTTTTTTGCAAAGTGCCTACCTGTAGATTTTGGCCTCTAGCTCAGCCGGCACCTAGGGAAACCTACCAAACCTGTGCATTCATGAAAATTAGAGACCTAGGGGAATCCAAGATGGGGTGACTTGTGGGGCTCTGACCAGGTTCTGTTACCCAGAATCCTTTGCAAACCTCAACTTCTGGCTAAAAAAAAAACATTTTCTTCACATTTCGGTGACAGAAAGTTCTGGAATCTGAGAGGAGCCACAAATTTCCTTCCACACAGTGCTCCCCCAAGTCTCCCGATAAAAATGGTACCTCACTTGTGTGGGTAGGCCTAGCGCCCGCGACAGGATATGCCCCAAAACACAACGTGGACATATCACAGAAAACAGAGCTGTTTTTAGCAAAGTGCCTACCTGTAGATTTTGGCCTCTAGCTCAGCCGGCACCTAGGGAAACCTACCAAACCTGTGCATTTTTGAAAACTAGAGACCGAGGGGAATCCAAGATGGGGTGACTTGTGGGGCTCTGACCAGGTTCTGTTACCTAGAATCCTTTGCAAACCTCAAATTTTGGCTAAAAAAACACATTTTCGTCACATTTCGGTGACAGAAAGTTCTGGAATCTGAGAGGAGCCACAAATTTCCTTCCACCCAGCGCTCCCCCCAAGTCTCCCGATAAAAATGGTACCTCACTTGTGTGGGTAGGCCTAGCCCCGTGACAGGATATGCCCCAAAACACAACGTGGACACATCACAGAAAACAGAGCTTTTTTTAGCAAAGTGCCTACCTGTAGATTTTGGCCTCTAGCTCAGCCGGCACCTAGGGAAACCTACCAAACCTGTGCATTTCTGAAGACTAGAGACCTAGGGGAATCCAAGATGGGGTGACTTGTGTGGCTCGAACCAGGTTCTGTTACCCAGAATCCTTTGCTAACCTCAAAATTTGGCTAAAAAAACACATGTTCCTCACATTTCTGTGGCAGAAAGTTCTGGAATCTGAGAGGAGCCACAAATTTCCTTCCACACAGCGTTCCTCCAAGTCTCCCGATAAAAATGATACTTCACTTGTGTGGGTAGGCCTAGCGCCCGCGACAGGAAACGCCCCAAAGCGCAACGTGGACACATCCAAATTTTTTAAAGAAAACAGAGGTGTTTTTTGCAAAGTGCCTACCTGTAGATTTTGGCCTCTAGCTCAGCCGGCACCTAGGGAAACCTACCAAACCTGTGCATTTCTGAAAACTAGAGACTTAGGGGAATCCAAGATGGGGTGACTTGTGTGGCTCGGACCAGGTTCTGTTACCCAGAATCCTTTGCAAACCTCAAAATTTGGCTAAAAAAACACATGTTCTTCACATTTCTGTGGCAGAAAGTTCTGGAATCTGAGAGGAGCCACAAATTTCCTTCCATCCAGCGTTCCCCCAAGTCTCCCGATAAAAATGGTACCTCACTTGTGTGGGTAGGCCTAGCGCCCGCGACAGGAAACGCCCCAAAGCGCAACTTGGACACATCCAATTTTTTGAAAGAAAACAGAGGTGTTTTTTGCAAAGTGTCTACCTGTAGATTTTGTCCTCTAGCTCAGCCGGCAACTAGGGAAACCTACCAAACCTGTGCATTTCTAAAACTAGAGACCTAGGGGAATCCAAGATGGGGTGACTTGTGTGGCTCGGACCAGGTTCTGTTACCCAGAATCCTTTGCAAACCTAAAAATTTGGCTAAAAAAAACATGTTCCTCACATTTCTGTGGCTGAAAGTTCTGGAATCTGAGAGGAGCCACACATTTCCTTCCACACAGCGTTCCTCCAAGTCTCCCGATAAAAATGATACCTCACTTGTGTGGGTAGGCCTAGCGCCCGCGACAAGCAACGCCCCAAAGCGCAACGTGGACACATCCAAATTTTTTAAAGAAAACAGAGGTGTTTTTTGCAAAGTGCCTACCTGTAGATTTTGGCCTCTAGCTCAGCCGGCACCTAGGGAAACCTACCAAACCTGTGCATTTCTGAAAACTAGAGACCTAGGGGAATAGAAGATGGGGTGACTTGTGTGGCTCGGACCAGGTTCTGTTACCCAGAATCCTTTGGAAACCTCAAAATTTGGCTAAAAAAACACATGTTCCTCACATTTCTGTGGCAGAAAGTTCTGGAATCTGAGAGGAGCCACAAATTTCCTTCCACCCAGCGTTCCCCCAAGTCTCCCGAGAAAAATTATACCTCACTTGTGTGGGTAGGCCTAGCGCCCGCGACAGGAAACGCCCCAAAGCGCAACATGGACACATCCAAATTTTTTAAAGAAACAGAGGTGGTTTTTGGAAAGTGCCTACCTGTAGATTTTGGCCTCTAGCTCAGCCGGCAACTAGGGAAACCTACCAAACCTGTGCATTTCTGAAAACTAGAGACCTAGGGGAATCCAAGATGGGGTGACTTGTGTGGCTCGGACCAGGTTCTGTTACCCAGAATCCTTTGCAAACCTCAAAATTTGGCTAAAAAAACACATGTTCCTCACATTTCTGTGGCAGAAAGTTCTGGAATCTGAGAGGAGCCACAAATTTCCTTCCATCCAGCGTTCCCCCAAGTCTCCTGATAAAAATGGTACCTCACTTGTGTGGGTAGGCATAGCGCCCGCGACAGGATATGCCCCAAAACACAACGTGGACACATCACAGAAAACAGAGCTGTTTTTAGCAAAGTGCCTACCTGTAGATTTTGGCCTCTAGCTCAGCCGGCACCTAGGGAAACCTACCAAACCTGTGCATTTTTGAAAACTAGAGACCGAGGGGAATCCAAGATGGGGTGACTTGTGGGGCTCTGACCAGGTTCTGTTACCCAGAATCCTTTGCAAACCTCAAATTTTGGCTAAAAAAACACATTTTTGTCACATTTCTGTGACAGAAAGTTCTGGAATCTGAGAGGAGCCACAAATTTCCTTCCACACAGCGCTCCCCCAAGTCTCCCGATAAAAATGGTACCTCACTTGTGTGGGTAGGCCTAGCCCAGTGACAGGATATGCCCCAAAACACAACGTGGACACATCACAGAAAACAGAGCTTTTTTTAGCAAAGTGCCTACCTGTAGATTTTGGCCTCTAGCTCAGCCGGCACCTAGGGAAACCTACCAAACCTGTGCATTTCTGAAGACTAGAGACCTAGGGGAATCCAAGATGGGGTGACTTGTGTGGCTCGAACCAGGTTCTATTACCCAGAATCCTTTGCAAATCTCAAAATTTGGCTAAAAAAACACATGTTCCTCATATTTCTGTGGCTGAAAGTTGTGGAATCTGAGAGGACCCACAAATTTCCTTCCACACAGCGTTCCTCCAAGTCTCCCGATAAAAATGATACCTCACTTGTGTGGGTAGGCCTAGCGCCCGCGACAGGAAACGCCCCAAAACGCAACGTGGACACATCAAAACTTTTTAAAGAAAACAGAGGTGTTTTTTGCAAAGTGCCTACCTGTAGATTTTGGCCTCTAGCTCAGCCGGCACCTAGGGAAACCTACCAAACCTGTGCATTTCTGAAAACTAGAGACCTAGGGGAATAGAAGATGGGGTGACTTGTGTGGCTCGGACCAGGTTCTGTTACCCAGAATCCTTTGGAAACCTCAAAATTTGGCTAAAAAAACACATGTTCCTCACATTTCTGTGGCAGAAAGTTCTGGAATCTGAAAGGAGCCACAAATTTCCTTCCACCCAGCGTTCCCCCAAGTCTCCCGATAAAAATGATACCTCACTTGTGTGGGTAGGCCTAGCGCCCGCGACAGGAAACGCCCCAAAGCGCAACGTGGACACATCCAAATTTTTTAAAGAAAACAGAGGTGTTTTTTGCAAAGTGCCTACCTGTAGATTTTGGCCTCTAGCTCAGCCGGCACCTAGGGAAACCTACCATACCTGTGCATTTCTGAAAACTAGAGACCTAGGGGAATCCAAGATGGGGTGACTTGTGTGGCTCGGACCAGGTTCTGTTACCCAGAATCCTTTGCAAACCTCAAAATTTGGCTAAAAAAACACATGTTCTTCACATTTCTGTGGCAGAAAGTTCTGGAATCTGAGAGGAGCCACAAATTTCCTTCCATCCAGCGTACCCCCAAGTCTCCAGATAAAAATGATACCTCACTTGTGTGGGTAGGCCTAGCGCCCGCGACAGGAAACGCCCGAAAGCGCAACGTGGACACATCCAAATTTTTAAAAGAAAACAGAGGTGTTTTATGCAAAGTGTCTACCTGTAGATTTTGTCCTCTAGCTCAGCCGGCAACTAGGGAAACCTACCAAACCTGTGCATTTCTAAAACTAGAGACCTAGGGGAATCCAAGATGGGGTGACTTGTGTGGCTCGGACCAGGTTCTGTTACCCAGAATCCTTTGCAAACCTCAAAATTTGGCTAAAAAAACACATGTTCCTCACATTTCTGTGGCTGAAAGTTCTGGAATCTGAGAGGAGCCACAAATTTCCTTCCACACAGCGTTCCTCCAAGTCTCCCGATAAAAATGATACCTCACTTGTGTGGGTAGGCCTAGCGCCCGCGACAGGAAACGCCCCAAAGCGCAACTTGGACACATCAACATTTTTTAAAGAAAACAGAGGTGTTTTTTGCAAAGTGCCTACCTGTAGATTTTGGCCTCTAGCTCAGCCGGCACCTAGGGAAACCTACCAAACCTGTGCATTTCTGAAAACTAGAGACCTAGGGGAATAGAAGATGGGGTGACTTGTGTAGCTCGGACCAGGTTCTGTTACCCAGAATCCTTTGGAAACCATAAATTTGGCTAAAAAAACACATGTTCCTCACATTTCTGTGGCAGAAAGTTCTGGAATCTGAGAGGAGCCACAAATTTTCTTCCACCCAGCGTTCCCCCAAGTCTCCCGAGAAAAATTAAACCTCACTTGTGTGGGTAGGCCTAGCGCCCGCGACAGGAAACGCCCCAAAGCGCAACGTGGACACATCCAAATTTTTTAAAGAAAACAGAGGTGTTTTTTGCAAAGTGCCTACCTGTAGATTTTGGCCTCTAGCTCAGCCGGCACCTAGGGAAACCTACCAAACCTGTGCATTTCTAAAACTAGAGACCTAGGGGAATCCAAGATGGGGTGACTTGTGTGGCTCGGACCAGGTTCTGTTACCCAGAATCCTTTGCAAACCTCAAAATTTGGCTAAAAAAACACATGTTCCTCACATTTCTGTGGCTGAAAGTTCTGGAATCTGAGATGAGCCACAAATTTCCTTCCACCCAGCGTTCCCCCAAGTCTCCCGATAAAAATGATACCTCACTTGTGTGGGTAGGCCTAGCGCCCGCGACAGGAAACGCCCCAAACCGCAACGTGGACACATCCACATTTTTTAAAGAAAACAGAGGTGTTTTTTGCAAAGTGCCTACCTGTAGATTTTGGCCTCTAGCTCAGCCGGCACCTAGGGAAACCTACCAAACCTGTGCATTTCTGAAAACTAGAGACCTAGGGGAATCCAAGATGGGGTGACTTGTGTGGCTCGGACCAGGTTCTGTTACCCAGAATCCTTTGCAAACCTCCAAATTTGGCTAAAAAAACACATGTTCCTCACATTTCTGTGGCAGAAAGTTCTGGAATCTGAGAGGAGCCACAAATTTCCTTCCACCCAGCGTTCCCCCAAGTCTCCCGATAAAAATGATACCTCACTTGTGTGGGTAGGCCTAGCGCCCGTGACAGGAAAGGCCCCAAAGCGCAACGTGGACACATCCAATTTTTTGAAAGAAACAGAGGTGTTTTTTGCAAAGTGCCTACCTGTAGATTTTGCCCTCTAGCTCAGCCGGCACCTAGTGAAACCTACCAAACCTGTGCATTTCTGAAAACTAGAGACCTAGGGGAATCCAAGATGGGGTGACTTGTGTGGCTCGGACCAGGTTCTGTTACCCAGAATCCTTTGCAAACCTCAAAATTTGGCTAAAAAAACACATGTTCCTCACATTTCTGTGGCAGGAAGTTCTGGAATCTGAGAGGAGCCACAAATTTCTTTCCACCCATCGTTCCCCCAAGTCTCCAGAGAAAAATGATACCTCACTTTTGTAGGTAGGCCTAGTGCCCGCGACAGGAAACGCCCCAAAGCGCAATGTGGACACATCCAAATTTTTGAAAGAAAACAGAGGTGTTTTTTGCAAAATGCCTACCTGTAGATTTTGGCCTCTAGCTCAGCCGGCACCTAGGGAAACCTACCAAACCTGTGCATTTCTGAAAACTAGAGACCTAGGGGAATCCAAGATGGGGTGACTTGTGTGGCTCGGACCAGGTTCTGTTACCCAGAATCCTTTGCAAACCTCAAAATTTGATTAAAAAAACACATGTTCCTCACATTTCTGTGGCAGAAAGTTCTGGAATCTGAGAGGAGCCACAAATTTCCTTCAATCCAGCGTTCCCCCAAGTCTCCCGATAAAAATTATACCTCACTTGTGTGGGTAGGCCTAGCGCCCGCGACAGGAAACGCCCCAAAGCGCAACGTGGACACATCCAAATGTTTTAAAGAAAACAGAGGTGTTTTTTGCAAAGTGCCTACCTGTAGATTTTGGCCTCTAGCTCAGCCGGCACCTAGGGAAACCTACCAAACCTGTGCATTTCTAAAACTAGAGACCTAGGGGAATCCAAGATGGGGTGACTTGTGTGGCTCGGACCAGGTTCTGTTACCCAGAATCCTTTGCAAACCTCAAAATTTGGCTAAAAAAACACATGTTCCTACATTTCTGTGGCTGAAAGTTCTGGAATCTGAGAGGAGCCACAAATTTTCTTCCACCCAGCGTTCCCCCAAGTCTACCGTTAAAAATGATACCTCACTTGTGTGGGTAGGCCTAGCGGCCGCGACAGAAGACACCCCAAAACGCAACGTGGACACATCCCATTTTTTGAAAGAAAACAGAGGTGTTTTTTGCAAAGTGTCTACCTGTAGATTTTGTCCTCTAGCTCAGCCGGCAACTAGGGAAACCTACCAAACCTGTGCATTTCTAAAACTAGAGACCTAGGGGAATCCAAGATGGGGTGACTTGTGTGGCTCGGACCAGGTTCTGTTACCCAGAATCCTTTGCAAACCTCAAAATTTGGCTAACAAAACACATGTTCCTCACATTTCTGTGGCTGAAAATTCTGGAATCTGAGAGTAGCCACAAATTTCCTTCCACCCAGCGTTCCCCCAAGTCTCCCGATAAAAATGATACCTCACTTGTGTGGGTAGGCCTAGCGCCCATGACATTAAACGCCCCAAAGCGCAACGTGGACACATCCAAATTTTTTAAAGAAAACAGAGGTGTTTTTTGCAAAGTGCCTACCTGTAGGTTTTGGCCTCTAGCTCAGCCGGCACCTAGGGAAACCTACCAAACCTGTGCATTTCTGAAAACTAGAGACCTAGGGGAATCCAATATGGGGTGACTTGTGTGGCTCGGATCAGGTTCTGTTACCCAGAATCCTTTGCAAACCTCAAAATTTGGCTAAAAAAACACATGTTCCTCACATTTCTGTGGCAGAAAGTTCTGGAATCTGAGAGGAGCCACAAATTTCCTTCCACCCAGCGTTCCCCCAAGTCTCCCGATAAAAATGATACCTCACTTGTGTGGGTAGGCCTAGCGCCCGCGACAGGAAAGGCCCCAAAGCGGAACGTGGACACATCCAATTTTTTGAAAGAAACAGAGGTGTTTTTTGCAAAGTGTCTACCTGTAGATTTTGGCCTCTAGCTCAGCCGGCACCTAGTGAAACCTACCAAACCTGTGCATTTCTGAAAACTAGAGACCTAGGGGAATCCAAGATGGGGTGACTTGTGTGGCTCGGATCAGGTTCTGTTACCCAGAATCCTTTGCAAACCTCAAAATTTGGCTAAAAAAACACATTTTCCTCACATTTCTGTGGCAGAAAGTTCTGGAATCTGAGAGGAGCCACAAATTTCCTTCCACCCAGCGTTCCCCCAAGTCTCCCGAGAAAAATGATACCTCACTTGTTTGGGTAGGCCTAGCGCCCGCAACAGGAAACGCCCCAAAGCGCAACGTGGACACATCCAAATTTTTGAAAGAAAACAGAGGTGTTTTTTGCAAAGTGCCTACCTGTAGATTTTGCCCTCTAGCTCAGCCGGCACCTAGGGAAACCTACCAAACCTGTGCATTTCTAAAACTAGAGACCTAGGGGAATCCAATATGGGGTGACTTGTGTGGCTCGGACCAGGTTCTGTTACCCAGAATCCTTTGCAAACCTCAAAATTTGGCTAAAAAAACACATGTTCCTCACATTTCTGTGGCTGAAAGTTCTGGAATCTGAGATGAGCCACAAATTTCCTTCTACCCAGCGTTCCCCCAAGTCTCCCGATAAAAATGATACCTCATTTGTGTGGGTAGGCCTAGCGCCCGCGACAGGAAACGCCCCAAAGCGCAACGTGGACACATCCAAATTTTTGAAAGAAAACAGAGGTGTTTTTTGCAAAGTGCCTACCTGTAGATTTTGCCCTCTAGCTCAGCCGGCACCTAGGGAAACCTACCAAACCTGTGCATTTCTAAAACTAGAGACCTAGGGGAATCCAAGATGGGGTGACTTGTGTGGCTCGGACCAGGTTCTGTTACCCAGAATCCTTTGCAAACCTCCAAATTTGGCTAAAAAACACATGTTCCTCACATTTCTGTGGCAGAAAGTTCTGGAATCTGAGAGGAGCCACAAATTTCCTTCCACCCAGCGTTCCCCCAAGTCTCCCGATAAAAATGATACCTCACTTGTGTGGGTAGGCCTAGCGCCCGTGACAGGAAAGGCCCCAAAGCGCAACGTGGACACATCCAATTTTTTGAAAGAAACAGAGGTGTTTTTTGCAAAGTGCCTACCTGTAGATTTTGGCCTCTAGCTCAGCCGGCACCTAGTGAAACCTACCAAACCTGTGCATTTCTGAAAACTAGAGACCTAGGGGAATCCAAGATGGGGTGACTTGTGTGGCTCGGACCAGGTTCTGTTACCCAGAATCCTTTGCAAACCTCAAAATTTGGCTAAAAAAACACATGTTCCTCACATTTCTGTGGCAGGAAGTTCTGGAATCTGAGAGGAGCCACAAATTTCTTTCCACCCAGCGTTGCCCCAAGTCTCCAGAGAAAAATGATACCTCACTTGTGTAGGTAGGCCTAGCGCCCGCGACAGGAAACGCCCCAAAGCGCAATGTGGACACATCCAAATTTTTGAAAGAAAACAGAGGTGTTTTTTGCAAAGTGCCTACCTGTAGATTTTGGCCTCTAGCTCAGCCGGCACCTGGGGAAACCTACCAAACCTGTGCATTTCTAAAACTAGAGACCTAGGGGAATCCAAGATGGGGTGACTTGTGTGGCTCGGACCAGGTTCTGTTACCCAGAATCCTTTGCAAACCTCAAAATTTGGCTAAACAAACACATATTCCTAACATTTCTGTGGCAGAAAGTTCTGGAATCTGAGAGGAGCCACAAATTTCCTCCCGCCCAGCGTTCCCCCAAGTCTCCCGATAAAAATGATACCTCACTTGTGTGGGTAGGCCCAGCGGCCGCGACAGAGGGCACCTCAAAACGCAACGTGGACACATCCCATTTTTTGGAAGAAAACAGAGGTGTTTTTTGCAAAGTGTCTACCTGTAGATTTTGTCCTCTAGCTCAGCCGGCAACTAGGGAAACCTACCAAACCTGTGCATTTCTAAAACTAGAGACCTAGGGGAATCCAAGATGGGGTGACTTGTGTGGCTCGGACCAGGTTCTGTTACCCAGAATCCTTTGCAAACCTAAAAATTTGGCTAAAAAAAACATGTTCCTCACATTTCTGTGGCTGAAAGTTCTGGAATCTGAGAGGAGCCACACATTTCCTTCCACACAGCGTTCCTCCAAGTCTCCCGATAAAAATGATACCTCACTTGTGTGGGTAGGCCTAGCGCCCGCGACAAGCAACGCCCCAAAGCGCAACGTGGACACATCCAAATTTTTTAAAGAAAACAGAGGTGTTTTTTGCAAAGTGCCTACCTGTAGATTTTGGCCTCTAGCTCAGCCGGCACCTAGGGAAACCTACCAAACCTGTGCATTTCTGAAAACTAGAGACCTAGGGGAATAGAAGATGGGGTGACTTGTGTGGCTCGGACCAGGTTCTGTTACCCAGAATCCTTTGGAAACCTCAAAATTTGGCTAAAAAAACACATGTTCCTCACATTTCTGTGGCAGAAAGTTCTGGAATCTGAGAGGAGCCACAAATTTCCTTCCACCCAGCGTTCCCCCAAGTCTCCCGAGAAAAATTATACCTCACTTGTGTGGGTAGGCCTAGCGCCCGCGACAGGAAACGCCCCAAAGCGCAACATGGACACATCCAAATTTTTTAAAGAAACAGAGGTGGTTTTTGGAAAGTGCCTACCTGTAGATTTTGGCCTCTAGCTCAGCCGGCAACTAGGGAAACCTACCAAACCTGTGCATTTCTGAAAACTAGAGACCTAGGGGAATCCAAGATGGGGTGACTTGTGTGGCTCGGACCAGGTTCTGTTACCCAGAATCCTTTGCAAACCTCAAAATTTGGCTAAAAAAACACATGTTCCTCACATTTCTGTGGCAGAAAGTTCTGGAATCTGAGAGGAGCCACAAATTTCCTTCCATCCAGCGTTCCCCCAAGTCTCCTGATAAAAATGGTACCTCACTTGTGTGGGTAGGCATAGCGCCCGCGACAGGATATGCCCCAAAACACAACGTGGACACATCACAGAAAACAGAGCTGTTTTTAGCAAAGTGCCTACCTGTAGATTTTGGCCTCTAGCTCAGCCGGCACCTAGGGAAACCTACCAAACCTGTGCATTTTTGAAAACTAGAGACCGAGGGGAATCCAAGATGGGGTGACTTGTGGGGCTCTGACCAGGTTCTGTTACCCAGAATCCTTTGCAAACCTCAAATTTTGGCTAAAAAAACACATTTTTGTCACATTTCTGTGACAGAAAGTTCTGGAATCTGAGAGGAGCCACAAATTTCCTTCCACACAGCGCTCCCCCAAGTCTCCCGATAAAAATGGTACCTCACTTGTGTGGGTAGGCCTAGCCCAGTGACAGGATATGCCCCAAAA
The DNA here is from genome assembly GCF_031143425.1 of Pleurodeles waltl. Taxonomy (NCBI): domain Eukaryota; kingdom Metazoa; phylum Chordata; class Amphibia; order Caudata; family Salamandridae; genus Pleurodeles; species Pleurodeles waltl. The sequence goes on from NC_090439.1 coordinate 35,768,278, forward strand.
CACAACGTGGACACATCACAGAAAACAGAGCTTTTTTTAGCAAAGTGCCTACCTGTAGATTTTGGCCTCTAGCTCAGCCGGCACCTAGGGAAACCTACCAAACCTGTGCATTTCTGAAGACTAGAGACCTAGGGGAATCCAAGATGGGGTGACTTGTGTGGCTCGAACCAGGTTCTATTACCCAGAATCCTTTGCAAATCTCAAAATTTGGCTAAAAAAACACATGTTCCTCATATTTCTGTGGCTGAAAGTTGTGGAATCTGAGAGGACCCACAAATTTCCTTCCACACAGCGTTCCTCCAAGTCTCCCGATAAAAATGATACCTCACTTGTGTGGGTAGGCCTAGCGCCCGCGACAGGAAACGCCCCAAAACGCAACGTGGACACATCAAAACTTTTTAAAGAAAACAGAGGTGTTTTTTGCAAAGTGCCTACCTGTAGATTTTGGCCTCTAGCTCAGCCGGCACCTAGGGAAACCTACCAAACCTGTGCATTTCTGAAAACTAGAGACCTAGGGGAATAGAAGATGGGGTGACTTGTGTGGCTCGGACCAGGTTCTGTTACCCAGAATCCTTTGGAAACCTCAAAATTTGGCTAAAAAAACACATGTTCCTCACATTTCTGTGGCAGAAAGTTCTGGAATCTGAAAGGAGCCACAAATTTCCTTCCACCCAGCGTTCCCCCAAGTCTCCCGATAAAAATGATACCTCACTTGTGTGGGTAGGCCTAGCGCCCGCGACAGGAAACGCCCCAAAGCGCAACGTGGACACATCCAAATTTTTTAAAGAAAACAGAGGTGTTTTTTGCAAAGTGCCTACCTGTAGATTTTGGCCTCTAGCTCAGCCGGCACCTAGGGAAACCTACCATACCTGTGCATTTCTGAAAACTAGAGACCTAGGGGAATCCAAGATGGGGTGACTTGTGTGGCTCGGACCAGGTTCTGTTACCCAGAATCCTTTGCAAACCTCAAAATTTGGCTAAAAAAACACATGTTCTTCACATTTCTGTGGCAGAAAGTTCTGGAATCTGAGAGGAGCCACAAATTTCCTTCCATCCAGCGTACCCCCAAGTCTCCAGATAAAAATGATACCTCACTTGTGTGGGTAGGCCTAGCGCCCGCGACAGGAAACGCCCGAAAGCGCAACGTGGACACATCCAAATTTTTAAAAGAAAACAGAGGTGTTTTATGCAAAGTGTCTACCTGTAGATTTTGTCCTCTAGCTCAGCCGGCAACTAGGGAAACCTACCAAACCTGTGCATTTCTAAAACTAGAGACCTAGGGGAATCCAAGATGGGGTGACTTGTGTGGCTCGGACCAGGTTCTGTTACCCAGAATCCTTTGCAAACCTCAAAATTTGGCTAAAAAAACACATGTTCCTCACATTTCTGTGGCTGAAAGTTCTGGAATCTGAGAGGAGCCACAAATTTCCTTCCACACAGCGTTCCTCCAAGTCTCCCGATAAAAATGATACCTCACTTGTGTGGGTAGGCCTAGCGCCCGCGACAGGAAACGCCCCAAAGCGCAACTTGGACACATCAACATTTTTTAAAGAAAACAGAGGTGTTTTTTGCAAAGTGCCTACCTGTAGATTTTGGCCTCTAGCTCAGCCGGCACCTAGGGAAACCTACCAAACCTGTGCATTTCTGAAAACTAGAGACCTAGGGGAATAGAAGATGGGGTGACTTGTGTAGCTCGGACCAGGTTCTGTTACCCAGAATCCTTTGGAAACCATAAATTTGGCTAAAAAAACACATGTTCCTCACATTTCTGTGGCAGAAAGTTCTGGAATCTGAGAGGAGCCACAAATTTTCTTCCACCCAGCGTTCCCCCAAGTCTCCCGAGAAAAATTAAACCTCACTTGTGTGGGTAGGCCTAGCGCCCGCGACAGGAAACGCCCCAAAGCGCAACGTGGACACATCCAAATTTTTTAAAGAAAACAGAGGTGTTTTTTGCAAAGTGCCTACCTGTAGATTTTGGCCTCTAGCTCAGCCGGCACCTAGGGAAACCTACCAAACCTGTGCATTTCTAAAACTAGAGACCTAGGGGAATCCAAGATGGGGTGACTTGTGTGGCTCGGACCAGGTTCTGTTACCCAGAATCCTTTGCAAACCTCAAAATTTGGCTAAAAAAACACATGTTCCTCACATTTCTGTGGCTGAAAGTTCTGGAATCTGAGATGAGCCACAAATTTCCTTCCACCCAGCGTTCCCCCAAGTCTCCCGATAAAAATGATACCTCACTTGTGTGGGTAGGCCTAGCGCCCGCGACAGGAAACGCCCCAAACCGCAACGTGGACACATCCACATTTTTTAAAGAAAACAGAGGTGTTTTTTGCAAAGTGCCTACCTGTAGATTTTGGCCTCTAGCTCAGCCGGCACCTAGGGAAACCTACCAAACCTGTGCATTTCTGAAAACTAGAGACCTAGGGGAATCCAAGATGGGGTGACTTGTGTGGCTCGGACCAGGTTCTGTTACCCAGAATCCTTTGCAAACCTCCAAATTTGGCTAAAAAAACACATGTTCCTCACATTTCTGTGGCAGAAAGTTCTGGAATCTGAGAGGAGCCACAAATTTCCTTCCACCCAGCGTTCCCCCAAGTCTCCCGATAAAAATGATACCTCACTTGTGTGGGTAGGCCTAGCGCCCGTGACAGGAAAGGCCCCAAAGCGCAACGTGGACACATCCAATTTTTTGAAAGAAACAGAGGTGTTTTTTGCAAAGTGCCTACCTGTAGATTTTGCCCTCTAGCTCAGCCGGCACCTAGTGAAACCTACCAAACCTGTGCATTTCTGAAAACTAGAGACCTAGGGGAATCCAAGATGGGGTGACTTGTGTGGCTCGGACCAGGTTCTGTTACCCAGAATCCTTTGCAAACCTCAAAATTTGGCTAAAAAAACACATGTTCCTCACATTTCTGTGGCAGGAAGTTCTGGAATCTGAGAGGAGCCACAAATTTCTTTCCACCCATCGTTCCCCCAAGTCTCCAGAGAAAAATGATACCTCACTTTTGTAGGTAGGCCTAGTGCCCGCGACAGGAAACGCCCCAAAGCGCAATGTGGACACATCCAAATTTTTGAAAGAAAACAGAGGTGTTTTTTGCAAAATGCCTACCTGTAGATTTTGGCCTCTAGCTCAGCCGGCACCTAGGGAAACCTACCAAACCTGTGCATTTCTGAAAACTAGAGACCTAGGGGAATCCAAGATGGGGTGACTTGTGTGGCTCGGACCAGGTTCTGTTACCCAGAATCCTTTGCAAACCTCAAAATTTGATTAAAAAAACACATGTTCCTCACATTTCTGTGGCAGAAAGTTCTGGAATCTGAGAGGAGCCACAAATTTCCTTCAATCCAGCGTTCCCCCAAGTCTCCCGATAAAAATTATACCTCACTTGTGTGGGTAGGCCTAGCGCCCGCGACAGGAAACGCCCCAAAGCGCAACGTGGACACATCCAAATGTTTTAAAGAAAACAGAGGTGTTTTTTGCAAAGTGCCTACCTGTAGATTTTGGCCTCTAGCTCAGCCGGCACCTAGGGAAACCTACCAAACCTGTGCATTTCTAAAACTAGAGACCTAGGGGAATCCAAGATGGGGTGACTTGTGTGGCTCGGACCAGGTTCTGTTACCCAGAATCCTTTGCAAACCTCAAAATTTGGCTAAAAAAACACATGTTCCTACATTTCTGTGGCTGAAAGTTCTGGAATCTGAGAGGAGCCACAAATTTTCTTCCACCCAGCGTTCCCCCAAGTCTACCGTTAAAAATGATACCTCACTTGTGTGGGTAGGCCTAGCGGCCGCGACAGAAGACACCCCAAAACGCAACGTGGACACATCCCATTTTTTGAAAGAAAACAGAGGTGTTTTTTGCAAAGTGTCTACCTGTAGATTTTGTCCTCTAGCTCAGCCGGCAACTAGGGAAACCTACCAAACCTGTGCATTTCTAAAACTAGAGACCTAGGGGAATCCAAGATGGGGTGACTTGTGTGGCTCGGACCAGGTTCTGTTACCCAGAATCCTTTGCAAACCTCAAAATTTGGCTAACAAAACACATGTTCCTCACATTTCTGTGGCTGAAAATTCTGGAATCTGAGAGTAGCCACAAATTTCCTTCCACCCAGCGTTCCCCCAAGTCTCCCGATAAAAATGATACCTCACTTGTGTGGGTAGGCCTAGCGCCCATGACATTAAACGCCCCAAAGCGCAACGTGGACACATCCAAATTTTTTAAAGAAAACAGAGGTGTTTTTTGCAAAGTGCCTACCTGTAGGTTTTGGCCTCTAGCTCAGCCGGCACCTAGGGAAACCTACCAAACCTGTGCATTTCTGAAAACTAGAGACCTAGGGGAATCCAATATGGGGTGACTTGTGTGGCTCGGATCAGGTTCTGTTACCCAGAATCCTTTGCAAACCTCAAAATTTGGCTAAAAAAACACATGTTCCTCACATTTCTGTGGCAGAAAGTTCTGGAATCTGAGAGGAGCCACAAATTTCCTTCCACCCAGCGTTCCCCCAAGTCTCCCGATAAAAATGATACCTCACTTGTGTGGGTAGGCCTAGCGCCCGCGACAGGAAAGGCCCCAAAGCGGAACGTGGACACATCCAATTTTTTGAAAGAAACAGAGGTGTTTTTTGCAAAGTGTCTACCTGTAGATTTTGGCCTCTAGCTCAGCCGGCACCTAGTGAAACCTACCAAACCTGTGCATTTCTGAAAACTAGAGACCTAGGGGAATCCAAGATGGGGTGACTTGTGTGGCTCGGATCAGGTTCTGTTACCCAGAATCCTTTGCAAACCTCAAAATTTGGCTAAAAAAACACATTTTCCTCACATTTCTGTGGCAGAAAGTTCTGGAATCTGAGAGGAGCCACAAATTTCCTTCCACCCAGCGTTCCCCCAAGTCTCCCGAGAAAAATGATACCTCACTTGTTTGGGTAGGCCTAGCGCCCGCAACAGGAAACGCCCCAAAGCGCAACGTGGACACATCCAAATTTTTGAAAGAAAACAGAGGTGTTTTTTGCAAAGTGCCTACCTGTAGATTTTGCCCTCTAGCTCAGCCGGCACCTAGGGAAACCTACCAAACCTGTGCATTTCTAAAACTAGAGACCTAGGGGAATCCAATATGGGGTGACTTGTGTGGCTCGGACCAGGTTCTGTTACCCAGAATCCTTTGCAAACCTCAAAATTTGGCTAAAAAAACACATGTTCCTCACATTTCTGTGGCTGAAAGTTCTGGAATCTGAGATGAGCCACAAATTTCCTTCTACCCAGCGTTCCCCCAAGTCTCCCGATAAAAATGATACCTCATTTGTGTGGGTAGGCCTAGCGCCCGCGACAGGAAACGCCCCAAAGCGCAACGTGGACACATCCAAATTTTTGAAAGAAAACAGAGGTGTTTTTTGCAAAGTGCCTACCTGTAGATTTTGCCCTCTAGCTCAGCCGGCACCTAGGGAAACCTACCAAACCTGTGCATTTCTAAAACTAGAGACCTAGGGGAATCCAAGATGGGGTGACTTGTGTGGCTCGGACCAGGTTCTGTTACCCAGAATCCTTTGCAAACCTCCAAATTTGGCTAAAAAACACATGTTCCTCACATTTCTGTGGCAGAAAGTTCTGGAATCTGAGAGGAGCCACAAATTTCCTTCCACCCAGCGTTCCCCCAAGTCTCCCGATAAAAATGATACCTCACTTGTGTGGGTAGGCCTAGCGCCCGTGACAGGAAAGGCCCCAAAGCGCAACGTGGACACATCCAATTTTTTGAAAGAAACAGAGGTGTTTTTTGCAAAGTGCCTACCTGTAGATTTTGGCCTCTAGCTCAGCCGGCACCTAGTGAAACCTACCAAACCTGTGCATTTCTGAAAACTAGAGACCTAGGGGAATCCAAGATGGGGTGACTTGTGTGGCTCGGACCAGGTTCTGTTACCCAGAATCCTTTGCAAACCTCAAAATTTGGCTAAAAAAACACATGTTCCTCACATTTCTGTGGCAGGAAGTTCTGGAATCTGAGAGGAGCCACAAATTTCTTTCCACCCAGCGTTGCCCCAAGTCTCCAGAGAAAAATGATACCTCACTTGTGTAGGTAGGCCTAGCGCCCGCGACAGGAAACGCCCCAAAGCGCAATGTGGACACATCCAAATTTTTGAAAGAAAACAGAGGTGTTTTTTGCAAAGTGCCTACCTGTAGATTTTGGCCTCTAGCTCAGCCGGCACCTGGGGAAACCTACCAAACCTGTGCATTTCTAAAACTAGAGACCTAGGGGAATCCAAGATGGGGTGACTTGTGTGGCTCGGACCAGGTTCTGTTACCCAGAATCCTTTGCAAACCTCAAAATTTGGCTAAACAAACACATATTCCTAACATTTCTGTGGCAGAAAGTTCTGGAATCTGAGAGGAGCCACAAATTTCCTCCCGCCCAGCGTTCCCCCAAGTCTCCCGATAAAAATGATACCTCACTTGTGTGGGTAGGCCCAGCGGCCGCGACAGAGGGCACCTCAAAACGCAACGTGGACACATCCCATTTTTTGGAAGAAAACAGAGGTGTTTTTTGCAAAGTGTCTACCTGTAGATTTTGTCCTCTAGCTCAGCCGGCAACTAGGGAAACCTACCAAACCTGTGCATTTCTAAAACTAGAGACCTAGGGGAATCCAAGATGGGGTGACTTTTGTGGTTCGGACCATGTTCTGTTACCCAGAATCCTTTGCAAACCTCAAAATTTGGCTAAAAAAACACATGTTCCTCACATTTCTGTGGCTGAAAATTCTGGAATCTGAGAGGAGCCACAAATTTCCTTCCACCCAGCGTTCCCCCAAGTCTCCCGATAAAAATGATACCTCACTTGTGTGGGTAGGCCTAGCGCCCGTGACAGGAAACGCCCCAAAGCGCAACGTGGACACATCCAAATTTTTTAAAGAAAACAGAGGTGTTTTTTGCAAAGTGCCTACCTGTAGGTTTTGGCCTCTAGCTCAGCCGGCACCTAGGGAAACCTACCAAACCTGTGCATTTCTGAAAACTAGAGACCTAGGGGAATCCAAGATGGGGTGACTTGTGTGGCTCGGACCAGGTTCTGTTACCCAGAATCCTTTGCAAACCTCAAAATTTGGCTAAAAAAACACATGTTCCTCACATTTCTGTGGCAGAAAGTTCTGGAATCTGAGAGGAGCCACAAATTTGCTTCCACCCAGCGTTCCCCCAAGTCTCCCGATAAAAATGATACCTCACTTGTGTGGGTAGGCCTAGCGCCCGCGACAGGAAAGGCCCCAAAGCGGAACGTGGACACATCCAATTTTTTGAAAGAAACAGAGGTGTTTTTTGCAAAGTGCCTACCTGTAGATTTTGGCCTCTAGCTCAGCCGGCACCTGGTGAAACCTACCAAACCTGTGCATTTCTGAAAACTAGAGACCTAGGGGAATCCAAGATGGGGTGACTTGTGTGGCTCGGATCAGGTTCTGTTACCCAGAATCCTTTGCAAACCTCAAAATTTGGCTAAAAAAACACATTTTCCTCACATTTCTGTGGCAGAAAGTTCTGGAATCTGAGAGGAGCCACAAATTTCCTTCCACCCAGCGTTCCCCCAAGTCTCCCGAGAAAAATGATACCTCACTTGTGTGGGTAGGCCTAGCGCCCGCGACAGGAAACGCCCCAAAGCGCAACGTGGACACATCCAAATTTTTGAAAGAAAACAGAGGTGTTTTTTGCAAAGTGCCTACCTGTAGATTTTGCCCTCTAGCTCAGCCGGCACCTAGGGAAACCTACCAAACCTGTGCATCTCTGAAAACTAGAGACCTAGGGGAATCCAAGATGGGGTGACTTGTGGGGCTCGGACTAGATTCTGTTACCCAGAATCCTTTGCAAACCTCAAAATTTGGCTAAACAAACACATATTCCTAACATTTCTGTGGCAGAAAGTTCTGGAATCTGAGAGGAGCCACAAATTTCCTCCCGCCCAGCGTTCCCCCAAGTCTCCCGATAAAAATGATACCTCACTTGTGTGGGTAGGCCCAGCGGCCGCGACAGAGGGCACCTCAAAACGCAACGTGGACACATCCCATTTTTTGGAAGAAAACAGAGGTGTTTTTTGCAAAGTGTCTACCTGTAGATTTTGTCCTCTAGCTCAGCCGGCAACTAGGGAAACCTACCAAACCTGTGCATTTCTAAAACTAGAGACCTAGGGGAATCCAAGATGGGGTGACTTGTGTGGTTCGGACCATGTTCTGTTACCCAGAATCCTTTGCAAACCTCAAAATTTGGCTAAAAAAACACATGTTCCTCACATTTCTGTGGCTGAAAGTTCTGGAATCTGAGAGGAGCCACAAATTTCCTTCCACCCAGCGTTCCCCCAAGTCTCCCGATAAAAATGATACCTCACTTGTGTGGGTAGGCCTAGCGCCCGCGACAGGAAACGCCCCAAAGCGCAACGTGGACACATCCACATTTTTGAAAGAAAACAGAGGTGTTTTTTGCAAAGTGCCTACCTGTAGATTTTGCCCTCTAGCTCAGCCGGCACCTAGGGAAACCTACCAAACCTGTGCATTTCTGAAAACTAGAGACCTAGGGAATCCACGATGGGGTGACTTGTGGGGCTCGGACTAGGTTCTGTTACCCAGAATCCTTTGCAAACCTCAAAATTTGGCTAAACAAACACATGTTCCTAACATTTCTGTGGCAGAAAGTTCTGGAATCTGAGAGGAGCCACAAATTTCCTCCCGCCCAGCGTTCCCCCAAGTCTCCCGATAAAAATGATACCTCACTTGTGTGGGTAGGCCCAGCGGCCGCGACAGAGGGCACCTCAAAACGCAACGTGGACACATCCCATTTTTTGGAAGAAAACAGAGGTGTTTTTTGCAAAGTGTCTACCTGTAGATTTTGTCCTCTAGCTCAGCCGGCAACTAGGGAAACCTACCAAACCTGTGCATTTCTAAAACTAGAGACCTAGGGGAATCCAAGATGGGGTGACTTGTGTGGCTCGGACCATGTTCTGTTACCCAGAATCCTTTGCAAACCTCAAAATTTGGCTAAAAAAAACACATGTTCCTCACATTTCTGTGGCTGAAAGTTCTGGAATCTGAGAGGAGCCACAAATTTCCTTCCACCCAGCGTTCCCCCATGTCTCCCGAGAAAAATTAAACCTCACTTGTGTGGGTAGGCCTAGCGCCCGCGACAGGAAATGCCCCAAAGCGCAACGTGGACACATCCAAATTTTTTAAAGAAAACAGAGGTGTTTTTTGCAAAGTGCCTACCTGTAGATTTTGGCCTCTAGCTCAGCCGGCACCTAGGGAAACCTACCAAACCTGTGCATTTCTGAAAACTAGAGACCTAGGGGAATCCAAGATGGGGTGACTTGTGTGGCTCGGACCAGGTTCTGTTACCCAGAATCCTTTGCAAACCTCTAAATTTGGCTAAAAAAACACATGTTCTTCACATTTCTGTGGCAGAAAGTTCTGGAATCTGAGAGGAGCCACTAATTTCCTTCCATCCAGCGTTCCCCCAAGTCTCCTGATAAAAATGATCCCTCACTTGTGTGGGTAGGCCGAGCGCCCGCGACAGGAAACGCCCCAAAGCGCAACATGGACACATCCAATTTTTTGAAAGAAAACAGAGGTGTTTTTTGCAAAGTGTCTACCTGTAGATTTTGTCCTCTAGCTCAGCCGGCAACTAGGGAAACCTACCAAACCTGTGCATTTCTAAAACTAGAGACCTAGGGGAATCCAAGATGGGGTGACTTGTGTGGCTCAGACGAGGTTCTGTTACCCAGAATCCTTTGCAAACCTCAAAATTTGGCTAACAAAACACATGTTCCTCACATTTCTGTGGCTGAAAGTTCTGGAATCTGAGAGGAGCCACAAATTTCCTTCCACCCAGCGTTCCCCCAAGTCTCCCGATAAAAATGATACCTCACTTGTGTGGGTAGGCCTAGCGCCCGCGACAGGAAACGCCCCAAAGCGCAACATGGACACATCCACATTTTTTAAAGAAAACAGAGGTGTTTTTTGCAAAGTGCCTACCTGTAGATTTTGGCCTCTAGCTCAGCCGGCAACTAGGGAAACCTACCAAACCTGTGCATTTCTAAAACTAGAGACCTAGGGGAATCCAAGATGGGGTGACTTGTGTGGCTCGGACCAGGTTCTGTTACCCAGAATCCTTTGCAAACCTCAAAATTTGGCTAAAAAAAACACATGTTCCTCACATTTCTGTGGCTGAAAGTTCTGGAATCTGAGAGGAGCCACAAATTTCCTTCCACACAGCGTTCCTCCAAGTCTCCCGATAAAAATGATACCTCACTTGTGTGGGTAGGCCTAGCGCCCGCGACAGGAAACGCCCCAAAGCGCAACGTGGACACATCAATTTTTTTTAAAGAAAACAGAGGTGTTTTTTGCAAAGTGCCTACCTGTAGATTTTGGCCTCTAGCTCAGCCGGCACCTAGGGAAACCTACCAAACCTGTGCATTTCTAAAACTAGAGACCTAGGGGAATCCAAGATGGGGTGACTTGTGTGGCTCGGACCAGGTTCTGTTACCCAGAATCCTTTGCAAACCTCAAAATTTGGCTAAAAAAACACATGTTCCTACATTTCTGTGGCTGAAAGTTCTGGAATCTGAGAGAAGCCACAAATTTCCTTCCACCCAGCGTTCCCCCAAGTCTACCGATAAAAATGATACCTCACTTGTGTGGGTAGGCCTAGCGGCCGCGACAGGAGACACCCCAAAACGCAACGTGGACACATCCCATTTTTTGAAAGAAAACAGAGGTGTTTTTTGCAAAGTGTCTACCTGTAGATTTTGTCCTCTAGCTCAGCCGGCAACTAGGGAAACCTACCAAACCTGTGCATTTCTAAAACTAGAGACCTAGGGGAATCCAAGATGGGTGACTTGTGTGGCTCGGACCAGGTTCTGTTACCCAGAATCCTTTGCAAACCTCAAAATTTGGCTAAAAAAACACATGTTCCTCACATTTCTGTGGCAGAAAGTTCTGGAATCTGAGAGGAGCCACAAATTTCCTTCCACCCAGCGTTCCCCCAAGTCTCCCGATAAAAATTATACCTCACTTGTGTGGGTAGGCCTAGCGCCCGCGACAGGAAAGGCCCCAAAGCGGAACGTGGACACATCCAATTTTTTGAAAGAAACAGAGGTGTTTTTTGCAAAGTGCCTACCTGTAGATTTTGGCCTCTAGCTCAGCCGGCACCTAGTGAAACCTACCAAACCTGTGCATTTCTGAAAACTAGAGACCTAGGGGAATCCAAGATGGGGTGACTTGTGTGGCTCGGATCAGGTTCTGTTAGCCAGAATCCTTTGCAAACCTCAAAATGTGGCTAAAAAAACACATGTTCCTCACATTTCTGTGGCAGAAAGTTCTGGAATCTGAGAGGAGCCACAAATTTCCTTCCACCCAGCGTTCCCCCAAGTCTCCCGATAAAAATGATACCTCACTTGTGTGGGTAGGCCTAGCGCCCGCGACAGGAAACGCCCCAAAGCGCAACGTGGACACATCCAAATTTTTGAAAGAAAACAGAGGTGTTTTTTGCAAAGTGCCTACCTGTAGATTTTGCCCTCCAGCTCAGCCGGCACCTAGGGAAACCTACCAAACCTGTGCATTTCTGAAAACTAGAGACCTAGGGGAATCCAAGATGGGGTGACTTGTGGGGCTCGGACTAGGTTCTGTTACCCAGAATCCTTTGCAAACCTCAAAATTTGGCTAAACAAACACATGTTCCTTACATTTCTGTGGCAGAAAGTTCTGGAATCTGAGAGGAGCCACAAATTTCCTCCCGCCCAGCGTTCCCCCAAGTCTCCCGATAAAAATGATACCTTACTTGTGTGGGTAGGCCCAGCGGCCGCGACAGAGGGCACCTCAAAACGCAACATGGACACATCCCATTTTTTGGAAGAAAACAGAGGTGTTTTTTGCAAGTGTCTACCTGTAGATTTTGTCCTCTAGATCATCCGGCAACTAGGGAAACCTACCAAACCTGTGCATTTCTAAAACTAGAGACCTAGGGGAATCCAAGATGGGGTGACTTGTGTGGCTCGGACCATGTTCTGTTACCCAGAATCCTTTGCAAACCTCAAAATTTGGCTAAAAAAACACATGTTCCTCACATTTCTGTGGCTGAAAGTTCTGGAATCTGAGATGAGCCACAAATTTCCTTCCACCCAGCGTTCCCCCAAGTCTCCCGATAAAAATGATACCTCACTTGTGTGGGTAGGCCTAGCGCCCGGACAGGAAAACGCCCCAAAGCGCAACGTGGACACATCCACATTTTTAAAGAAAACAGAGGTGTTTTTTGCAAAGTGCCTACCTGTAGATTTTGGCCTCTAGCTCAGCCGGCACCTAGGGAAACCTACCAAACCTGTGCATTTCTGAAAACTAGAGACCTAGGGGGAATCCAAGATGGGGTGACTTGTGTGGCTCGGACCAGGTTCTGTTACCCAGAATCCTTTGTAAACCTCAAAATTTGGCTAAAAAAACACATGTTCCTCACATTTCTGTGGCTGAAAGTTCTGGAATCTGAGAGGAGCCACAAATTTCCTCCCGCCCAGCGTTCCCCCAAGTCTCCCGATAAAATTGATACCTCACTTGTGTGGGTAGGCCTAGCGGCCGCGACAGACCCCACCTTAAAACGCAACGTGGACACATCCCATTTTTTGAAAGAAAACAGAGGTGTTTTTTGCAAAGTGCCTACCAGTAGATTTTGGCCTCTAGCTCAGCCGGCACCTAGAGAAACCAACCAAACCTGTGGCATTTCTAAAAACTAGAGACCTAGGGGAATCCAAGATGGGGTGACTTGTGGGGCTCTGACCAGGTTCTGTTACCCAGAATCCTTTGCAACCTCGAATTTTTTTGCTAAAAAAAATGCTTTTTCCTCACATTTCGGTGACAGAAAGTTCTGGAATCTGAGAGGAGCCACAAATTTCCTTCCACCCAGCGTTCCCCAAGTCTCCCGATAAAATGATACCTCACTTGTGTGGTAGGCCTAGCGGCCGGGACAGGACACGCCCCAAAAACACAACGTGGAAACATCCCATTTTTTAAAGAAAACAGAGCTGTTTTTTGCAAAGTGCCTACCTGTAGATTTTGGCCTCTAGCTCAGCCGGCACCTAGGGAAACCTACCAAACCTGTGCATTCATGAAAATTAGAGACCTAGGGGAATCCAAGATGGGGTGACTTGTGGGGCTCTGACCAGGTTCTGTTACCCAGAATCCTTTGCAAACCTCAACTTCTGGATAAAAAAAAATCATTTTCTTCACATTTCGGTGACAGAAAGTTCTGGAATCTGAGAGGAGCTTCAAATTTCCCTTGCCACACAGTGCTCCCCCAAGTCTCCCGATAAAAATGGTACCTCACTTGTGTGGGTAGGCCTAGCGCCCGCGACAGGATAGCCCCAAAACACAACGTGGACATATCACAGAAAACAGAGCTGTTTTTAGCAAAGTGCCTACCTGTAGATTTTGGCCTCTAGCTCAGCCGGCACCTAGGGAAACCTACCAAACCTGTGCATTTTGAAAACTAGAGACCGAGGGGAATCCAAGATGGGGTGACTTGTGGGGCTCTGACCAGGTTCTGTTACCTAGAATCCTTTGCAAACCTCAAATTTTGGCTAAAAAAACACAATTTTCGTCACATTTCGGTGACAGAAAGTTCTGGAATCTGAGAGGAGCCACAAATTTCCTTCCACCCAGCGCTCCCCCAAGTCTCCCGATAAAAATGGTACCTCACTTGTGTGGGTAGGCCTAGCCCCCGTGACAGGATATGCCCCAAAACCACAACGTGGACACATCACAGAAAACAAGCTTTTTTTAGCAAAGTGCCTACCTGTAGATTTTGGCCTCTAGCTCAGCCGGCAACCTAGGGAAACCTACCAAACCTGTGCATTTCTGAAGACTAGAGACCTAGGGGAATCCAAGATGGGGTGACTTGTGTGGCTCGAACCAGGTTCTGTTACCCAGAATCCTTTGCTAACCTAAAAATTTGGCTAAAAAAACACATGTTCCTCACATTTCTGTGGCAGAAAGTTCTGGAATCTGAGAGGAGCCACGAATTTCCTCCACACAGCGTTCCTCCAAGTCTCCCGATAAAATGATACTTCACTTGTGTGGGTAGGGCCCTAGCGCCCGCGACAAGAAATGCCCCAAAGCGCAACGTGGACACATCCAAATTTTTAAAGAAAACAGAGGTGTTTTTTTGCAAAGTGCCTACCTGTAGATTTGGCCTCTAGCTCAGCCGGCACCTAGGGAACCTACCTACCAAACCTGTGCATTTCTGAAAACTAGAGACCTAGGGGAATCCAAGATGGGGTGACTTGTGTGGCTCGGACCAGGTTCTGTTACCAGAATCCTTTGCAAACCTCAAAATTTGGCTAAAAAACACATGTTCTTCACATTTCTGTGGCAGAAAGTTCTGGAATCTGAGAGGAGCCACAAATTTCCTTCCATCCAGCGTTCCCCCAAGTCTCCCGATAAAAATGGTACCTCTCTTGTGTGGGTAGGCCTAGCGCCCGCGACAGGAAACGCCCCAAAGCGCAACTTGGACACATCCAATTTTTTGAAAGAAAACAGAGGTGTTTTTTGCAAAGTGTCTACCTGTAGATTTTGTCCTCTAGCTCAGCCAGCAACTAGGGAAACCTACCAAACCTGTGCATTTCTAAAACTAGAGACCTAGGGGAATCCAAGATGGGGTGACTTGTGTGGCTCGGACCAGGTTCTGTTACCCAGAATCCTTTGCAAACCCTAAAAATTTGGCTAAAAAAAACATGTTCCTCACATTTCTGTGGCTGAAAGTTCTGGAATCTGAGAGGAGCCACACATTTCCTTCCACACAGCGTTCCTCCAAGTCTCCCGATAAAAATGATACCTCACTTGTGTGGGTAGGCCTAGCGCCCGCGACAAGCAACGCCCAAAGCGCAACGTGGACACATCCAAATTTTTTAAAGAAAACAGAGGTGTTTTTTGCAAAGTGCCTACCTGTAGATTTTGGCCTCTAGCTCAGCCGGCACCTAGGGAAACCTACCAAACCTGTGCATTTCTGAAAACTAGAGACTAGGGGAATAGAAGATGGGGTGACTTGTGTGGCTCGGACCAGGTTCTGTTACCCAGAATCCTTTGAAAACCTCAAAATTTGGCTAAAAAAACACATGTTCCTCACATTTCTGTGGCAGAAAGTTCTGGAATCTGAGAGGAGCCACAAATTTTCCTTCCACCCAGCGTTCCCCCAAGTCTCCCGAGAAAAATTATACCTCACTTGTCTGGGTAGGCCTAGCGCCCGCGACAGGAAACGCCCCAAAGCGCAACATGGACACATCCAAATTTTTTTAAGAAACAGAGGTGTTTTTTGGAAAGAGCCTACCTGTAGATTTTGGCCTCTAGCTCAGCCGGCACCTAGGAAACCTACCAAACCTGTGCATTTCTGAAAACTAGAGACCTAGGGGAATCCAAGATGGGGTGACTTGTGTGGCTCGGACCAGGTTCTGTTACCCAGAATCCTTTGCAACCTCAAAATTTGGCTAAAAAAACACATGTTCCTCACATTTCTGTGGCAGAAAGTTCTGGAATCTGAGAGGATCCACAAATTTCCTTCATCCAGCGTTCCCCAAAGTCTCCTGATAAAAATGGTACCTCACTTGTGTGGGTAGGCATAGCGCCCGCGACAGGATATGCCCCCAAAACACAACGTGGACACATCACAGAAAACAGAGCTGTTTTTAGCAAAGTGCCTACCTGTAGATTTTGGCCTCTAGCTCAGCCGGCACCTAGGGAAACCTACCAAACCTGTGCATTTTTGAAAACTAGAGACCGAGGGGAATCCAAGATGGGGTGACTTGTGGGGCTCTGACCAGGTTCTGTTACCCAGAATCCTTTGCAAACCTCAAATTTTGGCTAAAAAAAACAAATTTTTGTCACATTTCTGTGACAGAAAGTTCTGGAATCTGAGAGGAGCCACAAATTTCCTTCCACACAGCGCTCCCCAAGTCTCCCGATAAAATGGTACCTCACTTGTGTGGGTAGGCCTAGCCCAGTGACAGGATATGCCCCAAAACACAACGTGGACACATCACAGAAAACAGAGCTTTTTTTAGCAAAGTGCCTACCTGTAGATTTTGGCCTCTAGCTCAGCCGGCACCTAGGGAAACCTACCAAACCTGTGCATTTCTGAAGACTAGAGACCTAGGGGAATCCAAGATGGGGGGACTTGTGTGGCTCGAACAGGTTCTATACCCAGAATCCTTTGCAAATCTCAAAATTTGGCTAAAAAAACACATGTTCCTCATATTTCTGTGGCTGAAAGTTGTGGAATCTGAGAGGAGCCACAAATTTCCTTCCACACAGCGTTCCTCCAAGTCTCCCGATAAAAATGATACCTCACTTGTGTGGGTAGGCTAGCGCCCGCGACAGGAAGCGCCCCAAAGCGCAACGTGGACACATCAAAACTTTTTAAAGAAAACAGAGGTGTTTTTTTGCAAAGTGACTACCTGTAGATTTTGGCCTCTAGCTCAGCCGGCACCTAGGGAAACCTACCAAACCTGTGCATTTCTGAAAACTAGAGACCTAGGGGAATAGAAGATGGGGTGACTTGTGTGGCTCGGACCAGGTTCTGCTACCCAGAATCCTTTGGAAACCTCAAAATTTGGCTAAAAAAAACACATGTTCCTCACATTTCTGTGGCAGAAAGTTCTGGAATCTGAGAGGAGCCACAAATTTCCTTCCACCAGCGTTCCCCCAAGTCTCCCGATAAAAATGATACCTCACTTGTGTGGGTAGGCCTAGCGCCCGCGACAGGAAACGCCCCAAAGCGCAACGTGGACACATCCGAATTTTTTAAAGAAAACAGAGGTGTTTTTTTGCAAAGTGCCTACCTGTAGATTTTGGCCTCTAGCTCAGCCGGCACCTAGGTAAACCTACCATACCTGTGCATTCCTGAAAACTAGAGACCTAGGGGAATCCAAGATGGGGTGACTTGTGTGGCTCGACCAGGTTCTGTACCCAGAATCCTTGCAAACCGTCAAATTTGGCTAAAAAAACACATGTTCTTCACATTTCTGTGGCAGAAAGTTCTGGAATCTGAGAGGAGCCACAAATTTCCTTCCATCCAGCGTTCCCCCAAGTCTCCTGATAAAAATGATACCTCACTTGTGTGGGTAGGCCTAGCGCCCGCGACAGGAAACGCCCCAAAGCGCAACGTGGACACATCCAAATTTTTTAAGAAAACAGAGGTGTTTTTTGCAAAGTGTCTACCTGTAGATTTTGTCCTCTAGCTCAGCCGGCAACTAGGAAACCTACCAAACCTGTGCATTTCTAAAACTAGAGACCTAGGGCAATCCAAGATGGGGTGACTTGTGTGGCTCGGACCAGGTTCTGTTACCCAGAATCCTTTGCAAACCTCAAAATTTGGCTAAAAAAAACACATGTTTCCTAACATTTCTGTGGCTGAAAGTTCTGGAATCTGAGAGGAGCCACAAATTTCCTTCCACACAGCGTTCCTCCAAGTCTCCCGATAAAAATGATACCTCACTTGTGTGGGTAGGCCTAGCGCCCGCGACAGGAAACGCCCCAAAGCGCAACGTGGACACATCAACATTTTTTAAAGAAAACAGAGGTGTTTTTGCAAAGTGCCTACCTGTAGATTTTGGCCTCTAGCTCAGCCGGCACCTAGGGAAACCTACCAAACCTGTGCATTTCTGAAAACTAGAGACCTAGGGGAATAGAAGATGGGGTGACTTGTGTAGCTCGGACCAGGTTCTGTTACCCAGAATCCTTTGGAAACCTCAAAATTTGGCTAAAAAAACACATGTTCCTCACATTTCTGTGGCAGAAAGTTCTGGAATCTGAGAGGAGCCACAAATTTCCTTCCACCCAGCGTTCCCCCAAGTCTACCGAGAAAAATTAAACCTCACTTGTGTGGGTAGGCCTAGCGCCCGCGACAGGAAACGCCCCAAAGCGCAACGTGGACACATCCAAATTTTTTAAAGAAAACAGAGGTGTTTTTTGCAAAGTGCCTACCTGTAGATTTTGGCCTCTAGCTCAGCCAGCACCTAGGGAAACCTACCAAACCTGTGCATTTCTAAAACTAGGGACCTAGGGGAATCCAAGATGGGGTGACTTGTGTGGCTCGGACCAGGTTCTGTTACCCAGAATCCTTTGCAAACCTCAAAATTTGGCTAAAAAAACCACATGTCCCTCACATTTCTGTGGCTGAAAGTTCTGGAATCTGAGATGAGCCACAAATTTCCTTCCACCCAGCGTTCCCCCAAGTCTCCCGATAAAAATGATACCTCACTTGTGTGGGTAGGCCTAGCGCCCGCGACAGGAAACGCCCCAAAGCGCAACGTGGACACATCCAAATTTTTTAAAGAAAACAGAGGTGTTTTTGCAAAGTGCCTACCTGTAGATTTTGGCCTCTAGCTCAGCCGGCACCTAGGGAAACCTACCAAACCTGTGCATTTCTGAAAACTAGAGACCTAGGGGAATAGAAGATGGGGTGACTTGTGTGGCTCGGACCAGGTTCTGTTACCCAGAATCCTTTGCAAACCTCAAAATTTGGCTAAAAAAACACATGTTCCTCACATTTCTGTGGCAGAAAGTTCTGGAATCTGAGAGGAGCCACAAATTTCCTTCAATCCAGCGTTCCCCAAGTCTCCCGATAAAAATGATACCTCACTTGTGTGGGTAGGCCTAGCGCCCGCGACAGGAAACGCCCCAAAGCGCAACGTGGACACATCCAAATGTTTTAAAGAAAACAGAGGTGTTTTTTGCAAAGTGCCTACCTGTAGATTTTGGCCTCTAGCTCAGCCGGCACCTAGGGAAACCTACCAAACCTGTGCATTTCTGAAAACTAGAGACCTAGGGGAATAGAAGATGGGTGACTTGTGTGGCTCGGACCCAGGGTTCTGTTACCCAGAATCCTTTGGAAACCTCAAAATTTGGCTAAAAAAACACATGTTCCTCACATTTCTGTGCAGAAAGTTCTGGAATCTGAGAGGAGCCACAAATTTCCTTCCACCCAGCGTTCCCCAAGTCTCCCGAGAAAAATTATACCTCACTTGTGTGGGTAGGCCTAGCGCCCGCGACAGGAAACGCCCCAGAGAAACGCCCCAAAGCGCAACATGGACACATCCAAATTTTTAAAGAAACAGAGGTGTTTTTTGGAAAGTGCCTACCTGTAGATTTTGGCCTCTAGCTCAGCCGGCACCTAGGGAAACCTACCAAACCTGTGCATTTCTGAAAACTAGAGACCTAGGGGAATCCAAGATGGGGTGACTTGTGTGGCTCGGACCAGGTTCTGTTACCCAGAATCCTTTGCAAACCTCAAAATTTGGCTAAAAAAACACATGTTCCTCACATTTCTGTGGCAGAAAGTTCTGGAATCTGAGAGGATCCACAAATTTCCTTCCATCCAGCGTTCCCCCAAGTCTCCTGATAAAAATGGTACCTCACTTGTGTGGGTAGGCATAGCGCCCCGCGACAGGATATGCCCCAAAACACAACGTGGACACATCACAGAAAACAGAGGTGTTTTTTGCAAAGTGCCTACCTGTAGATTTTGGCCTCTAGCTCAGCCGGCACCTAGGTAAACCTACCATACCTGTGCATTCCTGAAAACTAGAGACCTAGGGGAATCCAAGATGGGGTGACTTGTGTGGCTCGGACCAGGTTCTGTTACCCAGAATCCTTTGCAAACCTCAAAATTTGGCTAAAAAAACACATGTTCCTACATTTCTGTGGCTGAAAGTTCTGGAATCTGAGAGGAGCCACAAATTTCCTTCCACCCAGCGTTCCCCCAAGTCTACCGATAAAAATGATACCTCACTTGTGTGGGTAGGCCTAGCGGCCGTGACAGAAAACGCCCCAAAGCGCAACGTGGACACATCCCAATTTTTTAAAGAAAACAGAGGTGTTTTTTGCAAAGTGCCTACCTGTAGGTTTTGGCCTCTAGCGTGGCCGGCACCTAGGGAAACCTACCAAACCTGTGCATTTCTGAAAACTAGAGACCTAGGGGAATCCAAGATGGGGTGACTTGTGTGGCTCGGACCAGGTTCTGTTACCCAGAATCCTTTGCAAACCTCAAAATTTGGCTAAAAAAACACATGTTCCTCACATTTCTGTGGCAGAAAGTTCTGGAATCTGAGAGGAGCCACAAATTTCCTTCCACCCAGCGTTCCCCCAAGTCTCCCGATAAAAATGATACCTCACTTGTGTGGGTAGGCCTAGCGCCCGCGACAGAAAGGCCCCAAAGCGGAACGTGGACACATCCAATTTTTTGAAAGAAACAGAGGTGTTTTTTGCAAAGTGTCTACCTGTAGATTTTGGCCTCTAGCTCAGCCGGCACCTAGTGAAACCTACCAAACCTGTGCATTTCTGAAAACTAGAGACCTAGGGGAATCCAACATGGGGTGACTTGTGTGGCTCGGATCAGGTTCTGTTACCCAGAATCCTTTGCAAACCTCAAAATTTGGCTAAAAAAACACATTTTCCTCACATTTCTGTGGCAGAAAGTTCTGGAATCTGAGAGGAGCCACAAATGTCCTTCCACCCAGCGTTCCCCAAGTCTCCCGAGAAAATGATACCTCACTTGTTTGGGTAGGCCTAGCGCCCGCGACAGGAAACGCCCCAAAGCGCAACGTGGACACATCCAAATTTTTGAAAGAAAACAGAGGTGTTTTTTGCAAAGTGCCTACCTGTAGATTTTGCCCTCTAGCTCAGCCGGCACCTAGGGAAACCTACCAAACCTGTGCATTTCTAAAACTAGAGACCTAGGGGAATCCAAGATGGGGTGACTTGTGTGGCTCGGACCAGGTTCTGTTACCCAGAATCCTTTGCAAACCTCAAAATTTGGCTAAAAAAACACATGTTCCTCACATTTCTGTGGCTGAAAGTTCTGGAATCTGAGATGAGCCACAAATTTCCTTCTACCCAGCGTTCCCCCAAGTCTCCCGATAAAAATGATACCTCACTTGTGTGGGTAGGCCTAGCGCCCGCGACAGGAAACGCCCCAAAGCGCAACGTGGACACATCCAAATTTTTTAAAGAAAACAGAGGTGTTTTTTGCAAAGTGCCTACCTGTAGATTTTGGCCTCTAGCTCAGCCGGCACCTAGGGAAACCTACCAAACCTGTGCATTTCTGAAAACTAGAGACCTAGGGGAATCCAAGATGGGGTGACTTGTGTGGCTCGGACCAGGTTCTGTTACCCAGAATCCTTTGCAAACCTCCAAATTTGGCTAAAAAAATACATGTTCCTCACATTTCTGTGGCAGAAAGTTCTGGAATCTGAGAGGAGCCACAAATTTCCTTCCACCCAGCGTTCCCCCAAGTCTCCCGATAAAAATGATACCTCACTTGTGTGGGTAGGCCTAGCGCCCGTGACAGGAAAGGCCCCAAAGCGCAACGTGGACACATCCAATTTTTTTAAAGAAACAGAGGTGTTTTTTGCAAAGAGCCTACCTGTAGATTTTGGCCTCTAGATCAGCCGCCACCTAGTGAAACCTACCAAACCTGTGCATTTCTGAAAACTAGAGACCTAGGGGAATCCAAGATGGGGTGACTTGTGTGGCTCGGACCAGGTTCTGTTACCCAGAATCCTTTGCAAACCTCAAAATTTGGCTAAAAAAACACATGTTCCTCACATTTCTGTGGCAGGAAGTTCTGGAATCTGAGAGGAGCCACAAATTTCTTTCCACCCAGCGTTGCCCCAAGTCTCCAGAGAAAAATGATACCTCACTTGTGTAGGTAGGCCTAGCGCCCGCGATAGGAAACGCCCCAAAGCGCAATGTGGACACATCCAAATTTTTGAAAGAAAACAGAGGTGTTTTTTGCAAAGTGCCTACCTGTAGATTTTGGCCTCTAGCTCAGCCGGCACCTAGGGAAACCTACCAAACCTGTGCATTTCTGAAAACTAGAGACCTAGGGGAATCCAAGATGGGGTGACTTGTGTGGCTTGGACCAGGTTCTGTTACCCAGAATCCTTTGCAAACCTCAAAATTTGATTAAAAAAACACATGTTCCTCACATTTCTGTGGCAGAAAGTTCTGGAATCTGAGAGGAGCCACAAATTTCCTTCAATCCAGCGTTCCCCCAAGTCTCCCGATAAAATGATACCTCACTTGTGTGGGTAGGCCTAGCGCCCGCGACAGGAAACGCCCCAAAGCGCAACGTGGACACATCCAAATGTTTTAAAGAAAACAGAGGTGTTTTTTGCAAAGTGCCTACCTGTAGATTTTGGCCTCTAGCTCAGCCGGCACCTAGGGAAACTTACCAAACTGTGCATTTCTAAACTAGAGACCTAGGGGAATCCAAGATGGGGTGACTTGTGTGGCTCGGACCAGGTTCTGTTACCCAGAATCCTTTGCAAACCTCAAAATTTGGCTAAAAAAAACACATGTTCCTACATTTCTGTGGCTGAAAGTTCTGGAATCTGAGAGGAGCCACAAATTTCCTTCCACCCAGCGTTCCCCCAAGTCTACCGATAAAAATGATACCTCACTTGTGTGGGTATGCCTAGCGGCCGCGACAGAAGACACCCCAGAATGCAACGTGGACACATCCCATTTTTTGAAAGAAAACAGAGGTGTTTTTTGCAAAGTGTCTACCTGTAGATTTTGTCCTCTAGCTCAGCCGGCAACTAGGGAAACCTACCAAACCTGTGCATTTCTAAAACTAGAGCCCTAGGGGAATCAAAGATGGGGTGACTTGTGTGGCTCGGACCAGGTTCTGTTACCCAGAATCCTTTGCAAACCTCAAAATTTGGCTAACAAAACACATGTTCCTCACATTTCTGTGGCTGAAAATTCTGGAATCTGAGAGGAGCCACAAATTGCCTTCCACCCAGCGTTCCCCAAGTCTCCCGATAAAAATGATACCTCACTTGTGTGGGTAGGCCTAGCGCCCGTGACAGGAAACGCCCCAAAGCGCAACGTGGACACATCCAAATGTTTTAAAGAAAACAGAGGTGTTTTTTGCAAAGTGCCTACCTGTAGATTTTGGCCTCTAGCTCAGCCGGCACCTAGGGAAACTTACCAAACCTGTGCATTTCTAAAACTAGAGACCTAGGGGAATCCAAGATGGGGTGACTTGTGTGGCTCGGACCAGGTTCTGTTACCCAGAATCCTTTGCAAACCTCAAAATTTGGCTAAAAAAACACATGTTCCTACATTTCTGTGGCTGAAAGTTCTGGAATCTGAGAGGAGCCACAAATTTCCTTCCACCCAGCGTTCCCCCAAGTCTCCCGATAAAAATGATACCTCACTTGTGTGGGTAGGCCTAGCGCCCGCGACAGGAAAGGCCCCAAAGCGGAACGTGGACACATCCAATTTTTTGAAAGAAACAGAGGTGTTTTTTGCAAAGTGCCTACCTGTAGATTTGGCCTCTAGCTCAGCCGGCACCTGGTGAAACCTACCAAACCTGTGCATTTCTGAAAACTAGAGACCTAGGGGAATCCAAGATGGGGTGACTTGTGTGGCTCGGATCAGGTTCTGTTACCCAGAATCCTTTGCAAACCTCAAAATTTGGCTAAAAAAACACATTTTCCTCACATTTCTGTGGCAGAAAGTTCTGGAATCTGAGAGGAGCCACAAATTTCCTTCCACCCAGCGTTCCCCCAAGTCTCCCGAGAAAAATGATACCTCACTTGTGTGGGTAGGCCTAGCGCCCGCGACAGGAAACGCCCCAAAGCGCAACGTGGACACATCCAAATTTTTGAAAGAAAACAGAGGTGTTTTTTGCAAAGTGCCTACCTGTAGATTTTGCCCTCTAGCTCAGCCGGCACCTAGGGAAACCTACCAAACCTGTGCATTTCTGAAAACTAGAGACCTAGGGGAATCCAAGATGGGGTGACTTGTGGGGCTCGGACTAGATTCTGTTACCCAGAATCCTTTGCAAACCTCAAAATTTGGCTAAACAAACACATATTCCTAACATTTCTGTGGCAGAAAGTTCTGGAATCTGAGAGGAGCCACAAATTTCCTCCCGCCCAGCGTTCCCCCAAGTCTCCCTATAAAAATGATACCTCACTTGTGTGGGTAGGCCCAGCGGCCGCGACAGAGGGCACCTCAAAACGCAACGTGGACACATCCCATTTTTTGGAAGAAAACAGAGGTGTTTTTTGCAAAGTGTCTACCTGTAGATTTTGTCCTCTAGCTCAGCCGGCAACTAGGGAAACCTACCAAACCTGTGCATTTCTAAAACTAGAGACCTAGGGGAATCCAAGATGGGGTGACTTGTGTGGTTCGGACCATGTTCTGTTACCCAGAATCCTTTGCAAACCTCAAAATTTGGCTAAAAAAACACATGTTCCTCACATTTCTGTGGCTGAAAGTTCTGGAATCTGAGAGGAGCCACAAATTTCCTTCCACCCAGCGTTCCCCCAAGTCTCCCGATAAAAATGATACCTCACTTGTGTGGGTAGGCCTAGCGCCCGCGACAGGAAACGCCCCAAAGCGCAACGTGGACACATCCACATTTTTTAAAGAAAACAGAGGTGTTTTTTGCAAAGTGCCTACCTGTAGATTTTGCCCTCTAGCTCAGCCGGCACCTAGGGAAACCTACCAAACCTGTGCATTTCTGAAAACTAGAGACCTAGGGGAATCCAAGATGGGGTGACTTGTGTGGCTCGGACCAGGTTCTGTTACCCAGAATCCTTTGCAAACCTCAAAATTTGGCTAAAAAAAACACATGTTCCTCACATTTCTGTGGCTGAAAGTTCTGGAATCTGAGAGGAGCCACAAATTTCCTCCCGCCCAGCGTTCCCCCAAGTCTCCCGATAAAAATGATACCTCACTTGTGTGGGTAGGGCTAGCGGCCGCGACAGAACACACCTTAAAACGCAACGTGGACACATCCCATTTTTTGAAAGAAAACAGAGGTGTTTTTTGCAAAGTGCCTACCAGTAGATTTTGGCCTCTAGCTCAGCCGGCACCTAGAGAAACCTACCAAACCTGTGCATTTCTGAAAACTAGAGACCTAGGGGAATCCAAGATGGGGTGACTTGTGTGGCTCGGACCAGGTTCTGTTACCCAGAATCCTTTGCAAACCTCAAAATTTGGCTATAAAAAACACATGTTCCTCACATTTCTGTGGCAGAATGTTCTGGAATCTGAGAGGAGCCACACATTCCTTCCACCCAGCGTTCCCCCAAGTCTCCTGATAAAAATGATACCTCACTTGTGTGGGTAGGCCTAGCGCCCGCGACAGGAAACGCCCCAAAGCGCAACGTGGACACATCCAAATTTTTGAAAGAAAACAGAGGTGTTTTTTGCAAAGTGCCTACCTGTAGATTTTGGCCTCTAGCTCAACCGGCACCTAGGGAAACCTACCAAACCTGTGCATTTCTGAAAACTAGAGACCTAGGGGAATAGAAGATGGGGTGACTTGTGTGGCTCGGACCAGGTTCTGTTACCCAGAATCCTTTGCAAACCTCAAATTTGGCTAAAAAAACACATGTTCCTCACATTTCTGTGGCAGGAAGTTCTGGAATCTGAGAGGAGCCACAAATTTCTTTCCACCCAGCGTTCCCCCAAGTCTCCAGAGAAAAATGATACCTCACTTGTGTAGGTAGGCCTAGCGCCCGCGACAGGAAACGCCCCAAAGCGCAATGTGGACCACATCCAAATTTTGAAAGAAAACAGAGGTGTTTTTTGCAAAATGCCTACCTGTAGATTTTGGCCTCTAGCTCAGCCGGCACCTAGGGAAACCTACCAAACCTGTGCATTTCTGAAAACTAGAGACCTAGGGGAATAGAAGATGGGGTGACTTGTGTGGCTCGGACCAGGTTCTGTTACCCAGAATCCTTTGCAAACCTCAAAATTTGGCTAAAAAAACACATGTTCCTCACATTTATGTGGCAGAAAGTTCTGGAATCTGAGAGGAGCCACAAATTTCCTTCAATCCAGCGTTCCCCCAAGTCTCCCGATAAAAATGATACCTCACTTGTGTGGGTAGGCCTAGCGCCCGCGACAGGAAACGCCCCAAAGCGCAACGTGGACACATCCAAATGTTTTAAAGAAAACAGAGGTGTTTTTTGCAAAGTGCCTACCTGTAGATTTTGGCCTCTAGCTCAGCCGGCACCTAGGGAAACCTACCAAACCTGTGCATTTCTAAAACTAGAGACCTAGGGGAATCCAAGATGGGGTGACTTGTGTGGCTCGGACCAGGTTCTGTTACCCAGAATCCTTTGCAAACCTCAAAATTTGGCTAAAAAAACACATGTTCCTACATTTCTGTGGCTGAAAGTTCTGGAATCTGAGAGGAGCCACAAATTTCCTTCCACCCAGCGTTCCCCCAAGTCTACCGATAAAAATGATACCTCACTTGTGTGGGTAGGCCTAGCGGCCGCGACAGAAGACACCCCAAAACGCAACGTGGACACATCCCATTTTTGAAAGAAAACAGAGGTGTTTTTTGCAAAGTGTCTACCTGTAGATTTTGTCCTCTAGCTCAGCCGGCAACTAGGGAAACCTACCAAACCTGTGCATTTCTAAAACTAGAGACCTAGGGGAATCCAAGATGGGGTGACTTGTGTGGCTCGGACCAGGTTCTGTTACCCAGAATCCTTTGCAAACCTCAAAATTTGGCTAACAAAACACATGTTCCTCACATTTCTGTGGCAGAAAGTTCTGGAATCTGAGAGGAGCCACAAATTTCCTTCCACCCAGCGTTCCCCCAAGTCTCCCGAGAAAAATGATACCTCACTTGTGTGGGTAGGCCTAGCGCCCGCGACAGGAAACGCCCCAAAGCGCAACGTGGACACATCCAAATTTTTTAAAGAGAACAGAGGTGTTTTTTGCAAAGTGTCTACCTGTAGATTTTGGCCTCTAGCTCAGCCGGCACCTAGTGAAACCTACCAAACCTGTGCATTTCTGAAAACTAGAGACCTAGGGGAATCCAAGATGGGGTGACTTGTGTGGCTCGGATCAGGTTCTGTTACCCAGAATCCTTTGCAAACCTCAAAATTGGCTAAAAAAACACATTTTCCTCACATTTCTGTGGCAGAAAGTTCTGGAATCTGAGAGGAGCCACAAATGTCCTTCCACCCAGCGTTCCCCCAAGTCTCCCGAGAAAATGATACCTCACTTGTTTGGGTAGGCCTAGCGCCCCGCGACAGGAAACGCCCCAAAGCGCAACGTGGACACATCCAAATTTTTGAAAGAAAACAGAGGTGTTTTTTGCAAAGTGCCTACCTGTAGATTTTGCCCTCTAGCTCAGCCGGCACCTAGGGAAACCTACCAAACCTGTGCATTTCTAAAACTAGAGACCTAGGGGAATCCAAGATGGGGTGACTTGTGTGGCTCGGACCAGGTTCTGTTACCCAGAATCCTTTGCAAACCTCAAAATTTGGCTAAAAAAACACATGTTCCTCACATTTCTGTGGCTGAAAGTTCTGGAATCTGAGATGAGCCACAAATTTCCTTCTACCCAGCGTTCCCCCAAGTCTCCCGATAAAAATGATACCTCACTTGTGTGGGTAGGCCTAGCGCCCGCGACAGGAAACGCCCCAAAGCGCAACGTGGACACATCCAAATTTTTTAAAGAAAACAGAGGTGTTTTTTGCAAAGTGCCTACCTGTAGAGTTTGGCCTCTAGCTCAGCCGGCACCTAGGGAAACCTACCAAACCTGTGCATTTCTGAAAACTAGAGACCTAGGGGAATCCAAGATGGGGTGACTTGTGTGGCTCGGACCAGGTTCTGTTACCCAGAATCCTTTGCAAACCTCCAAATTTGGCTAAAAAAATACATGTTCCTCACATTTCTGTGGCAGAAAGTTCTGGAATCTGAGAGGAGCCACAAATTTCCTTCCACCCAGCGTTCCCCCAAGTCTCCCGATAAAAATGATACCTCACTTGTGTGGGTAGGCCTAGCGCCCGTGACAGGAAAGGCCCCAAAGCGCAACGTGGACACATCCAATTTTTTGAAAGAAACAGAGGTGTTTTTTGCAAAGTGCCTACCTGTAGATTTTGGCCTCTATCTCAGCCGGCACCTAGTGAAACCTACCAAACCTGTGCATTTCGGAAAACTAGAGACCTAGGGGAATCCAAGATGGGGTGACTTGTGTGGCTCGGACCAGGTTCTGTTACCCAGAATCCTTTGCAAACCTCAAAATTTGGCTAAAAAAAACACATGTTCCTCACATTTCTGTGGCAGGAAGTTCTGGAATCTGAGAGGAGCCACAAATTTCTTTCCACCCAGCGTTGCCCCAAGTCTCCAGAGAAAAATGATACCTCACTTGTGTAGGTAGGCCTAGCGCCCGCGATAGGAAACGCCCCAAAGCGCAATGTGGACACATCCAAATTTTTGAAAGAAAACAGAGGTGTTTTTTGTAAAGTGCCTACCTGTAGATTTTGGCCTCTATCTCAGCCGGCACCTAGGGAAACCTACCAAACCTGTGCATTTCTGAAAACTAGAGACCTAGGGGAATCCAAGATGGGGTGACTTGTGTGGCTTGGACCAGGTTCTGTTACCCAGAATCCTTTGCAAACCTCAAAATTTGATTAAAAAAACACATGTTCCTCACATTTCTGTGGCAGAAAGTTCTGGAATCTGAGAGGAGCCACAAATTTCCTTCAATCCAGCGTTCCCCCAAGTCTCCCGATAAAAATGATACCTCACTTGTGTGGGTAGGCCCAGCGCCCGCGACAGGAAACGCCCCAAAGCGCAACGTGGACACATCCAAATGTTTTAAAGAAAACAGAGGTGTTTTTTGCAAAGTGCCTACCTGTAGATTTTGGTCTCTAGCTCAGCCGGCACCTAGGGAAACTTACCAAACCTGTGCATTTCTAAAACTAGAGACCTAGGGGAATCCAAGATGGGGTGACTTGTGTGGCTCGGACCAGGTTCTGTTACCCAGAATCCTTTGCAAACCTCAAAATTTGGCTAAAAAAACACATGTTCCTAACATTTCTGTGGCTGAAAGTTCTGGAATCTGAGAGGAGCCACAAATTTCCTTCCACACAGCGTTCCTCCAAGTCTCCCGATAAAAATGATACCTCACTTGTGTGGGTAGGCCTAGCGCCCGCGACAGGAAACGCCCCAAAGCGCAACGTGGACACATCAACATTTTTTAAAGAAAACAGAGGTGTTTTTTGCAAAGTGCCTACCTGTAGATTTTGGCCTCTAGCTCAGCCGGCACCTAGGGAAACCTACCAAACCTGTGCATTTCTGAAAACTAGAGACCTAGGGGAATAGAAGATGGGGTGACTTGTGTAGCTCGGACCAGGTTCTGTTACCCAGAATCCTTTGGAAACCTCAAAATTTGGCTAAAAAAACACATGTTCCTCACATTTCTGTGGCAGAAAGTTCTGGAATCTGAGAGGAGCCACAAATTTCCTTCCACCCAGCGTTCCCCCAAGTCTACCGAGAAAAATAAAACCTCACTTGTGTGGGTAGGCCTAGCGCCCGCGACAGGAAACGCCCCAAAGCGCAACGTGGACACATCCAAATTTTTTAAAGAAAACAGAGGTGTTTTTTGCAAAGTGCCTACCTGTAGATTTTGGCCTCTAGCTCAGCCAGCACCTAGGGAAACCTACCAAACCTGTGCATTTCTAAAACTAGAGACCTAGGGGAATCCAAGATGGGGTGACTTGTGTGGCTCGGACCAGGTTCTGTTACCCAGAATCCTTTGCAAACCTCAAAATTTGGCTAAAAAAACACATGTTCCTCACATTTCTGTGGCTGAAAGTTCTGGAATCTGAGATGAGCCACAAATTTCCTTCCACCCAGCGTTCCCCCAAGTCTCCCGATAAAAATGATACCTCACTTGTGTGGGTAGGCCTAGCGCAATGTGGACACATCCAAATTTTTGAAAGAAAACAGAGGTGTTTTTTGCAAAATGCCTACCTGTAGATTTTGGCCTCTAGCTCAGCCGGCACCTAGGGAAACCTACCAAACCTGTGCATTTCTGAAAACTAGAGACCTAGGGGAATAGAAGATGGGGTGACTTGTGTGGCTCGGACCAGGTTCTGTTACCCAGAATCCTTTGCAAACCTCAAAATTTGGCTAAAAAAACACATGTTCCTCACATTTCTGTGGCAGAAAGTTCTGGAATCTGAGAGGAGCCACAAATTTCCTTCAATCCAGCGTTCCCCCAAGTCTCCCGATAAAAATGATACCTCACTTGTGTGGGTAGGCCTAGCGCCCGCGACAGGAAACGCCCCAAAGCGCAACGTGGACACATCCAAATGTTTTAAAGAAAACAGAGGTTGTTTTTTGCAAAGTGCCTACCTGTAGATTTTGGCCTCTAGCTCAGCCGGCACCTAGGGAAACCTACCAAACCTGTGCATTTCTAAAACTAGAGACCTAGGGGAATCCAAGATGGGGTGACTTGTGTGGCTCGACCAGGTTCTGTTACCCAGAATCCTTTGCAAACCTCAAAATTTGGCTAAAAAAACACATGTTCCTACATTTCTGTGGCTGAAAGTTCTGGAATCTGAGAGGAGCCACAAATTTCCTTCCACCCAGCGTTCCCCCAAGTCTACCGATAAAAATGATACCTCACTTGTGTGGGTAGGCCTAGCGGCCGCGACAGAAGACACCCCAAAACGCAATGTGGACACATCCAAATTTTTGAAAGAAAACAGAGGTGTTTTTTGCAAAATGCCTACCTGTAGATTTTGGCCTCTAGCTCAGCCGGCACCTAGGGAAACCTACCAAACCTGTGCATTTCTGAAAACTAGAGACCTAGGGGAATAGCAGATGGGGTGACTTGTGTGGCTCGGACCAGGTTCTGTTACCCAGAATCCTTTGCAAACCTCAAAATTTGGCTAAAAAAACACATGTTCCTCACATTTCTGTGGCAGAAAGTTCTGGAATCTGAGAGGAGCCACAAATTTCCTTCAATCCAGCGTTCCCCCAAGTCTCCCGATAAAAATGATACCTCACTTGTGTGGGTAGGCCTAGCGCCCGCGACAGGAAACGCCCCAAAGCGCAACGTGGACACATCCAAATGTTTTAAAGAAAACAGAGGTTGTTTTTTGCAAAGTGCCTACCTGTAGATTTTGGCCTCTAGCTCAGCCGGCACCTAGGGAAACCTACCAAACCTGTGCATTTCTAAAACTAGAGACCTAGGGGAATCCAAGATGGGGTGACTTGTGTGGCTCGGACCAGGTTCTGTTACCCAGAATCCTTTGCAAACCTCAAAATTTGGCTAAAAAAACACATGTTCCTACATTTCTGTGGCTGAAAGTTCTGGAATCTGAGAGGAGCCACAAATTTCCTTCCACCCAGCGTTCCCCCAAGTCTACCGATAAAAATGATACCTCACTTGTGTGGGTAGGCCTAGCGGCCACGACAGAAGACACCCCAAAACGCAACGTGGACACATCCCATTTTTTGAAAGAAAACAGAGGTGTTTTTTGCAAAGTGTCTACCTGTAGATTTTGTCCTCTAGCTCAGCCGGCAACTAGGGAAACCTACCAAACCTGTGCATTTCTAAAAACTAGAGACCTAGGGGAATCCAAGATGGGGTGACTTGTGTGGCTCGGACCAGGTTCTGTTACCCAGAATCCTTTGCAAACCTCAAAATTTGGCTAACAAAACACATGTTCCTCACATTTCTGTGGCTGAAAATTCTGGAATCTGAGAGGAGCCACAAATTTCCTTCCACCCAGCGTTCCCCCAAGTCTCCCTATAAAAATGATACCTCACTTGTGTGGGTAGGCCTAGCGCCCGTGACAGGAAACGCCCCAAAGCGCAACGTGGACACATCCAAATTTTTAAAGAAAACAGAGGTGTTTTTTGCAAAGTGCCTACCTGTAGGTTTTGGCCTCTAGCTCAGCCGGCACCTAGGGAAACCTACCAAACCTGTGCATTTCTGAAAACTAGAGACCTAGGGGAATCAAAGATGGGGTGACTTGTGTGGCTCGGACCAGGTTCTGTTACCCAGAATCCTTTGCAAACCTCAAAATTTGGCTAAAAAAACACATGTTCCTCACATTTCTGTGGCAGAAAGTTCTGGAATCTGAGAGGAGCCACAAATTTCCTTCCACCCAGCGTTCCCCCAAGTCTCCCGATAAAAATGATACCTCACTTGTGTGGGTAGGCCTAGCGCCCGCGACAGGAAAGGCCCCAAAGCGGAACGTGGACACATCCAATTTTTTGAAAGAAACAGAGGTGTTTTTTGCAAAGTGCCTACCTGTAGGTTTTGGCCTCTAGCTCAGCCGGCACCTAGGGAAACCTACCAAACCTGTGCATTTCTGAAAACTAGAGACCTAGGGGAATCCAAGATGGGGTGACTTGTGTGGCTCGGACCAGGTTCTGTTACCCAGAATCCTTTGCAAACCTCAAAATTTGGCTAAAAAAACACATGTTCCTCACATTTCTGTGGCAGAAAGTTCTGGAATCTGAGTGGAGCCACAAATTTGCTTCCACCCAGCGTTCCCCCAAGTCTCCCGATAAAAATGATACCTCACTTGTGTGGGTAGGCCTAGCGCCCGCGACAGGAAAGGCCCCAAAGCGGAACGTGGACACATCCAATTTTTTGAAAGAAACAGAGGTGTTTTTTGCAAAGTGCCTACCTGTAGATTTTGGCCTCTAGCTCAGCCGGCACCTGGTGAAACCTACCAAACCTGTGCATTTCTGAAAACTAGAGACCTAGGGGAATCCAAGATGGGGTGACTTGTGTGGCTCGGATCAGGTTCTGTTACCCAGAATCCTTTGCAAACTTCAAAATTTGGCTAAAAAAACACATTTTCCTCACATTTCTGTGGCAGAAAGTTCTGGAATCTGAGAGGAGCCACAAATTTCCTTCCACCCAGCGTTCCCCCAAGTCTCCCGAGAAAAATGATACCTCACTTGTGTGGGTAGGCCTAGCGCCCGCGACAGGAAACGCCCCAAAGCGCAACGTGGACACATCCAAATTTTTGAAAGAAAACAGAGGTGTTTTTTGCAAAGTGCCTACCTGTAGATTTTGCCCTCTAGCTCAGCCGGCACCTAGGGAAACCTACCAAACCTGTGCATTTCTGAAACTAGAGACCTAGGGGAATCCAAGATGGGGTGACTTGTGGGGCTCGGACTAGATTCTGTTACCCAGAATCCTTTGCAAACCTCAAAATTTGGCTAAACAAACACATATTCCTAACATTTCTGTGGCAGAAAGTTCTGGAATCTGAGAGGAGCCACAAATTTCCTCCCGCCCAGCGTTCCCCCAAGTCTCCCTATAAAAATGATACCTCACTTGTGTGGGTAGGCCCAGCGGCCGCGACAGAGGGCACCTCAAAACGCAACGTGGACACATCCCATTTTTTGGAAGAAAACAGAGGTGTTTTTTGCAAAGTGTCTACCTGTAGATTTTGTCCTCTAGCTCAGCCGGCAACTAGGGAAACCTACCAAACCTGTGCATTTCTAAAACTAGAGACCTAGGGGAATCCAAGATGGGGTGACTTGGGTGGTTCGGACTATGTTCTGTTACCCAGAATCCTTTGCAAACCTCAAAATTTGGCTAAAAAAACACATGTTCCTCACATTTCTGTGGCTGAAAGTTCTGGAATCTGAGAGGAGCCACAAATTTCCTTCCACCCAGCGTTCCCCCAAGTCTCCCGATAAAAATGATACCTCACTTGTGTGGGTAGGCCTAGCGCCTGCGACAGGAAACGCCCCAAAGCGCAACGTGGACACATCCACATTTTTGAAAGAAAACAGAGGTGTTTTTTGCAAAGTGCCTACCTGTAGATTTTGCCCTCTAGCTCAGCCGGCACCTAGGGAAACCTACCAAACCTGTGCATTTCTGAAAACTAGAGACCTAGGGAATCCACGATGGGGTGACTTGTGGGGCTCGGACTAGGTTCTGTTACCCAGAATCCTTTGCAAACCTCAAAATTTGGCTAAACAAACACATGTTCCTAACATTTCTGTGGCAGAAAGTTCTGGAATCTGAGAGGAGCCACAAATTTCCTCCCGCCCAGCGTTCCCCCAAGTCTCCCGATAAAAATGATACCTCACTTGTGTGGGTAGGCCCAGCGGCCGCGACAGAGGGCACCTCAAAACGCAACGTGGACACATCCCATTTTTTGGAAGAAAACAGAGGTGTTTTTTGCAAAGTGTCTACCTGTAGATTTTGTCCTCTAGCTCAGCCGGCAACTAGGGAAACCTACCAAACCTGTGCATTTCTAAAACTAGAGACCTAGGGGAATCCAAGATGGGGTGACTTGTGTGGCTCGGACCATGTTCTGTTACCCAGAATCCTTTGCAAACCTCAAAATTTGGCTAAAAAAACACATGTTCCTCACATTTCTGTGGCTGAAAGTTCTGGAATCTGAGAGGAGCCACAAATTTCCTTCCACCCAGCGTTCCCCCAAGTCTCCCGATAAAAATGATACCTCACTTGTGTGGGTAGGCCTAGCGCCCGCGACAGGAAACGCCCCAAAGCGCAACGTGGACACATCCAAATTTTTTAAAGAAAACAGAGGTGTTTTTTGCAAAGTGCCTACCTGTAGATTTTGGCCTCTAGCTCAGCCGGCACCTAGGGAAACCTACCAAACCTGTGCATTTCTGAAAACTAGAGACCTGGGGAAATCCAAGATGGGGTGACTTGTGTGGCTCGGACCAGGTTCTGTTACCCAGAATCCTTTGCAAACCTCAAAATTTGGCTAAAAAAACACATGTTCCTCACATTTCTGTGGCTGAAAGTTCTGGAATCTGAGAGGAGCCACAAATTTCCTCCCGCCCAGCGTTCCCCCAAGTCTCCCGATAAAAATGATACCTCACTTGTGTGGGTAGGCCTAGCGGCCGCGACAGAACACACCTTAAAACGCAACGTGGACACATCCCATTTTTTGAAAGAAAACAGAGGTGTTTTTTGCAAAGTGCCTACCAGTAGATTTTGGCCTCTAGCTCAGCCGGCACCTAGAGAAACCTACCAAACCTGTGCATTTCTGAAAACTAGAGACCTAGGGGAATCCAAGATGGGGTGACTTGTGTGGCTCGGACCAGGTTCTGTTACCCAGAATCCTTTGCAAACCTCAAAATTTGGCTATAAAAAACACATGTTCCTCACATTTCTGTGGCAGAATGTTCTGGAATCTGAGAGGAGCCACACATTTCCTTCCACCCAGCGTTCCCCCAAGTCTCCTGATAAAAATGATACCTCACTTGTGTGGGTAGGCCTAGCGCCCGCGACAGGAAACGCCCCAAAGCGCAACGTGGACACATCCAAATTTTTGAAAGAAAACAGAGGTGTTTTTTGCAAAGTGCCTACCTGTAGATTTTGGCATCTAGCTCAGCCGGCACCTAGGGAAACCTACCAAACCTGTGCATTTATGAAGACTAGAGACCTAGGGGAATCCAAGATGGGGTGACTTGTGTGGCTCGGACCAGGTTCTGTTACCCAGAATCCTTTGCAAACCTCAAAATTTGGCTAAAAAAACACATGTTCCTCACATTTCTGTGGCTGAAAGTTCTGGAATCTTTGAGGAGCCAAAAATTTCCTTCCAACCAGCGTTCCCCCAAGTCTCCCGATAAAAATTATACCTCACTTGTGTGGGTAGACCTAGCGACCCCGACAGGAAACGCCCCAAAGCGCAACGTGGACACATCCAATTTTTTTAAAGAAACAGAGGTGTTTTTTGCAAAGTGCCTACCTGTAGATTTTGGCCTCTAGCTCAGCCGGCACCTAGTGAAACCTGCCAAACCTGTGCATTTCGGAAAACTAGAGACCTAGGGGAATCCAAGATGGGGTGACTTGTGTGGCTCGGACCAGGTTCTGTTACCCAGAATCCTTTGCAAACCTCAAAATTTGGCTAAAAAAACACATGTTCTTCACATTTCTGTGGCTGAAAGTTCTGGAATCTGAGAGGAGCCACAAATTTCCTTCCACCCAGCGTTCCCCCAAGTCTCCCGAGAAAAATGATACCTCACTTGTGTGGGTAGGCCTAGCGCCCGCGACAGGAAACGCCCCAAAGCGCAACGTGGACACATCCACATTTTTGAAAGAAAACAGAGGTGTTTTTTGCAAAGTGCCTACCTGTAGATTTTGCCCTCTAGCTCAGCCGGCACCTAGGGAAACCTACCAAACCTGTGCATTTCTGAAAACTAGAGACCTAGGGGAATCCAAGATGGGGTGACTTGTGTGGCTCGGACCAGGTTCTGTTACCCAGAATCCTTTGCAAACCTCAAAATTTGGCTAAAAAAACACATGTTCTTCACATTTCTGTGGCAGAAAGTTCTGGAATCTGAGAGGAGCCACAAATTTCCTTCCATCCAGCGTTCCCCCAAGTCTCCTGATAAAAATGATACCTCACTTGTGTGGGTAGGCCTAGCGCCCGCGACAGGAAACGCCCAAAAGCGCAACGTGGACACATCCAATTTTTTGAAAGAAAACAGAGGTGTTTTTTGCAAAGTGTCTACCTGTAGATTTTGTCCTCTAGCTCAGCCGGCAACTAGGGAAACCTACCAAACCTCTGCATTTCTAAAACTAGAGACCTAGGGGAATCCAAGATGGGGTGACTTGTGTGGCTCGGACCAGGTTCTGTTACCCAGAATCCTTTGCAAACCTCAAAATTTGGCTAAAAAAACACATGTTCCTCACATTTCTGTGGCTGAAAGTTCTGGAATCTGAGAGGAGCCACAAATTTCCTTCCACACAGCGTTCCTCCAAGTCTCCCGATAAAAATGATACCTCACTTGTGTGGGTAGGCCTAGCGCCCGCGACAGGAAACGCCCCAAAGCGCAACGTGGACACATCAAATTTTTTTAAAGAAAACAGAGGGGTTTTTTTGCAAAGTGCCTACCTGTAGATTTTGGCCTCTAACTCAGCCGGCACCTAGGGAAACCTACCAAACCTGTGCATTTCTGAAAACTAGAGACCTAGGGGAATAGAAGATGGGGTGACTTGTGTGGCTCGGACCAGGTTCTGTTATCCAGAATCCTTTGGAAACCTCAAAATTTGGCTAAAAAAACACATGTTCCTCACATTTCTGTGGCAGAAAGTTCTGGAATCTGAGAGGAGCCACAAATTTCCTTCAATCCAGCGTTCCCCCAAGTCTCCCGATAAAAATGATACCTCACTTGTGTGGGTAGGCCTAGCGCCCGCGACAGGAAACGCCCCAAAGCGCAACGTGGACACATCCAAATTTTTTAAAGAAAACAGAGGTGTTTTTTGCAAAGTGCCTACCTGTAGATTTTGCCCTCTAGCTCAGCCGGCACCAGGGAAACCTACCAAACCTGTGCATTTCTGAAAACTAGAGACCTAGGGGAATCAAGATGGGGTGACATGTGGGGTTCGGACTAGATTCTGTTACCCAGAATCCTTTGCAAACCTCAAAATTTGGCTAAAAAAACACATGTTCCTCACATTTCTGTGGCAGAAAGTTCTGGAATCTGAGAGGAGCCACAAATTTCTTTCAATCCAGCGTTCCCCCAAGTCTCCCGATAAAAATGATACCTCACTTGTGTGGGTAGGCCTAGCGCCCGCGACAGGAAACGCCCCAAAGCGCAACGTGGACACATCCAAATGTTTTAAAGAAAACAGAGGTGTTTTTTGCAAAGTGCCTACCTGTAGATTTTGGCCTCTAGCTCAGCCAGCACCTAGGGAAACTTACCAAACCTGTGCATTTCTAAAACTAGAGACCTAGGGGAATCCAAGATGGGGTGACTTGTGTGGCTCGGACCAGGTTCTGTTACCCAGAATCCTTTGCAAACCTCAAAATTTGGCTAAAAAAACACATGTTCCTACATTTCTGTGGCTGAAAGTTCTGGAATCTGAGAGGAGCCACAAATTTCCTTCCACCCAGCGTTCCCCCAAGTCTACCAATAAAAATGATACCTCACTTGTGTGGGTATGCCTAGCGGCCGCGACAGAAGACACCCCAGAACGCAACGTGGACACATCCCATTTTTTGAAAGAAAACAGAGGTGTTTTTTGCAAAGTGTCTACCTGTAGATTTTGTCCTCTAGCTCAGCCGGCAACTAGGGAAACCTACCAAACCTGTGCATTTCTAAAACTAGAGCCCTAGGGGAATCCAAGATGGGGTGACTTGTGTGGCTCGGACCAGGTTCTGTTACCCAGAATCCTTTGCAAACCTCAAAATTTGGCTAACAAAACACATGTTCCTCACATTTCTGTGGCTGAAAATTCTGGAATCTGAGAGGAGCCACAAATTTCCTTCCACCCAGCGTTCCCCCAA
Organism: Pleurodeles waltl; assembly: GCF_031143425.1. NCBI lineage: Eukaryota > Metazoa > Chordata > Amphibia > Caudata > Salamandridae > Pleurodeles > Pleurodeles waltl. The sequence goes on from NC_090439.1 coordinate 35,806,355, forward strand.
GTCTCCCGATAAAAATGATACCTCACTTGTGTGGGTAGGCCTAGCGCCCGTGACAGGAAACGCCCCAAAGCGCAACGTGGACACATCCACATTTTTTAAAGAAAACAGAGGTGTTTTTTGCAAAGTGCCTACCTGTAGGTTTTGGCCTCTAGCTCAGCCGGCACCTAGGGAAACCTACCAAACCTGTGCATTTCTGAAAACTAGAGACCTAGGGGAATCCAAGATGGGGTGACTTGTGTGGCTCGGACCAGGTTCTGTTACCCAGAATCCTTTGCAAACCTCGAAATTTGGCTAAAAAAACACATGTTCCTCACATTTCTGTGGCAGAAAGTTCTGGAATCTGAGAGGAGCCACAAATTTGCTTCCACCCAGCGTTCCCCCAAGTCTCCCGATAAAAAAGATACCTCACTTGTGTGGGTAGGCCTAGCGCCCGCGACAGGAAAGGCCCCAAAGCGGAACGTGGACACATCCAATTTTTTGAAAGAAACAGAGGTGTTTTTTGCAAAGTGCCTACCTGTAGATTTTGGCCTCTAGCTCAGCCGGCACCTGGTGAAACCTACCAAACCTGTGCATTTCTGAAAACTAGAGACCTAGGGGAATCCAAGAGAGGGTGACTTGTGTGGCTCGGATCAGGTTCTGTTACCCAGAATCCTTTGCAAACCTCAAAATTTGGCTAAAAAAACACATTTTCCTCACATTTCTGTGGCAGAAAGTTCTGGAATCTGAGAGGAGCCACAAATTTCCTTCCACCCAGCGTTCCCCCAAGTCTCCCGAGAAAAATGATACCTCACTTGTGTGGGTAGGCCTAGCGCCCGCGACAGGAAACGCCCCAAAGCGCAACGTGGACACATCCAAATTTTTGAAAGAAAACAGAGGTGTTTTTTGCAAAGTGCCTACCTGTAGATTTTGCCCTCTAGCTCAGCCGGCACCTAGGGAAACCTACCAAACCTGTGCATTTCTGAAAACTAGAGACCTAGGGGAATCCAAGATGGGGTGACTTGTGGGGCTCGGACTAGATTCTGTTACCCAGAATCCTTTGCAAACCTCAAAATTTGGCTAAAAAAACACATTTTCCTCACATTTCTGTGGCAGAAAGTTCTGGAATCTGAGAGGAGCCACAAATTTCCTTCCACCCAGCGTTCCCCCAAGTCTCCCGAGAAAAATGATACCTCACTTGTGTGGGTAGGCCTAGCGCCCGCGACAGGAAACGCCCCAAAGCGCAACGTGGACACATCCAAATTTTTGAAAGAAAACAGAGGTGTTTTTTGCAAAGTGCCTACCTGTAGATTTTGCCCTCTAGCTCAGCCGGCACCTAGGGAAACCTACCAACCTGTGCATTTCTGAAAACTAGAGACCTAGGGGAATCCAAGATGGGGTGACTTGTGGGGCTCGGACTAGATTCTGTTACCCAGAATCCTTTGCAAACCTCAAAATTTGGCTAAACAAACACATATTCCTAACATTTCTGTGGCAGAAAGTTCTGGAATCTGAGAGGAGCCACAAATTTCCTCCCGCCCAGCGTTCCCCCAAGTCTCCCTATAAAAATGATACCTCACTTGTGTGGGTAGGCCCAGCGGCCGCGACAGAGGGCACCTCAAAACGCAACGTGGACACATCCCATTTTTTGGAAGAAAACAGAGGTGTTTTTTGCAAAGTGTCTACCTGTAGATTTTGTCCTCTAGCTCAGCCGGCAACTAGGGAAACCTACCAAACCTGTGCATTTCTAAAACTAGAGACCTAGGGGAATCCAAGATGGGGTGACTTGTGTGGTTCGGACCATGTTCTGTTACCCAGAATCCTTTGCAAACCTCAAAATTTGGCTAAAAAAACACATGTTCCTCACATTTCTGTGGCTGAAAGTTCTGGAATCTGAGAGGAGCCACAAATTTCCTTCCACCCAGCGTTCCCCCAAGTCTCCCGATAAAAATGATACCTCACTTGTGTGGGTAGGCCTAGCGCCCGTGACAGGAAACGCCTCAAAGCGCAACGTGGACACATCCACATTTTTGAAAGAAAACAGAGGTGTTTTTTGCAAAGTGCCTACCTGTAGATTTTGCCCTCTAGCTCAGCCGGCACCTAGGGAAACCTACCAAACCTGTGCATTTCTGAAAACTAGAGACCTAGGGAATCCACGATGGGGTGACTTGTGGGGCTCGGACTAGGTTCTGTTACCCAGAATCCTTTGCAAACCTCAAAATTTGGCTAAACAAACACATGTTCCTAACATTTCTGTGGCAGAAAGTTCTGGAATCTGAGAGGAGCCACAAATTTCCTCCCGCCCAGCGTTCCCCCAAGTCTCCCGATAAAAATGATACCTCACTTGTGTGGGTAGGCCCAGCGGCCGCGACAGAGGGCACCTCAAAACGCAACGTGGACACATCCCATTTTTTGGAAGAAAACAGAGGTGTTTTTTGCAAAGTGTCTACCTGTAGATTTTGTCCTCTAGCTCAGCCGGCAACTAGGGAAACCTACCAAACCTGTGCATTTCTAAAACTAGAGACCTAGGGGAATCCAAGATGGGGTGACTTGTGTGGCTCGGACCATGTTCTGTTACCCAGAATCCTTTGCAAACCTCAAAATTTGGCTAAAAAAACACATGTTCCTCACATTTCTGTGGCTGAAAGTTCTGGAATCTGAGAGGAGCCACAAATTTCCTTCCACCCAGCGTTCCCCCAAGTCTCCCGATAAAAATGATACCTCACTTGTGTGGGTAGGCCTAGCGCCCGCGACAGGAAACGCCCCAAAGCGCAACGTGGACACATCCAAATTTTTTAAAGAAAACAGAGGTGTTTTTTGCAAAGTGCCTACCTGTAGATTTTGGCCTCTAGCTCAGCCGGCACCTAGGGAAACCTACCAAACCTGTGCATTTCTGAAAACTAGAGACCTGGGGAAATCCAAGATGGGGTGACTTGTGTGGCTCGGACCAGGTTCTGTTACCCAGAATCCTTTGCAAACCTCAAAATTTGGCTAAAAAAACACATGTTGCTCACATTTCTGTGGCTGAAAGTTCTGGAATCTGAAAGGAGCCACAAATTTCCTTCCGCCCAGCGTTCCCCCAAGTCTCCCGATAAAAATGATACCTCACTTGTGTGGGTAGGCCTAGCGGCCGCGACAGAACACACCTTAAAACGCAACGTGGACACATCCCATTTTTTGAAAGAAAACAGAGGTGTTTTTTGCAAAGTGCCTACCAGTAGATTTTGGCCTCTAGCTCAGCCGGCACCTAGAGAAACCTACCAAACCTGTGCATTTCTGAAAACTAGAGACCTAGGGGAATCCAAGATGGGGTGACTTGTGTGGCTCGGACCAGGTTCTGTTACCCAGAATCCTTTGCAAACCTCAAAATTTGGCTATAAAAAACACATGTTCCTCACATTTCTGTGGCAGAATGTTGTGGAATCTGAGAGGAGCACACATTTCCTTCCACCCAGCGTTCCCCCAAGTCTCCTGATAAAAATGATACCTCACTTGTGTGGGTAGGCCTAGCGCCCGCGACAGGAAACGCCCCAAAGCGCAACGTGGACACATCCAAATTTTTGAAAGAAAACAGAGGTGTTTTTTGCAAAGTGCCTACCTGTAGATTTTGGCATCTAGCTCAGCCGGCACCTAGGGAAACCTACCAAACCTGTGCATTTATGAAGACTAGAGACCTAGGGGAATCCAAGATGGGGTGACTTGTGTGGCTCCGACCAGGTTCTGTTACCCAGAATCCTTTGCAAACCTCAAAATTTGGCTAAAAAAACACATGTTCCTCACATTTCTGTGGCTGAAAGTTCTGGAATCTTTGAGGAGCCAAAAATGTCCTTCCAACCAGCGTTCCCCCAAGTCTCCCGATAAAAATTATACCTCACTTGTGTGGGTAGACCTAGCGACCCCGACAGGAAACGCCCCAAAGCGCAACGTGGACACATCCAATTTTTTTAAAGAAACAGAGGTGTTTTTTGCAAGGTGCCTACCTGTAGATTTTGGCCTCTAGCTCAGCCGGCACCTAGTGAAACCTGCCAAACCTGTGCATTTCGGAAAACTAGAGACCTAGGGGAATCCAAGATGGGGTGACTTGTGTGGATCGGACCAGGTTCTGTTACCCAGAATCCTTTGCAAACCTCAAAATTTGGCTAAAAAAACACATGTTATTCACATTTCTGTGGCTGAAAGTTCTGGAATCTGAGAGGAGCCACAAATTTCCTTCCACCCAGCGTTCCCCCAAGTCTCCCGAGAAAAATGATACCTCACTTGTGTGGGTAGGCCTAGCGCCCGCGACAGGAAACGCCCCAAAGCGCAACGTGGACACATCCACATTTTTGAAAGAAAACAGAGGTGTTTTTTGCAAAGTGCCTACCTGTAGATTTTGCCCTCTAGCTCAGCCGGCACCTAGGGAAACCTACCAAACCTGTGCATTTCTGAAAACTAGAGACCTAGGGGAATCCAAGATGGGGTGACTTGTGGGGCTCGGACTAGATTCTGTTACCCAGAATCCTTTGCAAACCTCAAAATTTGGCTAAACAAACACATATTCCTAACATTTCTGTGGCAGAAAGTTCTGGAATCTGAGAGGAGCCACAAATTTCCTCCCGCCCAGCGTTCCCCCAAGTCTCCCTATAAAAATGATACCTCACTTGTGTGGGTAGGCCCAGCGGCCGCGACAGAGGGCACCTCAAAACGCAACGTGGACACATCCCATTTTTTGGAAGAAAACAGAGGTGTTTTTTGCAAAGTGTCTACCTGTAGATTTTGTCCTCTAGCTCAGCCGGCAACTAGGGAAACCTACCAAACCTGTGCATTTCTAAAACTAGAGACCTAGGGGAATCCAAGATGGGGTGACTTGTGTGGTTCGGACCATGTTCTGTTACCCAGAATCCTTTGCAAACCTCAAAATTTGGCTAAAAAAACACATGTTCCTCACATTTCTGTGGCTGAAAGTTCTGGAATCTGAGAGGAGCCACAAATTTCCTTCCACCCAGCGTTCCCCCAAGTCTCCCGATAAAAATGATACCTCACTTGTGTGGGTAGGCCTAGCGCCCGTGACAGGAAACGCCTCAAAGCGCAACGTGGACACATCCACATTTTTTAAAGAAAACAGAGGTGTTTTTTGCAAAGTGCCTACCTGTAGATTTTGCCCTCTAGCTCAGCCGGCACCTAGGGAAACCTACCAAACCTGTGCATTTCTGAAAACTAGAGACCTAGGGAATCCACGATGGGGTGACTTGTGGGGCTCGGACTAGGTTCTGTTACCCAGAATCCTTTGCAAACCTCAAAATTTGGCTAAACAAACACATGTTCCTAACATTTCTGTGGCAGAAAGTTCTGGAATCTGAGAGGAGCCACAAATTTCCTCCCGCCCAGCGTTCCCCCAAGTCTCCCGATAAAAATGATACCTCACTTGTGTGGGTAGGCCCAGCGGCCGCGACAGAGGGCACCTCAAAACGCAACGTGGACACATCCCATTTTTTGGAAGAAAACAGAGGTGTTTTTTGCAAAGTGTCTACCTGTAGATTTTGTCCTCTAGCTCAGCCGGCAACTAGGGAAACCTACCAAACCTGTGCATTTCTAAAACTAGAGACCTAGGGGAATCCAAGATGGGGTGACTTGTGTGGCTCGGACCATGTTCTGTTACCCAGAATCCTTTGCAAACCTCAAAATTTGGCTAAAAAAACACATGTTCCTCACATTTCTGTGGCTGAAAGTTCTGGAATCTGAGAGGAGCCACAAATTTCCTTCCACCCAGCGTTCCCCCAAGTCTCCCGATAAAAATGATACCTCACTTGTGTGGGTAGGCCTAGCGCCCGCGACAGGAAACGCCCCAAAGCGCAACGTGGACACATCCAAATTTTTTAAAGAAAACAGAGGTGTTTTTTGCAAAGTGCCTACCTGTAGATTTTGGCCTCTAGCTCAGCCGGCACCTAGGGAAACCTACCAAACCTGTGCATTTCTGAAAACTAGAGACCTGGGGAAATCCAAGATGGGGTGACTTGTGTGGCTCGGACCAGGTTCTGTTACCCAGAATCCTTTGCAAACCTCAAAATTTGGCTAAAAAAACACATGTTCCTCACATTTCTGTGGCTGAAAGTTCTGGAATCTGAGAGGAGCCACAAATTTCCTCCCGCCCAGCGTTCCCCCAAGTCTCCCGATAAAAATGATACCTCACTTGTGTGGGTAGGCCTAGCGGCCGCGACAGAACACACCTTAAAACGCAACGTGGACACATCCCATTTTTTGAAAGAAAACAGAGGTGTTTTTTGCAAAGTGCCTACCAGTAGATTTTGGCCTCTAGCTCAGCCGGCACCTAGAGAAACCTACCAAACCTGTGCATTTCTGAAAACTAGAGACCTAGGGGAATCCAAGATGGGGTGACTTGTGTGGCTCGGACCAGGTTCTGTTACCCAGAATCCTTTGCAAACCTCAAAATTTGGCTATAAAAAACACATGTTCCTCACATTTCTGTGGCAGAATGTTCTGGAATCTGAGAGGAGCACACATTTCCTTCCACCCAGCGTTCCCCCAAGTCTCCTGATAAAAATGATACCTCACTTGTGTGGGTAGGCCTAGCGCCCGCGACAGGAAACGCCCCAAAGCGCAACGTGGACACATCCAAATTTTTGAAAGAAAACAGAGGTGTTTTTTGCAAAGTGCCTACCTGTAGATTTTGGCATCTAGCTCAGCCGGCACCTAGGGAAACCTACCAAACCTGTGCATTTATGAAGACTAGAGACCTAGGGGAATCCAAGATGGGGTGACTTGTGTGGCTCCGACCAGGTTCTGTTACCCAGAATCCTTTGCAAACCTCAAAATTTGGCTAAAAAAACACATGTTCCTCACATTTCTGTGGCTGAAAGTTCTGGAATCTTTGAGGAGCCAAAAATGTCCTTCCAACCAGCGTTCCCCCAAGTCTCCCGATAAAAATTATACCTCACTTGTGTGGGTAGACCTAGCGACCCCGACAGGAAACGCCCCAAAGCGCAACGTGGACACATCCAATTTTTTTAAAGAAACAGAGGTGTTTTTTGCAAGGTGCCTACCTGTAGATTTTGGCCTCTAGCTCAGCCGGCACCTAGTGAAACCTGCCAAACCTGTGCATTTCGGAAAACTAGAGACCTAGGGGAATCCAAGATGGGGTGACTTGTGTGGCTCGGACCAGGTTCTGTTACCCAGAATCCTTTGCAAACCTCAAAATTTGGCTAAAAAAACACATGTTCTTCACATTTCTGTGGCTGAAAGTTCTGGAATCTGAGAGGAGCCACAAATTTCCTTCCACCCAGCGTTCCCCCAAGTCTCCCGAGAAAAATGATACCTCACTTGTGTGGGTAGGCCTAGCGCCCGCGACAGGAAACGCCCCAAAGCGCAACGTGGACACATCCACATTTTTGAAAGAAAACAGAGGTGTTTTTTGCAAAGTGCCTACCTGTAGATTTTGCCCTCTAGCTCAGCCGGCACCTAGGGAAACCTACCAAACCTGTGCATTTCTGAAAACTAGAGACCTAGGGGAATCCAAGATGGGGTGACTTGTGTGGCTCGGACCAGGTTCTGTTACCCAGAATCCTTTGCAAACCTCAAAATTTGGCTAAAAAAACACATGTTCTTCACATTTCTGTGGCAGAAAGTTCTGGAATCTGAGAGGAGCCACAAATTTCCTTCCATCCAGCGTTCCCCCAAGTCTCCTGATAAAAATGATACCTCACTTGTGTGGGTAGGCCTAGCGCCCGCGACAGGAAACGCCCCAAAGCGCAACGTGGACACATCCAATTTTTTGAAAGAAAACAGAGGTGTTTTTTGCAAAGTGTCTACCTGTAGATTTTGTCCTCTAGCTCAGCCGGCAACTAGGGAAACCTACCAAACCTCTGCATTTCTAAAACTAGAGACCTAGGGGAATCCAAGATGGGGTGACTTGTGTGGCTCGGACCAGGTTCTGTTACCCAGAATCCTTTGCAAACCTCAAAATTTGGCTAAAAAAACACATGTTCCTCACATTTCTGTGGCTGAAAGTTCTGGAATCTGAGAGGAGCCACAAATTTCCTTCCACACAGCGTTCCTCCAAGTCTCCCGATAAAAATGATACCTCACTTGTGTGGGTAGGCCTAGCGCCCGCGACAGGAAACGCCCCAAAGCGCAACGTGGACACATCAAATTTTTTTAAAGAAAACAGAGGGGTTTTTTGCAAAGTGCCTACCTGTAGATTTTGGCCTCTAACTCAGCCGGCACCTAGGGAAACCTACCAAACCTGTGCATTTCTGAAAACTAGAGACCTAGGGGAATAGAAGATGGGGTGACTTGTGTGGCTCGGACCAGGTTCTGTTATCCAGAATCCTTTGGAAACCTCAAAATTTGGCTAAAAAAAACACATGTTCCTCACATTTCTGTGGCAGAAAGTTCTGGAATCTGAGAAGAGCCACAAATTTCCTTCCACCCATCGTTCCCCCAAGTCTCCCGAGAAAAATTAAACCTCACTTGTGTGGGTAGGCCTAGCGCCCGCGACAGGAAACGCCCCAAAGCGCAACGTGGACACATCCAAATTTTTTAAAGAAAACAGAGGTGTTTTTTGCAAAGTGCCTACCTGTAGATTTTGCCCTCTAGCTCAGCCGGCACCTAGGGAAACCTACCAAACCTGTGCATTTCTGAAAACTAGAGACCTAGGGGAATCAAGATGGGGTGACATGTGGGGCTCGGACTAGATTCTGTTACCCAGAATCCTTTGCAAACCTCAAAATTTGGCTAAAAAAACACATGTTCCTCACATTTCTGTGGCTGAAAGTTCTGGAATCTGAGAGGAGCCACAAATTTCCTCCCGCCCAGCGTTCCCCTAAGTCTCCTGATAAAAATGATACCTCACTTGTGTGGGTAGGCCTAGCGGCCGCGACAGAGGGCACCTCAAAACGCAACGTGGACACATCCCATTTTTTGGAAGAAAACAGAGGTGTTTTTTGCAAAGTGTCTACCTGTAGATTTTGCCCTCTAGCTCAGCCGGCAACTAGGGAAACCTACCAAACCTGTGCATTTCTAAAACTAGAGACCTAGGGGAATCCAAGATGGGGTGACTTGTGTGGTTCGGACCATGTTCTGTTACCCAGAATCCTTTGCAAACCTCAAAATTTGGCTAAAAAAACACATGTTCCTCACATTTCTGTGGCTGAAAGTTCTGGAATCTGAGAGGAGCCACAAATTTCCTTCCACCCAGCGTTCCCCCAAGTCTCCCGATAAAAATGATACCTCACTTGTGTGGGTAGGCCTATCGCCCGCGACAGGAAACGCCCCAAAGCGCAACGTGGACACATCCAAATTTTTTAAAGAAAATAGAGGTGTTTTTTGCAAAGTGCCTACCTGTAGATTTTGGCCTCTAGCTCAGCCGGCACCTAGGGAAACCTACCAAACCTGTGCATTTCTGAAAACTAGAGACCTAGGGGAATCCAAGATGGGGTGACTTGTGTGGCTCGGACCAGGTTCTGTTACCCAGAATCCTTTGCAAACCTCAAAATTTGGCTAAAAAAACACATGTTCCTCACATTTCTGTGGCTGAAAGTTCTGGAATCTGAGAGGAGCCACAAATTTCCTCCCGCCCAGCGTTCCCCCAAGTCTCCCGATAAAAATGATACCTCACTTGTGTGGGTAGGCCTAGCGGCCGCGACAGAGCACACCTTAAAACGCAACGTGGACACATCCCATTTTTTGAAAGAAAACAGAGGTGTTTTTTGCAAAGTGCCTACCAGTAGATTTTGGCCTCTAGCTCAGCCGCACCTAGAGAAACCTACCAAACCTGTGCATTTCTGAAAACTAGAGACCTAGGGGAATCCAAGATGGGGTGACTTGTGTGGCTCGGACCAGGTTCTGTTACCCAGAATCCTTTGCAAACCTCAAAATTTGGCTAAAAAAAACACATGTTCCTCACATTTCTGTGGCAGAATGTTCTGGAATCTGAGAGGAGCCACAAATTTCCTTCCACCCATCGTTCCCCCAAGTCTCCTGATAAAAATGATACCTCACTTGTGTGGGTAGGCCTAGCGCCCGCGACAGGAAACGCCCAAAAGCGCAACGTGGACACATCCAAATTTTTGAAAGAAAACAGAGGTGTTTTTTGCAAAGTGCCTACCTGTAGATTTTGGCATCTAGCTCAGCCGGCACCTAGGGAAACCTACCAAACCTGTGTATTTCTGAAGACTAGAGACCTGGGGGAATCCAAGATGGGGTGACTTGTGTGGCTCGGACCAGGTTCTGTTACCCAGAATCCTTTGCAAACCTCAAAATTTGGCTAAAAAAACAAATGTTCCTCACATTTCGGTGGCTGAAAGTTCTGGAATCTTTGAGGAGCCAAAAATGTCCTTCCAACCAGCGTTCCCCCAAGTCTCCCGATAAAAATGATACCTCACTTGTGTGGGTAGGCCTAGCGCCCCCGACAGGAAACGCCACAAAGCGCAACGTGGACACATCCAATTTTTTGAAAGAAACAGAGGTGTTTTTTGCAAAGTGCCTACCTGTAGATTTTGGCCTCTAGTTCAGCCGGCACCTAGTGAAACCTACCAAACCTGTGCATTTCGGAAAACTAGAGACCTAGGGGAATCCAAGATGGGGTGACTTGTGTGGCTCGGACCAGGTTCTGTTACCCAGAATCCTTTGCAAACCTCAAAATTTGGCAAAAAAAACACATGTTCCTCACATTTCTGTGGCAGAAAGTTCTGGAATCTGAGAGGAGCCACAAATTTCCTTCCACCCAGCGTTCCCCCAAGTCTCCCGAGAAAAATGATACCTCACTTGTGTGGGTAGGCCTAGCGCCCGCGACAGGAAACTCCCCAAAGCGCAACGTGGACACATCCACATTTTTGAAAGAAAACAGAGGTGTTTTTTGCAAAGTGCCTACCTGTAGATTTTGCCCTCTAGCTCAGCCGGCACCTAGGGAAACCTACCAAACCTGTGCATTTCTGAAAACTAGAGACCTAGGGAATTCAAGATGGGGTGACTTGTGGGGCTCGGACTAGGTTCTGTTACCCAGAATCCTTTGCAAACCTCAAAATTTGGCTAAACAAACACATGTTCCTAACATTTCTGTGGCAGAAAGTTCTGGAATCTGAGAGGAGCCACAAATTTCCTCCTGCCCAGCGTTCCCCCAAGTCTCCCGATAAAAATGATACCTCACTTGTGTGGGTAGGCCCAGCGGCCGTGACAGAGGGCACCTCAAAACGCAACGTGGACACATCCCATTTTTTGGAAGAAAACAGAGGTGTTTTTTGCAAAGTGCCTACCTGTAGATTTTGGCCTCTAGCTCAGCCGGCACCTAGGGAAACCTACCAAACCTGTGCATTTCTGAAAACTAGAGACCTGGGGAAATCCAAGATGGGGTGATTGTGTGGCTCGGACCAGGTTCTGTTACCCAGAATCCTTTGCAAACCTCAAAATTTGGCTAAAAAAACACATGTTCCTCACATTTCTGTGGCTGAAAGTTCTGGAATCTGAGGGGAGCCACAAATTTCCTCCCGCCCAGCGTTCCCCCAAGTCTCCCGATAAAAATGATACCTCACTTGTGTGGGTAGGCCTAGCGGCCGCGACAGAGCACACCTTAAAACGCAACGTGGACACATCCCATTTTTTGAAAGAAAACAGAGGTGTTTTTTGCAAAGTGCCTACCAGTAGATTTTGGCCTCTAGCTCAGCCGGCACCTAGAGAAACCTACCAAACCTGTGCATTTCTGAAAACTAGAGACCTAGGGGAATCCAAGATGGGGTGACTTGTGTGGCTCGGACCAGGTTCTGTTACCCAGAATCCTTTGCAAACCTCAAAATTTGGCTAAAAAAAACACATGTTCCTCACATTTCTGTGGCAGAATGTTCTGGAATCTGAGAGGAGCCACAAATTTCCTTCCACCCAGCGTTCCCCCAAGTCTCCTGATAAAAATGATACCTCACTTGTGTGGGTAGGCCTAGCGCCCGCGACAGGAAACGCCCCAAAGCGCAACGTGGACACATCCAAATTTTTGAAAGAAAACAGAGGTGTTTTTTGCAAAGTGCCTACCTGTAGATTTTGGCATCTAGCTCAGCCGGCACCTAGGGAAACCTACCAAACCTGTGCATTTCTGAAGACTAGAGACCTAGGGGAATCCAAGATGGGGTGACTTGTGTGGCTCGGACCAGGTTCTGTTACCCAGAATCCTTTGCAAACCTCAAAATTTGGCTAAAAAAAACACATGTTCCTCACATTCCTGTGGCTGAAAGTTCTGGAATCTTTGAGGAGCCAAAAATGTCCTTCTAACCAGCGTTCCCCCAAGTCTCCCGATAAAAATTATACCTCACTTGTGTGGGTAGGCCTAGCGCCCCCGACAGGAAACGCCCCAAAGTGCAACGTGGACACATCCAATTTTTTGAAAGAAACAGAGGTGTTTTTTGCAAAGTGCCTACCTGTAGATTTTGGCCTCTAGCTCAGCCGGCACCTAGGGAAACTTACCAAACCTGTGCATTTCTAAAACTAGAGACCTAGGGGAATCCAAGATGGGGTGACTTGTGTGGCTCGGACCAGGTTCTGTTACCCAGAATCCTTTGCAAACCTCAAAATTTGGCTAAAAAAACACATGTTCCTACATTTCTGTGGCTGAAAGTTCTGGAATCTGAGAGGAGCCACAAATTTCCTTCCACCCAGCGTTCCCCCAAGTCTACCGATAAAAATGATACCTCACTTGTGTGGGTATGCCTAGCGGCCGCGACAGAAGACACCCCAGAACGCAACGTGGACACATCCCATTTTTTGAAAGAAAACAGAGGTGTTTTTTGCAAAGTGTCTACCTGTAGATTTTGTCCTCTAGCTCAGCCGGCAACTAGGGAAACCTACCAAACCTGTGCATTTCTAAAACTAGAGCCCTAGGGGAATCCAAGATGGGGTGACTTGTGTGGCTCGGACCAGGTTCTGTTACCCAGAATCCTTTGCAAACCTCAAAATTTGGCTAACAAAACACATGTTCCTCACATTTCTGTGGCTGAAAATTCTGGAATCTGAGAGGAGCCACAAATTTCCTTCCACCCAGCGTTCCCCCAAGTCTCCCGATAAAAATGATACCTCACTTGTGTGGGTAGGCCTAGCGCCCGTGACAGGAAACGCCCCAAAGCGCAACGTGGACACATCCAAATTTTTTAAAGAAAACAGAGGTGTTTTTTGCAAAGTGCCTACCTGTAGGTTTTGGCCTCTAGCTCAGCCGGCACCTAGGGAAACCTACCAAACCTGTGCATTTCTGAAAACTAGAGACCTAGGGGAATCCAAGATGGGGTGACTTTTGTGGCTCGGACCAGGTTCTGTTACCCAGAATCCTTTGCAAACCTCAAAATTTGGCTAAAAAACACATGTTCCTCACATTTCTGTGGCAGAAAGTTCTGGAATCTGAGAGGAGCCACAAATTTGCTTCCACCCAGCGTTCCCCCAAGTCTCCCGATAAAAATGATACCTCACTTGTGTGGGTAGGCCTAGCGCCCGCGACAGGAAACGCCCCAAAGCGCAACGTGGACACATCCAAATTTTTGAAAGAAAACAGAGGTGTTTTTTGCAAAGTGCCTACCTGTAGATTTTGCCCTCTAGCTCAGCCGGCACCTAGGGAAACCTACCAAACCTGTGCATTTCTGAAAACTAGAGACCTAGGGGAATCCAAGATGGGGTGACTTGTGGGGCTCGGACTAGATTCTGTTACCCAGAATCCTTTGCAAACCTCAAAATTTGGCTAAACAAACACATATTCCTAACATTTCTGTGGCAGAAAGTTCTGGAATCTGAGAGGAGCCACAAATTTCCTCCCGCCCAGCGTTCCCCCAAGTCTCCCTATAAAAATGATACCTCACTTGTGTGGGTAGGCCCAGCGGCCGCGACAGAGGGCACCTCAAAACGCAACGTGGACACATCCCATTTTTGGAAGAAAACAGAGGTGTTTTTTTGCAAAGTGTCTACCTGTAGATTTTGTCCTCTAGCTCAGCCGGCAACTAGGAAAACCTACCAAACCTGTGCATTTCTAAAACTAGAGACCTAGGGGAATCCAAGATGGGGTGACTTGTGTGGTTCGGACCATGTTCTGTTACCCAGAATCCTTTGCAAACCTCAAAATTTGGCTAAAAAAACACATGTTCCTCACATTTCTGTGGCTGAAAGTTCTGGAATCTGAGAGGAGCCACAAATTTCCTTCCACCCAGCGTTCCCCCAAGTCTCCCGATAAAAATGATACCTCACTTGTGTGGGTAGGCCTAGCGCCCGCGACAGGAAACGCCCCAAAGCGCAACGTGGACACATCCACATTTTTTAAAGAAAACAGAGGTGTTTTTTGCAAGTGCCTACCTGTAGATTTTGCCCTCTAGCTCAGCCGGCACCTAGGGAAACCTACCAAACCTGTGCATTTCTGAAAACTAGAGACCTAGGGAATCCACGATGGGGTGACTTGTGGGGCTCGGACTAGGTTCTGTTACCCAGAATCCTTTGCAAACCTCAAAATTTGGCTAAACAAACACATGTTCCTAACATTTCTGTGCAGAAAGTTCTGGAATCTGAGAGGAGCCACAAATTTCCTCCCGCCCAGCGTTCCCCCAAGTCTCCCGATAAAAATGATACCTCACTTGTGTGGGTAGGCCCAGCGGCCGCGACAGAGGGCACCTCAAAACGCAACGTGGATACATCCCATTTTTTGGAAGAAAACAGAGGTGTTTTTTGCAAAGTGTCTACCTGTAGATTTTGTCCTCTAGCTCAGCCGGCAACTAGGGAAACCTACCAAACCTGTGCATTTCTAAAACTAGAGACCTAGGGGAATCCAAGATGGGGTGACTTGTGTGGCTCGGACCATGTTCTGTTACCCAGAATCCTTTGCAAACCTCAAAATTTGGCTAAAAAAACACATGTTCCTCACATTTCTGTGGCTGAAAAGTTCTGGAATCTGAGAGGAGCCACAAATTTCCTTCCACCCAGCGTTCCCCCCAAGTCTCCCGATAAAAATGATACCTCACTTGTGTGGGTAGGCCTAGCGCCCGCGACAGGAAACGCCCCAAAGCGCAACGTGGACACATCCAAATTTTTTAAAGAAAACAGAGGTGTTTTTTGCAAAGTGCCTACCTGTAGATTTTGGCCTCTAGCTCAGCCGGCACCTAGGGAAACCTACCAAACCTGTGCATTTCTGAAAACTAGAGACCTGGGGAAATCCAAGATGGGGTGACTTGTGTGGCTCGGACCAGGTTCTGTTACCCAGAATCCTTTGCAAACCTCAAAATTTGGCTAAAAAAACACATGTTCCTCACATTTCTGTGGCTGAAAGTTCTGGAATCTGAGAGGAGCCACAAATTTCCTCCCGCCCAGCGTTCCCCCAAGTCTCCCGATAAAAATGATACCTCACTTGTGTGGGTAGGCCTAGCGGCCGCGACAGAACACACCTTAAAACGCAACGTGGACACATCCCATTTTTTGAAAGAAAACAGAGGTGTTTTTTGCAAAGTGCCTACCAGTAGATTTTGGCCTCTAGCTCAGCCGGCACCTAGAGAAACCTACCAAACCTGTGCATTTCTGAAAACTAGAGACCTAGGGAATCCAAGATGGGGTGACTTGTGTGGCTCGGACCAGGTTCTGTTACCCAGAATCCTTTGCAAACCTCAAAATTTGGCTATAAAAAACACATGTTCCTCACATTTCTGTGGCAGAATGTTCTGGAATCTGAGAGGAGCCACACATTTCCTTCCACCCAGCGTTCCCCCAAGTCTCCTGATAAAAATGATACCTCACTTGTGTGGGTAGGCCTAGCGCCCGCGACAGGAAACGCCCCAAAGCGCAACGTGGACACATCCAAATTTTTGAAAGAAAACAGAGGTGTTTTTTGCAAAGTGCCTACCTGTAGATTTTGGTATCTAGCTCAGCCGGCACCTAGGGAAACCTACCAAACCTGTGCATTATGAAGACTAGAGACCTAGGGGAATCCAAGATGGGGTGACTTGTGTGGCTCGGACCAGGTTCTGTTACCCAGAATCCTTTGCAAACCTCAAAATTTGGCTAAAAAAACACATGTTCCTCACATTTCTGTGGCTGAAAGTTCTGGAATCTTTGAGGAGCCAAAAATTTCCTTCCACCCAGCGTTCCCCCAAGTCTCCCGATAAAAATTATACCTCACTTGTGTGGGTAGACCTAGCGACCCCGACAGGAAACGCCCCAAAGCGGAACGTGGACACATCCAATTTTTTGAAAGAAACAGAGGTGTTTTTTGCAAAGTGCCTACCTGTAGATTTTGGCCTCTAGCTCAGCCGGCACCTGGTGAAACCTACCAAACCTGTGCATTTCTGAAAACTAGAGACCTAGGGGAATCCAAGATGGGGTGACTTGTGTGGCTCGGATCAGGTTCTGTTACCCAGAATCCTTTGCAAACCTCAAAATTTGGCTAAAAAAACACATTTTCCTCACATTTCTGTGGCAGAAAGTTCTGGAATCTGAGAGGAGCCACAAATTTCCTTCCACCCAGCGTTCCCCCAAGTCTCCCGAGAAAAATGATACCTCACTTGTGTGGGTAGGCCTAGCGCCCGCGACAGGAAACGCCCCAAAGCGCAACGTGGACACATCCAAATTTTTTAAAGAAAACAGAGGTGTTTTTTGCAAAGTGCTACCTGTAGATTTTGCCCTCTAGCTCAGCCGGCACCTAGGGAAACCTACCAAACCTGTGCATTTCTGAAAACTAGAGACCTAGGGGAATCCAAGATGGGGTGACTTGTGGGGCTCGGACTAGATTCTGTTACCCAGAATCCTTTGCAAACCTCAAAATTTGGCTAAACAAACACATATTCCTAACATTTCTGTGGCAGAAAGTTCTGGAATCTGAGAGGAGCCACAAATTTCCTCCCGCCCAGCGTTCCCCCAAGTCTCCCTATAAAAATGATACCTCACTTGTGTGGGTAGGCCCAGCGGCCGCGACAGAGGGCACCTCAAAACGCAACGTGGACACATCCCATTTTTTGGAAGAAAACAGAGGTGTTTTTTGCAAAGTGTCTACCTGTAGATTTTGTCCTCTAGCTCAGCCGGCAACTAGGGAAACCTACCAAACCTGTGCATTTCTAAAACTAGAGACCTAGGGGAATCCAAGATGGGGTGACTTGTGTGGTTCGGACCATGTTCTGTTACCCAGAATCCTTTGCAAACCTCAAAATTTGGCTAAAAAAACACATGTTCCTCACATTTCTGTGGCTGAAAGTTCTGGAATCTGAGAGGAGCCACAAATTTCCTTCCACCCAGCGTTCCCCCAAGTCTCCCGATAAAAATGATACCTTTCTTGTGTGGGTAGGCCTAGCGCCCGCGACAGGAAACGCCCCAAAGCGCAACGTGGACACATCCACATTTTTTAAAGAAAACAGAGGTGTTTTTTGCAAAGTGCCTACCTGTAGATTTTGCCCTCTAGCTCAGCCGGCACCTAGGGAAACCTACCAAACCTGTGCATTTCTGAAAACTAGAGACCTAGGGAATCCACGATGGGGTGACTTGTGGGCTCGGACTAGGTTCTGTTAGCCAGAATCCTTTGCAAACCTTAAAATTTGGCTAAACAAACACATGTTCCTAACATTTCTGTGGCAGAAAGTTCTGGAATCTGAGAGGAGCCACAAATTTCCTCCCGCCCAGCGTTCCCCCAAGTCTCCCGATAAAAATGATACCTCACTTGTGTGGGTAGGCCCAGCGGCCGCGACAGAGGGCACCTCAAAACGCAACGTGGACACATCCCATTTTTTGGAAGAAAACAGAGGTGTTTTTTGCAAAGTGTCTACCTGTAGATTTTGTCCTCTAGCTCAGCCGGCAACTAGGGAAACCTACCAAACCTGTGCATTTCTAAAACTAGAGACCTAGGGGAATCCAAGATGGGGTGACTTGTGTGGCTCGGACCATGTTCTGTTACCCAGAATCCTTTGCAAACCTCAAAATTTGGCTAAAAAAACACATGTTCCTCACATTTCTGTGGCTGAAAGTTCTGGAATCTGAGAGGAGCCACAAATTTCCTTCCACCCAGCGTTCCCCCAAGTCTCCCGAT
This sequence comes from Pleurodeles waltl, assembly GCF_031143425.1. Lineage (NCBI taxonomy): Eukaryota > Metazoa > Chordata > Amphibia > Caudata > Salamandridae > Pleurodeles > Pleurodeles waltl. The sequence goes on from NC_090439.1 coordinate 35,824,338, forward strand.
AAAAATGATACCTCACTTGTGTGGGTAGGCCTAGCGCCCGCGACAGGAAACGCCCCAAAGCGCAACGTGGACACATCCAAATTTTTTAAAGAAAACAGAGGTGTTTTTTGCAAAGTGCCTACCTGTAGATTTTGGCCTCTAGCTCAGCCGGCACCTAGGGAAACCTACCAAACCTGTGCATTTCTGAAAACTAGAGACCTGGGGAAATCCAAGATGGGGTGACTTGTGTGGCTCGGACCAGGTTCTGTTACCCAGAATCCTTTGCAAACCTCAAAATTTGGCTACAAAAACACATGTTCCTCACATTTCTGTGGCTGAAAGTTCTGGAATCTGAGAGGAGCCACAAATTTCCTCCCGCCCAGCGTTCCCCCAAGTCTCCCGATAAAAATGATACCTCACTTGTGTGGGTAGGCCTAGCGGCCACGACAAGACACACCTTAAAACGCAACGTGGACACATCCCATTTTTTGAAAGAAAACAGAGGTGTTTTTTGCAAAGTGCCTACCAGTAGATTTTGGCCTCTAGCTCAGCCGGCACCTAGAGAAACCTACCAAACCTGTGCATTTCTGAAAACTAGAGACCTAGGGGAATCCAAGATGGGGTGACTTGTGTGGCTCGGACCAGGTTCTGTTACCCAGAATCCTTTGCAAACCTCAAAATTTGGCTATAAAAAACACATGTTCCTCACATTTCTGTGGCAGAATGTTCTGGAATCTGAGAGGAGCCACACATTTCCTTCCACCCAGCGTTCCCCCAAGTCTCCTGATAAAAATGATACCTCACTTGTGTGGGTAGGCCTAGCGCCCGCGACAGGAAACGCCCCAAAGCGCAACGTGGACACATCCAAATTTTTGAAAGAAAACAGAGGTGTTTTTTGCAAAGTGCCTACCTGTAGATTTTGGCATCTAGCTCAGCCGGCACCTAGGGAAACCTACCAAACCTGTGCATTTATGAAGACTAGAGACCTAGGGGAATCCAAGATGGGGTGACTTGTGTGGCTCGGACCAGGTTCTGTTACCCAGAATCCTTTGCAAACCTCAAAATTTGGCTAAAAAAACACATGTTCCTCACATTTCTGTGGCTGAAAGTTCTGGAATCTTTGAGGAGCCAAAAATTTCCTTCCAACCAGCGTTCCCCCAAGTCTCCCGATAAAAATTATACCTCACTTGTGTGGGTAGACCTAGCGACCCCGACAGGAAACGCCCCAAAGCGCAACGTGGACACATCCAATTTTTTTAAAGAAACAGAGGTGTTTTTTGCAAAGTGCCTAACTGTAGATTTTGGCCTCTAGCTCAGCCGGCACCTAGTGAAACCTGCCAAACCTGTGCATTTCGGAAAACTAGAGACCTAGGGGAATCCAAGATGGGGTGACTTGTGTGGCTCGGACCAGGTTCTGTTACCCAGAATCCTTTGCAAACCTCAAAATTTGGCTAAAAAAACACATGTTCTTCACATTTCTGTGGCTGAAAGTTCTGGAATCTGAGAGGAGCCACAAATTTCCTTCCACCCAGCGTTCCCCCAAGTCTCCCGAGAAAAATGATACCTCACTTGTGTGGGTAGGCCTAGCGCCCGCGACAGGAAACGCCCCAAAGCGCAACGTGGACACATCCACATTTTTGAAAGAAAACAGAGGTGTTTTTTGCAAAGTGCCTACCTGTAGATTTTGCCCTCTAGCTCAGCCGGCACCTAGGGAAACCTACCAAACCTGTGCATTTCTGAAAACTAGAGACCTAGGGGAATCCAAGATGGGGTGACTTGTGTGGCTCGGACCAGGTTCTGTTACCCAGAATCCTTTGCAAACCTCACAATTTGGCTAAAAAAACACATGTTCTTCACATTTCTGTGGCAGAAAGTTCTGGAATCTGAGAGGAGCCACAAATTTCCTTCCATCCAGCGTTCCCCCAAGTCTCCTGATAAAAATGATACCTCACTTGTGTGGGTAGGCCTAGCGCCCGCGACAGGAAACGCCCCAAAGCGCAACGTGGACACATCCAATTTTTGGAAAGAAAACAGAGGTGTTTTTGCAAAGTGTCTACCTGTAGATTTTGTCCTCTAGCTCAGCCGGCAACTAGGGAAACCTACCAAACCTCTGCATTTCTAAAACTAGAGACCTAGGGGAATCCAAGATGGGGTGACTTGTGTGGCTCGGACCAGGTTCTGTTACCCAGAATCCTTTGCAAACCTCAAAATTTGGCTAAAAAAACACATGTTCCTCACATTTCTGTGGCTGAAAGTTCTGGAATCTGAGAGGAGCCACAAATTTCCTTCCACACAGTGTTCCTCCAAGTCTCCCGATAAAAATGATACCTCACTTGTGTGGGTAGGCCTAGCGCCCGCGACAGGAAACGCCCCAAAGCGCAACGTGGACACATCAAATTTTTTTAAAGAAAACAGAGGGGTTTTTTGCAAAGTGCCTACCTGTAGATTTTGGCCTCTAACTCAGCCGGCACCTAGGGAAACCTACCAAACCTGTGCATTTCTGAAAACTAGAGACCTAGGGGAATAGAAGATGGGGTGACTTGTGTGGCTCGGACCAGGTTCTGTTATCCAGAATCCTTTGGAAACCTCAAAATTTGGCTAAAAAAACACATGTTCCTCACATTCTGTGGCAGAAAGTTCTGGAATCTGAGAAGAGCCACAAATTTCCTTCCACCCATCGTTCCCCCAAGTCTCCCGAGAAAATTAAACCTCACTTGTGTGGGTAGGCCTAGCGCCCGCGACAGGAAACGCCCCAAAGCGCAACGTGGACACATCCAAATTTTTTAAAGAAAACAGAGGTGTTTTTTGCAAAGTGCCTACCTGTAGATTTTGCCCTCTAGCTCAGCCGGCACCTAGGGAAACCTACCAAACCTGTGCATTTCTGAAAACTAGAGACCTAG